>NC_060121.1:560217497-561543981 GCF_021461395.2 Schistocerca americana | reverse complement strand
GTCCGCGCTTTGTCGTGCAAAATGGGTGGGTTGCGCAGAAAGTGTCGCCGCTTCTTTCGCAAAGCTGGTCACAGGTGATGCTCCAGAGCCCCAGAATCCACGGCAGACCGCCAATGCACAGTATTACTGTTAGTTTTTGGAGCCACTTCGTGGCATTCGCTTCAGAACTGTTCCAGAGGTTCGACAGGCAGCAGACCGCTTCATTCGTACCATCCACAAAACATGCTCTGATAACAGTATACTACGCCTCCCACAACGCTGGAAACGGTTTCCTCACAAAGCTGATGACTACTTTGAAGGGCAGTTAAGTTACAACCCTCGTATTTCTATGTACACTTGGAATAAAAGGTCTCAGCATTGCCAGTAATCTGAAGGAATACGAACATTTTCATATTTTAGTGAAAAAGTGATTGTCAGTGACAGTGGTGTATGTGATCATTATGAAATGTCTCATGCTGTGGTCAAGGTAGCTTGGATCCCACGTACTTTAGACTACAAGTGGGTGTTTTCACACCAGAGTGAAGTTTTGACGGATCAGCGGTATAATGTCTCAGAACTCTGAGTTTATGATAATGCTTTCCTTTGGAATATGTATGGTTGCAGAGTAATAGTTTTTTAACTGATTAGATTAAGGAAATTATATTTTTTCCATTAATTGTAGTCAACCTGACCTTTGACGTCATTAAACATAATGTAATAAGTATAATTTTATTTTCAATGTAACCCAAATACAATTAAATCATACAAAAATAAGGAACGGATGGAACTTCAGAAATAAACAGTCAGAAACTGATACCAAAACTGTCAGAAAATAGCACCAAAATCGGCCTTAAAACTTTTTTCCCTATCTCTGCTTATTTATAATCTTAAAAATGGTAAAATAACAACTGATAAAAATAGCACAGATCTGGTCATACTTGATGAAAATATGCACTTGAATTCCAAGTTAAGATTCATCTTATGTCAGAACGTTAGACTTGCCCGCAATGATACTGTGACAATGGGGAAGGAGGTAATTTGAAGTGCTAGTTGTTGGAACATCAAATATATTCACCTGATACGGCACCCTATGAGTTCTTTCTCTTACAACATTGCAGAAATATGTGGGTGGGGAACGTTCTGAGTCCAATGAAGTTTCTGAGCAGCTGAGCTTGCGGAATCGCAGTTCAAGAGCATAATCTGCTGACTGGAATAACTTCGGACGATGTTGATTGATATAAAGTAAGGCTATTAAGAAATAAACTTTCACTTAGAAAACTGACACATCTACAACTTGTCCCCCTGCCCTCACATCAGTCGTGCATATAATTAATATTTATAGGTGATCGGAATTACCTTATTAAATAACATTGCAATAATCATGAGCGGCTGTATACCAATGCGCCACTGACAATATTAGAACGAGAATAGCTCAAAGTATCATGAGTGATCTAATAATTGGTCTGAATGTCGATTTTCTTTTGTAGATCTTTTCTTACATTTCATTCTGTACCGTAAGAAGTGGAGAGAGCTGTTTGAAATATGACCCTAGCCAGATTCTTCTCAGTAGTGGGACAGAGAGAATCTCAGTTGGAATTAAGATCTCATGTGGAACTAATATAGAGGAGATTTCTAGTTCCAGCATTAGCATTATAACCAAAAGGAAGCTTCTGAAAATCTTGATCGGACTTGGGACACAGGTTTTTTAAATTTATCTCTGGATCTATATGTTCCACCCAGCAAAGATCCTAGTGTATTATTGGGTATTTGTCTGACGTAAATTTGATGGCAGTGTCTCCGAAAAGTCCCTGGACCCCTTATCTGAGCAGTCTCCAGTGACCTTGAAAAAGAGAAGCTGAATTTCAAGAACCACGTTCAGAATGCCTGATAATATTAAAAAAAATTTAAAAATGGAAAAGTGAATACGTTGTATTCAAGTTATCAGTACGTTGTATTCAAGTTATCAGTACGTTGTATTCAAGTTATTAATACGTTGTATTCAAGTTATTAAAAATGGAGATATTTAAGAAGATGTTTCTAAATAGATTCCCTGTCAATGATATCAAGCAGCGAGTGGCAACCTGCTGCACTTTGTTGGCACAATTTCCAAATGACATACCTCGATCGAGGGCTACAGGAGTGGAGGAAAACACCAAAAACCCAAAACATTACCATACCTAATGGTTGTAGGAAGACCGTTGGCATTTAAAACGTTTCCAGTCGTCTAGGGACGGAAATATGCAGGTTCTGTATGGTTTACAAGGGAATCTTACATCATTTTTCCTAGAAAATAGTGGCAAGTTGAGATAACGACGGTGGATGTTGATAGAAACAATACACACTTCTCTAGAAAGTAGGTCACAAACCGTGGATAACATCAGAACTGGTATCCAAGGGAGATACGATTGTTCATCCCCGTGCCCACAAAATCAATTGTGGACGATGCCAGCTGTGTGAACTGCGGCCCTGTCGTCTTAAAATTCATCATCTCCATTGGGGAACAAATACTGAATCATGGAATGGACCTGATCAGCCAAAATGGCCACATAAACCTTGGCAGCAATTGAAACTTGAAGAGTAACCATAATGTTCATAGAATACCACGATATGGTTGTCAAATCAACACCTAAACCTCATCATATTTCGCTCTCGGGACCCAAACTTGGCCGGAATTAGGACACGGTGTGCAACAAGTGACATCCGACCAAATGACTTTCTTCAATTGCTCCTTAGTCCACGCTATATGGCATCGGCATCAAGTTTTCCTGCTACAAGCATTTGCTTCACTGATGAGTGATTCTGGAATACCAGCTCACCTTGCAAGGCCCAGCTTGTACAGCTCCCTTCGTGTTGTTTTGGCGCTGAGAGAGTTTACAAATGTGACATTCAGTTTTGCAGTGACTTTTGTTGCTGTCGTCCTATTATTGTTCGTCAAAATCTTCTTGAATGACTGTCTGTCACGATCAATCAACACGCACTTTCATACGCGTTGTGGCTTGTTGGATGATTTTTTCCGCTTTCCCCTAATGAGACATAAATCATCAGTATGATGCCTCTTAAAAAAACACCAATAATTTGCCCACTTTCGAAGTCACTTATGGCTCTGAGCACTATGCGACGTAACTTCTGAGGTCATCAGTCGCCTAGAACTTAGAACTAATTAAACCTAACTAACCTAAGGACATCACAAACATCCATGCCCGAGGCAGGAGTCGAACCTGCGACCGCAGCAGTCGCTCGGCTCCAGACTCTAGGGACTAGAACTACACGGCCACTCCGGCGAAGTCACTTAGATCCTACATAGTGCAACTACATAGAACACTGTTCCGAACGCTACTGGTGCTTGAAGCGCATTGAAGACAATTCACAGGTACTGATAATGGTTAAATACAACAGCGGAATCCGCAGGCTTGGCCAGCATCTGAATTTATGTTCAACCACGCGTTTCTCGCAGTGATGCCCTATTTTTGTGTAACCCTTGCATTTTCTGATGGGTATGCAATATATTGCAGTTTATATAGGAGATATGTAGTTTACTTTGCCGTTGTGATATGTGCCGGAATGTCGTATGGATAAATGTTCAAACCATCGTTTTTTGAGTAGTACTTGCTTGAAAATTATTATTTGTACCTGTGGGAAAACCCGATAATTCAAGGAGCGTCTTACCTGACCTCCAAAACGACATGATCTTTGGCGAAGTTTTTACAGTGTTCGCGTGCCGCCGTGGTTAAATCACACCGTGCGTGGCAAAATGACGCTGTCCAAAACGGGCGTCGAGGCAACTGTGGTGAACCACGGGCCACAGGTAACATAGGTGAATGACGACTGCGAAGATGTGAACGGGCGAACAGATGTACAGCTATTAAGCAATTTAACAACAACATGGAACAAGGGGCTACCAACAGTATCTTCTCAACGATCGTTCAGCGAACATTGCTGCGTAAGGGACTTCGCAGGAGGTGCCTCTTTTATGCTACCAAGCTGACTGCTGCTCGCTTCTTGGATACTTACCTGAGAATCCTAGAACAGCTGGCTGCGGTATTGGGCTCAGCATGGCTCCACATCCCTGTTGATTCCTTTCAGAAACTCATTCACTCTCTTCCTCCAAGTCTCGCAGTGGTCTGAGCTGCATCGGGCTTTCGACAGGTGCTCATTAATGTGACCAGACAATGTGTCTCAGCTCGAAGAGGAGGACATCTTGGGCAATGTGTGATTGCTTCAGGAGCTCCAGCATGCTTTGCTGTCAGGACGAGTGACTTCACTGATGAACAATTCCGAGGGCACTAGACCGGGCGTGGTTCATCTAAATCTTCAACCCAATTTTCAAGGCCACCATGAAGCCTGGTCTTTACCTCGACAGGGGAATAATCAAGTTCCAAGACTAATGAACATATGCGCTAACCTTTGAAGGAAATCTTTTGAAGCGTTACTCCTTGGCTGCTTCGCAGTATGTTAATGAGGACATGGAGATTCACAGATCTCTGCGTAAGACAAGATGGCCTAAATATACATGTGGTGTGTACATAGTTTTTACTTGTTCTACAATGCACGATATACACTGAGGTGGCTGAATTAATGGGATAGCGATATGCACATTTATAGATGGGTGGTTTCTTCTCAAATCATACAGGTCATGTCAACTCGTAGTCATGAATTTCTCTGTATATATATATATATATATATATATATATATATATATATATATATATATATATATATATATATTAGACCCTCCATATCATAAGTGTTGACGTATTTTCGTTTTATCTTAATCTTTGTAAATAGTAACACCCTTTGAAAACGGTATATCTTGTAAATAACTCTTAAAACAGTAATGAACAAAAAATATAATAAACCAAAAGTACTTGATATCTGACAGATGTTTTGCATCAAAGTTCCTTCTTAGTGCGTTGAAATCTGGTTCACACCCGCACACTTATGGGCTTTCTTTAACTTACAAATTTAAGATGAAAATACGAAATTTAGGTTAATTTTTTCACTTAATTTTTTTTCTATTTTGGTAAATCACAGAACGCTAGCTTTTCTGTGATATTACCAGATTTGTGTATTGTGTGTTAAACCTGGGACTTAGAAACGACAGAGAGCCTTCGTCCTGCCGTAGCCCTCAGTGGTTCACAACCCTCAACAGGCCACAGAATTCACCCACCCCGCCGTCGCCCCACACCGAACCCAGGTTCATTGTGCGGTTCGGCCGCCAGTGGACCCCCCCCCCCCCTCCCCCCCATACCCCCCGGGAACGTCTCATACCAGACGAGTGTCGCATTCGCCGAGGCAGATGGGAAAGCGCCTTAAAAACCATCCACAAGCTGGCCGGCACATCAAACCTCGACACTAATACGCCGGGCGGATTCGTTCTGGGGACCGGCACGCCTTTCAACTCGGGAAGCAGAGCGTTAGACCGCGCGGCTAGGCGGGAGGGCTATATTTCCAGATACTACTGATGTAATTATAAACGGTATCTTCTCTGCTCCAGCTATCTGCATTATATTAATATTTATTACTAAAAATGTAAAATATTGCATTTTCACGAGTTTTTACAAATTATTTACTCGAAAACCCCCATCGGAAAACTTCTGAGAACTTCACAAACTATTTTGTGGTTAATATGTTAGTAGTCAGTGAAAACACAGTGAGTAATATTTCTCTGTGTAAAATGTTAAAAATTTTTCAACATTTTGCATATTTCGCGTGACTGAATCTCTAGTGTAAAATATGCATGTTGGCAACAATTTCCAGCTCTCTTATGTTTGTACCAAAAGAGTGAGAACTTGCTCATAAACCATCCTGCATTGAGTTTCGTGTTTGGTCTTAACTTTTGGTTAGATACAAATTCAGTTAGGAAATACAGCAGTGAAATAGTGAGGTGCGTGGGCTATGAAAAAATACATAAGAAGGTGGTGTTTAAGAAAATTGAAAAACATTTGACAGCTGTTGGAAATCTGTCAGAGGTATTGCAGAAATATCTTGGTCCTCAAGTAACGGTATAGCATCACATCCACTGTGCAGAAATTGCTGCACTCACTACAAGAAGAAATTATGTGACAACCCACCTGAACGATCACACGAATGTGAAACTGAAGAAGACAGTGCAGATGTTTATATTCTTGGGTCTGAGCTGTTGATACGTTGAATGTTAGCATGTCTGCTACAGTCCCAACTATATCCACCCTTAAACGTCCAGAAAAGGTGAGAAGCACAAGAAGAAAAGAGTATGTAAGAAGAAAAGCGGAAGAAATTGAACACGTTTTATACAAGAAGCACCTTCAAAACTTTGTGATGCGTATAATGTATATGCTCTTGGTGCAGAACCAGAAGATAGTGACATGTGCACGAAATATGATGTGTGATTTCTAAAGCTAAATACTGTTATCTCACTGGCAACCTACACTGAGAAAATGCAGTTACTTACACTGATACCAGGTACCTACTCTAAGAAGGAGATACAGAAAAATGGTTCAAATGGCTCTGAGCACTATGGAACTCAACATCTGTGGTCAACAGTCCCCTAGAACTTAGAACTACTTAAACCTAACTAATCTAAGGACATCACACACATCCATGCCCGAGGCAGGATTCGAACCTGCGACCGTAGCGGTCACGCGGTTCCAAACTGAAGCGTCTAGAACCGCACGGCCACACCGGCCGGCTGGAGATAGAAATACATACCCATTTACATTATTTGATTTCAAAGGCTCGTGAAATAAAGAATGAGAAAAGTATTTGGGCAAGCCCAGATTCTTACTGTGGGCATCCGTTGCAAGATGATACGCTTACTCTTGCTCCGGAATATTACCTAAGTGATGACAAGGACTGCAGTAGGGAAAGCCCTAACCAGGCTGAGGTTATCTCTGTTAGTGAAAATGGTGAAAAAGTTAAAAAGATATGGAAAGATCAATAGAGAAGCATATCTCCTGGTGAAAAAGGAGAACCCAAATTCAAAAACTGGTCTCACAAAAGTCTACTCCTTAAGCCCCAAATGGGTAAAATTCCTGCCAGTGAACGAAGCATGCTCATGTATTTATTGCACTAATTTGAAAATTGTTTGTTTCGACGTAAGCAGTGTCACAGGAAAGTAGTACACTGAGATGGTCCTGATGCTTTTGTGTATATGTCAAGAGCCGCAAGATTAATATTGTTTGGAGAAGTGTGGAATGTGCCTGGTGATTAAGTGATAACTGTTGAAGCATTAAAGGATAATTAAAATCAGCCATTTCCAAGAATATTGACAATTTAATTCTTCATTTCGGCTTTGCTGAGAACTGGTCGTTGCTTTGCAGAACGTGACCCAAAGTAACCACTGGCACACATCACAGGTATCAGTATTCAGGTGTGTTGCTCACTTCCTTGGAGCATCAGACTGTTTTGCTATTGGCAGTGATGATGTCGTTCATGACAGTGCACATGCATGCTACGCTGTCAGCATGGTGATTGGTGACATAGCATCTACAGGCCATACATTCCCTAAACATGTGTATGTGAATGACGAAGCAGCATCTCATTTTAAAAAGCGCTTTCAGCTTTATGAGCTTTGTCACTACTGTAGTACAGGATTTAAGACAAGAAATGGATATTTTCAGCAACAGGTAATGGGAAAAGTGCATGTGGTGGGGTAGGAGGTCTCTATAAACATCTTGCAACGAGATTTCATCTCCAGCATGAAGAGCTTGGTGCTGTAAGAGATTCTAATGGACTTTTACACTCCATATCAACATTAGTAACAAAAATGAAGCTCTTAGTTCTAAGTGAAAGTACATTAAGGAAACTCCGTATAAAAAAAGATAGAAGAGTGGTCTGCTATGAAGGCAGTTGTAGGAAAGCAATCAAGTCACTACTGGGTTGCCTCCCAGAGTGGCACATACACTGCAAGAACGGTTCTCCACGAAATTCAGCCTTTTACTGTGTGTGAAATGCAGAGACCACAGTATACATTAGAAGACTTTGTAAGTGAACCAATTCATTTATAGTATGTATGACAATCAGAGGTGCGTGAAACAAATAAGCGTCTCTTATGAGCTGCAAGATATAACCGTCTCCTTTATGATACCTCATGGTCCTGTTAATGCTTTCAAATGACCATTATCAAAAGATCAGTGTGCAGTTCCCATTTCCCAAGTACTGCTCTTCTTGGATAGTCCTTGTTCGTGTGCGAATTCAGCATGGCCATACAAGTCCAATGAGAAGCTGATGAAAAAAAACGATGAACTCTTTTCAACAGTGCAGCGTTGTTACATTGTAAGCAATTTTAATTCATGGAAAGTCATGAAGACGTAAGATCATGACAGAAGACAATAATAATTTGTGAATAATATCATAAAAATAAAAATGGGTATCAATATTCTATATCTCATTTTTGTTATAGAATGCATTCAAAAAATTGTGACTAGCTTTCCTACTCACTTATAATGTTATAAGATAATTATTTTGTTTCAGAAATACTAGTTTTGCGTGATATTTACTTAAAATCAGCGATCAATTCAAATATTTAAGTGTCCATGATTTTTTTGACCTTGAGAGTAGAGCTAGATAGACTTAGATCTACCTAAAAAATTTCTCAGATTTTGTACAGACAAGTATCCCCACTCTGCTTGTACATTCCCTGGGCACACTGACCAACTGATGTACCATGAAATTTTTAGAACATTTAAGCAGAAGAGTTTGGAGAAAATAATTTACAAATAACCAAAAAATTCCAGGTTCTTTCATTTTTATGTACAAATATTTTGACAGTTTAAGAATTTCACGCGTTAATGTCATAGCTGACAGTTAGCAGTCCTTCTACTTTATCATTTCTCAAGACATTTAACATCCTGTGACTATTCATATTTTCAACACGTAATTTTCAAATTCGCAAGAAGCTATAAGTTTTGATAGTTTATTAAAAAAAACAAAGCTCAGAAGTATTTATGTATTAATCATGCCTCATAGCATTAATCACGTCTCAGTATTGGGTAAAAGTATTTATTGAAAATAAATTCAGATCTCTGTCACTTCTGCTTTCTTTATTACAATTTTTCAATTTTCCCTTTCGTTACGATATTTTCACAAATACTCTCATTTAAAGAGGTCTGCAGCGTTTTAACAAACTATCAGATGATCAAAATACTGTAGTTTTGGAGAGGTATCATGTGGAACTTGAACACATATTTTTTTCAGCAAAGTCTGAATAGTGATGTTGTAACAACAACGCTGTACTATTGTACATATAATAATTTTTTTTCTGATTTTCGATAGATTAGTATAATCGATGTTCTGATTTCATTTCTTTTTTGTTTCATGCCATTATGTCAAAGGAACTGTAAACAATTTTCGATGTGAATATTAATGTTTATGTCAAATGTTTAAGCAATATTATAACAGAATTGAAATGTAAGAAACGTTGAAACTATTGTAAGATGTTAAAGTTGTAATTGTGTGTCTGGTCCATACGTAGGCAATGTATTAGGATATGTAGAATGCAAAACCTCGGGTGAATACCCTGTCTGTAGGGGAGCGGTAAAGGTCGATGGCAGGCGAGCGCGGGAAAACACACACGGGCGCTGTACGGCATAACGGGCTCAGTAGTAGTCGGAGTTGGGCATTGATCTGAGCAACACGTTCTGGATCGAGGAGGCTCTCCTGGAAGACGTGGTTTCATTGAGCCTCGGATGTGCCGTTTCCGACGCCTATACAGCATGGCAATATTCCATAGGCACTAAACGGAAATGTATTGCGACGCTAAGAAGAAGCAAAGTGCCGATACATCAAGAGCCATGGCTGTGATTGTATGTGTGCTCTGTGCCTCGCCATCTTGCCGCCTGCCAACCGCCGCATCGATACAAACTACTGTATTCGTGTAGACCGGTGTCACTTTTGTTCCATACTGTTCAATAACAACTTAAATTTTACCAGAACTGTCCTATCAGTTAATTATCCTCACAACTAACCTAGACAGAGTCCTTTCCACATGTTGTGCAATCCGAGTGTCCCGAGATGAAGAATTAAAATTTATGTTAATAACAATTACCTGCAGACCTTGCTATGTTAGAATGATGTTTAAAGAACTTCGTTGTTAATGAATATATAGGTAAATAACAAAGATCTGACAAAGTTGGAAGATAATGTTGAAATTGGTTTAGTAATGAAGTTTAATTAATTTGAGACAAAAATAATGGTAGTTAATTGAGCAGGAAATAAGCTAAAAAGAGTAGTAACTCATATATTGGAAATCCTGAGTGCTTAATGATTTCAATAATCAAAATTTTCAATACAGTGATCATAACAGTTTCAGGGCCCCCCCCCCCCCCCTCCTTTTCTTTTCTATTCATTTGAATTCTGAAGTGTACTGAACTGATTTGACCAGCAAAGTTAAAGTCAATATAAAACCAAAATTTATCAGTGTTTTACCTTTTTCAAAATTGACATTGTATGTGTGTTTCGAAAGTGCTATTTCTAGGGTAACCTATGCCCGATTTTAATCAGATCAATAGACAGTACGAAGTTTGTAGTAAACATTATAGTGTAATGTTGTGTATTTATGGCTTGTCCATATTAGTACAGAAAGTGAAATTATTAGTTCAGTAGATTTTCTGGTTCTAAAATTTACCATATTATGCAGTGTTATTACGTGTTGTTTTGTATGAACGTACATCAACTTGTACATGGAAGAAACTCAGTTAATGCCTAATTAGGCTGGCGATCGTATTATTAACAATTTGGTAGCATCTGCTGTGTTGTTTCTTGTCCGTCCTAACGTGTGGTTGCACTCCGGAATTGCTTGACGTATCATTGTTATTACTGAGTGGGTGTAAGTCTGATTTGCCTCCATTCAGGTACACGAGGTCAAAATCTATACAAAAATCCTTTCTCTTAAGGTGATTCCCGTCAACTTACCATAGTACAGGCTTTAAAGAGTATCGTGTGCAGTAGCGCATGTTACAATGTCACACATTCAATCTTGACCTGTGCGATTTGAGATGAAATCGCCCAGATGGTGGTAGTATCCCGTACACAAGGTATAAAAGGGCAATCCATTGGCGGAGCTGTCATTTGTACTCAGGTGGTTCATGTGAAAGGTTTCCGACGTGATTATGGGCGCGCGAAGGGAATGAGCAGACTTTGAACGCGGAATGGTAGTTGGAGCTAGACGAATGGGACACTCCATTTCGAAAATCGTTACTAAATTCAGTATTCCGAGATCCGTAGTGTCAAGAGTGCCAAGAATGCCACATTTCAAGCATTACCTCTCGCCTCGGACAACGCGGTGACCGACGGCGTTTACTTAACGATCGAGAGCTGCGGCGTTTGCTTAGAGTTGTTAGTGCTACCGGACAAGCAACAGCTGGGCGTTGTGGCCGGCGGTTCTAGGCGCTTCAGTCTGGAACCACGCGACTGCTGCGGTCGCAGGTTTGAATCCTGCCTCGGGCGTGGATGTGCGTGATGTCCTTAGGTTATTTAGGTTTAAGTAGCTCTAGGTTCTAGGGGTCTGAAGACCTCAGATGTTAAGTCACATAGTGCTCAGAGCCACTTGAACCATTTTTTTGACAACCAACACTGCATAAAATAACCGAAGAAATCAAAGTGGGACGAAGGATGAACGTATCCATTAGGACAGTACGACAAAATGTGACGTTAATGGGCTGTGGTAGCAGAGGACCGACGCGAGTGCCGCTGCTAACAGCACATCTCCTGCAGGACTTCTTCTGGACTCGTGACCATATAGGTTGGATCGAGACGGCTGGAAAATCGTTATCAGGTAAGATGAGTCCCGATTTCAGTTGATAACAGCTAATGATAGGGTTCGAGTGCGGCACAGATACCACGATGCCATGGATTCAAGCTGTCAACAGGGCACAGTGTGAGGCGGTGGTTGCTCCATAATGGTCTGGGCTGCGTTTAAGTGGAATGGTCTGTGTCCTCTAGTCCAACTGAACCGACCATTTACTGAAAATGGTTCTGTTCGGCTACTTGGAGACCATTTGGAGCCGTTCATGGACTTCATGTTGGTTGGTTGGTTGATTGATTGATTGATTTGGGGGAGGGGACCAAACGTCATTAGGGAAGGATAGGGAAGGAAGTCGGCCTTGCCCTTTCAAGGGAACCATTGCGCCACTTGCCTGAATCGATTAAGGGAAATCACGGAAATCCTAAATCAGGAGGGCCAGATGCAGGTTGGAACCATCGTCCTTCCGAAGTCCAGTATGCTAAGCACTGTGCCACCTCTCTCGGCGGACTTCATGTTCTCAAACGACGACAGAATTTTTTAGAAGACAATGCACCATGTTACTGGGCCACAACTGTTATCGGCTGGTTTGAAGAACATTCTGGAGAATTCAGACGAATGATTTGGCCACCATGATCGCCCGACATGAATCCCATCGAACTTTTATGGGACACAATAGATAGGTCAGTTCGTGCACAAAATCCGGCACCGGCAAAACGTTTACAATTATGGACGGCTACAGAGACAGCATGGCACAATATTTCTGCAAGGGACTTCCAACGACTCGTTGAGTCCACGCCACGTCGGGTTGCTGCTCAATGCCGGCCAGAAGGAGGTCCGTCACGATATTAGAAGGTATCCAATGACTTTTGTCACATCAGTGAATTGTTTTGGGCTAGGGTTCCAGGATTTCTTAGATACAGTGTAACTTCTGTATGTGAGGGAACAGGCGACGTACTTTGCTTCTAAACACACCTCCTTATCATAAAGACTGAAAGCCCGTCCTGAAACTACATGCGCACTTTTTTCGGATAGGCAGGGAGGGCGGGTGGGGGTGGGGGAGGGGGGGGGGGAGGGAGAAAGAGAAAGAGAAAGAGAGAGAGAGAGAGAGAGAGAGAGACATATTAACTGCTATTAGCGATCAGTTGTAATTATTGTGCGTCCTCACTCATTGTTGAGTCGTTTTCATGTGACGAAGATGAATGTTGATGTGAACGCCATCATCAGATATGGCGCTATGAATAACGGGTAAGAGGCAGCATCATCGATCAAGTGGCTTGCCACCTCAGGCTACGGAAGAGCAAATATTAGCTCGCAGCGGGAGGGGGTTGTTAATAATTCAGACAGCCAGGAGGTGAGTCTAGGCTCTCTGTTCCACAGCTGCAAATTACATGGAATTCACACACGCTGCGTCGCAAGTGGTGTTAATGGCTGTCAGCGTTAATGAGTCTTATCGATTCTTGGACCTGTTTTACGCCTGTGAGAGCTATTACGAACATGATATTCATTTATGCGTAACGAGGGAGACAAGTAGTACCTATAACCAGAGTAAGGAGGCTGGTACAGTTCGCTTCTCCATTCAGTATCAGTTCATTTCTTAACTTAAAGCGGGCAGTGTTGAGTGTTCTGCAGTGGCTGAAACGTTTTCACGAGAGTGAGTGGATTCCGGGACTACACGTGTTCACTGTCCTGTACAAGAAATCCGTTTCGCTCAAGCGTTGGGTGTGATCCTGGGAAGGTTTCAGGAGCCTCCTTGCCTTATTGCGAAGTTACGGTTTACGAAAGTTAATCCCTGATGTGCGGCCGCAATGGCGCTTTAACCCCCAAGAGCCAACTAAAAGATGTAGTAACTATCTATTCAGCATGCAAGTAAACAAAGGTCTTACTCTTCTCTTCGCATGATACGTGAGAAACTTACCACCTTGTCAAAAGCATTTTCTTACAGGCCCATCCTGTGCATTACCTCCCCATTTAAAGCTGTGTATGCTTCGTCAGCCATTAGTAAAAGCCCGTTACATATTGGTACGAACGCTAGAATTTGTCTGTGCGTATTAATACGCTGTGTCAAGGAAAACTTTCCAGCGGCCCCTATGTTTTCATTCTTCGAGGCACATTTACGTTCGTGACATTTGCTACAAGCTTGCTGCCGTCCATCCAAAAATATTTTTGGTTAGTCATTCGCTTCCTGGGAGTTGACCTCTGCCGACCGTCAATCACTCTCTGGCTGTTGTCGTGCTCTGATCGTGTAATCTGAAATAAGCCTTGCTTTTTGCTGTAGCACTGGGTGCTGGATTCATATTTCAGAATGCGCGGTCTGAGCAGCTAGCGTTTAACTGCTTCTTTGTGCATCTCGGATTTGGAGCTCATTGGGTTCTTCCTCTTTTTTTCTTTGTAAATGCGAGTTGTGCAGCGGATGAATTCTGATATTATTCTTCTTTCAGTCTTCCTAAAGATCTCTAAGTCCTACATAATTAACTCTAGCATTTCATGTTACTTTTCTGTGTTTGTTTTTGAAGGATCACATTGCAATAGATTTCATGTGAATTTTAAATAAAATAGATGTTTAAGTATTGTCATATCGACTTCTGTTTATGAATCCTACTTTCTAAAGCTTCTCCCAATATCCGGCGACCCATGTTTTACAAATACACTGTCCAGTCACATTAATACGACCACTGGTCAAAAGCCTAAATATTCACCTTTCGCAGCGTTGCAGCGCGAGACGTGCAGGAAGACAGTCAGCGAGGTTCGGGAAGGTACCGACAGGCATGTGGAGCCATGCCGACTCCAGTGCCGTGCTCAGTTGACCTAGGTTTCTGGGTTGAATGTTCATAGCGTGAACAGTACGATCGAAGTGGCCCCACAGATTATAAATTAGGTTTAAATGTGGGGTTCTGGTAGCTTGGGTTGTACGGTAAACTCAAGTTGGTGCTCTTCGAACCACGCTCGTACACTACAAGCTGTGTGACACTCTGCATTGTCCTTTTGGCAGATGCCATCGTGTCAAGGAAAAAAAAGCTGGATAAAGACACAGATGCATACTTGTGTTGATTCATTGTCTTCCAGAATGACAAGGTCACCCAGGGATTGCCCTCCGGCCTGGACCCTTCCAGTGCATCATAGCAATTTTGTGTCCGTACGGGATCTAATTGTAAGTGAGTGGCTCCAATTGGATTAGGCAGACCTGAAGGAACCTGTGGACACTATCCCTCGCCGAACATCGGTCATTACCGAGGCTAGAGACGGTGTCACACTGTATTGCTGTGTTGTCTCGTGGGTGTTAGCATTATACAGACAACTGGCCGGCAGCGGCTGCCTGTTATTGTAGAACCTAACTCGCCCCACTTCCTTGAAGACTTCTCTGCATGATGGGATTTAAGTACTTCTCTGTGTCAATGAATGAACTGAATGAGTGAAAGAATGAATAAAGTAATTAATCGTGCTTTTGTTTAAAAGTATGTATTCGCAATAGGGTATTGAACCCTTCGGTAATATAGAGTTCACTTATGTATTGTGTATTTAGACAGTGCGATGATACCATTTGTATACTAATAACAAAACTGTAAAACCATCGTGTCTGTGCACTGAAAATATTTGCCGAATACTGATTATGGGTGATGCAGGTAGTGTAACGGAATACGATAAGACTATTTTTAAAAATTTTATCTGTCTGTTTGTCTGTTTCAACAAACTAATCTCCCAAAACTACTACACGAATTTTGATGGGCTTTTCAGGTAACTGAAGCATACCTTGGTGTATCATAAAGGATTTATTTCCTAAAATGGGGCCGTGGTAAAAGACGACATCTTAGTTGAACGTTTTCGATATGTGCTCAGATTAGTACTTCGGATGTTTGCCACAGTGACACGATCATCACGGAGTACTTCACCTAAAACCCAATAGGTGGCGTAGCTAGTTTCGTGGATCACATAAGAACCACTAGATGGCGCTGTCAGTTTTTTTTTTTATCTCAGTGATAGAAGAAATTTCGGAAGTTCATTTCAGTGACAGAATTTGGTACGCAATCTTATCTTTACGGCTACAAACTAACACTGAATTTACGTGGCTACGGTATATTTACTTACTGATTTCGCTTTCTATATTAAAGACGTAACGAAATTGCTTTGCCTCTTTGGATGGGCTTTATTTGTATTTTGCTTCTAGGCTATAAAAAACGAGCATAACGATTTTTCTTTGCAAATAGTGTCTACTTCTTTTATTTTGATTTGGTTTTCTTTATGACTAAAAATGCGTAGGAAAAGGTCGTCTGTTTTAGGCGCTACAGTCTGGAACCGCGCGACCGCTACGGTCGCAGGTTCGAATCCTGCCTCGGGCATGGATGTGTGTGATGTCGTTAGGTTTAAGTAGTTCTAAGTTCTAGGGGACTGGTGACCTTAGAAGTTGAGTCCCATAGTGTTCAGAGCCAAAGGTCGTCTTTCTCAATAAACTACAGCAGCTAAAAAACGGACAATTATATGATGTCGAGAATCCAGTAGATTAGATTAGATTAGATTAGATTAATACTAGTTCCATGGATCATGAATACGATATTTCGTAATGATGTGGAACGAGTCAAATTTTCCAATACATGACATAATTAGGTTAATTTAACAACATACTTAAGTTAATATAACAACTTTATTTTTTGTGTTTTTTATTTTATTTTTTTATTTTTTATTTATTTTTTTTTTTTAAATTTTTTTTTCTTAATTTATATCTAAAAATTCCTCTATGGAGTAGAAGGAGTTGTCATTCAGAAATTCTTTTAATTTCTTCTTAAATACTTGTTGGTTATCTGTCAGACTTTTGATACTATTTGGTAAGTGACCAAAGACTTTAGTGCCAGTATAATTCACCCCTTTCTGTGCCAAAGTTAGATTTAATCTTGAATAGTGAAGATCGTCCTTTCTCCTAGTATTGTAGTTATGCACACTGCTATTACTTTTGAATTGGGTTTGGTTGTTAATAACAAATTTCATAAGAGAGTATATATACTGAGAAGCTACTGTGAATATCCCTAGATCCTTAAATAAATGTCTGCAGGATGATCTTGGGTGGACTCCAGCTATTATTCTGATTACACGCTTTTGTGCAATAAATACTTTATTCCTCAGTGATGAATTACCCCAAAATATGATGCCATATGAAAGCAATGAGTGAAAATAGGCGTAGTAAGCTAATTTACTAAGATGTTTATCACCAAAATTTGCAATGACACTTATTGCATAAGTAGCTGAACTCAAACGTTTCAGCAGATCATCAATGTGTTTCTTCCAATTTAATCTCTCATCAATGGACATACCTAAAAATTTGGAATATTCTACCTTAGCTATATGCTTCTGATTAAGGTCTATATTTATTAGTGGCGTCATACCATTCACTGTACGGAACTGTATGTACTGTGTCTTATCAAAATTCAGTGAGAGTCCGTTTACAAGGAACCACTTAGTAATTTTCTGAAAGACAGTATTGACAATTTCATCAGTTAATTCTTGTTTCTCAGGTGTGATTACTATACTTGTATCATCAGCAAAGAGAACTAACTTTGCCTCTTCATGAATATAGAATGGCAAGTCATTAATATATAATAAGAACAACAAGGGACCCAAGACTGACCCTTGTGGAACCCCATTCTTGATAGTTCCCCAGTTTGAGGAATGTGCTGATCTTTGCATGTTACGAGAACTACTTATTTCAACTTTCTGCACTCTTCCAGTTAGGTACGAATTAAACCATTTGTGCACTGTCCCACTCATGCCACAATACTTGAGCTTGTCTAGCAGAATTTCATGATTTACACAATCAAAAGCCTTTGAGAGATCACAAAAAATCCCAATGGGAGGTGTTCGGTTATTCAGATCATTCAAAATTTGACTGGTGAAAGCATATATGGCATTTTCTGTTGAAAAACCTTTCTGGAAACCAAACTGACATTTTGTTAGTACTTCATTTTTACAGATATGTGAAGCTACTCTTGAATACATTACTTTCTCAAAAATTTTGGATAAAGCTGTTAGAAGGGAGATTGGACGGTAATTGTTGACATCAGATCTATCCCCCTTTTTATGCAAAGGTATAACAATAGCATATTTCAGCCTAACAGGGAAAATGCCCTGTTCCAGACAGCTATTACACAGGTGGCTGAGAATCTTACTTATCTGTTGAGAACAAGCTTTTAGTATTTTGCTGGAAATGCCATCAATTCCATGTGAGTTTTTGCTTTTAAGCAAGTTTATTATTTTCATAATTTCAGAGGGAGAAGTGGGTGAGATTTCAATTGTATCAAATTGCATAGGTATGGCCTCTTCCATTAACAGCCTAGCATCTTCTAATGAACACCTGGATCCTACTATATCCACAACATTTAGAAAATGATTATTAAAAATATTTTCAACTTCTGACTTTTTGTTTGTAAAGTTTTCATTCAATTTGATGGTAATACTGTTTTCCTCTGCTCTTGGTTGGCCTGTTTCTCTTTTAATAATATTCCAAATTGTTTTAATTTTATTATCAGAGTTGCTGATTTCAGACATGATACACATACTCCTGGATTTTTTAATAACTTTTCTTAATATAACACAGTAGTTTTTATAATTTTTGATAGTTTCTGGGTCACTACTCTTTCTTGCTGTCAGATACATTTCCCTTTTCCGGTTACAAGATATTTTTATACCCTTAGTAAGCCATGGTTTGTTACAAGGTTTCTTACGAGTATATTTAAGTATTTTCTTGGGGAAGCAGTTTTCAAATGCATTTACAAAAATGTCATGAAATAAATTATATTTTAAATTGGCATCAGGTTCACGGTACACCTCATCCCAGTCTAACTGCTGTAGGCTTTCCCTGAAATTTGCAATTGTTAAATCGTTGACTGAACATACTACTTTGGAGGACTGTTTAGTATTGCTGAATGGAGCTATGTCATATATTGTAACTAGCTGTGCACCATGATCAGAAAGACCATTCTCAACAGGCTGAGCATTTATCTGGTTAAACTTATCTTGGTCTATAAAGAAGTTATCTATCAGTGAGCTGCTATCCTTTACCACCCGAGTAGGAAAATCAATAACGGGTGTCAAATTGAAAGAACCGAGTAATACTTCAAGGTCATTTTTCCTATTACCCTCTTTCAGAGAATCTACATTGAAGTCCCCACAAATAATAATTTGCTTCCCCCTGTCTGACAGATAGCACAACAAGGAGTCCAAATTTTTCAGAAATAGATGAAAATTTCCTGATGGGGACCTATATACAGTTACAATTATAAATGTGCCTTTATTTAATTTAAGCTCACAGGCACATGCTTCTATATGTTTCTCTACACAAAACTTTTTTGTTTCTATACTTTTTGCACAATGATAACTTTTGACATATAGGGCAACTCCTCCTTTCTCCATATTTTCTCTCATTACATGTGCAGAGAGCTTATAACCACTTACATTTACCTTATCCATATCAGTAACAATGTGATGCTCAGACAGGCATAGTATATCTATTTCATTCTCAGCTTCTAAATCTTCTAAACAAACCAGAAGCTCATCTACTTTATTCTTTAAACTCCCAATATTTTGATGAAATATACTTACATTATTTTTAATTATACTTTTATGAGAACCTTTCCTTATTCTAACATTTGCAGTACTCTCCTGTCTGAGTTTCTCATTGTGCTTAGGCCTAGTTCCTATACCAGTGGTCACATGGTGTTCAGAGAGGCAGATTATGTCAACTGGGTTGGGTGACTTTAATTCATCAATGGAATTACCTAGGACTGAGATACAACTTGGTGGAGATAAAATTTCTGGTGATTGGTGAAAATTTATAATTGATAGCTGTGATTGGTGATCCAATGTGCTAGAATTGTGCTGTTTAATTTCTTTCCTAAACTGAAGATTTGTTTCAATCCTGACCTCTCGTAGAACTTGACATCTTTCTGTCTTACCTATCCTAAAAAAGGTGCTGCTCCAACACCTGTAACCACTGGTATTTTACCATTCATGGCAGTGCCTCCCCCACTTAAATTTCCTGCTATTACCCCAGCCAGTTTCCCCTTCCCTTTCCTGTTGAGATGTAGGCCATGCCTGGTATAGTCCCACCTACTGAGATAATCAACAGGAACCACACCAATATGAGCCCCCGCACCCGATCCAAGCAGCCGTTCCAACTCCAAATTAACTCTCCCAACAGAAGAGTTCAAATGAGGCCGGTCATGGCGTCTCAGGACAGATACAAATTCAACATTGGTGTGTCTCGATGCTGACGCAATCTTTACCAGGTCACACTCTATACTGTACCCAGGATCTCTGTCGATGCTGTTCCCTGGCCCTCCCACAATAACCACGGTGTCTTCCCTGGTAAATCCTTTACAGAGTGAACCTAAATCCTCTGTCACCTGATTCAGACTAGCACTTGGTTTGAAAAAATTTGTGACCTGGTATTCTGGTCCTAATTCCTCCTGCAGAAGTTGGCCTACACCTCTGGCATGAGAACTGCCTAACAACAAAACTTTCTTCCTTTTTGATGACTTTCCTACATTCTTTTTCAATTTCCTATTGAAAGTTTGTTGTGTCCTGTCTACACCTACCTCTGCTTGAGGCTCATCAGTTTCTAACTGAAGCAACAGGTCAAACTTATTTTTGACATTCACCACAAAACTGTCAGACTTAGTTCTAGGCCTATTCCTTCTGCTACCTGTTGCCACTTCCCACCTCTCTTTGCCCTTCTCCCACCTTAACCTGTCCAGATCTTCCCTAGCCTGATCTAGCTCAGCCTGAAGGGTAGCAATTTTCCCCTCCTGTTCCACTATCTTCCTATCTCTGCTGCAAATCCTACATAACCACTGATGAGCCTGATCCACTTTCCCAACACCCACGCCACTGCAGTCCCCCCAGTGAAAAAAACTACTGCATCCATCACACCAAACCCCGGAACTAACAATTCTACGGCAAGTCAGGCACTTCTTACTCATGGCAAAAATAATACTTTAGCTAGAATAAATCAATTAAATTACCGAAAATCAAAAAAGACGTTACAAGAATTAAGCCTATTCACAAATGTATATAAGCAAGTTTCTGATTTAAAATTCCGCTGTTTTTCTGAGATCTGTATTAAAACAACGAAGGTATACGCTATTTATTATATATTTCACTCGATGGAATAAAAAAAGGGACAATTAAACGAGATACTTTAACTTTGATTCTTCAAAAACGTTACGAGAATTAGGCCTATAAACAAATGTATATAGGCAAGTTTCTGATATAAGGTTATGCTGTTTTTCTGAAATCTGTATTAAAACAATGAAGTTATACGCTATTTACGGTAGTTTACTTATTTGTTACCGAGAAACTAGCTAAATTACCGTGAAACAAGAAACAAACACGTTTACAAAATTTAAGCCTAAGTGCGACTTCCTTTTTGCACCCATTTGCAAGATCGTGAGGCCAGAATTGCTGTGGTTCGAGAATATCAGGCTTTAACTTTCCTTTGGAAACTCCTTCTGAAAGTGAGGCATGAATAAACGCTGACTGAGAGAATCATGCATTATCTCTCTCCTCACTACAGTTTTTCAAAAAGCCTTTCATCCCTTATCAAACTGCCTTAAGAGTGAAATTTCCAACAATTCCCTCTTACACGATGCCTACAATATTATATCAATACTGTCCCCAAATTTTAAGTTCATGTTCGTAGCGGTTTGGGCTCGGTGATGAATGAGGCAGTTAGCTTTTATATATAGAGACTGGCAGTATTGTAGTAATCGACATTGTCCAATATTCTATATTTTTACATCGTTTTTTGTATTGTGAGTTTTTTATGGGAAGATTTGGTCGGACTAGTTTTGTTCTGGTTGGCCTTTCGTTTGTGTGACTACTTCTCTTTCGGTACTCCAGTGAGAAAATAATGACATTGAATGCCTTGTTTTGTTGAATTATTAGTCGTATTGACATGACCTGTTAATACGGGCGTTTGATGACACTATAGCTGTAGTTTACAAGTTAAGCGATATATGCGTTTGTGTATACGCTTCAGCTCTCGAAATTCTCATCCCCTATCGCGCGATGGCCATTCACGAGACCCCCACCAGTAATGTGGTCCTTTTCCTTACGTTCTGTATAGGTTAAGAGCCAAGTTACTTTGTGAGCACTAAAGAGTATGCACCCTCCATCAAATTCCGTATGATGGCTTCGGATGCACCACAATACATATTTCACACCACCGGTGGTAATCCTTTATCGAAAGGTGGGAAGTAAACCTGTCTCAGAGAATCGCACCGTGCAGCTGTCTAGGATTTACACTTCCGCTAGTGCTGTTTCTCTGAGAGCTTCGAAACGATCACCCCATCTATGCTGGGACTTCACTGACCACACCAGTCTTTCTCCGACTATCTTCACTGTGTTGGCATTGCTTTAAGAGGTCTCAGTCAAAATTTTGCCTGTCCTTACTCCAATTGAGCTTATTTTCTGTCTTCATACTCCTGAACACTGTTAGATTTCACCATATTCCACTGAACAGAAATAAGTTTTTGTTGATCATTTCATTTGTATTTTCTGTCCACAACTTTCATTTTAGAGCAAAGTCTATATCTTTAACGACATTGGTAAATAAAATGGATTATTATGAGTCACTTTGGAGCTGTCTACGTTTGATCAACTTACTACCCTATCACATCCTCTTACCGTTAGCCACATCCTGTAAACAGTCTTTTTTAGTGTTCCTTACATCAATCGGTAAAAAAGGAACCCTTATAGGATCACTTTGTTGTCTGTCCGTCTGTATGTTAACACCACTTTTTCTCTGCAACAGTCTGACGTATCAAGTTGAAATTTATGTGACATATTAAAGTCTATGGGCTTTTGGCGATGTACAAAACTTAAGTTTCTATGTCAATGCAATCAAGACACGGTCGTTTCCATCACGTGTTTTGATAGTCGCGAACTCAATCATCAGAGCCTACAGAGTACTTCCCTAGAACCATGAAATTTGGCAGTAAGCGAGGTTTCACGGTACAAGTAATGGATAAAATCCGAAAACTGTTAATTTGTAATTAATCTCACAGGTGAAAATATTTTTTGTCGTTTGTTATCTGTCTGTTGAACGTCCAGTCTCTTAAGATCCTTTTTCTCAGGAACAAGTAGACGTTTCGAGTCAAAATTTGTCACACACTAAGGTCTACAGTTCCTAGGCAGTGTTATAAATATTAGCTTCTAAGTCAAGGCATTTAGGAAATACGGCCATTTAAGTCACATATTCTGATACTTAGGAACTCATCAAAACCTATAGGGAGCTACTCGTTCACCTAGAATGATAAAATTTGGCAAGAGGCAAGGTTTCACCGTACACCTAAGGGAAGAAATCTGAAATTGTTAATTTATAACTGTATCGCACAAAAAATTTGTCATTTGTTGTTCGACTTCAGACTTGAAATTAAACCATTCTCCAAAGTCTTGGAACACCTGGAAGTGATATTTTTCCAGAAGCAATGTTGGTAACACGTAAAAGCCACCAAGATTTCCTGTTCCCGGAATGGATCAACTGTCTATGAACACAATTAGTTCGTACAGAATCGTCGGAGCCCGAGTCTTAATTGCACCTGGCCAATTTTTTTATGTTAGTAAATCTTAATGCGGACAGTACCGCCCCAAAAATTTCCATTGAAATTCAGCGAAATAAGAGACAGATGTTTCCTGGGAACAATGACGGTTATAAATAATAGACACTAATTCACCTTCGGTATGTGAAATATTTCTGAGGACCCTATTATCTCTTCAATGTATTTATAAAACATCTTAATTGCTTGTAACAATAAGAGAGGGCAAATAACAACAGGAAATGACTATTTACCTTCATTCTGCCGGAAACAACTACCGGACAGTAATTTTATTACCGTCTCCACTCGACCTTACCTTCAGAACCTAACTGAATATCGTTATAATTGAGAACCTTAAATCTTCCTGCCGTGCAATCACTTTGAATGTAGATCACTTTGTATCACAGTGAAGCTCGCAAATTAATGCCAGGAGGTGTTTCAGAATCCACGTTAACGAAGGAGTAGCACGAGGCAACGAAAGATCACGTCATCTTATTAGTGAACTTTTTTATGTTCGGCTGGAAAACGTAACAATGAATATTTTTGCTACAGCGAATAAAAGAGATATAATTTATACTTCCTGAATCTCGCACAAAAACTTGCCAGTCAACATTCAGAGAAGAGTATCAAAACATATTTATCACAAACGTTCACCCAAATTAGTAACTGCTATAAGAAGCAAGAAAATAACTTCATGTTTCTATAAACCTTGCAGATGTGTATTATGTTTTTCTTTCGATTAGACGCCGTCTATAATGATTTGGTGAGGGAAATGTACTGACAGACTGATTAGCGAAAAAAATATTTTTCATATAAAAGAAACATCATCTCCGTTGAATATTTATGCCACATTATTGTTGAAAGACTTAGTAATAAGCATGAACAAACAGGAAGTATTTAGAAATTAAATTTCGTTAGTATCAATAACCGCAAGTACATAATAGAAAATCTGATCCACTGTATTCAGTTGCAAAAATATGCCGCTCCCTTACTTCAAACTCTGATCTATTGCTGCAATATGCTTGCTGGAATACATAATAGGTGAGGTATTTTTCTCTGTAACTTACAAAACAATAAGTGAAAACCACAATGAGATTTTCACTCTGCAGCGGAGTGTGCGCTGATATGAAACTTCCTGGCAGATTAAAACTGTGTGCCCGACCGAGACTCGAACTCGGGACCTTTGCCTTTCGCGGGCAAGTGCTCTACCAACTGAGCTACCGAAGCACGACTCACGCCCGGTACTCACAGCTTTACTTCTGCCAGTACCTCGTCTCCTGCCTTCCAAACTTTACAGAAGCTCTCCTGCGAACCATGCAGAACTAGCACTCCTGAAAGAAAGGATATTGCGGAGACATGGCTTAGCCACAGCCTGGGGGATGTTTCCAGAATGAGATTTTCACTCTGCAGCGGAGTGCTTCTGTAAAGTTTGGAAGGCAGGAGACGAGGTACTGGCAGAAGTAAAGCTGTGAGTACCGGGCGTGAGTTGTGCTTCGGTAGCTCAGTTGGTAGAGCACTTGCCCGCGAAAGGCAAAGGTCCCGAGTTCGAGTCTCGGTCGGGCACACAGTTTTAATCTGCCAGGAAGTTTCATATCAGCGCACACTCCGCTGCAGAGTGAAAATCTCATTCTGGAAACATCCCCCAGGCTGTGGCTAAGCCATGTCTCCGCAATATCCTTTCTTTCAGGAGTGCTAGTTCTGCATGGTTCGCAGGAGAGCTTCTGTAAAGTTTGGAAGGCAGGAGACGAGGTACTGGCAGAAGTAAAGCTGTGAGTACCGGGCGTGAGTCGTGCTTCGGTAGCTCAGTTGGTAGAGCACTTGCCCGCGAAAAGCAAAGGTCCCGAGTTCGAGTCTCGGTCGGGCACACAGTTTTAATCTGCCAGGAAGTTTAATAAGTGAAAAGTATTAGGCTGCTGCTTAAGTTCGTAGATTTTTTCCATAACAGTGACTTTAATCATCAATAATATATTCTCTTTCACTATTTAAAACAGTCTGCCAGTAATTTTTCTATTACGCGACTGTAGAGGTCACGTTGTTTTGAGGCGAAGAACTCGTCGAGTCACGTTCGGAGCGCATTTTCATCCAGAAAGCAAATTCCTTGAAGGTTGATCGACAGAGAGCGGGAAAGGTGAAAATCTGAGCGCACAAGTTCAGATGAATAAGGTGGGTGCAGAATGACTTCCAAACCAAATCGTGTATAGCGTATTTTGTCAGTCTAGCAGAATAAGGGCGGGCTCTATCGTGGAGTAGCATCAATTCACGCTGTCTTCCTAGTTGTTGTTCTTAGACTTCGGTCCAAGACGTCTCAGTTGTTTGCATTAAATGTCAGCAGCGAGGATTACAGCCTTGGGAAGCAGTTCGAAGTACAACACACCGTCGCTTTTCTACCAGATGCACAACATTATCTTCTGTGGAAACGCGCAAGTTTTTATACAGGAAGTTGCTCTCTTGTTTGAGTTAAGTCAGACCTTTCTTTTCCTTATGTTAGCATAAAGATAGCATTTCTCGACACCAGTAAGGATGCAGGATAGGAATGGTGAGTGTTGTTTACGAGCCATGTTGTACTTTTTGTAAATATTCGCACAGTGTGGGAGAAATGTTGTGGCGTAAATGCATGCATATATGTTTGGAAAACTGCGCCCCGTGAGAACTGATATTTCGCAGACTTGTGCATCGCACCGTAGTGGAGTTTATGCGTGAGCACAGTCGGCAGGAGGCCTGAACCCTCATCAGCCCTTAATGAGAACAGGGTGACGCCACCGGCCCGCTGTAGCGATTTGGTCACCATGGCAACGGCATGTTCGCGCTCAATCAAGCCTCAAACATTTTAATGGTACGGCTGCCGGTCGCTAAAGCGGAGCTGCCGCTTGCACCGCCGGACAGGAAGACGCGTGTCCGGCTTTGCCCCCGGTACCGCGAGATAGCAGGTGGTTCGCTTGTTGTCTTTCCGCTAAAACTACTCGCTCTTTAATGGTCTTTGAGCAGATTTTTCTTTTTTTTCAATAGACTAAACCAGACGAAGAATGCCACGCCATACAAACAGACCGCTGAGCATGGAATGAAAAGTAGTTCCGGAAGCATGTGCCACAGGGACAGTTCTGGACCCAGGATTGTTCATCTTGTATGGCTCGTTGGTTAATACCTCCTGCAAATATCATTTCTGTACTGACGACCTCGAGTTTACTTACTGTGCACACCTTAAATTATCAATACTCCCATTTTCCAGTTTAATGAAAATCCACTGTCGCTGCTCAGAAGGACGCAGATCTTGGGACTTAACCTAAATGCGTAAAAAATAGAAAATATCTTTGTTATCCCATTAAAAAAGTAATTATTCCTGAAGTCCACGAAGAATGGTCTCCTGTTATTCTGAATGATATCTTAATCTGGTAACCCATGATTAGGAGTAGTGTCTTTGTCTGGTAATCAAAACGTCTTTAGTCCTGGGCTTGAACCCAGTCTCTGCTTAAATTTCGAATAAAAATCATCAGCAATGGTGATGAAAGATTTCTGGCATACGAAGTGACCCTCATAAGGAGTGACCCTCGTTATCCCAATAACCTTGTCAAAGTGGGCAGACTTGGTAACTGAGGGTCAGGACATTCTCTTACACTTAGGGTGGGAAGCTGCCCATTGATGATCAGCAGCATGAGAGTGCACATAGTGCATGAGAGTACACATAGTATATACCTGTAACTGTAAATGTATCATAATGATCTATCCATTAACAAAAGATTCTAGCTTAGTCCTCAATTCGTATCTCTGGAAGGATACTCCAAATGGGGAAGCGACCACGAGAAAGAGGCAAAATTAACGAGAAGGTAACATTCTACGAGTCCGGATGCGTTATGTCAGGAGTTTAAAAGTGGTAGGAAAGCTAGAAAATCTGGAAAGGGAATCGCTAAGGACAGTCTAGATATAGTGAGGTTCAGTGAAGTGAAATGAAAAATACACATTACGAATATAGGATAGTATCTACAGCATCAGAAAATAGTATAATAGGAGTAGGATTCATTATGAATAGAAAGGTAGAGAAGAGGATGACTTACTGCTAACAGTTCAGTGACAGTTTGATTCTCATCATAATCGGCCACTAACACGGAGATCGCAAGTAGATGATAAAGGGATAGAGAAAGTATATGAGGATATTGAGCGAGTAATAATGGGAGATGAAGAACCTAACAGTTATAAGGGATTCGAATGTCTTTGTTGAGTAGAAGGCAGGGTACGGGAGAATGTGTGCTTGGTAGTGGGACTGAAAGGGAAGAAAGAGTAATTGAGTTCTGCCGAAACTTTCAGACAGTGTTACCGAACACTCTGTTCAAGAATCATAACACAAGGAAACCTACGTGGAAAAGCTTCGGAGACACGAAAAGATTCCAAGTTGATTACATCATGTGATGTGCGCCAGTATTCCTGGCGCGCCGCATGCTATCTTTTCTGCTCTCGCCCTGTTTACAACTTTGGCAGATGCGAAGTGACAGGAAGGGCAGGCTATACCGTGAAGAAGGGCTGCATAGAGGCGCAAACAAGCGAAGGTACGTTGTGTGGGGCCTCGTGCTGGGCTGTCTTGAGAAGCCGAACAGATTCCCGAGGCGACAGCTGTTCGAAGAAGGAGCTATTGGGCGCCATAGCCACAATCTGGAAGGGATGTGAGCGGTCGTTGTAAATGTGGAAAGATTGAGCGAATCCACGTCCGTTTGTAATAATTTTACTGTCTCGAGCGTAGAAGTTACGCATCTCATTAATTTCTGGAATAATGTTACGTTGTGTATATGTTGCAGTAGTAATCTGGGTACATAATTAATGAGAGTTAGTGTTCTGTGATTGATGCCTTTTGTATTATTTTGGAGTCGGCGTGACAGATGAGTACCATCGGTGTTTTAAAAATCGAAGGCTTGTACAGCAGAAAGAGCACTCGCAGTGTCATATGTATGTCTGCCGGCCGTGGTCGCCGAGCGGTTCTAGGCGCTACAGTCTGGAGCCGAGCGACCGCTATGGTCGCAGATTCGAATCCTGCCTCGGGCATGGATGTATGTGATGTCCTTAGGTTAGTTAGGTTTAAGTAGTTCTAAGTTCTAGGGGACTGATTACCTCAGAAATTAAGTCCCATAGTGCTCAGAGCCATTTGAACCATATTTATGTCTGCTTACTTAAAAATTGAGAACCGTGTACAATAAACAAGCTCACGTCTGCTCGTCCGATTTTGTAGCCTCGCAGTTCGAGATTTAGTGCTGTGATTTTCTTAATAATGAATTGGTTTAGTAATTTCACCTTATATATGTCACATTAGTAACCGGTGTACATAAATGACGGGGGTATTGATGTTCTTTCTGGAACTGACGCTTACTGGTAATGGCGGCGTCATATTGGGCGCCGGATTGTAAATATTGAATGCATGTATCTGGACGAGAACGTCCACGGTGCAATGAGGTAAATATGTTTAAATATTTGAGAAATGTCAACCAGCTGGCACGGGCGCCGTAAGAGTTCCAGTTAAGCGTTTGATTTGTTGATTCTGTGCCGGCCGAAGTGGCCGTGCGGTTAAAGGCGCTGCAGTCTGGAACCGCAAGACCGCTACGGTCGCAGGTTCGAATCCTGCCTCGGACATGGATGTTTGTGATGTCCTTAAGTTAGTTAGGTTTAACTAGTTCTAAGTTCTAGGAGACTAATGACCTCAGCAGTTGTGTCCCATAGTGCTCAGGGCCATTTGAACCATTTTTTTGTTGATTCTGTTGAAAATTTGCGTCAGACAGGCAGAGAAAGCTTAGTGCTACTTATCTTTTAATTTACTGGGCGTTGCTGTGCGAGGCACGCAGGGAAATGTCTTATTGACTATTTTCATTAAAGGTCGCATCAGATGATAGCCGTTAATATGGGGTCTACGTTGGTCGCCTAAATTTAAGGAATTGCTTACTACCAGGAAAAGTGGTACTGGCTCAACTGTGTACATGCTTTAATGTACATATATACTGGGTGAGTCATAACTGAGGATAAATACGTCGAGGACCGCATGCTGCTATACGTAACACGTGACGCACCATTGTTAATTTAGTTCTCCTCGGTGTACTGTGTACGTAAAACAAAAACATCTGTTAACCATTAAACGAGATAACCTCACGATCACGACATGTCATTCACCCATAGATACAACACATGACACACCAGTGAGCTGATGTGTATCTGCCAGCGTTTGAAATATACGAGAAAGAACAAATCCTGTCGTAATGTATGTGAAATTGTATCAGAACTTGTGAATCACACATTGACGGTGGGAACGAAGTGTACAGTCCCATGTTATGGAATGTGTGTCCTGTAAGCGGAAATAGTGGTCAACGGCGGAAGTAAACCCGCGGCGTGCATGACGTGTTTACAACACCTCTGCGCTGCCCACTCTGCCCGATACTCGCCGTGTCGACAGCTGCTAACGGCCGCGTAGCAGAGTTACTACCGTACCATGGCAAGTTTCACAAACGAGGAATACACCGACATCCACCTCAACTAAGGGCTTGCAGATAGAAGAGCTGACGTTGCAAGGCAACTGTATTACGAGAGGTTTCCTAGCCGGCGCATTCCGTCCGCAAAAACGTTTTACTCTGTGGACAGGCGCTTGAGGGAGTATGGTGCATGTGTAGCACGTCCAGGATTTCGTTGTCGTGGCCGACCGTCGACATACAATGTGTATAACGAAGAAAAAGTGTTACAAACTGTTGCGGAGGACCGAACAATAAGAACCAGGTCTCTCGCCACTGCGGTCGGAATGCCACAATCTATTGTTATGCGAGTACTCCATAAAACCATTACCATCCCTTTCGCATGCAGAAGGTACAGGCATTATCGCCAGAAGACTACCAGAGGAAGCTGGACTTCTGCAACTTTATCCTACGGCGTCAGATCCACGACCAGCATTTTACACGAACAATGCTGTTCACGGACGAAGCCTATTTCACGAAGGAGGTTATAGTGAATTCGCATAATTGGTACGAGTGGGCGGAAGAAAATCCCCACAGCACATTGATATGAGGCTTCCAACAACGATGCGATGTCAATATCTCGTGTGGTGCTATTGATCACCACCTCATAGAGCCACATGTGCTATCACAAAGGCTTACAGGGGAGCGGTATCTGCGTTTCCTGTATGCTGCATTACCGTAATTGTTGGAAGACATTAGTTTGGCCTCTCGTATGAACCTGTGGTACCTGCATGATGGTGCCCCCGTTCACTTCAGCGGGACAGTGCGGCGTCACCTGGACAATGTCTTCCCTTCGAAATGGATCGGTCGTGCAGACCCTGTAGCATGGCCAGTAAGATCGTCAGACCCGAATCCACTGGATTTCTTTTTGTGGGGCCATCTGAAATCTGCGATTTATGAAGGAGAGGTTGTTGATGTCAACACCCTTCAACGCTGAATACAACATGCCTGTGATATTACGCGAAGAGATACAGATGTGTTGGATCGTGTTCAGCAATTCTTCCTGCGAAGAGTTCAACTCTGTCACACACATCGTGGCCGTCATTTCGAGCAGTACTTATAAACCACCACAGCAGCTCCTGGTTATGAGTTTCTATGTTTGTTTCGAGTTGTACAGCTGTATTGTATTCGTTTGTATTAACTGCCACGTATCTGTATAGCTGTATTTTGTATTCTGCATCTATGTACTCGTTTCTTAAAACTAAGTCTGGGACACAAAAACCAAATTATAAAACATGAGTGTACAGTAGTGCAGCCCCTCCTCACGTGCCTTTCCCTATGCCAATTAGCCACGATACATAATACCAGCCAGCGAAACCGGTACGAGATAGATGTGGGCGCTATCATTGCTCGTAGTGTCACGCAGACTGTCGCTTAGTGCCGCATGCCTCGCCTTCTCGTGAGCGGTTAGACTACCTACAACACTCGCCAGTTTTGCCGTGTTGCCGATTTGTCCCCTTGGTGAATGTCAGCGCACAGTAACACCCAGGAGTCCACTTCATATTTCCAGATATTTACCATTCAACTGAATTGTCATTTATTGACATAGGATCTTGCGGAAAACTAATTTATGTTTATAGCTCAGTGCGTGACAATTTGCACTACATATTTTTCCTCATTTATGACTCACCCTGTATATGTCTACCATATTATGCGTTAAGCTTCTTTACTTTGGAATTGTTATTACCGCGTGCATAAGTAACTGCTTAACTAATTTTGCTTGGCTCCCTTTGTCACTTGAGGTAGCCGTTTAGATCGGCCTTTTGGTCACAGAAATTAAAGTTTCTGCGAATGTATAAGACTGTTTATTTTGAGGAGCTGTGAGTGATTGCTTAATGATGGGCTAGTGCCTCCGAGAGTGTTTAAATGCTTGTCACTCTAATACTGAACTGCGTAAATGCATACACACAGTGAAGGTGTGGTATTGGTTAAGGGAGACCGCCAGTAATTGATTTCCCGGAGTTTAATGAAGTTCTGTGTGAGCGTCGGCAGCATTGTGTAAAAGATTGCTCACTCTGTGCAATGCGTTAGTGGTACCACACCACTACCAGGTACTGCATGATAATTCTGTTCTTTCAGCATAGCTGAAAGGTACTCGCACTTATGTATCTGCAATTTTTTTAAACTGTCCTCAAACTGTTTGAGATCAAAGAGTTAATTTTTCAACGTTGCTGTGCCCATTTAGGGCCACAAGCACGTAATATTGATTTCAAGTTGTTAACTCAGCAGTACTATGTGACATTGTAACCGTCTGTTATTTTCTAGAGGGAAGGACTGCTGTGGCTGACATCGTGCAAGTGAGCTTTTTTCTCATCAAAATAGGATGTCGAGATGACGATGTTTTCCTCTGAGACTGGGCGATGTAGCATAATAGCGATAGTTAATTGTACTCGCGGATTTAACACGAGTCACTCTCGCGTCCCTGTCCCAGATAATAGCACACTGCACATTAATCTATTTTCGTCGGAACAATACATCTACATCTACATCTACATCTACACTCCTGGAAATTGAAATAAGAACACCGTGAATTCATTGTCCCAGGAAGGGGAAACTTTATTGACACATTCCTGGGGTCAGATACATCACATGATCACACTGACAGAACCACAGGCACATAGACACAGGCAACAGAGCATCCACAACGTCGGCACTAGTACAGTGTATATTCACCTTTCGCAGCAATGCAGGCTGCTATTCTCCCATGGAGACGATCGTAGAGATGCTGGATGTAGTCCTGTGGAACGGCTTGCCATGCCATTTCCACCTGGCGCCTCAGTTGGACCAGCGTTCGTGCTGGACGTGCAGACCGCGTGAGACGACGCTTCATCCAGTCCCAAACATGCTCAATGGGGGGCAGATCCGGAGATCTTGCTGGCCAGGGTAGTTGACGTACACCTTCTAGAGCACGTTGTGTGGCACGGGATACATGCGGACGTGCAGTGTCCTGTTGGAACAGCAAGTTCCCTTGCCGGTCTAGGAATGGTAGAACGATGGGTTCGATGACGGTTTGGATGTACCGTGCACTATTCAGTGTCCCCTCGACGATCACCAGTGGTGTACGGCCAGTGTAGGAGATCGCTCCCCACACCATGATGCCGGGTGTTGACCCTGTGTCCCTCGGTCGTATGCAGTTCTGGTTGTAGCGCTCACCTGCACGGCGCCAAACACGCATACGACCATCATTGGCACCAAGGCAGAAGCGACTCTCATCGCTGAAGACGACACGTCTCCATTCGTCCCTCCATTCACGCCTGTCGCGACACCACTGGAGGCGGGCTGCTCGATGTTGGGGCGTGAGCGGAAGACGGCCTAACGGTGTGCGGGACCGTAGCCCAGCTTCATGGAGACGGTTGCGAATGGTCCTCGCCGATACCCCAGGAGCAACGGTGTCCCTATTTTGCTGGGAAGTGGCGGTGCGGTCCCCTACGGCACTGCGTAGGATCCTACGGTCTTGGCGTGCATCCGTGCGTCGCTGCAGTCCGGTCCCAGGTCGACGGGCACGTGCACCTTCCGCCGACCACTGGCGACAACATCGATATACTGTGGAGACCTCACGCCCCACGTGTTGAGCAATTCGGCGGTACGTCCACCCGGCCTCCCGCATGCCCACTATACGCCCTCGCTCAAAGTCCGTCAACTGCACATACGGTTCACGTCCACGCTGTCGCGGCATGCTACCAGTGTTAAAGACTGCGATGGAGCTCCGTATGCCACGGCAAACTGGCTGACACTGACGGCGGCGGTGCACAAATGCTGCGCAGCTAGCGCCATTCGACGGCCAACACCGCGGTTCCTGGTGTGTCCGCTGTGCCGTGCGTGTGATCATTGCTTGTACAGCCCTCTCGCAGTGTCCGGAGCAAGTATGGTGAGTCTGACACACCGGTGTCAATGTGTTCTTTTTTCCGTTTCCAGGAGTGTACATTGATACTCCGCAAGCCACCCAACGGTGTGTGGCGGAGGGCACTTTACGTGCCACTGTCATTACCTCCCTTTCCTGTTCCAGTCGCGTATGGTTAGCGGGAAGAACGACTGTCTGAAAGCCTCCGTGCGCGCTCTAATCTCTCTAATTTTACATTCGTGATCTCCTCGGGAGGTATAAGTAGGGGGAAGCAATATATTCGATACCTCATCCAGAAACGCACCCTCTCGAAACCTGGCGAGCAAGCTACACCGCGATGCAGTGCGCCTCTCTTGCAGAGTCTGCCACTTGAGTTTATTAAACATCTCCGTAACGCTATCACGGTTACCAAATAACCCTGTGACGAAACGCGCCGCTCTTCTTTGGATCTTCTCTATCTCCTCCGTCAGACCGATCTGGTACGGATCCCACACTGATGAGCAATACTCAAGTATAGGTCGAACGATTGTTTTGCAAGCCACCTCCTTTGTTGATGGACTACATTTTCTAAGCACTCTCCCAATGAATCTCAACCTGGTACCCGCCTTACCAACAATTAATTTTATATGATCATTCCACTTCAAATCGTTCCGCACGCATACTCCCAGATATTTTACAGAAGTAACTGCTACCAGTGTTTGTTCCGCTATCATATAATCATACAATAAAGGATCCTTCTTTCTATGTATTCGCAATACATTACATTTGTCTATGTTAAGGGTCAGTTGCCACTCCCTGCACCAAGTGCCTATCCGCTGCAGATCTTCCTGCATTTCGCTACAATTTTCTAATGCTGCAACTTCTCTGTATACTACAGCATCATCCGCGAAAAGCCGCATGGAACTTCCGACACTATCTACTAGGTCATTTATATATATTGTGAAAAGCAATGGTCCCATAACACTCCTTGCAAATCTTCTAGTGTTGGCGTATCGACTAGTTTGCTGACTGAATTTAGCTCTCATATTATTTCCTTACGGTACAAGCCAGCGCCACGCTGTTTTTGGCTCACTTACCTTCTCTTCGCTGGCGATGGCGAGGAACTTGCGGTGGACATCATTGGGGATACCGAAGGCCTTCTGCGCGTACGAGAAGAGGTCCTCTTTGTAGTGTGCGTACTGGCCCGTGGAGGCGCCCACCTTGTTGGCGATCGTGTACAGCACCTCCACGTACAGCTGCTCCAGCTGAAACACAGGCCAGGGTTCACCAGCATTAGAGAGCCTGCCAAACGGAACAACATATTCAGGTGTGAGGTGTAAATGTTACGTTAAAATTATCTTTCATGAGTGGTTCTAAGATCAGCATCTCTTCCACGTGCCAGGATGCTGTTCACTGTTTGTAAATGTTTCGGAGACATTCATTAGCATACACTCACACGGTTTTAATCACAATGCTGTAGTGTCTTTGTCTAGCCTACCATGAGATGGCCTTTTCCTTTTATATAGCGCATGTCTTGTGAAAATCATTGGTCATCTTTTATCGCCTAGTGTAGTTGGATTCTATTTCGCTAGTTTTCATTGGTATTTCTCCAACAAATTGAAATCTGCAATCCCTGTATTTCCTTACGCCGTCAGGTGACGAGAGTTGGCTTTGATATTTCTTTTAATTTTGGTTTTCCAAATAAAATTTTCAGTACGCCTTTTTATATTTGCTACTTTATTGTATTTACCCACTTGGTAGCTGTATTAGAGTTCCTAGACAAGTTCACGAGATCGTCGATGAATGTGAGGCCGTTGATCATGATACCACTGTTGATTTCCCCAATGCATACTTGGTTAAGCAGCCCTATCGTGACAGGTTCTTTTTGCCACTCACAGATGATCTTTTTCAGAACACAACAGAAGAGATCAGGACACAGCCCAGCACCTTACGTGACCCCTACTTTAATATCGAACTCCTTGGATAGGTCCCCCATAAAACAGAGTCCTCATCAGCTTCTGTTTCATGATTTGCGTTGCTTTACCGCCCACTCCGAATTGTATCCGTACATCAAATAACATTTCTTTGTCGGCTAAATAATATAACTTTTTGTGTTTACTATGACTACCAGATCTGTGCAAGGGCTATATAATTTTTCTATTGTGCTCGAGATATGTCGTTCCCCATCGCGGACAACATTTGCGTGTTGAATTCCGGCGGTGGTTCCTTATTGAAAAGGGTTAGGACAAATGTATCCTCAGATTTTTGTTCCTGCAGATGAGGCACACTTCAATCTGTGTGTGTGAACTAACGGCAAACACCTCATTATGTTTTTGTAATGCAGCTACGCAATATTAAGTCTGGCGTTTGGTACGCTTCTTGAGGCCACCTCCTTATATTTACCTAACATTTCAATGAATTTCACGCCACCAGTTACCTCTTAATAAATCATTCATTGGCCTAAGTTATGGATAATTGTACTACCTGTTCCCCTCATCACAAAACTTAAAGAGAAATTTGCAAAAACTGCATTAAGGAAGAGAAATCGGATTTTGCAAGCAAAAACTTCAGAAAGTAAGAGAAATTGGATTTTGGAAGTAGGTGTTATATTCACATATAGCAGTCCATTGGCGGACCAGAACGTAACATGTGCTATTCATAATTGATTGAAAATCATCACTATCTGAGATTTATTCCCGTCAGTTAATATAATAGTTAATGCTTCTAATGAATAACGTCAGTGATTGCTAAGAGTAAGCTGTCTACGTCCACGTTAATTCATCCTCTTTCCTGGAGACTGTTTTGCAGGTAGTTTTCTCCGTGGTTCGGTTGGGTACGTGATGAGCCAGCCCAGACGCAGTATGCCAGGCCGGTGACTATATGTGTGAAGCGACTATCCACTTTGCCCCCTCACCCACTGGGGAATACGCCCGTTTTTTTTTTCAGAGGAAAGAGTAAGGCAAGGCAACCGTCAAGAACAGGTAACGGATGGTGACTTCCTTATTCTCTGAGAAAGTGAAGCTGATTTACAGGATGCTTTAAATAAAGTGAACAGTCTAATGAATACAGAATACAGATTGAGAATACATTGAAGAATGACGAAAGTAATGTGAAGTAACAGAAATGGGAACAGCGAGTAACTTAACATCAGAATAGAGGTTCACAAATCAGAAGAAGTTAAGAAATTCTGCTCCCTATGCAGCAAAATAACGTATGATGGGTGGAGCTGGGAGGTCGTAGAAAGCAGACTATCTCCGGCGAAAAGGGTATGAATGGTCAGTAAAGGTCAAACATTATCAATTTGAGAAAGAAATGTCTGAAATTCACGTTTGGAGCACAGCATTGTATGGCAGTGAAACATGGACTGTGGGAAAACCGGAACAGAAGAGCATCGAAGCATTTGTCATGTGGTGCTTCAGAAGAAAGTTGAAAACTGGGTAGCTTGATAATGTAAGGAATGAGGAGATTCTCCGCAGAATCGACGAGGACAGGAGTACATGGCAGCAAACACTGACAGAAAGAAGGACAAGATGATAAGACATCCAGTAAGACATCAGAGACTAAATTCCGTGGTGCTAGAGGGAGCTGTAGAAGGTAAAAACTGTAGAAAAAGACAGAGATTTGAATACATCCAGCAAATATTCGAGGATGTAGGCTGCAATTGCTACTCAGAAATGGAAATGTTTGAACGGGTGAGAAAATCGTGGCAGGCCGCATCAAACAATTCAGAAAACTAAATAAAAAGAGATCAGTTTTTAAAAAGAGGGCTATCAGGCCACCAGGCCACACAAACATAAAAAATTAAAAGAACTTTTATTTCTCCCGAGAAGTCGCTTTCCACGAAATCTATAAGAGGGCGGCAAGTGTTAGATCTTGACGAACTGTGAGTAGTGGCCGAGCTGCTTTGTGAACTGGAATTCTTTTCTTTTTGTTGAACACTAATCTGACTTTATCTCGCTACTTTATGCCATATGAATAATCTATGGCCTAAGTAGATGTAAAAGAGCTCCTCATTGGGTAATCTAAACAAATAAACAGACAAGGAGATGTCATGACGCCAATTTGCGAAAAGTGCCGACGGGCGATCATACTGGTTGAGGAGTGGGACACTAACTCAGAATTCTTCTAGTTCTGCATGCCCACATGTGTAACGACTGATTAATTTTGCAAAACTTTTACAAGAAGGGGAGGTAGTTGTCTTGTTAACAAAAATATCGTCGAGCAGCACTTTGTACAGTCGTTTTCACTGGCATACAAGAAATGCGTAGACTTGCAGAATGGAAAAGGGCCTCTGAGTCGTCAGAGAGTGCAGTTCGGCTTGGGACACGGTGGAGGAGACTTAGGACTGGGATTTGGAACAAAACACTTAACATAGACTTCAACTGGGGATCCGATGGAGAGCTGCGCTCCACGCATCTCAGTGTGGAATATGGTGAGAAATCGCAGCTCGGGCGAGCAGGAGACTAGACTAACGTGTGTTTGCAGGTACGCTGTTATGGTTAGCCACATTTCGGAATCCAATCGCGAAGCTTAGAGGTTCATTACAACTCAATCAGAAATGTTACTTGCATTAGTAGTTTTTCAGTCTTCTGGTGTAATCAGGTAGTCACCGCGGTTTTATTTTCCCATAATTCATGTGTAAATTGCGGTCTTGTTCTATTACCATGATTCATCCGATATTCGCCGAGATTTTCGCGTTAGATTAGTTTCGACCGACATTAACAAATTTTCCTGTTCTCTGCATTTCTTGTGATCAATTCAGATCCTTTAATAGTTTGTCATTCTTGTTTGCTAGTAGAGACTTTCGTAATAAACAGGGGTTCGCGTGGACCATTATTTCATTCGTAGTTAGTGAACAACCTATTTATCTTTTGTGAGTTACAATATCCATGTATCTTGTTTGCTAGGGCAATCCCTGTCCGATTACTTTTGCATTGCGGGACATGGTCTCATTAAATGTACGAGATGTGATCAAAATTCGGTGTAACATTTTACTGGAAACAAAATAATAAGCTTGCACGGAATTTGATGTAAAAAAAAGAAAACCTCCTGCAGTGTTCTGTCCTTAGTTGACAACTCTCTTATCTTAATGCTGAGTCTATGACTGGAAGCATTTCTGGAAGGCTTATTTTGAAAGGGTGTTGAGCTACTCTGCTGTGGCCCTCTCACTGTCAGGAATGGCGTCAAAATGTTTTTCTTCAAGCAGAATTTTAATTTTTGGGAAGAGCTAGAAGTTGCGTCATTGTAAATCCGAAGATTAAGGTGATGTGAACAGGCAGGAACACTTTTCTGGCTAAAAAGTCTTCATCAAAAGCAAATTGTGGCAAGGCGCGTTGTCGGGATGAAGAAAGAAGCCATTGGCTCATTTTTCTGGTCTCTTTCTTCGTACATCGTTCCACAAACATTGCAGTATTCGTTTGTAAAATTTGGCGTTTACTGTTGTTCCCCTTCGAACGAACTCTGATCGGATAATGCCTTCAGTATCGAAAAAACAACGAGCATGACTTAAATATTTGATTTTGACTGAGGTATTTTAGGGTGAGGAAGTTCACAGGTTTTCCACCAAGAACCCTGTATTTTTGCCTCAGGGTCGTTGTATTGTATTGTACTGTATGTTAACCGGGGGCCTAGAAACGACGGAGATGCTTCCGTCCCTGCCGCAGCCGCAGTGGTCCACAACCCCACGACGACTGCCGCAGTCCACTCCACCCCGCCGCCGCCCCACATCGAACCACTCTTTCAGGGTTATTGTGCGGTTCGGCCTCCGGTGGAAACCCCCCCCCCCCCCCCCCCCCCCCCTCCGGGAACGTCTCACACCAGACGAGTGTAACCCCTATGTATGCATGGTAGAGCTATGGTGGTGTTCGCGTACGTTGTTTGCGCAGCAATCGCCAACATATTGTAGCTAAGGCGGAATAATGGGAACCAGCCCGCATTCGCCAAGGCAGATGGGAAACCGCCTAAAAACCATCCACAGACTGGCTGGCTCACCGGATCTCGACACAAGTCCGCCACGCGGATTCGTGCCGCGGACCAGGCACTCCTTCCCAATCTGGAAAGCCGTGCATTAGATTGCACGGCTAACTGGGCGGGCCGCCTCAGGGTCTTACTCATAGATCCAAGTTTCATCTCCAGCTACAATTTTAGACATGAAGTCCGAGCGTGAATGATAGTAATATATAAACTATGTGCAAATCGGCACACGATTTTCGTTCTGTTCATGATTCAAAAATCTCCGAATAAATTTTGCACTCACTCGCCTCTTTTTAAAATTAGCGGTTAAAGTGCTTTGCTCGGACCCGTAAGAGATAAGTTCTTCAGTAACCTCTCTAATAGTTTTTCGCCTGTTTTAACGAACAATTTTTGCCACCGCTTGTTCGTTTTCTTCTATATTTGAGGTTAATGGACGTCCTGAATATTGCTCGTCTTCTGCTGATTCATTTCCGCTTTCAAATCCCTCAGCCTTCAGAGTTACAGCTTTATCGCAGTACATCAACTTTAACATTTCGTGAGTCTCTTTGGCACTTTCTTGCGACTTGAAACAGAACTAAATGTTAATGCGTTGCTCGAAATCGATAAACCTCGACAGACACTGTTAACACAACCTCACTAGAGCCTCTCTAGAGGCTGATTGACTAGTTAAAACATGTTCCAGCTTGACGCCGCCTGTCTCAACAGATCAGGCTATCGGACGAATTATATGAAATGGTATTAGCGCTAGCAACTGCTGCTTGAAATGTTCATTCGCAATATGTTTTTATCACACTTCACGTATGAGGGCATGGGGAGCGATCTGAGTTTCGGACAGTCCAGCTAAAACGCATCATCCTGACACCTACAGAGGTATGTAGAAGGCTCAACTGTAACTTCATAACGCGGTCGGTTCCAGATAATGCCACCTATATCACGGTACTTACAGATGCACGATAATAATCATTGAGGTATCCAAATTAAGGTAAACGTAGCGCCTTGTCACTGTTCGCCCAGCTCCCCCCCCTCTCCCCTCGTCGGAGGTTCGATTCCTCACTCGGGCATGGGTGTGTGTTGTCCTTAGCGTAAGTTAGTTTAAGTAGTATGTAAGAGTAGAGACTAATGAGCTCAGCAATTTGGTACCATAGGAACTAACCACAAATTTCCAAAATTTCCTTCGCAGAAGAGGGCACATCACGAGGAACCTGGGGGCACCGTCAAGCGAGGGGCCTGGAAGGATTTTACCACATTTCTGGACAGCAGTGGTTGTTTCGCCAGCTGTTAGTAAGCATGCGGCAGCGGCTGTATGCAGTAGCCGGCAGCCGATAAGAAGAGTGTGCTGTTTGCCTTGACCCGTCTGTCCTGTCAGTTGCTGGAAGGCTCAAGCTAGGGTAGCATCTTGTGTGAGTTCGTGTGCGTCGTACGGCGCTTCCCTAAAATCTTGGCACAAGCTATCTTAATTATCTCCCGAAGATTATCGGTAATGTACTCATGGGGGAGAACAGATTTATTTCTGTTTACGTACGGTTCTTATTAGTGCCAAAGTGATTAATGATTATTGTGTGGAAGCTTAGTTGTGTTACAAAATTACGGCTGTTTCTGAGTATGGTGTGTTATGTTTCACTGCGGGTGTGTGTAGTAGCAAGTGAATTACGTGTGTTATTCTTGCTGCTGTTAGATCATTCGAGCTCGTATAATTGAAACAAACATTGGCATATTTTCTGCTGACTGCTTGTGTCTCGATCAGATTTCCACTGTTTAATGTTATTGTAAATTCATTCTGAGTGCAAGGTCTAGATTATTTGGAAAACTGGTGAAAGCATTTGATCATTCGGTTTTCACATTGCTTCGATACTGTTTGTGAGTGGTCATATGGTCGGTATATTACGGCTGTCTTATTGGCTAGACTGTGAGCACCATTCATTAGAGCAAATTGTGACGGCTATAGCAAGCTTGATGTGGTGCTCTTGCCTACGTACGATAGTCTAGTTTGTCTGATATGCATTTTAGAAGTTTTGTTAATAGTGTTTATTTTTGGTGGGCAGCCCTTTGTAAGTCAGTTATTCAAAAAATGGCTCTGAGCACTATGGGACTTAACAGCTGTGGTCATCAGTCCCCTAGAACTTAGAACTACTTAAACCTAACTAACCTAAGGACATCACACACATCCATGCCCGAGGCAGGATTCGAACCTGCGACCGTAGCAGTCGCACGGTTCCGGACTGCGCGCCTAGAACCGCGAGACCACCGCGGCCGGCTAAGTCAGTTATTCCAGTTGTTTTAAAATCATGTGGACATCATAGGAGTTTGTTACATGTTTCTGAATGTTTGAATGTTTATTGTAATACCTCGGAATTTTCGCCTGATTCAGAGACTGTCAGTCTTTGATACTACAGAATTTTCGAAAAAGTGCGATTTTTAAACTTGTGCAAATTCATTGTAAAATTGTTTTTGAGATTTTATCAAAGGAAAATTCCGAAGATTATTGTTCCTTCGCTGCAATGCCAATTCCTGTTCATTTTCGCTACGGCACATTTTGGTAGCAGAGCGTGATTATGGGTGTGGTGCTCTGTGAGTGATAGATATAACTAGTTTATATTTTTGATACAACAGTTTGGGTGCCTTACTGCGGCGAATACTACTCTGTTTGGTGTTCTCTTTCAGGATGGCTCCAAAGGAGGTCACTGGAATGATGAGTCTGTTAGTGGACAGACGAATTATGCCGTGGAAAATGGAAATACAGATATTGGGGAAAGTACACCGCAGTGCTGTTTGTTTCTGGTCTGCGAGGTACTTGTACGCCCAGTGAGCCGCCTCACTACACATGTGGCTGGTGGAGAGGAATGTGCCGCCTCCCAGCTATACTGGTTTGTGTTATAGTTAGCTTCAGTTGTTGAAGAATTGGACTCTACCACTTATGCACTGTCAAGGAAGTAGAAAAATTCGGAAATCTCACTTCTTGCGAGGGATTTAGTGGGTGTTGGTTGTTGCTACCAATGGTCCCTGGACAATTAGAACAGGCGTTGTTCACTACTGTACATCAGTGTTTTCGGTTTCTTTGACGATTAAAGGTGAGCAACCACTTGATGTGGAGTTGTGCGGAAGTATGTGTGCATCTTGGTTGGTTGTCCCCCAGTATCTCCGTTATGAAACCGATGGGTGTCAGTGTCTGTGTAGAATCGGTATTTGTAGGCCAAATTACGGGGCAACCAAGTTACTCTCGTTATGTAGGTGTATGTATGCATTAAAGTCAGCTAGTCTACAGAATTCAGTCAACCCTCCTTAGGGAAGTGAATGTGCTCATCATCATCTAATATTTTAAGAGGTATGTTGTGCCTTGAGCCATTTTTAGGAGGTATACACCTTACTGTTCCTTGAACCACGTAAATTCGAATGAAATTGAATTCAGCTATCATATAGGAATTGTTTAGCGCTATGAAGCGTGGAAGTGTCCCACTTCATTTAAAGCCAACTCTTCTAATGTTTGTGAAGTACTGGGTGTAATGGGTATAAGTGCAGACATTTCGATTGGCGACTGAGGACTGAGTAGTCAACAACATTACGTCATTATTTACGTCATTTTCCAATCAGTAATTACAGTGACAAGAAGTCGTATGTTTTTGGTTGTTTTGTACCTCCAGGTACATGTGGCAAGCCATTAATGCTTATTTTTCCCTGGATAGCAGGTCGGGAGTTGAAGAGTGGACGCATGGGCGCTAAACAGTTAGTCTATAATGACTGGCGTACAGACTTGCAGAAAAAATCAGCTCATAAAGTTTGTGACATGTTCGTCCGAAGGCTATTCTACACAAAAAAAAAAATAGCCAACACATTGATGTATCCAAGCATTAAGGTACCACATAGAGGTCGCACGGGGTAGCCGTGCGGTCTAAGGCGCCTTGTCACGGTTCGCACGGCTCCCTTCGTCGGAGGTTCGAATCCTCCCTCGGGCATAGATGTGTGTGTTGTCCTTAGCGTAAGTTAGTTTGCGTTTGATTAAGTAGTGCGTAAGCCTAGGGACCGATAACCTCAGCAGTTTGGTCCCATAGTCCTTACCACAAATTTCCAAATTTCCTACCACATACAAAATAGCTGCAGTTGTACCCACGACATCCAGTATGCGAGAGAGTGCAATCTTGGGAAATCTTGTCCTGTTTCTGGAATTCTACACAAATAACGTGATTCATCATCCCATTTGCCTTGCTGATAAGATATCAAAGAGAAAATGTCATTTTACCTCCCAGACTAAGACATACCTGGGGGAGGTTTACCTTTCTCTAAATGTGTCACCTGTGATTTGGTTTTTCTGCTTATTCTTTAGTGAATGTGGTCCGTGACTGTAACATAGCGTTCCATCCAGCCAGAAATTTAGCCGACGTTTGTTAAAAGATTGCTATGTCTGAACATAACCGGCACTTGTACAAACCAGCTGGGTTGAAGCACTGACAGATATTAAAGTGTAGCTGTGACACGGATATAGACATAACGTCTGATGTACGTGTTTTTAGTGGGGATCGATTGTGTATGTTGGTCTATATGATTTTGGTAAAATGAGTTTGTAGATGCCTGCAGCGGTACAAGCCAGAGCGAAAATCTGTCATGTAATCATGTGATTTCTTAAGGAGAGCCACGGTTGTTTATAGCTGCGTCGTTATGCCAACCATCAGGACGGTAAACGGGCATTTGAGAGCCTTTTATCGTATCACTTCTACCGGGCGGCTTCAATTTTGCGTCGGGGAGGATGTGTCGTCAGTAAAGATTACCGTTCGCGGCAAGATAAAAAAAGCGGAGGTAGCGCTGTAAAGAGGGGTGCTAACACTAATCGCGACATTATAGTAGCGCCTTCTGACCCGAGGAGATCGGTCACAGTGTCCTGCAAGCAAGAACGCTGGGCATCGCGGAAGAAGGCACACCACGAGGAACCTGGGGGCACTGCCGAACGAACGGGTTGCATTGATTTGGCCGCATGCCTGGGGAGCTACAGTTAAGTCGGGAGCCACTAAGAAGTGTATGGCTGCCGTTGTATAGTCAGAAACCGACAAGAAAAATGTGGTGGCCGAGCAGTGGAGTTACGGCATTCCAGGATCTGCTTGCTATAGACCACTCTGACGCAATTTTGAGGTAGTATCTTCTGTGTGTGTGTGTGTGTGTGTGTGTGTGTGTGTGTGTGTGTGTGTGTGTGTGTGTGTTACACAGTGATTCCTTAAAATCATGGTGCAAGTTGTTATCAACTATTTCCTAAACGTGATCGGTGATGTATTTGCAGGAGAGAGCAGATATTTTTCTGTGTATATGTATGGAGCGCGCGATTAATTATTATTGCATATGCGTTGAGTTCTACTATAAAATTGTGACTGTTTCTGCGTACGGTATGTTGTCCATTCAATGCATTTGGGCGATAGTAATCAGTGAACAGCATATGTTATTGTACGTTTTCAAATCATGTGAGCACGTATGGTTGAAACAAACCTTGGTATATTGCCTGCTAGAGTGCTTGTGTCTCTTCTTACTATGGTAGTCTCCCAAGCATTCTACATCTGCAAGGCCTAAACTATTTAGAGAACTGGTGAAAGCATTTGATCATTGTGTTGCATTTTTCGAATTGCAGCGATACTGGTTGTGTGAGGCAAATTATAACTCTGATATTCGCTAGATGTGTATGCCACCATTTAGAGCAAGCTTTCATGTAAAAATTCTCCGGGTTGTAGCAAGCTTGTATTTGGTGCTCTGGCCTAGTTACAGTAGTCTATTTAGTGTGTGTTATGCATTTTACAAGTTTTATTGATAGTATTTATTTTAGGTGGCCAGCCCTGTGTAAATCAACTACTCCTGTTGTTTTAACACCATGTGGAAATGGTTGGGGCCGGCCGAAGTGGCCGTGCTGTTCTAGACGCTTCAGTCTGGAATCGCGTGACCGCTACGGTCGCAGGTTCGAATCCAGCCTCGGGCATGGATGTGTGTGATGTCCTTAGGTTAGTTAGGTTTAAGTAGTTCTAAGTTCTAGGGGCCTGATGACCTCAGAAGTTAAGTCCCATAGTGCTCAGAGCCATTTGAACCATTTGATATGGTTGGGTTCTGTTACTTGTTTTTCTAAATTTTGTTATTGTAACGTCTTAGAATTTTGGCGTGACGCAGATACTATCAGTCTTTTAGTACTGTTGAATGATCCTGTTTTAAAAACAGAACCATTTTAAATACCTCGAAATTCATTGTCAAATTGTGTTCGATGTTTCATTAAATGAAAGTTGTGAAGGGTATTGATCACTCACAGCTCAACCCAGTCCTAGAGCAACCTGTATTGATACAAAAGGCAATGCGTAGGAAACACAAACAGTAAAATTTACTTAACACTTCATATAAAAAAAATTGTAGAACATTGGCCTCAAGAGTAATGTCATTACGTTGTGATGACCGAGAGAAAAAACCAGCAGCATGATAAAAAGACAAAAACCTGAATGTTTTGATTTTCCTGCGAAACCAGAGTACTCTGATATATACATTTGTGTAGTGAAGAAGGCAACAGGTGGCGAGTTAACTGCATTTGAGTATGGGAAGATGATCGATGCAAGACAGTTGGACTGAAGCATATGGGAGATTACAGAAGGATTCGGGTGTCCGAGATTAACAGCATCTGGGATGGGTGTTCAATATCTTAGGGCTTCCACCAGCGTAAAACGCTGCTCAATACAACCACACGTGTTCACGGACGGTCGTCTCGTCACCCTCCACAAGACATACCGTCCGATCGGCGGTGCACTTATAGTCAGATTGCCACCAGTTTCATTGTGGGTCGTAAGAAACGCATTGATACTAGGACTTTTCGGAGACACGGCTTCAGCAGGTGACATCATTTTCAGTGCCTTTACACGACTTTTGCCACCCAGTGTACTTCGAATACACCACAGAGTCGATCTCATTACCGGAGCGAGGTGACACAGTGGTTAACACACTGGACTCGCATTCGGGAGGGCGACGGTTCAAACCCGTGTCTGGCCATCCTGATTTAGGTCTCCCGTGATTACCCTAAAGCGCCTCAGGCAAATGCCGGGATGGTTTTTCTGAAACGACTCGGCCGAGTTTCTTCCCCGTCTTTCGTCAATCCCATGGGACTGATGAAAATGGTTCAAATGGCTCTGAGCGCTATGGGACTTAACATCTGTGGTCGTCAGTCCCCTAGAACTTAGAACTACTTAAACCTAACTAACCTAAGGACATCACACACATCCATGCCCGAGGCAGGATTCGAACCTGCGACCGTAGCGGTCACGCGATTCCAGACTGAAGCGTCTAGAACCGCGCGGCCACACCGACCGGCCTGGGACCGATGACCTCGCTGTTTGGTCCCCTACGCCGAATAAACCAACCAACCGATCTCATTCCGGATCACAACCATTATTCTGCTTTCCACAAAATAAGCAGCGTTGAATAGCTGTTTTTTTTTTGTTTTTTTGTTTTTTTTTTGTTCTTTGGGAGTGGCGTGCTCAGTGTACCAACATCGTCGCACATCCCTGTGGAAGTTGCACAAAGTTGCTTTCTCCCAAGGACGGAGACAAATTATTCATTAGAGTACTACAACAGTCCGCCTGTTTTCCTGGCTCAAATGGCTCTGAGCACTATGGGACTCAACTGCTGAGGTCATTAGTCCCCTAGAACGTAGAACTAGTTAAACCTAACTAACCTAAGGACATCACAAACATCCATGCCCTAGGCAGGATTCGAACCTGCGACCGTAGCGGTCCTGCGGTTCCAGACTGCAGCGCCTTTAACCGCACGGCCACTTCGGCCGGCTGCCTGTTTTCCTCATATTTAGTACTATTGTAGAATATAGTTACACATACTGCGATGCATTTCTCAAGCGTTTTCACGGAATCGGTGTTCCGATTTTTAGCAACTCGCTCAATGCCATACGAGGACGCCAACTCTCGATCAGCGCCGGCCGCTGTGGCCGAGCGGTTCTAGGCGCTTCAGTCCGGAACCGCGCTGCTACTACGGTCGCAGGTTTGAATCCTACCTCGGGCATGGATATGTGATGTCCTTAGATTAGTTAGGTTTAAGTAGTTCTAAGTTCTAGGCGACTGATGACCTTAAGATGTTAAGTCCCATAGTGCTCAGAGCCATTTGAACCATTTGAATCTCGAGCAGTGGCGTTAGCGTAACCGCCTAAGTGTGCCCCTTCTGCGCTCAACTTTCGTCCATTATTATTCCATTCCACCATGAAACACCCACGATTCTTCAACTTCACTTGAAAATGCTGGTGCCAGCTGCGTATTGAAACGTCATAAACGTGTCTTTATAATGTTCAGTAACAGTAGAGCGTCCTGAGGGATTATGTGCTCCTGGCTGACAAATCTATCACTTCTAATATCGAAAATAAGCGATCCGCAAATATGAAAGAAGGTAACCCCGATCTATTACACAAATAACTATTGTACTTCGTCTCAAACGTACGTACCGCTGTGACCGTCATTATGATTATTATTACTTTTCTTCTACGAAGGAATATGATACCCTGTAGCGGTACAGGTGTCTATTGGAAAATAATGAGGGGGGGGGGGGGGGAGGGGAAGACGAGGCGATCGCAATACGAATCCATTTCTCGTCTTGTATCTGACTGCGCTAACGCCTCTGGTCTGCGGATGGCACTGTTACATTCAATAGGCTCTTAAAACATTGATCTTCGATTTATCGGAAACGCTTGTGAAATGTATCGAGCCAGGGTCATTGCAAACAACGGTCGGAATGTTCTACCGATCGGTCAATTCCTGGATGATAGAAATCCACACCTCGATCACGGAGCCATTCGAAAACCACTTCATGAACATTCTCATCGTCGGGAAGTGTGTGATTGCTGCTAATAGGTTCCTCGATTCCCTGGAAACCGTCTGTCGACGATGACCTTTCTTCCTGATCAACATCACACACGTCTGACTTGTTGGCACTACTTCCACCACTTCACTAAAGCTGGAGCGATATTGCATTAGGCCCATATACCACCAGAATTTCACGGTGAACCTATGTGAAATTTAGACGTTTTGGTAACAAGAATTGTACTGTCCCGCTTACTTCAGCTCTGGGGAACGTTTCCAGTTGCTCCACCATTTCACTCTCAGACTGTGATGAATCTGTTATCTGTACCGCAGAGAGCTGCATCTGGAGGAAACTAAGACTATGTACTCTCTTCTAACAACGTACTACTCTCGTTGCGAAGAGGTCATAGCTTGAAACGAAAAAAAAAAATGGCTCTGAGCACTATGGGACTTAACATCTGAGGTCATCAATCCCCTAGAACTTAGAACTACTTAAACCTAACCAACCTAAGGACATCACACACATCCATGCCAGAGGCAGGATTCGAACCTGCGACCGTAGCGGTCGCTCGGTTGCAGACTGAAGCGTCTAGACCGCTCGGCCACTCCGGCCAGCACGCTTGGGACGACATGTGCAACTTACTTTTTAGGGTCCCCTTGTACCACATCCGTGTTAAAGATGATCACAATCCGTGTGCTTTTTATAGCTTGTTTCAAAATGTGCTACATAAAAAATAGAGGACAGCCTATAGAATAAATGCACATAAAAAATGTATAAGGAGAAGTTCCAGCACGCTATTGGCTACCTAAGCGGTGCTCAATGGCGCCTGGCCAACTAGTGTTGCTGCTAGTTACACGGTCCAGTTATGTTAATGTGAACGTCGCTTATATTCGACGTCAACGCGCAATAACCACTCAAACGGCAGGTAGCCGCACTAGCAATGCAGGGTATATAAAGCTTGTCTGGGAAACGCGGAAACGAAGTGATTTATCGGACATCAAAAAATGCGTGTTCACTGGCTTTCGGGCCAAGGAAATAAACATTTTCAAAATGGCTAAATTTGTTAACTGTTCGCGTGCCGCCGTGGTTAAAGTACACTGTGCATTGCAGTACATCGCTCTCCAAAACCGGTGCTGAGTTAAATGTGGTACATTAACTGTGGTACCCCAAAGCCCATAGAAGATACGGGTGAACCAAGGCTGCGGAGATGTGCACGGGCAACTCTTGAGCAACTGCCTGCCCAGATGAACCAAGAGGATACCAGCAGAGCCCCCGAAGAAGGCGTCTGCAATTCGCAATTGGTGGCAGGCAGAGGGTTCTATGCTGACATACTGATGAGCGGCGAAAGATGGAATCTGCACCTCAAAATCGCAACTCGACGTCCACTTAATGGCGATATGTTGCCTCTTTTTTCAGATGAATCACGTTTTATGTTCATCGGACAGATGGCAGTTGTGTAGTGTGAAACGTGTGATAGCAAACACCTCGAAGCCGTAGGAGGGAATCTTATGGTCTGGAGAACGTTTTCGTGACATTCCTTGGGTGATCTTGTCATTCTAGAAGGAACAGTGGATCAACACAATTGTGAATCTGTGCTTGGTGATCACGTCCAACCCTAGATGCAGCTTATTTCATCTCAGCATGAAGGCATCTACGAGCAGGACAACGTAACTTGTCACAGAGTTCGCAGTGTACGTGCGTGGTTCGAAGAGCACCATGAGGAGTCTATCGTGCTCCCCTAGCCACTATACTGTACGGATCTCAACCCAATCGAGAATCTGTGGGACCACCTCGATCGGATTGTACACGCCATGGATCTTCAACCGAGAAACCTAGCACAGATGGCCACGGCAGTGGAGCCAGCGTGGCCCCACATTCCTGTCGGCACCATATAGCACCTTGTCGACCCTCTTCCTGCACGTCTCGCGGCAGTTTGCGCAGAAGGGTGGCTATTCAGGCCTCTGACAGAAGGTCACATTAACCTGACTGGACAGTGTACGTGAGACAGCACTGAGGCAGACAGACAGGTACCTCATTCTTATGGAGCCTGAAGTCGGCGCCGAGCAGGTGGTCCAGCTGGGGCAGGCTGTCGGCGCAGGAGCGCGCCTCCACCTCCTGCGTGGCCATCAGCCGGCGGTTCTCCTGCTTCCAGCTGAGCGCCGTGAAGCTCTCGAAGAACGAGCCGTCCGTCTCCTGCACCCTGCAACACACACGCCAGCCGGCCGTGCTCAGCTGCAGTAGCCTACAAAGAAGCCTGCACAGACCGGCAACTACTTGGCTGAGTCCACTCTCAACCATCTGGTTTCACAAAGAACCTTACAAATGTAACAGTGAAGCAAGAAAACACTTTAACAAGGTTAACAAAACAATAAATATAGGACAGAAAAACGTATTAATAATGTTATGCAGGAGAACCACAACTCTACGGACAATATTTTGCATGTAATTCAGGTACATTTTCTGAGTATTTTGTTGTAACGAATCCGTGGTCTCTGTTGGCTTCTTACACAGTAATAATGTAATTATAATTTATTCGGTTTCTTGCCCAAATTACCTTTGCTTTTACGAAAATACAGTTTATTCGAAAAGTATCTATGCTGCTATAACATATGTTGGAAATGACTTCCACGGGCAGCTATATCAGTGTGGATCCTGCTAATTATACTGGCAAACACTTTCTGCAGATCTGAATCTGCTTCTCACATATGCAATTACTTCAGCTTTTAAGCCACAAAGAGAGGGTGAGCGTCTGCGACACTGAACAGATTTCGCTGCACTCGAAAGAAAAAAATGTCTGGTGGAGTAAGTTTTCAGGAGCGAGAGGACAATAGGTTTCGTAATATGACTCTTACCTTAAAATCTCTTAAGGAAGACACATACTTTTTCGCATGCGCAGTAGCACCATCTTGTTGAAACTACGAGTAGTTAGTTTCGTCTGTCTTTAACTGGCCAATGAAACTGGGGATCTTTAAGCAATAGATTTCACTATTCACGGTTTCCTCAAAAAATAAAGGTCCAGTAATCCGCTGCCCCATTTTCTGATTATGCAACAGTGTTTCAAACACTGCACGAGCATTCTCCGTTGACGATAATTTTGTGCTTTCTGTCTGAACATGACGAGAGAGGTGAAACCAGGCCTCGTCGGTATGACATCAAGAATATCAATGGGATTCCTATCAGTCGAAGATGTAAATCATCTACAGTAAATGGATTCGCTTTTCAAGTCCTGCGTCTATCAAATCTTGCACTGCTGTCACTTTATACGGGAACAGTCGCAATGTCTACCTAACCGTTATGTACAGTTGCAAACCCGATATGTTTTCCTTGTCCCATCTTGCGGAATGAATTTTCTGGCCTCTTCCGCGTAGAATTAGAAATATCCAACTTCTGTTCGTGTAGTTTAGGCGATATTCCGGATTGTTCAGCTTGTAACACTGAAACTGTCTCTCTAAACTTCTATCAGTTGACGAACCGCATTACGATGAAGTGCAGCAGTTTACGGGGATTTCTCAGCAAATAACTCCTGCATTGAAGCTGTGTATATGTCGCCTTGTCGAAACAGATATTCAACAAGAAAAATATGTTCTTCAGTTGAAAGCACCGTAGTTTACAAATAAATTGAACATCTAAACACTACATATTGCATTCCATAGCTTTCATCAACTGAACCAAACAGTTTAATGTTACCCCGCACTAGAATTAATTAAAAAACAATCACGTATCTATGGAAAAAACAGTTCTGCCAGCTTGAGTTCTTCCGTCTTTGTTTCGGATTTGCAAAGTAATCTACATCTGTAGTCCGTAATCCGGTGCACGGCGACTTTACGAACACACACACAACAGAGAAAAAACTTTTAATATACAATTGTCAAAGCGCACAGCATAACCACAAAGGAATACAACCAGCTTCAGATGCAAATATACTATGATGCGGTTGTCGTCATTGCGCGAGTAGCACACCATAGCGTGGTAGTGCTGCTTTTCCGCATCATTCACAGAATCCATAGACGAGGTGCATATAAGCCAAATATTCATAAGTACAGCTATCCATATCGCTGTGTACTACTGTTAACGTACAACTAACGCAGCTGGAATAACATACAGAGACAGAACGGTGTAATAATGAACTGAATGCAACAGGTTTCTTTCCAAACAAGACGCACAGCGCATGTTGTCGACATTTGCGCTTTTGTGAAGATGTTTTCAGTGCAATACAACTACAAAGATAAGTGAAGGTTAAAAAGATCAAACGAAATGGAATTACTGACAAGTTACCAGAAACCATTGATTACTTAAACCACAATGACCAGTAAAATGTACTTCCGAAATTTTGCAGTAGAGTGTGTTTCGTTGTGTGTGTTATTGAATACCATCGTCAGGCTATTCTAGTTGCTATGGCAGTACAAGAAGTACCCATATGCACGAGGTAACATAAGCCGAAACTGTGGAAAGCGGTTCCAGTTTCGTTGGTTATACGTCGCAGCGTGAGAAGGTGTTTTACTGGCGGGAACTGCATAAACAAAGCGTCCATATCGGATCGGATCTTATCAAACCGATACTAAAGCAGGTGACAGTCACCACTGGTTATGTCAAACCGACTGAAAACCACGAAAAATCCGTAGTATTGGAATGAGCATGAAGCCTTGATTTACCGACCAATGGAAATGACTGACGACATTCGACGAGTCAACCTCTGCTATGTTCCGTGTTCCGTTCATGAAGAACATTACGTAGTCCAGACTGCCATTCGGTGCGCAGTAACGACGTTTTCGTGTATATGAGGCAGTTCTCAGACGATGAAAATGTATACTGGTTAGGTCTATATTGTGATTCATGATGCCAAAGTAATTACGGCTGAGTTACCTGCTTCCACCATCGTTCAAGGAAATGTTTCGGGTTTGTTGTATAAGACAGTAAGAAGCTCGAAGGTTCTCCATTTAGGATTTAGAGTCTTCTGTTATTTTAGTTTTCACACTATTTACAATGATTATGTGGTCCAAATCATTCAGATGTTTGATGCTACGTCAAAGGTGAGACTGATTACATTGCGATGTGTGATAGTAGTTAAATGACAGACGAAAGCTACTAACTGAAGTGTTCCTTGCGTGGATATTTCAGTCAGTAAAGGAATTCCCCGCGATAGGCAAAGGTTCCAGGTTGGAGTTCCAGTTCGGCACAATGTTTTAATCTACCAGGACATTCAAACACTTAACTTTCCCACTCAGAACTGTTGTTCGGACAGTGTCTTCTTCTTCGTCTTCGGTCTTCAACCATCAGGTTGTTTAGCAGCAGTTCGCTTTTCATTTCTATATTCGGCCTCCTCCTTGAGAGCGGCATAGTTGATGCAGCTGGTATCCTCCATCATCAGTTGATGTATTCTAGTCTCGGACTGCCTCTTGTATTTTTCTCTTTTACCGTCCCTCCAATGACGCTTTTAATGATACCATCAGCCTTCAGCAACTGGCCGATCCCTGTGTCCCTTCTGTGTAAAATTAGCTTCAGGAGGCAAGCCTTCTTCTCCTCTACTGTGGATCTTGTATAATCATGAGATCTTGAGTTGAGTATTCTGCGGTATCATTATACCTCTAAGGTTGTTATTTTATGTTCTTCTGGTTCATGTTTCACTTCCGTATAGCAGCACACTCCAGACAAACGTCTTTATGAGGTTTGCAGGATGTGAAAAGGTTTCTTTTGTTGTTAAAAGCAACTTTTGCCTGGTGCATTGGGCTTACGATATCCTACCTTGACCTTCCGTCTGATGTAATTTTACTCTATAGATAAGCAAAGGATTCGACGGCCCCTAGTCTCTCATTTTTAAGTGAACATTGCTCAACGGTGCTTTGTCCACTAAGGTTTTGTTTCACCTTTATTAATTTTCAAGTGATAGGAAGAGATGAGTGTGGTTTTCACCTGGGACGCATCGCTTCTAATAGTTTTCTGTCTTCACCTAACACTGCGAAATCATCAGAAAACCTCAGAATGTCTGTTTCCTTCCCACGAATTTTAATTCTTTCTGTGTGTCCCAGTTTCTCCGTACCTTCATCTATTGCCACTTGAATGTAACCTTTGGACAAGACAGCCACCCTGCCGTACACTCTGCCCAATAGTTGCTGCTTCTTGATGTTTTCGATACATTATCACAGCCACATCTTCCCTGTGCAGTCTCTGCTTTACTCTTCTGCCCTTTTAGTTTGTGACAAGCTCTCTCACCATCTTAAAAAGCTGTCGCCTGTCTACCCTGTCGCCGGCTAGAGTGGCCGAGCGGTTCTAGGCGCTACTGTCTGGAACCGCCCTACTACTACGGTCGCAGGTTCGAATCCTGCCTCGGGCATGGATGTGTGTGGTGTCCTTAGGTTAGTTAGGTTTAACTAGTTCTAACTCCTAGGGGACTGATGACCTCAGATGTTAAGTCCCAGCTCAGAGCCATTTGAACCATTTTTTTGTCTAACCTGTCGAATTCCTTTTGTCAGTCGATAAAGGCAATATGCGTCTTGATCCTTCTATAGTCTTTTCTCAAGAGTTAATCGTAAGCCGAGTATTGCTTCTCATGTGTCTACACCTCTTCTAAAGCCAAACCGGTCTTCTGTGATCCTTATGTCCATCCTTCCTTCTATCCGCCTTAGAATGATCGAGGTCACATCTTAGAGGCCAATGTCACTAAACTTAGGGTCCTATAATGTCCATGTGTGTTTGCAGATGCTTTCTTTGGTACTGGCAATGTGATACATTTTTAAAAATTTGTTGGGAGCTCCCCGGTTTCATATATAACTTGTATGAAATGGAACAGCTGTCTTGATGAGTTCAGCTGGTATATCGTCAACTCCAATGGCGTTCCCAGGTTGTAACTGGCTGACTACAAGGTTGAACTCATCGCGCAAGAAACAATCTCCCTCTTCTTCCGGTTCGATTACCTCAGCGTTCTCCAGCTCCATATCTTCATTATCTCCTACATACAGTTTTTCAAGGCATTGTTTTCACTTTTCTACTATATCTTTGTGCTCATATAATACTAATCCACCTTCAATTTGGATTCCACTGCATTTTATTTGTCTGTTTCCAAAGTAGTGTTTAACTGATTTACAGGCTGATTCCAGTTTTGATACCTTGATCATTTATTCACCTCTTTGCATTGGTCCTCCAACAATTGTTGTTTAGCCTTCTTTGACTCACGGCTGGTTTTATTCCTCAGTGTTCTATATTGTAATTTATTTTCGTTATCATACTTTCTGGAATCCATTCTTTTTTGTGCTTTGCCTTTTGTCCCCAGACTAATTCTACTGCTGCTCGTAGGGTATTTCTTTTCAATGAGTCCCATGTTTCTTTAACAGTTCTGGTGATGTTCATAACCGAGCTAACCACATCATGTTTTAGTCTATTCAGATCCCATTTTTCCCAAGTTCTTTTCTTAAGGCCTTTGTTTTGTGTTAGCAGAAGAGCCAACACCATGTTGCGAGTGGAGGCCGAAGTGCACGCGTTTTAGCTTACGCAGGCTGGCGTGAGGAGGGAACAACTATACTGACGTGAGGTCTGTAACATGACAAGGAATGAGAATTCAGAAAGCGGACGTAATTAGTTTCATACTTAACTTTAATCCATTAATGATGAACGTCGCTCTTGACGGTACATGATTCACAATACTATCTGTTCAGAATACATTCTTGAAGTAATTATAGTAGCTGAATATGGCGGCTTGCTAGGTCATAGCAAATGACGTATCTGAAGGCTCTGCTAAACTGTCGTCTCTGCAAATGAGAGGGTATGTAGACAGTGAACCATCGCTAGCAAAGTCGGCTGTACAACTGGGGCGAGTGCTAGGGAGTCTCTCTAGACTAGATCTGCCGTGTGGCGGCGCTCCGTCTGCAATCACTGATAGTGGCTACACGCGGGTCCGACGTATACTAACGAACCGCGGCCGATTTAAAGGCTACCACCTAGCAAGTGTGGTGTCTAGCGGTGGCCCCACATTTTGAATTTCAGATAACATTCTCCTATCACTTTGTTATAGTCACTATCGACATCTGGGCCCAGGTAGATTCTTATTTGATTCCAGAACCTATGTCAAAATACAATGAAGTCTCCTCCACTTGCTTTCACTGTATACTTTCTCCGTGGATGGTGTTGAAACTACGTGTTACATATTACTAGCTGATGTTCTGGAAAGAATTCCACTAATCTATCTATACGTTCTTTTCTTTCTCCAAACCGAAAAAGTCCTACTATGGTGACATCTCTTCCTTCTCCCACTGATGAATCCCAGTCTTATCCTTTGACCCTGACACCTTTTATCTCATCGTACACTTTTTCGGATGACGTAACCAATAAATAAATTTCTTCCTCTCCAAAAGATTGAAAGTAAGTCGCTGCTGAAGCTACGGACGCATATACAAGAGATGTATTTACAATATGCGTTTACAGTACGTCACAGCTGACATTTCCCATCGTTCGCAGTATCGAAGTTTGAACGGCTAAAAATGGCGGACCATCTCGTGTCAACTAGGAGGTTAAGTGTGTCATAAGTTTTCCAATGCAGACAAGGCAACACTGATCGAAAGCCATCATCAGCTCTGTCTAGTGTATGGGCATTGCGTCATGAACAGGCGGATGCAACGGCGTTGGTGCGAACTATTTTCCGACGTCGTGAAGATATCAGTGATGAAAAGCGCGATGAGCCGACGTCCCACATTAACGACGACCATGAGGAGCAGTTGCGGCAGCTATTATGGGCAACCGTCGCTTTATGTACAGGGAACGCAGGAGCTATTTCCTGCGGTCATACCCGTCCCCGAAAAGCTATTAGACTTTATGAAACATTTTTTCATGGTGGCGGAAAGGCGTGCGCCTGCGCGCACACACACACACACACACACACACACACACACACACGTTCTGTGGTGTCACCGCCAGACACCACACTTGCTAGGTGGTAGCCTTTAAATCGGCCGCGGTCCGTTAGTATACGTCGGACCCGCGTGTCGCCACTATCAGTGATTGCAGACCGAGCGCCGCCACACGGCAGGCCTAGAGACACTTCCTAGCACTCGCCCCAGTTGTACAGCCGACTTTGCTAGCGATGGTTCACTGACAAATTACGCTCTCATTTGCCGAGACGATAGCTAGCATAGCCTTCAGCTACGTCATTTGCTACGACCTAGCAAGGCGCCATTATCAGTTGATATTTATCTTGTGATGCATGTACCGTCAGACCGATGTTCACCAATTATGGATTAAAGTTAAGTATTCCAGAAGCTACGTACTTTTTTTACTAGACTCAACTCCTTTAACTGTTCCAGACCTCACGCCAGCCTGCGTGAGCTTAAACGCGTGCCTTTCGGCTACCTTATAGTGGCTTGGCTGTCTTGCCAAGTCACAACACGTTCCATACACAGGTTACAGATTTTAGTGAGATAACATCTCTTGTTTATTTTAAGGACACCAGTACAGGAAAAGTAATTTTACTGCGATGTATTTTAATACACTGCCCTCCGCGATTCTGAGCAAGGCAGCAATGTACAATTTTTCATTACGCTGTGATCGAGGAATTGTCTTTCTCTTCACGAGAGCGCTGACATGGTCAAATGTCACTTCTGGGTAATTATCCATAACGACAGAATGACGCTTCTTGTAGTAAGGTCAGCTGCCATTATGTGGAAGCATAATACCATTAATTATTACTACTACTTATAACGTTTTTATCACATAAAAGCAGCGTTTTTGAGTGCATATTGATAATCGACAACTTATAGTGCTAGAGAGAAGAATAATAAATGCAAAAACATAAAGAAAGCGCTCCATTTTCATTTAATAGTCGCTCCGAATCTCCACAGATTTCCACGTAGAATAAGCTGACGGATATTGACGAGGTCGTGAAGAAAATTCATTGTTCTCGTATGTCGTATTTTCAGCAGTTACGGTCATAATAATAACAAATGAACTTTAAAAAAATATGATAGCCATTTATCAAATCATAAACGGGATACGAGAATACGAAAAGAAAAGTTGATCCAACAATAAAGAAGTGACCTCTGTTCCAACAAACTTTCCAGTCATATATGTGGCCTCTGTTACGGCCCTAGGGAAACTTTGTGGATAATCTTACGAGGTCAAGCTGACAATTTCTCGGTCTGATAATTAAACACACCTTTTTTTTTGGTTCAAACAACGACTTAATCTGGAGTCAAAGAACACTGACTTCAGTTTCACAGTCAGACGATTCCATCCTTCAAGTACAATGGTTGACGATGTGTAAAATACTCGTACATAAATACCAGAGCTACTTCACTGGACAGAAAACATTTTTCATTCACAAATTTATATAGAATCCGATTTGTGTCATATCTGGCGATGTTCCTACTATTTGTACTTGAAGTTAATACAGTTCCCAGTTCCCTGGAAGATTTTATTTGCGTTGTGCTTCAGACCTTTCCCACGTATTTTCAGTCTGGTTGTTCTCGGAGACTTGCGTAATATTCGTTAGTATTCCTTAGCCCATTTCAAAGTAGTGAGTAAGAAGAGTTAGTTGTTTATCGCGAAGAACATTCCCCATAACGTTTCTGGCAGATGATATAGACTAGGTTGTTTTTAATACAGCACCATCAACTTTGAAGCTTCCTGACAGATTACAACTGCGTGCCAGTCCGGGAGTCGATCTCGGACCCTTTGCCTCTCGGGGGCAAGTGCTCTGCCAACTGAGCTACACAAGCACGAGTCACGAGTCACGACCCGTCTTCACAGCTTCAATTCTGCCACTGCGGAGACATGGCTTAGCAACAGCCTGGGATATGTTTCCAGATTGAGATTTTCACTCTGCTGCGAAGTTTGGAAGGTACGAGACGAGATACTGGCAGAATTGAAGCTGAGAGGATGGGTCGTGAGTCCTGCTTGGGTAGCTCAGTTGGTAGACAGTTGCCGGCCAAAGGCAAAGATCCCGAGTTCGAGTCTCGGTCCGGCACACAGTTTTAATCTGTCAGGAAGTTTCGTAACAGCGCACAATCCGCTACAGAGTGAAAATCTCATTCTGGAAACCATCAACTTTCATTCCGTTTACAGCGTGAAATGAAGGGCGTACATCACATCGCTATTACTAGGTTCGGCCTTGTGCAATAGCTGGCAGTAGCGGCAAGTGGTGGTGATGCTCGTGTTAGGTCTTAAGTGTCACAAATTAAGCTTAGGCATGTGTGAACAGAGCGCCATCAAAATCTTAGTCGATGACTGCATCATAAAATTATGTCAGCTTACCAGCCCAGTTCTCATCATTTGCGGGAAGTCCTAATTTTCCGCTTTAATATGAAGAAATCTGCAGCTGAGGCCTATAAAATGCCTGCTAAGACCTATGGTGAGGCACCTATTAGTGAAAGAACGCGCAGAGAATGGTTTCAAAGATTGAAGAACGGTGATTTTGATGTCTAAGGCAGGCATGGCGGTGGGGGAGAGAAGGTTTCGAAACTGCTGAAACGGGCTATGAAGTCGCAGGGGATCGTTATCGAAGGCAGTTGATGTGTTAGAGACGAGAGACGAAAGACAACTGCCAAAACACAGCGATAGACATGAAAAAGTGATTTTTCAGCATGGCAATGTTCGACCCCATGTCACAAAACTCTTCAAAACATACTTGGAAGCTGAAGTTAAAATCTTCTGCGTTATTAGGCCGCGTCATATTTCTACTAAAATGATCAACGTTTCGACACATCTGCTGGGATCTTCCTCAGGATCTTATGGTGTCCACTACTGCTAGAACACTGTGTTGTAGTAGTAGTGGTGGACTACATAAGATCCTGAGGAAGATTCCAGCAGAGGGGTCGAAACGTCGATCACTTTAGTAGAAATATAACGCGGCCTAATAACCCAGTAGATTTTAACTTCAGTGACAACGGCCACGAGAGCCTGCAGAATTACATAATACTTGGAAACGATGAAATGGGAGGTCCTACTCACCCACCGTATTCTCGAGACATTGCTCCCTGTGACTATCACGGCGCTCGACCTGGATGATCAGCTCTTCTTGTGAAACGAACAAGTGAAAAATTGGACGATTCATGGATATCCTCGAAAGGTGCCCAGCTCTTCCGCTGCGGGTTTCGTACGCTGCCCGAAAGATGGGAGAAAGTAGTGGTCCGCGATGGCCTCAATCGTAGATTCCTTGTAAGTTCTTCGCAATAAAGCTTCGAACTTGGAGGAAGAACGGCGGAAGCAAAGTTTTAGATATTATAAAAATACTGAAGCTAAACGGCAAATGAAATGAAGCAGTGCATGTTCCTGTAAAGGGGACATGAAGAAGGTATGGATTGCGTGGCGGATTTTCTTGTGGTCTTTTTAAAACGACCAAAACTTCGTTTTCGTGTCTATCTTCATTCAACATAAGCTTTCTAATAGTTGATTCTTTACATAAATTTACCACACTGATTTTTCTGATACGCCTGTGACATGAGTTTTTTCATGCACTTTTCATCACCAATCGGCCAGTAATGTATTGTGTACTTCTCCATTTTTTCACCTGGAGTTCCAGGTTTGCGTCGTACATTACGTTACTCGGTTACAAGAAGAATACGGTCACACTGTAATTAAGCTCTCTATTCGTTAAGCTTTGAAAATGAAGAAACATACTGCTTATAAAGTTTCAGAAAGTACTGATGAATATTCGTTGCCTGTAAAACAAATTTTATAGCGGACCGAGATTCTATAGGGTCTATTTCAATGAAACACACGTGACACGTATATTTTTAAAAGCAGCATAAACGAAGCTGTAGCGAAGATCACGTCTGCATTTCACAGAAGTTATTGCCAAAGATGTACCAGCGTGAAAACAAATGTCACCGATATCAGTGCCATCTCTTTGCAATTCTGGGAACTTTATCTCGTAGTTTATCAGCAATAAAATCTCTGTTCCACGTTTTTTTTTAGTTTAGGTCATGTACATGGAAAATTAACATAAAAACAAGTGTACTTCGGAAAAAAAGTCTTACATTAATTGAGGGAAAGCGAACTACTTAGCCAAGATCGCTTGCAAAACAACCTCCACGCCTCTTTCCACACTCAACATGTGTCGCCCGGTGTCCATGTATGTTGGGGTACTACCCAGGGTACGTTATCTTCGTAAGCCCTAATAAGTTGTAGTGGCATCCTTACATACCCCTTGCATACTCAACATTTTCGGACTTTGCGTTTTCTTTGGCACCAACAAATGATGATGGGAACTGCGGGCAATGAAGATAAAGGCAGCTCACCGAAAGATACACCCTAACAGAACGTAGTAAACGAGCATTCCGTGGGGATGTCATGCGTCTTAAACGTGATTTTAATTTGTTCAGCACCTAGAGCTTTTTATGTTTTTCATGTTTGTTTTATGTGCTGTTAAATCACTGATTTTAGCCTATCCATTAATGCCATCGTGGTGACTTTATATTTTTAATATTAGACTTCTGGAACACAGCGTAGCCACAGATAGTGACTCTAATTTGGGCGGCAACATCGTCTAACTGTTCTATGATTTTAGTGCGTTGTCCAGTACTGATGCAAGTACGAGTGTTTTATTGTTAGCATACGTGGTAATAGCTTAAGTTGTCATCCGCAGCGTAGATTGCTATCCAAATGACACGGCGGAAACCCACCTTGCAACTTCATTTTTTATAATTGTGCTCTTGTCACAACGACCGTGAATGCTATGGAACGCAATAGGTAGTGCTTAGATATTCAATTTATTTTCAAACGACGGTGCTTTCAACTGAGGAACATATTTTTCTTGTTGAATATCAGTTTCGATGAGGCGACATAATAATATAACCTAAGTTATGAGAGACAGCGAACACTGATAAGATCGTAGATAAGACAGAGGGTATGGAAATCTCTGTGTTCATCTGTGCGCACCTAGGATAGTGGTGCATACTATTATGAAATACGATCAAACATTCGAACATCACAGATATGCCGTACAAAGGAACTGATAACCAGTTCTAGGGACAGTGGGCTTTCCTGAGAAATGCCTTGCAGTGTGTCATCGCTATTATCAATAATTGGAAGTTTAAGTATTAGTACATGATTTTTTTTTCAGTTCAAGATGGAAAAGCTTTTTATATTTTTGTAGGGCATGGAGAATGGTGATGTTTTCTTGCACATTGCAGTTACGTGCTCAGTTAAATTTAGATTTCCATCCATTATTACTCCTAGACTGCTGCTGAGTGAGAGAAATTGATATTTGTCCCATTTAGTGTTAAGGATGGTAGGAATTTACGGTATATCGGGCAAATGAATCTGGAATGACTAACTAATACCGTTTGGTTTTTGGTTGGGTTATGCTTTAACCCTATATCCTGCTACCGTTTTGATAGCAAACAGAGGTCTGTATTGTGATTGTCGACGGCTGTATTCATGTTTATTGGTTTTGCACTTAAATACAACTGGAGGTCATCAGCAAACATCAGGTATTTGTACTAGGACAAAACTGATGACAGGTCATTTGCATGCCCTGAAAAGAGTACAGGACCTAATACCGAACCCTTGGAGACACCTGATACTACCTTCGTCCAATGTGACTTAATGGTGCAGTACATGACGCGTTGCTGGCGAAACGTTAGGTATGAGCGAAACCACTAAACTGCACTTTGCGAGAAATTTGGCTACAAAGTTTGGCACGCAATGTGTCGAAGTCGTCAGTGTCACAGGTTTTGCTGAATTCTAAGAAGCACGTGGTAGTTGCCTCTTGTGCATCAGTGGCAAACTTCGGGTCGTCTGTTGCGTTTATTAAGGCAGACGTTGTGCTGCAATGTTTACGGAAACTTTATTGGTATTTGTCTAGTAGGTCGTTGGTTGTTAGGTATTCTGTTATTTGGTCGTATACTATATATTCTGAGGCCTTGGACAGTCCAGGAAGAATGCAAATAGTTTGATAATTAGAGGGTGTTGTAGCAACGTCCTGTTTAGGTAATGACTTAACTAGTCCCTGTTTCTATGCCTCGAGGAAAACACTTGAGGTTAAGGAGTGGTTGACGATGTCTCTCACAGTGGGCAGTAGTGGGTCAATAATAAGCTTCAACATCTGCATTGTGATGCCATCGTGTCCAGTAGATGCTGATCTGATGCACATGGTAGCTTCTCTTGGTGGTACTGCTAGTAATATGATTTAGGTAGACTTTTTCGTGGCTACAGTCGTTTACCCCCATGAAATAATCAATGAGTCTCTTTCGTTTGCGGTTCAGTAGTGATTGTAGTAATGTCAAGCATCGGTTCAGTTCTCCGGTTGGGACAACGATATCAGCTTCAGTTATTACATTGCATGTACCACGACCATGCTGTTTTTTTATATAGGACAGCCGGTCTATTTCTGCTTTTGGTTAATGTATGGGCATACCTGAGCTTTGCATTTCTCACAGCTTGACAACTCTGTTCCGCTACAGCTTGAAAGTAATATGATTTTCAGGCCTGGGGCGCAGATTTTTGCCCGATGTGTAGCGTCCTGTTTTAGTTTTTTCCGGTCTTTACAGGGAAATATTTGTTATACACTTGAGTAACTTCGTTAGTACATCCATGACGTTTTTGGTTTATGTACGAAAATGGAATATAAGACGTCCCCCAAACTATTTCTTGCACCTCAGTCGCAAGTTGAGATAAATCAATGCCTTTGTACTCATGTGGATGATCTTAAACTTTTCCTTATTCAGATGACTCTGAGTAAGGAAAAAAGTAAGGTCATCCACTTGCCACTTTTCGCACCATACAGATATTGTGTTTAAGGTAGTTTTGGTTTTGTGATGACTTTACTGGACGGTAAAGGACAGAATCACCTGAAAACAATTTAAGATTATTGCTCACGATGTTTCCCAAATCATTTATGTAGATTAGGAACAGCAGAAGGCATATAACATTTCCTTGGAAAACACCAGATATCACTTCTGCTTCAGTCGATGACTTTCCGCCGATTACTAAGTACTTTGACCTTTCGGACAGGAAATCACGAATGCAGATTATTCGAAACTATTTACTGCGTTATCGACTGTTACTGCTTCGCAATGACCAGTGTTCGATACATTCTCATCGGATGATGTGGCCATCAGCTTACCCAGTCGGCTATGCCAAAACTCTAAGTTTTGGGGCATAGGACTAGCTGGAATACGAAATAAATCAATCGTGGATGTGAAAAGCGTACAAAAGGACGAGGCCACGTATGGCAAAGAATAATAATCAAATATCTACCCTGTTATTTCAGAATAGCTTATGCTGAATACCCAAAAATTAGAAAATGTCAAGCAGTGTACACAGTAACTACCTAACGCACACCGAACCGTTGGCAGCGGCTGCACTGTGCGAGTCTTTTAGTGTCATTGTACGAAGCGTTAATAGTATGCATGTAGTCAAAGCAAATGATTAGTCATCTTGCCCCGATCATTAACGTGCCCTCGTCTCCTCTATTACAAAGTCACACTAGAAAGGTTTATGGTATTCGTATGCAAAAAGAGTGACAGACGTCGTATTCAGTCATGATTTAGCCTCAGATGTATAAATGTTTATCAAGTTGCTCTAGCGATTGACAGACACGTTGTGATTCATATCGGGGCCAAGGAATTGCGACATATCTGGCACAGTTCGGACGCCGCATCTGAAGGAGGAGGCCTAGCCACAAGTAGGAATATTAGTCATATTTTAATAGAGCTTCGAATATTTGCGATCAAATAAAGCAGAAAGCTAACATTCGATCGGAATTTAAAAAATTAGTTGTGATAGGTAGCAACCAAGTGAGTATCAAACCTAGTATGCGGAATCTATTCGTCCAGATACACAGCTTTGCACTTTCCGAAAAAATGTGGGCCATACAATCCCGAAGGTAGCACGGGCAGATAATTGCAATAACTGTTATACAGTCTGCTTAAAGGATTTTGCATCCAAGTTATTGACAAGAACAGTATATAGCAAAATGGGGAAAAATTAGGATCTGTTAGACGTCGATCAGTTTGGCTTTCGGAAAGGTAAAGGCACCAGAGAGTAAGTTCAGATGTTGCGACTGATAATGGAAGCAAGACTTTTAAAAAAATCTTTGTACATTCTTTCACCGGTACGATGAAAATGTTCGACAAAGTAAAACGGTGCAATATGTTAGAAATTATGCGAAAAATAGCAGTAATCTGTAAAGAAGGTGGCCGGCCGCTGTGACCGAGCGGTTCTAGGCGCTTCAGTCCGGAACCGCGCTACTGTTACGATCCCACGTTCGAATCCTGCCTCGGGCATGGATGTGTGTGATGTCCTTAGGTTAGTTAAGTTTAAGTAGTTCTAAGTCTATGGGACTGATGACTTCCGATGTTAAGTCCCAGAGTGCTCAGATCCATTTGAACCATTTTTTGTAGAGAAGTTGGACAATGTATGGTATTTACGAGAACCGAGATGGAACAATGAGAGTTGAAGATGAAGAACAGAGTGTTAAGACTACAAAGACCGTAAAACAAAAGTGCAGTCTTTCGCCGCAAACATTCAGTCTATACATAGATAATGGAATGACAGTAACGAAAGTAAGGTTCAAGTGTGGAATTAAATTTTTGGCTGATAGGATATCAATGATAATATTCGCTGATAGTAGTGCTAATCTTTATCAAAGTAAAGAAGAATTACAGGACGTGTTCAACTGGATGAAGAAGCTAATAAGTTCAGAAAATGGACTGAGTGTAAACCGAATGAAAACGAAGATAATGTGGAGTACATATTCCTGACGTACTGTCGGTTGAAACAGCTGCCAAGACAGAAAATAGTATTTGTTTTGGTCTATAGACGCAATTTTAATTTTTTACTGGCAATCAGTTTTGGTATACAGTACAGTCCTTGTCAGTATTTGACACAACTACTTGGGAAGTGAGCGTGATGACTGCACGGCAATGAGTGGATGGTACTCAGTACAGAAACCGGTAGCCAGTGTGCAAATTACCACAGACGAACAGGGAATTCCTGGCCAAAATATGTCTGTTGTTGTCAAACATTGGCCTTGATCTGAGCAAAAAATGTCTTAGAATGTGCGTTTAGAGCCCAGAATTGTACGTTGTATGGTGAGAAGACGTAAAGAAAATCGAAGCGTTTGAAATGTGATTCTACAAAGAACGTTGAAAATTAGGTGGACTGATAAGGAATGAGAAAATTCTCTGCAGAATCGGCAGCGCCAGAAACATATAGGACACTGACAATAAGAAAACAGGATGATAACCATGTATTAAGACATCAGGGAATAACTTCCAAGGGCGTCTACTACAGCGAGCTGTAGAGAGTAAAAGCTATATGTGAAGACAGAGAATTGAGTAAAGCCAACAAGGACGTAGGGTGCAAGTGCTACTCTGTGATGAAGAGGTTAGTGCAGGAGAGGAATTCGTGCCGGGATGTATCAAACCAGTCAGAAGAATGATGACAAAAAAAAAAAAAAGAGCAGAGGGCACCAGTCAATCCACGCCTGCTCTTCCATTAGCGAAATGAGTAGTATTTTTCTCTAGCAAAAATTTTCCAAAATCTCATTGGTGGCTCCTCTCAACAGCTGTGGCCATCCGCAAGAGACAGAAGCAGAAGAGAGAGAGAGAGAGAGAGAGAGAAAGAGTGGACAGAGGGGGGGGGGGGGGGGGCGGCTAGTGTGATCGAGAACGTCTGCTTTGTATTCTACTGACAGCGGACAGCAACTACAACAGATAATTCAGGCCGAGATGCTGCGGTACACTGCCACGTCGTGAATATTTTAAAAAGAAGTCTCCCTGCTTACTGGGGAGGGCTTGGTGTGAAGGTCGCGGGGCCAGGCTAATCCCTGCCATTAGGGGGTTCCTTATCCTCTTCTCTCCCAGTCCTGGATTTCGCGTCGCCTCACTGACCTAGATAATTCAAGGCGCGCTTTAAGTTGTCTACAGAGCAAGAAGCTCAACTTCAGGCAGACCCAAGCGCATGTTGTAAGAAGCGTATTGCTGGTTGCCCAGCAGTCAGGATTCACGACTCCGTTTTACATTTTATCAGTAACGTACAGCTATAAAATCTATTTTTAAGATTTCGTTCTTATCCTAGTCAAGGAAGATAAAAAAGTCGAATAAGGAAAAAAAAACAGTGTAGTCCCAAATTTTTGTGCAGCTGTAGAAGGGAGTTTCATGAACGACATATTAACAATCGCAGCGTGCGATGGAGATTTTGGAACGGGAGGGAGATTTGAAGGTCAATTCTAATGTTTTTCTTGAACGACTCTAAAAACGTAGATTCTACCGAAAATATTTTGCAGTATGAAATTAATCTACATTTCATTTCCTACGAAAAGTTCATGATAATTTTAACTCTTTGACTAAAAGTTTTCACATTGCAGGGGATGGAAAAATCGCAGATTTTTAAAAATAGTATTTGATGATTATAATGTTTATTGCTGAATAAAGTGGATTAAGAACAAATACCAAACATGTGTACTATGTGTAAGAGCAGTGGAGCTGTATTAAGGGGTGAACTGTGTTCTGTTTGTGCAGCAGACTAGAGGAGGCGGGGGCGGAGGGTAGAAATTCAAAGGAATGTAGGTAGCCGGTTTGCGCTCATACGCCGGCCGGAGTGGCCGTACAGTTCTAGGCTCTACAGTCTGGAAACGAGCGACCGCTACGGTCGCAGGTTCTAATCCTGCCTCGGGCATGGATGTGTGTGATGTCCTTAGGTTAGTTAGGTTTAATTAGTTCTAAGTTCTAGGCGACTGATGACCTCAGAAGTTAAGTCGCATAGTGCTCAGAGCCATTTGAACCATTTTTTTGCGGGCATACAGTTCCCTCATTTATGGAAACTGAAGGGCGAACAGGTGAATGCCCACTCTAGCCCCTACGTCACAAGACGTAGCTACAGGGATTTCACAAAGTTATACCGACACTCTGCACCGCGCCTTTTGAATCACTGGTGACGTAGTGTGTTGTTATGCCTGAGGGTGTTTGTTTTCCGCAAAGTGCGTTAATATTACATGGCTTACAGATATGATTTACTGATAATACTGACGCAAGAAACAGATACGGACGGAATTTACGTAAATCTTTTCTCACTACTTTATAATGCTAGAGCGGAAACTGATTCTTAGTCATCCTGTACGGCAACTGTAGCTTTCTTCGGCGAACGACAGTTTCCCCCACCGCGAGCGCCGCTTGCTTTTCAGTTTACAGACGGACTGTAACTCGCCACTCCTGACCAAGAGAAGTCTACTAGTATCAAACATACGTTTTAGTTTGAGAAAGAAATTTCTCAAAATGATTCAAATGGCTCTGAGCACTATGGGACTTAACATCTGAGGTCATCAGTCCCCTAGAACATAGAACTACTTAAACCTAGCTAACCTAAGGACATCACACACATCCATGCCCGAGGCAGGATTCGAACCTGCGACTGTAACAGTCGCGTGGTTCCAGACTGTAGCGCCTAGAAGCGCTCGGCCACCTCGGCCGACAAGAAATTTCTCAGAATGTACATTTGGAGCACAGCGTTGTGTGGCAGTAAACCATGGACAGTGTGAATACCGGAACAGGAGAGAATCGAAGCTACAGAAGATCGTTGAAAATTAGGTGATACGATGAGATAAAGAATGAGGTTCTCCGCAGAATCGGTGAAGAAAGGAACATATGGAAAACACTGACAAAAGGAAGCGATAGGTTGGTAGGACATGTGTTTCGACATCAGGGAATAACCACTGTGGTACTGGGGAAAGTTGTAGAGGGTAAAAACTGTAGAGCAAGGTAGAGATTTGAATACATCCAATAAATAACTGAGGACGTAGCATGGATGTGTTACTCTGAGATGAGGAGATTACCGAGGTAGAGGAATTCGTGGCGAGACTCACCAAAAAATCTTCCCCAGCATCTTCTGCCCAATTCTCTTATGTGAGTAGATGAAATATGTGCTCTGGGCTCGTGTTTATACAGTGGAGTTATTTCCAGTTCATTGAATGAGTATTTATTTGCAGATACTAAGTGAGCTGTTATATAAAAATGTTCACGGGGTGGAACTGTCAGCTGACTACCACACTGAAAGCCTGCCCAAAGTGTAACAAGCCGTGAATATGTATTCGATAATGTCGACTTCATTGTCTTCCTCGACCTAACTTCCCCTGCATTCCTACCCTCCACCCCGGCTCCCTCAACCCTGATACACCCCAGAATACCATTTATCCCTCAATACAGCTCTGCTACACTTTGACGTGGCACACATTTAATATTACTTCTTAACTCGTTTCACGTAACAATAAACATTAAATGTATACCATTAAAACACAATTTTTAATAATTACGATTGTTTCATCCCATAGAACGGTGGAACTGTTAGTTCTAGGGAAAAAATGAACACAAATATTTTTTGTAGTAAATATAAAATAGATTAATTTTGTATTCGGAAACGTTTTCGGTACAATCCACGGTTATGGAGTCACTCAAGAAAAACTCAATAAAGTAGTCTACAAACGCCACCCGGCCCACGCCACCCCCCGCTCACACCCCGCTTGTCAAGGTATTTAGTATGTTGATCACGTTACTCTCTACTACCAGTGGACAAAAATTTGGGACTATACGAGTGTTTCCTTTAGTTGTTCTTTGTTCACTAGACTACTGTATAATCTAACTAGCAGACATATTAACATTAACAGCATAATCTGTACTAATAATTTTTATTGCTTTTAATTATAAACCAAGTCAGTCTTGCAGTTCAGATTGTTTACAGTAGTTTCTCACTTTATTATTCGATAATGGCCATATAACCTCACGTTATGTGATAATTACACAATCCTGTAGGCGTTACTTGTAGCTCAAACTATTTGCATTTTCTCTGACGATCCTCTTTAGATTCCCTGTTCAGTTTTTATTCACCAGGGAAGCCTTTAAAGTGATCGATCACTGAGCTAAATTTTATCGCCGCTGAGATATTTCTTTGATTTACACCAGACCACTCAAGATTCTTTCTCATCTATCTGAACCACTCGTCGGAAGAAAAGTCCGCCGTTAAGAATATTAAAAATCCATTTTTCAGCTTCTTATCATTTGTTCCAAACATATGCCCACAAAATTTTCTTTTTCCTAACTGACTCGATTAACCTATCGTTTTCCTGATAAAGTTCTTCCCTTCATCGTAATATCGTCCATACACGACCTTTTAACCTGTTACCTTGCCGAGTATTTTTTCTCGAAATTCTCTCCATTTCTCAGTTCCGACGCTACTGTCATTCGGAGGCGTTCACCTGTATGCACTCAGTTTTAATCACAGTTTTGTAGTGTCTTAGTTTGAGATTCATGATAGCAGTCGCTAACAGCCTTAATGAATTTAATGAAAAACATACTGGAAAAACACGAATGACTGTAAGCTAAAACTCCTTCGTTTAGCAGTTTTATGTGTTAAACCTATTGTGTTTTTCCAGAATGTCTTTCACCAAATGTCTTAGTTTAGCTCGTCTTGAGATGGCTTTGCTGTTGTATAAGCACGTTTCCCCACTACGAAAAGAAGTAGCGATCTTCCGCGTCCGGTGTTGATCGAACCATTTTCGCTAGTTTTCAGTTGCAAGATTTCCCCGGCGATTACCTTTCTCCAGGTACCGAGGGGTAGCTTTAATATTTATCGTATATTTGGTTATTTCAAAGGCAATCTGGATTAGTTTTTTTTGTTTTTCTTTTTGTACCAATTAAAGGACACTAAACATGACAGAGAACACAAACACTTCTCTCTTTGCAGATGACGCAGGTGTTGTTGTGAAAGAGGTGTAATTTAGCATAAATGATGTAGACAACAGGATAGTGACTAACATCATTAGGTGGCTTCCAGAGAACTGATTAACGCTTAACAACGAAAAAACGCAATGAGTACAGTTCCTGACATGGAACACTTCTAGAATCGAAACGTTATTGCTTCGAGGTGCTCAGTCAAGTCTATCATCGTATATTCTTAGGTTTAATGGTAGAAAGAAGGCTTTCTTGGTTTTATCACGTTCAGGATCTTGTGTATAAATAAAATACTGTTATTTTCACTACAAGAGTGATATCCGCTGTCTCATGCACTAAAAAGCGAACACTTATTTCCTTTACTTACCTTCATTCTGTTATTTTTATGGTATTATATTCTGGAGTAAATCTGTGCACGCACCATGGATATTCTTAGCTCAGAAAATAGTGGTTAGAATGATTTGCGGTGTCAGTTTGCAAACTTTCTGTAGGCCGTTATTCAGATGTTTTGGAATGCTAATTGTACCATCCCTTTAATATTTTCCATCACGGGATCCGTTTTTGACAAGACTGTCTCATTCGGAAGATACTGCAACATTCACTCAGTTCACACACGAGACACTTCTGTAACATCTAAATCTACATTGCATCCTGCAAACCACTGTGAAGTGCGTGGATGAGGGTTCGTTCGATTCCACCATTTATTAGGGATTTTTCCGTTCCACTCCCGTATGGAGAGCGGGAAGAACGATTGTTTAAATGCCTCTGTACGTCCTATAATTAACCTAGTCCCGCCCTCACGGTCCCTATGGTAGCGGTATGTAGGCAGCTGTAGTATACTCTTAGATTTATGATTTAAATCCGGTTCTTGAAACATTGTTAGTAAACTTTCTCGGATTGTTTCCGTCCATCTTCATCAGTTTGCCAGTTCAGTTCTTTCATAATTTCTGTGACACTCTTACGCAGGTCAAACAAATCTGTGACCATTCGTGCTGCCCTTACGTGTATTCATCAGATATCCCTTCTTAGTCCTATTTAGTACTGGTCCCAAACACTTCAGCAATATTCTAGGAAGGATTGTAGGAGTGATTTATAAGCAATCTCCTTCGTTGACTAATTGTATTGCCCTAGTGTTCTACCAACAAACCGACGTCTGTTACCAGCTTTACCCACGAATGAGCTTATCTGACCGTTTCATTTCATGTCTTTACTAAGGGTTACATGCAGGCAACTTCATGAGTTTACAGATACAACTGAGACTCGTCGATATTACATTCATAAGACATTGCGTCTTTCCGTTTTGTGAAGGATACAACTTTACATTACTGGACGTTTAAAGAAAGTTTCCAGTCACTGCACCAATTTGAAATCTTATCAAGGTCTGACTGAATATTTGTAAAGATTCGTTCCGACTGTACTTCGTTGTGGATAACTGCATCATCTCTGAAAAGTTTGTGGTTACTATTAATGTAGTCCGCAAGCTCATTAATATACAATATGAAGAGCAAGCAACCACACACACTTCCCTGGCTACACCAGACGTTGCTTCTACATCTGTCGTTGATGACTCTCCATCCAAGATAACATGTTGCGTCCTGCATACCAAGAAAACCTCAATCCAGTCTCAGATTTCGTCTGATACTCTTTACGATCGTACTTTTAGAAAGTAATGATGTAAATACTGGTGGTGTGAATTACTAAGTTATAACGGCATAGCGCCGTTGTTTTATGACTGCCGTTCAATTACTCTGGCCACCAACGATGAGAAGTTGTGTTTATTTATGTCATGTATGGATGTTTTCATGTGAAGACAGATTTTCACTATGTATGAGCGGTAATACTACCAGTACCCATCACGAATATTTTATTATCTGAATATGGATAGATTGTTAGACGAAGCTAGTAATCAATCCAAATAAAGAAAATTTCATGTGCGATCTTGACTTCATGAATTTTCAATCCTTCACATAACTAAAAAGTTTGCAACAGGTTTCATATGAAGTATGTTTTCGAAATCAATGTTGGGTGGCATGGAGGAGGTCGTTCCGTTCGAAGTACCTCATTGTGTTTGAGCTCAGAATGTGTTTTAAGATTCTACAACACATGGACTTCAAGGATAGCGGATGGTAGTTTCGTGGATGACTTCTGATACCATTCTTGTTGACAAGAGGTATCTGTTTATTTTTCAGCTACTGGGCACGGTTTTTCGCTCGATAGATGTACGATAGATTATAGTGAACAGAGGGACTAATTCAGCCGCAAAGTGGGTGTAGAATTATTTTTCTTCAACAATGCTTTATTAAACATAATGAGAATTACACACACAATGAATGTAGCTACACACCCTATTTTCCTATGTAACGTCCACCTTCTCTATGGCCTTCCTTCAGCGCGAAACAAGGGTGTGTGTGTCCTGTCGGTACCAATCCTTGTCCTGGTGGCGGAGCCATTGCTTCCCTGTGTGGATCACCTCCTTATCGTCCTCAAAATGTCTTCTACGAATGGCGTCCTGTAATGGTCTAAGCAAGTGTAAGTCCGACAGGGCTAGGTCAGGGCTGTAGTGTGGATGGGGTAACACTGTCCAACCTTGTTTTGCGGTTTGTTTAGCAGTCCTCAGACTTGTGAAGGTCCGAGTGTTATCGTGTTAAAGCAAAACATCTCCTGGGTTGCTGTGGCGCCGAAGTCGCCGGAAGCTCAAATGTTCAAATGTGTGTGAAATCTAATGGGACTTAACTGCTCAGGTCATCAGTCCCTAAGCTTACACACCACTTAACGTAAATTACCCTAAGGACAAACACACACACCCATGCCCGAGGGAGGACGAACCTCCGCCGGGACCAGCCGCACAGTCGCCGGAAGCGCGTCTTGAGTTTTTTTACTGTGTTGACATATGCTTCTGAATTAATGGTACCGCCTCTTGGCATCACATCAATGAGAATCACAACTTCACAGTTCCAGAACATACTGATCATGACCTTATCGGCGGGGGCAGTTCTTTTAATTTTTTCTTCTGTGGGGAGTGGGAATGACGCCATTCCTTCGACTGGCGTTTTGTTTCGGGCTCGAAATGGTGAACCCAGGTTTCATCACCTGTCACAATTCGGGACAAGAAAGCTTCCCCCTCAGCTTCAAAACGTTGCAACAAATCAAGACAAATGTTTTTCTGTGCGATTTGTGATCCACCGTTAGACACCACGGGGCCCATTTTGCACACACTTTTGAATATCCAAGAATGCGGATAATCGCATCTACACTGCCTTTGCTGATCGACAGATGCAGCTCCTACTGCCGAGTCGTAATGCTCCGTCCTCACGAACGACAACATCAGTTCGCTGTAAAATGTAGATGTGGCAGCCGTAGATGGTCTCTCCGATCACTGCAAATCGTGGAGCTCCGTCGAACCGTCTTCTGATGACCTCACCATCCGCGCCCAGCAACGAACTGTACTTCTGTCTACAGCAGATACTCTATAGACTTTGCACAAGCGTTTGTGAATATTCCCCACTGTTTCTTTCCCTGCAGTGAGAAATTCAATGACCGCACGTTGCTTGTAACGTACACCTACAGACGCCATTTTAAAAATGTTCTGCAACCACGCTATTTGTCGGAAGTGACGGAAACTTGGCGCGCTCACACACGAAACTGAGGATAGTACATACATAACGTTTCGCATTCGTAGCATTGTTATCGGCTGAGAAAAAAAAAATGCAGCTCATTACTTTCTGGGCAACCCTCGTAAGAGGAAAAATTTCCTTGTGGCACATCAAGGATACTCCTGTTCTATTCTATGCAGAAGTTCCTCGAAGCAGCTGATGACGTTTCTCTGTAATGTATTATTTATACGTTAATTCTATGTCAAGTATTTCATTTTTTATAAATTCTTTTCTTCCTAAATCTTCTGATCAGCATTCAGAAAACAGTGCACTGACTCTTTCCGTGGTGAACTAGATACGCCTAGGATGGTCCAAGAAACTCATACAACAGAAAAGTAAAAGTATCTGCTCTGGAAAAGTGTATGTGTTCGTAGACAGCATGGTGAAATCGTCAGCGAATGCAGGGCAGTTGACCTGGATACTTTTTCCAGACTTGGGTTTGGAATCCCTATCAGATTCTACATCCAATTTGCGGCTGATTTCGCCTCTCTGTTAACTATACTCTATCGTACATCCATCTAACGAAAAACCGTGCCCAGTTGCTGAAAGAAAGCACAGATCACTCTTGTCAACGAGAAGCGTACAGAAGTCATCCAAGAAACTGCCATCCGATATCCTTGAAATACATTTGTTGTAGAATATTAAAACACTTTCTGAGCTCAATCGTAATGAGGTACCTCGAACAGAACGACCTCCTCCATGCCACCCAACATTGATTTCGGAAAATACTTCATAAGAGGACTTCGTTGAGCTGTCCTTTCCTGGCCTGTTCTCTTTTTATTTTTTTTATTCGCAAATTGTCTCCAAAGCATAATCTAAGAGAACCAGAGACAGCGTTTCATCCTGTCTGATCCTCCGAGGGAAGCTCTGTTACAAATTTTGCTTTCTAACGAGCTCCCCTCCGAACCGCATCAGTACAGCGAATATCACTACTCTGTCTACCGGATCATGAGGGTTTTCTTATAATTTAAGAAACTAATACCAGATCTTTGCATAGCTTTTCGTTATTATTTTTAAGCCCCAGCGGTTTTCCACCCATGGTCTTCCTTTTTTGAGGTCACTTGATACTGTCTAAGTGGACGAACTGTTTTCTCCACCAGTCTCGTCTGCAACTCTTTGGGTATGGAGACCATCTAACTGCTACTGTATTTGCCGGGTCTGTTCTATTTACTTTGTTATGTAAAGCAGTCAGACCAGCTCTCCAGTTATCAAGCGTCACCATAGCCTCACAGATCTCCATGGCTGCACGGAGGTCTTCGCGGAGCCGCGTGTTCAATAATGTGGGCTGTACATTGTGCTCCGAAACATTTGTGCCTGCACGAGCATTGAACTCTGTCTTAGATATGCCACAGATCACCACCTATCCTGCTTTACAGGGCAGGGAAGCCTCCGATATCCATATTCTGTGATGACGCGTGGCGTCTAACACTTTGTTGCCTACTTGTAGATTTACCGTCCTTCACCCAGTCTCCATAGGTGATCGTGACAGAAGGACGCTAACCTCGTACCAGCTTGTAAGTTTACAAGATACCCGCACGATCATAGTGTTTTCGCCTATCAGCGTCTCGTTACTGGATTCGTAAAGTTTCTGAGTCGTGTTGACGTTAATAAATTATGTTCATTTTTTTCTAGTCTTTCACCGATCAGCATTTCGCATCTCAAACCATGTGAAGTGTGCTCCAGAAAGTGGTTTTAAATACGTCACGCCACAGGGTCTACATTTCAAGCCATTTAAGCGTTTTAATTCTTACTTTTCATCCCACAAAGTTTACATTATTAGCAATTAATAACCGATTCCAACGAAACTAGTGTTTGTACTCTAGTTCCGTTAGAAGTATATGACCCTCTAGGTCTCCCACTAAATCTTTAAACATGGAATGTATTGTGGAAGCATGACAGATGACCACTAATCGGTTACAAACCAACCGCAGCTGTTTACGCTCTATGCACTTCCATAGCTGCAATACTCTTTCACCATACAATAATGATAAAAAGTTAATGGCAACGAACATGGTTGTCTAATTTTAAGCATATTTTGAAAGGAATTTAAGAAATTGTACTTTATTTGCAGTCATGTCGTAGTATACACAAAGACCCGGCGTTTCGGCTGCTGTGACAGACAGTCTTCATCGGCAAGAAATAAATGTGATACATCATAGCAGCTGCATGTCTTTCCGGACTTGCATCCCTACAGTTGTTACACGTTAGAGGCACGGTGGTAGAAAATGTGACAGAAGAGGGAGAGAATAGGTCGGACAGAAACTCACATGCTATGCTAACGAAAGTATTAATGTTTTTATTTTATTGATTGTCAATGAAAAAAAAAGTCCCTGTCGAAATTATAGCAACAACAAAAAACTCTTCCAATCGTTTCGGATACTGTTCATCCTACACGATTCTTCTACATCTTATTCAATTACTTTTTTTCAATATCGATTCAGTGTTTTTTCCACATGGCTTATTAATACATATGATAAGTTACTACTGAATCTTTAAATTTAATAAAGTGATAAGCTGGCGATGTAATAGGCGACTGACGAGAGAACAAGTCGTGCCAACTAACGACTTTTCGACGTTATCTTGTCGATACCGATAAACTGTGTTCACATTGAGCAACAAGCACTTTGCTTTGATCAAGAACAAACACTAATCGCTAAATAAAGTCTGATGACTAGATATTGTATCACTATTGTTAAAATGTTGTAATTATTTTCACATAATACATTTTACAAAACTTTTCATCTATAAATTTCAATTTGTTAACACCTTTCAATCGTTTTATGATGAAATTACTGCCATAAAAATAACTTACACTTCTGCCAGTCACTAAATAGACACAACGAGAAAACACGTTTCTAGCAACACAATATACACGAACACGTTCAGAATATAAAACAGTCGCTTCTCATTTGACGTAATATGAATGGGTTACATACAAGCATGTCTATGGTCAAAGTTGGCAGGAAACATTACAAAATCCTGCTTAAAATTCAAAAATATCGAGTCACAAATATTTAATCTACATAAACAAAATTAACTGTGTTGTTAATGTACTAGGATTTCAGTTTGTTACGTTATAGACCAGTAGTAATCAGCGAAAATGGTAATTTAAAATAGTATACTCTTATTTCTTCGGGATTCTACCTTGAACAAAACTTAGTTTCTCCTCCGGATATACATTGTACAGTCTACTTCCACAAATGCTATAATAATGAAACATGATTCAACTTCTAGAACCGGCACACAGTTTTAATCTGCCAGGAAACTTCATCATTCAACTTTTTCCATTATACTAAACACTTAATGAAATTTCTTCTCTGTGATAGTGATGTATACGTTTTGATTTGAAACGTTTCGATCGGTGGGAAATTGTCGGGCAATTTTTGTCTATTTATTAGTCCTTTTTTAAGAGAATAACTAAGCAACGATTATTTAAATATCTGCTTCTTCAGAAACTCGTTAACTGATTACTTTTAGTGAGGGAAAGTGATAAGCAAACTGCGGTGAAGCTTTTAGTCACCTGGGAAATTTTGAATATAAGTGACAACCATGTCACTCACGAACTCTTTTTCGAAGTTTATCAGCGGTCGCAAATTTAATAAAGGCAGTCGGTGTTATCTGGTTTGAGTATGAAGAAACAATCGGCAATCAAGCGAACGTTAAGAGCCGAGACTATGTATCTAGTACCAATCCTATGTCACTGACTCGACTTCAAGTAAAGGGTGGGGGTACTTCATGCCCATCCAAAAAAATTAAAGAAAAATGAAAGTATAATTTGTTAATTGTTGATTTTTACACACAACACAAGTGAAAAATTTAAAACATTTAAGGAATGAGTCAGGAATCACCATTAAAAACAAAAAACATTTTTTTTTCAAAATTTTAAAATAGAAAGTAGATGGCTAGATTTTAATATTTTCAAAAGGCGTGCATAAAACAACCCGAACCACCTCTCCCGGTATTGCGAAGGTTAGTACTTCTTGATTCCGTGACAATCCCATGCACATGGTTTGTATTCAGTAACTGTGATGAATAACGCAGTTTTAGTCAGTAGCTACCTTATGGCTAACAGTCAAAACTGCTTAACAAATCGCGCGCTCTAGAATCGTGGAACTCGAATTTCAGCACGGCAATGACCAAAGAATGTCCGCCTCCCAAAGAGCCCGGCTCCCCAATAGATATGGTACCCCTCACAAGTGGTGTAAGGATTATTTGTATCCTACTTCAACCGAAATACCGACTTACATCTACAAAATCTTTAGCAGAAAAATTGTTGCTACTTGTAAAACGCATGACTGAGGCTCAAAAAGCAGTAGTTATTTTAGTTGCATGATTGTAACAACTACAAAGAAAGATGACGAGAGGGAATTGTTCAATTGAACATGTTCTCTAGTTTATTTGTGAGTGGGACCACAGACTCAATGGAATTTTTAAATTTCGGTCTGTTTCCAAGAGCACTAAATGGTTGTTAAGAATGACACATATTTCACCAGCGCAGCTGCATCTGCAAATGGCCACAGGCAGAATCTGGCCAGAAATGTGACATGGTACATGAGGGGATAAAGGTCATAAGTATAAAGAATTTGACAAGTTACGGTTGACATTTAAAATAGTTTAAGCATTCAGAATTCTCTTTAGTACTGTACACTACCCACGCAGTGTTGAATTCTACAATAGAGGAGCATGCTACTAGATGAAAAGTCTGACATTTGTACACCTAGAACCAGCATGTAATCCACACTAAAGTTTTGTAGAAATCTGTTTAGAAATTCATGTATAATAATCAGAAAGTTTGATTTTCGTTCATGTTTTGTGCGTTCCGTTACCTCAGTATATCTTCCAGATATCGTAGGTCTCTGTCTCTGTCTGTCTCTCTCTCTCTCTCTCTCTCTCTCTCTCTCTCGTGCGATTCATATTACAGATGACGAAGCAACTTGGTAATAAGTACGGAACGGATTCTGAGAACTCATTTACAGGCAAAAGCTAGGCAGGTTTCCGCGAAACAGAACTAAAGGCAATTGAATGTGGCCAGAACTCTGCTCGATGACCTCAAAGAGAACTCTGCTTGTTTTGATTTGGAGCGAGCGTTGGTTACCAGCAAATTAGGAGACTTCCAGAGCTTTTTATTTCTGAGGAATTTGATTAAAAAGTTTTCAGATTAGTTTGATGTCCCTCAGCACGTAGGTCGCCCTCCACCCCACCCCCCCGTCTCCCTTTCTCTATCCCCTGCTACCGACACCCTACCCCTTAGCCAACTTCCATCTCTCGCGAGCGCCTCTCGTGCCAACTCTTTTTCCGTGCGGACTGCACTTATTTGGCGTTCGCCGCCTGAAATGTAATTTCGCCGTCGTCTGCCGGCAGCCTACTTTGTAACTGCGTTATTCGCCGACATTTCAGATGCGTTCGGAAGCTGCTCCGTAGACGCATCCACGCAGTCCCCCAACAAGTTCAAATACGAAACCGCTTTCCTCTTTGCACCACACTTAATATGTTTTCAACATGTTCAGCCAGTCGAGAGACTACTTCGAAGACAAGAGAAAGAAAACATATAAATTAAAAATAATAAATTCAGTATTAATCGTATTTAATAAAGCAGAAACAATCACCATTCCGACGTTAATATTTCAGGAAAGGCCGTAAGGAAGTAAAGTGAACAGGAGATAAATTTTTAAATTTGAAAATGGTCTGTAAATTTGTAGATAAGATGTCTTATTTACACAGAGGTGACAAAAGTCATCGAATGGCGTTATGCATTTACACCGATGTCGTTAGTACCGCATACACGAGTTATAAAGGGGTAGTGGGTTGGCGGACCTGTCATTTGTACTCAGGTGATTCATGTAATAAGGTATACATCGTATACATGACCGCACGAGGCGAATTAACAGACTTTGAACGCGGAGTGGCATATGGAGCTAGACGCATGGGACATACCATTTCGGATATCGTTTGGGAATTCAGTATTCGAAGACCATCAGTGCCAAGAGTGTACCGAGAATGCCAGATTTCAGGCATTACCTCTCACCATGGAAAACGCAGTGACCAACGACCTTCACATAACGAACGAGAGCAGCGACATTTGCATAGAGTTGTCGGAGCTAACGGACAAGGAATACTGCGTGAAACAACCGCAGAAACCAATATGGGACGTACAACGAACGTATCCTTTTGAACAGTGATTCGAAATTCGGAGTCAGTGAGGTATAGCAGCAGACAACATACGTTAGTGCCTTTGCTAACAGCATGACGTAACGCAGTCTACAGCGTCTGTCCTAGACTCGCGACCATATCTGCTGGACCCTAACGACTGGAAAACCGTGACCTAGTCAGATGAGCTACGATTTCAGTTCGTAAGTGCTGATGGTAGGGATCGAGTGTGGTGCGGACCCCATGAAGCTATGGGCCTAAGTTGTAAACAAGGCACTCCATAATGATATTGGCGTCCTCTGGATAAATGGCAACTTTGAGGCCACTTGCAGTCTTCATGGAAGTTATATTCCATACCAACGATGGAATTTTTGTGGATTCCAATGCACCATGTCACAGGGCTACACTTGTTCGCGACTGGTCTGAGGAAAATTCTGGACAGTTCGAGCAACGCTTTGGCCGTCCCAGATCTTACGACATGGTTCCCACCTAACAATTATCGAACATAATCAACAGGTCATTTCGTGTACAAAATCCTGCACCGACAAGACTTCCGCAATTATGGACCCCTACAGTGGCAGCATGGCTCAATATTTCCAACAAGTTGTTGAGTCCATGCCACGCGGAGTTGCTGCATTACGAGGAGCAAAAGGAAGTCCGACGCTCTATTAGGAGATATCCCATGACTTTTGGCACCTCAGTATAAAACACGAAGAATTTTCAGTATAAAGAAATACTTGCGTTTACATTTGAAGGCTGTCCCAATTTCAATTACAACTTTTTCATTGCGTTCTAACGAATACTATACAGCAACAGTAAAATTAAAGAGATAAAAATCAACCATTTTTCGGGTTAATGCAAGTCTACGATTTTATTTCAATGAGTAACTGAAAACCTCAGCAAGGGATAGCGAAAAAATTCTGAAATTTGTTTTTAGAAACAGAATGCAGATTGGCTGGAGGACAGGTAATCTGAAGTTTTTGTATTAGTCTAAGATGATTTAGGAGAATGTTGGACAGGGTAAAGGCACAAGGATTTCAGAAAAATATGGAAACAGGGCGAGAAATGCATGCTTGAACATAAATGCCGATGTTAGCCAAGCCTTCGGGTTGGGAAGTTGTACGAGCATTTCATCAACAGCGGCACGTGTACGACGTCCTCAATACGTTGTCAGTCGTGGATTATCTCGGAGCTCAGTGCATTAGAAGTGTACAGATTGTTGTGCTCGTGTGGTGATAGCTTCCGTTACCTAGATAGACGAAGTGTTTGCTATTTCTAGAGGAACCGTATCGAAAATTTAGACCGCATGCAGTGAAAGCGGAAAAACATCATCCGCTAAGTGACAACGCGGAGAAAACTAAGTCTAGTGATCGTGAGAGATGGTCACTGGAAACGGTTGTGACGAAAAATACGACGAAGACAGCTGCGAAAGTCACTGCCAAAATTAATGTCGCACTCGCGAAACTGAGAACCGCAGAGTGAACTGGAATTTGAAAACCACTCAAGTGGATGTAACAGGAAAACGTGATGCCGAAGTCATGAAACCTGGACTAAGCACCAATAGAAGAAATTCATTAGGGCGGATGAGTTGTCTGGCACAGTTTCCAACTTCTAGCCGAGTTCACGTCGCAAGAATGAAATATGGCGGAGGTTCGTTGATGATTTGGGCAGCCATACCATGGTTTTCCATGGTCGCCATGTAACTCTGTAAGGTTCCATTACCGCCAAGGAACATGTGACCCGTTTGGTTGATCAGGTCCATCCCATGATACAATGTTCGTTCCCCAATGGTGATGAAGCGTCCGGGCTCTTGTTCACGCAGCCCGCATCGTCCAGGACTGGTTTTGTGAACACGAGGATGAATTATCGCATTTACCCTGGACACCGCAGTCATCACATCTCGACATCATTGAGCCTTTGTGGTGTAGTTTGAAGAGCGGAATGCATCATCGTAATCCGCCTCCATTGTCGTTACCTGAACTTGCCACTATTTTCCAGCAAGAAAGGTATTTGATTCCCTTCAAATCCAAACAGAACCTGTGGTTATCCATTCCGAGACGACTGGAAGTTGTTTTGAAAGGCAACGCTTGATCTACCCCATATTAGGAACGTCAGTGTGTCGTGTGTTTTGTGTTTTGTGTTTCTATATTTTGGTCAACCCCGGCCGCCCAAAAACAGATAAAAAGCACAAACAGTATAAAAAACGTGCTACAAATGTTCGTTGAAACAGAAGGGTCTATAACGATAAAAACTGTATCACCAAAAAGTTAACTGTATAAAAGACAGAAAAAGCGTTTTCAAATTATTACAAGAAATAGTATCCCTGACTGAACCTCAGTAAGACAATGCCAGAGGAAAAATATGAAAATCAGTGTATTCCACAAGAGACAGGATGGTTTAAGGAGATACTGACACTTTCAGTAAACAAGAATTTAACGTGACACCACCACAATCCGGACAGAAGCGCTTATGCGTCTTAAACAGCAGTTTCAGGAAGATAAAGAAACAAAGGAGATAAGGAAAAAAGAAAAACGAGAATGAGACAATAACTAAGCAACTAATACACTGGTAAAACATTTAAATTAGGAAGCGATGCAGAAGTATACTGCCGGCCGGAGTAGCCGAGCGGTTCTAGGCGCTACAGCCTGGATCCGCGAGACGGCTACGGTCGCAGGTTCGGATCAAGCCTCGGGCATGGATGTGTGTGATGTCCTTAGGTTAGTTAGGTTTAAGTAGTTCTAAGTTCTAGGGTACTGATGACCTCAGGAGTTAAGTCCCATAGTGCTCAGAGCCATTTGAACCATTTGAACTCCGCCAGCCTAATTTCCTGTAAGGCGTTCGAGGTTACACCACATTTCGGACTACTAAGCATTATATCATCGTACGGAGTACCTAGACAAATATGTAAAAAGCTCGATGAATATATGACTGATAGAACAAGTCAGGAAGAATCAGTGCGCAAAGGAGTGGAGTACAGAAGTATTAAGGAAGATACTCTTGAAGTTCTCTGAGACTCTAGATACTGAGATAAGGAATAGCTCAGTAAGGAGTTCAGTTGAAGAGGAATGGACATATCTAAAATTGGAAATGACGGAAGCTGAAAATAATACCATAGGTATAAGAAGATAACTACGAAGAAACTGGATAACAGAAGAAATACTTCAGTGAATCGTCGAAAGAAGGAAATCGTAATGCAAAAACAGCATCTGCTCTAGAGTTGGAAGAAGTGGGATAGGAAACGATAGCAAAGCGAATAATTGTGAAACTGAGCATCAGACTGGAATGAAATCCAGCAGTGACTAATGGAAATCATTACAGCATGGGATCGAATCAGCTCAAGGTCTCCAACGGGAAGTGTTCACAGATGAAATTTAGGTAAAACTACCTTTTACAAAAAAATGCACTTACATTTCACGAGTCGGCGGCCTCGATTCACAACTTCCAGCTGTTGTACTTACGCAGGGCCGAACTACTGTTATCTTGCCACGTCATTGGCTAGTGGTAGCATCAGTGATATCGAATAGACAGTTGCTCCTGGGATGGTCTCCGCCCCCCCCCCCTCTTCATTATTTCCCTTTCTGATGGAGTATTTCAAAAATTCCGAAGACGGACAGTTGTTGTGGATTCTCGAGTCCTCGTCTCCAGTAAATCTTCTCACGTTTTCGAGTTCCCTGTTGAGGGGCCCTTCTTGAGTGCCAAGATGACGACTAGCAGCATGTTTCTAACACGTTTATACATTTCAGCAGTCTTGAGTGCCCACACTGTGGTTGAAAAACTACACCAAAGTAGTGCACCCGTTATGTTTCTAAAAAAGGCGCTGGCTTAGCGAAAGGATGGAGCAGAAGACTGTAAGTCGTCCCGAGTCCAGTGGTCACGGATTCGCACTAAGCTGACGGCTTGTCGCTTCTGTTAACGACCGTTCTTTTGCAGAAAGATCTCATTAGTGGGAAATAGTGAGCCGTCGGCACGTCCACCCAGTATGTAGCGCTACTGCATCTCACTCAGGCTCTGTCTGTTATTCTTTCACATTCAGGACCTTCTGTAAAAGAAATAGTATAGACAAAAGTGCGACCAGTTCTAGAATATACTTAAAGTGTTTGGATTCCTTATCACGTAGGCATCGACAACATACGTCGCACAAAATGAGAGACGCGATGCTAGGATCGTAACATGTCAGCACAGCCCATACGAAAGCGTGACAGAATTTCTCGGGGAACTGAATGGGAATCTTCGGAAGAGAAAACACGTAGTTCTAGCACAAACCTGTCGGGTAGATTTAGAGAAACTATTTTCGAAATTGACCTGTAACAATTAGCCTTCACTAACGTATATTTCGCGTAGAGATTATGACACAAAGATAAAAGACATTAAGTCCCCGGACAGATACGTACAGACATTTTCCCTTCCAAGAAACGCGTTCGGAATGCGTCAGTGGCTCGGTAATCGTCAGATGCGAAGCACCCTCCGCCACGCAGTTTACTGTGCTGTGGCTTGTGGACTATTTATATACATGTCGTGGTGACGTTTGTATATTAATGCGCGATTGGTTTTCGGCTCTGAATTGTGTCATTCAGTGAGATGTTCTGTCAATATCAATAAAACCAACAGCACTGGACGATAGTTTCCAACAGGCTTGTTCATTCGACTCGCCAGGAGACGAAGACATCAGCACTGCTGCAGAGCCTAACGGAAAACGACACGTAGATATATTTCGGCGGTGGAGGGAATGAATACAGACAGCTGTGGATTATGTTTACTTTGAAGGGGGCCGCCGCTGACTGAACATATTCCGTAAGTACACAAATTTCCTGTATCAGTGTCCTTCATTTGTGTGTCGGGCCACGTAAACGACCGAGCGACGTGGCGCACTGGTTAATACACAGTGCTCGCGTTCGGGATACGACGGTTCAAACCAGTGACCGGCCATCCTCATTTAGGTTTTCTGTGACTTCCCTAAATCACTTCAGACAAACACCGGGATGGTTCCTTTGAAAGGGCACGGCCGACTTCCTCCCCCATCCTTTCCTAATCCGATGGGACCGATGACCTCACTGTTTGGTCCCCTACCATCAAGTCAATCAACCAACCAAACATTTACACGTTTCCTGGCTAAGCGCAAGAAAATCTCTACAGTAAATTTTTCATCCCTTGTGACAAAGTGCATCAATCTTGATGAAACATATCTCAGCCCAGGGACATAGTTGAAGGTGCGTGTTAATACCGTAATGGAAGTGTTTGCTTGGTAATGCAAGCAGTGTCGCTAAGTATTATGGTAACAACAATATGTAAAACAAATTAGAAAGAAAACATTCATATTTTACAGGTACTTCTCTAAATTAGTACTAAATATCAACCTAGCTAAAAACGTGTAGCACTTTAAAAATCTAAAACGTAAAACTGTCTTACGAAAGTATCTGAGTATCTGGAGGACAGTAGTATGAAAATATAGTGAGATAAATACGGAGAGGAAAGGTTCTGCGATAAAACAAATTCCGCAACGCCATGAACTTTGAGTATATACCTAGCGTATGAGTGGAAAGAAAAAAGTTGGACTGGTTTGTTGGAAAGTTGTACGACTTAGTTATCTGGCTACAGGCAGTTCTTAGCGGTTATAATGGAAAAGAAGGAAGAGTGACAATTTTACAAGTGAAAATCCTTAAAATTATTCATTAAGGAATTACAGAACTGCTAAATAGATTACGTTTTCAACAGGAGAAACCTACTTATCAAGCGCTTTTTTGTTACGTTTCATTATCAGATATCAACTTGGTTTGATCTGTGTTGAAGCCCCTCAATATGATCCAGTGAAGATCTCACTGCTTGTTAAAAGATGACGCAGCACCAGTAAGAGTGAGAATCACAAAGATTTGTTATCACCTTGGGGAGATAAAGTTATGTATCTGTTTGTTTGAAGGTGTATCACAGCAGTCCTCGAACACATTCTCTAAGTTTACGTGCTATACGTCTTCCAAAAGACGAAAACCGAATGCTGGAAACCGTTTTTTGCTGTCGAGTTTACGTATCAACATTGTAAGAGGATCTGCTAGCCCAGATGAATATGGTGCCTGGGAAACAACTGTTGCAGTTGGCGATTTCGTCAGCACAGTCGTTATTTCTCTTGAATTAGACGAGGTGTAAACAGCTTAAGTATAATATTTCTGCTTAGCCTTCACTGTACAAAAAGCCGCTCCGTCCAAATTAGCCAAAAATTAAAAAAAAACAAGGAGAAACCTGACAGCCCAAATAGGTTTCAAAGCTTGTTTGCGTTTACATGGGAAAGAAAATCGATTGCGAAATTGGAAGACGGGCAGTAAACGGGGTGACAGATCCTCTCGCCAGAGTACCGTAGCACTCCGCTAGGGTGCCAGAACAAAATGGCGTAGCCCGTTGGTAAAGTGGAGCGTCGCGTGTTAAGGCCGATTCCCACTACTGCGCGATAGCGGCAGCGGCAGCGGGAAGCGTTTTCCGCGGTGGCGCGGCGGCTCGTGGAGTTGGCGTTCCCATCTGGAAGCGGCAGACGGTAGCGGTAGCCAGTGATGGACCGACACTGAGGTATGGGGCCCACCAAACTCCCGGTGCGTTTGATTAACTGTATGGTGAACATGAAGGAAAGACGAATTTGGGTGAAGGCATACCAATGTTTTATTTTCTTTACGATGTACGCTTTCACATATTTCAAAATTCATGTATTCTTATTTCACCATAAACGGATTTAATGATTACCACACACAATTGTTCACTATCTCACTTAGAAAACAGATCGCTCTAGAACAGAGAAGTATTGTTACTTTCATAACAGCTTTTAGTACTGCAAATTGCAGTACCTAAACGCAGTTTACTATAATGGTAGTACATTATGTGTTATCTGATAGTCATTTATTTATAATTAAAAATGTTTGACAGTTGATCCTCAATATTCGCTAAGTTAAGATCATGTATTTTAACCATTGTGTGAGTGTTAGCTATTGAAACTACCAATGAAGTAGTATCACAACACTCAGCTCCATCTCTTAACTGCCATTAACATTATCATTACCAAGATAAATATAACGCTTACACTCACAGTAAAGTGACACAAATTTACATGTCCACCTACACCACAGATGATGAACAGATTGAAACAGCGTACGTTAAAAGAAATTACTCAGATAGTTAAGCGAGACAAAAATTTAAAATCTGACGAGAAACTGGAATTCGGTAGCAGGTAGACGAAGATAAAATAGTAAGAAAATATGGGCTTGGGGGAAGGGATGAAAGGGGAAGCCACCTGATAGAATTCTGTACAGACCATAATGTAGTCATCACCAACACTTTGCTCAAGCATCATGAAAGAATAGTACATACTTGGAACAGAGTTTTCTAAACCAGATTTTAAACAGTAAGCCATTTCCCGGTTCAGACGCAGACCGACGATAAATTATTGGTTACGAACCGCAGTTTACAATGAACGTGACAGTAAACGGTAGCAGATTAAGGACTTGGACCTGAATAAGTTAAGACGCAAAGTTTTTCGATAATCTTAAAGGTACCATAAGGCAACGACTGACTGAAACAGAGGAAGGAATCCATTACAATACGAATGGATATCTTTGAGAAAAGTAGTGTCAGCAGAGGATGTAAATGGGAAAAAGATACAGTAGAAATCCTTGGATAAAACATTATATGTTTAATTTAATTGACAGGAGGAAATATAAAAATACAGCAAATAAAGAAGGCCATGGAGAATTGGGATGTCTAAAAATGACGTTGACAGAAAGTCCAAAATCGCAACAGCGATTTTACTCTCGGAAAACGTAAGTGCCGACATTAAATAAGAAAGAAGAAAGAAAAATTTGCTCAAAGGAGAACCAACTGTCTGGAGCTCATTTGGGAAGCCAGAACTAAGCAGTTAAGAGACGGCTACAAAGTGTAAGGAATATGTAGAGAGGAGAGGGGGAGGGGCTATTCAAACGAACATGAGCACAATGTTAGATTCCTGTGAAGTGTGTGAACACAAGGGACAATACTGATCCTACCACTTAGCTAAGTAGACAGACTAAAGAAAAAGTATTCGTTTTACAAATACCAAACGCCATTTTCTTGCTGTGGTGTGTTTTATTTGTTCTGGACGTTATTCTCCTTTTACTTTAAGGCTTTGCAATATTTGTAGATTATGAAACATTTCATGTCCTATTTTTTACGCGAATAAGTGATTACTTAGTTAATCGAGCTTTTGGCTGGCGTCTGCATTTCCTCTCATTTGGTCGCAGGCTGTAGCTTGCACTATAAAATCACTTACGCAACATAAGCACATTTTCACGTCACAATCTTTTTTCTTAACAATTTTCATGTTATTTGCGCAATTATTCTTCTGTCAATAGCTGCAGATAGCTTACAAAAACTGATTTAGAGTCATGACTATTGTGTGTTCAATTTATATCTCTTCTTATTTGGTTTGTTTATCTACACATTGCCAACCTTATGGAGTATGTGCTGAAAACTACGGTCTCTTCATTCTGTTCTCTTTATATCTTTTTATGTGTGTTTGTGTAGTTACTCAGGGTGAGTTGTAGAACGTTGAATGTGAATGTAATATCTGCCAGAGCGTAGTTCAGAGTTTTCGTGTTCAGCTGATTCAAGTTTTGGTTTAGATGTTTTGTGGAAGGATTCATGTAAGACTGAGGACAAAGGGATTGAGTGCTAGTATTCTGATAATTATCATCCTTTGAAATGTTATTCCACTATTTTATCTATTAATGTAGGCAGTGAGTTTACTTTTTGAACTCCTCCACAAAACATTTAAACCAAAACTGAAATCAGCTGAACACTAAACCGTTTAACTATTGTCTGACAACTACTGCATTCACTTTCAACTTTTTGAAACTCTCACTAAATAGCCACATTCACTTACCGATAGAAGGAGAACAGAAATGAACAAATGTTAATTTTCAGCGTATAATTCGTTAGGTTGGTAACATGTGCATAAACAAACCAAACAGGAAGAAACATGATGTGAACACACCGTTGTTACGCCATTAAATTGCAGTTTTCGGTAAAATGTCTACAGCTAGCGACAGAAGAAAAAAGAGCGAACATAAAAATGTGGTGACCAGGTGAGAGGAAACGCAGACGTCCGCCAAAAACTCGATTAACTGTAAGTAATCACTTATTCACGCAAAAAAAAAAAAATTGAACTGTTTTATAATATGCAAGTATCACACATCAAAACAAAATTGAATCATTCTAGATTACACCGAAGATGCCTTAAAGTAAAAGGCAAAACGCGTCTTGAACCAAAAAAAATTACATTGCAGCAAAAAAGCGTTTTTTATTTACCAAAGGAAATACTCAACAACTGTTGATACTTAGGAAGTTACATCTCATGATATACCAGCAAATTAGTTCAGGTTTAACTTCTGTAGTTCTATGTAGAGTATTGTAAATATTAACGTGTTTAATGTCACTGTCATTCTCATTTCACATTCTGTTAAATTCATCGATCCATTCTGAAAAAACTGTAATTACTTTCACATCTCGGTAATAAATAGATTTTAGATATTTATCATGCAATGAAATACATGACTCTTTACAAGATATCATTTGCAAAAAACCACGTTTCGATTTCTTTAACCGGTTACGAAATTTGGGGCTGATACAGCCACATGGCTTACTACAAGCACGGTGAAGTATCGGTCGCATCGCGAGCGACCCGCGCGCGGCCACCACACAACCCGTCTGCTGACGTGTCAGTAAATATCTCGAGAACGGTGGTAGCTATCATTCTGCTCTCAACTTTAAAAACAATTTTGATATGATGACTAAATTTTATACACAATAATGTTTCACCTAAAATGAACTATACGCAAAGTCCAAGCAATGCGTTTCTACCTCTGCACACTCATTAAAATTTCGTGTAATGGTTTACGTAATTGCAATACGGCAAGTAACCACGACGAAAAACAAAAAGAAATTCAGTCCTTTATCGAGAAAAGTTATCAGGCTATACGATGCAGAAAAATCAATTTTTTTCACTGAATAGTTTCCTTGAAATCGGATGATAAGTATTTCATAGCTGCCGCTGTGTACGCGCCAGTGCTTGTGTGGCCCAGGGTTGTGTGCCTGACGTCACGCTCAATGCGTTCTGTGATTGGCGGCGCAGACCTATGGCGCGGCATGCGGTAGTGGCAGGGGTTCCACATGGGCAATTCGCGAGGCAGCCCTAGTGGGAATCCGTGTTTAATCCATTCCCAGCAGCAATGGAAATGTTGCAGCTCCGTGAGGCCGATCCAGACGGTTGGAGATGTCATCTGGAATACATTGAGTCAAGCACAAAATTCCTTAAATTGTGTGACTAGAACAGCGTACTCGCAAGGACGGAATGCCTGGCCACTACAAAAGCGGGTAAGAAGGAAGATTTACGAAATGTGGTGTTACAGGAGGATGATATTTCAACAGAATGAGTAACAGCAGGTGTCACAGACCTCATACGCTACTGAAACGAATACAGTTTAATAGTTATGTGACATCATCAAATGCTAGATCAGAACTCACAGAACACCTCACCATAATTACATGCATCGAGAGCTTGTTCTATTACCTCGCACCAGGTGCGCAAAATGCTTCTCCAAATTATAACAGGTTTCGTATGGAATTTGGGAACCTGTAAACACACTGTACTCAATAACTTTCTGTAATGAAGAAACCTATCAATGTTTCTCTTTGCAGAAGACAGAGATTCTATTCAAACCACTGATACTTCTTGGGCAGATCTCAAATGTGACAATTATTCTCATTGTTGTGGCATCAAAATAACGGATGATGGCTGAAGTAGAGAGCATTTGAAATGTAGAATGACAATGGCAAGAAAAGCATATATGAAGAAGAAAAATGTGTTACAATCGAATACAGATTTCAGTGTCACACAGTCTTTTCTAAATGTATTTGTCTGAGGTGTAGCCTTGCATGGAAGTGAAACGTGACTCATAAACAGTTCCTGAAATGTATTCATAATTACGAATTTGGACAGCCACCAGCTGTATAATGGAATGACGACAACGAAAATTTGTGCCATACCAGAACTCGAACTCATATTTCCCACTTACTGCGCGCTTTGCCTCACCATCAGGTTACCCGAGCATGACTCAAGGCCAGACCCAAACTTGCACAAGTCATCAAGAATGTGTCTACCGCCTGTACTCGTACATCCATTATGTGTATTCCCGTGCAGGTGGGACATAGTTTGAAAGTTGCCAGCCCGGTGTCGACGGATATATCGTATATGATAGTCCAGTGCCTCTGTTATTCCGAATTATTTGTTGTGTTTCTTTGGACATTGCATCGTAATTCGAAATAGCGCAGTTACTGTAGGCATGGAGAAACAGTTCAGACAAGAAGACAATAAAAGATTTGGAAATGTGCTGCTACAGAAGAATGGTGATGGTTAGATGGATATATCATGAAACCATCAGGAGGTGCTGAATAGAACTAGGGAAGAAAAGAAGTATGTGACATAACGTGGCCCAAAGAAGGAATAAGTTAACAGGATACACTGTGAAACCTCACGGAATCACTAAAGCGGTATTGAAGGGAAGCGTGGGTGGGGGGTGGGGGCTTGGCAGGGGCAGGGAGATAAAAATTGTAGAGGGAGACCGAGGTTTAAAAAAAATGGTTCAAATGCCTCTGAGCACTATGGGTCTCAACATCCTAGGTCATAAGTCCCCTAGAACTTAGAACTACTTAAACCTAACTAACTTAAGGACATCACACACACCCATGCCCGAGGCAGGATTCGAACCTGCGACCGTAGCAGTCCCGCGGTTCCGGACTGCAGCGCCAGAACCGCTAGACCACCGCGGCCGGCGGAGACCGAGGTGAATACAGTAATCAGGCTCAAAAGGATGTGTTTCCAGCTGTTATTCGGAGATGAAAAGGTGTGTACAGGATAGCATAGAAGGTAGAGTTGCATCAAATCAGTCTTTGGACTGACGACCACAAAAACAAAACATGCCCTAAATATGATGAATTCCAATCAGATGAGCTAAAAATTCGTATGGTAAAATTTCTCTCTCTCTCTCTCTTTCTCTCTCTCTCTCTCTCTCTCTCTCTTTCTTCTCTGTATCTCCCCTCTGTCTCTCTTCCCTTGTCTTTCCTCTCTGTCTCTCCCCACCTGTCTCTTTCCCTCTGTCTCTGTTTGTTCATACTGTAGTTTGCTCGTTTCTTTCAGTATCGGAGTTTCTGAAAAGAAAGAAGTGAATGATTTCTGTGACTTCTTAGGTTTTCGTGCCGTAGTAAGTCTTGAAAGTCTCCTCGGGTCTGCTGCCAGATTCTAAAATAGGACTAAATATTTCAAAGATCCACCAGTCCGTTATCTTCAGGAGATAGCAACTGCTGCTGCTACTACTACTGATACCCGCTTAAAACTTATCTTTGGGACTCTATAATAGCGGCGTTCCCCTGAAGATGGTGGACCGGTGGATCGTCGAAATATCTAGTCATATTTTAAGATACTCCAGCAAATCTGAGGAGACTTTCAACAAATGAGTTTTGCCTGTCACCGTCTATACAACCATCAGATTAGAAGGAGGTCACCTGATGCTGCTCTCCAGACCGTGGTGGCGTGGGATTCTTCTTTACATAGTGCAGGAATATCAATTGCTAATTGAAATTAATTTTTTAACGAAGAGAGCAGGGTAGATCACAGACCAGTAACAGACCGCTAAAAGACAACCAGATATATTCTCGTAAACACATTGAAATAAGAAGGAGTCTCGATAGAAATAGGTGGTAACCAGCCACTCCACAATTTCAGATTGCACAGGCGATCCGCAGACTTGCTATGGGCGAAGCCACAATTACAGGGAAAGACCCAAACTACGAACATAGGTAACGATAACTATTCCATTCGCTAGAGGAGATTTTGATGCAGCTTAACAAAGATGAACTACAGGATTCGAATAACAAGTTGTGGTAAAGCACCTTGTGTGGAAATACGTTGCAAGCGCACAGCCAGAGGACAGCACGGCAAAGCTTTCCGAATTAACATTTTTAAAACCGGAAGCTCATCTCTCGCGGTTCAAACCGAATATTTACACTTTAAAGACGGCCAGCTTCGCCACGAGATCTCTGCCGCGAATGACTTGATCAAAACTGAGCGTAATGGTGCCTGGTTGCTCCCATGGTGGTGGAATGGAACACTTGCAATGCGAAATGGCGTATACTACCGCACGGCTAATATTCGAGAAATGTAAGCCTACAATGTCCTGCCACGAAATGACAATACAAAGCACTGCCAGGAACGGAGGGAGAGAGGGTGACTCTCAGTAGTTTCGGAATCTCTGGTCCCCGCATACTGTCTACTTCCTCCGACAGAAAAAGGTATCTGCTGCCAACATGAGTGGAGGCGGGAATGTTGACGGTCATCCACGCACAGGTTGGCGTTGGTGGGGTGGCGCCATGCGTCTGTCCGTCGGAGAAGCCGGTGTCCCTCCGCGCAACGTCGCCTTAGCGTGGTTCTTTGAAACCTGGGTCTTCTGCAATCCTGCGCCATTTTGAAGAATGGCATTAAATACAGATTCGAGAAGTATTAGTTCCAAAGTTGTTGAACAATAAAAATACATGCACCTATAAATTCCTTAATCACTCGTAACACATTGAGGCGCCGAGTCTACGCAACTCGCGTAATACAGCAAACAAAGCGCATCAAACACGTATAGGCCAGCTATCAAATTTGAGTTCAGCCGATTCAGTTCCTGCTGCAGCTCTCGACCAAACAGGACAAAGCAAATTTATGATGTTTTCACGAGCAAGCCGCGTAATGGCGGTTTGGAAATCCACCCACGGCTGAATTAATTTTTTTTTTTTTTTTTTTTTTTTTTTTACGAGAGAAATCAGAATCTGCAGAACATGAGAAATGCACTGAATGAAAGGGAGCGTATGCGACTACCATTTTGCATTTTGGCAGAAAAATTGTAGTGAGGAGTGCGAAGTAAACACTAAATTTATATCTTACGAGTACTACTGTTGCAACAATCCGCCACAGTTCTGTGGATCCAAATATTAGAAATGGAACAAAATGTGCTTTTAAAGCGAAAACAACGGTGAACTTCAGCAACGGATAGCCTGATCGTACTTAGCAGTGTTTTTCAAAAACCGCCTCTGTGGTTGTACCTCACCTCTTTGGATTCCGGGATAATGTGGGCATGATGACGCTTGATGATGCTAGTAGTAGTAGTCGTAGTAGTAGTAGCAGTAGCAGCAGCAGCAGAACAGTCGTGTTGAAAATACTGCCTCCAGGTCTGTCATAGAACTTTTAGACGGAATGAATGATACGACTCATGAACTTCCTCAGCGGTCATTTGCCTGTTGTGGTACTGCGGTTACGAAGTGTGCACAATGTGAAACATGCGGCAGTGATGTATTCTTCTTCTTCTTCAGCACTTTAAGGTTTAGGTGCTTGTGCCTGTTCGGTCTTCACTGTCACCTCGTTATGGTTCTTCCTCTTGGTTGGTGCAACATGGCCTGACGAGGGATTCTCTCTGCACACATTCTTTGTGGGTGGTCTCCCCATAGTGTTTTATTTTCTTCAATCTTTTCAGTAATATTATAAATATCCAGTTCCTTCTCAATACCTTCATTTTTATACGGTATTCCTTGGTAAAACCTCTCACTTTTCTAAGAAGTCTCATTTCCGCTGGTTGTTTACTTTTATCGCGTTTTTTAGGCATCCTTGACTTACTTTCATGTAGCAAAACAGATGTAGCCGTGCTCTTATAAGATTTTTGTTTTGTGTTCTTCCATATTTACTGACGTATTTTAAACGGGCGTAGAACAAGGTTCTTGTGGTGTGGTAGGACCAGGCCTTAAAGTAAACATCACTCGTACCATCAAAAGAATTTTTATGTCAGTAAACCAAAAACTAAACAAATTAAGAATTAACAATACATTTAATTTTCAGCATATGCCCACTTAATTTGCCTTTACAATGATACGAATTTTGGCACTAGTTCACCGTACTGGATGCGCATTTCTACAGGCTCTGGCCAAGTAGCGCAGCGACTGATACTTCTAAAATTTAGTATTAAAACACGTTTAGCAAGCATACACTAACCAGTTCACAAGGCGGATGCCTTATTCAATTTCGGGAAAATTGATTACATTGTCTTAGGCAGAAGTATTTCAGAAAAAACTTTCAGGGTACTAATAAATAATGAAAACGCCACAAATAAAACAAGAACGAGTTAAAACAACAGTGCTTGTACGAGGGCGTGCTATAAAAGTAATGCATCCGAATTTTTCATGTAGAAACTCTTAAAGCTAAAAGTAAGATAAGCGTTATAGGCATTCCACATCTTTATTCTTCATGCCTACGTATCTGCAGCACTCTGCTACTAGAGAGCTCCGAACTGTAACGTGTAACATGGTAGTGTATAAGGTAACTATGTTGGTGCGTGAGAAACAGCTAGCTGTAATCGAGTTTCGAATTAGAAGAGTTGCTCCACACATGGAGCACCACCCTCTCCTTCAGCCTGACAGTGGTAGGCCTCACACGAGCGCTGCGACGTCTGTAAAAGTCCGATATCTCGGCTTTACTGACGTCGATCATCCTCCATACAGGCCGGACTTGGTCCCATCCGAGTTTCATCTGTTTCCAAAACGTACAGAAAGCCTTCGAGGTCTTCACTGTAAAATTGATGAAGCGGAGCAAGCAGAGGTGAGGTTGTGGCTCCGTCAATGAAATCAAACATTCTACAATGACGGTATTGCAAACTGGTCTCTTCGTTGGGAGAAATGGGTTCGTCGCAAGGGTGACTATGTTGAGAAATAAAGGTGTCGAACGCTAATAACATTTTTTATGTAAAAAGCTTTCAGCGTTTACATACAAAAGAATGGTTCAAATGGCTCTGAGCACTATGGGACTTAACATCTATGGTCATCAGTACCCTAGAACTTAGGAACTACTTAAACCCAACTAACCTAAGGACATCACACAACACCCAGTCATCACGAGGCAGAGAAAATCCCTGACCCCGCCGGGAATCGAACCCGGGAACCAGGGCGCGGGAAGCGAGAACGCTACCGCACGGCCACGAGCTACGGACGTTTACATACAAAAAAATTGTAAAGCATCAATTTTCAAGAAACCCCCGTATGTTGTGGCAGTAGCTGTTAGTTCTTGTATAGCCGATCAACAAGTCCTTAAATAATTTAAACGCCACATAAAAGAAACAAGAACGAATTGAAGCAGTAAGTTCACTTGAATACTTAAATTGGAAGTCCTGATAAACATGGTACAAAAGCAATACACCTAGCTTGAAACTTCCAAGGGTGGTGTTAATGACGGGAATGTAATCAAATGTAACTAATTCAGGCAGAGCGCCAAACAAGACAAGTTACAAGAAATTAGCGTACAAAAAATTAAGGCCCAGCTCAGCGCACACCCAGAACTATTCTCCCGCTCCACACCGAGACACAAACTGATAAATAACCAATTTAAACGACGATACAGAACATTTAATCGCGACCCGCGATACCAAGAACAAATTAACTGGCGGAAGCCATTAAACGTGAAACAGTAAATAAGGCAGTCCTTCGAAGTTTGCTGGAAACAGCAATAAGGAGGAAGTACACTGAAGAGCCAAAGAAACTGGTACACCCGCCTAATACCGTGTAGGGCCCCCGCGAGCACCCAGAAGTACCGCATCACGACGTGGCATGGACTCAACTAGCGTCTGAAGCAGTGCTGGAGGGAACTGACACCATGAATCCTGTAGGGCTATCCATAAATCTGTAAGATACAGGGGGGGGGGGGGGGGGGTGGAGATCTCTTCTAAACAGTACGTTGCAGGGCATCCCAGATATGCTCAATAATGTTCATGTCTGGGGAGTTTGGTGGCAGCGGAAGTGTTTAAACTCAGAAGAGTGTTCCTGAAGCCACTGTGTAACAATTCTGGACGTGTGGGGTGTCGCATTATCCAGCTGAAATTACCCAAGTCTGTCGGAATGCACATCGGAAATCAATGGATGCAGATGGTCAGACTTAAGTACGCATCCTACAAACCCCCCACGCTGTTACAGAGCCTCCACCATCTTGAAGAGGCCACTGCTAACATGCATGGTCCATGGATTCATGAGGTTGTCTCCATGCCTGTACATGTACATCCGCTCGATACAGTTAGAAACGAGAGTCGTCAGACCAGGCGACATGTTTCCAGACATCTACAGTCCAATGTCGGTGTTGACAGGCCCAGGCGAGGCGTAAAGCTTCGTGTCGTGCAGTAATGAAGGGTCCACGAGTGGGTCTTCGGCTCCGAAAGCCCATATCGATGATGTTTCGTTGAATGGGTCGCACGCTGAAATTGTTGGCACAGCATTGAAATCTGCAGCAATTTGCGGAAGAGTTGCACTTCTGACACGTTGAACGATTCTCTTCAGTCGTCGTTGGTCCCGTTCTTGCAGGATCCTTTTCAGGCCGCAGCGATGCCGGAGATTCGAAGTTTTACCGAATTCCTGATATTCATGGTACACTCGTGAAATGGTCGTACGGGAAAAGGCCCACTTCATCGCTACCTCGCAGATGCTGTATCCCATCGCTCGTTCACCGACTATAATACCACATTCAGACTCGCTTAAATTTTCATAATCTGCCATTGTAACGGCAGTAACTGATCTAACAACTGCGCCAGACAATTGTCTTATATGGGCGTTGCCGACCGCAGCGACGTTTTCTACCTGGTTACACATCTCTGTATTTGAATACGGATGCCATACCAGTTTCTTTGGCGCTTCAATGTAGAACGGGACTGCAAGTGAATAGAATCAAGGTCTGAGAAATAGCACGGAGAGATTGTACTGTATTTTAAAGTCAGTTTCGTGGCACAAGCTTACTGCTATAGGCAAAGTTCTGAAACGTGCTCACCGAGTATAGTTCTTTCGGTTGAACAGGGGCTGTCTCAAGTGGCGATCTGTACGCAAATCTTCCTCTAGCCACATCCCGCGGCGCAGACGTCGTGGACTCAGTCATGCTCTCCTCTGAAAGCACCCGTTCTGCTTGTCCACTCTGACTGGAGGTGTCGTTAGTTTGGTAGGCGGAACCATGTCTCCTGACCGCCAGACGAAGACTCCAGTATTCGAAACCTGTACGTCTGTGAAAGGCTCGCAAATCGACGTGCACGATCTTTGTGGCGCCACGCGCGAAGCCGTTGCTTAGTAACAGTCAAAGAGTCTTACCACACATAATAACGATATCAGCAGACTCGGCTTAGTACCCACAAGGTATATTTGTCTGTATCGTGTCCTACCACGAGGCTTGATCGAACAGTTACCGTTTATTTAGTGACAAGACACGTTTCAAAGCTTATTCACATCAAAGTACAGTCATCGTATTGTTCAGATCTGACACACGAACTGTTTCATCAGCGATTCACCGACATGCGTCCCTCGTGCACACAGTCTCTGTTCATCAGGGTTGAAAGGTATATCGCACAGTTCATAGTTCAGTCAACCGATATCACATTCTTCAGTTCAGACTGCTGCGGTGCATATATCGCAGTGTCCTATCACATTAGTGGGACCACCAGCCAGAGACCTGAATAAGCAGCTTTTTCTCGGATCACTGCGAAACGTGCATGAAGGGTCAGTGGGGTTGGTTAGTTGGTTCGAGGAGGGGACCAAACTGCGAGCTCATCGGTCCCATCAGATTATGGAAGGATGGGGAAGAAAGTCGGCCGTGCCCTTCCAAAGGATCCATCCCGGGATTTTCCTGAAGCGATTTAGGGAAATCACAGAAAACCTAAATCAGGACGACCGGATACGGGTCTGAACCGTCGTCCTCCCGACCGCGAGTCCAGTGTGCTAACCGCTGCGCGACCTCTATCGGTTGTCAATGAAGTTGTGGAAAATCACGACAGAGACGTGGCCCCATTCCTACTCAAGTGCTGTTGCTAGGTGCGCTCGGTTTTTCGCTTGAGGATACAAGGCGCGAACGGCCCGATTTAGGTGGCCCTATAGATTCTAGATTGGGTTTTAATCTGGGAAGTTTGTTGCCGCTGGAGTATGGTAAACATATTCTAGTGATCTTCGAACCATGCACGTGCACTGCGAGCTTTGTGACACGTTTCATTGTTGTTCTCGTGGATGCCATTGTGCCGAGGAGAAAAAAACTGAATGTTGATGTGGACATAGTCCCGAAAGATAGATGCATATTTGTCTTTCTCCATCATGCCTTCCAGAATGACCGCATCACCCAGGGAATTCTACGAAAACGTTCCCCAGACCACATCGTTCCCACCTCCGGCCTGGACCCTTCCGGCGATTATTGCAAGGTGTTTGCTTTCAGACGTTTCATGCCGTTTACTCCCACGGCCATCTGTCCGATGGAACATAAAACGTGATTCGTCTGAAAACACCACCTGTCGCCACTCAGTGGACGCTCAGTTCAGTAAGGGCGTGCAAATTTCAGCCTTTGTCGCCGACGAACAGTAGTCAGAGAGGGTGGATGAACCAGGCGCCTGCTCCCTGCGGAGGCCCACATGCAGCAAGGTTCGAAGAAAGACCGTTGAGGAGACACTGTTGGTAGCCCCTTGTTTCAGCTGGGTGGTCAGCTGCTCAACAGTTCCACGTTTATTCCCCTGTACACATCTCCACAGCCGTCGTCCACGGCCATGGTGCACCACAGTTGCCCAGGCGCCGGTTTTGTACAACGCCATTTTGCCATGTACGTATACTGTATCCACGGCGTCTCGCAAACAGTTTACAAACTTTGCTGCTTCGGAAATGCTTCCACTCTTGCCCGAAACCGAATGATCGTGCCCCTTTGGACATCAGATAAACTGCTTCGTTTCCACATTACGACAAGTGTACTGTTTACTGCCCCCCCCCCCCCCCTCCCACCCATACACACGGTACATATATCCTCCACTACCAGTGCTGCTACTTGCCATCTGTGATTAGATGTTACACCTTGATGTCGAACATCAGCGGTGGCCACAGCGAGACTCCACCGTCTAATTTAAATGTCTGACCCGTGTTCTCACATAAGAAAGCCAACGGCTAGTCATGACGCCATGACGGCAAACACCGTCACCACCTCACCGTCCCCTAACCGTAGACTGCTTAAGTAGGCTGTCTAGGTTTTTATGTTGGTAACGCCACGTAGCGCTCTGTATGAAAATCACTGGCTGTGCTGCGTGCAGTCTCTGCCTGGGTGGCATTGTTGGAATGGTCGCTTTTGTAGTGTTAGGCAGTTGGATGTGAACAGCGCGTAGCGTTGCGCAGCTGGAGGTGAGCCGCCAGCAGTGGTGGATGTGGGGAGAGAGATGACGGAGTTTTGAGAGCGGATGACCTGGACGTGTGTCAATCAGAGACAGTAAATTTGAAAGACTGGATGTCATGAACTGATTTATATATTATGACTTTTGAGCACAATTAAGGTAAATACATTGTTTGTTCTTTATAAAAATCTTTCATTTGCTAACTATGCCTATCAGTACTTAGTGACTTCAGTAGTTAGAATCTTTTATTTAGCTGGCAGTATTGGCGCTCGCTGTATTGCAGTAGTTCGAGTAATGAAGATTTTTGTGAGGTAAGTGATTCATGAAAGGTATAGGTTATTGTTAGTCAGGGCCATTCTTTTGTAGGGATTATTAAAAGTCAGATTGCGTTGCGCTAAAAATATTGTGTGTCAGTTTAGTGATGATCAGAATAAGTAAAGAGAGAAATGTCGGAGTACGTTCAGTTTTGCTCAGCTGTTTGAAAATCAAATAACGTAAGGGGTTTACCTGCACAGTAATTCACTAAGTTTTTCTAAGGGGACGTTTCATAACTGTTCATTTTACAGAATCAAGAAAGGTTCCCTTACAGCCAAGATACATAACGATACATCGAAAAATTCTTTTCGAACATATTTATTTTTAATCCCTAATAGCACTTATCATTAAATACAATTAACTAAATAAAGTAATAGAAAGAGAAAAAATATATATATTGGTTACCTAGATGTGTACCTGCACGTACTGCATCTAATTCAACACCCACTGCACTGATGCGGCTCGGGGCGTCAGGCAGACGCCACTTGGCGATGCCGGCAGCTATTTTGGGGGTCGGAGTGCAATCTGGTTTGGTCTGGCGCCGCGTCACGTCCGCTGGAATTTCGGCACGCTGACGGCGGCGCAGAAGACAAATGGATTCCGCCCCGCAGGGCGCGGCTGATCCGGCGAGATGTACCCAGCCATCCACGTCCGAGCTACAAATCCCCCGTTCGTTACCAACCCTCTTGCAACCGTTAGCATCTCTCCCAGCGCAAAGTCCCAACTGACTGGAGAAAACCGCAGGTGACTCCTGTTTATAAGAAGAGCAAAAGAACAGACCCGCAAACTTACAGACCAAAGTTCCTAACTGCAGTTTGCTGCAAGATCCTTAAACAATTTCTCAGTTAGATCCTAATTAATTTTCGTAAGACCAAGAAGCTTATGCCCATGAATCAACTTGCTTTTAGAACACGTTGCTCGTGCGAAACTCAGCTTGCCTTTCCTCACATGATATACTGAGAACTATGGATGAAGGGCAACAAGCAGATTCAATATTTCTAGATTTGGCACGGTGTCCAATTTCAGGGTTTTAGTGGAGATACGAACATAAGGAACACGTTCACAGATATGTGAGAGGCTCGAAGACTTCTTACGTTAACTAAAACAGTGTGTTGTCCTCGAGGGCAAGTGTTTTTCAGAGACAAGGGTATCGTCAGGAGTGCCCCAGGGAAGTGTGGGAAGTGTGATAGGATTGCTATTATTCTCTATATGCATAAATAATTCGGGCGAACAGGGTGGGGAACAATCTGCTGTTTGCTGACGATGCTGTGGTGTACGGTAACGTGTCGAAGTTGAGTGAATGTAGGAGGATACAAGATGACTTGGAAAACATTTCTAGTTGTTGTGATGCATGGCAGCTAGCTCTAAATGTGGAAAAATGCAAGTTAATGCGGATGAGTAGGAAAAAAAAGAAACAAAATGTAAGGATAGAGCATTAGTAGTATCCCGCTTGACACAGCCAAGTCGTTTAAATCTCTGGGCCTAACATTACAAAGCGACATGAAACGGAACGAGTCTGTGAGGACTGTGGTAGGAAATTTAATGGTCGACTTTGATTTACTGGGAGAATTTTACAAAAGAGTGGTTCAACTGTAAAGGAGACCGCATGTGGGACGCTGGTGCGAACTATTCTTGAGTACTGCTCAAGTGTTTGCGATCCGTATCAGGTTGGATTAAAGGAAGGCGTCGAAACAATTCAGAGGCGCTCTGTTACATTTGTTACCGGTAGTTTCGAACAACACGTATAGGTTACGGAGAGGCTTCGGGAACTCAGATGGGAATCCCTATGGGTTCTGCAGCAGCAACACTATTGAGAAAATGAAGAGAACCAGCATCTGAAGCTGACTGCTGAACGATTGTACGGCAGCCAAAATACATTGCGCTTAAGGACCAGGAAGTCAGATATGGGAAATTAGGGCTCATACGGAGACATATAGACAGTCGTTTTTCCTTCGCTCCATTTGCAAGTGGAGCAAGAAGGGGTATGACTAGTAATGGTACAGAGTACCCTCCTTCACGCGCCGCACGGTAGCTTACGGAGTCATTGTGTCGATGTAGATGTATAAAAACAATGAGCCAGTTGTCCTGATATACATGATTGCTCGTGTCACAGTAACGACTGAAGACATAGTGAACAGTCCCGATAATAGCCAGCTTTCTTTCTTTCTTCATATGTCGTTCTGGATGAGTAAGAGACACACATTGGTGGATCGCCGTTGGTGATGTGTACGATATTTCATTTTAACATTACCAGGTCTGTACTTTGATGTGTAATATCTTTGAAATGTGCCGTGTCACTCAATGAGCCGAAAATGTTTCGCGCGATCGTCTGAGTAGAACACCGTATAGACAAATATACTCCATAAATACCAAGCCGAGTCAAATATTATCGACATCGTGTGTGGCTAGAATCTTCACCTACTACTAAGCAACGGCTTCGCGCTTGGTGCCATACGGCGCCTGAGAGTTGGAGTTACGAGTCTTACAAAGCTACCGGTCTCGAAAACTGGAGACTTGTTTTGGCTGTAAAGAGGGAAGTTTCGGCTGGCAACGGCAGCGCCACCTTCACTCCGAGCAGACAAGCAGTTTTGTACAACGTGTGTCAGGCTGTCGGGTCAGCGATGGACATTAGAGTCCAGTCGGTCATGCAAGTCACGCCTGCTACATTCAGGCGATATCTCATTCATTTACTCATTTACAATAGTCTGAAGATATCACCGATGAGGAGAGCTTGCAGAGGTACACAAGGAGTTGAGCGATAAATTAAGAAAAGAGAAGAATGTCTGAGAAATATACACACTGTATAATTAATAAATTATGACAACAGTACTTTACATTTTATCTGCTTGTGTCACCAAAATGTAACTTGGTAAATTAGAAGAAGTGCCTTCAACTGTGATAGTTATCTCAAACCAGTAACTCGATATGACATTAACGTACGGGTAATTTTTTGTAAGAAACAAGTATCCTTAGACATTTCTAGAAACAGATGACGCCTTACAGTATTGCTGTTTGCCACAGAGCTAAAACGAATTTTTAACTTTTGAATTTAGCTACTTACATAAGTTGTAAGAAAGGCTGAAGGTGTACATTTTTAAGTCTTTCCTGAACAGGTAAATATATGGAATCATGTTCTATGTTGTTGTATGAGAGCTTGCTGGAGGTCATTACAGTAGTGGCTCTAAGTACTCTCTGAACCTAGGCTAGTAAATAAAGTCTGAATCAAAATTATTTTTGTGTCTTGTGTTGTGATTGTTCCAATTACTAATCAGCATCTCGATTACAGGCGGAAAAAAATCAAACAAATATTTCGAAGTCACCAAAAAAGTATTTGAAGGTATAGGTGAATAATAACTCGCAGTAGAAATGTTTATCTTATATATAGCTTCAGCTATGCACAGAGGTAACTGAAACTTGAAATAGTCCACTTCAACCTGTTATGATTTAACAAACAAAACAAAAGTCATGGTGGAAACACTAACAAGCCCCACTGATTATACATAGTCTACTAGTCTTCTGTTGTGATCAAAAATGCAAAGTTGTGAATAAATCGAATAATACACGACTCTACGCTCACAAAGTTAATCCAAATTTATGGTTTCGTAATCAGCGTCTACTTTCTCTACCTTATAGAACGCACTCACAAAATTAATGTAAATTTATGATCTAGTAATCAACGTCTTTTGTACGACTTATCCTTAGACTATGACTCCTTAGTTACACCTACTACTACTACTACTACTACTACTACAGTTATTGCTGCGGGATAGATGTGAAATTTTCAATAGAACAAGGTGACTGAGACCCACTTAGCCGTCGGGCTCGAAATCGAGATTGTTATATTCTCTTGCCCAAACATCTGCAGACATAAAGAAAGATATGAGTTTCTCCACACTCGCCGGCCGCGGTGGTCTAGCCGTTCAGGCGCTCCGTCCGGAACCGCGCGACTGCTACGGTCGCAGGTTCGAATCCTGCCTCGGGCATGGATGTGTGTGATGTCCTTAGGTTAGTTAGGTTTAAGTAGTTCTAAGTTCTAGGGGACTGATGACCTCAGCAGTCAAGTCCCATAGTGCTCAGAGCCATTTGAACCATTTTTTCTCCACACTCCAAGAAAAATTTAAAACCCTAATCGTATTAGCCAGTTTTTGTAGCTGATTTTCAATGTAGCTTGCAGAGTTTTTCGCAGATGTATATTGCCGCTAATGTATACCGAGTCTTATTTCACATCTCTTAACAGTCTGTGAGAGATTAAAAAGTGTGCTTCTCATCAATACGTACTTCTGTATAACCAGCTCCAGAATATACCTGCGAGCAGACTTCAGAAAACCTCGATGGACAACACAAGATGCTCTTCTGATGTATGATGTGTGTCAAGAATGAGAGAGGTTTGGCAGATGTTTCCTCTAACAATTCTCAGCGTAATGCTGATCCTACAAATGTGTAAACGAATTTAATCATCCCAGGAAAATATGTACAAGTCGCGTTCTATTCCATATAGGGCATGGGAGGTGTGGTGCCTGTTCGCTGATGGAGATCCAGGGTGCGCCGACGTGAGACTGTGGGGTCGCTCTGCAAGCTACGCAGCACCTGATTGTAGAGCGTTCACTACGAAAATTTCCTAGTGGACTCAGCGAACTGCATTTGGCGACAACAAGAGATGTAGACTGCTTAAGGTACCTAAATATCCAGGTGTAAAATTTTAGAGTGATGTTTTTTAAATTGTTTGTTTCAATACTACGTATTTTTCTATGTATATTTAACCGTTCATGCTGTATAAGTGTGTAAAATAGTGGTGATCAAAAACTGTCTACATGAATGGACGTTCGCAAGACGATGAATCATTGATAGCATTCCTCCCAAATGTTTCCAAGATGCCGTCACAGTTTTTGTGAAGTCTCTTAACAAACATCAAATGTTCAAATGTGTTTGAATTCCTACTACTTAAACCAACTTACGCTAAGAACAACACATACACAGATGGCCCAGGGAGGACTTGAAACTCCGGTGGGAGGGGCCGCGTAGTCCGTGACATGGCGCCTTAAACCGCGCGGCAACAAACATCCACCGTAGCAAATGTATTATAAAAAAATAATTAAAGGAAAGAATGAAAGGAAGGAATGAAAGAAATTGATTGGTAATAGTCTTTTCGCTTGCAATGGAAAGAATATTAGTAAAATTCCATTATGAAATGTTCTGCGAGTACGAAATTGTGTTATTGTTTATTAACTTTACCTTTCCTCCATTTCAGTTGTAAATGCAGGCAGCCGACTCCAGGGAACACCAGTGCCTCTCAAGATGATATAAAATATGAAGGAATTCTTCTTAACTTGGTTCTATTTCACTTTAATAAAAATGCTTAATACTGTTATTACGTCTTCTCTTATTCAGAAACACATATGATACAATAGACTCGTAGCACGAGCAGTACTGCGTAACAATATTCCTACATACGAGAGAGTGAAACAAAATCATGTACAAAAAAGTGAATGATGTTTAATGGCCATTTGTCTGCGCTTTACTGCGAATTCAAAACTAATGTCTTTGCCGACGCTTATAGTCGTTCTTTGATTATATCGTTACCACTGTTTCATTTTTTAATAAATTTTAACTTTACCATATGCGGGGGGTCTTTCACCTATGCACAAAACAGCAGCATCATATCACGATGTTATCAGTTATGTGAATAGCTCTGTTTTGGTATTATTTGTAACATTTTTGCTCATACTGAAGTAGTATATTGTGAAATATTCTCAAAATTACCTTTTAAATATGGAACTTAAAATCAGTGTCATGTCTTACTTGCAAGGATTCCATTTAAATTTCCAGATCATTTCTGATGAAGTTTCATAGAGGATATACGAGCCTGCTACGACCCTAGCAGCGCTAGTCTATGGACTCGTTCAAAGCCTCCTGTCATTACTACCTGATAACCTGATAATGATTCCAAATGCTGCAACACAACTCTAGAATTGGTCAAAGTAGCGTCCAATATGCCATTTTCCTTATAGATGCGTTGTGTTTTCCCAGAACTATTGCCACGAATCTAAGTGTTCTTTTCGCGTTCTCTAACAGGGACCCCCTTGAGTGCGAGGTTGCAGAAGGCCGATGATGTTTACGGCATTCGACGTTCCACAATATTGGCTGTTAATGGCAACAGGGGGCAGTGCAGGAGGTATCCAGTGGTGAGCACAGAAGGAGACTATGGAGCTAAGTTACACCTCTTAGTCGATGTGTAACCTACATCAATGCTACTGTGCTAGTGATGTTGATACAAAGCAAAGCAATGTCAACGAAGGAAAAAGCAATCACTGCATTATATCTAGAACAGCAGTTGCCGAAATTGATATTTCGTCAGAAAGGAGCCCAAGGAATTCGCAGAGTGAGAAAGAAATGGCAGATACTGAAACGTTCGACGGACAATCTATACGAGAAGTACAGTGACAACGATACGTGGTTAACAAGTGAGAGCGGCACCGAAACAGTTGTAGAGCCATGTAGTACATTGTCATTGTCGGACAGGAAGCCACAAATCCCGCCAGCAGTGAAACGTAGTGAAGAATAATCGTTGTCCAAAGGGCGGGTACTAAAGAGAATTATGTACATGGAATATCAACAGAATAGTAAAAAAATTATGAACACATTTCGAATATGTTCGCATCAGTACGACCGTGTAATGCATAAGATAACCTGCGGATATTCAAGGGGATCAAGGCACTCTTGTTACAAAAACTGGTGTTCGAGCGTTTCAAGGACGCTCGATAAAATTTACAGGATGTGGATGACAGTGATCTACTACGTTATGCACACCAAACTGCGCGCGACATACGAAGATTACAGTAATTTCAAGGGAAGCAGTGGATGGTTGCATAACCTCAACAGAATTCGAAGGTGGAAGATAACGAAATTTCAGACAAAGCATCAACGTGACGATGCACTGCAAACTACGGAATCGGACCGAAAATTTGTATATGAGATAAACAAACTTGTCCCATCGTTCAGTAATAAATTTGCTTCCAACTCCGACCAGTAGGGATTTGAAGTGGAAATGCATATGAAAGGAACCCTGCAAATTATAGGTGCCAAGAGCGTTGTATCAAGACAAACTAACTTCAATGCCTTAACGCATTCGTATACAATGATGCCGACTGTAAGTCTGGATGTTAAAATGGCTGGAAAATTAGTTATTGCGCTACCAAAAGTTGGAAGTGCACTTTCCCTACGATTCTTCCGCGTGTGCGTGACCTAGCAAGGGCAGCAGGGTGTATTTATGTGACAGCAAGTTTGAGTGCGAAAATGGGCGTAAGAGAACTACAACTACGGTATGAGCACTGCTTTTGTTTGATTCCTAGTCTGCGTATAAAATCATACTGCTTTCGAGGAAACTTTCCCTCTTGAAAGGTTTGTAACGTTGCTGTTCATACCACCTGCAACCACTGGACAAATTCGGTCTCTAAATAATTGCTCTTTCCTGCCTGTTGTTGTTGTGGTCTTCAGTCCTGAGACTGGTTTGATGCAGCTCTCCATGCTACTCTATCCTGTGCAAGCTTCTTCATCTCCCAGTACCTACTGCAACCTACATCCTGAATCTGTTCAGCGTATTCATCTCTTGGTCTCCCTCTACGATTTTTACCCTCCACGCTGCCCTCCAATACTAAATTGGCGATCCCTTGATGCCTCAGAACATGTCCTACCAACCTGCCTATAAAACATATTATCGCACTATCTACAACTATGCCGTAAAGGCTAGCCAGTTTCACGCTAAGCTTACGACAGACTGTTTCGTATTCGGCTGCATGCCGCCACATTCCATCACTCCTCACCACCACATTACACTAGTATGAGTCCACACGTATTCTTCAAGAGTGGATACTCCCAAGGAGTTCGTCTTCGATCTTGATCGTGCGACAATTTTCATTCGGTGTTCATGGTGCAAGTTAATTGTTTTGAACGTTCCTTGAACGTCGCCGATGTCCATTTTGTGAAGTGTAATACGGAAGGAAGGTTGATTTCTGCACCTCCCGGACACTCGCTTTCTGTCGCCCTTTTCATGCACATGGTGAACCATTACCAACTAATATTTTTCTTCTCGTAACTGTTAAAACGAAACTATCAACTGTGCCTTACTTAAGACTGAACCTGCGACCTCGCACTCAAGGCGTTCCTGTAAGTCCCGGTTGTACTACAGCGGAGCAACAGCGGAGAGCTGAGTTGCGCGTCGGGTACGTGCCGCAGCGCTGCCTCCCGTTCAAGCACGGTGAGGCCAGCAGGCTCCCTTCACTGCGTGAAACAGAGGTCGTAAGACGACACAAGTACATTTCACAACATCGTCAGAAAATTGTGGTTAAGTTTCTATTGGCTTCCAACATATGCTTCATTTTGCGTTCTTTATTCATTAATCTTCATGGTGTGGAAGGACGTTTGTTGAAATATTCTTTCTCTGGTCATAAAACATGTCGACTCTAAGATTTGATAAATTGTCTCAACGATGGGTGTACCTCTTCTCCAATGAATAAAAAAGCCAATAGAATTGGTGTTTTTTGGTAATGAAGAGTTTGGCGGTATATGATACACCTGAAGGATGAAATCTACCTTTCTTGAAACGGTTTTAGAGAAATCACTCTGTGAGAAAATCTGATCCTCGCGCATCATATAGCTTTATTCGTCAAGCCCATCATGAACTGTTTGTAATTTCGTTAATCCTCATAGTTAATGCGATATTTCAAAACGTCGTATTTTTTTGCAGTGAAAAATGGAGGTCGCTACGAATTTGCGTTATGTGCAAGTTAGGTCATATGTTGCTGTGAACCAACTTTAGTTAAAGTATTTAGCTATTCTTTAAAATTCAGATGGAATCTATAACTCGCTCTGTTCGAGAAATGCATTGTATCCAGCGCACTGAGTTCCACTTCGTGCTCCCAGTCATTTCTGTTCATACCACCTGCAACCATAATTGGTTAACACAGTTTGAAATATAGAAACGATATTTTGGGAAATGATAGCACGGAAAGAGGAGAGTATATTCTCATATGGTTGCTGTAGGTATTTCCTTATCTAAAATGATGTACAAGTAGCCGCCGATTTTCTTCAATGGAATAATGTAATTATTAAGGGTCACTAACAACTGGCGAAGCGAGAATTGTTACACGTCCATAGAAACCAGAAGAAATTTTCAAGAAATCAGTGACATTCACAACAGGATTCACATTTATTGTAAGAAATGTGAAGTCAGATGTGTGATGGGGAATATGTGAAGGAAAACAAAGGTCGTAGATCTCGTTCTTCTAGTGTGTCATATACCGCCAAACTCTTCATTACCAAAGACATCAGTTCTATTGGCTTCTGCATTCATTGGACATGAGGCATATCCATCGTTGAGGCATTTCATAAGTTTTATGACCAGGGAAAGAAAATTTCAACAGACGTCTTTCCGCACCATGAAGATTAATTGAATGTGCTTTTCGAATAAAGAACGCTAAATGGAGCATATGTTGGAAGCCAATAGAAACTTAACCACAATTTGCTGGCGATGTTGTAGAATGTACCACATTGGGTGATTTGCGTGCCGTTGATGAGGAGAACACAACACCCAGTCCACCACCGGAGAAAATCTCCAAGCTGTCCGGGATTCGAACCCGGGCCCACTGCATAGGAGGCAAGCACGTTATCACTCAGCTAAGGAGGCGGACAGAGCTTCAAATAAAGCTGTTCAAATGAAGACGGTTTTATACACTTTTTCTCACTCAGTAAAACGTGACATTCATATGTTTGTGAGATATGCTACTTCATTATAGCCTCTCATGTCAATGCAAGGAAAAAACAACAGTTTAAGGAAATGTACTGTGTCCATACTGACATTTTGCTGCCGCCTCATCACATAACTTGTCCAAAATGGATCAGTCGTGGCGAGTCTTTTCTCATTGGTCCCACAAAGGACGCTTAGTAAAAGCAGTTGCTGCCATGGTGTTCACTGATGTCATTTTCTCAACACTAAAACATAAAAGAAACCACACACACACAAGAGGCAGCAACACTGCCGGCGTGCCGCGGTATTAGCCAGAGTCAATCGAACACTCTGGTCATTTCTCTCAGAAACAAAACTTCTTTGGTTCCCTCAGTGCCGCTCGGTGCGCTACGCTAGCTGCGCCGCTATAATCACATACACTGAGCAGATCTGGTTTCTCTCCGTGCTGTGCTGTTCTGGTCGTGCAGAGGCGTTCCACTATAATCGCAGCCTTACACTGTTCCTGATAGTCCAATCTCGTATTGCTTCTTAGTATTACCACAAAACTTTTCTATGTCATGTGCTCGAAATATTTACAACCAATATTGTAACCAGATATTGTCAAATTACAGGCATTTTCTTGCATCTACCCACAGTTAAAGAGAGCTGCCCTTCATTACGCAAAATGGAAATTTTGTCCTACACTACAGTGGTCATATTACACTTGATGGTCACACACCCTATGTTATTTTTGTTTCTGCAGGACATTCGGCGTCCAGTATTACATAGAGCGTTATGTTAAATATCCATCGACCCGATCGAGATAAGCCTTTTTTACAGTAGAAATATCATGCTCTTTCAGTTTGTAGTATGCTCTAGGAACCTGAAACAGCCGGATGTCAGTGATATTAGTCTACAATTCAGTCTTTTACCATTTTTGTCAACAGGAGAGACTTGCATTGCCTACCAGTCACAAAATACTATTCATCGCGCAAGAGATTCTCGTTAATACGTGTCAGGAAGGAAGATAATTCCAGGGCATATTCAGTTTAAACTCTGACTGGAATACTGCAAGGCTTGATACCTTACTCGCTTTAAGTAGTATTAATTGTTTGTCAGTACAATGGGCGCCAGCATTGATATCCCCCACTCCAAGTTAATGATCTGCATTCTACGTTATTATTATTATTATTATTGTACTGCGATTTAGTTTTTCTTGATAGTCTTCTGTTTCTTTCAGTATTGAAGTATTTGCTGCAAAACCCATGCACGATATGAAATATCGTGAGGCACTTAATTGTCTCAAGTCCCAGTTTGTTTTCCTTATTAACGTTTGTCTTTCGACTGGGTTGATGCCTTCCTCCATTCTTCCTTACATTCTATATGATTACTCTGCAACTCGCAGTTTTCGCAGAGAGTTCATAGAACCACATTAGGACTAGTTCTCGCCTACTCCACTTTCGAACAGGACGTGGAAAAAATGAACACCGAATTCTTCCGAAGCAAGCTCTGATTTCTCTTGTTATATCACGGTTCCTCCCTATTTAGGTGGGAGTTAATAAAATACTTTGACATTCAAAGGAGAATGTCTTTGATCAAAAGTTCACGAGAAGATCGCTCCGTAACGAAAATGTGTTTGTTTTAATGACTTGCATCATATGGATGACACCCTTCCCTATTACTTCTTAATACAAAACGAGGTGCCGTCCTTTAAAATTTTTCGAAGTAGTCCATCAGCACTATCTCGTATACATCCCACACCGCGCAGCAGTAATCCGGAGGAGGGCAGACACACTTGATGTAGGAAGTTTCTTTACAACACCTGTTACATCTTCTAAGAGTTCTGAAAGTAAAACGTACTCTTAGGTTTGCCTTTCCCACAACATCATCTGCGTGATAGTTCCAATTTCAGTTGTTTGTAATTGTAGCTCCTTGGTACTTAGCTGAATAGACAGTCTTCAGATTTGTGTGGTGTTTCGTATAATCGAGCCACAACAGATATTTTTCTTATACTCATGTGGAGATTCTCACATTTTACATTTAAGGTCACTTTCCACACAGTGCAGATTTCGTGCCTATATCGTTCTACGGTTCGTTTTGATTGGCTGATGACTTTTTTTTTTTTGAGGTCATCCGTCTTCTGACTGGTTGGATACGGCCCACCACGAATTCCTCTCCCATGTCACTCTTCATCGCAGAGTAGCACTAGCAACGTACGTCCTCAATTATTTGTTGGATGTATTCCACTTCCTGCCTTCCTCTACAGTTTTTGCCCTCTACAGCTCCCTCTAGTACCATGTAAGTCATTCGATAATGTCTTGACAGATGTAGCATTCTGTTCCTTCTCCTTGTCGGTGTTTCCCGCATATTCCTTTTATCTCCGATTCTGCTCAGAACCTCCTCATTCCTTACCTTATCAGTCCACCGAATTTTCAACATTCCTCTGTAGCACCACATCTCAAATGGCTCGACTCTCTTTTATTCCGGTTTCTCACAGTCCATGTTTCACTTCCGTTCTGTGCTCCAAACGTACATTCTCAGAAATTTTTTCCTCAAATGAAGGCATATGTTTCATACTAGTACACTACACTTGGCCAGGAATGCCCTTTTTGCCAATGCTAGTCTGCATCTGATGTCTTCCTTGCTCCGTTCGTCATTGGTTATTTTGCTACCTAGGTATAAAATGGGTGCAAATGGCTCTGAGCACTATGGGACTTAACTGTTGTGGTCATCAGTGCCCTAGAACTTAGACCTACTTAAACCTAACTAACCTAAGGACATCACACATATCCATGCCCGAGGCAGCATTCGAACCTGCGACCGTGGCGGTCACGCGGTTCCAGACTGTAGCGCCAAGGTAACAGAATTCCTTAACTTCTTCTACTTCGTGACGATCAATATTGATGTTAAGTTTCTGCCCCTTCTCCTTATTTTCGTCTTTCTTCGATTTTCCCTCAATCTATTTTCTGTACTTATTAGATTGTTCTACTCATGGTATCACGCAATTCTTCTTCACTTTCACTCAGGGTACCAGTGTCATCAGCGAATCGTACCATTGACATCTTTTCACCTTCAATTTTAATTCCATTCCTGAACCTTCCTTTTATTTTGATCACAACTTTTTCGATGTACGGATTGTACAGTAGGGGGGGGGGGGATTATATTCCTGTATTACACCATTTTTAATTCGAGCCCTTCGTTCTTGGTCGTTCACTCTTATTATTCCCTCTTGGCTCGTGTACATATTGTATATTATCCATCTCTCCTTATAGCTTACTCCTATTTCATCAGTATTTCGAACATCTAGCACCATTTTACATTGTCAAATGCTTTTTCCAGGTCGACGTATCCTATGAACGTGTCTTGGTTTATCTTCAGTCTTGCTTCCATTGTCAACCGCAACGTCAGAATTGCCTCTTGGATGCCTTTATCTTTTCTAAAGCCAAACTGATGGTCATCTAAGACATCCTCAATTTTCTTTTCCATTCTTCTTTATATTATACTTGTTAGCAGCTTGGATGTATGAGCTGTTAAGCTGATTGTGTGATAATTGTCGCACTTATCAGTTCTAGTAGTCTTCGGAATTGCGCGCATGACATTTTTCCGAAGGCCAGACGGTATGTCGCCAGACTCATACATTCTACACATCAACGTGAAGAGACGTTTTGTTGCCACTACCTCCAATGATTAAATAAATTCTGATGGAATGTTCTTTACCCCTTCTGCCTTATTTGATCTTAGGTCCTCCAAAGATGTCTTAAATTTAATTCTAGTACTGGATCCCATATATCTTCTAAATCGATTCCTGTGTCTTCTTCTATCACATCAGACAAATCTTCCCCCTCATAGAGGCCTTCAATGTACTCTTTCCACCTTTACGCTCTCTGCTCTGCATTTAACAGTGGAATTTCCGTTGCGCTCTTTATGCTATGACAGTTGTTTTTGTGTGACTGAAGGTTGTTTTGACTTTCCTATATGCTGAGTCAGTCCCTCCGACAATAACTTCTTTTTCGATTTCTTCAATTTTTCATGCAGCCGTTTCGTCTTAGCTCACTGCACATACTATTTATTTCATTCTTCAGCGACTTGTGTTTCTGTATTCTTGAATTTCCCTGTACATTTTTGTACTTCCTTTCTTCATCGATGAACTGATGTAGTTCTGTTAGTCATGGTTTCTTCGCAGTTACCTTCTTTGTACCTATTTTTTTCTTTCCAACTTCTTTTTAGAGATGTCCATTCCTCTTCAACTGTACTGCCTACTGAGCTATGCCTTATTGCTGTACCTGTAGCTTTAGAGAACTTCAAGTTTGTCTCGTCATCCCTTAGTACTTCCATATCCGACTTCTTTCCATACTGACTCTTCTTTATATTACCAGATGGAAAACGGCAGTATCATCTGCAAAAAAATCTAAACGGGCTGGTCGCACTATCTCCTAAATCGTGTACGATTACATAGATTTACACAGATTAAGGGCAGTGGACGGCCTATAAGACTTCCCTGGAGAATGTCATATATCACATCTGTTTGACTGGATGTTTTTCCTGCAATTTCTGCGAACTGCGACCTTTTCGACGGGAAATCACGAATCCAGTCACTCTACTGAGCCGATAATCTATAGGCACGCAAACTGATTATAAGGCGCTTGTGAGGCACGGTATCAAAATCCTTCTGGAAATCTAGAAATATTGGTTCAGATTCAGTTCCCCTTTTTATAGCACTCATCACTTCGTGTTTCAGAATGACGGTCTTTTCTGAATCTGTGCTGGTTGCTTGTCAACAGATCGTGTTCTTGGAAGAAGTACAACGGGTGTATAAAAATATAGAAACACAACAATTACTACACATTACCATGTGGACTACGATTTTTACAATTAAAACAGCTTACAGTCGTCTCGGAATGGATAAACAAAGGTCGTGTACGGTTTGTAATGGAATCTTATATCATTCTTCCCGCATAATAGTGGCAAGGTCAATCAATCTCCCTTCTCTCCAAACTGGACCACACAGGCAAGCGAGATGCAAGAATTCATCCTCGCGCTCACAAAAGCAGTCCTGGACGAAGCGGGCTCTGTGAACAGGGCCCTGTGGTCTTGGAACAGAGTATCATCGTTAGTAAAAAAAAAAGTAACATTGTACTATGGGATGTATCAGCCAAAATAGTAGGGTTGCGTCCCTGCATTGTAACCACAGCGTTCATGGGATACTACGATACAAAAGCGCAAGTCGTCATCGAACGCCCGCCGTGTTTCACTCTTGCGACGTAAACTCGACCAGAAGTTAGAAACAGTGTCAAATGTGACTCATGCGTCCAAATGAAATTTTTGCGTTGCTCCACAGCCGAGGCATCACATTTTCCCTGTTAAAGGCATCCACATCACTCTTGAATGGTTTTGGATTTCCAACTCGCCCTTCAATTCCCTGCTTAGGGAGCTCCTTTCGGGTTGTTTTAGTGTTGGGAGGGTTCTCTAGTATGACAAGCAGTTTCGCAATGACTTTTACAGCTATCGTCCTCATATTTTTCATCACAACCCTCATCAATGGCGTCCGTCACGATCACTCAACACACATTTCCGTCTGCGTAGTAACGCAGCGGATGATGTCTTTCCGATATATCTGTTTGCGGTGCCTTTTCAGACGCCAAACACTTCGGCTACCTTTGTTATGGAAGCACCCACCACACGAGCACCAACAATTTGTCCACATTTGAAGTCACTTAGCTTCACAACTACGTAAGATGCAGTTCTATAAGATACTGTTCTAAACACGGCTGACAGCAGCAACAAATTGAGGACATAGGACAGGTGACTTCCATGCTAAAATACAACAGCGCAACCAGCTGGCTCGGCCAGGTTCTGCATTCACGTTCAGTCATGCGTTTCTCGCGCCGTTTCCCTATATTTGTTAACCCCTTGCAGTTTATAATGTTACAACACAGCATAGGAGCACTTATTCACCTTCGCTAGTGTGAAACACACGTGTTCCACTGAAGAACTGCTCATAGCTCTTAGAGTATGCATTTTTTGAGCTCATGTTTAGTAGATGTTTTTTCTTTTTTTGATCCATACTACCGCCTCTGTAAGTTGCCTACTCTCAAATCTTAGCAACAAGAGTACCGGTACATGTACTCAACCGTCAGACGTATGAGAACGGTTTTCGCTTATAACTTTAAACTCTGTCGCTTCCGATCCAGAGATCCTTACCTCAACTGATACTTTTATCCTTCTGCATCATCCTTGAAATTCTGTAACATCATCACGGAATCACCCTGTATCTACATGCATTTACAGGTGCCGGCGTATATAACTTTGACGCTCTGTCGCGCCGTTTGATGACATTTTCGGATATGCGTTCCTACGTAAAACTTGATCTCTTAAGTCCTCTCTACAGCCTCTAGAAGTGTGCAACATTAATTAAACATGAATTGTGAAACGCCCTATATATACAGGGTGGTCCATTGATAGTGACCGGGACAAATATCTCACGAAATAAGTATCAAACGAAAAAACTACAAAGAACGCAACTCCTCTAGCTTGAAGGGGGAAACCAGATGGCGTTTTGGTGAATGTTTTAGTTTCGCTTTGTGGCAGATGGTGCTGTAATAGTCACAAACGTATAAGTACGTGGTATCGCGTAACATTCCGCCAGTGCGAACGGTATTTGCTTCGTGATACATTACCCGTGTTAAAATGGACAGTTTACGAATTGCGGAAAAGGTCAATATCGTGTTGATGTATGGATGTTGTGATCAAATTGCCCAACGGACGTGTGCTATGTATGCTGCTCGGTATCCTGGACGACATCATCCAAGTGTCCAGACCGTTCGTCAGATAGTTACGTTATTTAAGGAAACAGGAAGTGTTCAGCCACATGTGAAACGTCAACCATGACCTGCAACAAATTATGATGCCCAAGTAGGTGTTTTAGCTGCTGTCGCGGCTAATCCGCACATCAGTAGGAGACAAATTACGCGAGAATCGGGAATCTCAAAAACGTCGGTGTTGAGAATGCTACATCAACATCGACTGCACCCGTACCATATTTCTATGCACCAGGAATTGCATGGCGACGACTTTGAACGTCGTGTACAGTTCTGCCACTGGGCACAAGAGAATTTACGGGACGATGACAGATTTTTTGCACGCGTTCTATTCAGCAACGAAGCGTCATTCACCAACAGCGGTAACGTAAACCGGTATAATGTGCACTATTGGGTAACGGAAAATCCACGATGGCTGCGACAGGTGGAACATCAGCGACCTTGGCGGGTTAATGTTTGGTGCGGCATTATGGGAGAAAGGATAATTGGCCCCCATTTTACCGATGTCCATCTAAATGGTGCATCGATGCTATCTAAATGGTGCTATTGCAATGTAATGCTAATTTCCTACGTAATGTTCTACCGATGTTACTACAAGATGTTTCACTGCATGGCAGAATGGCGATGTACTTCCAACATGACAGATATCCGGCACATAGCTCGCGTGCGGTTGAAACAGTATTGAATAGCACATTTCATGACAGATGGATTGGTCGTCGAAGCACCATACCATGGCCCGCACGTTCACCGGATCTGACGTCCCCGGATTTATTTCTGTGGGGAAAGTTGAAGGATATTTGCCATCGTGATCCACTGACAACATGCGTCAGCGCATTGTCAATGCATGTGCGAACATTACGGAAGGCGAACTACTCGCTGTTGAGAGGAATGTCGTTACACGTATTTCCAAATGCATTGAGGTTGACGGACATCATTTTGTGCATTTATTGCATTAATGTGGTATTTACAGGTAATGAAGCTGTAACAGCTTGCGTTCTCAGAAAAGATATGTTCACAAAGGTACATGTATCACATTGGAACAACCGAAATAAAATGTTCAAATGTCCCTACATTCTGTATTTTAATTTAAAAAACCTACCTGTTACCAACTGTTCGTCTAAAATTGTGAGCCATATGTTTGTGACTATTACAGCGCAATCTATGACAAAGCGAAAAAAGCGGTCCAACTAAAACATTCATATTTCTTTACGTACTACATGAATATGTAATAAAAAATGGGGGTTCCTATTTAAAGAAACGCAGTTAATATCCGTTTGACCTATGGCAGCGCCATCTAGCGGGCCAACCATAGCGCCATCTGGTTTCCCCCTTCAAGCTAGACAAGTTTCGTTCTTTGTAGTTTTTTCGTTTGACGCTTATTTGGTGAGAAATTTGACCCGGTCACCATCAGTAGTCCACCCAGGCAGAGTTATGTAAATAGGTAAGGTATGCCACAAGAGTAATTTGGAACTAGACGCTCTCGTTGTAACTAAGCAACTTAAGACACTAAAGGCAAGTCTTCTGGTCAAAATAAATTTCTTTTTCAGTGTGCTGCTGAAACAGTGGAATTCTTAGTAGTCTCAGACAGCCGCCCGCTCTACGAGAAGTCCGTTTCTAAATACTGAAAAGTAGCACAAGTGACATCAATACGGAGGTAAAGAAAGAAGCGAACCGCTAAAGTATCCACACTCATATATATACTTACTTCAGTGGATTACTTCTGTTTCTTTCCATCTGTATCTCTGTGACCTGTCTTCAGAATCGGACTTATCGTAGAGCGGGCGGCTGTATATTACTACTAAGAATGCCCCTGTTTCAGCATCATACTGAAAAAGAAGTTTATTTTGACCGGAGGACTGGCCTTTAGTGCCTTAAGTTGCTTAGTTACACAGAGAGCGTCTAGTTCCAAATTACGTTTGTGACGTCCCTTGTCTATTTACATGACTCTACCTGGCTATAATTAGCAAAGCCGTCATTATTTTTCCCTTCCGGCCGCAATGACTATGTGAGAAAGACGAGAGCGGCCGTGCCCCGCGTACCGGCGTGTTTGACGCCTCGACACTCGCAGAGATCGCCGCCACAGAAGGCGAGATAAATGCGGGGGTGGGGAGCACGGCAGGTTCTGGGCGGCCCTCGCTCCGAATGACAATAAGCGATACCAAGCATTGTTCGCGAGGCGGGCGCGCTCCTCTGCCCCTCTCGCTCTTTTGTTCCTCGGTCGCGGCTGCTGAAAGACCGCCGCGAGCTTCTCAGTTTTGCGAGTGCCGCGAGAGGGGCGTGTTTATTCCACAAAAAGTGAGGAGACATTGTGTCGCAGAGCGGTCGCTACTCTACGAGGGCGTTTATTTTTACTTAACTTCGCCCACAGCAGATATTTCAATTTCAACTGTTGCTAATTTAGAATACCAATTCGTGTGTTCGAAACAGTGTTACTTAAAGTCTTCGACGATTCAGTAAAAAGATAAGTGATTTACGACAGTGAATTTTCACAGAATTTAATTACGCACTGCATCACAAGCTTACTTCAAAAGAGTCAAATGAATTACTCTTTTGGAAATAAACGCCCTTAAGGATAAGTTCACTTAATTGGCAAGTGTTGTGACAGCTGGTTCGTCATTGCAGGAGTATATGGTAACCAACCAGACCAAATGATCTCACTTGTCACATTGAACGGCGCCCAGACGGTTGTATCAATACACAGTGTCACAGTGTAACCGATGCTCCCCCCCCCCCCCCCCCCCCTTCTCCCCTTACCCACCGTACCCACCACACCCCGTCCTCTGGCAACAAAGCAGGCGCCTATTCTCGCAAGCAAACGATCACAAAGGTGTCGAATGACATCTTGCGACAGATTGTTCGAAACATCTTGTACCTCTAGAATGAGATTTTCACTCTGCAGCGGAATGTGCGCTGATATGAAACTTTCTGGCAGATTAAAACTGTGTGCCGGACCGAGACTCGAACTCAGGACCTTTGCCTTTCGCGGGCAAGTGCTCTACACCTGAGCTACCCAAGCACGACTCACGCCCCGTCTCCTACCTTCCAAACTTTACACAAGCTCTCCTGCGAACCAGCAGAACTAGCACTCCTGAAAGAAAGGAAATGCTGTGGTTAAGCCATGTCTCCGCAATATCCCTTCTTTCAGGAGTGCTAGTTCTGCTGGTTCAGAGGAGAGCTTGTGTAAAGTTTGGAAGGTAGGAGACGAGATACTGGCAGAAGTAAGGCTGTGAGGACGGAGCGTGAGTCGTGCTTGGGTAGCTCAGGTGGTAGAGCACTTGCCCGCGAAAGGCAAAGGTCCCGAGTTCGAGTCTCGGTCCGGCACACAGTTTCGAACTGCCAGGAAGTTTCATCTTGTACCTCTTCTTGCAATTACACAATGGTTCTTGCAGGCTCTGGAGAACAAGTAAGTTCCAACTTCACCATATTCCATAAGTGTTGAATTGGCAAGTGATCTGGCCAGGTCAGTGCACTGTGTCGCAGCAGCCGGGTGTGGACGTGCACTGTGCTGTTGGAAAAGTACATCAGCTTCCTTTCGAAAAAATGGCAGTAGCAGGGGATAACAACTTGTGCACTGGTTACGTTACCCCATAGAAACTCCAAATGTCACCCCGACTTGTAACTGATGGCTCCTCACACTATGAAGCTTGGGCTGGGAACTGTGTGTAGTGTCGAATGCACTCCGGAAAAAGCCGCTCACCATGTCCCACGTCGGGAATCAGAATGAGGTTTTTTTCCGCTTTCTAGTCTTCAGAGCGCTGATTCAGTTGAACTAATGAAACCAAATGACATGCAATAGATATGGTCAACAATCGTCACGGAGGACAACACTTCATTTGATGGTGGTAAGCCGTTCTGTTATCACACTGCGTTCGTGATTCGAAAAGAAACTACGTATGTTTAGCACAGATGCTGTATGAGAACAATAGAAATTTTTCTACCACCATCGATTGAAATAGTACAGAATGGCTTGTGTCTGATGATAAGTGACCTATGTGGGCAGGAAAATAATGGAGACTGATTAAGAATTGCTGCTTGAATAACTGAAAAATGCCGACCGGAGTGGCCGAGTGGTTCTAGGCGCTACAGTCGCGTGTCCGCTACGGTCGCAGGTTCGAATCCTGCCTCGGGCATGGATGTGTGTGATGTCCTTAGGTTAGTTAGGTTTAAGTAGTTCTAAGTTCTAAGGGACTGATGACCTCAGCAGTTAAGTCCCATAGTGCTCAGATCCATTTGAACCATTTGAACTGAAAAATAATTGATTGGAAAGAATAGTTGCAAGAAATTGGAAGATAATTATTTATGAATCTGTACACAATCCTGGGTCACTCTAACTAGTACGAATATCAACACACGTTTAATATCAATACATTTAAGATCAATATTCATAATCTGAGTTACATACTGCTTCAAATTAATTCCATTGTGCGTAGTCCTGATTATAACAATGACGATGCAGGATCTCGGCTACGCGACGGGCGAAATGAACAGACATTTGGGGTCGTCGTGAATGTTCGAATAAACTTTGGTTTCTTAATAACTTTTTAACATTTATTAATGTACGGCTGAAATACACATTTTTAAACAGTACTGATACGACGGATCTGATCATACGTCCGCCCGCTACCACTTATAGCAACAAACAGGTGATTTAATAAACAGAAGAGCGTATTTCTTCTTCCTTTTTTTTCTCATGCAGATGTATCAAAACATTATCCTTGCCACAAAGCAACTCGTTGATTCATCTCTATCGCGGTCTATAAGTCAATCATTTTACCTATAGCTTACAAGTATAAAAAGAAAAGAGCGAAAAAAAATATGATTCATCATACTGACTAGTACTGAAGATCAAATGGTTCAAATGTTCAAATGTGTGTGAATTCCTAAGAGACCAAACTGCTGAGATCACCGGTCCCTAGAATTGCACACTACTTAAACTAGCTTGTGTTAACGTATGCTAAAAACAACACACACACTCATGCCCGAGGGAGGACTCGAACCTCTGGCGGGAGGGGCCGCGCAATCCGTGACATAGCGCCTCTAAACGCGCGGCCACTCCGTGCGGCTACTGGAGTTAGAGAACGTCTTTTTTTTTTAGACCAATTAACGAGTAATTCTTAGCGTAGCTTGCACAAAAATTATTACAAGATACTTTAAATGGTCGGTAGAGCCACCTCGTATTTTGTTCAAAGATAAATGTTTGAATGAACGCGGTATATAGTCAGTCATTATGTCATACAGCAATTCGTTGTCGACCTTGCTGTTCTGGCAGTTGAATATACTGAAAAATAGTGAATAATGCATATATTTGTCGAAAGTCGAGTAAAAGACAGTATTCTCTAAATGATAACGGTAGTATTTGCTATATACACACATTTAGTCTTATTTAAAGACAGCGAAAAATACTTGCACGGGCTGACACTAACAGAATAACTCAACTCTGCAACGTGGAAGACGGTAGACAAGGGAGAATTGACACAGCTTTGATACAACAGAAGTATAATTACATTTTCTTGTTTTAGCTAACGAAAGCACATGTCTCCGAGTGTCTAGAAAAAATGGTTCAAATGGCTCTGAGCAGTATGGGACTTAACTTCTGAGGTCATCAGTCCCCTAGAACGTAGAACTACTTAAACCTAACTAACCTAAGGACATCACAAACATCCATGCCCGAGGCAGGATTCGAACCTGCGACCGTAGCGGTCTTGCGGTTCCAGACTGCAGCGCCTTTAACCGCACGGCCACTTCGGCCGGCTCTAGAAAGTTCAGATTGGACATACAGGTCGCTAGTATCTTTCACAGACTATCTGCGCTTTACAATATCGAGTTAAAAGAAATTTGTGTATATGTAATTAAAGAAGTGCTCGTACGCACTAGAACTAGGCTCTCTAAATATCTTAGGTTTTATTTTTATGGGGCTGTTTCTCGTAATTAGGGTTTTATCCTCCCATTGGACATTATTAAGACGCTAAATGCGGGAGATATGAGCACCTCTTACAGCGTTCAGCAGAGGAACAGTTCGGAGAAGATGACTGTGTCATCATGACAACGCATCTTGACACAAAGCAACATCTGTGAGGCAATGGTTTGTGGACAAGAACATCCCAACACTCCTGTAGTGGGTTGCTCTGCCCACAGTCCCAACCTGACGGTGAGTAGGAACGCCGACACCAGTGTCCAAAAAATCTCTGGTTTCGGATGTTGAGGAAGACTGTTACAAGGCGCCCAGACCGCGCAGTTACCACGCGCGACCCCACTATTGGGTCTCCGGCTAGGTTTCATCGGTAAGCGTAAACAGAGTTAGACTGCATTAATTGACTTGTGACCGCTAATGTCCAATGAAAGAAACTGTAACCTTCAACCCTTACGCTGACGTGTAATTCCAACCTAATTGGGTGGGATACTACTATTTAAAACTTCGTCATTGCCTCCCATAGTGAATTTTGAGTTTTAAAATTTAGCTCGAATGTGCCTAAAATCTTCATATGTAATTGTGAAATAGCGTGGCGTCCTCCGACGTTGCCTTCGGACTCGACACTTCAAACAGCATCCTACGTCTTCCACATCGTTGGTAACGGGTTATACACAATGCTGGCGACTACTTTGAAGACCAGTAAAACTTTGAAACACGTGTCTATTTTCTACGAGCTGTAAATAAATATTTGCCACTATTAAAGTTCCAACCCTCGAATATTCTTGGAGCATTTTTGGTCCGTAAAAACCTACTTCTTGGACATCACACCTATCTGTTCATGCGAGTTCCAACCAACGTTCCTTGATGTGACTATCTGCTTCTTCATACGCAACACGTCGTTCAGGATATTACGTAGTTATTCCTTACCCCCTCAACAATCTCAGTTCCCTCGATGTGATGCTCTCATGATGTGGCTGAAGAAGTCAGCTTTCTCACGTGCTACATTTGGTTAGAGATATTACGAACCCATTCATGTATGATGCCTGCTTCCTCAACAATCTCAAGTCTCTCAGTGTGACTTGAGACGCTTGAAGAGGTCAAGGCGACAAATCGTATTAAGCGCTGTTAGAGGGGTGTTGCTCATGAGTTTGTGAAGAGTTAATATGATAATTCTTAACGCGTCGGTCTTTGTGGCCGAGCGGTTCTAGGCGCTTCAGTCTGGAACCGTGTGACCGTTACGGTCGCAGGTTAGAATCCTCCCTCTGGTATGGATGTGTGTGATGTCCTTAGGTTAGTTAGGTTTAAGTAGTTCTACGTTCTAGGGGACTGATGACCTCAGATGTTAAGTCCCATAGTGCTCTGAGCCATTTGAACCATTTTTTCTTAACGCGATCCATCGAATGTACTTCATTAACAACGTGGATCTATTTTTATAATTGTTACATTTTCAGCTATACCGTACTTGTGACAGCTCTCTTCGTTTGTTTTAGCCACGTAATAAACACACGGCCTTCACTCAGTAAGTTTTTGAACCTATTAGCGCTAGAGATCCGGCACTTGAATCGGTCAAAACTGTGTGTAAAGGCAGGTGTTAGCGATGCAAGCGTTGGTCTCGGAATGTGCGGCATGTAATCGATGCTGTGTTCAGTGGCGGGAATAAATGGACGGGCAAGTTTATCCCTCGCGCAGAGGCGGGGGGTCGTGCTGTTGGCAGATTCGTTGCATGTTAAACGACGTGTTCCGCCGTGTACTACACAAACTAGATACTATTAGCTACACTAATTGTGTGGTAATAGTGGTGCCAGCTCATCTATTACGGCTAGTTTACTAGCTGTTGGCAACTCATAGTTGGGCGATGTGCCGGCCCATCTTCATTGCCGCTGCACTCGATTACGACGAGAGCTGCTGTTTCAGCGCGGGCAGATGCGTGCCAGCTACTTGCGTTCTATCCAGCTGGCTGAGCGTGAGAGGCAGAATGTAGCATTTCTAACTTCTGACGCGCCTGATTGTGGATACACATCTTAAGAGCAGTTAGTATTCTTTCATAGCTTAGAAATATTTTGCAAGATGTTCCATATTCTCTGAAAAACAGGTAGAAACTACAGGGAAAGACAAGTAATATATAGTACCTACAAGAACAAAGAGGGGGCAATAAGAATGTAAGACCCAAAGAGAAGAGCTCTGAATAAAACCTGTACATCGAAGAAGAAATGACAGGATTAAAAGAAAAGTTCAGCTGTGGTGCAAAACCCTAGGGTCAATGGATGTCAGATAAGATTCGTTGATAGCATTGCTATCCTCAGTGAAAGTGAGAAAGAGCTGTGAATGGAATAAAAATTTGCTGAACACAGAATAAATGTTTGGAATAACCCAAAAACGGACGAAAGTAATAACAGAAATGGAGTTGCCGTTGTCTAAGTAGTGCTCTTTGCGTCACGAAATTATGGAAATTCAGGCGTCGACTCTTGTTTTTGGGACTCGTTGGTGAAAGAAGCTCTTGAAATTCGTTTGGTGAATATTTAATTAACGGAGATAGCGATTTCTACCTGCACAAATTATGAAATCCCGTGTTTTTTTAATAATCTTGCAAACAGGTGCAGCAAATAACGATACATCGATTTCTCAGCATGGATCGACCAAACAGCTACAGATTCAATTTATGCATAATCTTTGCTGACAGTCAACGTCTCTGGCGCATGTGGATCTGCGGGAACGATGCAACGAGTACTATGGCTTTAATCTGTCGGCTCACTCTGCAGAAAAAGACAGTTTATGCTGATACATTCCTCACATTTAATGAATCAGTTATTGCACCGCAGATTCATGAAGCTGCGCACAGCAAAGAAGCCCTTCGACGAAGTCCAAGAAGCAAAATGCTGTCACAGCCAGCAACTACATTGCGCAACACAATCAAGGAATCACTTTCTCGAAACCCTGTGATTGTCTCCCATTGAGACGCATAGGTTTCACGTTTGACTCAAAAGTGCTTACAACCTTCCTCTGTAACAGTGCAAAAGAATGGCGCCCTACTACGTCACCCTCTAGCTCAGTAACGCTTCAGACAGCAAGGTGTCGACACAAGCAAGGAAACGACAGAGTACAGTTCACGTGACGTGTAAGATGGTTTACTGACGTTACATCGTGTGACACGCCCACGGTGGCGCTGGGTGAAACTGTGGTGAACTTTGGTGCCAAATCGACATAATTAATCTAGCTTACACCTCACATTAACGTGTAAACTCTCGATTCTTTTTTCGCGTATGATGACGCCTCGCTGTTTGAAGTGTCGTGTCCGAAGGTAACGTCGCAGGACGCCACACTATTTCACAATTACAGATGAAGGTTTTAGGCACCTTCCAGCCAAATTTTAAACTCAAAATTCACAATGGGAGGCAATGATGGAGTTTTAAATAGTAGCCTTGTAATTGTGATGCGCAATGTAAATTTAGAGCAATACTGTTTATCCAATAATTAACAGCACTTATTACATCTAAATCAACAATTACAACGACTGAAGGAAGTTGTATGTGCATACAGAGCAATACAGTGGTTGTTCATATCGACCACTTGTGAAGCAGATCTTAAAAATGAAGCACTTATGTTTACAATGACTTTCTTTCACCCTTCCGTCACATCTGATACTGATGAGAGTTTCTTTTCAAGCACTAATATCAAGACCGTCTGTTGTATAAGACCCACGAGAAGTGTTATTTGTATAATATATTTGGATGTTGTCTAATCCCTTAGGCGTTTGCAGTGCCGTCTTGCTGTGTCGAGTACTGTGTGTGAGTGTTGCAAAAGCTGATGGCTATTTTTCCAAAATTCCGTCCCAGTGCAGAATGCGGTGACGACGGGAATGGCATCCCGCCACCCCTTAAATTAACTGCCAAAGCCGTTAATAAACATGCCGACTCTGCATCAATACAGAAAAAAGGTACAAGAAACAGAAGAATTAAAAAAAATATCATAGTTGCAGTATAATACAAAAATGAAGGTATTATTAGAACATATTTCCATCAAGCATAAAAACTGGCGTCTTATTTGTGCACTGCATTTCACATGGAATCAACTTATCAGTTATAAAATTCTTTGTCAAAATAAGGTCTGTCCACAAGAAACCAGTTTGAATTTGAAATTTTCTTTAGTAAATGTAAGATATTTCATGTTATTGTGTACAATATTTTGTGGCCAATATTTTATGACTGTGTCTGACAGAGACGCTGTGTGGCTGGTCCTGGCAGAGGTTCGAGTCCTCCCTCGGACATGGGTGTGTGTGTTTGTCCTTAGGATAATTTAAGTTAAGTAGTGTGTAAGCTTAGGGACTTATGGCCTTAGCAGTTGAGTCCCATAAGATTTCACACACATTTGAACACATTTGACAGAGACGTTAGCACTCAGTCACAAACATAATCTTCTTACGTGTTGTCTTTCACTTTAGTACAATCTTTCATGTTGTGATGGATTTATTATGATCATATATGCATTATTGCATATATAAAATTCCCAAAAACTGTAAAAAAAACGAATGAAACGACTACTACCGATGTTGGAAGCCGTCTTACTGTAAGGAGACGTTCGACTCCATGGGGCATCCCGGGTTCGGATGAGACAAAGGAGATTACAGATGGATGCACCGAAACCGTTGGTGATAAAAAAAAAAAGTTCTTTGCTACTCCATTACACTTGAATAACTGTGTGACCTGGTAGTCAAGGGAAGGTAAGATTCGGTTAGGATTGTGGACGGGGTCGTAATCAGCTACAATTGATTGCCTCTTACAGTTACACACAATTTATTTTAGACTAGTGATTCCAGACTCAACAATAAATAAAAAATACCACACGTTATTAATGAAGGAATAAACAATTGTGTGAATAATAGTGTTTTCAGTGAGTTGCAATTTAGCAAATCGCCATTAAATACAGATACATCAGATAATTTTTTAAAAGCAAGCCACTGTGATCTGGGCATAAGGCCTTACACGCCAGGAATGGAAATAAATTAAGAATTGTTTAAAACTCGCTGCAACTCACAAATTATAGGTATTGAAATATGAAAGGCAAGTCGCCACAATCACAGCAGACGAAATCAGACGCCAGGAATGGCAGTAAATAAGATTTTAAAGGTTTACTGCGTAAATACAAATACCAAATTAGAATTTTAAGGCAAGCGACCACGATCACGACTGAAGGCCTTACACGCCAAGAATGGCAATAAATTAAGAATTGTTTAAGAACTCTCTGCAATTTACAACTTACAGGTATTGAAATATTAAGGTAACTCGCCACAAACACAGCAGGAGGCATCAGATGCCTGGAATGGCAGTATATAAGGTTTTAAGGCTTACTGTTAAAATACAAATACCAAATTAGAACTTAAAGGCAAATAACTACAATCATGGCTGAAGGCCTTACACGCAAGGAACAGAAATATTATAAAAAATTTTGAAACCCGCTGTAAAACGGAAAATACAATAGCAAAAGTTAATTAAAAAACAAGCAACTGATCCAGACGGTGCTCCAGGAATCAACCTCTGAGAAGGTCCGGCAACCAAAACTTTCGCGAGCAATGAGATAGGTCGCCAAGAGTTGCATTCACTTCACAAGATGGTAACTTAGACTACTGGCAGTCTAACGAATGGCTAATGATAATATTTCTGAAGCTACCTGACGTCCAATAAACCAAATGAAACGATGGAACAATATGCCAAAGCCGGAACCGGCGGTATGCACTACGTCCAGAATACTGTGTTTAGAACGCCCGGAACGAGGAACGAATCACTACCACCAGAGTAGGAGAATCACCAACCAGCTTACAATCAAGAAAGCTGTGAAAAGTACACGCCTGACCGTACAGCAGCGTCAAAGGGGAGGGAATGTACACTGCCGTTTCCTAGACTAACCCCCAGGGCAGGTAATTGGGACGTTAGCAGCCACCAGGCAAGAAAAATTACCGCTGGTTGAGCTTAACAAATCGTAACAAGTGAAGGCAGTAAACAGTAATAAGAAGTCGAGGAAAGCTAATCAGATCTGCCCTCCCCAAGCACTCTACTCGCTGCTTTTCACCTCGGCGACACTACACGCAGCAACTCGAAGTCACTGGAGAGTCGTGAGAAATGACAATGGTGGAGGTTTCTCTACTTGGATTGAAATGCACTCATGTTAAGGCTTGCTGGATCTGGTTCAGACGAGGTCGTGCACACTCGTGACCACAGCGCTTCCTTCCGGCATTCCATGCGTGCCGCCAGCGGTCCCGGCATGTTCTCCCATTGCACGGACATGCTTCTCCTCAGTCCCCAACCGAACTCGCACACTTACACGACCAGGAAAACAAGATAGAGCAACCGTTACTACATATCGATAACCGCCGCTGCTGCTGCCACTAGCGGATAGGCAATTCTTGCGAAACGAGTGGCGCCAGTCAGCACGAGAAGAAGACAAACAACTGCAACCATGCCGTCTGGCCTCCAACAGAGGGCAGAAACCTACTAACAGCAACAACGTGAGCTGCAGCACGGCTCAAACTGTATATGCGCTCTCTCATCCTACAAACGGACTGTCGTCCCGTAATAGTGTTTCAGTACCAGCAGCAGCAACAGCAAATGACCTGCGATGTTCACACGCAGCTGAGGAGCGGCATGTTTACTTGGTAAAAATTCAAAAAAAAGAAGGTTCAAATGGCTCTGAGTACTATGGGACTTAACATCTGAGGTTATCAGTCCCCTAGAGCTTAGAACTACTTAAACCTAACTAACCTAAGGACATCACACACATCCATGCCCGTGGCAGGATTCGAACCTGCGACCATAGTGGTCGCGTGGTTCCAGACTGAAGCGTCAAGGACCTCTCGGCCACTGCGGCCGGTGTGAAAACTGACTCGGCGGACGCCGGCATAGTGGCTTCCATGTGAAGCACTCGAAACGGCTCTGCTGCTGGAAAGAGGCAACCAAAAGAGTCTTCTAGCGTTGCAGTAGACAAGGGGGTCACCCAGTAACAAACCGTGGACCGTTGGCTGGGGAGCTGCGGTGGGTAGCTGGCGAAACCCGCGGCAGCGGCGGCGGCTGTGGCGGCTGGGTCATTCGTACGCTATACTGACTTTGCCCGCCTCAGTAGAATACTGTCGGCCTTACTGCGGTGACTGGTGTACGGCGGTCGTCGTGACGTAGACCTATTGTGCCCTGTCTGGCTGGGGGTTTAAATACAACTGTCCGGAGCTGATCACCCAGAACAAGTACCACTCTGCCGCGCTCCTCCGTGTCGTTGAACCCTCTGGCTAACATGTGAAACTCCCAGTAGTTGGTCAGTGTCACAGACGTATTTCTGAAGATGATCGGTGGAGAAACAGACGCACAGCGGAGGGTGCTCTGTTGACCCTGTTGGCCAGCGGTGGTTAATGCTAGATCCCAGCTGTGGTCTATACCGTTACAGAATTTTCCGGAAGATTAAAGCTATATGCCGGACCGGTTCGGCACACAGTTTTATTCGGCAGGAAGTTTCAAACCAGTTCACATCCCACTGCAAAGTGAAAAATTCACTGCGAAAAAATAATCTCTAGGATGTGGCTAAAATAGTTTCTCTGCCAAATCCATTTTGCCACGGGACTGGTCGAACAAGGGAGCTTCTATGAAGTTTCGCAAATCTAGAGCGATGTTCTAGCAGAAAAACTGAGGATGTATCGTGAGTCGTCCCTGAATAGCTCAGTTGATGAGGGCATTTCTTGTGTAAAGCAACGTTGAGTTACGATGCTCAGTGCAGCAAACACTTTTAATTTGTAACATAAGTTACAAACCGTCGCCCACTCCAGTACAGAGTGAAAGATGCACCGTGGATATGTAATTCATGTACTTCACAAGAAAGATGACGACTAACAAAAAATTATAGTCTTAGCAGTGTCCTCTCCTTTATGTGCATGTAGTTCACTAATAATTTTATGAAAAAAAAATGATTTCATTCGCGCTAAGGAACATGCTGGCCATTAATATGAAGCATCGTCCTCTGAATGCTCATAGTGGGTCTGCGCAGTCTTTCCAAACGGAGCTGAACAGTGGCAGAGAAAACAGATGAGTGGCGCCACGCGGCAGAATCAGAGACGGAGTCCGCCGCCCGCGTGAGTGGCTGGAGAGACACGCGTTATTACACCCCAGGCGAGCGGCGCCCCTGAATATTCATGAGGCAGGCCGGCCCGCGGCGCAGCGCCGCCGTGATCCGCAAACACCAGCAGGCCCTCCGCCGCTTACCGCTACTGCCGCGTCTAGCTGCGCCGTGACGTGGCATAGACGAGTACCCACCACTGCCTGCCGGTACCTCGCCGATGCAACCGCCGCGCCGCGCCAGGTTCCCATTACTCCAAGGCCAACAAGGCCTTTCTTAGGTCGGCTACCAAATGTTAAAACTATATGGGGAAATGGAATGGAGCAGTACATGTTCCCGCACACGCGATGTGTTGTTTGTTGTTGTTGCGGTCTTCAGTCCTGATACTGGTTTGATGCAGCTCTCCATGCTACTCTATCCTGTGCGAGCTTCTTTATCTCCCAGTACCTACTGCAGCCTACATCCTTCTGGATCCGCTTAGTGTACTCATCTCATGGTCTCCCTCTACGATTTTTACCCTCCACGCTGCCCTCCAATACTAAATTGGTGATCCCTTGATGCCTCAGAACATGTCCTACCAACCGATCCCCTCTTTTGGTCAAGTTGTGCCACAAACTCCTCTTCTCCCCAATTCTGTTCAATACCTCCTCATTAGTCATGTTATCTACCCATCTAATCTTCAGCATTCTTCTGTAGCACCACATTTCGAAAGCTTCTATTCTCTTCTTGTCTAAACTATTTATCGTCCATGTTTCACTTCCATACATGGCTACACTCCATACAAATACTTTCAGAAACGACTTCCTGACACTTAAATCAATACTCGATGTTAACAAATTTCTCTTCTTCAGAAACGCTTTCTTTGCCATTGCCAGTCTACATTTTGTATCCTCTCTACTTCGACCATCATCAGTTATTTTGCTCCCGGAATAGCAAAACTCCTTTTCTACTTTAAGTGTCTCATTTCCTAATGAGTAGCACTGAAAAACTCCCATGGGTCAGACTTGTGTTAGACTGTATCAGCAATAATAGCTGTTATGACAATACTGAGAAAGGAAAGGAAAAGGAAAGAATGCACGATGTCAGCTTCATCGGGACTTTATGTAGAGCAAGCGGCGACGAGTAAAACGTGTGCCGAGCCGGGATTCGAGCCCGGGATCTCCTGTATACTAGGAAATTGAGTTAACCACTGAACAGCCAGGACGCAGTGTTCATCGCAATTGCGCGGTCTATCTTGATACGCCCCTCAGCCGACATACATTGTGACACAGCGTCTCCTATCCACAGTTCCTGTCCATGTCCACTTCCCCCCCCCCTCCCTCCCCCATTACTCCCAACTTTGAGATTCCCACAGGAAGTCGAACGTAACTGGGTATTCGTACTGAAGGTTGTGGGTTCATAGCCCATCGAGGCGAATCAGTTACATGAACGCTATGTCAGACACCACGCATTCATGTAAATAGTAGCTGTTTTGGATACTACCACGAACTTGGTCTATCCAAGGCTTACAAATAATTCCACTGTGAAAGCATACACAACAAGAATAATGTAAATTAATCGGTTCAGTCATCTTCAGTGGTAAGGGGCGATTTGTATTAATTACCTGACAGGAGATGAACTTCTTAACCAAGATCACTTGTAAATAAGCTTTATCGTAAATTACCGGTTTCGGTAAGCATGGTTACCATCTTCAGATCTGTGAAAACATTCATAAAACCTGACATTATACAGAGATAAAATTAAGTATAACAGCAGGTGCATTGTAATAGCAAAACCGTGTTACAACATTCCTCGATAAAAGGAAATTACATGTCTCTTCCAGCAGCTGAACATGTACTCTTTCTAAAAGATTGCCAGATATGTGAGGGACGAGACTAGCGATGCATCACCAAGTCAACTTTGGAATAATCTCCCGCATTATATTAAAGTACTTAGTAACATCTCCATCTTCAGAAGACAGTTAATGACGTATCTACTTAAACAAGAATAATGATTGCCTTGTCCCCTTAAGCACTCGTTATCCTTTTACAAGTACATCCTTCTTTCCAACCAGCTTTTCCTCATTTCCCAGTAATCATAGCTGATTTCCTTTCCCAAGAACATACTGTATCAGAAAACATCTATACACCTATAATTACACATATAAAGTTCTTTAAAATCTGCCGCTTTCATTATTGTTGTTACATGCTATCACTATTGGTGGCATAAGCAGCACTAGCGCAAGTAATGCCATAGTAGCTTTATTAGTTTATAGTCTTTATTATTTACTCACATAGCCACTGCAGACATTCAAATAATTTTAAAACAATTTATCACAGTAAAACTATTATTTCTTAGGTAACTACGATGTAAAAGGCTAATGTATGTATGAAACCCTGATTCGATGTAAGTGAGGATAACCAGATCAGATTAATTACAAAAATAAATAAAAAAAGAAACCATGATATTTCGGTTACAGAATAGACCACACAAATCTAAAGACTATCAATTCAGCTATACACTAATGATTTACAATTACGAACAACTTATATTGGAACGATCACATAGTTAAAATAAGGGAGACCAAATACTGCATTTGATTGGTAACGTACTTAGAAGATGCAACAGCTCTATTACAGAGTGTCCATGTACTACGCTTGCTCTGGTCCCAGCGGAGGTTCGAGTCCTCCCTCGGGCATGGGTGTGTGTGTGTTTGTACTTAGGATAATTTAGGTTAAGTAGTGTGTAAGCTTAGGGACTGATGACCTTAGCAGTTAAGTCCCATAAGATTAAAAAAAAAAAACTACGCTTGCTCGTTGTGTACTAGAGTACGGCAGTGCAGAATTGGATCTCTACAGGCCATTATTGACTGACAACATACAAAAACTCAAAAGAAGGGAAGCTCGTTTCGTATTATCGCGAAATGGGGAAAGAGCGCCACGGATGCAATAAGCCAGCTGGTGTGACAATCATTAAGACAGAGACTTTTTTGCGGCGAGATCTTTTCGCGAAATTTCGATCACCTACTTTTTCCTCTGAAGGGGGAAAATTTTACTGTGAGCAACATACATAGGGAGAACTGATCGTCGTAATAAAATAAGCGAAATGAGAGCTTATATAGAAAGATCTAAGTATTTATTTTTCTTATGCACCGATAGAGAGAGGAACGGTAGAGAAATAGTCTAAAAGTGTTTCGAAAGGTCCTCTACCATGCACTTAAGTGTGATCTCAGAGTTTTCCTTTTTGGCAGCAAAATACCTGGTGATGGACGAAGGCGGGAAGATATAAAAAGGAGACTGGCAGTAACAAGAAAAGCGGTTATGAAAAGAAGTAACAAGTCTTTTCTGAAGGTATTTGTCTGGAGTGTAGCCTTGTATGGAAGCGAAGGGTGGACGATAATCAATTCAAACAAGAAGAAAATAGAAGTTTTTGAAATGTGGTTCTGTAGAAGAATGTTGAAGAACAGATGAGTAGATTGACTAACAAATGAGGGGGTACTGAATATATTATAACTGAAACAAAAGAAGTTTATGGACGAAAAGAAGGGATCAGTCGATATGACATTTCCTGAGGCGTCAAGGAATTATCAGATGCCGGCCGGAGTGGCCGTGCGGTTCTAGGCGCTACAGTCTGGAGCCGAGCGACCGCTACGGTCACAGGTTCGAATCCTGCCTCGGGCATGGATGTGTATGATGTCCTTAGGTTAGTTAGGTTTAATTTGTTCTAAGTTCTAGGCGACTGATGACCTCAGAAGTTAAGTCGCATAGTGCTCAGAGCCTTTTGAACCAATTATCAGATTGGTAATGGAAGGAAAAGTGTGGAGAGCTGCATCGGACCGTAACAGAACAACAACAACAGTAACCATCAAGACATAGGGAGATGGGATGAAAGAAAAAGACTAAACACACACAAAAAGAAAAGAAAAGAAAACATATAAACGAGGTGATCTGCCCTTCTATCCTAAAAAGGGAAGATAACTAAGTCGCCCATGTCCTTTCCAAAAGAACTATCCCGGGATTTGCCATGAACAATTTAGGAATACAACAGGAAGCCGAAATCTTAACAAGCGCATGGCGACTTGAGCTCCCATCCTAATGGATGCGAGTTTAGCGTCTTTCAATTGCACCACCTCACTTTGTCCGATCCTAGAAGTTCATCATTTACTGCTACCACCATCGTCTTACAGCAGATGATGTTAGAAACACATTTTGCGTCTCTGAAATAGTACTCACCCGTAGGAAAGAAAGCACTCTAGGCGAAGTGAAACCCAAACTTGTTACCGGAATGTCAGAACGAAGAACAAGTGCGAGTATTGGCGGCTGAGATAGCTGCTCTCTCTGACACCAGCACTTATCAGCGGCAGACATTTTTTCATTTCTTCTGCCCTCTCTGGCAGCTGGATTCCAACCTCTGCAAATCCGCTCACCCGGGGGACTGGGAGGGGGATGGAGTGTGAGGTGGTAGCGGCCTTTGATGCCGGCGCCGACCACCCCCACTCCTTCACCGTGCCTCTATTCAAGTCGACGCGTCCCTCCGCTTTCAATTTGTTACCTTCTAAATTAGCTGGCGTCTCGTTGCCAAGCTTTCTACGCGAAACACGTATTCACCGTTGAGCGACTCCGTGTGGAATATTTCAACCGAGAAACGCCTTCTGGTGGAGTTCTACGTTTCGACAGATCGCGCAAAGCGCACTCACGTATACGGAATACTGAAAAAAGTCGTCTGTCGACGTGCGGGTGCAGAGGTCAGACGCTGCCCGAGTGGACATGAATAACCGGCCACCTCTCTTTATGGACTTCTCCGGATTTTGCCTCCGGGAAACAGCTAAACGGACTTTATGGACCTCTAGCAGTCCACTTAAAACAGGTACAGATATCTTCAACTCGTAGGTTCTGTTACCACGTAATTGCGTCAAATCAGATAAGAGATTTCTGGAAACGTGACGGCATCGAGTTTGTGTCAGTTGTGCGGACTGATATTTAAGCGCAGATGGATTCTGTTGACACTTCTGCGGAGCCCAGACTACAAGGTGTTACAAAAAGGTACGTCCAAACTTTCAGGAAACATTCCTCACACACAAATAAAGAAAAGATGTTATGTGGACATGTGTCCGGAAACGCTTAGTTTCCATGTTAGAGCTCATTTTAGTTTCGTCGGTATGTACTGTACTTCCTCGATTCACCGCCAGTTGGCCCAACTGAAGGACGGTGATGTTGACTTCGGTGCTTGTGTAGACATGCGACTCATTGCTCTACAGTACTAGCATCAAGCACATCAGTACATAGCATCAACAGGTTAGTGTTCATCACGAACGTGGTTTTGCAGTCAGTGCAATGTTTACAAACACGGAGTTGGCAGATGCCCATTTGATGTATGGATTAGCACGGGGCAATAGCCGTGGTGCGGTGCGTTTGTATCGAGATAGATTTCCAGAACGAAAGTGTCCCTACAGGAAGACGTTCGAAGCAATTGATCGGCGTCTTAGGGAGCACGGAACATTCCAGCCTATGACTCGCGACTGGGGAAGACCTAGAACGACGAGGACACCTGCAATGGACGAGGCAATTCTTCGTGAAGTTGACGATAACCCTAATGTCAGCGTCAGAGAAGTTGCTGCTGTTCAAGGTAACGTTGACCACGTCACTGTATGGAGAGTGCTACGGGAGAACCAGTTGTTTCCGTACCATGTACAGCGTCTGCAGGCACTATCAGCAGCTGATTGGCCTCCACGGGTACACTTCTGCGAATGGTTCATCCAACAATGTGTCAATCCTCATTTCAGTGCAAATGTACTCTTTCCGGATGAGGCTTTATTCCAACGTGATCAAATTGTAAATTTTCACAATCAACATGTGTGGGCTGACGAGAATCCGAACGCAATAGTGTGATCACGTCATCAACACAGATTTTCTGTGAACGTTTGGGCAGGCACTGTTGATGTCTTGATTGGGCCCCATGTTCTTCCACCTAAGCTCAATGGAGCACGTTATCATGATTTCATATGGGATACTCTACCTGTGCTGCTAGAACATGTGCCTTTACAAGTACGACACAACATGTGGTTCATGCACGATGGAGCTCCTGCACATTTCAGTCGAAGTGTTCACTTCTCAACAACAGATTCGGTGACCGATGGATTGGTAGAGGCGGACCAATTCCATGGCCTCCACGCTCTCCTGACCTCAACCCTCTTGAGTTCCATTTATGGGGGCATTTGAAAGCTCTTGTCTACGCAACCCCGGTACCAAATGTAGAGACTCTTCGTGCTCGTATTGTGGACGGCTGTGATACAATACGCCATTCTCCAGGGCTGCATCAGCCCATCAGGAATTCCATGCGACGGAGGGTGGATGCATGTATCCTCGCTAACGGAGGACATTTTGAACATTTCCCGTAACAAAGAGTTTGAAGTTACACTGGTGCATTCTGTTGCTGTGTGTTTCCATTCCATGATTAATGTGATTTGAAGAGAAGTAATAAAATGAGCTCTAACATGGAAAGTAAGCATTTCCGGGCACATGTCCACATAACATATTTTCTTTCTTTGTGTGTGAGAAATGTTTCCTGAAAGTTTGGCCGTACCTTTTTGTAACACCCTGTATGTTATGTAGTATGTAAGTCTGCAGGCTTACGTGGCCTTTGGTCATTGAAGTTTAATATCTTCTGGGTTATCAGGCCGCATCATATTTCCTCTAAAATAATCGACGTTTCAACTAATCTGCTGGGATCTTCCTCAGGATCTTCCAGTGTCCACTACTGCTAGAATACCAGAAGATCCTGAGGAAAATTCCAGCAGAGGTGTATTCTAGCAGTAGTGGACACTGCAAGATCCTGAGGAAGATTCCAGCAGAGGGGTTGAAACGTCGATTATTTTAGCGGAAATATGATGCTGCCTAATAACCCAGAAGATTTTAACTTCTATATCAGGCAGGTTTTTGTTTCCACAGTTATTCGCTTCACTTACTCATAAACAGTGTGTATTCTGTACTGTGTATTGAACCGGGGACCTAGAAACGATCGAGAGGCTTCGTCCCGCCATAGCCTCCAGTGTTTCACAACCCCACAACAGTCCACAACAGTCCTCTCACTCCACCGCCGCCCTACATCTAACCCAGTGTTTGCGCAGCAATCGCCGACGTAGTGTAACTGAGGCGGAATATGGGAAACAAGCCCGCATTCGCCGAGGCAGATGGAAAACCGCCTAAAAACCATCCACAGAGTGGCTGGCACACCGGACCTCGACACTAATCCACCGAGCGGATTCGTGTTGGGTACTGGCACGCATTCCCATTCGGGAAGCAGCGCGTTAGACCGCGCGGATCGCCGGGAGAGCCATAAACAGTGTACCTATACATCTATGCTGCGCAAGCCACTTTGCGCTGTGTACTTCGCATATCACTGTCACTTTTCCCTTTCGATTTTCCAGTAGCGTACGGTTCGCGGGAAGAACGATTGCTGGTAAGCCTCCGTGTGGGCTTGAATCTCTCAAATTTTACCTCCAGGGTCTTCCCGTGAGATATACGTAGGAGGAAGCAACGTACTGGTTGACTCTTCTACGAATGTACGTTCCCGGAACTTAACTAGTAGACCATAGTGTGATACAGGGCGCCTGTGTTGCAGCGTCCGCCACTGCAGTTGGCTGAGCATCTCCTTCACATTTTCGAGCTCACTAAACGAATCTGTAACGAGCTGTGCTGCCCTCTTCTAGATCTTCTCTATTTCCTCTATCAGTCTCACCTGGTACAAATCCCATACTTATAACAAGTATTCAAGTATTGGTGGAACAAAAGTTCCATAAACTACTCCCTTGTTGGTGAACTGAACTTCCTGAGGATTTTTTCAATAAATTTGTCTGGCTGCTGCTTTCCTCGCCATTAATTCTTGCGTTTCTCTACAATTTTATAGCGTCGCGATTTCTTTGTATACAACAGCATCATTCTCGAAAAGCCTTACGGAACTTCCGACGTTATCTACTGAATCATTTACTCTGATGAGCCAAAACGTTGTCCACCTGCTTAATAGCTTGCTTGTCTGTCTTTGGGAAGAAATACATCACTGGTTCTGCGTGCCAGGGATAGGACAGTTTCTTGGTAGGTTTGCGGAGGGATTAGATATCTACACGAATGTCATGTAATTCGCGTAAAATACTGAAATGTAAACTTTCGCGGCCGGAAATATCATGTCCATTATAATTATCCGGGCTGTTATGCCGTGATCGGTTGATGAATTCTGAGGTGATTCCCATCGTTTCGTCTCCGACTACGGTCAGTAGCGAGCCAGTGTGTGTGTTGGACCTTCCATCAAGCTACGGACCCCCTTGAAGATGTCTCCCGCAGTCGGAGACGAAACGTTGGGAATCACCTCAGAATTCATCAACCGACCACGGCATAACAGCCCGGCTAATTATAATGGACACAATTCGCGTAAATAACGGACCGCTGATTTGTGTACGCGGTGATGGCGCCCGATAGCGACCCAGATGGGTTCCATAGGATTTACGTCAGGCAAATTTGGTCACAGAGACATCAATGCGCGTGCACTATAATACTCCGCAAACCACTGTAGCACTATTCTGGCTCCGACACACGGACAGTTATATGGCTGAAAGATGACAGCCGTCGGGGAAGACATCAAGCATGGAGGGGTGCAGATAGTTCGCAGCTGTCAGCGTGTCTCCGATTACTGCCGCAGGTCCCACGTAAACGCAGGTGAATGTCTGCCATAAAATAATACTGCTCCCACCGACCTGCGTCAATGGTGCGCTCTGCGTTTCGAGCTGCCGTTCACCTAGATGACGGCGTTTGTGGAGGCAAACATCGACCTAGCGTAGCAAAAATATGTTTCACCCCAAGAGCCGACACGTTTCCGTTGATGGACCGTCGAATCCCCATGGTTCCGTTTGCACTACCGTCGTAATTGACGATGTCGCTGGATCAACATGTGAACACGTAGGGGTAGTCTGCTGCGGAGCTCCATGTTCAACAATATACGATGAACGGTGTGCTCCGAAACACTTGTGCGTGCACCAGAGTTGTGTTCTTTCGGCATAAATGCCACAGATACCATCTATCCTACGTTACAGAGCAGACAAGCCTCTGAGCCCTTGGTTCTGTGAAGAGTCTTGGACATCCAAGCATTTAGCGCCTAGTGTTAGTTTCACTGTCCTATCTCCTTCCGTAGATGCTCACGACAGTCACACACGTGAACATTCGACCAGATTCGCCTTTCTCGAGATACTCGTTCACAGGCTCTGCGTAATAATAATCTTTCCTTAGTTAAAGTTGCTTATGTGAATGGATTTCCCTATTTTAAGTCCATATCTTTGCATTGGTGTCCCCCAATCCGCCTCTGCTCGGCTTACATAATTTGTTACCGCGTCATGTGTCCACAATGCCACCAAGTGGCTTCCAACGTCGCAGTGGGCAGTGGTCGTAATGTACTTCTTTAACACTCCTACGGCGCATGCCCGAAGTTACTTTTACGTCTGAAGACTTCTCGCAGTCCTGAATGACCTGCTGTGTTGTGTTTGTTAGAAACTCTTCAGTCCGATCACAAAGCTAGTCTGTTAGTCCAAATGGCCGTATTTTGTTCATTAGGTGGCAGTGCGAGACTGTATCGAATGCCTTCCGGAAGTCTAGAAACACTGCATCTAACTAGACCTCTGCATCTAGTGCTTTCTGTGCCTCGTGGACGAACAGTGCGGGCTGGGTTTCACACGGCAGATTCCTGCAGAGGAACCTTCCAGCTTAACCTCGAGCTCTGGCTAAGCCACAAATCTGTGTCACAACAACCAGTTTTTTCTTTCACATGGCTCCCCCAACTTACAATCATACTGCCACTTTACAATATAACCTAGATCGCATCTGAAAATAGGCAAAATAGTCGGATACTAGTAAGAGTTAAATAAATAATTATAAAAAGTGATAGGTCGCAGTTCTGTAAAACTTTCAACATATATGAAAACTATTACATAGTAACGTGTGTCGTAGACCACAGCACGCTGTACTATATTGGTAAACGGGGAACAAATTCTGTGTGCCTGTATGCTGCCTACGGAAAGCTGGTTATCGCAGCAAAAGACCCATTTTCCACAGAAATGTCTCTCTACTGAAGTGTTCCAAGCCACACGGCGTCCTCTATACATAGTGTGCAATGTAGTTTTGGACGTCCCGGAGGGTGTTCCTGGAACAGAAATCCGAAGAAGATTCCATATTGTTATTGTTACCGTCTTCGCTTCAAAGTAGCTCTTGGCAAAAGCCCAACTTGTCCAAGTCTCTTCACATGTGTGTGACATGAAACGTGGCTGCGATGTCGCCTCGCTTCATTGCTCAGTGCAAGTTGCTATATGCGATGGGTTCCAAAGATGTGTGCCTGCGTCATTTTTTATTAAGGCTCGCCTGACTGTCTTTGGTGCGACATGCGGAGCTCTTTGAAGGGATGGCCAGTAAGAGTTTAGCTGGCGACTGTTTTAAAATACGATATTGCAGTTCCTGCGTTATTCTGATTACGATGCAAAGTTCCTTCGTACATGTATACATGTCCAAAGGAGCTTTGAATCGTCATAGTAATAACACAGGGACTGCAAAATTCATGCATGAAAGTCCAAAGGAATTTTGCATCGAAATGAGAATAACACAGGCACTGCAATATCGTATTTCTCTGGCGATACCGGGCAAGCGACATTCAAGTACAACATCTGACCTGTACCGAATTACATAATGGATGTACGAGTACAGTTCGTAGGCGCATGCTTGACGACATACGGAAGTTTGGGCCTGGCCATAAGTCATGCACGGATAGCCAAATGGTAAGACGACCGCTTTCGAGTACCGGAAAAATCCGGGTTCGAGTCCCAGTCCAGCACAAGTTTTCAACGTCGTCATTCCATTCTACAGGTGATGCTTGTCCTTATTGGCAATTGTGAATACATTTAATGTTTTAAAAGCCCAGTTTTTGCCTTAGCACTTGCACCAAAATTTCGGAGCCGAGCGGACACAGATCTAGGCGATACTTCTTTAGTTGGTAACCTCGTATGATGATCTTCTTGTGTATGGGGAGCGCATTGCCAATATAATCTTCTGTAGTAACTTTATTCTGCTTCTGCTGTTACTTTCAAGCACGTTAACTTCATTTGTTATATTTACGGCTCGGGTGAACCAGACGTTGCCAATGTGTTTGAGCTTCGTACCCTCGTGAGAGAGCTTAGCTAACATACATTTCGTTTGTCCCCGTATAATTATTGTGAAGCCTCTCTCAGCTAGAGGAAAGCCATTTACGTGTTTTAGTAGCTTTCTGTAGAAATTATCTTCGAACGTTGAGAAATACGTAATACATAATCGTTTTACTTTGTGAAACTGAAGCCCATGTGTACGAGTAAAATGGCTCTGAGCACTATGGGACTCAACTGCTGTGGTCATAAGTCCCCTAGAACTTAGAACTACTTAAACCTGACTAACCTAAGGACAGCACACAACACCCAGCCATCACGAGGCAGAGAAAATCCCTGACCCCGCCGGGAATCGAACCCGGGAACCCGGGCGTGGGAAGCGAGAACGCTACCGCACGACCACGAGATGCGGGCTGTGTACGAGTAGCTGGAATGACTATTCACCTAATCTTTGTTCTAATGTTTCACGTATATTGCACGCTGTTACCTCTTAGTATCTCCAATGCTATTGGACTTCGCATATTCCTTATGGCTTTTGTGCATTTTTAATTTACGCAGAAGCCTGAGTTCTCCGAGGCATATCGGTTTTCATCATTTATCACCTATATGTTGCTTTCATAACTCTGGAACAGGCGGTGCTAAGCATATCGTGCTATTTAACGAACTATAAATTATTACATGCAGTTCACTCGTTTGATAGAGAATCAAGTAACCTCCCTTCACGTGCTCGTCTAACGTGCTCATAGTTTTCAGTCAGTGGCTTATCCTGTTTTGGTTGTTTCTCAGTAAATTCATATAGGTTTGCACGTTATGCAGACTGCATCACTAAATGCATTGCACGGATGATTCCTATCAGGAAGAATCCAGTTATGTTAATGTTCTCAAATGCAGTATCATTGCCTTTCTAGTAATTTATCCGATCCGAATACTTCAGTTAGCAATTAAATGACGTTACAGAATCGTAATCGCTCACCGACTTACGCTGCCAGGGTTAATCAACATGACGCGAAATCCACTGATACGAACCACTGCTACCTAAATCCACGCGAACCTGCAGATTATTTTATAGGGATTTGTTCTCTCTGATTCATGATGAGTCCTTGAGAGAAGTTTATTTTCCTCCAGGAACGTCATATACTTACCATAGGATACCTTCTAGACTCCTACAACAGACGTACAAAAGAACCCATTAGTAAATGGAAATCGCCTCTGCTGTTTTCCTGCCGCTTCCCTGCTCATAGTCTACTGGATGTGATAACGGCAGTTGGATGCAGAAATCTGTGCGGTAGATTTTTCTCCGTACGCTCCAGGTAGAAGTGTGTTCCTAACGCTCCACATTCAAATCGGCGGCGATCGAACATTTACATCCCCATCTACATAGATACTCCGCAAGCCATCTTACGATGCGGCGCGGAGGATACCCATTACCACTGCCAGTAATTTCCTTTCCTGTTCCACTCACAGATAGAAGGAGGGAAAAACGATTGTCTATATGCCTCTTTATGACCCCTGATTTCTCGTATCTTCTCTTCGTGGTACGTTTCCGGTAGTAGAATCGTCCTGCAGTCAGCTGACAGCGCCGGTTCCTTAAATTTTCTCAATATTGTTTCTCAAAAAGGATGTCGCCTTCCCTACAAGGTTTCCCAGTTGAGTTACCAAAACACCTCCGTAATACTTGCGTGTTGTTCGAATCTACCGGTAACAAATCTAACAGCCCGCCTCTGAAAAGCTCGCGTGACTTTCTTTAATCCGACCAGCTGCGATCTCCTCTGCAGATGAACAACTCTTTCTTGAAATTCTACCAATAATTTGAAGTCTACGATTCACCTTTCCTACTACAAACCTTACATGCTAGTTCCATTTCATATCGTTCTGCAGTGTTGAACCTAGATATTTCATTGACGTGATGTGTGAGGCAGCACACTAATAATGCTGCATTTTCCTACTCATCTGCATTAACTTACATTTTTCTGCATTTAGAGGTAACTGCTATTCATCATAATAACTAGAATGTATAAGTCATCTCGTATCTTCCTGCGGCCAGTCAACGACGACACCTCCCCGTACACCACAGTGTCATCAGCTAAGAGCCGCAGATTGCTGCCCACCCCATATGTCAGATCGTTTGTGTGTACAGAAAATAATAGCGGTCCTATTACGCTTCCGTGGACCACTCCTAACCACACTTTGACACCTTGTCTCTGATGAAAACTCGCTGTCTACGAGCATTGGCGGCCGAAGACTTCCGGTATAAGAAGTCAGCCTCATTTCTGCCAACGGCCTTGTTAAAGAGGGCGGAGGAGCGGATAGAGGTTCAGGGCACTCTCTTGTCCTACGGGTGGGAAATTGCCCCTAAAGGCGGAAGAATCAGCAATGATCAACGACATGAGGATGCAGAAGGCATTGGAAACCACTGCATTAAAGACACGTAACGTGTATCCACAGGACATATGGCCTGTAATTGAAGATGTTTCATGATGATCTCTCCATTGGCAAAAGATTCCGGAATAGTCCCACATTAGGATCTCCGGGAGGGGACTGCCAAGGGGGAGGTTACCATGAGAAAAAGATTGAATAATCTACGAAAGGATAACGTTCTACGAGTCGGGCGTGGAATGTCAGAAGCTTGAACGTGGCAGGGAAACTAGAAAGTCTGAAAAGGGAAATGCAAAGGCTCAATCTAGATATGGTAGGGGTCAGTGAAGTGAAGTGGCAGGAAGACAAGGATTTCTGGTCAGATGAGTATCGGGTAATATCAACAGCAGCAGAAAATGGTATAACAGGTATAGGATTCGTTATGAATAGGAAGGTAGGGCAGAGGGTGTGTTACTGTGAACAGTTCAGTGACCGGGTTGTTCTAATCAGAATCGACAGCAGACCAACACCGACAACAATAGTTCAGGTATACATGCCGACGTCGCAAGCTGAAGATGAACAGATAGAGAAAGTGTATGAGGATATTGAAAGGGTAATGCAGTATGTAAAGGGGGACGAAAATCTAATAGTCATGGGCGACTGGAATGCAATTGTAGGGGAAGGAGTAGAAGAGAAGGTTACAGGAGAATATGGGCTTGGTACAAGGAATGAAAGAGGAGAGAAACTAATTGAGTTCTGTAACAAGCTCCAGCTAGTAATAGCGAATACCCTGTTCAAGAATCACAAGAGGAGGAGGTATACTTGGAAAAGGCCGGGAGATACGGGAAGATTTCAATTAGATTACATCATGGTCAGACAGAGATTCCGAAATCAGATACTGGATTGTAAGGCGTACCCAGGAGCAGATATAGACTCAGATCATAATATAGTAGTGATGAAGAGTAGGCTGAAGTTCAAGACATTAGTCAGGAAGAATCAATACGCGAAGAAGTGGGATACGGAAGTACTAAGGAATGACGAGATACGTTTGAAGTTCTCTAACGCTATAGATACAGCAATAAGGAATAGCGCAGTAGGCAGTACAGTTGAAGAGGAATGGACATCTCTAAAAAGGGCCATCACAGAAGTTGTGAAAGGAAACATGGGTACAAAGAAGGTAGTTGCGAAGAAACCATGGGTAACAGAAGAAATACTTCAGTTGATTGATGAAAGGAGGAAGTAAAAACATGTTCCGGGAAAATCAGGAATACAGAAATACAAGTCACTGAGGAATGAAATAAATAGGAAGTGCCGGGAAGCTAAGACGAAATGGCTGCAGGAAAAATGTGAAGACATCGAAAAAGATATGATTGTCGGAAGGACAGACTCAGCATACAGGAAAGTCAAAACAACCTTTGGTGACATTAAAAAAAGCAACGGTGGTAACATTAAGAGTGCAACGGGAATTCCACTGTTAAATGCAGAGGGGAGAGAAGATAGGTGGAAAGAATACATTGAAAGCCTCTATGAGGGTGAAGATTTGTCTGATGTGATAGAAGAAGAAACAGGAGTCGATTTAGAAGAGATAGGGGATCCAGTATTAAAATCGGAATTTAAAAGAGCTTTGGAGGACTTACGGTCAAATAATGCAGAAGGGATAGATAACATTCCATCAGAATTTCTAAAATCATTGGGGGAAGTGGCAACAAAACGACTATTCACGTTGGTGTGTAGAATATATGAGTCTGGCGATATACCATCTGACTTTCGGAAAAGCATCATCCACACAATTCCGAAGACGGCAAGAGCTGACAAGTGCGAGAATTATCGCACAATCAGCTTAACAGCTCATGCATCGAAGCTGCTTACAAGAATAATATACAGAAGAATGGGAAAGAAAATTGAGAATGCGCTAGGTGACGATCAGTTTGGCTTTAGGAAAAGTAAAGGGACGAGAGAGGCAATTCAGACGTTACGGCTAATAATGGAAGCAAGGCTAAAGAAAAATCAAGACACTTTCATAGGATTTGTCGACATGGAGAAAGCGTTCGACAACATAAAATGGTGCAAGCTGTTCGAGATTCTGAAAAAAGTAGGGGTAAGCTATAGGGAGAGATGGGTCATATACAATATGTACAACAACCAAGAGGGAATAATAAGAGTGGACGATCAAGAACGAAGTGCTCGTATTAAGAAGGGTGTAAGACAAGGCTGTTACCTTTCGCCCCTACTCTTCAATCTGTACATCGAGGAAGCAATGATGGAAATGAAAGAAAAGTTCAGGAGTGGAATTAAAATACAGGGTGAAAGGATATCAATGATACGATTCGCTGATGAATGGTTCAAATGGCTCTGAGCACTATGGGACTCAACTGCTGTGGTCATAAGTCCCCTAGAACTTAGAACTACTTAAACCTAACTATCCTAAGGACAGCACACAACACCCAGCCATCACGAGGCAGAGAAAATCCCTGACCCCGCCGGGAATCGAACCCGGGAACCCGGGCGTGGGAAGCGAGAACGCTACCGCACGACCACGAGATGCGGGCGATTCGCTGATGACATTGATATCCTGAGTGAAAGTGAAGAAGAATTAAATGATCTGCTGAACGCAATGAACAGTCTAATGAGTACACAGTATGGTTTGAGAGTAAATCGGAGAAAGACGAAGGTAATGAGAAGTAGTAGAAATGAGAACAGCGAGAAACTTAACATCAGGATTGGTGGTCACAAAGTCAATGAAATTAAGGAATTCTGCTACCTAGGCAGTAAAATAACCAATGACGAACGGAGCAAGGAGGACATCAAAAGCAGACTCGCTATGGCAAAAAAGGCATTTCTGGCCAAGAGAAGTCTACTAATATCGAATACCGGCCTTAATTTGAGGAAGAAATTTCTGAGGATGTACGTCTGGAGTAGTGGTAGTGAAACATGGACTGTGGGAAAACCGGATCAGAAGAGAATCGAAGCATTTGAGATGTGGTGCTATAGACGAATGTTGAAAATTAGGTGGACTGATAAGGTAAGGAATGAGGAGGTTCTACGCAGAATCGGAGAGGAAAGGAATATGTGGAAAACACTGATAAGGGGACGGGACAGAATGATAGGACATCTGCTAAGACATGAGGGAATGACTTCCATGGTACTAGAGGGAGCGGTAGAGGGCAAAAACTGTAGAGGAAGACAGAGATTGGAATACGTCAAGCAAATAATTGAGGACGTAGGTTGCAAGTGCTACTCTGAGATGAAGAGGTTAGCACAGGAAAGGAGTTCGTGGCGGGCCGCATCAAACCAGTCAGTAGATTGATGACAAAAAAAAAAAGGAGAACGTACTGAGCTCTATTACTTAAGAACTCTTTAACTCTTTGACCCGCTCACGTATCAGGGAACCTAATCCGTATGCACATATCTCCGTTAACGTCCTGCAGTGGGGCACCGTGTCAAACGCTTTTCCGAATTCTAGGACTAGGACTCGGCCTGTTGCCCTTCATCCTCAGTTCGCAGGATATCATTTGAGGAAAGGGTACGCCGAGTTTTGCACGAGCGATGCTTTCTAAAACTGTGCTCATTCCTGAATGGGGCATTTCACATCTCAGGAAAATTTACTATATTCGAATTGAGAATATGTTAAAGAATTCTGCAACAAACCGATGTCGTGCATATTGGTCCATTCTTCTACTAATATTACAAACAGCAGCCACATGCGTTTTCTGCAATCGCTTGGGACTTTACGCTTGGGCAGCAGATGATTCACGATGTATCTAAGTAAGGACTAATACTGTTGAGTATTTTTCGTAAATCCGAAATGAGATTCCAGCCAGACCTGGCGACTTACTTGTTTGCAACTCTTTCAGTTGTTGATCTACGACAGCGATGCCAATTACTTGTTCTTCCATAGGGAGTCTGTGCGATCTTCGAACGATGGTATGTTTGTACAATCCTTATGCAACCTCTGATATGGTATCACCTTTGCATCTTGCACCTATTATCATCCCGCATTCAAAGCTGGTTAACTCCCAACATTGTGACATGTACGAGGGGGTACCCAAAAAAGCAGGAATTGTTTTCTAAAAGTTACATATTTTCATGTTGTTTAAAAAACAACTTTATCCTCTTCAAAATACTCTCCATTACAACTAATACATTTGTCCAGCCGTTGCTTCCACTGTTCGAAGCGTTTTTGAAGTCATCTTTAGAAATGGCTGGTAGCTCTTTCCTTGTTTTTCCTTTGTCTTCTTCAATGTTGTCAAATCGGTATCCTTTCGTGCCGCTTTTCGTGCTTGGAAATAAGGAAAAGTCGCACGGAGCCAGGTCATCGAGTAAGTGCGTGGGGCAGCGGAACCATGCCATTTATCTAACAGTGATGGCTGTGTGTGCAGCTGCGTTGTCGCAGCGGAAGAACCAGTCTCCTGTCTGCCCAAATCTTCCGTTAAAATTCGCTGAACCGAACTCCAAGACAATCCGCTAATCTCCGGCAGTTGATCAGTTGTCTGTCGACGGTCTATGAGCATAAACTCTCGAATTTTTTCATTATTTTCGTCGATTCGGGTAGCTAATGGATGTCCTGATCGAGGTTTATAGTCAATCGAAACGTCACCAATTTTAAATCTAGAAAACCACTCGTACACTTCAGTTTTTCCCATTGCGTGCGTTATTAGCTTTCTCCAATATTGCAACAGCTTCGGCAGCATTTTTACCCAGTAGCAAAAGAATTTCACAGCTGCATGTTATTCACTTAAAATTGCCATCATTAAAAAAGAAATAAGAACAAAACAGCGCTAGCAAAAACGGTCACTTCAGACGAAAAGAACAAGCCAAGTCGATAACACTGGCTGCACTGAACTGGCGGTGAGTTGCGCGATACACGACTTTTTCTTTTTCTGAATCATCAGTGTTGTGACTGGTTTTATGCGGCCCGCTACGAACTCCTCTCCTGTACCAACCTTTTCATCTCAGAGTAGCACTTGCAACCTACGTCCTCAATTATTTGCTGGACGTATTCCAGTCACTGTTTCCCTCAACTGTTTCTGCCCTCTACAGGTCCCTCTAGTACTATGGAAGGCATTCCCTGATATATTAACATCCTGTCCCTTCTCCTCGTCAGTGTTTTCCACATATTCCTTTCCTCTTCGATTCTGCGCAGAGCCTCCTCATTCCTTACCTTACCAGTCCACCTAATTTTCATCATTCGTCTGCAGCACCGCATCTGAAATTTTTCGATTGTCTTCTGTTCCGGTTTTCCCACAATACATTATTCAATACTATGCAATGCCGTCCTCCAAACGTACATTCTCAGAAATTTCTTCCTCAGATTGAGGCCTTCGTTTGATAACGGTAGACTTCTCTTTGCCAAGAATGCCCATTTTGACAGTGCTAGGCCGCTTTTCATATCTTCCTTGCTCCGTACGTCATTGGTGATTTTGCTGCCTAGGTAGCAGAATACTTTAACTTCATCTACTTCGTGACCATCGATCGTGATGTTAAGTTTCTCGCTGTTCTCATTTCTGCAACTTCTCATTACTTTCTTCTATTTACTCTCAATCCATATTCTGTGCTCATTAGACCATTCTATTCAGCAGATAATGTAATCTTTCCTAGCGCCAGAAATGCGTACTACACAAGCTCTGCCCACGGTAATGTTATTCCAGTCTTGTTGGGTACGCCTCGTTGTCTTCCTCAATTATTCTCTGGGGATCGCAGTGGCAGCACAGCATTTTCTCCCATTTGTGAGGACACTTGATAGTTGTGGCCACAAAAATATGGAGTAGGCTGCAGGCATACTCCTGCAAAACCTGCCAATCCCCCTGGGGAGGCTAGCCCCTCTGAATGAGATTCACTGACTGCCTTCTGCTGACAGTGAGGAATCTAAGGTCACAATGAGAGTACCCTTTCCCAGTAAGAAAAACGAAAAGCTTTCATCCCAAGCTCAAATGTCACACGATTTAGTGGCAGAAAAATGATACGATATCGCTTTCCAGTATGTGACAATAATGTCACACTGTAGGACCCTATACGCGACAGTGGTGTGGCGATTCAATCGGGAATAATTTTGAAATGAAAAGAGGTCAGGTTTTTCAGTATCAGTTATTATAATTAATGCCAGTACAGCCGTAGTGACTAGTCATCAGTATGCGGAAGAGAGGAATTTGTTCAGAAAACAGAATGTAATCGAATGGGGCTCTCACGAACATGGTTATATCCACAGTTCTCTAGGGTATCGAACAAGGTTTTCTGTGTATTTGTTACACTAGTACTGACGTTAGTAACGAAAGTAATGAGTAACGAGTATTTTGTAAATGTATTTTTCTCGGCAATACCGAATTCATACTGTAAAAAATTTAATCATCTCCTTTCCAATCGTAGTGTAAACTTGGCCAGCATCTAGCTGCAACGTTTTGGGGGGGGGGGGGGGAGACACGGGTCACATCTCACATCTTTAAATGACTGAATCCTTCCTGTGACGTTTCGTCACTTACTTAATGTGAAGTTTAGTAGTTACTTATAGATTGTTTGGAAGAATTCTCATCGTACAGGACAGTAGAGTTATTTCGCATAAGCTCTCGTAGCTCAGTGAACGCAGCAGAGCAGAGAACTCGGTAAGTTGCAGCCTCGTGCTGCTGTTGGCGAGCGACCCTGTTGGAGGTTTGGAAGTTTCTTCCGGACGGGCAGGGGGTAAGGGTGGGGGAGTGAGGAAGCCCGAAGTGCGGGCAACTTGCTAATTGGCGAGTGGGGGGTCTGGGTCGCGCTGAGCCGCAGCCGGGCTCTGGTCTGCTCACAAGGCTTAGGTCTAGTGTCTCGTTGCGTCGTGTTGTGTTGCTGGTCAGGTGTACCGTGGTGGCCCCTCAGGGACACTCACCAGCGCCGATCAGCGGAGCCCGCGCTAACCACAACAAAACCATCGCTAGGTGGAGGACTCCGAGCTTTACTCTCCCATCGCTATCTGTTCGACCTTGCGTGAGTTATCTCAGCTTCCACGTCGTAATCTCCGTTAGTTATGGCACAAGATTACTAGCAAGTGCAGAGAGCACCTTTTGACTATTTCTTGTTACCTACAGGGAATCTATTTCATACTTTCTCTGTTGTTAACGTGTTAGTAAGCACAAAATTTATATTCAAGAAAAACTTTTTTCACGGACTGCTACCAATCCTTATTCATCGATAACTTGCTGAAATTATTTAATATTGCAAATTACACACATAAAAAAAGTTTTGCATCACCCCGGATCCCAGAACTCCTGAAGACAGACGTTGACTGTGGATATTTTATCACAGACACAGTCCCCTTGACTGTTCAGAGTAGTCACTAAACCCGTCCGAAGATGTAAACAACCATGTATGAGCGGCGTCTATTAGACGGAGTGGGTTCGACAGCCGATTAGTTCCAGTCATTCCACTAGGAAGGACGTACACGGCTCGTGTTGTCTGTAGTTCAACCATGCCTAGGCGGTCAATATCGCGGTTCGATCGCGCCCACATTGTTACTTTGTGCCAGGAAGGACTCTCAACAAGGGAAGTGTCCAGGCGTCTCGGAGTGTCCCAAAGCGATGTTGGTCGGACATGGAGGGGATAAAGAGAGACAGGAACAGTCGATGACATGCCTCGCTCAGGCCGCCCAAGGGCTACTACTGCAGTAGATGGCCGCAACCTATCGATTATGGCTCGGAGGAACCCTGACAGAAACACCACCATGTTGAATAATGCTTTTAGTGCAGCCTCAGGACGTCATGTTACGACTGAAACTGTGTGCAATAGGCTGCATGAGGCGCAATTTCACTCATGACGTCTATGGCGAGGTCCATCTTTGCAACCACGACACCATGCAGCGAGGTCGACAACATGCCGAAAGGACCGCTCAGGATTGGCATCACGTTCTCTTCACCAATGAGTGTCACGTATGCCTTCAACCAGACAATCGTTGGAGACGTATTTAGAGGCAACCCGCTCTGGATGAACGCCTTAGACACACTGCCCAGCGAGTGCAGCAAGGTGAAGGTTCCTTGTTGTTTTGGGGTGGCACTCTGTGGGGCCGACGCACGCCGCTGGTGGTCATTGAAGGAGCCATAATTGCTGTATGATATGCGAATGCCATCCTCCGACGGATAGTACAACCATATCGGCAGCATACTGGCGAGGCATTCGTCTTCATGGACGTGACCCACCAACCACTCTGAGGTATCTACGCCGAATCGCCGTTGAGGAGTGGGACAATCTGGACCAGCAGTGCTTTGCTGAACTTGTGGATAGTATGCCACGACGAAAACACGCATGCATAAATGCGAGAGGTCGTGGTGCTGGGTATTAGAGGTACCAGTGTGTACAGCAATCTGGACCACCACCTCTGTAGGTCTCGCATTATGGTGGTACAACATGCAATGTGTGGTTTTACATGCAATGTGTGGTTTTCATGAGCAATAAAATGGATGGAAATGGAGTTTATGTTGATCTATTTTTCAATTTTCTGCACAGATTATGGAACTTTCGGATCCGAGGTAATGCAAAACTTTTTTTATGTGTGTATTTTGAGGTATGCTAATAGGGAGAAATAACTACTATAAGACATGTGTTTAGTTGTGACCTCGAAGGGAATACTAAACCACAAAAAATAAAAGGAAATAATATATGTTTATGTTTCGTTGGTATCTGCAATAAAGTCTGATGTAAAGGAATCTGGAAACGTTACCGTTGCCAGCGATCGAATTCATTCGAGAAGTCAGGAAACTCAGTACGATTGTAGTCCAACATTTTCCAGCATGTTAGCGAGATGTTAACCACCGAAAATAGTAGTTATTAACTAAGGGTTCAATGAGTACTGTTATAAACATTCTACATGTTAATTCTTCGTGCCGGCAGGGGTGGTTGAGCGGTTCTAGGAGCTTCAGTCTGGAACCGCGCGACCGGTACGGTCGCAGGTTCCAATCCTGGCTCGGGCATGGGTGTGTATGATGTCCTTAGGTTAGTTAGGTTTAAGTAGTTCTAAGTTCTAGGGGACTGATGCCCTCAGAGTCCCATAGTGCTCAGAGCCATTTGAACCATTTTTTTAATTCTTCGTGTCTGAATATTTATTTCTCAACGTAATCACCTTGCCAAGGAACACATATCTCCGAACGAGAGACCGTTGTGTTAATACCGTCGATGTAGAACGTTCTTTGACGGCATCACAACCTCGCTTTGGGTTACAACGGTTGATCACTATCAAAGTGAAGTCCTCGAAGGTGTTTTCTAAGTTTAGCTAACAGATGAATATCGAATGGCTGTAAGTCGGGACTGTGTGGAGGATAATCAATGACAGTGAACCAAAGGCGTCGAGCTGTTGTATATGTCGCAACGCTCGTCTGTGGTCTGTCATTGTATTACTAGGGGAGGGGTTGCTCCATGTATGGATGAACACTTTGAGGCGGAAATTCGATTGCTGCAAGCTATTTCTCAAGCACCCCCCTAGTTACATTACACACCGTCATGTTACATGGAGCCGTCTAGTGACAGCGGGATGCAGGTATGTAGACATGAATAATAAAGGCATATTATGTTAACAACGTTGGTTTATTTATAAGCGTTACGATTTTTCACATAAAAAATTTGGAGACATTACTTTTCAGTACGCCCTCGTACTGAACCTGCCTGTAACAACCACTGCTTAGTTTTCGGGTCCACGTTTTTTCAGGAATTATGGATACGTTGCATCAAAACCAGTTGCTTCGTTTATACGCACACTAACCAAAGCTTCCTCCAGCTCATCAGTTGTGAACTCGCGATACTATCTGAGAGAGCTTGACTCATAACTGTGTCGTCGTAAGCCTAGTGTGATTCTTGTTCCGAGCTGCTTTACTCTTGTGCAATAAGCGTGTAGCGACTTAGCTTGGAGTGACGTTGTATTGATGTCTTTCAGTCTTCGGCGTTCATGCAGTAATAAACAAGAGCTTTATTCACTAGCTTTTGTTTTTTCCATACAGGCCTTCATTGTGCTCGGCGTATGGCACCCGCTTTCAGTTTCCGTACGGTTAAGTAGTTCGTTGTTTACGCGACAAGATTCAGTATATTAAATTTGCACTGGAGTTTGTGTCTGACTCTAGCGAGTAGTGGCAATGTGACACGTCGAGCTATTAATTAACTATTGAAAGTAAAGTATAAATATTGAGAACGGATTGAAAGTTGTAATCACACAGGTTGTGACTACTTTTAGAGGGACGAGAAGAAATTCAGAGGTATAAATGATACCGGTAAACCCTTGGGAATGAGAAACAATGACGTCAAGCAAAATGACCAGGTTCAAAAATTGGTTGATACTAATTGTCTGAGGAGTGGCGCACTTCTTCCCGGTGGCGCACTGTAAAGCATGCGCAGAATCCTCAAACATTGCAAGGGACCGCTCAGAACATTTTCTGAAAAATGAACACTGGCCTGTTCACGGTGTTAAGTGACTGATTGACTAGGTGTCTAAGAAAATGGCTCTGAGCGCTATGGGACTTAACTGCTGTGGTCATCAGTCCCCTAGAACTTAGAACTACTTAAACCTAACTAACCTATGGACATCACACACATTCAACACCGAGGCAGGATTCGAACCTGTGACCGTAGCGGTCGCGCGGTTCCCGACTGTAGCGCCTAGAACCTCACGGGCACTCCGGCCGGCGACTCAGTGACTCATTAATGGTACAATTTCTACTCGTCATCACTTAACATGCGTAAAATACAAAGGGATTTCTCCCGAATGTATATGTTTAGCTGTTGCTGCTGAAATTTTGATGCGTGGCATTCTCTGCCTGTTTCCACATGCTGTCATCAATAGTACAACATGTACGACCGCCCCCTCCTGCCCCCCCCCCCACTCCCCCCGCTGAACTCGCACACAAAATCAGCTTCAACTACCTCACTACAATTCAGTTACAATTTTTGACTCGAAGCATATGAAACCATTATAGTTAGATACGCTAAAGCCTAATTCTGTTGGTGTTCTTAGTTTCGGATAACTCGCCCTTAGACAAATCAAAATGTTTGGAAAATTGGAAAATCTTCGAAATCGTACTTGAAGTTTGTTGGTTGTCACTGAGTATGCTCTTTAACAAATACTGGATGTGTGTAGTTTTAATAATTTGCATTTCATTTTGAAGTAGAGCTAGTTTTTCACGCACCTAATGCTTCTGATGTAATGTCTCCTGAACTGTATGTCGTACAGTGATATAATCCTGCGGATGCATCCAGTGGTGTGTGTGGATACGTCTACAAAATATGTTGCGAACAGTGGTAATAAAATAAAATGTCGTGCCTGATGCCGAAGTTTTATTACATGAACTGAGAAAATGTAGTAAGCGATTATCTCTTTTTCCTTTCATTATTGTGAGGAGTGTCAGCTTTTGTAAAGTTTCGAAATTACTTATCAAGTTTGTTGGAAGTCGTTAAGTGCCCTCATTCTCAAGCACTGTATTAATATATTCTCTTAATTTATACACTGTGAGTTACGCTGCCTCAATATATCCACACGCAATTTCCAAGTTCAGAATTTGTATAATTATGTTAAAGATTTAACGTGATTGTACTTACTAACGAGTACCTTAAGACAGAAATTTCAGTTTTTAATCCAGTCAGTAACCATACAGTATACTGGAAATAACAGTTTAGTTGCACCTGGAAGTCATTAGGCAACCTGTATTTGGGACTTTGCACGGCTTAGGCATTTACTGACACATATTATCAGCTTATGCCTGTATCAGTCGACCACAATATTATTGCACCTCGCAGTGAGGGTGCTTCTGTCGGCTTATCTTGAGTTTTAGCGTGATATTTCACGAGGACACGCTGAACCACTTGACAGTATATGCACAACTGCCTTGATATGATTCACAGTGCGATGTGCTTTCCTTCGTCACCACCGCACTTCTTTACTGCAATGTCAGCGCTTGTTTCCGGTAACGGTCACGTGAGGTGAAGTGCAATAATATCGTGGTCGGGTAACAGTACATACCACTGCTGAAGTTTGTGTAGTCCTCGGGAATGACAGTGAACACAAATTATACTTATCACTGTCGCTTTGTTCAAGATCCTACCATACATTTAGCCATTGGTTTCGTCACCTTTTAGGGCTAAAAACAAATAGTGATGGAAAATAATATGGTCTTTTGTAAATGTGCTACTGTATTAGAATCATAGGACAATGTGGAAGATTTTGGATAAAAGCAGAAAGTGACTGGTGTGTTGTCAAATCATAAATAGCACTGTACGGCGACATCAGTATTAAAAGAGCAGACGATTTCCCAAGAAAGCTTTCGTCACCCACACTACAATGAAAAGACCCCTCGGAGCACGGCAGGAACCGGATGGGAAAACGTTGTAAATAAAGACGCAGAATCTTCGAATGAAGTCAGCTGGGAGGAAACAGCAACAGACACAATTCAATGGAGACCATAGACGCAGTGCACGGTCGACAGGGCCGGTAATAGCTGAACACAAGTTCAAATCGAACATATTATTTTAGAAGTCGGACGACCGGAAACAGAACGGCACGAGGTGAATAAAATTTACCTCACTGACTGTTAGAATACTTTTCAATAAAAGTCACGGCCAGTTTCGCATCAGTGGAAATGCAGGTTCCGTTGATAGGATTCTTTACTTTTTTAACAGTCATGTCGCAGCATGAAGATGGATCTCCAGTGACGCGAAACCGGTCGTGTCTTTTTAATAAAAGTATTTTTAAAGCTAGTGCGGAAGATTTTATTCACAAACTTCAATTTGAATGTATGGATAGGAATAATTTGCGTCGCTTCGAATGCCAGGCTGACTAATATAACAGAGCTACCTCATATTTATCAGAGTTAGATTTTCGACAGATAAACAACCGATCTTTTTCAAACCCACAAATGCCTTACTTCAGCACGTTATTTACGCCTCACAGATATCAAAGCACAAGTAAAATGTACTCAAAATCGCGTCCAAGATCTCACTGATCATTGCTCGCTTCATATACGATACTACTTTTTAATTTTTTGCCGTGAAAATAATTAATTAAAATTGGGGACATTCGGCCACTACTTGCGCTGCCGGCCGGGGTGGCCGAGCGGTTCTAGGCGCTTCAGCCTGGAACCGCGCGACTGCTACGGTCGCAGGTTCGAATCCTGCCTCGGGCATGGATGTGCGTGATGTCCTTAGGTTAGTTAGGTTTAAGTAGTTCTATGTTCTAGGGGACTGGTAACCTCAGATATTGAGTCCCATAGTCCGCAGAGCCATTCAAACCATTCGAACTACTTGCATCCCCTCCCCCCCTTTTCCATCCTCCAACAAATAAAAGTCACAAATTTACTCGTTGGCTGTACAATTCATCCTGATACTGTCTTCTAACATAGTTTTATACTTGGCTACAAACAGCAACTGTTTTTCACATAATGCCTCGAGGAACCGTACCCGACCGTAATTATTGCGAATAAACACACCTTCTGGGTTTATTTTAGCAGGATAAATCCTTTCGAACTTTGATACAAACCATTCTCAGTTCTATAATCTGATTACTGCGCAGCGCAGCCAGGCAGCAGGGCGGAGATTGAGTATGAATGGAATGTTTACTCTTCTGACATGCAGCCCTTCTCAGCAATTAGATTATGGATCTGAAGATGATCTGTATTAAAGGTCGAAACCGGTTATCCTAGCAAAACATACCAGTGATCCAGACGGTGTCTTTCTTCATTAGTAACAATATTTTTTGTTATTTGCACCCTTGCATTGCAAATTGATTGGAAACGTGGTCTGAAAACGAGCACAAATGCTGGAAACTGTCCGAAAATTTGCAGAACGTTCGCCTGTAATTAATGTCTTAGTAAGCAATGACTCCTTTAGATAATGCGCCCCTAAGAGTGCCATACGATAAGCATCGCCATTGCGGATAGATGCTGTCAGTAGGTACATTGTTAACTTTAGATTTTAACAATGCTTTTCTCGGTGGTGCTGGATTGGTTACTGCCGCAGCTTGTATGTTGGTGAAGCTGAACGGCGAACATAACGCTTCTTTTACGTAAGTGGCTAGCGCCTTTCCTTCGGAGTCTTCTATGTTAACTCTTTTTTCCGTTTCATTGGTGTCTACATAGTAGAGAGAGGCCGACTGCGTAGAAAAGTAACTATAGTCGAACATGAAACAGAAAAAAGGAGAAAAGCTTATCGTTATCAATGCATCGACCACAGTCTATTGAGGTAGAATGACCTAAGAGAAGGAATGAATACGGAATGGAGAAAACGGAGGTAAGGGAATTGACTGGATTGTAGCCGTTGTGAAGAAGTATAGGGGAAAAGGGACCGCTCCTTGGGTTTCCCTTTTACTATCTGAAGCCAAGATGCATATAAAGTGCACATTACAGTGTGATGACAATAAGAAACCTACGTGGCGCCGTATAATAGTCTACCTACATCTGTACGAACCATTTCATTCGCCTTTAAAGCCAGTACCGACATTAGACTGTTGTTTATTTGCAGTGTTACATTAACACTTACATACCATGATTTCAGCTTCAAAGTACCATTATCAAGTGTTTTAAGTGTTATACGGTGTCTAAGATGGCATACTCTCGTATTTATAATACACTATTATGAACGGGACTGTATAACATTTAAGACACTTGATAATGGCACTTTGAAGACGAAATCATGATCGTGTAAGCGTTAATGCAACACTGCAAATAAAAAACAGTCTAATGGCGGTACTGACTTTAAAGAAATATATTCACCGTAATACGTTCACCATATCACAACAAATTCGCTGTCAGTATCTTTGAACACAATGTCCTATTTCTTAACGTCCCACAATTGTCTGATCTGGCGTTTCTTTTTCATCGAAACGCATTCCGTAAGGAAATTAACCTACGATTTATAGTTTCAGTTAGCAGTGTATATGTTGTAGACAAGTAGGCCACATAACTGAATGTAGTCGAAATATAGGCAGTGCAGATGAGATAACTGGATTGTGAATTTCACATGTAGATCCTGTCAAGACTACAGTCTGTCGGTAAACTGAAGAGCGAACAGTCGAGTTCCTATACTCTTTACCCACCAACGTCACAACGAGCACTTACAGGTTATTTGCTAATGTTACTCCGACCATTCCGCAGTACGCCTTTTTCATGAGTGGCAACGCAGTGTTCACCCACAAACGGAAGTGTTTGTTTTCCACCAAACGCGTTAAAAACATGTGGAATATGCATTAGTAACTAATGTAAGCTGCGCAAGAAACGCTGGGTAAGACCAGTTCCCCAACCGATACTCACCCTTCAGTTTACAGACTATACACACAGTGAAAGCCTGTACAAATTTGTCAAATATTTATAACTAAAAACCTATGGTCACTTCCAGTAATACTGCACAAAATTCAGTTAAATCGAAATAATAATAATAGACATCGCAATAAATTCAACACATAATGAAACACACCGAATTTAGATACAATGAAGTAAATAGCACGTACGCATGAATAACAACCATTATCACCTACATTCTGCATTTTGTATATGACTATACGCAGCAAACAGATATACTCTTACTAGTTTCAAGAACCATATGTCACATTTGTGCAATGAGGAAGCATTAATTACGATCAAACGGTTTAAATATAGCAGTTTGTTTGAAATACAGCTGTAACGCCCCTTGAATAGATACTCTCATTCAGTAATCTTTTGATAACTATGTATAGTTAACTGAATTACATTTAATAATTAGGCCCTTGTTTAAACAATTTATCAGCAAGGAAGAGGACTATGACATGAGATGCAACACTTAAATAAAAATGAAGCGCCGGCCGGGGTGGCCGAGCGGTTTTAGGCGCTACAGTCTGGAACGGCCCGACCGCTACAGTGGCAGGTTAGAATCCTGCCTCGGGCATCGATATGTGTGATGTCCTTAGGTTAGTTAGGTTTAAGTAGTTCTAAGTTCTAGGGGACTGATGACCGCAGAAGTTAGGTCCCATAGTGCTCAGAGCCATGTGTGAACTTAAAAATGAAGTTAACTGTATTACCCAAATTTTTCTCTAGTGCGCAGGACACGGTGAAGAGGGATTTATCCGAATTCTACGTAGGTTGTCCCTCATTACTGTAGTGACGGTGATAACTTGATCACAATAATTTGCGGTACCTGTGAACGAAGTACCGCTGTCCTCTACCACCAAACGGACATAGAGGGTGAATCCAATGCCCTCTAACGACCCTCGTTTATCCAGTGATGCTACAGACACATCACTGGCCTAGCAGCATGCTCCGTATGAGGCGAAGAACGGTGACAAAACATGCCCTCTTCAAACTCATCGATATCGACGTCAGAGGATACTACAGCTTATAGTTTTTTAATGTGCACAATTCCATATTTATCAACATTTAAAGCAAGTTGCCAATCACTGCACCAACTCGAAATGTTACAGAGATCTGACTCATTTTTGTGTAGCTTGTTTTAGACCGTACTGCATTCCAGATCACTGAACTATATAAAATAAAGCCTTTGGTTATTTTTAAGAATGTCTACTAGGTCAATGATAAAGAGCTGTTGGTAAGTACAAGGGCCGATCAAAAAGTTTAGGTTTGAGGGCGTTGCCGAAGTGTATATGCAACGCAGTGCAACTACGCTTCTGCTATATTAGTACCGACATGTAGGCAAGGGATTGCGGTGTCTTTCCGACGTGTGCGAACTATGACGACGTTATTACCAAATGCGTCCAAACAGGGTCATCGTGATGTTTTTCTTATCTTGGCTGCCGCAGGAGAAATACCGGTAAATATCCATCAGAGAATTAAGAATGTCTATGGGGCAGTACATCTGCCGAAAAACACCGTTGTGGAATGATGCGCCAAGTTTCGTGCTGGTCGCGGTTCGACAAAAGCGCTGGTCGATCTGGGAGGCCAGCCTCATCCATTACGGATAAGAGGGAGACACTCGGGCACCAGCCCTATAGTTCTGGTATCTTCCCATGCGACTGTCACGCCTTCGGTCCCTTAAAAACGGCGATTCCTGTGGCACAAAGATGTCCATTAGCCAGTTACGGACTTCTTCACGTAGCAGGACACGATGTTTCTTCAACGTTGTGTGTCGGTGGGATGATTGCCTCAATGCTCAAGGCGATTTTGTCGAGCACTATTCCGATTCTGGGCTGTACGGTCTCCGAACGGAAACTTTTCGATCGCCCCTTTTAGCTCCAGGGTTTCAGAATAGGACTGCATTAAATCTGAAAAAAAAAACCAGACAAAAAAGGAGTCATACCAAGGTATAAAATATCCTTCCAATTTTCACACAGTCACATGCACCGTGGCGCAGTTACAGAGCTCGCCACTAGAGGGCAGTTGTATCAGCAGAGGTAGACAAATTGTCCACTCTGTATCATCACATTAAATTAGTTCCGGCTACGGATAGGGTACCCAGTGAATGGAGTTCCAAGAGGGTTCATTTCGTTGCTCGCTGTCTAGCACACCTGCAGCAATTTCAATGAATTGCAGTGATTTATTGACGTCTGGCGCATCACAAACTGAGTCCACATTTAGCACCACAATGCGAGTTAAAATCTTGCAGAGACGTTGTACTCACTGCGTTGCTCTTTTATTTAATTGATTTACAGGCCTGTGGCTGCCATCACTGGACAGCCTATGGTGGTTTTTTTTTTTTTACTTTATTGTTATTTTGACACCTGAACAAGCAGGTAGGCTGGCAGCAGCACAAAACGCTGCTCTTCAGCCGAAGAGAGTACAAGGAAATAAACAGAGAAGAGACATCACTTAGAAAAATGGCGGGAAAAAAACAGTAGACACATGAACATATAAACACAAGAAGCCGTTCACACTCGATGACAATCCACACTATGAACTGTTGACACGACGCACAAACACTGAAGAAGACGATGGCACTGGTGAACAATGGAGTGTGACGGCGAAACTGAACACTAAACATGACGGCATACACGATACACTGATGGCGGTGATCTCCGGCGCGCGAATGTCCACTGAGCGTGTGCGAGTCCGGGGACCTGCCAAGAGGGGAACAGGGGTGAGGTGGGGGAGAGGGGAGGAAAAAAGGATGCCAATGGCTTAGGAGACGGGGGCAGGAGGAGAGGGACAGGGGAGGGGAGGCCCGGGGGAGGAGGGGGGAGAAAAGGAGGAGGGAGGGAAAAGGGAGAGAAGGGAGGGAGGGTGCCCAGAGGAGTAAGTACAGGAGGAGGGCGGTAGGATCAAAGTTGGTAGGAGGGGTAGATGGAGGAGAGGAGGGCATCATCAGGGAGAGGGAGCTGGCGGAAGCCACCTTGGGAGAGGGTAAGGAGGGTGGAGAGATGGAGACCGGGTGGGACGTGCGAATACAGGTGCGGCAGTGGGCGGGGGTGGGAGAGGATCGGGGAGACGAGCGGGTGAGGTGGATCGAGTTTGCGGAAGGTGTACAGGATCCGTATCCTTTCAAGGAAAAGGAGGAGGTGGGGGAAGGGGATGAGATCGTAGAGGATCCATGTGGGGGAGGGGAGACGGATGCAATAGGCGAGGCGGAGAGCATGACGTTCAATGATTTGGAGGGATTGATAAAAGGTAGGGGGGACGGATATCCAAGCCAGATGGGCATAACAAAGGATAGGGCGGATGAGGGATTTATAGGTGTGGAGGATGGTGGAGGGGTCCAGACCCCATGTACGGCCGGAGAGGAGCTTGAGGAGACTGAGTCGGGAGCGTGCCTTGGCTTGGATTGTCCGGAGGTGGGGAGTCCAGGAGAGGCGACAGTCGAGGGTGACGCCAAGGTACTTAAGGGTGGGAGTGAGGGTGATAGGACGGCCATAGATGGTGAGATAGAAATCAAGGAGGCGGAAGGAAGGGGTGGTCTTGCCTACAATGATCGCCCCAGGCGTGACCTTGAGCAACCACTGGTTGCACCAAGCAGTGAACCGGTCAAGATGGGATTGGAGAAGGTGTTGGGAGCGCTGTAGGGTGGGGGCAAGGGCAAGGTAGGCGGTGTCATTGGCAAACTGGAGAAGGTGGACGGGGGGTGACGGCGGCGGCATGTCCGCCGTGTCCTATGGTGGTTCTGCAAGTGTTTTATATAATCAGAAGAGTCTTCAGGTTAAAACTTAAAATTGGCGGGGGTAGGAGTAAAGTCGTTTACAGTTTGCATGTAAGGAAAAATTACAGCACGCGTTTCTGTCAGAAATTGCTTCTGAATATAGTTATGTGAGAAAGGATAGTGTGGTGTCACCGCCAGACACCACACTTGCTAGGTGGTAGCCTTTAAATCGGCCGCGGTCCGTTAGTATACGTCGGACCGGCGTGTCGCCACTATCAGTGATTGCAGACCGAGCGCCGCCACACGGCAGGTCTAGAGAGACTTCCTAGCACTCGCCCCAGTTGTACAACCGCCTTTGCTAGCGATGGTTCACTGACAAAATACGCTCTCATTTGCCGAGACGATAGTTAGCATAGCCTTCACCTAAGTCATTTGCTACGACCTAGCAAGGCGCCATGTTCAGTTACTATTGATATTGTGAATAATGTACAGTCAAGAGCGACGTTCACCATTTATGGATTAATGTTAAGTATTCCCCCAGCCACGTCCGTTTTCCTAAATTCTCATTTCCTTGACCTGTTCCAGACTTCACGCCAGCCTGCGTGAGCTAAAACTCGTGCTTTTTGGCTTCCTCTAATAACACGTTGTTGGCTCTCCTGCCAACCCACAACAGATAGTATAATGCTTTATATACGCACGACGTGTGGAAGTTTGTCAGCGGCAGGATTATGGCCTGTCTAGAGTGTGCCGGCCGCTGTGGCAGAGCGGTTCTAGGCGCTTCAGTCCAGAACTGCGCTGCTGCTACGGTCGCAGATTCGAATCCTGCCACGGGCATGGATGTCTATGATGTCCTTAGGTTAGGTAGGTGTAAGTAGTTCTTAGTCTACGGGACTGATGACCTGAGATGTTAAATCCCATAGTGCTTAGAGCCATTTGTCTAGAGTGTGGTTTATCGTACCGCAGTATTGTTCCCCGTATTCATGGGATTCCAACACGACTGTCATTGGTTCATGAGAGCTGTATCCAACTGTATGCAGCCCACCAGGGGACTCACGGTTCTTCTGTGAGTTCGTGCGTGACGCACACTGGGCCCCAAGCTATTGCAGCCCATTCTTCCTTCCTGGGGTGCATTTCCTTCACCGTGCCGCTCCCTCCCCATCCTCGCTTCTTCCCCACTGTCCCATTCTTCCACTCCCTCGCTGATCAGATTTATGTCGACCTGGCTATTCACCTGGTTCCCTGTATTCCTTGCACTTTTGTTCATCTTGCCTATTCTCTTTCATCCTTTTTAACATTTTGAATTTCTTTTGTGGTTTGACTTCCACTTCTAAATTTTCTCTCTTTAGTGTGAGCCATTTGCGGAAGAGCTTCCACCCTACATACGGCGTGCATTACTCTCGCCCCCTTCCTTTCCCACTTCGCTCCACACTGTAGCCGCACCTTCTGTGTGGTGGGGCTGTTATGTACACATCTGGCTAAGTCCCCAGACGACATAGGGATAACACTGATACCTGAGGTGTTCCCTCCCAAAGTATACCAATAAATGGTTGCTTGTCTTCCTGGAGCATTGTAACTCCCAGCAATGGCCACTGTGCCATATGGTCATTGTTGTGGCTGGGTGGTGCCCATGCAGAGAGCCCCTGATTGGAATGGGTGGTATCAGAGTGGATGCTTGGCTCGTGAAACGTATCAAACTGCGAAAACCTTGCCGTTTCCAAATGGCCGTCTCTTTGAGTGGTAGCAGATCATTGAATGCTGCTTTGTATGTCACTGCAGTGTTCAAAAATGGTTCAAATGGCTCTGAGCACTATGCGACTTAACTTCTGAGGTCGTCGCCTAGAACTTAGAAATAATTAAACCTAACTAATCTAAGGACATCACACACATCCATGCCCATGGCATGATTCGAACCTGCGACCGTAGCGGTCGCTCGGCTCCAGACTGTAGCGCCTAGAACGGCACGGCCACTCCGGCCGCACTGCAGTCTTCCCTTTCCTGGATACATCCTGGGAGAAGGACCAGGCTCGCCATATTCTTCTTCGCTACCTGGTCTGTACTAATGTGGACAGGGACACATTCACTGCCACAAAACCAATATTTCTCGTGGAGGATATCGATAATAAGTTCTGCAAATTTAAGTCTCTCAGTAAGATGCGGTCGGGCTCCCTGTTGATCGAAGCTTCTTCTGCTACCCACTCTGTAGCCACTCATGCTAGTGAACGCCTTGGCGACGTTCTGGTGTCTATTACCCCTCCTCAGTCTCAGATTATGGTCCAGGGAACCATTTTTCGTCCTGAAAATTGATGAGGATCTCCGGGCTAATATGGGACGACATGGCGTTCATTTAGATCTACGTGTGCAGAAGGGTCGTAAAGACAACTGTATCGATATCGTCGCTTTTATCTGGCTTTCGAGTGGGTTACTCCCAGAGTATATCAAGGATGAAGCTGTAGTCCAGCCACCCATGAGGTACCTTCGGTGCTCTCATTTTGGGTATATGTCTTCCCGCTGTATGCCAGATTTTCTGTGTGGTGACAGTGGCCACCCACTCTACGAGGGCAGCCCCTGTGTGTCAACTGTCATGACAGCCACCCTCCATGTTCTCAGGTTGCCTGGTTTACAAGAAAGAAAACAAGATCCAAGAGTACAAGGCCTTGGATAGTCTATATTATGCTGAGGTTCGCCAGAAGTGTGACCACCACTACCCAGTGTTGATTTCTTCTGCTTTTGCCTCTGTTTCACTCTTTCCCCCTTCTACCTCTTTCTTACCCCAGGCACATCTTTGACTCATCTCCTCCTCCCGTGCAGTTAACATGTCCTCCCCTCCATATGTCACTCCCTCTCCCCAGCTGAAGAAGTGCCCCCTTCTTTGGTGCTCGCCAGTGAGGGGCCTCCCTTCCCCCAGGACACCTCCCCAACAGCATCTCTCAGGTTGGAGGCCTGCTCCCACAACTACGCCACATAACGCAACATCTGTGTTCTCCAAGGTCCCCTGCTCTCTTTCGGTTCTAGATCTGGCAGAAGCCTCCTCCTTCCTCTGTGCTCTTCCCTCCTCAGCCTTCAGGAGAGAATAAAGAGAAACATGTCCCAGGAAAGGCCAACCCCCCCTCTCCCTCCTCCCACCCTCGTGCTCCCAGAGGTGCCAACACACGCTTCACAAACTTAATCGGTCATATTATTTATCGATATTTCCCCATCTTCGTTAGTGATGACCAGTGACTCGGTGACATGAACTCCCCTCAGCTCCTTTATGGATTCTCACCACATGATAATCCAGTGGAAATGCAAGGGATATTAAAGTCACCTACCAGAAATACAACAACTTGTTTCCTCGTTTTCTGCATTCTGCCTTGCTCTGCAAGAAACGCACTTCCATGATGACTACTCCCCAACGTTTCATCGTTATTGGGTGTTCTGTCAGAACAGAGCCAGACACGGGGCAGCGTCTGGAGGTGTCTGCACTTTGGTTCACACTGATGTCATCAGTGAATGGATCCCCCTTTGTACCAACCTGTAAGCAATAGCAGTACGTTTGTGAACGCCCCAGAAATCACAATATTCATTGTCTTCCACTCTCCAGGTAGGTGATATCCTTGTTGTGACCTGCTTACCTTAATACAGCAACTTCTCCCACCTCCCCCCCCCCCCAAACCTCCTCATCAGGGACTTCATTGCACATCACCCCCTGTGGGATAGTGCCACTTCGATGGGTAGGGGTCTTCTAATTGACCAACTTGTGCGGCTTCTGAGAAGGATGACAACATCGAACTGACCATTTACTCCGATTGGAAACAGCATTACGACAGGATTTTATCAAACGAGAGCAATTTTTGCGATCTCCTTTGACCTACATAAGGCATAAGACACAGCTTGACGCCATCACATTTTAGTTACTGGCCATGACTGGGGCTTTCACTTCCTCCTTCCGATTTTTGTCCGAGAATTTTTATCCCTCTGGCTCTTCCAGGTTCGAGTTGGCACTTCACTCAGCACCACTCGGATCCAGGAGAACGGTATCCCACAGGGTTCTGTGTTAAGTGTTACACTCTTCCTCATCGGCAAGAATGGGCTTGTAACCTCTGTTGGGGCTCTGATTACCCCAGCTTTGTATGTCGAAGATTTCTGCATCTGGCGCAGATACCACTCGGTAGCATCTGTTGAACGCCAGCTCTGAGGCGCCATCCTATGGGCCTCTGCATGGGCCCTCTCCAATGGCTTCCAGTCTTCTCCCTCTAAAACGAGGGTAACGCACTTTTGCCGTTGACCTACAATACACCCCGATCCAGAAATTTATTTAGGCGACCAACGCTTAGATTTTGTAGCACAGTCCCATTTCTTGGGCCTTATTTTTCATAAAAAGCTGATGTGTCTACCCCACATTTGTCACCTGAAGACTATCTGCATGCAGAAGCTTAATTCTCTCCGCCTCCTGGCCCACACATATTGGGGTGCAGACCATGCCACTCTTCTCCATCTTTACTGCACTGTGGTTTTGTCCAGATTGGATTACGGTTGTCAGGTTTATGGCTCAGCAGCTCCTTCCGCTCTGAAACTACTTGACCCTTTTATCATTATGGGGTGCAACTGACTACTGGTGCCTTCCGCACTAGTCCCGTCGACAGTCTCCTTGAAGAAGCGGGTATTTCCTCTCTAAAATACGACGGAGTCAGCTCCTGGTTTCTTATGCAAACGCCACTCTCCTGTGTTTCCCATCCTCTTTGCAAACAAGGGATGTCTCTCTCCTGATATCCGCCCTTGAGTTGAATTGGCAGTTGGAATGAGTCTCACTTCCCTCTGCCGGGATCTCCATTTCCACTCACTGGAATGTGCCCAGTGTATCCCCCCCCCCCCCCCTAATCTTCCTCCCTTGGATGGTACAACGACCATCGATTACGACCGACCGATTCCAGGGCCCCAAGATCTCTGTCACCCCTGTGACATTTTAGTGTCTTGTACGTCCCATCGTTGAAGAGTTCCAGGGTGCTACCAACTTCCACACTGCTGGTTCTAAAACAATAGATAAGGCGCGATGCGCTTTTACGTCTCCTACTGGCGAGGAACACCATTTACTGCCGGAACTATGCAGTGTGTTTACAGCAGAGCTGCTAGCCATAACAGGGCCCTCCGTTTTGTTACTTAGATCTCCCTCCACAGTGTTTTAATATGTACCGTCTCAATGAACAACTATAAACTATAGGCTATAGGCCGACGCTACTCTCGTCACCATTTGGTCACTGCTATCCATGACCTTCTGTCTGCCCTTGGATATACTGCCGGCTCAGTTGTCTTTCCCTGGGTCCAAAGCCACGGCTGCTCGGTTGTCTTGTTCTGTTTCCCAAAATGTGAGCATCCCAGCAAATGAACTGGCTGACCGTTTGGTTAGAGAGGCAGATACTTAACCCTCCCCCCCTCCCCCCAATCCTTTTCATGATTAAAGGTGCAGATATGCGGATCTACGTAAAACATCTCTTTGGCCAAAAGTGGAATAACATCTGGTATGCTACCGACAGTAATAAATTCTGCACATTCAAGGAGACTACTGGTGTTTGGCGCTCTTCCTTCTGCTCCTATCTGAAGAAGTCCACTGTCTTATGCCATCTACATATTGATCATACCAGGTTCACACGTTGTTTTCTTAGCGTAACAGGCGGCCCCTGCAATGTGGCTGTCGAACGAGACTAAAGGTACCCCAGATATTGGTGAAATTTCCCCTTCTTTTGGCCCTTCGTACTAAGTATGGCCTTACTGATTCTTTGTCTTTAATATTAGCAGTCGATTCGCGAGTGTTTGAACTGATCCTTAGTTTCCTATGTAGAAGTAGTTTTTATTCTCAGATAAAAGGTTCTGCCTTGCTCATGGAGCTGGGGCAGAGGCAGGGTGGTTGTAGTTGTGGTTGGGGCCTGTCTTTGTGTTTTCTAGGTCTGGCACTCATGGCTGCTCCTCTGCGTAAAGACCGTTCTCTTATCACTGTGCTTTTCTAGTTACTAAATTTGGCCTATCCTTTTATACGTTGTACTGTGTGTGTCTTAACTCCTTCGCTTTATAGTTTGACCCATATGACTGGATGTGTCCACTTTTAGCGGATCCTCTCTCTTACGCAAGTAACTTCGAACTCGCGGGACTGATAACCTCGCCACTTAGTCCCATTGTCCCCATCAATCAATCAGTCAATCAATCAACACAATGCAGAGCCTCATTGGCCCACGTGACTAGCGCCAAAGAGGACGGACGATGTCGAAAGCGCCAGGGTCTATCAGTGGTCACTGTTGTGGAGACACACAACGCGGCTGATGAGGTGGGCCAAACGGCAGCACTGATCACAGGAGTTACCCCATGACGTCCTTTCAGAAGAACCGTGATTGTGCGTGTAGAATGGGTACGGACACATTGTTCATGTGGAGGCTCCAAAGAGACCTAAGCTGGCACACTGCTGTTTTCACTGACATTCGGATCGAGAACCTGTCATGATGGTATGGAATGCCTTTGGGTACATAACACGAACATTTCTGGTTCTGGTTCGCTTAGCCGGCAGTTTCAACAGCAGTCATTACACTTCTAATGTCTCAAGATCGCTATCGATGTTCTGTCTTCGAATTCTCCGTAACGTGGTCCTTCAACAAGATAACGCCAGACAACATATAGCCTGTTCTATCCTGGCCTGAAGAATGGACTGCTCTGCAGATCTCTCGTCCACTGAAAACCTCTCCTCATGGGTTGCCAAGAGACTGTCACACCACCACTGCAATTGATGATTTCTGGCATAGAGTTAAGCAGCTAGATCACCATTATACCTTAGCAAAAGACTGGCCGAAAGCCTGAGAAAATTCTGATCCTACGTAAAATCCGTAAGCGGGTCTAAGACTTTCGTCCAGTCACTCGTTGACCTGCCTGAAATAGCAAACGAAAGCCGGAGTTTTAAATTATGCGTTTAAGAAATTATTAACGCAGGAGAATCGTACAAACATACCTTCGTTTGACTATTGCACAGAGTCTCATGTGGACGACATAATAATAACAATTCTTGGCGTAGGGAAACAACTGAAAGATTTGAAAAGAAATAAGTCGCCAGGCTCGGATGGAATCCCAATTCAGTTTTACAAAGAGTACGGCGTTGGCCTCTTATTTAGTTCGCATTAATCATGAAACTCTCTCCCAGCGCAAAGTCCCAAGCGGCTGGAAAAAAGCGCGTGGTTCTTGTATGAAAGACGCAAAATTACAGATCAATATCCTTAGCGTCGCTGTGCTACAGAATTTCATAACAAATTCTGAGTTCGAATAAATAAGTAATAATACTCCTGGAGACGGGAAATCTTATGTCCGCGAACGAGCACTGTTTTAGAAAACATCGTTCATGCGAAACTCAGTTTCCCCTTTTCTCACACTGCGAATTATGGATGAAGGATGAAGAGCAATAGGCAGATTCCATATTCCTAGATTTCCGAAAATCATTTGGCACAGTAGCTCATTGCAGACTGTTAATGACTGTACGAATATACCGAGCGAGGTGACGCAGTGGTTAAAAATGGTTCAAATGGCTCTGAGCACTATGGGACTTAACATCTGTGGTCATCAGTCCCCTAGAACTTAGAACTACTTAAACCTAACTAACCTAAGGACATCACACACATCCATGCCCGAGGCAGGATTCGAACCTGCGACCGTAGCGGTCGCGCGGTTCCGGACTGAGCGCCTTAACCGCGAGACCACCGCGGCCGGCCGCAGTGGTTAGCACACTTGGCTTGCATTCGGGAGGACGACGGTTCAAATCCGCGTTTTGGTTTTCCGTGATTTCCCTATATCAATTCAAGCAAATACCGGGATTGTTCCTTTGAAAGGGCACGGCCGACTTCCTTCTCCATCCTTTCCTAATCCGATGGGACAGATGACCTCGCTGTTTGGTCCCCTCCCCCAAATCAACCAACCAACCAATTGTACGAATATACGTAATAGGTTGCCAGATATGTGAGTGGCTTGAAGAATACATAAGTAATAGAACCTAGTATGTTTTCCTCGACGCCGAGTGTTTATCAGAGACAAAGGTATACTTAGAAGTGCCTCAGGGAATGTGGTAGGACAACTATTACTGTAGAGGCAAAGAAACTGGTACACCTGCCTAATATCGTGTAGGGCCCCCGTGACAACGCAGAAGTGCCACAACACGACATGGTATGGACTCGACTAATGTCTGAAATAGTGCTGGAGGAAACTGACACCATGAATCCTGCAGGGCTGTCCATAAATCCTTAAGAGTACGAGGGGGTGGAGACATCCTAGATATGCTCAATATGTTCATGTATGGGGAGTATGGTGACCATCGGAAGTATTTAAACTCAAAAGAGCGTTCCTGGAGCCACTCTGTAACAATTCTGGACGTGTGGGGTGTCGTGTTGTCCTGCTGGAATTGCCGAAGTCCGTCGGAATGCACAATGTACATCAATGATTGGAGGTGATAAGACAGGATGCTTACGTAGGTGCCACATGTCAGAGTCGTATCTACTAGACATATCATGGGTCCCATCTCTCTCCAACTGCACACGCCCCACACCATGTTAGAGCCACCACCAGCTTGAACAGTCTCCTACTGGCATGCGGGATCCATGGATTCATGAGGTTGTCTCCATACCCGTACACGTCCATCCGCTCTATACAATCTGAAACGAGACACGTCCGACTAGGCAACATGTTTTCAATGATCAACAGTCCCATGTTTGTGTCGACGGCCCAGGCGGAGCGCAAAGCTTTGTGTCGTGTAGTTATCAAGGGTAGACGAATGGGCCTTCTACTCCGAAATCCCATATCGATGATGTTTCGTTGAATGTTTCGCACGGTGACACCTGTTGATGGGGCAGCACTGAAATCTGCAGCAATTTGCGGAAGGGTTGTAGCTCTCTCACGTTGAACGGTTCTCTCCCGTCGTCGTTGGTCCCGTTCTTGCACTATCTTTTTCCCGCAGCAGTGATGTCGGATATTCGATGTTTTACCTGATTACTGAGATTCACGATACACTCTTTAAATTGTTGTACGGGAAAATCTCCACTTCATCGCTACCTCGGAGATGCTGTGTCCTATCGCTTGCGTTCCGTCTATAACACCACGTTCAAACTCACTTAAATCTTGATAACCTGCCATTGTAGTAGCAGTAACCGATCTAACAACTGCGCCAGTCGCCTGTTGCTGAGCGCAGCACCGTATTCTGCCTGTTTACATATATATCTGTACGTGAATTCACATACTTATACCAGTTTCTTTGGTGCTTCGATGTAAATGATCTCGCGGTCAGAGAGGGCAACAATCTACGGTTGTTTGCTGATGATGTTGTGGTGTATCGGAAGACGATGATGATGGTGTTTGATTTGTGGGGCGCTCGACTGCGCTTTCATCAGAGCCCGTACAATGTCCCAGTTTTTACACAGTCCAATTTTTACACAGTCCAATTTTTACACAGTCCAATTTTTACACAGTCCAATTTTTACACAGTCCAATTTTTACACAGTCCAATTTTTACACAGTCCAATTTTTACACAGTCCAATTTTTACACAATTCAATATAACCACTGTCGTATCGGGAGATGCCGAAAAAGAGTGACTATAGGATGATACAAGATGACTTAGACAAAATTTCTAGTTGGTGTGTTGAAAGGCAGCTAGCTCTAAATGTATAAAAATATAAGTTGCTGAGAATGAGTGGAAAAACAAAGCTTTAATGTTCACATAGAGTATTAGTATAGTCCTGCTAGACACAGTCCAGTCGTATAACAATCTGTGCGTAACGTTGCAAAGCGAATGAAATGCAACAAACATGTTAAGATTGCGTTGGGGGAGGCGAATGGTCGAGTTCGATTTATTAACAAAATTTTTAGAAAGTAAGGTTCTTCTGTAAAGGAGACCACATACGGGACGGTAGTGTGACCTATTCTTGAGTACCGCTCGAGTGCTGGGATCTCTATCAGGCAGGGTTAAAGGAAGACGTCAAAGCAATTCAAAGCGAGCCTGTTAGATTTTCTATCGGTAGGTTTCGAAAAACATGCAGGTGCTACGTATATGTTCCGGGAACTCAAATGAGAATCCTTGGAGTGAAGGCGACTTTCTTTTCGAGGAAGACCATTGACAAGATTTGTCTGAAGCTGACGGCAGAACGATCCTACTGCCGCCAACAAACATAGCGCATACGGACCACGAAGCTAAGACAAGAGAAGTTAGGGCTCATACGGAGATGGTCGTTTTTCCCTCGCTCTATCTGCGAGTGGAACAGGAAAGGAAATTATTAGTAGTGGTATGATGTTACAGGTGGCAACTCTATTAAATTTCTTGCCCTGTGCATTATCATCTCTAAACTTGTTCTTGCGGGTATTTCTACACGAATAGCAAGTAAAATTCCGTTATAATCCTTCATGGTTTTGCAATTTCAACGGCCTGCAGTGTAATTTTATTGTATGTACACTAAAAGGTAAAATTTAATCTGATAATATTTCGTTTTCTTAACCACCACAACACCTCCCTTCATATAGTCTTGAGACAGAACGTTTCTCTGGCTGGAGTTCCCTTAGCACGCTACCCTCTTTGGTGCTGCGTTGCCCGCGGCAGGTGGCGGCAACGACTTTGGCGGAGGGTCTTTACGACGGTAAGGCGAGCGAGCTGTTCTCCTAGAGAAAACGCGCAGATAAAAAACTTCCTCGCGAAGGAGCAAACACAAAATCGCTGGTCTGCTCGCCGCGCGCCAGCTTGCCTGGGTCGTTACACGGTGCTGTATTGTATCGCGCTACTGCAGTTTTATGCTCTGAGCAGCAGTTTTACTGCCCGCAGTTAATGGCCTGAAGGCTGCATAGCGCGAAGTACCACCGATCCTAGCGGCGCCAGAACGCTTTTCTTACAAAGCGATGACCGTTCCATGTTTCAGAATAATGGTGTGATTAGAACTTGCTGTGTTCCCAGAACACATATCTTTCATCATGGAGACAAGATACGGTGTTTATTACGTAAAACACACAACTTATTAATCAAATAATAAGTTTCTAAAATAAAAACTTTTAATGCCTAATACGCAACTTTCCTATAACATAATTCGATAACAGGTTTTGGTTGCTATCTTCAACCATCTTCAGATGGTTTAAAATATGAAAATGCGGTAAATAAACATTTGCAAAGCATCGTTAGCTGTAGTCATGCAACAACATGCATTCGTAAGTACCAAAACAATAACATTAGGTAGTTGAAAACGTCATCGTGACCAAGCCAGATTGTAGTCGGTAACTTCACAGATTGACGGCTATACAGGAAATCCTACTCATGCAACGGGGCGGTTTCTTGTGTGACCGTCAACCCGCAAAATTACCGTCTACAATCTGGCTTTCTCACGATGGCGTTTTCAACTATGTAACGTTATTGATTTCGTACTTACGCCTGCATGTTGTCTCATGACTACAGCTAACGATGCTTTCCACTGCTTATTCATCACCCTTCCTTACTTTGAACGATCTGAAGATCGAACTTGTGATGGAAAAATTGCGGTCGATCCATTAAAACTTTTTTACTTTTGAATTTTTTTTATTTAATGAACCACATTAAGACCGCCATCTCTTCCGACTGACCATGTCAGGCATCACTGACACAACTTACTGATGATAGTGGTGGCTGCGGATTAAATAACTAAAAGAAAACCGGCAACCAGACACATTTCGTATCCAGACACTATCAATATAGATGTCCCCTTCGCCTTGATGATGGCTACAATCCACTCTCATTCTCTCTCTCTCTCTCTCTCTCTCTCTCTCTCTCTCTCTCTCCTTGCATTAATCCCGACAGGCGGGGTCTGCTGTAATGGTTAAACGGACGTGGCATGTTAATTGTAAGGGGTGGCCAGATAATCTTCCTGTCGCCAGCCCATACCCCCTGGGACGGAATTATTGTACCATAGCTATCTGCATCTAGTGTAAGCCATGGAAGAGTGCGAACATTTTTCAGATGTCTGCGAGTCGTGTAACTGAGGCAGAACGTGGGGACCAGTTCGGTATTCACCTAGCGGGATGTGGAAAACCTCCTAAAAACCACATCCAGGCTTGCCGGCACACTGGCCCTCATCGTTAGTAGGCCGGGCATCTGGATCTGGGGCCGGCGCCCCTACCAGAGTCCAGGAAGTAGCGCGTTAGCGCTCTTGGCCGCCCTGGAGGGTTGCTAGGGACACTCTCATTGTGGTGTCTTAATGTCTGTGTAGGAATGGCAGCCTATTATTTACCAAGAGACGAAACCAGAGAAGGTGATGAGGTTGGACACATGGGTCTGGAGTGAAGTCGGCATTGAACTCATCACAAAAGTGTTGCATTGGGTTCAGATCGGAACTGTGGACAGGACAATTCGTTTCAGGAACGTTGTTTTCCACAAACTATTGCCTCACAGATGTTGCTTTATGATGCCATGTGCAGAACTCAGTGCAGTAAGATGTCTTCATATCTTTCTGCATTTGTCGTTTTGCAAGCGGAACAAGGGGATCACGCCGTAGCCACGGTAAACATCGCCGTACTGTAAAAATGGCTCCTCTGTACTTCATTGTTGTCACTACATGCAATGGCGGGTAATGTTTTCCAGGCATTCACCAAATCCTTCTATTGAATTTCCACAGGACATGGTGTGATTCATCGCTCCAAATCACTCGTTTGCCGTCCTGCACTGTGTAGTGGCATCTGTCCTTTTACCACCTCAGGCCTGGCTTAGCACTGACTACAAAAATGTGTAGCTTATGAGGAGCTGCTCGGTGATTGTACCCCATTCTTTTTAACTCCGCCGCGTGGCGTGGCCGCGCTGTTAGGGGGCGCCATGTGACGCCATGTCACGGATTGTGGGGCCCCTCCCGCCGGAGGGTCGAGTCCTCCCTCGGGCATGGGTGTGAGTGTTGTCCTTAGCGTAAGATAGTAAGATTGCGTAAGTGCTAGGGGCCGGTGACCTCAGCAGTTTGGTCCTATAATTAATTAATTAATTAATTAATTAATTAATTTTTTGCAATTAGCGTCCGCAATGCTCTATGGTCCTTGTACTTCAGTACATGAGGTCTGACTGGTTTTGGTTTAGCTGTTGTTGTGGCTTCGCATTTCATTTCACAGTCACATCACCAACAATCGACTCGGGCAGCTTTAGAAGTGTTGGAATATCCATGATTTACTTGTTACTCGGATGGTATCCAATGACTAGTCCACGTTCCAGGTCACTGAGATCTCCTAACTGCCCCGTTCTGGTATTCTCTGCCTTCTTTTATACTCAGTTCGTGACATCTAATGCTCAGTTCCGCATTACACAGCGATGTCCAGATACTCTTGATCATGTAGCGTATCTATGTCAAGTGGTGTTTCACGTTTCATCCCCTCCTCTTCAACTGACGTTACACGTTAATAACCTTCCACAATGCTTCTTATTAGTCAAATATTAAAATTTGTCTCAACCACATAAAATTTGTGATAAGACAGTGGCTGGCAAACGATGCACGCGGCTCATGAGCGCACAGCGCTGCACGTGTGCTGCTCGCGTGCAATCGTGGACAGGTGCAGTGGGGACAGCTGGCAGGTTGCGGCAGTGTAGTGCCAGGCTAAGCTGCGGGCGTTGATGCGAAGCGACCACTACGTAGTGAATGTTGTATTTCAAGAACCGGAAAATGCAGAGGGAACCAAGGAAACGGACAACTGGAGATTTGCTATCTTTTAAAAAGGAAAATTCGAAATGTTTAATATGTGGCAGCATTCTCGCTGGTCAGCAGAAGTTTAGTATTGAAGGCCATTGTAATAAATTTCACAAGGAAGAGTAAAATTTATTGTCGGATTCTGAGCGGATGGGGAAATTGACTGAGCTTAAGAAGAGCGATCTCACGATACTAGATGAATCTGTCGTAGTTGCTGTTGTCACGAGAGATCTGCGACTTTCTTTCGTCATGTCTCTGATCTAACTGATTTAACATTTTATGGAGCACTGTTTTCAATTTTTCAGGACGACAACAATAATAGCCCAGCGGTAAGTGCAAGTTATAAGATTGTGCTTAATATAGGGAGAGCTGGAAAACCATTTGCTGAATTAATAAGTCTCGGTTAAGAGCAAACATCAGTGATGAAAATTTACGTAACTGTTTGCCCTTGTCTGTATGTAGAAATTTTGTTCCAGATATTAAACGTATTGTAAACTCCACCTGTGATAATTAAATAAAACGTATCGTAGGTAATAGGTACTCTTTCAAACCATGATTTCTTTCAAGCACTCCTACTGACATTATTCCTTCATTCAATAAAGCACGTAAGGAACAAAACGCATTATAGAGGAAGGAGCGGACAGAAGGTATCGTGGGGAAGGGAGATAAGCGGGTGGCCAGCTTGCCCCTATGTGCACGCAGAACACCTGTTAACTGCACGCGCGCAATTGCGCCGCACACGTGCAGGATTCCTGCCCGCCCCTGTGATAAGATATCAAATTACACTGCACGTTTTGACAACAGGTTCTCTCGTCAAGACTCTTAAATAAAAAACGTAACAACAGTAAACACGTTGGGCTAAGTATCCCCAGCATTATTTTCCATTCTCTTCATGTTCTCCTGGCACCAAATGGTTCAAATAGCTCTGAGCACTATGGGACTTAACATCTGAGGTCATCAGTCCCATAGAACTTAGAACTACTTAAACCTAACTAACCTAAGGACATCACACACATCCATGCCCGTGGCAGGATTCGAACCTGCGACCGTAGTGGTCACGCGGTTCCAGACTGAAGCGCCTAGAACTGCACGGCCACACCGGCCGGCCCTCCTGGCACCGTTCACGTGCCTGGCTCCATGGTAGCAGCAGGATATAAAGAGGACCCAATGTTAAGCAAGACGGATACTATTTATCCCATCAGATGAATTTGAAATTGCGAATAACGATAACCATCAGCTGTAGAATGGAATGACGACAGTGAAAATTGGTGCCGGAACGGGACTCGCACCAGGATTTCCTGCTTCGTGATCCACTCCATTATAAAGCTGACGGTTACCATTAATCGCAATTCATTTGATAAGTTTTGTAATGGGTGTGGTCGTCGCAGTGCATCGTCATCAGAATAACATAGACACTGCAATATCGGATACTATTTAGTCCGACGGATTTATTGTTGTATGTTGTTAATATATTTACGTTTTTTTGTGAAAGATTCTTGTATACTCTTCCCGTAGACGAGAGCCACACATATTATATTGCAAGCCGTCGCTTGCTTTTAATCATACACACATCAAAAACAGTTTTGCATCACCCCAGTTCGAAGAACTCCTGAAGATAGACGTTGACCGTGGATATTGTATCACAGACACAGTCCTTTTGACTGTTTAGAGATGTCACTAAACCCTCCCAAAGATGTAAACAACCGTGCATAAGTAGCGCCTGCTAGACGGAGGTGGTCCGACAGCCGATCAGTTCCAGTTTTTCCACCAGGAAGGAGGTACACGGCTTGTGTTGTCTGTAGTTCAACCATCGCTAGACGGTCACTACTGAGGTTCGATCGCGTCCTCATTGTTCCTTTGTGCCATGAACGGCTCTCAACAAGTGAAGTGTCCAGGTGTCTCGGAGTGAACCAAAGCGATGTTGTTCGGACATGGAGGAGATACAGAGAGACAGTAACTGTCGATGGCAGGCCTCGCTCAGGCCGCCCAAGGGCTACTGCTGCAGTGGATGACCGCTATCTACGGATTATGGATCGGAGGAACTCTGACAGAAACGCCAAAATGTTGAATAATGCTTTTCGTGCAGCAACAGGACGTCGTCTTACGACACAAACTGTGTTCAATAGGCTACATGATGCGCAACTTCACACTCGACGTCCATGGCGAGGTCCACCTTTGCGACTACGACACTATATAGCGCGGTACAAATGGGCCCAACATCATGCCGAATGGACCGCTCAGGATTGGCATCACGTTCGCTTCACCGATGAGTGTCGCATACGCCTTCCAGACAATTGTCGGAGACGAGTTTGGAGGCAACCCTGTCAGGTTGAACGCCTTAGACTCACTGTCCAGTGAGTGCAGCAAGGTGGAGATTCCCTACTGTTTTGGGGTGGCATTATGTAGGGCCGACGTACGTCGCTAGTGGTCATAGAAGGCGCCGTAACGGCTGTACGATACGTGAATGCCATCCTCCGACGGATAGTGCAGCCATATCGGCAGCACATTGGCGAGGCATTCGTCTTCATGGACGACAATTCGCGCCCCCCACCGCGCACATCTTGTGAATAGCTTCCTTCAAGATAACGACATCGGTCGACTAGAGTGGCCAGCAAGTTCTCCAGACATTAACCGTATCGAACAAGCCTGGGATTGATTGAAAAGGGCTGTTTATGGACGACGTGACCCACCAACCAATCTGAGGTATTTACGCCGAATTGAGGAGCGGGACAATGTGGACCAACAGTGCCTTGCTGAACTTGTGGGTAGTATGCGTCGGCGAATGCAGACATGCATCAATGGAAGAGGACGTGCTACTGGGTATTAGAGGTACCAGTGTGTACAGCTATCTGGACCACCACCTCTGAAGGTCTAGCTTTATGTTGGTGCAATATTCAAAGTGTGATGTTCGTGAGCAATAGAAGGGGCAGAAATGATGCTTACGTTGATCTCCATTCCAATTTTCTGTACAGGTTCCAGAATTCTCGGCACCGAGGTGATGCCAAAGTTTTTTGATGTGTGTGTATATCGCTGAGTTATGCTAAATGTCATCATCCAAGAAAAGTATTATCTTCTCAGTAACCTTCAAATCGTGAGCTACATTCTTAACTTTTTATATAAAATTAGTGCGTTGATTCATAGCACTTTTGTTGCCTATGCCTACAGTCACTTTCAGAAATCAGATTAATGATAAAATTGACTACTTTAATAATATTGCACCTTGAATTTCTCTTGTATCCCTGTACTACCACAATAAAAGTAAAACAGTGAATATTTGGAGTATGAATGAAAACAGCTGCGTATTTAAGTTTACAAAAGCAATGATAAGTTTTATTAATCCTTTTATAACTACAACAAGCTGATAAATCTCACAAAAAACGACAAACACAAATCAGAAAAGGCATGGTGCTTCATTGGCAAAGTATTCATTGGAGTGGAAGTCATACAAATTCTCCACTGAATTAATCACTTTTACAACGCAATCCGACTTGTTTACACGAATCCACTGTGAGATCCAATCCTATTCAAATGGTGTCAACTGCGACCAAGTATACCACAAACTATGATTCACCGGAAAACAGGAAGCTATGAATATCATTTAACAACCCTACGCCGGTGCAGCAACATTTTAACCTTTCGCCTTGATTCCGGAGGTAGCAGAAAATAGCGCGCTGTGGGCGAGGAGGGGCGGGGTGAGGCAGCTGTAATGTTTTGACGCGTCCACGAAAATTTGCAAACTGCGAGAACTCACATTCTGATTATCAGAACGCGGAAGCTTCCCTATCAGAGACCTGAAATCCCGGCAGATTTCAGTGTGAAGTGCACCCGTTCGCTGATTTGGCCAAACCAATTTGACTGGCAGTCACGACGGTGCGTGCTGGAGTTGACAAAAGTCAGACGGCCGACTCAGGACGAATAAGTTCATCCTTGTGACACGCAATATGTCCGAGATGGTATGCAGTTCCACTGTCGGTACCGCTGGAAACTGGCTCTTAGTCCAAGATAAGATACAGACCACAAGTTTCAAAAATGGCTCCAAGCACGATGGGACTTAACATCTGAGGTCATCAGTCCCCTAGACTTAGAACTACTTAAACCTAACTAACCTAAGGACTCCACACACATCCATGTCCGAGGCAGGATTCGAACCTGCGACCGTGGCAGCAGCGAGGTTCCGGACTGAAACGCCTAGAACCGCTCGGTCACAACGACCGGCCCACAAGTTTCACACAGGGAAGGAGAAGAAGACGAAGGAGGAATGGAATCACAACAGCTTTGCACCAAGCCTTGGTATGGGAGCCGAATTATAAAAACGAAACCACCCTCACATTATAGAAACCAATCGAACTATCGTCATTGAATCTCCCTTCTTGACTTGTTGGCCTGGTAGGCAATCAAAACATAGCACCAGGGTTCCCACGCTGGGGGAGCAATCCTTTACTTTTCGTCTCCTGAGAGGAACCAATCTCTATCGTCCCATCTTCTAACATGAGAACGCATGGAGTTTGATGTCATTTGCACCATTTTCACAAAAGCTCAGTTTACAGTTGTCTCTCTTAAATGGCTTCCTCCACCTACTTTCTGCCAACTGGCTGCCTTCATTAAGGACTGCCGCCTGGCCGAGGTAACAAGTTTTGCATGCCGGTACCCACCTGCTCTGACCCTAAGCGAAAAGAGGAGTATGGTACAGCCAGAAATCCCTCTGCAGGTACGATTCACTGAGTTCTGCTTCCCAGAATCACTCACACAGCCAGGTCCCTGGACTCAGCATTTATGGCTGGCAATCCATCTCTCTTCTGTGTTGTTCTTCGCCTCCGCTACGGCCCCTCAGGTACAAGTTAATCTGCCAGGAAGTTTCATATCAGCGCACACTCCGCTGCAGAGTGAAAATCTCTTTCTGGATACATCAATCAGGCTGTGGCTAAGCCAGTCTCCACAGTATCTATTCTTTCAGGAGTGCTAGTTCTGCAGGTCTGCAGGAGAGCTTCTGTAAGGTTTGGAAGGTAGGAGACGAGGCACTGGAAGAAGTGAAGCTGTGAGTACGGGACGTGAGTCGTGCTTGGGCAGCTCAGTTGGTAGGGCACTTGCCAGCGAAAGGCAAAGGTCCCGAGGTCGAGTCTCGGTCCGGCACACAGTTTTAATCTGCCAGGAAGTTTCAAGTTCTCTACAGTTTACACATGCAGTTATAAGATCACTCTGCCCACAATTACCTCATGTAGAAAAAAGTGATAAATCACCCATACCAAATGTAGTAATGGTGACCACTGAGATGATGACGTAAAATACTAATATTAATCTGACTGAAAATGTTGTTATAAGCCGGCCGGTGTGGCCGTGCAGTTGTAGGCGCTTCAGTCTGGAACCGCGTGACCGCTAAGGTCGCAGGTTTGAATCCTGCCTCGGGCATGGATGTGTGAGATGTCCTTAGGTTAGTTAGGTTTAAGCAGTTCTAAGTTCTAGGGGACTGATGGTCACAAATGTTAAGTCCCATAGTGCTCAGAGCCATTTGAACCATTTTGTTGTTATAAATGTTGTTAAAATGAGATAGTGGCGTGCTACCTCTCAATATTTCGATGTCATCTCTGAAAGCTGTTTCCGAATCACAAAAAATAATTACTTCCATAAAAAAATCTCTTTCGAAATGCAGCAGCTATAAATGTTGAAAAGGTATTTGTGTACGTTCACATTGCCTGCTATAATTCAGCCCAAAATTGTGCCTTGGTATATTCATACGCTTTGGATGTATATAGGATGACATAATACATACGGACTACGTAGAGTGAAATTTCAAGAAAATTCTAGGATATGGAACCAAGTTTACAAAGAAATAATCTGCGACAGTACGTCTAATACATTTCATTAGTCTGGTAATAGGAATCAGTTACGATAACCAAAGAAAACCTCATCATAATAGGCAACAAATTATGTTAGGGATTAGAAATTTTAGAAGAATACTTACAGAATTTTCTTTTTCGTTACTACCACACTTCGTGTACGTATGCCGAAGAAGCCGCATGCAGCCAAACAATGTTTCTGCTATACCAGATTGTAGAGACAGATCATAGTTTGCAGGAGAGGAGGCAAGTGCTGAGCAAACGCCTGGCGACATCGTGTGGCTCAGTTGACGGGCAGCTCCTTGCCTCTGGGGCTCTCCTGACGTGACGCCATTGAGCAGCCGGGGGCTAAATTCTGCGTCGCATTAGCGTCGGTGCGCTCACCTGTCACTGTGGAGGGGAGTGAGGGGGGGGGGGGAGGGGGCGGCGCCCGCTGTCCATCAGATAGCACTGCCCTGGGCAGATCGTCAGATAGCCGTTGCAACCGCTGAAGCTCCGGCGGTCACGCAGGGACTCTACTGTCTTCACGAGTCTGCGCAGTGTTTCGTATTTCGCATGTTATGTTAAAGGCATCTTCTGTGAGCACTTTTTCTGGATATACATTTTGTTCTCACTTACACTTACTGATTTGTAAAGGTTCACACCAAACTTTAATTCGCTGATATCCACACACAATACTTTATACAAGAGGTACGAGTTACTCCATTGTCCTGCCACAGCTTGTGTTTTCTCTCACCTGGTCGTATGTCAGATGGTGAAAGGTGTCTAGTGTCAACATATCGTTACTAGCCCTTCACTATCCTCTCGGCCGCTCTTTGTGACAAAGTCTTTGGCCAGTCGGGTTTGCTCTCGGCCAACAGTACTCGTTCGCTGGTTTGGAGAATTTAGGAGCACTCTGGTGTGCATCCCACTCACGTTGACTGCAAATTACTTCCCTCTGGTGATTCGACCTTTTGTGCTGCCACTCCTGAGCAGCATTAAAGGGGGTGTCCTCCAACAGGATAAGGCTGGCCTACATACAACTGTTGTAACACGACATGCTCTACAGAGTGTCGGCATGTTGCCTTGGCGTGCTCGATCACCAGATTTGTCTGCAATCTATCAAATATGAGACATTATCGGACGAAATCCACAAACAGCATTAACCGTCCCTACATTGACCGACCAAGTGCAACAGGCATGGAATTCCATCACACAAACTGACATCCGACACCTGTTAACACAATTCATGCACGTTTGCATGCTTACATTCAAAATTCTGGTCGTTATACCGGTTATCAATGTACCTGTATTTCACATATGTAATGGCTTATGTCGCGCTTATATTAACCTGTCATATTGATATATTAATCTCTTAAAGATGTTACCTAGACAAATGTATTCACGAAATTTCATTATTGTACGTTAACTATCTTTTGGTTCTGCGGTTTTATTTTCCGCCGGCCAGTGTGGCCGTGCGGTTCTAAGCGCTTCAGTTTGGAACCGCGTGACCGTTACGGTCGCAGGTTCGAATCCTGCCTCGGGCATGGATGTGTGTGATGTCTTTAGGTTAGTTAGGTTTAAGTAGTTCTAAGTTCTAGGGGACTGATGACCACAGAAGTTAAGTCCAATAGTGCTCAGAGCCAGCCAGCCAGCCATTTTATTTTCCGTCAGTGTAAACCTAAAGGGCAGATATAGCTAAACTTTATAGGAATGATGTTCAGACTGTATGCTGCAGGATTCGCGTTGTTAGTAGTGTTTGTGTCACGGCTTGCCGATAAGCTCCGGTATTGATACGGTGACGTCGGGATGAAACACCAACATTAGTGTGCATTACATTTGCAGTCTGTCAACATGGGTCTGGAGAAGGTCAGCAGGGCTTTACTTATAAAGCTGTTTTATTCAAACACCAGCAATAGTACTGCTCATCTTCGCGAGTATCGACACATTAAAGGTAGAAGAAGAGGTCCTCTCTCCGCACCGGAGCTGAAGACCATGATTCGTAAGTTCGAATTAACCGGCGATTTGGGAATTGCACCTCGGAGAGGCCGACGGCCAATTGCGGCAAAAATTGCTGAAGAAGGTACTGTTGCCATGGGTCAGAATTCTGAATGCAATGTTCGAACTTCAGGCACTGCACGAGCTGTGTCACGACAGCTGGACGTTCCATGACAGCCATTGGATAAGTGCAGTGAACAATTGTGAAATGGTATGTCTAGTGCGGTTACAGCCTGTCGTGGATACATTGGCCATCACATTCTGTAACGTTTGTAACCTTGAACGTAAACAGGATATGCAATTCACAAATCCTACCACTCTCGTGTGGAAATTAAAACGTCTTTCTTTCAATAGGATATTCGTTATTTCTCTTTCGCATGTTCTTACAATGTTTCCATGAAGTTTCATTGTAGTTTGTCATGGGGGCACTCTCACGTTTAATTATAGCCGGCCTGATTATGAGTCTATTAACTCATTCATTTTTCCATTAGCCACTAACATATTCGACAGCGCATTGTGGCATTGGAACCAGTATGTACTGCACTATTTACTGATAATATTTTGTGTTTCTTGAACTAATAACTGCCTTTTACATTCTCTCTAAAGGTAGAGTAGTAGTTTCAGAACAGTCTGGAAATGTTGGCTCGCAGCCTACTGTAGTATTGAACCTGCAAGTAGAGTTCGCAGCAGCTCATAGTCATATCAACTGACACTGGTTAAATGCCATCATTAGTACAATAACCAAACTAACAAGAGAGGGCTGATGTTCGCCGCTTTAACTTTGCTAAATGTGTTGAACATGCACACTTTCTTATGAGCTCACCCTTCGCTTTTATCACATTTAACATATGGCTGTTGCTTGTCGAATGCATTCGTTACTGAGTAACGAATGTGCTACGAGGTTGGAGGTAACGTTTTGTTACTATCTGAAAATTTTCGTTACTACCTGAAAGTTTCGTTACTCGTTTTTTTTCTTCCTCACATGCATTTCGTGTCTCACCCAGGCTCAGTCAATAGATTTCGTTTGCCTCTAGTTCGTTACCCTCATCGGACTCGGAGCGTACCGTTACCCGGCTGTCTTCTTTCCCACGCGTTTACAATGTACCCACAATGGTTCGCAAATAGTAAGAGGTGAAGTACAACTAACATTACTGCGACATCTTACCCGGAATCTCCCACCCATGTCAGAACCACCCTTAAGGGTCTCCAGGACAGTAACTACGCAATGGACTAAACAGCGCTAACAATCAAACTGTGGCATCCAGCAGTCCTTTGGGTATTTCAGTACAGGAATCCTACCCTCCTGATGTATCCCCAAGTCACAGGAGAATTAACAAATTCATAAATGATAAAGAAGAACAAGCTACTGAAATAAAATATTGTTTTCCTCAGACTGAATTTATTATAATATAAAATAGGAAATACGTACATAAAACATCTGTAAAAAATGAAAAACACACACGATACAAAATTCACGGTCGCAGATGATACTAATGACAGGTAAAATTGTTAAAAGGGGAATGGGGTGACCAAGTTAATATGGAGTCTCCCAAAATATGATCGCAATAAACACTATCTGATTAATTTGTATTGAATTGACAGATACTGTGAACCTCTAGCTGGACGTTCAATACGACACACATTAGCCGAAATGCAAGTGGTGCAGGTCAGATGGACTCGCTGTAGTGAAGACTAAGCTCCTCAAAGTAACATCCCTGGCAATCACGGGCTGCAGATATACGAGGGTGGTTTGAAAAGTTCTCGGAATCACCTCGAGAGGTCAGCGCTAGCGCAACGAGTTGTTCACGTGATATTCATTGGACTGTTGCCTGTAAACAAGTGCCACGTCAGTGCTCTTGGAAGAGAGCTGTGGTGGTGACATGGCTCGGGTTCTTGTTCCCGCGTAGTGATTTGTGAAGATGGAAAAAATCGAGATTCGAGCAGTGATTAAGTACTTGGGGTAAAGGAAGATATGAAAGCAAAGGACACCGATTTCCAGAATACACTAGCGGATTCTGCTCCTTCATATTCAGCTGTAGCCAAGTGGACAAATGAATTTAAATTTTGTCAGGAGAGTTTAGATGATGATCCGCCCAGTGGTCGGCCAAGATGTGTCACTACGCCAGAAATCATTGCAAAAGGGCGCAAAATGATCATGGAGGATGAGCGATTGAAAGTGTGTCAAATTTCTCACGCTTTCCAGATGTCATCTGAAAGGATATATCACATTTTAACTGAAGAATTAGAAATGAAGAAATTATCTGTAAGATGGGTGCCGCGACAAGACAATGCGCCCGCACACATCTGCCGTCGCCATGGCAAAATTACGCAAGCTAAGGAATGAATTCTTGCCACATACCCCTTATTCACCTGATATGGCTGCGCCAGACTTCCATCTCTTCCCAAAACTGAAAATTATTCTTGGTGGATGAAGATTCACTTCTAACGAAGAACTGAACTTTTCAAACCACCCTCGTACTCGTCGATGTGCTGTTCAACGAGTGACGTGATGTCTGCTCGAAGGTGCACAGTTGCTAAGACCGCTAAAAGTCCACCCTTGTATCAGGGTGAGTGGGAAAACATTGCTGGTGACGGCGGAAAAACCATGACTGTGCTCTCCGGCAGTCCTCCACTGAATGTCATGAAAAGTCTTCCTTTTCCTTCCTTTTCCTCTCAACAACATTGCTCCAAGCAGCTCGCTTAATTCGCACCAATGGAGTAATTATAACATTGCACCAGAAATCCGTTCTAGGAGCGAAATAAAGTATCCCCACAGTGGGAAAGCTTGCCGTGAAAAGCTATGCACACTCCCACAGCAAGTTCTGGCATCCAAGGCGGTCTTCCACTTCGCCGCGATATTCTCCCTCACGCGGAGGTCGTCGCAGGTCAGAAACGCTGTGGCAGGTTTTTGGTTCTCACGGTGCTCTGGCGCCAGAGAGATGGAAAACGCTCCTCTTCCCAGAGCAATACTTTAAGTAGGCGCCAGACTGTCACACGTGACATCATGAACTCGTAAATAGCCACTGCCACCCGAACAGGACAACATGTCCGACAGTGTAACCACAGAGTAACACGTATAGAAAGGAAGCGGCCTCCCGCCCCCTCCCTCCTAAGTCACTGTGTCGTGTTCTGGCCTTAGTTCCGTTAGATGGCAGCAGATGTCAGGTAGTCGCCTGCTTAGTTTCGGTAGGCTGCAGTGAAGGTGCTTCAGCAAAAGCCTCAGTGATGGCTGAGGGTAGCATGGTGGGCAGGCAGAGGGTGGAGCGCGAAAAGCACCTATGCGTGTAGCAAAGCATCTCACAACAACAGACGAGATAAGTTCATCGTTGTACGATAACATGAGAGACTGCTTAATGCAGTGGTTGCTGGGAAATTATAAAAAATAATCGATAGGAACACCCTATCAAAATTTTTGACTTTCGCTTATTGTATTGCTGTCCGCTCTCTTTCTCTGTAGCGCAACGCCAGACGCCGGAGAATGACCTGAGGCTTGCCGGTTCGCTCACCTCGCCTCACAGGGAACATAAAACGGCTTTTGCCACAACTAGGCTTGCCAGTTCGCTCACCTGGCCTCACAGGGAACGTAAAACGGCTTTTGCCACAACTAGGCTTGCCGGTTCGCTCACCTGGCCTCACAGGGAACGTAAAACGGCTTTTGCCACAACTAGGCTTGCCGGTTCGCTCACCTGGCCTCACAGGGAACGTAAAACGGCTTTTGCCACAACTAGGCTTGCCGGTTCGCTCACCTGGCCTCACAGGGAACGTAAAACGGCTTTTGCCACAACTAGGCTTGCCGGTTCGCTCACCTGGCCTCACAGGGAATGTAAAACGGCTTTTGCCACAACTAACGCATGTCCAAGCCTGCCCGGCTAGCTGCACGGTCTATAGCGCTGCTTCCCAAGGGGAAGGCATGCCGATCCCCGGCATGAATCAGCCCGGCGGATTAGTGTCGAGGTCCGGTGTGCCGGCCAACATGTGGATGTTTTTTAAGGTGGTTTTCCATCTGCCTCGGCGAATGCGGGCTGGTTCCCCTTATTCCGCCTCAGTTAAACTGTGTGCAAACACCATTTCCACATAAGCGTACACTATAATTATTTTACCACGCAAACATTTGGGCATTTGTGTTTACACTAGTCCGGTATGGACGTTCCCGGAGGGAGGGGGGGGGGGGTGTCCACTGGAGGCCGAACCGCACATAACCCTGGGTTCGGTGTGGGGCGGCGATGGAGTGGGAGGAATGCTGTGGCCTGTTGTGGGGTTGTGAACCACTGAGGGCTACGGCGGAACGAAGCCTCTCCGTCGTTTCTAGGTCCCCTGTTCAATACATTTCAATACAATACAATACAGTCATATCCAAGGGGCACTCGCCCCTACGAAAAAAGAAACAATTATCAATTGCCCCCAACTATTAATTCTAGTGGCAGACGAACTCTGTCATTCCATCTAATACATTCATTTAATTGCCCTGATGGGTCGGTATTAACTGAGATGGCTGTATTGCCTGCGTATCTATTATTTAAGTAACAAAGATGAAAGAAAGTTAGCGCAAAGACTTAGTTACTATAACGACATGTTAATAATTTTCTCCATTTTTTGTTTTAATAAAACTATTTTATTTTAGAGCAAATATAATTGTCTATAAATGTGTTATTTGTGATGAAGACAAAGCACTTGTGCGGGTGTATAAGACATGCAGTCATAATATGTAAGCTGGAGTAATCAGTTTATAAAATGTTATCGTTTATTCGTCTTTTGTCTGATATACTTCACTTGTTACTTTTATTTTTACATTTCCTCCTCCTAGCTGCGATCTATTTGGTCTTATGCATGAATGTAAGTTTAGTTCAGTGAGAATAAAACTCACATTTGATGAAACTTTATGTCATTTTTTTTGATTTTGTTCAAATAACAGCCTTATTATGTTGCTGAAAGAGTTTGCGATAGAAGTGCAAGTGAGAATGCGAATAACTGGCTTGTACGACGTATGTTTAACCATCTCTCTGAGATGCTACGAATTTTAGTAATTATTCAGAACCTGCATGCTACTGAACAACACTGGAACAATTGAAAGATTCGAACCGGATAAGGTCTTGAGAATAAGAAACCAAGCCAGTTATTCCCGAAATACATAATATTTCGTGTTCATCGTCAGTTTAACTCGCCGGTTATAGAGCTCAAGAACTACGCCGCAGTTTTCGTATTCATCACATTTCTTACTCTCAGCGGAGTAAGTCATTAGTGACACGGAGTAGCAAATACAGCTTGTCACTCGAAATGATTACTTTCGGCACATTCAATTCGTGTCCAACTCTGGTGGAGCTCTAAGTGTTTTTAACACTTAAAATCCTTTTCACAAGTTTCTATTTCCGCAGTAAATTGCTGGTGTCTCCGACAACCCGAGCGTTAAATGGTAGTTTTCAGAACGATCAGTAAATGGTTGAAATACAGTTACTGCACTTGATGACCGTAAGTGTACGTGCCTTACCAGCGCGAGCTCGGCTTAAGTACGACAGAGTTGCTGCGTCTACCTGTAGTGGTGTAAGTGCGGCAGTGGATTGACGATTCAGTTTGGAAGTATTCTGGTACGATGGCGAGTTCAGCTCTTGCAACTTCGGTTTTTATGAGTAATGCCAGCACAGCTATATTAACTGTTAGTATGCAGAAGACGAAAATCTGCTCTGGAAAGTGATCCCGTTCACGTAATACCTACAACTTGATATGGTACTACACGTGAGGCGTGTTATTACAACATCAATAATAGCGTTCAGAAACGAAATTAACGAGTAACGAACACTTCTTATCGGGTATGTTTCCTGGGCCGAGTCAAGCCGCAAAAATACGGTACTCTAATCTGCCCAGTTGCCTTGTACGGTGAGGAATGTTGGCTCGCAACGAGAGGAGCAGAGCAACGACTTGCTGTAATGGAAAACAAAATACCTCAGTGAGCATCTGGCCCCACACTTCGCGATTGTGTGATTATTGACGAAATACGCAGTTGGTACTAAATGGCACGTATCACTGAGAAGATGAGGGAAAGCCTGTCTACGGTGGTGTGGACATATTCAAGTACTTCGAGCACAACAGGAAAACGCGGATATTCGTTGAAAGTCGACGGCAAACTATTGGGAAACAGAGGCAACATTGGCTAGATGTCCTCCATACAGTCCTCAGCGAGCCGCCATACTGACCAGACAAAAGACAGTGTGAAGCGAAGATAGATTGTTCTTGATCCTATTAGTGCGTTTATAATTAATTGCGACTTTTGACTTTTGGCCCAGCGGATAGGTCTTATCGACATTCCCCAGGTAACACCAATGGTAAGCCGGCTTACCCTACAACGCCGTTTGCGGTTTGATTGGTAAAGCGCCCCTGTTACCATGCAGTGAATAAACAGCCCACGTGTAGTCGCACAGTAGATTAATCTACGCTCGTCAGCTCTCGCTGTGACGTGGAATTTTTGGCGATGACGTGTTCCGCAGTGATCAGGTGTTGCGAACCAGTTTTTTTGTGATGACATTGCTTTAATAACAACAGTACAGAGTGTCTGAACACTGGATTACCTATAGAAAAAGAGCGTCCAAGAACACATTCACTGACTGTGAAGACATGGAGCCTTGGAAGTGGTACGAGACCATGAATTTGTGTACTCAGCACGCAGTTATTCGGAACTCGAGTGCAATAGTGGCGGTCCGATTTTAGATGTTACAAGGACACAAAAGCTGTGCTGAGGTTTGGGAAGGAGAAGGAGAGGAAGGAAGACGATGCATCTCGTTCTATATAAAAACTACGGACGAGAAAAGAAGTTACAATTACGGGTAACCAAGATGGACGCATTCTACCATGCTGCAGAGTGCAGACATGTGTACGCTTATTATCAGTGCAAGGAATACCCTGCTTTAAATAAACTTATTGTCTGCCACAAAGAGGCAGAGTTGTTTAACCGGAGTAGGTCGTCACTTTGAAATTGCCTTCACGAGACCTTGCCGGCACAAAAAGTTTCCGTCTTGGACATTTATCGTCGAGAGAAGTGAAAGTGACTCAGTGGTCTAGAAATGCCAATATTTGCGTACCGAGAGGAGAATTTCGTTCGAAGACATTGTGTGGCCGGAAGAGACGTGGGGTAATGCGTGTCGCACACTGACAAGTTAGTGGAAGGCTCGCACAGTACGAGTAAGGAGGAGAGCACTGTTACGCAAGGGTGTCAGCGTAATTGTCCTCCACGGCTCTACTTCATTGCAAACTGCGTATTGCTGTTTGGTTCCAGGAAGCAAAGTGAGTGTCATGAGGGAATGAAAGACAAAGTTTGCGCAGAGTGGTTTTCATATTCTCCTGTAATATATTCCTGATAAATCGACAACAGTTATGGACAATGTACCATGCCACTTTCTGGTGATAGATAAAGCTCCGGTAGATCAATAGTAGAAAGCAGGTATTTTGCTCCAGTTGAAAAGAAATTTTCAATCGGATAAAGTTGACGCTGTCATGTATAACGTGTAGTCAATCGAACTTTTAGCGCGGTACAAGCCAAAATCACCACGCTTCCAGGTCGACGAACTAGCTCACGCTGAAGGACATAGTGTTATCTGGCTTTCTCTGTAACCACGCTTATCTCAATCGGAATATATGGGCTCAGGTGAAAGGTAATTCGACACTTAGTAAGGCTGAAATGCTGACAAAAGAAGCCACAGCAAATGTTACCCCAGACGACTGACCTCGAGTGGTTAGCCTTGCCAACAAGGTAGTTGAGGAGACAGGGAGTAGTGAACGAGTAACTCCGTTACCATTTCCGGGTTCGAGGACGAGAACAATTCATCCTTTAGGTTCACTCCACTTACACCGATAGTGTATGTACAAAATATTAATTGATTTCTCTGCCGTGTTCAATATTGTCGTATTTACTTAAGTGAAATAATGTTTGCCTGGCGGCAAGTTAACGGCCGCGACCAAAGGCAGGCGTACACTCATGTCCAGCGCAAAACTTCCACATGTCGTCAACCATGTGTCTACATCCTGTACTCTTACATCCAACGGGGGAGACATTTTATTTGACAGTCCCTTGCCGGGTGTCGGCGGATAAATACGATATTGGAGTACTTGTGTTATTCTCAATTACAATACAAAGATCATTAGGTCATGCAAGCATTAACACAGTCACTGCAGTATCGCATGTATCCGCCGAAACGGGGCAGAAGTCTTTCAAGTAAAATGCCTCGCCTTTACGGGAACGTACATAATGAATGAACGAGTACAGGATGTTAAAAATGTGTGTCCCCCCTAAGGAACCAAACTGCGGAGGTCATCGGTCCCTAGACTCACACACTACTAAATGTAAATATCGTGTGAGTAGGGCCTCCCGTCGGGTAGTCCGTTCGCCTGGTGCAAGTCTTTCGATTTGATGTCACTTAGGCGACTTGCGCGTCGATGGGGATGAAATGATGATGATTAGGACAACACGACACCCAGTCCCTGAGCGGAGAAGACCTCCGACCCAGCCGGTAATGGAACCCGGTCCCTTAGGATTGACAGTCTGTCGCGATGACCTTTTTTTTGGTGCATTTTGTTCGTTGCTGATCGTTGTGTTTGGTCGTTGATGACATCCGTTCAAGTTCGTTTGTTGATCCTTCCACTCAGTTTTTTTATTACAGAGACCGAGCAGCTCTGTGACCGAACTGCTGAGTTACCTTGTCGGCTTAATGATGATGAAAGCCGGCCGAAGTGGCCGAGCGGTTCTAGGCGCTTCAGTCTGGAACCGTGCGACCACTACGGTCGCAGGTTCGAATCCTGCCTCGGGCATGGATGTGTGTGATGTCCTTAGGTTAGTTAGGTTTAAGTAGTTTTAAGTTCTAGGGGACTGATGACCTAAGAAGATAAGTCCCTTAGTGCTCAGAGCCAGCCAATGATGAAAACAGCACAACACCCAGTCCCTGAGTGGAGAATATCGCTCAGCTACCGGGGCGGACCACATACTACTTAAACTAACTTATGTTAAGAACAACACACACACACACACACACACACACACACGCACACACACACACACACACTCACGCACACACAAATGTCCGAGGAAGGACTCGAATCTTCGGCGGGACGGGAGCACAGGATGTAGACGCATGATTGACGACATATGGCAGTTTGGGTCTGGCCGTGATCCGCATTCGGATATCCAGATGGTAAGGCGACCGCTTGCGACAAGGTGGATATCCGGGTTCGAGTCCCATCTGTCACAAACTTTCATTGTCGTTATTCCATTATACAGTTGATGGTAATCTATATTCGCAACTGCGAATACTTTTAATGTGTTTTAGACAGCTGTCGTCCCCGCAGTGCTTGTCCGAAGGAACTTTACATCATAATTCGGAATAACACAGGCAGTGCAATATCGTAAAGGTAGGCGTGGGATTATCGTCGCCAGCTGGGGCGTTTAGCACGCTCCGGCAGCTACGTTTCCCTTCATTTGCTCCGGACCGAAACGTCAAATGTCACAACTGATTTTAAACGCACTGTATATTGCGATAAGTCCGCTAAGGAAGAAGAAGAAGAAGTGCAAATCTTATAGAAAAACCGAGCAAATGCAATACGAAATGTAGACATTACTTTTACGAAGCTAATCTCCTGGCGCTATCATAATAGCTGTGCAATGTCGGGAGCACTACGACGCGATCACGACCGCTGCCTACGACGCAGTACGGCGCTGAGAGTGTGTCGCCCAGGCGTGGCCGGGACTCCCTGTGGGGTGCGTAAACAGCCCATTAAAGCTGGGCCCACGCCGCCCCACCCCGCCACTGCCCCTGCTGTCGGGGCGACCGCAGTTTACAGCACTTGCTGCCGACCAGTAATGACGGCGCTCGGCTATTAGCGGCTGCGATGGTGGGCTGCGGGATCGATACCCGCGGTGGGCGGCAGGTGGTCCGCTCCGGTCTGACAGTGCACGGGGTCCCTGACCGCGGGACGCCGCAGCGGGCGGCTGGCGGCGAGGCTGCCGGTGGAGGCGCGTGCGCTGCGCTTGGTGTTTGGCATGCCTGTATCCGGTGTGGAGCTGTAAAAGCAACGACTAATCTTGGTACCGTATGTACTAGGTATTACCAACTAGCACACGTGTTACAAAATATTCGTCACTCGTTACTTTCGTAGCTGAGCGTGACTACTGATGTAGCCATAACACACATGTCCTTTTTTCCTTAATACACTGACTGACCAAAAAGTGAAGCATCTGCAATGCGCGAAGAAAACGAAATGAAACTTCCCAGGTTGAAAAGTACATAATGTTATTTTTGTGATTACAAAATCAAGTGATGATGAAATGAAACAGAAATTCCGACATCAGTTGCAGTGCAATCTGGCACTGAAATGAATTCAATGGCTAGAGAAAATTTGGGCCGAACTGAGACTCGAACGCGGATTTCCTCCTTTACCTGAGTGGTCACTTTAATCGCTTCAGTTATCCTAGGCAGCTTCCCATCAAAACAAAATTTCCAGATCGTCGAACACTACTTTCTTAGCGCCCCCTCTTTCCCATATTCACTGCTCGCAGCCACACGCTGATTACCTCAAGAGTTCGGGAGAGACAGTGGCCGTCACGTTGAATATATTTATATTCACTGCTCTTCAGCTGTACATATATGTGATGAAATGAAATGGAAATTCGGACATCGGGCCCAATCGGGCACCGAATTAAATTCAATGGCGACAAGTGAATATTCTTGCCAGACGTGTATAAAAATCGAGTCAGGTCTACAAATAACTTGGCAATATGAGCTCATATACATAGATACTCCGCAAGTCACAGTATGGTGTGTGGTGGAGGGTACCGTGTACCACTACTAGTCATTTCCTTTCCTGTTCCACTCCCAAATACAGCGAGGGAACAACGACTATCTATGAGGGATATTCGGAAAGTAAGTTCCGATCGGTAAAGAAATGGAAAGCACTGTGAAAATCTAATAAAGCTTTGCTCATATGTGTTCGACAGTGTCTCTAGTATGCCTATCGATTACATCAATTCGCTCTTTTCAGTTCTGTGTGCATAGAGAGCACATACAGATGCGCAGAAAATAGTATCTCCCGCCAACTATGAGGTCCTGATGAGAGATTTCGCCTGATGTTATGCAGCTCACATTACAGAACTGTCATAATTTTTCCTTCGGGTGCATCTACATCTACATCTACGTGATTACTCTGCTATTCAGAATAAAGTCCCTGGGAGAAGGTTCAATAAACCACCTTCAAGCTGTCTCTCTACCGTTGCAATCTCGAAAGACGCGCGGGAAAATCCAGGACTTAAATTTTTCTGTGAGAGCCCTGATTTCTCTTATTTTATCAAAAATGGTTCAAATGGCTCTAAGCACTATGGGACTTAACATCTGAGGTCATCAGTCCCCTAGACTTAGAACTACTTATACTTAACTAACCTAAGGACATCACACACATTCATGCCCGACGCAGGATTCGAACCTGCGACCGTAGCAGCAGCGCGGTTCCGTCTTATTTTATCGTGATGATCATTTCTCCCTATGTAGGTGGGTGACGGACTTGATAGCCATTTAATGTGCTTCCTTATGAATATAAAGACGTTAATAGAATTTCAAATCCTCACTGCAATTACACTGCATTCTCCTACCGCCCGAAATTTGTGAAAATGAACTTACAGGAACTGATTTGCAACTTGAGTTACGCGGCCCCTTTGTGGTAGGTATTAGGTAGTGGTTTCACCAACGCTGCTTTACACTATCTACCGTGTATCTACTACTACAGAGTGAAGGGACGTCGGAAGGAAGATGTAATGATATGTGTGCCTCACTGCTTTTTTAAAAACTAATTTAGGTCTGATTTTATTCTGAGAAGCTCAGTAATGTATGTAAATACCGTAAATGTAAATGTGATTCAAAAAGTACTTGAAGTGAAGTGAAGTGCAGCTGGACAGCAAGAAACTCTTTAGCGCACAATCAACGCAACGATAGTATTAGAGAATCTTTGAGTATGGACTCTAAAAAAAAAAAAAAGACAATTGATTTATTAAAAAAAAGACTGTTAATCTGTATCTTGTGGAAGGAGGACGTGTTGCTAGGCCGTCGCTCAGAACATATTGTTACATTTAATGAAAATTGATATTTTAGTGATAAAACCGAGTAAACTATGTGTAAGAGTTGCCAAACATTTATGTATACAAATTTTCTGGAAGTGAAGAATAGAAATATCTTGTTTTTGGAAAGGGAGGTGACCTTCATTGTCGTCGCCGTCTATCAATCGACAGAATTGTAAGTGTACGAAGTTCACTTAAATATATGAAAAGAAATGCATTCTCTATAGTTTTCATTCAATAAGTAACAATCCCTCATAATTTCTTAATTACAGTAATTGGATTATGTTCTTGTACAATAGTATGGTGCTGAAATTCACTGACCAATTTTGATGTAGCAGGAAGTGTAGTTCGAAGGAAGTTCGCGTGCTACGCAGTCTCCTTTTCTCACGAAAAGCAGATTGCTGTTTCATCTTATTTACTTACAACAGTGGTCCCTTAGGTATGAATAGCTACGAAAACTTGGGCTCAAAGCTATCCACAATACGGCCAAGGAGCTAACAGAGTCGTATTTCAAACCTTAAAGAACAATAACTTCCTCCAAATCGTAATACGTCACCAACTGGTGCAGAAGCTGATAATTCAAGGAGGCAACAACCAAAATTCAATCAAAAATCAATTTCTCTCTCTCTCCAAACACATATATAAATATTCATATTATTAAGATAAGTCATATCCATTTCATATGCTTCCTTATGAATAAAAGACGTTAAGAGAATTTTCAAATCCTTACTGCAATTAAACTGCATTCTCCTACCGCCCGAAATTCGTGAAAATGAACTTACAGGAACTGATTTGCAACTTGAGTTACACGGTACCTTTGTGGTAGGTATTAGGTAGTGGTTTCATCAATGCTGCTTTACACTGCCTATCGTGTATCTACTACTGCAGAGTGAAGGGACGTCGGAAGGAAGAACTGTAGGTGAACCGTTCGATGAAAGTGACAGGTTCAAATGGCTCTGAGCACTATGGGACTTAACATCTGAGGTCATCAGTCCCCTAGAACTTAGAACTACTTAAACCTAACTTGCCTAAGGACGTCACACACACATCCATGCCCGAGGCAGGATTCGAACCTGCGACCTTAGCAGTCGCGCAGTTCCGGACTGAAGCGTCTAGAACCGCTCGGCCACCGCGGCCGGGTGAAAGTGACAGAGAGAGAGAGAGAGAGAGAGAGAGAGAGAGAGAGAGAGAGAGAGAGAGAAAGGAGCCGACAGAACGTCCCCGCTCCGCCGCAAGCCGAAAGTGTTTATATGTGCAAATAAAATGTGGTGATGACTGCGGATTCTGCTATTTAATTCAAAAAGAAGGAATCATCGCAAACACGAGAATTTGCACCATGTAGTCAGAACAGGCGCTACCGTCAGATTCGAGGAGTGTGATGTTCCTTTCAGCCCATATTGTATCTAACGAGCTGTTGAAATATGTCAAGTTTCATCCTCTATTTTTTGTCGCTGTAAATAGCTAGAAGCGACGGGGCATTGTACTCCGTTAATGGAATTATCGCCGAGGTCGTGATCAGGCAGGACCCTAGCAACATATCAGCGTTAATCCGGAACGCGCGTGTCGCTGATCCAATTACACGAGGCCTGCATTACCGCCAGTGATCAGGGGTTCCGGTCAATGTTCTGTGCAGGGCGCCACCTCACCCGTAGCGTGACGTTGCATAACAAAGCCAGGGGCATCGAATTTATATTCAGCGTAGGCCAGCGGCCTAGGTGGACAACGCAGTCTAAAGCCAGGAACGCAGGGGTCGTAGTATCAACATATGTAACGCACAATATTGTACTCAACATTGTGATTTTGCTCTTTATTTTTGATGCACTTTTTCACAACAAGCGATGAGACACTTGCTTTTTATCCGTAAACTACTACCTGTTTAGAATCTTTAGGATGTGTAACTGAATGTACTATCGATTTATATAAGTCTTTGGCTCGTCTGTCTATTATTCTACGCACGACAGTACATCGACTCAAATTAGTTCCAATATCGCATACATTTTATAAGGTTAACTGCAGAATATGAACTGCGTTGCTCATCGAACTACAGTTGGAGTGATTTTGAACGACTATTATGAAACAGATAGAGGTTAGGTTTGTACCCATCGTATCAATAAAACCCAAATTTCGCGGGAAGTAAATAACTGGATTGAGAATAACGTCGTTGCAACCACTAAACGAATGTTAAGATGTGAAGATACAGTCCTATTACAATTCGGAATAACATTTCATTGCGAAGCTGCCTGGCTACACACCTGCAATTTCTAAATATCGCAACTAGGCACACAACTAACTGCATCCATCTAGAGAAACTAATTCTAAATTCCTTGTTACGACCAACAGTGAGAGCCTTACTTCACCGCATACCAAACGCAACGCCTTTCTTCATTGTGTCAGATACACAAATCTCCTTATGGTATTTCAACCGTTATATCTCAGTCTGCTCGCTTCTCATGGGCTACAAATTTCAGCGCTCTCCCAGCCTCTAATTAGTGATGTCAATCGCTCTAAATAACTGCAGATATTTACAAGAATATGGTAAGAAAAGGACGAATAACACAAGGAAATAGGTGCAGAAACTATATACTGTTGTGTGCTCTCATTTTTTGTGAACATTACTGTTGCGTTGATACTGTTTGTTAATGCTGATGGGTAAATAAGTATTTTTATTCCGTATATCGTTCCGTCAGTCGATACTGTCGCTTCCGATGTGCCATCTAAAGATAACTTGCTGATTATCGTATCTGCTTTAGATCAGCAGTAATAATTTTACCAAAAGTTATTTACTGCAACAATAATATTAATACTATATCTCAAAATAATTAAGACAGAACGAAGTTCAGTTTTATAATAGTGTTTCTAATTTCTCCGCATCTCCGCTGGAAAACAACTTACTGTTGAATGCACGCTAAAGTTATACCGGGTGATCAAAAAGTCAGTATAAATTTGAAAACTTAATAAACCACGGAATAGTGTAGATGGAGTGGTAAAATTGAGACACATGCTTGGAATGGCATGGAGTTTTATTAGAACAAAAAAAAACCATATTGCTAGAGGCGTGAAAGTTCTCTTGCGAGCGTCGTTTGGTGATGATCGTGTGCTCAGCCGCCACTTTCGCGCGATTATTGGCTTTGGGGTTACCTGTGTATCGCGATCGACAGACAGCTCTAGGGATGCTGAAAGACAAGTGGTTCAAATGGCTCTGAGCACTGAGGTCATCTGTCCCCTATAACTTAGAATTACTTAAACCTAACTAACCTAAGGACATCACACACATCCATGCCCGAGCAGGATTCGAACCTGCAGCAGCGTGGTTCCGCCTTATTTTATCGTGATGATCATTTCTCCTAATGTATGTGGGTGACGGACTTGATAGCCATTTCATGCGGGTCGGAATGGCCGAGCGGTTCTAGCCGCTACAGTCTGGAACCGCGCGACCGCTACGGTCGCAGGTTCGAATCCTGTCTCGGGCATGGATGTGTGTGATGTCCTTAGGTTAGGTAGGTTTAAGTAGTTCTAAGTTATAGGGGACTGATGACCTCAGAAGTTAAGTCCCATAGTGCTCAGAGCCATTTTTGAACAACTCCGAACGGCGAAAGACAACATCCGACGCCATTGCCTCACCATAACTCCGGACATGCTTTACAGTGCTGTTCACAGCATTATTCCTCGACTACAGCTATTGTTGAGGACTGATGGTGGACATATTGACCACATCCTGTAAAGATCATCATTTTTGCTTTGTCTTACTTTGTTATGCTAATTATTGCTATTCTAATCAGATTAAGCGCCATCTGTCGGAAATTTTTTGAACGTTTGTATATGTTTGGTTCTAATAAAACCCCATGTCATTCCAAGCATGTGTGTCAATTTGTACCTCTCTGTCGTCATTATTCCGTAACATGTTTTCCAGGTAGGTATGCAACAGGGTAGTCATTGTGGAGGATGGTCACGTCGGATCGGCTGATGTGATTTGAGGTACATCCTACCTCTCTGACCTCAAACGAGCTCCATTTGCGTCTCTGTGAGTGTTAGAGCGAAATGGTTGAGTACATGTTTGCAGAATACGCCGACATGATCCTTCTGAACGGCGAACCTCACGGTAATGGTAGTGTTGCTCGTTGCCTTTGTCAGGATTGTTCTCTACAACATCTGACTCTATCGCACACGATTTTCGCCACAATTACGCAACCGGTTCGAAAAAAGAGTCCCTCCACCGTCAGCAGGCGTGACTCTGATGATCGAAAGAGACGCCGCACACCCGTACTGCATGTCAATGAGTGAACGAGCTATTTACTCTGCTATTAATGAGTGGAATTGTAAAACAGGTGACATACTGGGTCATGTCTAATCAATTACTCATAGAAGTGGTCGCATTACCAACATGTTTTGAAATGGTTGTGGCTCACTCCCCTCTAAAAGTCCTGGAAGTTTGTAACGGAAATTTTCAAAACCACGTACATTCTCATTTTAGTAGTTTTTTACATTGGCTAAAAATATGAGAAATAACTTCATGAATACTGATGGAAAAATGATGTATATCACCGTGTGGCGGAAGTGATTTAGTTTGCGAAGTTATTATTTTATTCCGCTTCATTTATTTATTTTTTGCCTGTAGGGGCAGTTGCCCTCCCCCATCCCTCGCTAGGTATGCCATGGGAAGGTTAACAGACATCTTTCGCCACACCACGAGCTGCATACAAAATATTTAATTGCCAGAACGATATTCAGGCATAGAGACCATCGTCAGTAACATCTGATACAGAGGACACATAAACAAATGTATAAATATCGGTATCTACATCATTTTGCATATATAACAGTAAACTACTTAAATATTATGCACATCCTTAACAAGCGACGAGCGTGTGCATTATAAAATACCCGTGATGTGAAAATTGAAGTGAAGCTAGAAAACACAGTGTGCCGTGGAAATTTAAAATTCAATTATAACCATGTCTATTTGATCATAATCGGACCCACCTCTGCAGTAGCCAGGTCGTCATGCGTACGTGTTTCAGCTGTCAAATAGTAGGCGGCCACTCTGCCTGTTCACAATGAATAGCCGTGACACGGAATGAAAACGTAGATATGGTGGTCATGGAAGGTCGACGTCGATTACTGGGAATTGCTACAACGGGTAGATGGATTACAATTCAGCAGAACAGTAATTTATTTGTGTGATATTATGCCCTATTACCTTGTAGTGCGAGATGGCTGTACATTCTCAGTGCGTTTCAGTTCCTGCATTGACAGTAGTTAAATAATAATCATTAACTAAGTACGAACAGGCCTTGGAAGGCCCAACGGCACCGACCGGCCGCCGTGTCATCTTCAGTCCACAGGCGTCACTGGATGCGGATGTGGAGGGGCATGTGGTCAGCACACCGCTCTCCCTGCTGTATGTCAATTGACGAGACCGGAGCCGCTACTTCTCAATCAAGCAGCTCCTCATTTTGCCTGACAAGGACTGAGCGCACCCCACTTGCCAACAACACTCGGCAGGCCGGTTGCTCACCCATCCAAGTGCTAGCCCAGCCCGACAGCGCTTAACTTCGGTGATCTGATGGGAACCCGTGTTGTCACTGCGGTAAGGCCGTTGCCAACAATAATGACACTACAGTTAAAAATGTAGCTATTATTTTTTTTTAGTATGACTATGTCTACACCTACATCTACATCTACATCTACATGGATACTCTGCAAATAATACTGAAGTGCCTGGCAGAGGGTTCATCGAACCACCTTCACAATAATTATTTGTTATTCCAATCTCGAACAGCACCCGAAAAAACGATCACCTATATCTTTCCGTGCGAGCTCTGATTTTCCTTATTTTATTATGATGATCGTTTCTTTATATGTAGGTCAGCGTCAACAAAATATTTTCGCATTCTCAAGAGATCGTTGGTGATTGAAATTTCGTGAGAAGATTCCGCCGCAACGGAAAATTCCTATGTTTTAATGATGTCCACCCCAGACCCTGTATCGTCTACGAGACACTCTCTCCACTATTTAGCGGTAAAAGAAAACATGCTGCTTGCCTTTGAGCTTTCTCATTGTACTCTGCTGTCTTTGGTTTGCCTTCCCTACAACATTTTTTTGTGTGTTCTTTCCAATTTCAGTTATTCGCAATTGTAATTCCTAAGCTTTTAGTAGAATTTACGGCGTTTAGATTTGACGATTTATCATGGAACCGAAATTTAACGGTTTCTTTTTAGCACTTATGTGAATGACCCTACACTTTTCATTATATAGGGTTAATTGCCAATCTTCGCATCACCCAGATACCTTTTCAAAATCGTTTACAATTTGTTTTGAACTTCTCATGAATTAACTAGACGATAAACGACAGCATCATCTGCAAATAACTTAATACGGCTGCTCAGATTGTCTCCTAAATCTTTTATATAGATAAAAAACAGCAGAGGTTCTATAACGCTACCCTGGAGAACGCCAGACATCGCTTTTGTTTCACTGAACGACTTTTCGTCAATTACTAATAGCGAACAACGTACTGTGGGGCGGCGGGTGGAATAATTGTTAATGTTCCTATTATTTATTTAATGCTGTTGTTTGCTGTTCTCAACACTGGCAAAATGTGAAGCCTGTAATTAGAATTCCTAGTGCCCACTTCATTTGAGAAATACATTTATAGCTACAGCTTATAGCTCTGAGGAATTAGGAGATTGTCTGGGATTCATAATCAAAAACCATTCTCTCTAAAATGTTCACTATATTCTGAAAGTCACAGACAAAAAAGAATCCACACCATCCAACTACCAGAGAAGTTCAGAGTCTAATGCGCTGATGCAACTATAACTGTTCAAATTAAATGTTTAAGTGAATGCTGGCCATAATTTGATGATAATGTTCATCAAACGCCATGCTAATAATGGTAGAATGTCTGTCCTGCGGCGTCACGTGAAAATACGACATACGCAAACTAAAGATAGATCATTAACTTCATCCCAAAATTAACACTTCACTCGAAAACGATTTCATGGTTACGCGTATCCTGAGTAACTTATTACTGCACCCGAAGCTGTTTATATCAACGATCCCGACGCGACGCGACACCCGGCATAGGTGGTGCGCTAATCAGAGTCTGGAGAGAACTGGGGCCTTCCTTTTCTCATGCAGCGTTCTTACATATAAAGCCGCGGTGCGGACGGCTAAGTGAACGCATGATCAAATCTGATCTCCCGACTAGCCGCTGGGCTAGTAATGCACCACTTTAAGTTATCGAATAAATCGTTGCTTCCTTTGCTGATGGCCCATGAAGCTCTTGATTTAAATGTGCAATCAGCACACAGGTAAGTAATCATAATAAAAGTCTGACATGGCTAAGTCAAATATTTTGGGCGAGATAATTAATTTAAATACACTACACGCTGTAGACGAGCTCTGAACTTACCCTTTGGAGATACGCTATCGCTATAGTTTTACAATTAATCAGTTGAAACTTCTCACATCTTTATGATTATAGCGGATCTCCCTTCTACTTAAATTTAAACATTCTAGCTTTATTTATTCGCGTACTTAATCTATCTTGCTTCCTTAATTTTTAAGATAAAAACCTGAAAATCATGAATTTCAACTAAAATTTTAATTTGTGGGATCCAGAATACTTTTTCTACTAAATTATTATGCAAAATGAATCTAAATATAAATTTTAAGTTTCTAGCTCTTTTCTGTTGCGCCAATGATTTTTACAGAAAAACGTCTGAATTTCGAAAATGGTTAAAGTTATTGAACTGATATTCAACACATATTGATTTAGTGTTACTCCTGACATGCCAGAAACGTTTCACGTTATTTACTTGATTTTTAAAGTATTGTGCAACCTTTATAACGTCAGAGCTAGTTACAGCGGACTGGCTGGCACACAATGGAAAGACTGATGTGAATTTTATAAGGCGTGAGTATGCTGCTTCCCTACAGTACATGTAATATTATTATTACTGCTGCTATTATGATCGGTAATTACAGAACTCCAGATCCATTCCATATCAAGCTTACAAAAGCCGACTGTTACGAACACTCATAATTGTACCATTGGGGTAAATTTCAGGAGGATAATGCCCGCATGCACACAGTGAGGGTTTCTGCTGCTTGTCTTCGTCTTTGCCAAACACTAGCATGCCAACTAGATCTCCAGATCTCTCCCTAATGAAGAATATTCGGTGCATTATGGGCGCGACCCTTCAGCAAGCCCAGGATTTTAAGGGTCTAAAGCCCCACTTGGAGAGAATTTTCCAGTTATTCCTCAGAAAGATATCCAATAACTGTCAGTCATTCCCAGTCATCCAAATTTTCTGTAATTGTGATCATTTGTTTGTCTGTACATATATGTCACATCTATCGAGTTCCCTCCCATTAGGATAATTACTCCATGGTGCATATTTCTTTCTTTATCTGGACGAGAGCCCATTCATAACCGTACAAGGTGGTCATGAGTGATATTTTTTTTAAATTACCTGTTTATCTGCCGTTGTGCTGTGCTAAGAAATTATGCTTGCAAAAGACAGACTGTTGCAGCAGAATAGCACCGAAATATGGAACCTAGGTTACGGGAAGCTGTCGACATGAAGTGTAGTGGGGAGCTGTTGAAGGGGATGTTTTTTGTCCATCACATCCACCCAGCGCATTCCATACAGGACACAGTTACATTTCCAGTTAACTGTAAGAACAATTATTATTTCCTACAGTATGAAACATGTACATTGTTGTCCTTTCTATCCTATATTATGGTATATATTTTCGAATATATATGATGTGCCCTGTTCTGAAAATAGACTGTTTACTTCGCGCTGTGGAAATGGACTTGACTCGTGGTAACCCACATGAGAGACAGCGCCTCAAGTCTTACTCAGTTTCACAAAAGCGCAGGGTTTCATGTAGACCACTAAAATTGTTGGCAGGCTACAGAGAATGTTATGATTTGAGTTTTACTGGGACCATAACAGTTACACATATAATACTTTTTACCAGTACTCCCTCACCCACTCCCCTCCCACCTGCTAAAGCGGCCGATTCCATTAAGAATCTATTACATATTAATTGCACAGAACTATGTGGCATACAATTACATAATTTTGCAGGTGTATTAAGCGGTATATGTGGATACTGTCTACAGAATGTGTTACAAACAGAATTAGTAGTGAAATGTAATAAATTGTTATAAATAGAATTGGTAGTGAAGTGTAATAAATTAAAAGAGCATGCTTCGTGCTGTAGTTTTACTTCATGTAGAGCGAAATATAAAAAGCTAAACATTGTTTTCTTTTATTATTTTGAGGGGTGTGTCAGCAAGCAAAAGCATCGCTAAGTGCTTTTATTCTCAAATACTGAATTAATACAGTCTTCCTGACTTCCATGCCACGAGTTGTGCTGCCTCAACCCACATATGCAAACACTGATACTAGACTTATTCTGCTAAATGTTGAATGTAACATTATAGCTCTTAATGAGTAAATTAAGACAGTATTTTAAATTTTTAAATTTGGTGAACAATTATATGCAGTACTGGTCTTCCCGGAACAGACTCATCCTGCCAAATCAACCTGCTTTGGAAGGCAGCCCGCATCAGGTACGAGAAACTGATTTCCTGGCCCCGACATGTAGGCTGCCCTGCATGACAGTAGTGCTGTGTTGGAATAGTATCGGCGTGCTTTTCGAACTGCGCTGGTATGATAGCCTACACATCAGGGCAATTACATGATTTCAAGTCCCTAATGTGTAGCCTGCCCTGAATGACATGTGTTTTGGGATTAGTATAGGCCTCTTTTACTGAAAAGTACTGCATGGGCTACACTTGCCGATGAGCTTGGCTGGGGACAGGTTGAGATGGATAGAGGAGGAGATGGACAGAGTGTGAGGGAGGAGGCAATGGACAGAGAGAAGGGAATAGGGAGAGATTCAAGAGAAAGGAGGAAGGTGTGGAGGGATTGGGGGCAAGTAGAACAGGAACAGGGGGAGATGGAGATGAAAACGCAGAATGGGAGGAGGATAAGATGCCAGCCGGAGTGGCCGAGCGGTTCTAGGCGCTACAGTCTGGAACCGCGCGACCGCTACGGTCGCAGGGTCGAATCCTGCCTCGGGCATGGATGTGTGTGATGTTCTTAGGTTGGTTAGGTTTAAGTAGTTCTAAGTTCTAGGGGACTGATGACCTCAGAAATTAAGTCCCATAATACTCAGAGCCATTTCAACCATTTTTGAGGATATGGTCAGAGGTAGGAAGTATAAAGATAATTTCAAAGATTGTTGACGGGAGAAATGGAGAAAGAGAGGGGAGGAGGAGATACATGTAGGAAAATGAGGAGAGTGAGGGAGAGGAAGATATGCACACAGAGAGAAGGAGGGGATGGTGTGTTCAATATATGTGTCGAATGTGTACGCCCGCAGCTCGTGGTCTCGCGGTAGCGTTCTCGCTTCCCGAGCACGGGGTCACGGGTCGATTCCCGGCGGGGTCAGGGATTTTCCCCCGCTTCGAGATGACTGGGTGTTTGTGTTGTCCTCATCATTTCATCATCAGTCATGAATGTAGCGAGTTTGGACTGAGCAAAGTTTTGGAATTTGTACGGGCCCTGATAACCGCGCAGTTGAGTGCCCCACAAACCAAACATCATCATCATCATCGAATGTGTAAGTAGGTGAAGCTGTGAGGAAAAGGCCAGTATACACATATATAACCGTTATAGATGTGCTTTGCACGCCCTGTTGCAGGCAACTAGGAAACAGATCATGTTAGCTAATAGCATCAACAAAGCCGGGCGGGATTAGCCGAGCGGTCTTTGGCGCTGCAGTCATGGGCTGTGCAGCTGATCCCGGCGGAAGTTCGAGTACTCCCTCGGGCATGGGTGTGTGTGTGTTTGTCCTTAGGTCAATTTAGGTTAAGTAGTGTGTAAGCTTAGGGACTAATGACCTTAGCAGTTAAGTCCCATAAGATTTCACACATATTTGAACATTTTGGAGCATCAACAAGTTGAATGAAATATAGTTATATAGGCCACTGCTTTTGCGTTACCAAATTCGTTTCACCCCTCCGTGTATTCTGCTGAAATTGTTCTCAGTGACGCCTTTCTCTTTTTCATAGATGAAGAAGCCAGAATAACGCCAAGCTGAGTTTCGAGATGCGACGTGTCATGAACACCCAAAATGCAAATTTGACCACACTAAATCTTCCGTCGCTGGGAAAACTTGTAGGGTTTTATGTAGAGAAGTACTAACAGGAAGTTTCACGGTCGGTAGACGTTTTCGAGATGCTCATTACAACTTTGTGATTACGCTTTGGGTTTTGCACAGCTGAGATGTCCAATTTCACTCTGATTCGGGCTGAGGCCTGCGGTGGCGGGTTGCGCGTCTATGCAGAGGCCGGCCGTGTCGGAGCAGGGCACATTACGTGGAGCGCGACAGCCGGCAGTGGGGACGGCGCGGCGCGGCGCACGCAGTAATCACCGCGCGCCGCTTTGTGGGGCTGTCCGTCTAATTACCTGCCACGACGCGGCCCGGGCCCAGGGCCGCGCGCTGCACGCGTCGCTCCTCTGCTGCACTCCGCCGAGAACTTTGAGCACGCGAAGCGCCGGGTGCCCCTCAGATGCACAGTAGCGGGCCAAAGAGGCCGTGCGCTCTACTTGTGGGCTCTTTCCTGGCCTTGGGTCCAGAGTCGCGGCTCGTGCAGCGCTAGAGTGAATCAGCCTGTACCTGTGCGCCTTTGCCTGCGAAGATCGTCCGTCGGGCCATACTCGCAGCAGATCTGAGCTGCAATAGGAACTACGTAATTATTCGAGGTGCTGCCTGTCATTCGTATATCCTGAACGCAATACTTCTCTAAATATTTGAACGACATTAACCTTCCTGCCACAAGATGGAATATCAGAACACATGCCAAAGAGCCGTGACGTATACTACACGTCACTTAAAAAAATGTTTTCCCCCTTATAAATCGCGCTCGTTTGTTTTAAATACGTAGTACTCACCAATCCCCACAAACGCGATTTCTTGCGCAAAAGAAACCAAACAAGAAGCGTGTGATCCGACGTCTCCTTGTGGTAGGATGGCCAAGAACAAGTAACAGCTTGTAAGCAGAAACGACCCAACGATAATACCCTGTTCGTCGTCAGGAGGTCTATCGGAGCACCACACAAAGACGTTTTTATTAGGTCGCTTTCTTGTCTTATTATTCGGTAAACATTTTGCAGTCGATTTTAAACTAACTTCCCGCAACTTGCAACTTTACCACAACTCAAAACTGGATGATAATGTAATATTAATTATCTTAGTTTTCTGATGTGTCGCGGAGCGTACTTTGCTTACCAGTATCACATCCCGATGAGCTAGAGACTTTAAACTTTCAACATAGCTCAAGAAGTGGAAGACAATGCAGTATTAACTCGCTCTCCCGTGAGGCGTGTGCCGGAGGGTACTTTGTTTGACACCTCATTTCTCGAAGAGTTAAACATTTGAAACTTTAAATGACAGGCAATATTATCCAGCTATCGTATCTGGTATTTGGCGGAGGATACCTTGTGTATCACTGCTATTTCCACCTTTTCCCGTTCCACTTCCAAAGATTCCGTGGTAGGAACGGTTGAAACACGTGGTGAAGGGAGTGTGGGAGGGGGGGGGGGGTATAAAATACGGAGTGGGGGGGGGGGGGTATAAAATACGTGTTTGATGCCTGAATAGTTCACGTCTTTAAAGTTATCTGTAGAAATGAATTCACCCCATTTCATCGAACATTGAAGGCAGTCTATCTCATTCGTGGGCGAGGGCATATAAATTATCATTCTTTTATGAATTTGTAATCTCTCAGATTTTCTCGGAGTGACTGATTAATCGGTACTGCCGACCGTTCAGTCGAGTAACTTCGATTTAATTGCTTCCATTTTTTTTATATTACATTTTCGTCCACGTTATAACATCCATTATTGCCATTTCTGATTTTACTCTAATTTCATTTTACTTACAGTCCCTCCTGTGGTTTAAATCATCCACGTTATATTGCCCGTAGTGCTGTAAGAATTTACGTTTTAGATACTTGTATGATGATTGCCATCCAAAAAGATGTTCTCTTGTGACGAAAAATACATTGTTGAGACCACTGCACAGTCAATACAAATAGATTATTTCGTCTTTTGTTTTTTAAGTGACAGATGGACATTGTCACATATTTAAGCATTATGATAGGCACGTGAAAATAATTAAACTCACCTGCACAAGTATTCCATATGGAAAAAGAAAGGTAGGAAGAAAAATTAAGCAGAATTTAAGAAGTTAAAACATTGATTAAAATGATGTGACAATGGAATAAAAATAAAAGAAATAGCGTGTAAGTCTATTACTTGGTTAAAAATAATGACCAAACTCAATTCTGTCAACATTTAAAAACAAAAAGAAACTTTCAGTGTGCCTGGCGAGATCCGAACCGATGACCTTTTCTATGTGAAGTCAGTACCTTATCTGTTACGATCTCCAACCAGTATGTGAATTGTTACTGTTTTCAGGTGAAATTCCGAAATTTTTTTCGTCAATCGGTTAAGAACGATGGCCCACCATGGTGAATGGTTGCAGGGCGTGATTCCTTGGACCTTATCCTTTATCACCGTGTAGATGGTTTCAAAAAAACGATCCCATCGCTGGGGACCTCTTCTTGTTAGTATGACTCTCTTTTTCGAACACATACTGAGTAAATCCTGCAGTCTAACACGGAACCCCTTGAATGCGAGGTCGCAAAAGACCTATGCTGTTTACGGTATTCATCTACCCGCTTATTTGCTACGATGCAACCACAATATTGACTGCTAATGGCAACTGGGTGCGAAACTGGAAGTATGCAATGGTGAGCACAGCTTGAGGCTATGGAGCGAAGTTGAACTTCTTAGCCAGTGAGCAACTCACAACAGGGCTACAGTGCTAGTGGTATCGATGCAAAGCAGAACATTGACAACGACAAACAAAGGAAACTTTCTATTATATCTACAATAACAGTTGCCGAGGTAGACATTTAGTCAGAAAGGAACACAAGGAATAATGCAGAATGAGAAAGAAGTGGCAGATGAAATATTAGCAATGTCTGCCAGATGAATCAGTGGAATGTTTGATGTCGTATACGCTCGACTGCGTGGAAAATGTACATGAGCTTTATAATGATGACGAAACGTGCTTAACAAATGAAAATGATATTGAAACAAGTGTCGAGACATGTAGTTCATCATCCTTGTCGGACAGGGAGCCAAAAGTCCCGTCTCGGGTGAAACGTAGTAAAGGACAATCGTTGTCCAAGGAGCGAGTACTAAACATAATTACGTACATGGAAGATCATCCGCTATATAGTAAAAAACAATTATGAACAAGTTTCGAATAATTCCGCAGCAATATGACCGTGCAGTGCATAACAACAACTACGGATATTCAAGGGAGGACAAGGCGCACTTGTTACTGGTTTCTTGCGCGTTTCAAAGATGGTCGATACAATTCACAGGATGTGCATGATAGTGACCTACTACGATATGCACACCAAACTGTGCACGAAGTGGGTTACAGCGATTTCAGGGGAAGCCGTGGATGGCTGCATAGCCTCAAACGGTGATGCAGAATTGGAAGACGTAAGATAACGAATTTTCAAACGAATCAACAACTTGACGATGCACAGCAAACTGCGGAATCGACCCGAAAGTTTGTACATGAGATAAACAAACTTGTCCTATCGCTTAATGATGAATTCGTTTTCGATTTCGACCAATGGGGAGTTGAAGGAGAAATGCATATAAAAGGAACCCTGGAAATTAGAGGTACCGAGAGAGTTGTGTCATGATTAACAATCATCAACGCCTAAACGCAGTCACATACGATTTGTCGACTGTCAACCAGTGCGGTAAATTAGCTGGAATGTTATTTGTCGTCTCGTGAGAATTTAGAGGTAGTCTGCCCCCTACAATTATTTCTCGCGTTCGTGATCTTTTAAGGACAGTATATCAGTATTTACGTCACAGCAAACGAGAGTGAGGAAATGGGTATAATAGAACTACAATTATGGTATGAGCACTTCTTCTGACCAATAGCTGGTCAAAATAACTTGCTTTGGCTTGATTTCTTGTGTGTGTATGAAAATCATATTCATTTAAACTATCTCTTGTGAAAAGTGTGCGACATTGTAGTTCGTTCCAACTGGAATGACTGGACAAAGTCAGCCTCTGGATGATTCTTTTTTCCGTGCCTATAAAACATACTATCGCATTATCTGCAACTATTACTTGCAAGATAGCCAGTTTCACTATAAGCTCACAACAGAACTGTTTCGCATTCGATTGCATGCCGCCACATTCCATCGGTCCTCGTCACTACGTTACACCAGTATGGTTCTATACGCATTCTTTATCAGTGGATACCTAGCTGAACGTCCTATACGGTTTGTCTCTCCCAAGAGTTCGTCTTGATCTTGAAGGGGCGAACCTTTGTGATCACTATGGCACGCCTTTTTTCGTTCGATGTGCATGGTGTTAGTTGATGGTTTGTATTGAACATATTTTATTAATGTCGTTGATGTACATTTCGTGAAGTGTAATAAATACATCCCACGCAAGGTTGATATTTGCACCTCCCGGACACTCATTTTCTGTCGCCCTCCTGATGCGCATGGTGAGACATTAGCAGCTAATATTTCTCCTGTCACAATTGTTAACACAGCAAATTCAAACGAACTAGAGATAGAACTTGCGACCTCGCTCTCAATGGGTATCTTGTAAGATGGAGAAAACATCCACTGTATTCTTGAAGTTAATTATTGATTCCATCCGTACCTGTAGCTTCCCTGTTTTTCAAGACCTTAACAGCCTCCATCACCACTTCTCTGCGTAAATCGTCTACACGTCACGTCAATATATCTCAATCTTCCATTCTGTCTGTCCGACAGCATACCAATGAGATGGGTAGCACGAGTATTTGAACCACTGCCAGTGCTCTATGTTATGTATCTGCACTGTCTCTCTGTCTGCTTTTCTAAATATTTTCTGTGAAATGTTCCTCTTTTGTTTCTAACTCTGACGATTTTCGTATGTCGGGTTGTTAAGATAGTCAAGTTTTATTTTTGTGTTTTATGGTCGTTTTAAGATGTGGTGTCCAGATTTTAGGCCTCTTTTCTATCGTATGTCTTTCGTCTTATCCAGTGCTTCATAATCAACCTTGATCATTGTTATTCTTACATCGTCTTAGAACTACTTAAACCTAGCTAACCTAAGGACACACACATCCATGCCCGAGGCAGGATTCGAACCTGAGGCCGCAGTAGCGGTTACGGACTAAAGCGCGTAGAACCCCTCGGCCACAGCTGCCGGCAATATATCGTTCCATTCCTACTGAATATCTTCTACTGCTTCTGTCTGCTGCAGATTCCTATCTTTGATACAGACCTGTATCACAGACGTATGGAGAAAGAATATGAGAGTTTAAAGTTGCATTTCCCGAGTAGTATTACACATCACGGCAAGACTTTTTGCAATAGTAGCGAAAATGTTGATACACTTTATGACATGATATGGGCTACAACTCGGGAGAATTTTAAAGAAAGCGACTTCGGGCGTGAAAGTCTACGAATTTGCGTGATAGACGATAATTAAAAGTTTCCCATGACAAAGAAGTTACCTTTTGTTTATTGTTTATGTCCTGAAACAGTTTGCAGAAGAGCAGACACTTCTATTTTAGAGCAAATATCGCAGTCCGTAGCAACATGCCACTGACGACAAGTTTCTAAACTGAAATGAACAGCGGAATATCTAGTGGAGGATCAGTTGATAGCAAATAAGTTTAAACAAGTGACTCAAACAAAACACACAAAAATAAGAAATATCATTCCAGTAGTAACATATTCGCGAGCTCTCTTAGGCTATACTGTGGCGAGAGATCTCTTTACAGAGTAGGACTAAAGTAGAAAATATCCTCAAAGCCATTGCAGACGAAAGAACCGATGACATGGACGAATAAAGCAAAACACAAAATTATTGTTTTGTGGAAATTACTATCATAGCGTCCAGCTGAAATAATTCATGGAAATCGGCATAATATAAATCTGTTGTCGTTTGAAATCCTCTTTATTTCTGAATTCTAGTACCCTTTTTACTTACCTCACTCTGTAAATGAGTCCAGGCATCCAGTTTTGTTGCATTCTTAGTTGCGCGTCTCATTTCTTATTTAATGAACTTTTTTATTCAAACGGAGAGGCAACTAATGACACAGACGAGATAAATATAAAATCGTGTTGCATAGGTAAAGAGAACAGACGTATTTGCGGACGTGTGCGCAGAACGAAACGAATCTTAAAAATAAAATACCAGAAGTAATTCTGAAAAGCCTTTTGTACTTGTGCGCATAAAAACACTATATTGCGCGATTGCTATCGAAAGTGATTACTGTCGAAACGGCCTGCTATAACTGCAGGCGCAATGCCTTTAATCACACCAACTCCGTTCTCATTATTCTTTCAAAGGCACTCCGAATTATTAACGATGCATCCGAGAATTCTCCTGACCGGGGTGGAACACAGAATCCATGTTACTGAATAAAATTTACCTTCGTGGATTGAAGGCTCATTTGACGAAGCATGTGATGTAGTAATATAACTTTCTACAGTAATACATCTGTAAATTTCAGTTCCATTTTCCTTCCTGTAGCACTCGTTGCAACTTTTATATCTGGAAAAATTTTGCAACGTGAAAAAATTCAAATTTGGGTGTGTAATCGGGGTGTGTACTGGATGTCGTGTTGAGTTTTAGTTGGAGAAAATTGCTGACTACGTGAATGCGCTCCAAGATATATCACAGGAATTGTAAGTTATATTTAACGGAACGACGCTAGTAGACAACTGTGACTGTCAAATCAAGTTTCGGGTTCAGTAGTTGATATAAATTATCGTAAAGCATATTTCTTATAACGATACATTCAGACTTTTCAGCGAAAGAGTACCTGATTTCAAAATTAAATCTCTCAAAACTGCGACTGATAGACGAAAACAAAAATAGGTACGTATATTGGAAAGCTTTATACAGAATTTATGCAGAAGTTTAGAATTGCTCCGAAAAGTTGCTAACATATGACGCTGTAATCGCAAAGCACAATGCCTATAAATAGCGTACCGCAGCTCAGATCTATTAGTTCCAACGTTGAAACGTGAGAGCTTTTTGAAATTATATATTACGTCAAACAACGTTCTGGTGCTAGAATACCACAGGTTAGAACACAATCATACGGCAACAAGACGCCTTTTTGAAACAGGGTTTAATGATCAAGAAGGTTTCTACGCGAAAACCACTCGTAAGCTCTTCGCCAAGTTCCAACGGACAGGTAGCGTGGCTGATGATCTAACGGGGATGTTGGCCTCAGGCAAACTGTACGTACTCCTGAAGCTGTTACCACGGCCTTTGGAACTATTCAGTAAAATCCCAGAAAATCCGTTCGAATAATTGCAGCAGAGACTACTTCGAAGCGTTTCTGCATGCATAAAATCACGAGACAGAGAATACACATGTCTCCATTCAAAGTCAAAGGCCACAAATTCCATACCTCTACGGGCTGTGCAGCATGGGCTAACTTTGCCAACCAGATTCTTACAGTGATTGATAATGAAGGTTTTGGCTGCCTCTGGTTCACTTATGAAGCACATTTCCATCTGAATGGATCATTGATAAACAAAACTGGCGGTTTTGCGGGTCCGGAAATCCCCATTTGTATGATTCACTCGGTTTTCGCGAAATCACTGTTCGGGTTGAGGTGCGAAACAGAGACATTATTGTCCTTTTTATGCGAGAAAGGATCACTGGTGGAAGTTACGTTGCCATTGTGGAACAATTTGTCAGCACACAGCTGGCGTTGGAGGATCGGCCGGGCACCGAGTGGATCATGCAAGCTGGGAACAGACCACATGGCTCGAACAGTCCACGTGTGTTTCGCTTTCTTAATGAATACTTCAGTAATAAAGTAGCTGCGTTGGATTATTGCAAATTTATTGGCGCAAGTGTGCATTAGCCTACATATTCGCTCGATCTAGTGACTTTTTTTGTGGGTACATGGAAAGACACTGCCTACTGGAACGATGTCATCACGCTAGGCGAACTTGAATCGGCAGTCTGTGTGACATCTGAACCCATTTCGGTTGAGATACAACAGGATGTGATGGCAAATTTCTTTCATTTTTCCTTTGCCTCACGTTCTTACTGTGAGAGGTAGGCGTTCCGCAAAGATTGTGATGCGATGTGATTGCAAAGACGAGTTTAATTATTCGCGCCGTTCGCAAGTCACTTGCAGGCCTCTGGCCCTGCATTGGTACATTTAAGTTCTTAGTGTTCAGTACAAGATGATGTACTGCCCTCCCCTTATTTCCAAACCACAATGGTTAGACGTCACTTTTCATTCCATATTACTTCACAAAGTGCACAAGGAGCTATTGGGTAGTAGTTTACAAGGTGCACAAGGTGCCCGTCGTCTGCTCGCTAATGTCTCTCCGCGCTTCTTGCAGATCTGTTCTCAGTGGGCACTCGCGAGCACCTGCATGCACAAACGACCCGGAATGACTTTTAGGTACAGCCCCGAGTTAAAATACGAGTATTTCCCGACAGGGAGCAGATTATAATGGACAGATTAACATATCCATATCTGGAGTGGTAAAGTGAGTTATGGAACTCAAAACACGATGATACTATACGAGCTGCACTGTTTACAGCGCTATCTACTAGCAGCTTTTCGAACTATTTCGAAGCTTCTGTGTAAACGTTTTACAGCTTTCACAATAAACACACTTTTTGTTGCACTCGTCTATAGATCTCAGTTTTAGAGATATTTGATTTGGAAATCAGGGATCCCTTCACAGGGCACCATATATGTAATAAATATGTACTAGGAGGGGTGAGTTATACCAAGAACAAGAAAGATGTATTTGCTCTTTGTCGACTGGATACAATCTTTTGATGGAGTGGAGGAGAGTACGGTGCTTGATACACGTTTAAAACTTTCGCCTCTAGTCAGACCTGTGAGAGAATTTAATATATTTTTAGTCTATTTTTAAATAATGGAATTTACTTTTGGTGCGCTGCAGTTTTTTTCTCAAATTACAAAAATTATTCCGTAAAATTAAAGTTTTTAGAAATGTGGAATAATGTACCATGTACAACGTTTTGTACCTAGGAACACTTGCACGATTAAACCGAAAATATCTAGTCAGAACTGTGTTAAATAGTCTCTCAAATTATTACCCAGCTACACATCAATAATCAGTGAGCGAAGTAAGATTAAGCAGAAGTATTATCAAAACCCAGTCACAAGTTAAATACTGAGGAAACTGGAAAAAAATTCCATTTTAAAGAGAGATAAAACTGTTCAAACTTTTAAAAATGCAATTCATTTCCAAGTATCACAGGTTCCATGGTCGAAGATGATTTTTTTTAGTGTACAAGACAGTGCACCGCCGATGAAGTGTGGCTTAACTGGAGACATGATTCTAAAAATTTATAGCATTTTCTTCTCATAAAATTCTGTACGTAAAGAATAGCCTTAATAGGAAATGGCCGAAACTGCTTATGGAGATTCTAGTGCACACACCTTCACATGATTCTCAAATCATTGAGTACCCCTAAGTACAGTCGAAGATACATCTTCTGTTCGTAGGCACATTATACTCTAGGTCCAACAGTCTCCCCTACAATAGGACATGTCATTGATTGGAAACGATAATGGAGGGGGTTGTAGAGAAAGGAAGACGTTAAGAGCAGACACATGGAACAGAAAGTATAGGAACACATTGCAGAAGAGACAAGAAATGAAGTCCTTGTAGGCAGAGGGGTCAGTCATAGATAGTGTCCATTTCCCACTTCGTTCAATATACAGCGTGCTTCACAATTCCTATTACAAGCATCTAGGGGTTGCAAGGGGACTTTGTGGATAAAGTTTTGACAAGCAGCCTATGTTCGGAAGCACGCTGTTTGAAGATCGGATAACTTCGAAGTCTCCCGCTGCACGGTGGTGCTTCGAAGCTGAATGTGGCTCTATTGCACTCTCCCGACTGTCGGTAGCTTATCGAGGTGACTTCGGATTCATGTCGCCGCCGTCATGGCGCTTACTGTCTACGTTGTCGTGGTGCCGGTGCTGCAAAAAACCTGCCCTGCATCGGGCCGTGATGATGCACGGCAGAGACTCTGCAGCTGGAGGAGGCAAGCCTTGGGCTTTTATTACCTGAGTGTTGAGGGACTGCTCTAAGACGCCGTTTCCTCCTGAACGATGTGGACAGCACAAAAGCGCATATTACGCGCTGCCACCTTGAAGGGACGGTGGTGTGCGCCTTCTCTTGTGACCGCATGTCTTTGGAAGCTCGGTCGATGTACCATCTTCTAGACGCGGTCGACGATGGCATGATGAAGGCATGACGCATGGCACCCAATGGAGCACTAGACGCATCTATCACGCCCGTTTTGCTAACTGTACGCTTACTATCCTCATTTACCGGCTGTTACTGAAAAAGTCCCCCAGCTCACATTCGGCACGATGCCGGAGAACGTGACAATGAAATAGCACGCATCAGTCACAGAAGACGAAGTTCTCGGTGCTATCCAAGCAGGAACTGATAGCAAGTCACCTGGCCCTGCAGCATCATCGTCGAATTTTATCGTGCTTCCCGATTTCTTTTAGCGCCCACGTTCACCGTAACCTGCGGAGAGCAGATCTTTCTAAAGGGTCTCATCGTCTCTATTCACAAAATCCATGGGGTTCCACACATCAGCCCGCATCTCGTGGTCGTGCGGTAGCATTCTCGCTTCCTACGCCCGGGTTCCCGGGTTCGATTCCCGGCGGGGTCAGAGATTTTCTCTGCCTCGTGATGGCTGGGTGTTGTGTGATGTCCTTAGGTTAGTTAGGTATAAGTAGTTCTAAGTTCTAGTGGACTGATGACCATAGATGTTAAGTCCCATAGTGCTCAGAGCCATTTGAACCATTTTTTTCGTTCCACACATCAGTAATTATCGCCCCTTCACCCTGCTTAATAGCGACGGGAAGGTCTTTTTAGCTGCGCGACTTAAGAGGACAGCCTATGATCGGAACTTGCTAGGCGGAGCGTACTACATTCGAACAGAGCTCTTCCGCTACAACGAGCTGATAGCCCTCTCTCGAGCTCAACAGTTGCTCGTGGCTTTGGCGTCCTGAGATTCCAGCCAGACATTGTGTGGCTATTCTCCGTCATATGGGTACCCAGAAACTATTGTCGAGTTGGCCATACGTCCCGTGCGTGGAGCGACATTCCGGGCGCTGTTTAATGGTAGGGTCACACAGCCGATCCTTATCAGGCTCTCTGTATGAAGTCTCCTCCTACTTAGGAATGGGTATCTTTTCCAGACAAATGTAAGGTCATTAATACATAACTATACCTGCACTGAAATATAAAGATTGGAAGCAGATAATAATATATGCTTCGAAACAAGGCAAAACACAGACCAAGTTTGATGGTGCTTTTGACTGTTCAAGCAGTTGGTACCTGTTTGGAATAAAAGTAATAGAATACTTGGTCATGTAACCAGCAAATGACAAGGTCGACCACTAAAAAAAGCACTCCATCTTCAGGCCACAAGTGGCCCATCGCGACCATCAGACCGCCGTGTCATCCACAGCTGAGGATGCGGATAAGATGGGCGTGTAGTCAGCACACCGCTCTCCCTGTCGTTATGATGGTTTTCTGAGGCCGGAGCTGCTACTATTCGGCCGAGTAGCTCCTAAATTGGCATCACGAACCTTAGTGTACCCCTAAAATTGGCAACAGCGCATGGCGGCCCGGATGGTCACCCATCCAAGTGCCGGCCACGCCAGACAGCTGATCTGACGGGAACCGGTGTATCCACTGCGACAAGGCCGTTGCCTCTACCACTAAAAGCTATCATTAATTAGACAGAGTTGTTAGACGACTTTCGACATGTAATTCGCTATCAGGGCTCGACAGCGAAGAGGAAGGCGACAATTGGTTTGCTAAGGAACACTGCAAGTGGGCAGCAAAACATTGATCCAAGGTGGTATGAAGAGACGTACGTAAGTGTAACTTGACGTAAGTAGTAGGGCTACGTTACTGGCGTAGGTCGGTGGGAACCAGCAACTTCGTCATTCTGTAAATGAAAGAAGCAACTCACGCTACCAAATTCCAGCTATGGAACATGGTGAAAGAAATATAATGTTCTGTGGATGCCACCTCGCCAAAGGTATCGTTTCTTTAGTACTCTTAGAAAGCGGCATGAAAGGTCCTGACTATTGGAACATGGACAAACGTACACTGCTGTACTGCCAAACAGGTGCCAGGAAGCTGGAATTTTTCGAAAGACAACTTTGCAAACAATCCTTCAGTGTGTGTAGAAGAATGTCTTGGAAAGAAAAAGGTGTTGGTTTTGACATGGCTACGTCAGTCTCTATATTTAAATCCGATAGAGCATGTGTGGAATGTGCTGAGCAAATCTGCTAGACGAAAACCGTATTGAAATAAGGCACATTTGTATGAAATTCTGCAGTCTGAATGGGGTAAGAATCTTCAGGACATTATCGTACAATTAATTGCAACTGTGCCTGCAAGGTGTGCTGCTGTAGTAGCACAAAAGTATTAAGCAACGAAGTATTAACATAAAGTATTGTCACAGAAGGGTACACTTATATTATTTCTTTTCGCTGTATTAAAAGTTCGATTCTACTGACAAAACACATGAGTTGAAAATCCTTGAATTGTATTTCCTAACATAGTACGGTATCAGGTTGTGCTGGATTCTTCTACACTTTTTCTCAATTACATGCTTAAAGTCAAATATTTAACACTTTAGCTGATTCTTAACTAATGAGAAGTTTGAAGCTGTTTTACACATGAGAGTTCGATTATGTTGTGTGTGTGCGTGTGCATATATGTGTGTGTGTGTGTGTGTGTGTGTGTGTGTGTGTGTGTGTGTGTGCGGAGACGCTCAGTTTAATGTTGACACTTTTTTAGAAAGGTTTGTGGAGCAGCTGAGCTACAACATACCACAACGAAGTCGAAATACTTCGATACTGAGAGCTAGAACTTAATTCTCGCCAGAAGAATCAGATGACGCCTTAAGAATGAAGTCACCAGTTACAACGTTAAAATCAGATGTTGACAGGGGAGGGGGGGAGGGGAAAGGATTGAGAGTCTGGGAACGATGTGGACGTATGTAGCAAGCACATGTTTTGACAGCGACAAATGTGTTTTCAGTATGGTGATGTATTGTTTCTGCCTAGTAAGAAGGCGGAAACTCTGATTCAGTGCCGGCCGCAGTGGCCGAGCGGTGATAGGCGCTTCAGTCCAGAACCGCTCGACTGCTACGGTGGCAGGTTCGAATCCTGCCTCGGGCACGGATGTGTGTGATGTCCTTAGGTTAGTTAGGTTTAAGTAGTTCTAAGTTCTAGGGACTGATGGCCTCCGCTGTTAAGTCCCATAGTGCTCAAAGCCATTTGAAGCGATTCAGTCGTATATTTCAGTGGCCCTCACTTCTTGTTCATGCATGGAAACCAAATAAACGAAAAGTTTACAAAATTTTTGTTTACTACATACAGCATCAACTATTACTTCAGACGTTAAATAGAGCTGTGGACCTGCAGTCTCAGAGAAAAATGAAAGCAGCCAAGACAAGTTTATCCATAGGAATAGATGTTATATTTTACATTATTTGTGGGGGCTCCTATCAACGCTATTTCAGATAAACGTAGCTACGTCCCGGTAATACTGTCTTTTTATTTCTGTAACCATTTATACCACAGCTGAGCACTCCTACCAGCGATTTATCGTGGCATGTTATCAGTACTTGTATTAATTATTTTAAGTACAGTACATTTGGAAAAGTAAGACATAAGATGAAAGAAAAAAGTGTGTATTAAATTACGCACAGAGAAATTTGACTCACTATGTCTTCACCTTTAAATATTTCGAGTGTGCGACATGCATATGTCCCTTTGATTATGAATTTCTGTGCCGGCCGGAGTGGCCGTGCGGTTCTAGGCACTGCAGTATGGAGCCGAGCAACCGCTACGGTCGCAGGTTCGAATTCTGCCTCGGGCATGGATGTGTGTGATGTCCTTAGGTTAGTCACGTTTAATTAGTTCTAAGTTCTAGGCGACTGATGACCTCAGAAGTTAAGTCGCATAGTGCTCAGAGCCATTTGAACCATGAATTTCTGTACTTGTTTGCACAATGTGTCTTCTTACGTACTTTTTCTTTGGAGCTGTTCAGTAATGGTGGGTCTTTGACCACACACTCCATCTTGTTTACATTGCTCAACTATCGTGACATTACCTACGAGAAAATGAAGAGTAAGTGGAGGAAGGTAGGAAGGTCTCTGGACGGGTCACCTACGTCATCTTCCACACTTTGGCTCAGCGTGTTTTCGGACTTTTATTTTAATTTGGGTGTCATGACTGGAAGTGAAAATCAGTCCAGGTTTGCCAAATGGCATTGGATAATCATCAAGAATCAACATCATTGCTAGATAAAATGAAAGATTTACCAAATATATTTAAGAAACGGATTTAAATCATATACATTTTTATAAATAACTACTCTCGGAGTTGTCTCTGAGGTTTTTCCCCACAGTAACTGATATATTTTCCTTCTTTCTGCACTTGCTTGGTTGTTACTCTCCTTATCCACTCTAGACACATAAAACCAAACTGTCTGTGACATACAAATTAACCTTAAAGTAATCTCATTAACGTCAAATGTCTTTAAGATGAGGAGTAGAACTTCTGTTACGAAATAGCACTTCTTAAGGACAAAATGAAATGAAGCCAAGCGTCTTCATTAACTGCTAAAATCCATACGAAAACATTGCAGAACATAGCGTCTGCGAATTTCATTAATATTTGAGATATAATGATACTTTTTCATATCGAAAATGGAAATTATATTATTTATTAAGAAAGCTCCCCATTCCGAATAAACATTTTTATTTGAATGTAGTACTTGTAAAAGCATTCCTGAACACGATGAAAGTAAATAGCAACGAATGTATCGCCATTTTGCCAGAGAGTAAATATCTAGGGAATAGTTTATAGACGTTATGTTTTGATGGTAACTTCAGAAAGTAAACAAAACATGGTGTTTATGTAATAAATCCCTGCATACTGAAACCACAATAATATCAGTTACTAAAGATAAGAGGATTTTCTACTTTCAGAGGTAAATGTTTATGATTTATTACGCTATAAAATGGATAAGTACCTGACAACTAGAACGATGCCAGAGTGGTAAACCATTCCATAACCAGATCTTGTCAGACGTGGTTTTATTACTACTTGCTTGTGAACTCCCCCGACGCGCACTTTACACCGTCTCACCTTTTCGGTGCGGCTACCTGAGCGCGGAGGCACTGCTCTAACCGGCCAGTACTGATTGCCACTGGCAAAGAGTGCGTCGCGCCAGGCGATACACCACCGGCGATACCGCGCCGATGGCTGACTGCTACCTGACGTCACAATCCACACCATCGCCTGCCCGTGACGCCAGCACGACGTCATCCGGCACGCTTTTCAAATTACCTGCCTCCTGAACTGTCGTTACTGCTAGCAGGAATTTTACGTTCCGGATACACAGCGGTGGATAATGATATCTCGAAACGGAGGATTTAATATAACACGAGTCGACTCACTACGGATGTAACTAAATTTGCGCAACGTTCCATTTTGTCCCTATGGGTATTGTATTTCACTAAATACGGGCAGTCATATAAACTATACCTAGCAGTAGTTAATTGGATTTTGTCTCAGATATTTATTAATATGTAGCGAATCCCTACAAATGGTTCAGTTTTTCAAAAAGAAATGCAGAAAATCTCTAACTCCACCGTAGGCACCGTCAAAAACGTTCACTAAGGAAGCTGCTCTCGACTTGGTTACACAGTTCCAGATGAGATGCTGGTAGTGACTTCCATCACCAATATTTGGCCAGAAAGGCGTGGAGATGTTGTGGTAAACAGTTCATCATCATCAACCTGTTCGCCAGTGCCATGGGTTGTATCGAAAATTTACCCCCGTGTCTTTCAAAGAGAGACCGAGAGAGATAGCACAACGGTTTGCGCACTGGTCTCGCTTTCGGGAGGATGACGGTCCAAATCCCCGTCCGGCCAGCCTGACTTGAAATATCCGTGCTTTCCCTAAATAGCTCCAGTCAAATGCCAGGATGGTTCCTTTGAAAGGGCACAGCCGATTTCCTTCGCTATACTTTATGAATCCAAGCTTGTGAGCCATCTCGAACGGTCTTGCTGTCAACGCAACGTTAAACGCTATTATTCCTTCCGTCCTTCCCTACCTTTCTCAAACCGGGGCCATATACCACTGTCTTGGTAATCCATCAGCTGGATACAACGTTAAGATAGGTGGCCAGAACAGTTAGCTATGTGTTAGCATCGACTTGACTTTCTGATCGTATTTTTAATATACACAAACCCTCGTACGGGTAAGGTAAAGATAATAACAAAACAGGAAAAGGAGAGAACTATACGATTTGGGATGTTTAAATAGATTGATAAGAAGTGAGGCAAGAAGTTCGTGAAAACACAAATCACAGGAAGTAGCAGTCTGATAGAACCTGAGTAAAGGCATCGGGGAATAAATTCTATATTACTAGAAGGAACCGTAGAAACCAAAAATTGTAAAAAACTTATAGTTATGCAATTCATATAAGAACTGAATGTATGACCTACTCTGAGATGAAGAAGTGAGTAGAGGAGAGGGAGTTGTGGTGGGTGTTATCAAACACAAAGACGACTCGTTAACCTGCACAGATCAAAGGCAACTAGGATTTCGTCAGGAACACGAAAAAGACAACCCAGCCAACCACTATGCTCAGTAATGACCACATACTTATGTCCAAGAATACAAACTATCTGTAGTTCGTTACAGATGCAAAACCTCAAATACAGTGTGTTTCATTAATATAAGCTAACTCATTATGGGTGGCTTCCTTTGGACAGAAGAAGAATGAAACATATTCACAATGCAGGGTCTAATGTGATTTTTGTGGGAGCTAGACGCACAGTGTTCTTAACATTGGAAGCCGCTATCGATAAAGCTACAGAAACTGGTAAACAGCAGGCACATGTTCTACACACCATGTCTCTGTACCTCCTAATCCATTAAAATTTGGTTCGCAACTTGAAATTGCTTGCAACTTTGTAGCCGTGGACTTGAAGCAAATTTGCACAACGTGATAGCAAGCTGCGAGCCAAAAACGTAAGTAAGGTCTGCTTCATAGTAATCGCTAATCCTCGCCGTTAACACACAAATCAAAATTTACGGGAGTACCGAAATGTTGGTTCACTGGTAATTATGGTTCAAATGGCTCTAAGCACTATGTGACTTAACATCTGAGGTCATCAGTCCCCTAGACTTAGAACTGCTTAAACCTAACTAACCTAAGTACATCACTCACATCCATACCTGAGGCAGGATTCGAACCTGAGGCAGTAGCAGCAGCGCGGTTCCAGACTGAAGCGCCTAGAACCTGTTGGCCACAACGGCAGGCCACTGGGAACTAAGCAGCCTGCACTACAGCTTTACACGTCATGCGAAACTGTACACTACTTGTTAACATACAGGCTGAAGCCGAACTCCAACGACAAAATTTTGGATGTAGCCCAAGGAAATTTTTGAGAGCTGAGATCCAGAGACATTTTATATGCTTTGATTTCTTACCCCCCATTTAGTATTGCATCCCGGTTGTATTGAAAATATTTGCACAACAGTTAAGATGTCGACGGTGTGGACTATGCTTCTTTGGAAACAAACCTGCATTCTCTTAGCGATTATTTTGATTACAGTTAGTAGTGCCCTCACGGTTGCATATAGTAACTCTCTGTTCCATCCCGGATTTATTATTCTGGATTTTTTTTCTGTACGTTACAATGATTCACGGCAGTATGGATAGGTTTACCAGTGAACAGTTGGCAGCTATGAACCTTTTTATTGGTCACTGAGTCCAATGGAAGAGCGGCACAATGACTCTGTGCTGAATGGTTCGCACAGTGACGGCAACCACACCACAGTACTATCGCTTTAAAATTCTTTTGTGTTAGAGCAAAAAATAGTGGATGTCTCTCTGATAGAGAATGTGTTGCACGCTATTGCTTTCATCTTGCCAGCAGTATTCAATGCATTGCACGAGCTCTAAACACAATATAAGGAACTGTTTTGAAAATCTTACACTAACGACAATTGTACACGCATCATCCATAGAAGGTACAATCATTGCATCCATGGGACTACCCATGTGAGGCTAGTTTGCTAATTAGTTCCTGTAGTAACGTGCTGGAAACCGTTGTATCGATCGTATCAACAAAAGTTCATTGTGAACGCATGCTTTAATATTGTCAAGTGTTACATGATTAGGTCTAACATTACTCTCCAATAAACTGAATGAAGTCGTGTCCCTGAACAGTTCCTAGAAGATGTGCCGCCGAGAACTCCATAGCTTGTGTTGTTTCAAGATGAAGGGACGTGGGCACGCTTTATATTCGAGGTTAGGGATCATATTAATTTACGGTTCGCAGAACAGTGGGATGCTTACAGGAGTCCTGTTCCACGGCGAGCTCGTTAACCAGATGTACACCCTAAGTCCTTCTTCTGGAGAGAAGTAGAGGAGCTAGACTTCGGTCGATACTCACATGAACCTGGTTGCTACGGCTGTCGCTGCCGCGATAGAGGTACGCATTCTTGAGCGTGTAGGACAGTCGATGCTGCGTACATCTTCAGCAGTTATTCTGAACACCTGTCATGTAACATGCTAGTGCCAACGTTTATATGACATTGTCTTACGGCCGAAACATATCATAAAATGTAATTGTGTGCAACTTATGGCTGTTGTAGTTTCCACTCAGAAGGATCACAGTTCATAATAAATGACGAGAAGTTATCAAGTGAAACGGAAGTGGTATCCTGCGTTCCCAAAGGAAGGGTTTTAGGCCTTCTGCTGTTCTTAAGTATTGATCGTATAGAAGAGTACTGCCCTCAATATCATGACACTTCGCCTCAGTTCTTTATTCAAAAGGAATTGAACGATTTGTTTCGCGATCTAAAACTTTCGAAACAGCAAGCTGAACTCTTGGGGTCAAGACTGCAACAACGGAACCTCCTAGCTCTAGGGACAAACATTTCCTGTTCAGATCAAGAGGTATTTCCTGCACTCAGTACTTCGATATGCAGAATCCAGTGTGTGTATGTAGGTAAGTCAATGGTCTGATGATGCAGCTAGGTGTACAACATAATCCACAGGAGTGACGACTATTTATTGACTCCAGTAAAACCAGCTTGAATTCAGTATTCCTGCATAATGGCAAAGCATTTCCATCGGTACCTCTGGTTCACGCAGTAGACATGAAAGGAACTTATGAAACCATGGCTTTGATGCTAGAGGCAATCAAATATAAGGACCATGACTGGCCGCTTTGCTGTGATTTAAAAGTTGTTGCACTCCTTACAGGTTTACAGGCTGGATTTACGAAATACTGCTACCTTTTGGGTCTTTGGGACAGCCGTGACACCAAGAACAACTATACAGTCAAGGAATGGCCTATAAGGAAGTTATATCTTCCTGGAAACATAAATATGAACAATACCCCATCGGGTGAGCCCAATAACATCATTTTGCCTCCTCTTCATATCAAGTTGGGCCTTATCAAGAACTTTGTAAAGGGTATGGCTTACGAAGGAGAGGCCTTCAATCACTTAAAGAAAAGTGTCCCAAACTAAGTGATGCAAAGCCGAAAGAGGGTATATTTGTTGGACAACAAATAAGAAAACTGCTGAAAGATCCAGCCTTTGATACCAAACTCACAGATATCCAATTAGCAGCTTGGTATTCTTTTAAAGCTTTTTTTTTTGTAACAGAAAAAACAAAAACTATGTTACCGTAGTGAATGATCTGTTGGACAGCTATAAGAACATGGTGTGTAGAATGTCGCTTAAAATTCACTTTTTACATTCTCACCTAGATTTCTTCCAGGAAAATTTGGGAGCATTGCGAACGCTTTCACCAAGACGTTCTTACTATGGAACACCGTTAGCAAGGCCACTGGAACACTTCGATGATGGGTGACTAATGCTGGGGTATTGTTAGGGAGAGTGATGAAACGGCAAACAAAAGAAGAGCTCCGTCGTTGCATTTTTCAAAAACCAAAGACGATTAAAGGTGAAAAAATCTTCTGAACTAATATGGACCTTTTATTGGCATCATGACCATATATAAATACAAAATAGTATTGATTTCAGACGTACTGATGTTTATTTTTGTTTGACTTAATTGTGTCAATTTTCTCTGCTACCATTTTCTATTGCCGGCCAAAGTGGCCGAGCGGTTCTAGGCGCTACAGTCTGGAACCGCGCGACCGCTACGGTCGCAGGTACGGATCCTGCCTCGGGCATGGATGTGTGTGATGTGCTTAGGTTAGTTAGGCTTAAGTAGTTCTAAGTTCTAGGGGACTGATGACCTCAGAAGTTAAGTCCCATAGTGCTCAGAGCCATTTGAACCATTTTCTATTCTTCTGTGTATCTAGGAAATTTGACGTCATAGAGAAAAATGGATTTTACGAGTGTATTCAGCACCCCAAAATTAGGTAAATTCACTCATTTACAAACCAGATGCAGAAACTTACTTTTTGTTCTGCCTTACGGCAGGTCTTGTCATGGGGAAGCCTTGTCAGAGAGGTCCACCGCATGAGCGTCTAGGGAAGTGATTCCAGTGGTGGTTTGCCGTTGCCTTGCACTGATGATGATGAAATGATAATGAGGCCAACACAACACCCAGTCCCTGAGCGGAGAAAATCTCCAACCCAGCTGGGAATCGAACCCGGGCCCCTTGGCGTGACAGACCGCCGCTCTGACCACGCAGCTATCGGGGCAGACAGGTGCAGAAAATAAGTTTAAATTTGTTAACTAGGTGTAATTAAAGCAGAGGCTTTTTTCGTTGCGGCGATACCATTTTCATGAAATTTCAGTCACCAACTCTCTCCTCCGAATACCAAAATATTGTGTTGATTCCCACCTACATAGGCAGAAATTACCTTCGTAATAAAACAAGAGAAATCAGAGTTCTCAAGGTAAGATTTAAGTTTTCATTTTTCATTGCAGTGAGTTTTCTTGTAATGTTAAGAGCTTTTAGAAGGCGCAATGAACAATAACGTAATAAATAACAAAATCAGTATAAAACTTCCTGGCAGATTAAAACTGTGTGCCGGACCGAGACTCGAACTCTGGACCTTTGCCTTTCGCGGGCAGGTGCTCTACCATCTTTTTTTGTGTCGGTATTGTTCGTTGGGTTTGGTCTGGGCGAACGTCTCAAGACATCCGTGCAAGTTGATCGTTGATTCCTTTGCAGACCGAACACGCTGAGCTACCGTGGCCGCTACCATCTGAGCTATCCAAGCACGACTCAGAATCCGTCCTCACCAGCTTCAGTTCTGCCAGTACCTTGTCCCCTACGTTCCAAACTTCAGAGAAGATCTTCTGCTCTCATTTTGAAAATCAGTAGAAGTTACAACTCACTAAAATAATGACAGAGCTGTAGAACATAACCAGACTAAATAAAACAGGAACGAAAAAATACAGAACGGTAGTAGACTACAATGAACACAGTAAGAGCTATAAGACTAGGCTACCGCAAGTAAGCGTAGACGATGGTAGTTCTCCTAGTAATATTGGTCATTTAAGATCGTAACCGCATTGTCTGTACGTTAGGTATGTTGCATTTCTGTCGGGCATCACCTCATTTCGATCCCTTTGTTTCTGCATGCGGTCATTGTACCAGATTCCCCCAGAAATCGGAAGCGGTAAACCGAAAAAGAAGTTGGGAAACGATATACAATTTAAGGGGCCAAGTAACATGTGGAACATCTTTGTTCTACATAGTTACCCTCCTTTCTGTTACTAAAAAATAAATAATATTTATAACAAAAGTGAAATCATCAAAGTTAAATTTAGATTTTATTCTGAAATTGTTTATATGTACCCTGAGATAAATGGATGTCATAGTAAAAAAACTACAGATTTATCATAGCATTAGAAAACGCGGTTTCCTAAAAAAAAAGGTAAAATAAAAAAATAAACAAAAACAAAGCAATCATGGCTTCAGTACTTCTCAAGGTTGTGTGAAGCATGTTCCTGTTATTCACAAACAACTTTCACACCTATCACTAATGACAGGAAACTTTCGCTTTTGATCATCATGATGAAAATTCTATTAAGTACAAAATAAAAAGAATAATTATGTACACAAATTTATAATTGCGCCTGTAAACTCTACTTGAATCAAAAGTAATTGCTTTGATTTGATAAAAGCGCAGAAGTTACGCTTTCAGTTAATTTTTATTGTTTATAAAATGCAATTTAGGCTATGTTCTGTAAACATATAAAATAGACAATAGACGAAAACTGAACGATGCGCGGTTCTAGTTATGTGCAAAACAAACAAACAAGCAAAGAACAAAAGAAAGAGGTCAGTTCCTAGTTTCTTTTTCACATATGCATTTATGTTCCTTTCCCTGCCACTGCTACAAATAATACTGGTAATCCTATCACTTACTACGTCATTCATACGCTGTACCAAAACTACCGGACCGTAGTTCTGGTAGAGCGCCACTCTAGTTATCGCTAATATCTGTGGCTTGAACTTCCGGTGGCCGAGCGGACGAATGCAGTGCAGCTCTTGTTTACAGTCATAGTTATTTTCATGTGAGCCAATTTTCGATAGCACTGCACAACCAAGATTTAACTGTGGTGGAGGGGGGAGGGGACTGGAGTGGCACTGTGAAACAGTAGATGTGCTCACATGTGATGTCACGGTTTTACCAACACAATGACACCTTTTTTTCATGTTTTTTGGTATTATTATTGCTTGTTTTCCAACATCAAACTGCCCTGAAGATTTAAATTGGTAGACACATGACTGATTAGAGACAGAGCAAGTTACCCGGAGCCGCACTCAACTGCTGGTGCCTGCGGCGTGCTGTCACCAAGCACCGCCGTGGCTGTACTACGGTGGAGGCCATTTATTTTTCGCCGCGTTGAGTTGGCTAAAGCTGCAAGAAACGGCCCTCAGTAATTGTCGGCTGTTGTTTACTCGCACCGCAAAACACAGTCCGGGTGTTTACCTCAGGCGCAGGGACCTCACTGTCAAAACAAGGGCAGCTTTCACGCAACCGGGATAGCGCTTCTGCAGTCTTAATTTAGTTTTCCTTCTGTCCTGAAAACTTTCTACGAATTTACCTCTTTAAAAAAAAACTAAGATAGTAGCACTTTATTACTGCCCTAGCCTATGTCTATTAAGCAGGCATATGTTGTAGAAATTGTAACAGTTTATTTTATTTCTCTCCGTCTCCTCGTCATTATTAACCATAACAAAGAAAATACTGGAACTGGACAAAAATACAGAAATGCTTGTTTGAACATAAACGTAGATGCTGGCCAAGTTTAGCAGGTTGCGCTGTTGTATTCGACCACGAATGGCAACTGTGCAATGTCCTCACCAAGTTGCAAGTGTCAGCCGTGATCAGAACAGGGTTCTATTTAGCTGTGTGTGCATTATGTCGGAGACAAGTGTATTCGAACGTGGGCAAATTGTTACTATTCATATGGTGAGTTCTTTCGTAACAAAGGTACTTCCGTAAATGCATACACGGAAAGCGGAGAAACGTCTCTCGCTATGGCACGACCCGGCAGAAGGGTGTGTTGAGTGATTGTGGCAGTCGCTCACTGAAGAGGATGGTGACTGAAAATAAAAGGGCAACATATACAAAAATCACTGCAGAACTGAATATGTCACCCACGAATTCTGTCAGCACATAAAGCACTGAGCTTGGAATTTCACGCCGAGATGACAGGGCCTCTCTTCACAAAGCTCGCATCGTTCAGGACAGGTCTTTTGCCCACGAAGAAGAATTGTAGCACCTCCCCTGGCCACCACAGCTCAATATCTATGAGCTTCTTTTGTCTAACATAGACTGCGTGACTGCTGTTACCTGAACTTGCCACTACCTGGCAGGAAGGATGCTATAAAATTTCTGTGAAGAACGGACAGGGTTTGGACAGTGTTTTGAGCCGTGTGCGGCTCGTGTTCATCCCGTTTATTGTTTGTCATCTTCTCTTAAGGTACTCCCGCCTCGTTTTCTTATTCCATTTACTGGCGTCACTAACTTCCTGCCTTACCTTCGCGTGAGCGTAGCAGCAGCGCTTGTCGACAAGTGCACTGTCGTACCATCTCTGAAGCGACCGATAGCATTTCCGGGTCCTCGCATGTCTGGAGTTGAGTTAGGAGCTCACTCTAGGGCGCAGCAGCAGTGAAGTTGGGGACGGAGCGCCACTGAGGTACAGACAGCCAGTGCTCGCCAACCGCTGGCGACACACATGAACTGCCCGACGGAAGGAGATTGGAGCGGGACGACCGTTGGTCGGTCGTTCGGTTGGTCGTCTCATCGGGTGACGTGTATTTGGTCTTTTGACCGTTTCTGGGCCTCGTCACTTGGTCATCGTGCCAGACGTGTGTCGTGGCCAATGGGCAAGAGTTACCTCTGCATGGATGGGTCCGAGCCAGTGTGCCCGGGTCGCCATGTCTCCGAATTCCGAACGGACACGGAGTTGAGTCGGGTTGGAGCTGCAATCAGCTTCGGACAGCCAAGACTCGCCCGACCATTGCCGACACGATCTGGGTTGGTCATTCGGTCGGTCGTCTCATCGTACGACGTGTATTTGGTCGCCGACCGCTTGCGGAAACACTCTGTGTGTCGAATTTATTCGTCCTTGTTGTTCCACAGTGATTGCTTTTACGATTGTTCGGGTTCTTGTGCCAATGTGTGTTTACGTGGAACCGTGTCTAGCTTCTGTGATTTCCACTGAGCAGATGAATGCTGTCTGCCTACTGGAGTAATCAGTTGGTCGGTTGAAACAGAGAGCGAGTGTTTCGGGTGGAAGGGAATTGGCCTTTAGCCGAGAAGATATTGTAATTTTGCTTAAGTAAGACCTTCAGCCGTTACTTTAAATCTTGGCTTTTTAAGAGCAATCATTTAAACTTATTCTGGAGAAATTACTCAGGCCCTCTGCCGTAAATTGATCTTTGTTGTTTTAAGGAGAAAACTGTGCATTGGTTTGAGCAATAAAGCTGTGTGTGTTCTTGTATAACTAACAGTAATTGACCTTGGTCCCTTTCCACAACCTGATCCGCTCTGTCCTGCGAAGTCAGATTTCACGTTTGCATGTATAAATTCCTAGACGAATGGAAGCTGATTTGAATTCCTTGTTCTCTACCGATATGTCCACCTTTGGCACCGATAACAGCGACGATCCCTCGTGGCGTGGAAGTAATAAGACCTTGGTAAGTCGCTCTAGAGAGCTGCCACCACATGTGCACACACAAGTAAAGTAAATATCGTAAATTCCGGAGAGTGAGGCGATGAGCTCTGACGGCACATTCATTCATATTCCAGACGTGTTCGATCGGGTTAAGATCTGGAGAGTTAGGGCTCCAGCACATTAACTAGAACTCTCCACTAACTAAAACTACTGAATCACCCTCCTGGCCTAATGAAATGGCGCATTGTTTAGGTGAAAAATGCGACTGACGTCGGGATACATGATCAAAATGGTTCAAATGGCTCTGAGCACTATGGGACTCAACTGCTGAGGCCATTAGTCCCCTAGAACTTAGAACTAGTTAAACCTAACTAACCTAAGGACATCACAAACATCCATGCCCGAGGCAGGATTCGAACCTGCGACCGTAGCGGTCTTGCGGTTCCAGACTGCAGCGCCTTTAACCGCACGGCCACTTCGGCCGGCGGAAACATGATCGTCATGGAGGGGTGCATGTGGTCTGCGACCACTATACAATACTCTCTGGCCGTCAAAGTGTCTTGCACGAGCTTCACTGGACCCACGGATGCTCACGCGAATGTTCCCCAGAGTATAATGGAGTCGCCGCCAGCTTGCTGCGGGACGCCAGCTTGTCTGCGTCCCGCAGTACAGGCGTCAAAGACCTGTTCCCCTGGAAGCCGAGGGAGTTGCGCTCTCCCATCGGCGTGAAGAACACGGTATTGTGATTTATCAGACCATGCAACGCTTTGTCACTGCACCAACGTCCAGTTCCGATGGTCACTTGCACATTTTAGTCATAGTTGTCGATGTTGTGGTGTTAACATTGACACATACATGGGTCGTTGGCTGCGGAGGCCTATAGTTAGGAGTGTTCAGCGCACTGTGTGTTCGGACACACTTGTACTCTGTCCAGCCTTAAAGTCTGATGTTAGTTCCGCCACAGTTCGCCGCTTGTCCTATTTTACCAGTCTGTCCTGCGTACGACGTCCCACATGTTTAATGAGAGGTGGCCACCCAACCCCACAGCGTCCGGAAGTGGTTTCACGTTGGTTTCACCACGTGTTAAAGACAAACACAACAGCACTCCTCGAACACGCGACAAGTCGTGGAGTTTCCGAAAATCTCCTGCCGAGCCTATGGCCCATACAGTCTGCCCTGGGTCAAACTACGATAGATCGCACGCCTTCCCCATTAGACACATGCACTGTGCGTGTCTGACTAGCAGTGATTCCTCGTCAGGTGACTCTGCTATAATCTGGACGGGGTTATATAGCTAGTGAGTCGTTGGTCATAATGTTGTGGCTAATCAGTGCATGAAGTCAGTTACATGGGATCAGCTTTGTGAAATGGCTTGATGTGATGACATGGTATTTGTATAATGACACAAACGGGCTATTGCTCTTTGACACTCCAATGAGCACATTGGCAACGAAGTGTCCTACTTTTTTGCTCTGTCAACGAGGACTGTTCAACGTGTCTTCAGGTAATTGCGTACATATAAAGCCGTGTAATATACGTAAGAAATGTGGTCGAAAAAGACCCTAAACCTGGAGACCAGAGGGGAATATCATGCCTTGTCTATGCCAACAGGTTTTAAGCCCGACAGGAATTGACGCTGTTGGTGAATTTAGATCCATCTAACATTCAAACTAACATTGCTGAGTGAACTCCCTGTAAACGACATTTGGAGTCGGGTACTTCGCAAATGGCCATTGCTCACAGTAACACACAATGACGCACGTTACCAGTGCGCCAAATAACGCAAAAACTGAAAGCAAGCGACCGAGCGGGGTGGCGCAGTGGTTAGACACTGGACTCGCATTCGGGAGGACGACGGTTCAATCCCGCGTCCGGCCATCCTGATTTAGGTTTTCCGTGATTTCCCTAAATCACTCCAGGCAAATGCCGGGATGGTTCCTCTGAAAGGGCACGGCCGACTTCCTTCCCCATCCTTCCCTAATCCGATGAGACCGATGACCACGCTGTCTGGTCTCCTTCCCCAAACCAACCAACCAACCAACCTGAAAGCAAGCTCGCTGAAGTCGTTGTGATTGAAGTGATTAGTATACCCCTAGGATATTACCCATAAGATAATGGAAATTTAAAAGAATTTCACACAATGAATAACATCTTATTTAATGAAAATTACTAAGAGCGGCCCAGTTAAGCACGAAAGTACTGATATTTTAATAAAAGGGCTCTTAAAACCAGAAAAGAAACTAGTGGTCACTATAAAAATTTGGTTTATTATCATATAACATCAAAAAAGTGATTTACTCACTGAATCGATCATATAAACTTTCAAAAGGTGAACAAAGGGTTGTCGTTGTAAGCTATAGCCCCGACGCAGGTGGGTGGGTATATGAAAGCATAATATGAAACTGTGTTGTGGATATAGCCAATATCTGTGTAAATGGTTGGTTAGTTGAAGGAAGAATCTCAGAAAAGCAAGTACAAACACCAAGGAGATTTGCCAGAGTGCATTCTGGTACTAACTAGCTGGCTGCGAATGTTAAAATTGGGCAATTAAACCCTGATATAAGTTAACTAGCTTTTTGTTTCAAATAGCTTGAATGTGGAAGACGGCGACAGTAACAGCTGGATTTCTGAGTCCAGTTCAGCCTCTACACTTAGCTCTAATTCAGTGACATCTCCCTCTGTAGTTCTCTGCAACACCGTGAAGAAAGTGTTTTCTTAACTTCTAATCACAAGTCAGTGCTCTCTCCAGTCTCCCTAAAGCAAGAGTCTTCTTACTTCATTCAAACTTAACTGGTTCTAACAATGTAGAAATCTCACTAAACAGTTGGAGCAGACCTTGCAAATTGGGACTTATAATAGGTCTGTACATAAGTTTAACAAATTCCAACTCTTCAGGCTTTTGTCGTGGTTAACCAATAATGGTGTGGCACGGAGTGGAACGCAGAGAATACCTCCCATTACATGACAGGTTTCCAATATTATCCAGACAAAAAGCTTGCATGTAGGCTGGAATGGGAAAATGTGCCTTCTACCGAAATAATTATAGTGAGCCAATCACTATCACTATTTTTCAGATTTAAACGAACATTCCTTCATGGAGTGGCCGCAGACATTGGCTAATTCTACGCTCCCAAGTTCTGAGTCTGTTCCTTGTAAACGCAGCCCACATCTTTATGGAGCCACCAGCAGCTTGCACAATTTCTTGTTGACAATTTGGGTGCGTGGGTTTATGGCGTCTGTGCCACATTCATTCCCTACCATCAGGTATTACCAACTAAAATCGGGACTCTTCGACCAGGACACGGTTTTATGTTCGCACTGCAAGTTTGGTATTAAAAGTGACAGAATAACCTCTATTTGGAAATCATTATTGCTTTTTCAGTTTTGTTATGAACCTGTTGTTTACATACGGCTATATGAATGATTGCAATGATCAATGCTTAAATATAAAAATTACCTACGTATTATGAGAAATGAGACTTCGAATTACTAACAGGAATCCTTGAATCTAGGTACGCAATACGTATAAGCGTGTCTAGCAATATATGTTTTTTTTTCAGTTGCACAAAATCTGAATTCCTAGTGTTGTGTGTTCAATTCGTCTGTTAACCGCACTTTCCTCAAAATGTAGACCACACCCTCTCTCAACATTTTTAGAACAGTTTTTATTATGTCGTGTATTGTGGTTGTCTATATATCACGTCATCTGGAAGTCATTCTTATTATTAGCCAAACATTCGATTCAGAAGAAAATGTGATGGAAGTGAATGTGAGAATTTCAAGGTTATTGCGGAGACTTCTAAGAATGTGTGATGGTATGCTTTAAATAACATTCTAATTCTAATTCTTCGTAAACAAATAAATTTATTTACCTCTTGTGAACCAGAACATACGTTCAACAGCGTATGAAAGTATGGCACGCAAAGTAACGTAAATCAGCACAATGAAAGTTTTTTCAAATCGAAAATTTACCGAAATGAGTCTCTTGCTGAAACGAAATATTTACGTGTTATTTATACTTACACCAGCGTTCTCTGCGTTATTGCGTGAAATATTCCACGAAATATCAGTGTTCATGTAGCAAAACGAACAGCGGACGGATAACGCCTTGTTCGTTCAGCTGGGAAGGGACCTAATTCAAATATTCAAAACACGCTTCAGTGACGTGGAAAGGGTAAGTAATGTTAACTCCGAAAGCCAATTGGGTCTGGAACCAATGAATAAGAAATGAAGAGATCACTGAATGTGAAATACGAGATAGGAAGAGGTGGGTTGGCTAGTTTTAGCTCTGCGAGGAGAGGGGGGAAATGGATTAAGGTTTCAGTGCGAAGAATGAGCGAGATGAACATCTCACGGGAGATAAAAGATTCACGAGAGGCAGTAATAAAGGTGAAAACGAAGTCCTGATTGATTAGTACGCAAACCACATTGACCAAGAGGGGCACCATCTATTAGGTGCGTATCACGTTGCGTAACGAATGAGAAGTCCCGTGGTTATTAGAAGAAAGGCATCAATAGCATACCACTAAAAATTCGAGAAACGTCTCATATACCGTGGCTGCATAAATTGTCTATTGGCATACTGTTCCACTTCAGGCACGCAAAATAGTTGCGTTTGGTTGATTCGTGAATGCGTATTTTCGTGATTCGACATTAGCACGTCACATCTTACGAGTTTCCAGACGTAATATTAAGGAACTGTACGAAGTGAGACGATCTCGTGAAATAAATATTGGGAAGACATTACTGTTGCAAGCATTCAGAGGAAGACCAGTAGATCTGTAAAGGAACTCACGCACAAGGCGCTGGTGGTAGGCCTATCAGTTTTATTGTTACAGCTTTTGAAGGGTCAGTAAACATAGGGTTGTGGAGCTACGCCACTGGTATTGTAACAGGACGGTTTAACACATGCGAAAGTGTAACATAAATTCTTCAGAAACATACAGGAATCATCGAAGAAAGACACAGAAGTTATCGCAAATTCCTGTTGGATGAATTTACAGCAGGCGTATTTGAGGAAGTCTGTGCGACCATTATGCTGTCACCATCGCATATATAGGGTAGAGGTCATTACAATAAGAGAGATTAGGGCACGTACCAAGGCGTAAAATTACTTTTCTCTCAATCAGCACGAGAATGGCATAGAGCAAAACATCAATAATATGGGTAGAAGTAGCTTCCGACATGCACTATACAGCGGCTTGCGAAGAACATAATTATGTAAATGAAGTTATGGAATAGATGTAAAGGACATTAGCAGATCACGTATGTTGCTAAGTGATTCGTCTTTGTTTACGAGCTTGAAAATAATGAATTATAGTCGATAAGCGTCATATACTACCCAATCACGTTCGTAGTAGCCTGTGACTTCTGCGTAGTCTCTAATAATGTGTAATGGATCCGCTGGAATTTTGAAAAGCATATTAAGTACCTTAAAGTACCCTTCATGTTAACAAAGTAGTAATAAGTTCATCGGACATCATGTGACGAAGCTGAAAGCAAGCTCAAACGCTTGTAGTTGTCTGTGGAGCGCAGCGATCTGGTGCTAACTTTGATAAAAACGACAGTCGAAATACCAATAACATTTGTTAATTATGGCCAGTTTCGGCTTATGTTAAACCCATCAACAGATATTTTGGGCTTCCTATGGCTGGTGCTGGCGGTTCCTAGGTTCTTGACGTGAAACCACAATCGTACATTATGACTGAGGTTGATTCTACGCGCTGCTATAAGTTGTTGATGGGGACTTCAAAATGGCTCTGAGCACCATGGGACTCAACTTCTGAGGTCATCAGTCCCCTAGAACTAGAACTACTTAAACCTAACTAACGTAAGGACATCACACACATCCATGCCCGAGGCAGGATTCGAACCTGCGACCGTAGCGGTCACGCGGTTCCAGACTGAAGCGCCTAGAATCGCTCGGCCACTCCGGCCGGCGTTGATGAGGACTAATGGATGAAGCAGGCGTCTAGAAATATTTGAGCTATGTTTGAATACAAAAGTAATCAAACACACGTTTCTGTGAATGTTGTCACAAGGGCGTCACTTGTGCCAGTGAGCGGTATGTAGGCTAATGCCGCTCACCCTGCCGTAACAAATACCTATCCGAGGAATTAAATTCATTGAAATGCAATGAATTAATCGATGGAAATGGATTGAATGAATTCTCAATTGTATGAAATGATGTCAGTTAAAACTGTTCAGATATGCTGAATCAGCAATGCAATGAATATTTACATCTGTTATCAACCACGTACCACGTTAAAGTACTCCAGAGTAATGACAATATTCGAAAATCGTAAATGGAAGTATCACTGACGGCAAAAACTTGAGACAGCCCGGAAGCGTTCTCTGATATCCCGAAGGTTGTGGAGACTGGTCGTGATGAGCAGGGAACCTGGGTTCTAATCCTGGTCTAGTGCAAACTTTCAATAGCCTCTATAGCTTCATTTCAGTGCAGTTTCAGAATACGTGAACGGTTTGCCTTGATATTCATTTCATCTCAGTGGATATAATTCATTTCATAAACGTCAGAGACATTGTCTACAAAATCTACACAGCCTGCACAAGTTATTGATACACGAATAATTCTCATTATTATGTACAGGAGTGGTCAAGTTACATTGGTCGGACAAGTGTTTTCGGCATTTCGGGACAGTATAATCTCAGCAGAAAAGGCATCATACAGTATGTCGTGTTATACGTTGCCAGTTCAGTTTTGTTTTGGTCATCTTGTACATTCATTCAGAAACGTGTGCAGGTCACGTCATAGCCAATCATAATTGCTATTAACGTTCGCTAGGCGTTACACACTATAACTAATTTTGGAGCACTTAGCTTATTTTGTCTTTATTTTTAGTTTTATTTTCGTCGCCCATTAGTTCTCACAGTGTGCTTTAGTTTGGTGCATTCGAATGATATGAAACCGATCGCTTCATTTTCTAAACGTTCCGGATCTTAATTAACAACATTTTACCAGGGTAGCACCTGTGCAAAAGAAGCGATCTTTGGTCAATCTTAGGAATACTGTCACAGTGTATTATTACCTACTTACCCGTATTTTGCAGAACATCAGCCCCACCAACGCTCCCGTAGCCGACGTTACTAACACACTCTTGTGTGATGACGCTCGACTCATAGATAGCTGATTAGAACCGTGGCGGTGGAAGAATTTTCACGCAGTATTTGTCGGCAAGAGGAGGAAGGTTACAGCTTAAATGCACCAATCATTTTGCGCCTATGTCCAGGATAACATCTTCCCAGCAATGTGTCACGCAGTGAGGGCATGTGGTACTATTGATGGTGATATAGCCGTCGCATTGGCACACTTTGGTGCTTCGAAAGGCATTGCCTACTTTCCACCAATTTCCCTTTTCTTCTCCCTTCTCTGAATATATGCACCGAAGACACCTTTTTTGCATCCGTCTGTATATGTAGGTTAATCTCAGGAACTGCTGTTGGGATTTTGACTCCGTTTTCACAGCTTCATACACTGATTCACGAGGAAGGCTTGTGAATGTAATTTATGAATTTATGAATGTGATTAATTAAGTTGTGGAAACCACGCCACTGCCACCTAGCGAATAGACGCCATAAATCGTGAGAGCAGCAGTGACTCGAGAGTGCAGCAAGCGTAACCAAATTCGCATCTGATATGGTGGTCCAGCAGTGACCGGCACGGTGTCTCAGCGTCTACGGTAAGAGCGCTACGTATCCTCTATAGTAACAAAGGGTGCCATGTACCGTCTGGCCAGATCAAACGACGAGAGCAATAACGAACTAAATGAGGGGAAAGAAATAGTAGAGTGCAAGGATGGTAAAAGTAATGTTGTGGGATCGAATCCCGATTTACAAATACAATATGTGCCACGAGAATAACCAAGTACAGCTCTTTCTGGTATGAACATTTACCGCAACATAACTAATGGTAGACTTAGAAGTACATAATAATTTCAGCAGGTTTGTACATTATATTCCCAAAAAGTGCGTACTGACATTTATTTCTTCGTTAAGTCGGTGGGAAACATTTTGTCAACTGAAGGGCTAACCTAGCATTCATCTGTCAATAATGTGGAGATTCTCCAAGAACGAATAGCGGTTCAGATCCCACGTTACAATGCAGCTCCCCTTTTCCCGGTTGGATAAATGGTTTGGGACATGCACATTACCCAACTGACATCCACTTGATCGCAAACATTGCAGAACTGCGGAGCGAAAAAATAAACTTATTCAAAATCTGTGGCTTTCCATTGCTTACGTATAAGATGAAATTACTTCCGGAAATCTAATTTAGTATGGGGTGCAGCATTGCTTCGTTTATAATGCACACATAAAGTTTTGCATCAGCGCGGAAGATTTCTCAACATCCAGATTCCTACTTTCTTTGAGTCAAATATACATACCTCAAAAAAAATTTTGCATCAACTCGGTTCAGAGAGTTCCGAAACCTGTACAGAAAATAGGAGTAGAGATCAACATAAACATCGTTTCTGCTCTTTTGCTCACGAAAACCACACATTGCATATTGTACCAGCATACAGCGAGACCTTCAGAGGTGATGGTCCAGACTGCTGTGCACACCGGTACCTATCATATCCAGTAGCACTACCTCTTGGATTGATGCATGTCTGTATTCATCGTGGCATACTATCCACAAGTTCATCAAGGCACTGTTGGTCCAGATTGTCCCACCCGTCAACTGCGATTCGGCGTAAATCCGTCAGAGTGGTTGGTGGGGCACGTCGTCCATAAACAGCCCTTTTCAGTCTATCCCAGGCATGTTCCATAGGGTTCGTGTCTGGAGAACATGCTGGTCACTCCGGTCCAGCGACGTTATTATCCTGAAGGGAGTCATTCACAAGACTGCACGATGGGGGCGCGAATTGTCGTCCATGAAAATGAATGCCTCGTCAATGTGCTGTCGATATGGTTTCCTCCACCTAGCTGCGCTCGCTGGACAGTGTGTCTACGGTGTTCAGCCTGACCGGGTTGCCTCCAAACATGTCTCCAACGATTGTGTGGTTAAAGGCAAATGTGATACTTATCGGTAAAGAGAACGTGATGCCAATCCTGAGCGGTCCATTTGTCATGTTGTTGGGCCCATCTGTACCTCGCTGCATAGTGTCATGGTTGCATAGATGGACCTCGCCATGGACGTTGCTAATCATACAGCCTATTGCACAAAGTTTGAGTTGTAACACGACGTCCAGTGCCTGCACGAAATGCATTATTCAACATGGTGGCGTTGCTGTCAGGGTTACACGAAGCCATAATCCGTGGGTGAGACGCCTGGACACTTCTCTTGTTCAGAGCCCTTCTTGGCACAAAGTAACGATGAAGACGAGCTCGAACCGCGGTATTGACCATCTAGGCATGATTGAACTGCAGACAACACGAGCCGTGTACCTTCTTCCTGGTGGAATGACTGATACTGATCGGCTGTAGGACCCCCTCCGTGTAACAGGCGCTCCTCATGCATGCTTGTTTACATCTTTGGGTGAGTTTAATAACATCTCTGAACAGTCAAAGGGACTGAGTCTGTGATACAATGTCCAGTCAACGTCTATCTTCAGGAGTTCTGGAAACGGGGCTGATGCAAAACTTTTTTTGATGTGTGTAGATGCGAGCATGATTCCTTGCGTGGTGGGGCAAAGGATACTATTTCTTGGACACTTTCAAATTTTGGAGAAAAATGGTAAACGAATCGCCCCTTGAAAGAAAGAGATTTAGGTCTTTTAAAGATCATAAAGACATGTGTGCGATCATTTTGAACAAGATTCAAAAATTTACTGCGGATTAATACGCAAAATGTCGAAATTTTTCTACAGATGGTTGAGGGCCGCATTTCAAAATATGACAATTTCGGAATTGCAGATTCTTCGTTAAGATTAGTAATCGCAGTTCTCACTCTCAATTCACTGCGCTTCCTTCGACCAACGAGCAGTGAGGTGCTCAGCTTTGAAGTATGGTAATAAAGCTGACCAATAACGAAAAGATAAGCATCTCGTTATTAGGCTGTGATCTGAAAATTACAGTTTGAAATAATCAAATATTTTTAACCAATAGTGTCCCTGCAATCGTTTGAGAACTGTTGTGTAGCAAAAAACATGCGGATCTACTAGGGTAAGATAGGTACTGCCTACAGGAAAATTAAAGACACCTTTGGGCAAAAGAGAACGAGAACCACTTGTATGAATATCAAGAGCTAAGACGGTAAACCGGTTATAAACAAAGCGGGGAAACAGAAAGGTGGAAGGAGTATATAGAGGGTCTATACAAGTGCGATGTACTTGAGGGCAATATTATGGAAATGGAAGAGGTCGTACATGAAGATGAAATGGGAGATACAATGTTGCGTGAAGGATTTGACAGAACACTAAAAGACCTAAGTCGAAACAAGGTCCCGGAAGTAGACAACATTCTATTAGAACTACTGATAGCCTTGGGAGAGCCAGCCCCGGCAAAACACCACCATCTGGTAAGTAAGATGTATGAGACAGGCGAAATACCCTCAGACTTCGAGAAGAATATAATAATTTCAATCCCGAAGAAAGCAGGTGTTGTCAGGTGTAAAAATCACCCAACTATCAGTTTAATACGTCCTGACCGCAAAATGCTAACACAATTTATTTACAGAGGAATGGAAAAATTGGTAGAAGCCGACCTCGGGGAAGATCAGCTTGGACTCTGTAGAATTGTTGGAACACGGGAGGCAATGCTGAACATACGACTTATCTTAGAAGATAGATTAAGGAAAGACAAACCTACGTTTTTAGTATTTGTAAACTTGGAGAAAGCTTTTGACAATGTTGACTGGAACACTCTTTCAAATTCTGAAGGTGGTGGGGGCAAAATACAGGGACCGAACGGCTATTTACAAATTATACAGAACCAGATTGCAGCTTTAAGAGTGGAGGGGCATGAAAGAGAAGCAGTGGTTGGAAAGAGAGTGAGACAGGGTTGTAGCCTTTCCCCGACATTATTCAATCTGTATATTGAGCAAGCAGTAAAGGAAACAAAAGTAAAGTTTGGAGTAAGAATTAAAATCCATGGAGAAGAAATAAAAACTTTGAGATCTGCCAATGACATTGTAATTCTATCACAAACAGTGAAGGACCTGGAAGAGCAGTTGAACGGAATGGACAGTGTCTTGAAAGGAGGATATATGATGAACATTAACGAAAGCAAAGCGAGGATAATGGAATGTTGCCGAATTGAATCAGGTGATGCTGAGGGAATTAGATTAGGAAATGAGACTCTTAAAGTAGTAAACGAGTTTTGCTATTTGGGGACCAAAATAACTGATGATGGTCGAAGTAGAGGGTAATATCAACAGCAGAATAAAATGGTACAACGGAAGTCGGATCCGTTATGAATAGAAAGGTAGGGCAGATAGTGTGTTGCTGTGAAAAGTTCAGTGATAACGTTGTCCTCATTGGAATCCACAGCAAACCAACACAGACAACGATACTTCTGGTATACATGCCGACGTTGCAAGCGGAAGATGAAGAGATAGAGAAAGTATATGAGGATATTGAACGGGTAACGCAGTACGTAAAAGGAGATGAAAATCTAGTGGACGTGGGAGACAAGAATACGGTTGTAGACGAAGCAGTAGAAGAAAGCATTACGGTAGAATATGGACTTGGTGCTGGAATGAGAGAGGAGAAAGACTGAGTTCTGCAATAAAGTTAAGCTAATAACAGCGAATACTCCCTTCACGAATCACAAGATGAGGAGATATACTTGGAAAAGCCCAGGAGATACGGGAAGAATTCAATTACATTACATCATTGTTAGGCAGATGTACCGAAATCAGTTACTGAATTGTAAGACGTAATCAGGAGCAAAATATATAGATTCTGATCGCAATTTAATAGTGATAAAGAGCAGGCTGAAGTTTAAGAGATTAGTCAGGAAGAATCAATTCGCTAACAAGTGGGATTCGTAAGACCAAGGACTGAAGAGATTGAAATTCTTTTATGGCTACAGTAACTGTGATAACGGACAGCTCAGCAGCCGGTTCAGTTGAAGAGGAATGGACATCTCTGAAAAAGACAGTCACAGAAGTTGGAAAGAAAAACATTAGTACAAAGAAGGTAACTGTGAAGAAAGCATGGCCAACAGAAGAAATACTTCATCTGATCGACGAAAGAAGGAAGTACAAAAATGTTCAGGAAATTCAGCAACATAGAACCACAGGTCTCTTTGGAATGAAATAAATAGAAGGTGCAGTGGAAATTGGCGTATTGGCTGCATGAAAAATGTGAAGAAATCGAAAAAGAAATGATTGCGGGGAAGACTTACTCAAGATATAGAAAAGTCAAAACAGACTTCATTGGAATTAAAAGCAAGGGTGTTAACATTATGAGTGCAACTGGAATTCCTCTGTTCAATGAGGAGGACAGAGCGGATAAGTGAAAAGACTACACCGGATGCCACTATTAGGGGGAATACTTGTCCGATGGCGTGATAGAAAACAGAAGTCGATAGGGAAGTGATAGGGGATTCAGCATTAGAATCAGCATTTAAAAAAGCTCTGGAAGACTTAAAATCCAGTAAGACAGAAGGAATGTATAACATTCCATCGGAATTTCTGAATTCGGTGGGGGGAAGTGCAGAAAACAACTATTCACGTGTAGAATGTATGAGTGTGGCCAAATACCACCTGAGTGTCGGAAAAATCTCATCTACACAGTCCTGAAGACTGCAAGAGCTGACAAGTGCGAGAATTATGGCACAATCAGCTTAACACTCATGGATCCAAGTTGCTGACAAGAATAATATAAAAATGTGCAGAAAAATTGGAAAGAAAGTGGAGGATGTGTTAGATGGTCAGTTTAGCTTTAAGAGGGGTAAAGACACGAGAGAGGCAATTTCGACGTCGCGGTTGATAATAGAAGCGAGACTAAGGAAAATAAAGATGCGTTCAGAAGATTTGTAAATCCGGAAAAAGCGTTCGACAAAGTCAAATGGAGAAAGATGTTCGACATTCTGAGGAAAACCGGAGTAAGTTAAAGGAAGAGACGGATAATATACAGCATGTAAAAGAATGGAAGTCCAAGAACCAAGTGCTCGGATTAAAAAGGGTGCAAAACAGAGATGTAGTCTTTCGCCCTTACTGTTGGTTAGACCGACAGTGACAGAGTCGCTCGAGTTCCCTCTGCTAATACAGCGAGTACACCGTTTCGTTTATTACATATTTTTACGAGCTTTAAAACAGGAGCAACTTCTTTTCGGTTACTTGTGTAGTTACTAATACCTTTTTGTGGTTTCTTGCCTGGTTGAGTGTTTACTAGGAACAACCTTTTATTTTAATAACAGTGTAGCGTAGAGTACCGCGATTACTATCGACCCTTGTATCGACCATCATATCGTAAAGGCTTTTGTTTGTTTTGCTTAGAACAGCTCAGTGTTGGTTAGACTATCAGTGACAGAGCCACGCGTGTTCCTGCTGCTAATAACGAGAGTAAACCATTTCGTTTATTACATACTTTTACGAGTTTCAAACAGGAGCGACTTTAAAAATGGATAGACACGTCATTGCTGTGTACAGATGCGAGCTGAGTTGGTGACCCTTCGCTCACAGCTCCAGGCAGTGTTGGCTTCTGTCTGCTTGAGGCTACTACCAAGGGGCATCACTGTGGGGGGTTGGACGCAGGGATGTGAGGGACGTCGAGCAGGACCCATGTGTCCCAAAATCGGTCCACTGCTGTGGCCACCCCAGGTACTGTCTGCACTGAAGTTGACCCCTCACCTGTGGTCGAATGGGAGATCATCTCAAAGTCTGGAAAGCAGCAAAAGACTTTCCGGCAGGCCGATCGTAGGGCCTCCCAAGATAGTTTGACGAACAGGTTTCGGGCGTTATCTGTGGCTAACGAAGTCTCTGAGCCAGATGCAGTCGTCCACCCTGTTCGAGAGGAAGCTTCTAGGCCCCCAAGATCTGGGTGTTCACAGACGGTGAGGGTTGAGAGCTCCAACGTTAGGAGCATAATACGGCCCCTTAGGAACATGGCTGTCAAGGAGGGGAGGGAATCCAGTGTGCACTCCGTGTGTATAAAGGGGGAGTCATTCCGGATGTGGAAAGTGTGCTTCCGGATACCATGAAGAGTACAGGGTGCAGCCAACTGCAGGGGGTGGCCCATGTCAGTACCAATGACGTGTGTTTGGATCAGAGAAAAATCTGTATGGTTTCGGGCAGCTAGCGGAAATGGTAAAGACTGCCAGTCTTGCTTGCAAGATTAAGGCGTAGCTCACCATCTGTAGCATCGTCGACAGAACCGACTGTGGTCCTTTGGTGCAGAGCCGAGTGGAGGGTCTGAATCAGAGGCTCAGGCGGTTCTGTGACCGAGTAGGCTTCAGATTCCTTGACTTGCGCCATCGGGTGGTGGGTTTCCAGGTTTCGCTTAATAGGCGAGGAGTCCATTGCACACAGGAAGCGGCTACGCAGGTAGCGGGGGCTGTGTGGAAGGGACTGGGCGTTTTTTTAGGTTAAAGGGTCTCAGAAAAACACAGAAAGAGCTTCCATCTAAAAGGGGGTAGGTAAAACAGAGTAAGGTAGCTGTAGAAACGATCGGTAATGTATCCAGAATGAGATTATCACTCTGCAGCGGAATGTGCGCTGATATGAAACTTCCTGGCAGATTAAAAAAGTGTGTGCCCGACCGAGACTCCAACTCGGGACCTTTGCCTTTCGCGGGCAAGTGCTCTACCATCTGAGCTACCGAAGCACGACTCACGCCCGGTACTCACAGCTTTACTTCTGCCAGTACCTCGTCTCCTACCTTCCAAAATTTTCAGAAGCTCTCCTGCGGTAATGTAGTTGTACATTGTCGTAGCTGTGTTGGGAAAGAACCAGAGCTCCAAGCCCTAATAGAAAGCACTGAAGCTCAAATAGTGCGGAAAGCTGTCTAAAGCCGGAAATAAGTTCAGCCGAAATGTTTTCAAACGAGCTAGCAGTGTTAAGAAAGGATAGATTAAATACAGTTGGTGGTGGGGTACTTATTGCTATCAGAAGTAGTTTACCTTGTAGTGAAACTGAATTAGATTGTTTTTGTGAAATAGGATGGATAGAGGTTAAACTTGACAATCGGACTAAACTATTAATTGGATCGTTTTATCGACCCCCCTCATTTCAAATAGGTACCCAACCGATACAATTATAGTCGGTGGCGACTTCAATCTGCCCTCGATATGCCGGAAAAATTATACATTTAAGGCCGGCGGCTAGCATAAAACGTCATCCGAAATTGTACCGAATGCTTTCTCAGAATATTATTTTGAACTGGGAGCGTAAGTGGTTGCGAAAGCATACTTGGCTTTTTAGCAACAAATAATCCTGGACCAATAGGGAGTATCATGACGAATACAGGGATTATCGACCTCAAGGCAGCTGCTGCTAGGCTGAATTCCGTAACACCCACAACCATCAAAAAGAAACGCAAAGTACACCTATTTAAAAAGCTGATAGATATTCTCTTAACGCCTTTTTAAGTGACAGTCTGCACTCCTTCCGATATGATCATGTAAGCGTAGAAAAGATGTGGAATGATTTCAACAGCAATTGATGGATATATACCACATAAAATAATAAATGATGATACTGATCTTCCATGATACACAAAACGGGTCAGATCGTTTTTGCAGAAGCAACGAAAAAAGCATGCCAAATTTAAAAGAACGCAAAATCTCCAAGATTGGCAAAGTTTTACAGAAGTTCGAAATGGCGCGTACTTCAATGCGAGCTGCTTTTAATAATTTCCACAACGAAATTCTGTCTCGAAATCTGGCAGAAAACCCAAAGAGATTCTGGTCATACACAAAACACACCAGTGGCAAGACACAATCAATACCTTCACTGCGCGATAACAACGGTGAAGTCACTGATGACAGTGCCACAAAAGCAGAGTTATAAAACATTGTTTTCAGAAACTCCTTCACCATAGAAGACAAAGTAAGTATTCCTGAATTCCAATAAAAAAAAACAGCCGAGAAAAATAGAAGTAGATATCCTCGGTGTAGCAAAGCAGCTTAAATCACACGATAAAGGAAAGGCCTCCGGTCCAGATTGTATACCAGTCAGGTTCCTCTCAGAGTATGCTGATACAATAGCTCCATATTTAGCAATTATATATAACCGCTCGCTCACAGAAAGACCCGTACCTAAAGACTGGAAAATTGCTCAAGTCACACGAATACCCAAAAATGGAAGTAGGAGTAATCCGCTGAATTAGAGGCCAACATCACTTACGTCGATTTGCGAAGGGTTTCGGAACATATACTGTATTCGAACACTATGAAGTACCCGAAGAAAACGATTTATTGACACAACTAGCTCTTTGTACTCATGAAGTAATGAATGCTATCGACAGGGGATGGCAAATTGATTCCATATTTTTAGATTTCCAGACGGCTTTCGAAAACGTTCCTTACAAGCGTCTGCGTGCCTACAGAGTATCGCCTCAGTTGTGCGACTGGATTCGTGATTTCCTGTCAGAGAGTTCACAGTTCGTAGTAACAGACGGAAAGTCATAGATTAAAACAGAAGTAATATCCAGCGTTCCCCAAGGAAGTGTTGTAAGCCCTCTATTGCTCCTGATCTACATTACCGAGTGGAGGCCAGGTGTAGTGGATAGTCTGAGGATGGGAGTATCACAGCATCCTGTGTTGATCTGGCGTCCGCACTGAGATCGCCATCAATATGGTCGCTTAGGAGGAGTCTTGGGAGACCAGGTTAGCTAAGGAGGAGTGCACCAGGAACACAATCTAAGTAGCCCTCTTAGATTATTTGCAGATGATGCTGTCATTCACCGTCTGGTAAAGTCATCAGGTGACCAAAACGAATTGCAAAGTTATTTAGTTATCTGTATGGTGCGAGAAGTGGCAATTGACCCAGAATGAAGAAAAGTGTGAAGTTATTCACGTGAGTATTAAAAGAAATCCGCTAAATTTCGATTAAGCTAATCTGAAGGCTGTAAATTCAGCTACATACTTAGGTATTGCAATTACAAATAACCTAAATTGAAACGATCACATAGATAACGTTGCGGGTAGAGAAAACCAAAGATGCTATTCATTGGCAGAACACTTAGAAGATGCAACAGGTGTACTAAAGAGACTGCTTGCACCACACTTGTCCGCCCTGTTCTGGAGTATTGCTGTGCGGTGGGGATCCCCATCAGGTGGGACTGACGGATGACATCGAAAAAGTTCAAAGAAGGGTCGTTTGTTTTGTGTTATCTCGAAATAGGGGAGATAGTGCCACAGACATGATACGTGAATTGGAGTGGCAATCCTTAAAACAAAGGCGTTTTTCGTTGCGACGGGATCTTCTCATGAAATTTCATTCACCAGTTTTCTCCTCCGATTGTGAAAACATTGTGCTGGCACCAACCTACATAGGGAGAAATGATCATCGCGATAAAATAAGAGAAATCAGGGCTCGCGCAGAAAAATTTGAGTGCTCGTTTTTCCCGCGCGGAGTTCGAGGGTGACAAGGTAGAGAGACAGCTTGTTAAGGTGGTTCATTAAGCCCTCTGGCAGTCACTCAGTTGTGAATAGCAGAGTAATAATGTAGATGTATATGTATACTGTTCAATCTGTACATCGAAGAAGCAATGTTGGAAATAAAAGAAAGGTGCAATTGTGAAACTGAAATTCAAGTGAAGGGATGTTAATTATAAGATTCGCTGATGACATTGCTGTCCTCAGTCAAAGTGAAGAATAATTATATGATCTGCCGAATGGAATGAAGTCTAATGAGTACGGAATATTCGTGTAGAGTAAATCGGAGAAGGACCAAAGTAATGAGAAGTAGCAGAAATGAGAACAGTGAGAAACTTAACATCAGGATTGGTGACAACTAGAGACAGGACTTCGAGATGTTACGCACGCAGTGACTAACATGTTTTTTTATTATTTGATCTTGCATATTTCGAGACTTTCTGTCCATTTTCTAACGTTTTTCATGCATATTTGCATGCATATTTTATAACGAAGCAGATGAATTTAAGGAATTCTGCTACGCAGGCAGCAAAATAATTCAGGACGGCCGGAGCAAGGTGGACATAAAAAGCAGACTAGCACTGGCAAAAAGGTCATGCCTGATCAAGAGAAGTCTTCTAGTATCAAGTATAGGCCTTAATTTTACGAAGAAACCAACAACAAAGCCTACCGTTGCAAGATTTGTCGCAGGCAGCAAGACATCCGCTACTGCTCTTACTACCCGACCTAACTATCGGAGAGGATTTTTCCCCTTGGCTCTTGCCTTGGCACTCTTCTCCCCCCTGCCCTTCAAACTGCTACCATTCGTTTTACTTTCGACCCAATCTATCTCCAGATTCGCGCGTATTAATGGTTAACCTTAACCAGACATACGCAAAGATCGCAGTACCCACATCCTGCGACACCTCACTTTAGTGAATACTAACCCTTATGCAGAGATGGCAGTAGACCTTTTGAGTTGGCCATCATGCCGGTGTGGGCGTTGAGGGGATCCACCTCTACTTATTTTTTATTCATGAGGAAGAAATTTCTGATAATGTACATTTGTAGTGAAACAAGGACCTCGGGAAAACGAGAACAGAAGAGAATCGAAGGAAGCATCTGAGTTGTGGTGCTACAGACGAATACTGAAAATTAGGTGGACTGATAAGGTTAGGATGCGTAGGATCTGCACAGAATTGGAGAGGAAAGGAATATGTGGAAGACAGTGACAAGAAGAAGGGACGGATGATAGGACATCTGTTAGAACTTCAGTGAATGGCTTCCTCTGTACTAGAGGGAGCTGTGAGATGGACAAAAGCTGTAGAAGAAGACAGGGTTTCAATACAGCCAGCAAATAACTGAGCACGTAGGCCGCGAGTCCGGAAATTCGTGGCGGGCCTCATCAAACAAGTCAGATTACTGAAAAAAAAACATCTTGCCGATTTAATACTGAAAAACAAGACAACAGTCTATGGCACTATTAGGATAATAAGACTTTTTCCGCAAACTCTGAAAGCTAAAGCATCAAAAATGAAGAAAAGTAATATAGTTTCTTGTAGAAAAGGTGGCGTTCTTCTCCTCGTACCAAAAGACTAGCGGGATGCCAAATATCAACAATTCGTGATGTTTTAGTCGCAAATTCTAGAAAGAAAGACACAGGAGAGGGTATGTAGAAGCCTGTATGTGTAAATCAATACAATGCTCACATGAAATGAGCTTATCTTGCAGATCAGTACATTTCTTACTATCTAGTTATAAGGACGTTCATGAAATAGATAAAAAACATTCTTTACCTACTAATTTTCGTACTTTTCAAATAGTTTAGAACTGACAATGCCCTGAATCAAAATAAAAAATGAAGTATAAGCAATTTCCTCTTTCGGTGGCGTAATACTGGATTATAGACGATGATTGTGAAGGCTCTCCGGACCCAGGGAGAGATGTGCCCAGCGCATCACCTGACAGAAGAGGGAGAGCATGACATGAGGACCCATCTCGAAGGCTGTCAGTTGATATGAAGCAGTGTGAACCTGTGTCCGTTTCAAACAATGAAAAAAATTTCCTACCAGAGCTGTAGAGACTGCCAGAGCTGTAGAGACTGCGCTGCCCACGGGAAAGGAAGTAATACAACGTCTATTTGCAAATTTTGAACAGTTCCGTTTCATAGAGTGACTTGTTTTACGCGGAACTTTAGATTGAAACTACTAGTATCATTTGTTTGTATACAGACTCTAGTTAAACGCTACATATGAAATAATACTGCAGTAGCTGTAAATGGTAGGGTCTCCTCGATCAATCAAACGAAGAAGCGCAGTGATACTATTTGCAAATTGTCTATGTGTCTCAATGAAGTGCTGCATGTATAATAACGATAGTCAGTTTTATAACATACGAACAGATAAACAGTTGGACACTGCAGAAATACAATATTACAGTGCCAGTGTTATTCAGAATTCGATGCAATGTTCCTAAGAAACATTGCGTCGTAATTCTGAACGACACAGGGACTGAAATATCGTATTTATCCGCTTACAGCGGGCGAACAACTTTCAATTAAAATGTCTCCTCTGTATGGGAATATGAATGGGAATAATGAATCAACGAGTTCATGTTGTAAACACATGGTTGATGACATATGGGAATTTGCGTATGGCCGTGGAGCGTGCTCGGATGGCCTAATGGTAAGGTACTGATCGCGAGAAGAGGGAAATCCAGGTTCGAGTCCCATTGTCATCATTCCATAATTCAGCTGATGGTTGTGCAATTCTGTTTGTGGTTTTATAGAAAAACAAAATAGGTAGACGGAAACACACCGTATTGAATAAGCAAATGGCTGCACTGAAAGGAGATTAGAAGACCTGCAAGACAGTGACGCCGTGTGGGCTGCGTGAAAATCGAGCAGCACACAATAGCCGGCTAGTGTCGCAAGTTAGAACAGAAATAGACAGTCCTTAATGTTTTAAGACAATCGTCAGGAACTGCGGGGGAAAGAAGCATCGCGTTCGGAGCGAGGAAACTATTTCCGCTTAAGCACCTGACCCTAGCCCTCTGGATACACCATTCAGCAAAGCCTTACGACTCCTTTTCATGAAGCGTTTATTAACGGTTCTGTCAACAGTTGCAGTACTTGCCATTAGGCGACTATTTTCAAACCTTACGGATTCATTTTCGAGCCTGGCCTATTGAGGCTGCGCTGACAGTGCGTGGCTGTTTCTTTCTGTCCCATTCCATTTAGAAAAGGACAAGAAACTGCCATTTCTAGATGTGCTGGTCACAAGGGACGGTGAAAACCTGGGACACAGCGTGTATTGAAAACCGACACACACGGACCGATACCTGCATAAACTGTCAAACCACCACCCGAGCCAGAAAAGAGGCATGATTAGTACGCTCGTAACGAGAGCAAGACGAATACGTGAGTCGCAACACCTCAAACGAGAAATGCAACACCTGGAAACTGTCCTGAGGAGCAATGAGTACTCCACAAATTATATTAGAAGTGTAACAGAGCCAAACACTCGGCGAAGTAAGGAACCAGACAAAGAAATGTCGGGTACGGCCTTTCTGCCATACATTCCCACAGTGACGGACAGAATCGGCCGTATATTGCGCAAACATGGCGTAAAGACGATTTTCAAACCGACAAGGAAGATCAAAGAGTGTCTTAGATCGGCGAGGCAGAAAAGAGATCCACTTGCAATGTCGGGAGTATATGTTGGAATGACTGGACGATCCATTAACACTATGATCAAAGAGCATAAGCGACATGGCAGATTGGGGCAGGTGGAGAAATCGGCCGTGGCAGAGCACGCACTGAATGAGACCGACCACGTAATAAAATTCGCCGACACGGAAGTTCTGGCTGTAGAGAAGCACTATCACATACGCTTGTTCAGAGAACGTGTAGAAATACAAAAACACGCGAACAGTTTGAACAAGAAAGAGGAAAGCCTTAAGGTAAACGGATCCTGGCTTCCCGTACTGCAGCGAACGACCGTCGCAGGTAGCAAGAGGAGAACCGCACCGGAAATGACCGCGGAGAAGCCCTCGGACGCTGGTGCGCTAGGTACATATAGTCTGCGGTCGCGAGCTCGGCTCCAGTTCACCACCGGCAATGGAGGGTGAAGCTTTGACAATGCCAGCCACTCGTGCTGACGAAACGTCAGAAAAATCATTAGATGAACGTCGGCCGAAGAACCCGAGACAGAAGCCAATAGGCAGTTTGTTAACAAGTGGCCACGAAAGCCTTAACAATTTTGTAAACAGGTTCTTACTCAGTACTGCTGTAAAAGCGAAGTTTTACTGTCCCAAACTGATCAAACGGTCAGTGATGTTGACCAATTTAAAATTTAGGATGAGGAATTCTGCCTTTTGCAAGACACTGTTTTTTTGTTTCACCCATACATTATTTCAGCACCTTTTGTGCTATCTTCAATGGGTTATTTTTTATTTTCTAACTTACATGATGTTATTGGACATTTATTTTGGCAACTATTCTGCTACACAATCCACAACTTCTCATGGTTTTGATATCGTGGTGCTTTCTCGCATGCCGTTGGCGAAGTGAATATGCTGATTTTGTGACCTATGGTCGTTTGACACTGCACTTTCTCCAATTTTTCGAAACATAGAGTTTTCGCCGCCATTATGTAATGACGGCGAAAACTCTGCCTATCCTTTGCTTGACGCCACGTTTGTGCTGACGTGATCTATGAACAAGTAGCTTTGGAGTGAACCTGATAAACAAATAAATAAATAAATATTGACACAAATACTTGTTTCTACAAATTTTTTTAAAGCCTACGTGAAAAGAAGAAAGAAGGAATGCGTCTGGTAGTGATTGTCTACAGACCCTTCGATTTTAAGTGTCTTAAGAAAAGCACTGTATTCCATAATCCTACGAGAAACCTGATCCCTAAAGGGAAACTCCACAGTTTTCTGTATGTTATTGAAACACAGGAATTTGATATGAAGTGTTGAAATGAAACAGAACTGAGAGAGGCGGATGAACGTTGCCTCAGAGTGCAACAAGCGTTACAGCTTAGGAAAATTTGTGCCCGCTCACTGGCTAGGGCTGGCAGTGTTTACGGTACAGACGAGCCGCGCTGTCGGCACCAATTAAGTCGCGGCTTTGTTTACGCTGTTACGTTAGGTGAGCCACTGTCTGAGTGCCGCGCGAGCGCCGAGTAATTAAAAGCAGCGCCGTGCCGCGCTCTACTGCCGCGTCGCTACTCCGCCCGCCCTTCATACCGCGGAGAGAGCTAAGCGCCAGGCAGCGAAATTATTATGCGTGCGGGAGGCGCAATACGATACGCGGCAGATATCTCCTCCAAATACAACGAATGGCTCCAAATGGGAGATGTTCCTGATGCGTCACTTCTAAACCTTTATTCTACACTATGGAAAATGGAATACTGATGAGTGAACCAGTTTCACATAGCTGTATGTGACATGGCTCGAGCACCCTATCTTGATGGCCGCTAACGTTAACATGCTACCCATTACGGTATCAACAGGTTATTAGTTTTGTACTTAAAAGTCATATAAGTTTTAAAAGTGCCTCAAACTTCGTTATAAGCAGTAGCAAGTGACATTTTAGTAAGGATACAAATAAATGAAGCGGTCAATACTGCGATCAGAAATTGTGATCGTAGTATCAACTAACGGATTTTACTGACACTGTCACATCAAATGGTTCAAATGGCTCTGAGCACTATGAGACTTAACATCTGAGGTCATCAGTCCCCTAGACTTAGAACTACTTAAACCTGACTAACCTAAGGACATCTACACATCCATGCCCGAGGCAGGATTCGAACCTGCGAGCACAGCGGTTGCGTGGTTCCAGACCGTAGCGCCTAGAACCGCTCGGCCACTGCCACATCGCCAGATATAAAGGGTGTGGTCAAGATATGGAAAGACCAGAAAAACATTATCATCCAGTACGTTGCAGGAGAACAATTTGGCATTCAGAATTGCTTCCAGTCGCCTCGGAGTGGGTAAATGCAGCTCCTGTATGGTTTTCAAGGGAATTACACCAACCATTCTTCCTGCAAAAGAGTAGATAGTTCAGCGGAGAGGTGACACTTCATCCTTGCCCTCACAAAATTAATCCTGGACGATGCAGCTACGCCAACACTGGTCCTCTCTTCTTGGAATACAGTATCACCAGTGGGGACCAAATACTGTACTAGTCCGTTTCGTAACAGCGCGGGGTCTGGGTGTTGTGGCTAGCAGAGGGTAAATTGGCTGATGTTTTCTACTGCTGATTTTCTCTCTTTTGTTAACTGCTGAATGTCTTTAGGGCGTTAACTTTGATTGGATACATTATAGGTTTTGGTGTCGTGGGCTATGATTGATCGACTAATGGATACTGTTAAAGATTTACGCCCACACAACCCCCAGCCACTTTCCGTCCCACAGTTTCCTGTGCCACAACTGTTGAAAAAAGCTACGTCCTACAGACAGGAATTACAATGGAAAATCTTCAGTAGACATGAGATAAAAAGATAAAGTTCAGTTTGTTAGGATTTACTCTCTCAGTTTAGTGTTTCAAGTGCAGCTGCACATAAGAAGCGGCTTAGTGATGAAGTTTGGTTTGTGGAGCGCTCAACTGCGGGCCATCAGCGCCCGTACAAAGTCGCATTTTTACACAAGCCAATCGAGCCACTGTCAAGAATGATGATGATGCTGAAATGATGAGCACAACACAAATACCCAGTCCTCGGCGAGAGAAAGTTCCCAAAACGGCAGGGAATCGAACACGGGACGCCGTGATCCAGAGGCACCAACGCTAGCCACTAGATCACGAGCTCCGGGCACACAACTTAGGAAGTTAACTTAAGTAAATGTAGTACTGTGTTGTGACATAAAATCCTTCGTTTAAAAAATGCTACAGCAACGGGTTCTACAACTTATTTTCAGCTAGTCTGAACCGTACTAAAATTTGCTGTTTTGAAGAGCGCGCCGCAGCGCGCAGTGTGAAGCAGTCGCCCTCCGTTCCTAGCGGTGGCGCCGCTGGGGCAATCGCAGCTTTGGTGTCTCCCTCTGGTGGTAAAGGGGAAAAGTTGCCTGTTCACGTGCATTTAAGGGGCGCTATGAGCTCGGCAGTCTGTCAGTCGCGGGAGTCTAGTCAGTTGGTCAGCCAAATCAATCTTGGTCTGTCTCACGTCCGCATTTGTGAGGCAGTCAGTGTCGGTCTCTCGTCCGGAGTGCTAGTATGTGTTGGGCCGCCAGTCTGCTCGAGTTTGTTCGGGCAGTGGTCATTGTCGGTTGGATCGATCGGTTGGTCGGTCGCGCACTGAGTCACAAGATGACTTGTTCGCCTTGACCGTCGGCGCATGTGAGGTCGCCACGTGAGTCCAGTGGGCCGCGGCGTATAGCGAGGGGTAGTGACTTCGCGGTCGACACGAGAGCAACAGGAGTCAACCCACGACATCAGTCTGGCCGGTGCGAGCTGCGACGCCGTGAGACGGGAGATCGGCGCGCCTTCCTGCGTCCGTTGAAGCGGCTGGCAGCGGACGGTTCTGGAGAGCGATTTGGGGGTGCTGCGCCAGGTCTTCTCGAGAAATCGCAGTTTATTAGAAGTTAAGTGATTGGTGATATGTTGTTTGATTTACTCTTGTTAAATTCTACTTGTTTCCTTGGTCAGTCTCTCGTCCCCAGCTTGCTCGTTTGTCTGTCGTCCGCGTTTGTTAGGCAGTTAATGTCTGTCTGTCTCCGTCTGTCGGTCTGCCGTACGTTAATAGCTGCCTCTGTCATGTTTGTCGGATTCGGTGTTAACGAATTTATTGCTTAAGGTGTAAAGGCCGAATTCCTGAAATATGTTTTTATCTTGCCTATCATCTTGCGAGGTGGTGTATGTGTAATGTAGAGCGTGTTGGTACATTTTATGTAAAACTGCATTTCATGGATTTTATTTATATGGTCATTTTATTTATATGGTCATTTTATATATAAAGTTGCCACCCTTCCACCGTAAGAGTTCTTTTAAAAACAAGCTGCGCTTTCGGTGGCAAATAATTTTTAATGTGAGTTTTTTGTACCATTTCCATCCCTCTTACGGGGTGCATAGTTTGTGTTTGTGTGAGTTGTTAAAATTTTTAGTTTAAGGTAATCTGGTGTATTGCAGATTTGCACCAGTGTAGTCTTCCAGAGGTTGTCGTGGGCGGTCGTGACTACGGCCGTGTTAAACGGGAGCGGCAAGGTTCCCCGCCTGAAAGTTCATACTATATGTATAAAAAATATTTATGCCTCTGAATAAATTGTAACTTGATATTTACAGGGTGCTTTATGATTACAATTTTCAATCTGTTTTTTTAAAGGGCTTTTAGGAATAAAATTACCAATTATTGAAAAAAAGTTTTTTTTGTAATTTGTTTCATCAGTTACCAATTTTCAGCTACTTCCACGCCCACATAGTGTGATTAAATGTGTTAATGTTCTTGATGAATCGCTAGTAAATAAAGTAAATTCTTTAAGAAAAGATTTTGAAAGCTAAAAACAAGGTTCATAGTCCACGTCTTGTTCCTGATTACTGGCGTAATCTAAGTTTGATCTGTGTTATTTAATTTATGCTTAAATTTTGTCGCCATCAGATTACTACGAGGGAGACAAGCTCATAAAATTTCTATTTAGTACGGCTTACCTGGTAAGTCTCGCGTCTTTTGACTGGTATCATTTTCCTCTGGTTTTCGAACTCGTTGATTCGCAGTATTTCAGATTAATGAGGAAAGTCATGACTTATCTGCATCGCTGGGGGCGGCAGCGGTTAGTAAGTGGTTTGGATGATTCTGATAATTTTTGTTCATTAGAGTTTTGAACTATTTATAATCGGGCTAAGATTGTTTCGTGATATTTCATGGAGATGATAGAAAAAGCATGAAGCATTATGTTAAAAAGTTTACTTAATTTCTCATTCGTCAGTCATGACATTGAAAATTAATATATGTACCGTTCCAAATCAGAGTTTTGACCAGACATCTCTGTGTCGAACAAGGCCGCTCTGCTACCCGATGGCGATCTGTTTCGCCTTCGCCGAGAAACGCTCCTCTGGTGATATTACATAGTGGTTCAGCTTGTTATGAAATGAAGCCTGCTATACCTTGTGGTTCACTTCTAATGCTATGAAAAGGGATGAGAAGGGCAAATTTAAATCTCTCCCCATTCTAAAGTTCTGCTCTTATCAGGAAAATCGCAACAAACTGGCAGTGGGGTAAGGAAAATTCCCAACTGCGTACGCAGGTGTCCCGGCTCATACAGATAGAGGTTGTTCTCTCTCAGCTGTGGTAGTTACCTAGCAGTTGCAATGATCGCGCCCCACCAGAGTACGCGGCCTGTCCGTCTGCCATCTTGTGCAGTGTTCATCGCGCAGGATGACGCTCATTCTGCTTTGGAGCTCGGACTGCAGTGAAAGAGCGTCGCAGTCCGTGTGCAGTGCAGACGGCCAAAGACGTGTAATAGATCGTGGCGGGACGAACTATGGAACTTGCTGTTGCCGACTCCATCTCATACGCAGACTGCCATTACCAAGGAAATGAAATTGGTGACAACGCTTCTGAATATTCTCTTACAACATTTTCGTGTTCTGCAAACAGTCTGATGAGCCTATCCCTGGTCACGTTGCTTGATTGCCAAGATTCATCAGTTTCTGTAACTCAGTGCTGTTTCTGACATTGTATAAGGTGTGAGGCATGGCCTTGCTCTTGCTTTCCGGTCATAACTGAGTCTCTGTGGACTCGGGTTTGACTAAAGCCTCTTCTATGTTTTGTAGCGTAACAAACATATTATCTACTTAACGCATTTTATTATGTTAGTGCAGTACTGCCTTGAGAAAATAAAACGATTTTCTTTGGGGAAATAATTGTTTTACTGGCCCGGAAACTTCCGCTTCCACTCCCTGCTCCTCACTCCATACCTTTCATGTATATTTAACCACATTTCCTGTTCCAACATCGGCGGTTCCACTATGGAAAAACTCCGAAAAATGTTAGTCACGTCTAGTAACTTGGAAATAATTCTTTTAAGGGCAGGATCAGTCTCGTCGCAGACAAAAATACGACCTTGGTGAGTGTGCGTGTATCTGTTTACATGCGTGTCGGAGAGAAAAGTCAATGACTTGCTCGAAATGTACATGCGTGACCTTCGACGGGGAGGAAAGTTGCGTAGTGCCGTAATTTAAATAAAACTAGCTCCGTACACTTTTTCGCCAGTGAGAAAAACGCAACCAGAAGGCCTCTCTCGGTAGCAGTTTCTGTTCCACAGAAGGAATCTGTGTACTCTAAACATTTGGTACCTCTTCAGCCGAGCACCGTTCGGTGTCACCAACTCCCGGCGTAATGATATCAGCAAATAGTCTCGAAAAGCCTTCAACGCTGTTCCCTCTTCTGTTTTTGGAGTGGGAAGCCATATTGCTTTAATGACAGAGGAATGCTTTCTAACGGAAGTGGAGTGCTGTGTGTGAAAGACATCCCTCAAGAAAGTCTTATGTCTGGAGTGCCGCATCCTCTCCTTGTCTCGTCCTTTTCTCGTCATGTCGTATCTCTTTCTTTTTCTATCTCTGTCCTTCCCCTCTGTTTCTTGTTTTTAATTTGATTCCTTTATCAAGCTCACTTCGTAAACCTGTCAGTTCAGCTGACTGGAAGCCCGGCATCACATTCTCGTAATTGATACTGGGGCGGCAGCTCCTGTTTCGCATAAGCTCCCTCACGTCTGTCTTACTCGCCTCCGGAGGGATGGTCGCTAACACAAGCCTCTGCGGTGGCTCTCAACTTGGACGTAAGTCGGTTCTAAGCCTGGTGGTGGGCGAATTTTTCACTGCTAGATTTGGTCGGCAGGAGGAGAGGTGGTGGCGTAAAGTTCATAGTCACCAATTTTTGTGCCAATGACCGGCATTAAATTAAAAAACTATTCGCAGTTTCTCATGAAGTGCAGGCATGTGAGAGTGTTGATGGTGATCTGCTCAGCCGAAGGGGAAGTTCTGCACGGCGGCTCCATGGTGGTATTCGAGAGGAGTGGGCTATGTGCCCGCACTGGATTTCATCCTGACCCCTCTCGTCATCACACAGCACAAGTATAACACCACCATACAGGCACAATTTACACTATCTACACTCAACAAACAGGGATACGACTCAATAGTCACTTATCAGCAAGGAAAGGAGCCCATGCGCACGGAGAAAGAACCCCTTGTTGACAAGGAGGCTGAACCCATTCCACGGTATATCCCAGGCAATAATACCACATGAAATTTCAATTTTATTTAAAATAATTCTCTTATCTTGTTAAATCTCAGTTGCTCGTTTTCTTAATCACGAAGACTTGTTTTGATCACTCTGGATCATTTTTCGATCTAAGTAGTTACGTGTCTATTCAGATCCTCGGGGTACCCTGTTATAAATTTCTGAATAGACAAGACAGGTCGCTGACGTAACTGCTTGGGTCTAAACATGATCCAGAATGATGGAAACGTGTCATGTGATTAAAAAATGAGCAACTGAGACTGAACAATTAATGAGAATTATACTAAATAACAATACAGTACTGATTCTCTCGAGACGAATATGTCAGCTATAGTAATGTACGTTTTACTCCCCTTAGTTGTTACAAAGTGTGAGTGAGGAGGCGTGCTGGGAATAGGAAGGAAGAGGTGCGAGAAACAGTTATATCGTGATTGTTAGTGTGATATTTTATTCAGACCAATGATTTACTACAATCGTTAATTCTCGATTACACCACTTCCGAAGTCTCTGCGATCCGTCCGATATTCCGTCAGTTTCGGTTTTTCTAGCTCATCAGATTAAACAGTTCACTGATTAGTACAATAGATTTATAAGGAGTAGAAACTAGAAATTTTTCTATCTGACAGCTAAATAACTTTTTCTAATAAAAATTAATGTCAGTATAGACCAATACAATTTTTAGTGAGGTTTATCAACGCCGATGTGTGATTCAGGAATATTTGCAAGTTACCCCTTGTAACGGCCTTGGCTAAGTGGACACCACTACAGGCCAGTGAAGTATCTTTGGCCAAGTGTTGGCCAAAGTGCTGTGTGCACCACGCATTGAAGTAACAACAACTTGTTTATTGACCATGAACTAAACTCAATACAGCTTCAGTGGATGAAGCACCACAGATGAATACAGATTATATGTTCTTATGTAATGATGCAGAGGGGTCGCCTGTAGGACAAAGCCCGCGATTCTCGGTACTAGCGCTGAGCTGAGGAAGTGAGGCTTTCCGGAGTGGCTACACCCAGTCGGCGGCTGTGGTCCTAGTAAAAGCGTGAGATGCTAGTCGGATCGGTAGACCCAGGGAAGTGTGAAAGGTCAGCTGTTACTCTTTCCATGCGTAAAAGAACTGGCGAACAAAGTGACCAACAATCTGCGGCTGTTTGCCGATGTTGCTGTGGTGTGCGGAAAGAATGACTGTAGGAGGCTTAGACAAAATTTCTAGTCGCTGTGATGAATCACAGCTAGTTCTAAATGTAGAAAAAAGTAAATTAATGAGGATGAGTAGGAAAAACAAAACATTCAAATCGATCAAATATCTAGGCGTAACGCTACAAACAATGCGAAATGTAAGAATTGTACTAGGGAAAGCGAAATGTCGACTTCAGTTTGGATAATTTTAGAAAAGTGTTGTTGGCCTAACCATATGTGGGATACTTGTGCGACCAGTTCTTGAGTGCTGCTGAAGTGTTTGGGATCCTCCTGTGGTCGGACTGAAGAAAGACATAGAAGCAATTCAGAGGCGGGCTGCTGGGGTTGTTACCAGTACGTTCTAACAACATGCAGGTATTACGTTGATGCTTCGGGAACTCAAATGGGAATCCCTGCAGGGAAAGTGACATTCTTTTTGAGGAGTGCTATTGAGAAAATGTAGAGAACAGGCATTTGAATATGACTGCAGAACGATTCTATTGCCGGCAACGTACATTTCGCATAAAAATGCGTACCACAAAGATAAGAAAAATTACGACTCATAGGGAGGCATATGGTCATTTGTCCCTCGCTCTATTTGCGAGTGGAACAGGGAGGGAAACGACTAGTAATGATACAGGGTACCCTCCGCCACGCACCGTACTGTGGTTTGAGGTGTATGTGTGTTGGTATAGAAGTAGACGTGGTCCATAGAGTAGGCTCGAGGGCAGCGTATCGGACATGAACTAGCTGTCGAGGTGCTGAGTGGCGACGTAAGTATCTGTCCGCGGAGGGATACCGGCACCGTGTTCACGCGCTGACGTGACCGCACGGATGCGATAGGTGCCTGTGACTAACAGTGTTTCCCAAAACGTCCAAGCACGTGTCGGTGTGGCTTGCGTCCGAGGTAAGACAGGAGGCGTTTCTGGTCTGCGAAGCATATCCACGAGAGCGGTGGCCGAATATACCACGCGTATGCTACAGCCAAAATAGGCGTTTCTGCCACCGAATAACGTGTGCGGGAACTGTGGGTTGCGGTCTACCGGCACCACGGAGGATGCGGAATCAGGAGATACCATCCAGTTTTAGCATTCTTTATTCTGCAAGACTTCCGTACAGAGGTTCTTTTCAGAGCCTCGATGGCGTGTTTGGGTGAGCAGGCAGTGGGTTGCTACTTCAGCATAACCCTTAGCAGCATGCGTGGTCCTGCAGCAGTGGAAGTGTGTTCCAGACGGCGAATGCTGTCTCTGCCGAAGACGTGTGACAACGAGGTGTCCATGATGATAAAGGGAGGCATCCTAGGCAAGCAGCCAGCTTACGCAGTGGCGGCCGTGAACATTAGGTCAGGCGTGCAGATGTCCCGCGCCGGATCCAGGATTCTCGGAATCGCCCGGGGTGATGAACGTAGACACCCTAGTAGACATTGCCACTTAGTGGCTCGTTAGTTGGAACAGTCAGGCATATTGGCAACTTCTACACCAGTAGCTAGCTGATGACGCACCTCAGCTAAAATTAAGATGCTTGGCTCCAGACTGGACCAGTGGCTGGTGTGGAGACTTCAAAGCGTCGGCTCTGTTCGAAAGTCTCGTAACTAGCTGTAGTATTCAAATGCTGCTAAAGATTGAGAGGCCAATATTCATAGTCACTCTGACTAGCTGCAGTGTGACAGGAATTCGTCTCCGGTCATGTAAGCGACTACGGATGTGCAGTGCTGAGCCACAGCAAGTGGAAACTTGTCCAGCGTTAAGGCAGGCTGTTGTATTACAGTATGCTCTGCCAGCAGTATTCTAGCAATCTGTGGCAAGATTTCGTAAGTTGCGATGTCTGGTATTCTGTTGTTGTCGTAATACTATCTATAGATGATGTAATGCCTTTGTTGATCTCAAAATATGTTCAGCTACAAATTCTTTCAAGTGGGAGTAGGTAGAAGTCGGACGTGAGGGGCAGGTGCAAATCACGTAACTGTGTGGATGTTCCAAAAATGTTCCTGGTGTTAAAGCACTTTTGTAGGTAGGCGCGTCTTCCTGACGGAAGAAGATTTCCTTTACTTTTCTAATCCATTCTTTTTCTTGCGTATTTTCCAGCCCCTATTATAAAAATGTGTGTGTGTGTGTGTTTTCTATATATCCTCCTAAATGACTCTACCGATTTCAACGAAACTTGGTACACATATTGTTTACTGTCTGACAACAATCGCTGTTGCAGTAAGAACCACGTACCTGTCTAAGTTCAAGAGATATGACGTCATAAACACTGAGATTGGTGTAAAACAGTCGCATCATGCAGGAAGTTTTAATACTTATTTTATTCTTCACTACAAAGACACTGCTACAGTCGACTCAACTTGTGAGGCTGGCAGCGCTCTTGACATGTTTCAACAGTGAAGTGCAAACAACTTTAGGTGAAAACAACCGCCATCTATCGAGATATGAAGAGACGTTGTCATAGAGACGTTCACAAAATCGCGTTGTAGACAAGCGAAGTAGCTGCGCCCAGCGAACAAAAACTGGCTGGGATATTACGCTGCAAACACAGTTAATTTTTTGTTTCTAATACAAAATTTGGAATATGAATACCGGATCAAAGCCGCATTTTTAGGTAGTAATTCTACTCTGGACGGAAGTCATGGGATAGAAATATGCATGTATACAGATGGCGGTAATGTCACGTACACAAGGTATAAAAGGGTAGTGGATTGGCGGAGCTGTCATTCCTACTTAGATGTTTCTTGTGGAAAGCTTTCCGACGGGATTATGACCGTACGACGGAACAGTAGTTGGAGGTAGCCGCATGGGACCCTCCATTTCGGATATAATTAGGGCACTTAATATCACGAGATCCACAGGGTCAAGAGTGTGATCCAGAATGCCAATTTCCGGGCATTACTTCTCATCACGGCCTTCAGTTAATTAATGAGAGCAGCGGTGTTTGCCTGGGGTTGTCAGTGCTAACAGACAAATAACACTGCTGAAATACCCGCAGAAATCCATGTGGGACGTACGACGAACGTATTCGTTAAGACAGTACGGCGAAATTTGGCGTTAATGGACAGCAGACGACCGATAGGAATACCTTTGCGAACAGCACGACATCGTCTGTAACACTTCCTCGGGCTCGTGACCATATACATTGGACCAAAGACAAAACCGTGGTATGGTCAAAAAAAAAAAAAAAAAAAAAAAAAGGCTCCGAGAACTATGTGACTTAACATCTGCGGTCATCAGTCCCCTATAACTTAGAACTACTTAAACCTAACTAACCTAAGGACATCACACACATCCATGCCCGAGGCAGGATTCGAACCTGCGACCGTAGCGGTCCCACGGGTCCAGACTGTAGCTCCTAGAACCGCTCGGCCACCCCGGCTGGCGACATGAGTCCCATCGAACAATTATGGGACATAGTCGAGAGGGCAGTTCGTCCACAAAATCCTGCACCGACAACACTTTCGCAGTTGCGGACTGCTACAGGGGCAGTACGGCTCAGTATTTCTACAGAGGACTTCCGACTACTTGTTGAGTCCAGGAGACGTCGAGCTGCTGCACGGCGCCGGACAAAAGGAGGTCCGACACGATATTAGGAGGTATCCCGTGACTCTTGTCACCTCAGTGTGTATTTGCCTGGGAACAGTGCTTCACTTCTTCCTAAACATGTTATTTCGTCGATATTGGAAGAGTGGTGGTGCTCACTTAGATACATAAAAATGGCTTTGGTTAAAGACATATAACACAACCGAGATACCTTTCTTGAATTCACCGGTTTTTATTGTTGACACTTGTCGATGTTTACTTTGAGAAATATCCTGTATCAGTACAAATACGTCTGCTTTCCTCAACAACAGAGAAAGAAGTCTTACATTCAGAAGTTTACAACAGTTTCTCCGGATAAAAATTACGCAGATGACTAAGTGATCGAACCTTATTCTCAGCGACAACTAAGGGCTTTCTACTTGACACAGTTAATAATAAAAATAAAAACCAGTCGATTCCTGCTGATAACGGGGAAGGTGTATGAAATATTATAGTATTCGTTAGTGTGCTTTCATCGCTAATCTCATTCCCTCAGAATAAGAAATCTGTGCTTGTAAATCATTTATAATTTTCCAAACAGTCCTAATATGGCACAGAAACTTATTTCCAATGTCTCTTCCGCAACCATTCAATTATAGTAAACCCTCATCCATCTTGCGCACAGATTTCTCATGGTTACTTCTTCATGTCATATATACTCTTCCTTCTCATATACCTATTGTGACCGCTGCTTCTTCCTCCAATATCTGGAATAGTCTTATACCATGGAGATAATAATCTTAATTTTTCATTTGTAGTTGAATATCAAGGGAAATGGACTATTTTCAAGAGAACGAATCCCGTTTTTGAATTCTGACGCCCGTTTCTTAACTGTCAAATACTAAGAAGGCGACTAGTTACAAACTTCCACGAACTTTGGGTAAGGTTTTGTTGGCTATAAACAGTAGTAGGAAGTATTGAGGTACGACCCCCCCCCCCCCCCCCCCCCACACACACACACACACACACGAGAGTTCTCTGAAAAGTCGTAATCACTAAACTATTCCACAGATAATGTTAAAGCACAGCTTAAATTGTTGCACAACATGCATCACGAGAATAAGAACAGAATCTCATTTATACCAATGTCGTCTTTGAGCACGACGTGAACTTTTAACCATCCACACATAATCGGCAGGAGCTGCGCTGCAACGTCCATCCGACCATCCTGATTAGATCTCTGTTTCTTTAGTTTAATTTCTGATATGTTGTTCCTTAAGAGACATTTTTCTTATAAATTATTATTTGTAACCCATGGCCTAGATGGCGACATATTAGGTATTGGTATGCACCGCATCGTAAACAATTAGTGATTCATTACTGGAGATTCTCATCAAAATCGATATGAAACCAGCGCCAACAACTTCAGCTCTGGTGTACATGTCAACCAAGTGCAGGCTAAAGAGATGTAAAAGGGCACTGAACGCGAAACCCATTATGTAAAGGGAGATGAGAATCAAATAATTGGAAGAAGCACCCAAGAGAAGATACAGTTTAAGTCACTGTAGATCACAGATTAGCAGTGATGAACAGTAGGCTGTAGCGTAAGAGATTCGGTACGGGGAATCCATCTGTAAAGAAGTGTGACACTGAAGAATGATAATTTGCGTTTGAAATTCTGTGAGGCTGTAGATACGGTACTATTGAGTGGCACAGCAAATAGTACGGTCGACGACAATTGTATCAACCTAAAAAAGGCAGTTACAGAATTTGAACACACAAGCCGCCCGGGGTGGCCCAGCGGTTCTAGGCGCTACAGTCTGGAACCGTGCGACCGCTATGGTCGCAGGTTCGAATCCTGCCTCGGGCATGGGTCTGTGAGATGTCCTTAGGTTAGTTAGGTTTAAGTAGTTCTAAGTTCGAGGGGACTGATGACCTTAGAAGTCAAGTACCATAGTGCTCAGTGCCATTTGATTTTTTTGAACACACAAATACAGGTAGAAGGAACACAAGTGCAAAGAAACCTTTGGTATGGTACAAAAGTAATGCTTCAATTTATTGACAAGGGAAGGTGTTCCAAATTTTACCTTCGTAGAGAGTACTGTTTGTTAATAAAAACTATGAACCTTAATTTGAGAAAGAACTAAGAATGTACATCAGGAGCACAGCATTCCATGGAAGTGAGTTTTGGGCTCTACGGAATAAAGGAAAAAAAGTGGTTTAAAGCGCTGATGTCAGGCGTTCTGAAAATGTGAAAGACTGACCAAATGGTTAATGCGGAAGTCGTCAGCAGACTCTTCCAATAAGGTGTATGTGAAGAATCTGACTAGAAGATTGGACGATACGATAGGACACGTGAATGCTGTCGAAGTCAAAAACTATAGGAGAGGACACAGTTCGGAATTCTTCCATAAATAATGTGCGCTGCTCTGAGTTGTTGACACAGGTGAAGTCGTGCGTGGCGGGCCGTCGAAAGTTGATGACCCAACAGGAAGTAAGTACAAATTTGTTTCTCGGACCAAATTATTATTCACTTTTATAACATCGTTCCATGCAATATGCTGAAGTGTCCCCAACAGACGGTATGAAATATGAAACTGTTATTAGTGAAGCTCAGTGTTTGACTAGTCTAAACAATTATTTTACACATTTAGGTCAGCATTCCAGAATCACTCGCAAACAAATATTTTCACGTATTGAGGGTACGTACTCAGAACCTACCAATGAACTGTACTCTGCCCTTAATTTTCGTTCAGTGTGTCAAAAATCGCTACGATTCGAGTTCATTTGAGTGATACGTGCATCCAACGTCTGAGTATTTATTTCGGTCGAGTTACGGTTTCATATAGACAATCTCTCAAAGCGACTACACTGCTCCTGGCCATTCGTGTTTGTGTGTTTGAGATGATAAAGATGTGCAATGAGAACAAAATCCTCGCTGCATTTAATTACTTTTTACTATTATTTCCTACCCCAATGGAATATCTTGGATTGGATAGTCATTCAACATACCTCAAGGAAAATAGAAGGACAATTCCATCATATCTGGGGTAGAGGCGTGAATTGGACCATAATCACTTCTCTTTGAAAGGGCCGGAATTGAATAAATGTGTGCTAGACGATACGTGATTTCCCCAGCATATTCGTTACTTACCATGATGCACTTTTAGTCTGTAGAACTGGAATTTTTCACCTCTTATTCGTTTCTCAAGCTTGTAGGTCAAGAATTGTAACTAAATTCGTGTCCAAAATTAAAGAAATTTAATTCACGTTATAATCATACAGACTGTCAACAGACGTCGGTACTATCATCTCCTGCTCGGCATTTCGATCAATGGAAGCCCCCCCCCCCCCGAACTTATCAAACGGAGAAATGTTTGCCGGGTAGTCCCACATCCACAATCGCTGTGTACACAGTCACAGACGGTGCAGTATGGCATAGAGAAGACGCCTATTAGACTGTGGTAGAGGGTCATAGGAAGAATGGAAGCAGGAAAGTCGCAGACTCATGTGGTTCGATTGCTCAACGTGAATCGTTCTGTTGTTTCTAGGATATGGTGACGATAGATTATAGAGACCGAAACCGTATCCGGAAGACCATGGCAGGGCCGATGCCGATCAGTACTAACACCATAAGTAGGGGACCGTTGTCTGGCTTCGAAAGAGTCGCCTTTATTGTCGGAGACCTGTTGGGTGTGTGCCTCTGGAGTGAAGTCGTCAACATACCACAGGGACAGCCGGACAGTGGGCCAATGTTTTCTTTTACAGATGGGTCCCGATTTAGAGAGTGATTCTCGACGGATTCCCATCTGAATGGAAGATGGAACACAATGTCGAGACCGACATCGAGGAGGATCGCTGGTGGTGTGGGCAGGTATTATGTTGACCACTCGAACACCTGTTTACGAAATTTTACAGGTGAATCTGAAGGTTTAAATGCTGTCAGGTAACGTGTCGAGATCTTGAGACCTCATGTACGGTTGTTGCGAAATGCTGTGCGCCCAGACTTCATACTGATGGACGATAGTGCTCGACCTCGTGGAGCACGAGTGGTTGATGTTTTCCTGGAAACGGAAGGTACAGCACACATGTCGTGGCCTGCTCACTCTCCCAATTTAAATCCCATAAAGCATGCCTGGGATGCACTAGCGAGACGGGTTGCATCACCTCAGCATCCACCAACCACTCTCAGAGACTTGCGAGCAGCTCCACAGGAAGAATGGGCGATATTGTCGCAACATGGCATTGATGACGTCACAGGGTTATTTGGTAACCGTGATAGCGTTACGGAGATGTTTAACAAACTCAAGTGGCAGACTCTGCAAGAGAGGCGCTCTGCATCGCGGTGTAGCTTGCTGTCCAGGTTTCGAGAGGGTGCGTTTCTGGATGAGGTATCGAATATATTGCTTCCCCCTACTTATACCTCCCGAGGAGATCACGAATGTAAAATTAGAGAGATTAGAGCGCGCACGGAGGCTTTCAGACAGTCGTTCTTCCCGCGAACCATACGCGACTGGAACAGGAAAGGGAGGTAATGACAGTGGCACGTAAAGTGCCCTCCGCCACACACCGTTGGGTGGCTTGCAGAGTATCAATGTAGATGTAGATGTAGATCCATCGTTGTCAGGCCTGTATTGCTGCCAGAGGTGGTCACACCCCACAGTGAGCACATTAGCTAGTTGTCGGAATCTGTGTGCAAATCTGTCAAGTTGGAAAAAAAAAAAATTTCGTCTCCTGTTAGTGTGTATGTTCCAATTGTTTACGTTCTGCATTCTTTACATTGTTTCTACTTTATCGACTGTTTACACTGTTTTCTGACAAAATGAACAAGGCGCTGCAAAATTTCCGTTTGTTGCTTTAATTTTGGACAACAGTGTATACTGTATCGTTTCATCCTAAATCCATCGAGAGGAGAACGGTGGTCAGTTATCAATGTGGAATAGTTGGAAAGAAATAATCGATTTTGCAGTTCAAATTACAAACAAATGAAAGTTGTGGAAAACCTTAAGTCGGAACAAGACGATTTTGTCTTTCCTTTATTTATAATTTTTGCAATAGAATTCTAATTACAAATGAACAAAAACAACTTTTGTGTTGAATAGTAGGCGGCCTTTCTGCAGTTTTTTCTCTTTCTTTGGCTCTCGATTGTTTTCAGCCAAATCCCACCAACCTGCTAGTGGAGTTAAGAAAATTGAGCAATTATCTAGGAAACCTTGAACGGAAACAGGTGGTTGGAGCAAGTTTGATTGGTTGCTGCCATATTGATATCCGTAAGCCTTGTCTGTATATCCATGTTTCATAATGTATGGAGCGGTAAATTTTTGCTTGCTAGAAGTCTCCTATTGTTTGCCCGAAACGACTAATACTTCTCCCCAGATTTCATTTTCTAAGCAAAGCACGTAATTGTATTATATGTCTGGATAGCCATGCTTGTCAAAGCACAGCTTTCGGAACGTTCAGATGTGCCGGCCCCTGGTGGAATCCTCACGGCTGACAAACGACGATGTGTCGCTGTGCCTGCCAGCCTGTATATGGGTTTTCGGCGGTATCGCACATCTAAGTGAAAACCGGGGTGTCACGAATCATTTGCGGTATGTAACACCTCGGTTCAGTTTACAGTGATAAAAGCTATAGAAAGAATAATTTAAAATTAAGAATAGAATTTTTAGAGGGGAAAATAGAGTAGAATCACAGTTCGGTATTTGCAGATCAAAATTATAGTGTATCAGCAAGTTGTGTAACGTCTAAGTACAGCAAAGCCACGGAAGCTCCGTCATGTAGAGGGCAGTGACGTTAAACTCTTGTGATGAAAAACCTATAAAAAGGCTTGATTGTCATTATTGCCGCCTTTTTTTCCTTCGTTGTTTCGTTAAAGGGCGGGGAACCCGTGTCAGTTAGCGAGACAATAATTTTATTGGACTTCATCGTGTTAAGCTTCACGATAAACTGTTAGAATATTACGGAGATTAAAAGTGATGTAGTGTACGATCTCTGACTGTTGGTAGTAACGGAGTATTAAGGGGATTTTAGGACTTTAGTGTTACATTGGAACTTTACGGACATATAGACGACAGAAACTCAAATTATCTGCTGATACCAGTGAATTCAGAGGTATTAACGTGTGGACTTTTGAAAGTGTCGTGTGCCGTTAGTTGCGAATCTGGACGTAGAGCGCGTGCATATCAGCATTTGCGGACTATTTAGATTCCTCCAGGCTAGGAACCTTTTAAATAGACCATCATCCAACACAATCTGAATCCCTGAATATAGAGTGAAAGTGAAATACAAGAGTGTTGTACTTATTTCATTTACCTAGTACTAATCAGTGTTGTTTTTACGGAACCAAAGCTATTCAGTATTAAGCCAGCACCATCTAGCGGAAAGCGTAGGCATTAACTAACAGACTAACTGAAGTGAACGTTTACGTGTTTTACGGACTGCTTAATATGAACGTCCCCACTCCCTCCGAAAGGTGGCGCAGGATGTCTTAATCATAAAAGGGGAGCGTTTTAGCTGGGCAAATTACTAAATAAAAGCAATATTTACAAGACTCGCAAAACACAAGGCCCGCACCTCATCAGAGAGTCGTCGCTGTCACGTCGGGAAGTAAAGCCGGAAAGTCTACCGACGATACGTATCTACGAGCAGACGTCGACGTGGAGTACCTAAAAAGGGAACCACAAGAGAGGTAGGGATGCTTCAGGTACACATATTCCGTCTCGAGGGTTAAAGGTGTGGCGGCAGGAAGGGCATCCGGCCATACCTTACATTAACGCACCATGTCCGTCAATGCACATGCAGAGCCTGAGCAAGAAAAATAAGAAGGTGTGGTGGAAATAAGATTTAAAAAATAGATAACAATGAGATTGGCTTTACTTGCTTCATTGGGTCATTGTGGTATGACGTAATAATGCGCAAGACGTTTAGAGAAGTGGGAAACTAAAATACATTATTTAGCAATTCAAACATAAATAAAACACAATATGACTTAAAATATAGCTACATCTACAGCCGTTGCAAATTACTGTTAGAGTGCATGCTAGATAATATATCCTACATCGCCTATACTACTTGTTATCGGGCCTACACACATGGGTAATATTCTAGAACGGGTCGATCTATTGTTGACTGACGCCACGTTCCAAATATTCTACCAATAAACCGAAGTGTCTCACTTACTTTACCTAGGTGTAAGCCTCTTTGATCATTTCAAAACACATTCCTTATTAAAAACATCACTTCTAGAGTAATAATAATCAGAGCCAATATTCATTCTTGAAATCTAAATTGAGATAAAATACTATTTTACTGCCAAATTAACATTTAACTATGACTACCAAATTCTGCATATTTCATTTTATATTAAATGTCAAAATGTATGCTGGCGTGATTCGTATTCTGTCGTTAGTTGTTTATTCATCTGAGTAGTTTTGAAATTAGCAACAATGTTTCAGCGAGTTTAGCTTGCAAACTCCAGTTCACCATTTTCAGATACTAGAGTTTATTACTGTTCTAAATTATTACGTTTTGATTTTGTGAACTATTCAGAGCAATTACTATTCAAATCAATTGTAATCATTTTACCATTGTAAGTTTGTACTGTGTTGTGTTGTGGAAATGTGTTTGTGAACCATGGTTTGGCAGACGTGCAGTTAGTCAGATGCACAATCTTTGCGTTTCACATTATCGTTTAGATAGTGAACAGATAGTTCCCACTTGGGCTGATGACCGTGCTATTTATTTCTAAATTTAGTTCATTTGAGTTTGTTGTGGATTATTCGAGTTACATGGTTCCCATTTTCGTTTCTCACTCTTTCTTATTTATTATTGAAAACCCAAATGTGCAGAGAGTAGAGGAAGTGGATTAAGTGGTTCGTAAGGCTAATTTCTTGTGCGCTTCTCCTAGCTAACAGGAAATTTTTGCCGTAAACGACTGACTTGTAAAAAATGCGTTCTTTCTGTTAGTCAAAGTTTTGCATTAACCGATTAGTAAGGAGAGAGGTTATAAGGCCTGATTCAACCTGTCAAGATATTTGAACTCACAGAACATGCGCCAATGTGCATCAGAAAAACCCCGTCACTGCTTTGAAGAGGCGCTGCATAACCTCAAAATTAGTGTTTCGATTGACGAGGTCTGATAAGCTGGCGAGCCTGGATGTGGTTTTCAGGCGGTTTTCCACGTCCCACTTGGTAAATACTAGGTTGATACGTCCCGCCTTAGATACACACTACTCAATAGTTTTCTCTAGACGCAGACACATGGGGGTTCACAGATTCCATCATGAGAAGTGAATAAGAGACTGATGACCATAGATCTTTAGTCTCTTTAAATCCATAATAATCATCATCATTGTTGGTGTGTGGTGAAAATTGTCTGATGTCGCGATTGTAACATGATTTTAAATGCCAACTCGTATCTCGAGAAACTGCATAATTATAAGTGAATTAACTTACGGAACATGAGAGAGTGCTTGTATTTTTTCAACTCATAAGAGCAACACCACACACCTCCTTGAAAATCTTATCAGAAGTGAATGAAGTGGTCGGTGAGGAATGGAATGTCAGCAGAGGCAGTTCACTCTCCTGGCCACCTCGATTGACAGATCTCTCTTCTTGTAATTTTTACGTACTGGACAAATAGAAGAGTCAGGTGTACCCGATGAATCCTCACACACTGGGAAAGCTGCAGCAGGACGCTGAAACGTCTGTTCCTGCTATCAATCAGGCAGATAACAGCACGGTATCGACATCAACGGCGACCAATTCCAGCTTTTCTGTGATTTTCGTCAACAAAGGTCAAGTCTGCGACAGTCTTACTGAAAATATTTTCGGGCCCGTTATAGTTTTGCCCATCCTGTATAACATAAACGGTAAGGAGCTCCAATACAATTCCTTACCACTTATTCAGAAATAGTTTACGGGCGTTGTACTTGTCTTATGAAAAATAATAGAATAGTGTACAGAACAGCTAATATGTCAAATATACTCCCTACAGATACACAAGGTGTTGAAACAATTCCTAGTACAGGCTTCTAAGGCCAGTAGAGGGGATTTAGGAGCTGTAGACTTGACAGGGATCCCTTGTTGAGAAACGTACCGTTTGGATACAAAGCCCCTAACTCTGAAAATCGCCTCAGTTTCAACTCTCCAGTTTCACGGCGTTTTAAACGACGACAGAGTTGCACAACGTATGTTCTGAGAACGGTTTCCAGATAGCCTCAGTCCGCCACATACCATTTTCGTCCTACTATAACAACGGCTGCGAGTTAATGGTACCATCGCATCTAGGAGGGTTGACGGTGGTGCTCCACGGACAGGAAACTGAATGTTTGTACCATGTGCATGAAAGCCTGTAACAGGAAATGTGAAACATTCTGTGTAGGAGCAACAATATTTTTAATTAATTATTCCTGATGACGAACTACACTTTCACATATAGAAATTTATTCCTGAAATTCAGTTTAACTGTAATAGGCACACATGTATAAGATAAAACTACTTATGAAAATTTGAAATTGGAGTTCATATGACATAAATTCATAGAAGGTGAAGAAGGGCTTGCGACGAGAACGACAACGATAGTTTATGAATTCTCCTTGACTTGATTTTAAAACCTGCACGGGAATCACGAGATTTGCAAGTCTTCTTAAATTTATTGATAATCTATAAGAATAAATAGATAGTTGTGTTGTGACTTGGCAAGACAGCCAAGCCACTACGAGGTGAAGCCGAAAGGCACGCGTTTAAGCTCACGCAGTCTGGCGTGAGGACTGGAACAGGACACGGAAATGAACTAGAAAAAACAGGACGTAGCTGTGGAATACTTAACTTTAATCCATAATTGGTGAACATCGGTCTGACGGTACATGCATCACAAGATAAATAGCAAATGATAATGGTGCCTTGCTAGGTCGTAGCAAATGACGTAGCTGAAGGCTATGCTAATTATCGTCTCGGCAAATGAGAGCGTAATTTGTCAGTGAACCATCGCTAGCAAAGTCGGCTGTACAACTGGGGCGAGTGCTAGGAAGTCTCTCTAGACCTGCCGTGTGGCGGCGCTCGGTCTGCAATCACTGACAGTGGCGACACGCGGTTCCGACATATACTAACAGACCGCGGCCGATTTAAAGGCTACCACCTAGCAAGTGTGGTGTCTGGCGGTGACACCACAAGTTGTATGACAGATGGAAGCTTGGGAGTACACGGTTAACCTAGGTTGTTGGGCGACCGCCCACGATGTGCAGGAAATCGTATTCTAGTCCCGGTCCGGCACAAATTTTCAAATGGTTCAAATGGCTCTGGGCACTATGGGACTTAACTTCTGAGGTCATCAGTCCCCTAGAACTTAGAACTACTTAAACCTAACTAACCTAAGGACAGCACACACATCCATGCCCCAGGCAGGATTCGAACCTGCGCCCGTTCGGTCGCGCGGTTCCAGACTGAAGCGCCTAGAACCGCTCGGCCACACCGGCCGGCACAAATTTTCATATGTCGCGTTAGGTAGTACATCTGTACCTATTAAAGTTAAGGAATAAAGCTCAAAAACATATTTGAATACTTAAATAGATCATTGGGAAGAGCAGAAAAACTATAAACTACTTCCCAGTGTACCAATGGAGTAGTTCTGCCATTTCCCAAAGTAAGGGCAGAGTCTTTCGTCACATCTTCCGTCACTCGCACAACAACGTACAGCTTCTCGTTGTTCCATTCTCTTGTTTGCTTATAATGTTTAGATACACTTAGGTTACGTGAGTGTAGCTTCTTTTCAAATAGCTCCTCAGTTGTTCTCAGAAGGCTGAGTGCACGCTGTTATAACTTTCTCACAGCAGAAAAATCCTTGACTGTGCGGAAACAGAATTGATGGTGGAGGAGGAGATTAGTGTTTAACGTCCCGTCGACAACGAGGTCATTAGAGACAGAGCACAAGCTCGGATTAGGGAAGGATGGGGAAGGAAATCGGCCGTTCCCTTTCGAAGGAACCATCCCGGCATTTGCCTGAAGTGATCTAGGGAAATCACGGAAAACCTAAATCAGGATGGCCGGACGCGAGAATTGATGGTCTCCAGCTCCTTATTTTAAAGCTCATTTATTATGGTGGCTGTAGCGAGGAATAGTTTGTTAAAATATTTATGGCTTTTGTTTCTGCTAAAAGTTCACATTTTTACGACTTCTACAACATATCATTAGCAGTGGAAAATGGATAAAAGAGTGTCAACACAAAGAAGGATTTACTGAGCAGCTGAAGCATCAACTGCTGCAGAGAAGAAGGAACTACACTGCGTGCACCTCACGGTATAATACCTGGAATGCGTGATTTTCAAAGGAGAATGGCGAAGAGGCCGTTTATCAAGTATACGGTATTCGTGAAGTGTCTTCATAAAATATGTTACCGAAGCGGAACGGGAAACTTCATGGACGTGTAAATGATACAGGAGCGTCGTCGTAAAACAACTGCAAGCGATGGTAGCAGAGCAAAAATGGAAACGACGTATACATGCTACCTGTGACCGATCGTAAACATTCAGTGATGATGGTCTTCTGTTTTAGAACCACAGGCCTCTTTGAGGTCGCGAGACTTACGTGACTCATTGAGAAGTTCATTTCCTCGCTGCTGTTCAAACATGGTACAGCTTGTAAAAATAAACTATTGGTCTCTTCCTCCTTATGTTGGCTGCTTCTGTCCTCCGACGACACAAAAAATAACCTGTCACAGAGAACGAAGACCATAAAGTAACGTTAAAATAAAGCAATGAACACCTTGCTCCCCTAGGATGACAGACATTCGAATGTAGAATACAGCCAATATGAAAAATACATGTCTAATTTGATGTCAGGAAAGAACCGTGCAGTCCATAAAACTTTGATTTAACGTCTTACCAACGCATCCAGATTCAGATTAGTTATCAGAGAACAAGAAACATATCCTCTTATTCGCAGATGGCCAGAAAATTTCAGAAGCTCAGTAGATGTTCTACAGAAATCCGTTCAAGTTCTGTGCCAAATATCGCAGAGTTACGGTACGAAAGAACGCCTCATCAGCAGGACAAAATCTAGAACACGACATTTTGGGGAAAAGATTTTATTTTATCGTATTTAAGTGGCGATAATGTAAGACTAGGTTATATAGCTCAACAACAGTGATAGTAATACTATATGCAAGAGAGACTGAGACGCCAAAGAAAAGGTCATATTTTCATTTCAGCATGTATCACAGTACTTAAGGCACTAATGAGGCATAACAGAAGAAAAATCAAAGTAATGCTTCAAGATAATGGCTTTCCCTTGTTTCTGTCTTCCGAAAACACAAAAAATTCCGTTATTTTTTAACACACCTCATTTGTGTTTTACCTGCGAAAGGTGAACATTTGCGACGTAGCTCCCTGATACCCGTAGCGAGCAGGTAACTCTGGATGACGTGATTTCTTTGCTTGTCGACTGATGTTGAATTGGTAACTGATTTGTTACGACAGCTGATTTGCTACGCTGTGGCACCACCTAACGCTGTTCCGATCACCTGTAGTCGACGATGTTCCCATCGTCGATACCCAGTTGTCTACGATACGTGATTTCCATGGCATCTCTAGTCCCTGAATCGAGGTAATTAAACCCTTGCCATAGTGATACTATGGAACACCCTGTGAATGTACATACTAGGAAATCTAGTATCCCATGTGTCAGACAAAAAGGATTGGGTTACAGTCAACTTCTCTGACATCGCAAGTCTTGGCCAAACTTCACCTCAATGACAATACAATCTGTGGTGACATCCGGGGTCACGTGACAGACCAAACCTTCGTTATGACGACATAAGCGCTCTTTCTACAACGTGACAGCTACCGCACGTCCTTCTCAGTTGCATGTAAATGTAATTTCATTTTCAGACAAAGATCTCTCCATTATACTGAAAGCGATTAATTTCTCCGCAATATAAAACGGGTGAACGCTCCTTTTCACTCATCCCACCGTCTCCGGACGATGTAGATATGCAGATGTGCACGTGTAAAGATTTTGCAGTGAGAAAAAAGTGAAGAACTGAAATTCATTACAGTGGCAAACAGTTTGCTTATGGAGTATCACGTGAAGAAGGATTTGTAGCGGAAATGTATCGTTTTACCGATAGTGGCCTGCGACAGCCCTCGTGGACGGAAAATAGCATTGTTCGTCTGCCGTTCTGTGCTCGTTAAAATGTTGGCTGTTGGCGCCTCTTTCACCATGGAGAATAAATATTGACACTTCGAGTGGAGAAGGTTATCGGGCTGTCGACGTTCCATTCTGAACGACGCCAGATGGCGCAACTCACCGTTCGCTAAACTACAGATAAAGAGCACTCCAGGTGTCACGGCTGTCCAAGCGATTGGTGCGATTACTGTCTTCTCCTACAAACCACACCACTTTCTACACTCTCAGTCGTAGAGAGCACTACGGCAAAAAATAAAATGTTTAACAGGATGCTTCGAACCTCACTTGCCTCATGCTTATGCAACCGAAAAACTGAAGGATACATAAGACCATCTCGTAGTCGTACGTTTTCTCTTTTGGTCCTGCAACGTACCTTACTATAATTCCTATTATTGATTTCTTATTAGTGTTCCCTTTCAAAGAAATTAATTCCTCTGAACAGTTCAGGCGTCCAACACGTAAATAATCGTGAATGAATTTTATCCATGGTGGATGCTGTTGAACTCCGTGACTGTTCCTTTAGAGGATGTAGAAAAATTTCCGCTACCAGTCACAATAAAAGGTTATTTATTTGTTACACGACCGGTTTCGGGCTTGTGCCCATCCTCAGGTGTTTAAACATTCACGTACATGTTTATATTGCTGGAGATCACTGTATAAACACAAAAAATTATTTTCTGGTGACTAAACAGATAAAGTGGGACACTTGTAAGTGGCAAGGCAGCATTTATCGAAAATATATCTGTAGTTACATAAAGATGAAGCATCATTATTATAATTACAATAATGTATAAACACCAGAAGATGGGCACAAACACCAAACCGGTCATGTGACAAGTAAATAACTTTTTATTGTGACTGGTAGCGGAAATTTTTCTCCATACATAAATGATCCTCCCTCATTTCTGTTCGGTACGCTCTTCTTTTACATTTCGTGACCCGTATTTCATTTTCTAATTCACTACATCTTTTCCCTGGATCCCAACTAGGTGATTCAACAACTAAGATGATGGACTCTTATTCGAGAAGAACGGAATTCAATTCCGTGTCCAGTCATATTCTTTTAGGTTCACTGTAATTTCCCGATGTCACTTAGAGGGTATACCAGGATGTTTACTGACATACGCAGATTGGGGATACTTTCCCCCAACTTTGTTATCTCTTATAAATCTTCTCCAACTAAGTTAGCATTCGTTCTTTCATAGCACGGCAAAAGACAAATTTTTTAGCTCCTTCTTCTCAGACTCCTAAAACAAAAACAGGTCGATCAACAAAAAGTTAAAGTCCTTATTAGATAGGAGAATGGTGGAAACCTATGAGCCTATTTTGCTAACGTGGTAGCCATTTTTTAAGTCACCATCTTAGATACAACTTGTAAATTTTGAATGTAAATGGGGTCGCGAGATACATAAAGCAGACAGCGAATTACACAAGTAAAACAATGCTCTGTTTGAAGTGAACTCGCTGCGAACTTCATCAGTTGAACATAACTGTTTCAGTTTGTGTTGAAGTATTAACACCATCTGTTTGTCCTTCAGTGGAATTTTTGTAAAGTTTTGGTTTTTTAGTCATGAGTGTCATATTTGCAAACTGTTCAGTATTTGAGAAACCATCTGCTGCTTTATGCCGCTTTAATTTGCGGGAATAATATGGCCAGTGTATTGTGAGCAGATAAAGAAAAGAAAGACTGGAGTTTAACGTCCCGTAGACATCAAGGTCGTTAGAGACGGAGCACAAGCTCCAATAGTTTCAAGAATGGGGAAAGAAATCGGCGGAGTAATTTGAAAGGAATTAGCCCTCCATTTGCCTGTACCATTTTAGGGAAAATACTGGTTATCTGAGGTGGATTTGAATCATCGTCCTCTCGAATGCGACCCCATTGTGCTTAACACTTCTCCTTCTCGCTCGATATGACGAGATAATCTTCCTTTTCCCGGTTCCATACGTCTATATTTGCGGATAGAGTGGCTCGTATATAAAATACCACCGCTAATTCGAATTATCTTTGATTCAAGTGAGGTACTTCAGCCGGAAGACATAGTTCAGAGGCGAAAAAATCCAGTGGGAGGTGCAAGGATAATCTTAGGGTCTAGTTCAAAAATGGCTCTGAGCACTGTGGGACTTAACTGCTGAGGTCATAACTTAGAACTACTTAAACTTAACTAACCTAAGAACATTACACATAGCCATTCCCGAGGCAGGATTCGAACCTGCGACCGTAGCGGTCACGTGGTTCCAGACTGTAGCGCCTAGAACCGGTTGGCCACTCCGACCGGCTTAGCGTCTAGTTACCTCCCTTCTATAGGCTTTGGATGTGGATGTCAGTCGCATTACCCCAGACGACCACGGCATATTCCAGTCGCGTGCTAGTGTGTCCCAATCAGTAGAAGTTGAAATATCTGCAGTTCAGATTCTATGCGCCGGCCGGAGTGGTCGGGAGGTTCTAGGCACTACAGTCTGGAACCTCGCTGCCGCTACGGTCGCAGGTTCGAATCCTGCGTCGGGCATTGATGTGAGTGATGTCCTTAGGTTAGTTAGATTTAAGTAGTTCTAAGTTCTAGGGGACTGATGACCTCAGACATTAAGTCCCAAAGTGCTGAGAGCCATTTGAACCAGAGTTTAAGCAGGGCTTTTGTTTACAGGTCAACGAAAATACGAGCGTATTTCTTAGTTTTGCTGATATGTGAGTAGCTCGGATGGTTTTTAAATAACAGACAGCAGTACGTTGTCTTCGACGGCGAATGTTCATCAGAATCGAGAGGTATCATCACCAGTGTCCCAAGGAAATGTGATAGGAACACTCAACCTCTTCATACATAAATGATCTCACGCACAGGATGAATAAACACCTGCGACTGTTAGCTAATGACACTGCGTTATACGGGACGGTGTCGTCCTTGAGTGACTGTAGGAGTATACAAGATCACTAAGACAAAATTTCTAGTTGGCGTGATGAATGGCAACTTTCTCTAGATACAGAAAAATGTAAGTTAGTCCAGATGAGTAAAAAAAAAAAAAAAAAAAAATCCCGCAAGTTCGAATACAGCATAAGTAGTGTGCCGCATGACACAGTCACTTCAACTGAATATATAGGCGTAACGTTTCAAAACGGTATGAAATGGAACGAGCAGATTAAGGACGATAGTACAGATCACGAATGCTGGACTTCGGTTTATTCGGAGAATTTTAGGCAAGTGTAAACCGTCTATACAGAGGACGGTGCATAGGACACTAGTGCGACCAGCTCTTGAGTACCATTCGAGTGTGTGCGATCCATACCAGATCAGATTACAGTGTGGCATCGAAGCAGTTACTGGTCGGTTAGACTTGCACGCGAGTATTACGGAGATACTTCGTCAACTCTTTTGGGAATCCTTGGAGGGAATACGACGTTTTCTTCGCGAAACAGTATTGAGAAAATTTACAGATCCGTCATTTAAACCTTCCAACGTCCATTTCGTATAAGAACTAGGAAAGGATCGCACAAAGGCATACAGATAGTCAGTTTTCCCTCGTTCTGTTTGCGAGTGGCACAAAGAAAGAAATTACTAATAGTGGCATAAGGTGCTGTCCGCCATGCACCATACGGTGGCTTAAGGAGTATGCACATTGATGCAGATGTAGATTATCCTCCATGTTATGAAATTCCGAGACCATTTTGTGTTTCTACACTCCCTGTATTAGAACTTGGAAACGATTTTTCTTTCGTTAGATGTGAAGTGTCTTGGAGCAGGCTTCTCACCTGTACTCTAACCATGTTTCAATCCACAGTTTTGTAAACCGATAGATATTAAATAGGGTATTGTATTCTATAAGTGTATTCTATAAGTAAAATTCTCTAGGTATTGCGTCGTGAGAAGAGTCGCCCCAAAGACGGCCGCTGCAAAAACCGTCAAAATGCGTGTCTGTTGTTGTCTTCAGTTTTCCCTAACGATTTTATTCAAACTGACACAGATGATGAAATCCTACTTATTTGTACTAGTTCACTTTTTGTTTCGAAATGATGTCTCGCATCTGGGAGCCTCACGTATGCAGAATGAGAGGAATGCGGGCCAGAGAGACGTAAGGCGTACAGAGCTGTCTGATTTCCCTGAGCTGCATTCCAGAACCAATCGGGCGGAACTCGCTCGCAAACAAACACGGGAAATCTGATTTATATGGTGCTGCGGGACAGGTATATTGCGTTCCGGTGCACTGGAAGACCGCAAAACCCTTCACTCGCTGCTCCTCCCGGCACGTGTAGGTGGGGTGGAGCTGCTTGCGTGGTCGCAGTAGATAACTCTGAGAGAGTTCCTTTCAGCTCGCAGCACAGATATACACACACATACATCGCGGCAGGCAGAATTTCTTTTCGTGGGATTTCATCTCCGCAGACTGAGCTGAAATTGCTATTCCTCCCACTGCATGTCTCATACACGCGGACCTGGAGAAGAGCACTGATGAGAAAAGTCAGTCTAGCGAAAAGCCTGTGAAATTATTAGCTCATAAATTACGACTGCCGTTTCCAACTACAACCAATTCATGCGCAGTCTTGTAATAAAGGACGTTCATCAAAGCAGCCTGTGTTATCCTTACAACATAATTCGTACTTCTTCGTTCAATTTTGTGGCTTAAAATTGTAATACTGCAAATCTCATACACTGAGGTGACCAAAGTCATGGAGTAACGATACGCACATATGCAAGAGGCAGTAGTATCGCATACACAAGATATGAAAAGGTAATGCATTGGCGCAGCAGTCATATGTACTCAGATGACACATGTGAAAAGTTATCCGATGTGATAACGGCCACACAATGGGAATTAACAGACATTGAACGCAGAATGCTAGTTGTAGCTGGACCTATGGGACATCCTATTTCGGAAATCGTTAGGGCACTCAGTATTCCGAGATCGATAGCGTCAAGAGTATGCCGCGAATACCAAATTTCAGCCATTACCTCTCACCTCGGACACAGCTCACTGGCCAACGGCCTCCACGTAACGACCGAGAGCAGCAGCGTTTGCGTAGAGTTGTCAGTGCTTACAGACAAGAAAATCTGCGTACGTATGTACGTACGTATGTAGTACGACGACCGTAGCCGTTGGGACAGTGCGACGAAATTTGGCGTTAGTGAGCCATGGAAGCAGACGACTGATGAGATTGGTTTTGCTAACAGCACGACAAAGCTTGCAGCGCATCTGCTGGGCTCGTGGCCGTATATCATGGACCCTAGACCACTGGAAAACTGCGTCCTGGTCATATGAGTCACGAATTTAGTAAGAGCTGATGGCAGGGTTCGAGTGTGGCGCAGACCCGATGAAGCCATGGCCTAGTTGTCAACAAAACACCGTGAGACCTCGTGGTGGCTCCGTAATGGTGAGGGCTGTGTTTACATACAATGGACTGAGGAGTCCTCTGGTCCAACTGAACGGTCATTGAGTGGAAATGTTTATGGTCGGCTACTTGAAGACCATTTGAAGCCATTCATGGACTTCATGTTTCCAAACAACGACGGAATTTTTATGGATGACAGTGAGGATTGTCAGGGGGCTGGTTTGAAGAAAACTGAGAAAAGTTCGAACAAAAGACTTAGCTACCCAGGTCGCGCGACATGAATCTCGTCGAACATTTATGGGACGTAATCGAGAGGTCAGATCGTACACAAAATCCTGCACCGGCAACACTTTCGTGATTATGAGACGATTACAGAGGCAGCACGGCTCAGTATCTCTGCAGGGGACTTCCAACGACTTGCTGAGTCAGTGCGACTTCGAAATGGTTCAAATGGCTCTGAGCACTATGGGACTTAACTTCTGTGGTCATCAGTCCCCTAGAACTTAGAACTACTTAAACCTAACTAACCTAAGGACATCACACACATCCATGAACGAGGCAGGATTCGAACCTGCGACCGTAGCAGTCGCGCGGTTCCGGACTGAGCGCCTTAACCGCGAGACCACCCCGGCCGGCTGCGACTTCGAGTTGCTGCACTACGCCGGGTAAGAGAACGTCCGACACGATATCAGGAGGTATCCACGACGCTTGTCGCTTCAGTGTGAGTCTAAAGTAAATATGTACGAGGGGTAGTTTTAAATATGACCTCGAAAAAAAAACACTCTTTAACCATGGAGCTGGTGATTGTTTTTTGCTCCACAACAATGCTGCCTTCTCATTCTGCATGCGACATTCAGACGCGGTCCTCCTTTGGGGTATCCGAACATTCGTCACCATCCCACATTCTCCTCAAATGACAGCATAGAGGCATTGTTCTTTGAAAAACATTTTGATTCCTCGTACGAAACAAAAAATAAATAATGTGTGGCAGACATCTCTAGTGCGACTAAAAAGGGAATTTCGGGGTGCGCCGTTTCGTGAATACCCACAATACAGACTTCTACAGCCAAACTGTCAAGGGTTAGAAGCACAGAAATTCTGACAGATCAGCGGTGGGCGAGTGCAGTCTATTGAATAAGTGCAAGATTATATTTGAACTGTTCATGTTTCTAAGTATTGGGACTGTGAATAAAGATGCAAAGGAAAGTAGGCTATGTAATGACACCTTCAATTGATGTCTCAGTTGATGTTGTCATTACATAGCCTACTTTCCTGCCCCTTCTAGGCCCTTAGTAAAGCTCGTAAGCGTGTGCTTGACAAACAAAGAATGCAGCGGAAGACTTCACGTAGTTCACCAGTGGTGACGCTGTAGATCGACGCTAGACATCGAGTATGAATACCATCTACGCACAGGACGGCACGTACGCATGCGCCATCTCCGCGAAGTAACTCATCTACATTTACATGCACACTCAGCAAATCACACGTAAGTGTCTGGCAGAGGGTTCATCGAACCATCTTCACAATAATTCTCTATTATTCCACTCTCAAACAGCGTGCGGAAAAACGATCACTATGTTATTCCGTGCGAGCTTATTTTGTTATGATGATCTTTTCTGCCTATGCAGGTCGACGTGAACAAAGTATTTTCACATTCGGAGGAGAAAGTTGGTGAGAATATCTCGCCACAAGAAGAAACACCTTTGTTTTAATCATGTTGACCCCAAATCTTATATTATATGCGTGACACTCTCTCCCCTATTCCTCCATAATACAAAAAATGCTACTCTTTTTGAACGTTCTCTATGTACTCCGTTAATCCTGTGTGGTAAGGATCCCACACCGCGCAGCAGTAAACTACTCCAAGAGAGGACGGACAAGCTAGCACAGGCAATCTCTTTAATAGATCTGTTGCATCTTCTGCCGATAAGCCACAGTCTTTTGTTGGCCTTCCTCACAACATTTTGAATGTGTTTTTTTTTTTTCAATTTAAGTTGTTTGTAATTGTAATGACTAGGTGTTTAGTAGAAATTACGATGTGAATGACCTCACGCTTTTCATTATTTAGGTTCAATTGCCAATTTTCGCACCAAACGGATATCTTTTGCAATTTGTTTTGACCTTCTGATGGCTTAATCAGGCGATAAAGGATAGCATCGTCTGCAAACAGCCTAAGACGGCTGCTCAAATTGCCTCCTAAATTGTTTACATGGATAAGGAACCGCGGAGGGCCTATAACACTATCTTGTGGAACGTCAGAAGTCACTTCTGTTTTACTCCATGGCTTTTCATCAGTTACTAAGAACTGTGACCTCTACCACAGAAAATCAAGAATCCAGTCTCATAACAGGCAACATTCCAAAAACAAGCGATGCGATAACAAGCCGCTTGTAAGGTATAGCGTCATAAGCTTTCTGAAAATCTAGAAATACGGAATCAATTTGAAATCCCTTGTCAATAGCACTCAACACTTCATGTCAGTAAAGAGCTAAGTGTGCTTCACAAGAGCGATGTTTGACTTTGTGTCAATAGGCCGATCTTTTCGAGGTAATTTATAATGTTCGCTGATGCACATCGATGGTAATGATATGAGCCTGTTATTTTGTGGATTATTCGTGTTGTCTTTCGTGAACATTGGTGTGACCTGTGCAACTTTCCAGTCTTTGGGTATGGATCTTTCGTCGAGCGAGCCGTTACATATGATTGTTAGATATAGAGCTATTACATTAGCATACTCTGAAAGGAACGTAATCGGTATACAGTCTCGACTAGAGGAATTGCTTTTATTAAGTGATTTACGTTGTTTCACAACTCTCAGGATTGTGAAGAAATCTAGCCAATAAGATGCCGTCCTCCGTGTATAAGAGTGGGGCACATCATCAGTTTCATGAGTCCCTGACAACGGTGACGGAGGCAATCATCGAAAGCATGGGGTTTTATGCGAATTTGACGCTGCAAATTAACTTAAATCATTTTATCCAAGGGTCAGTCGTGAAAGAGTTCGTAAGATAGCCGTAACTTTCGATTTGAAGATTACTATGTAGCTTTCAGTCGAAATTGGTCGTTGTATGAGTGCTAAGAGCTCGTATTATTGTTTGGATACAAATATTAAACAAAAGAGAAAAGAAAACACTATTTATTTTATTCTTCCATTTGGACAAGGCGTGTTTATCCCTGCTTTGTTCAGGAATGACACATTTGTTCATGTTTGGTGGTTTTTTTGAACGGAAAAATCATCTTAATTTCTTATTGCTACTGGAAGAAAATGAGTAGAGAATTTTTACGTATGTGAAGGTAATGAAAGTGGTTTTATAGACTATTCCGTGAGAGTAAACAACGAAAGTAGTGGTAAATAGTGTGATGAGCCCCTCAAAATGGACAACTTCGCTGATAAAAAACATAAAATTCAAGTAAGTCCGGAAAATATCGATGCTTTTATTGTTAAAATTATTGCTATGGCCATATAGAATCGTACCTTGGTAAATTTGTTCAAACTGTCCTCTGAATACATCAATGGAACAATGAGAAACGCGAACAAAGAAGAAAACAGAACAGTTTCGTTTCAGACGACTACGCCGTTTCCCCTAGCAGAATGGGAGCCTTCCGGCTGGAGAAAATTGTGTTTCAGCTACAGCGTATGTTCCAATAGAAGCACGGCCATTGTCCACAAACGAATATTGCTGGCGCACCGCTCTTGCAACTGACAGCCGTGGTTGTATTTCGGAAACCGCGAAAATTCCGACATTAAACGAACACGAGAGAAAACAGTGTGATCCAGCTCGCTCGTGCATACAAACTGTACTGCCCTATTCATTTTCCATAGCAGAGAGATTTTCTGCAATCGTAAAAATAGTACGAGTAGCATAAAACAGCGTATAATCAGATGTTTGTACCATGGTGGAAGAGATGGAAAACTACTACATCTACTTCAAAGTAGCTGCTACATTCTACAGCTGGACGTCATAGAGGGGCAACAAAAAATGATCTCAATCTATCTGTATTATCTGTACTATCCGGTTACGTATGTTTGCAGACTGTGACGTAAAAATGAAAGAAAGTCGCGTATTCCTGGTTTATAAACACAGAAAAATAGTGTACTTTGAATCAGCACCGAATATTTGCTGTCCGAAATAGATTCGCATGTGATACGTAAATCAGATATCAACTGGATTTTGAATGCCTTTGGGACCAAATAAGAATACGTTGTTGTGGACTGATCGTCATTTTCTAATTTTCAGATAATCAGGACGTGCCCAGGGACATGCGACAGAAAAGTTACTGAAAAGCTGTGTGTACGAGACAGTGTTATATTCAGTACAATATTTTCTTTAGTAGCGGAAGTATCTGTGAGGAAGATGTATACAAAATGTACACTCCTGGAAATGGAAAAAAGAACACATTGACACCGGTGTGTCAGACCCACCATACTTGCTCCGGACACTGCGAGAGGGCTGTACAAGCAATGATCACACGCACGGCACAGCGGACACACCAGGAACCGCGGTGTTGGCCGTCGAATGGCGCTAGCTGCGCAGCATTTGTGCACCGCCGCCGTCAGTGTCAGCCAGTTTGCCGTGGCATACGGAGCTCCATCGCAGTCTTTAACACTGGTAGCATGCCGCGACAGCGTGGACGTGAACCGTATGTGCAGTTGACGGACTTTGAGCGAGGGCGTATAGTGGGAATGCGGGAGGCCGGGTGGACGTACCGCCGAATTGCTCAACACGTGGGGCGTGAGGTCTCCACAGTACATCGATGTTGTCGCCAGTGGTCGGCGGAAGGTGCACGTGCCCGTCGACCTGGGACCGGACCGCAGCGACGCACGGATGCACGCCAAGACCGTAGGATCCTACGCAGTGCCGTAGGGGACCGCACCGCCACTTCCCAGCAAATTAGGGACACTGTTGCTCCTGGGGTATCGGCGAGGACCATTCGCAACAGTCTCCATGAAGCTGGGCTACGGTCCCGCACACCGTTAGGCCGTCTTCCGCTCACGCCCCAACATCGTGCAGCCCGCCTCCAGTGGTGTCGCGACAGGCGTGAATGGAGGGACGAATGGAGACGTGTCGTCTTCAGCGATGAGAGTCGCTTCTGCCTTGGTGCCAATGATGGTCGTATGCGTGTTTGGCGCCGTGCAGGTGAGCGCCACAATCAGGACTGCATACGACCGAGGCACACAGGGCCAACACCCGGCATCATGGTGTGGGGAGCGATCTCCTACACTGGCCGTACACCACTGGTGATCGTCGAGGGGACACTGAATAGTGCACGGTACATCCAAACCGTCATCGAACCCATCGTTCTACCATTCCTAGACCGGCAAGGGAACTTGCTGTTCCAACAGGACAATGCACGTCCGCATGTATCCCGTGCCACCCAACGTGCTCTGTAAGGTGTAAGTCAACTACCCTGGCCAGCAAGATCTCCGGATCTGTCCCCCATTGAGCATGTTTGGGACTGGATGAAGCGTCGTCTCACGCGGTCTGCACGTCCAGCACGAACGCTGGTCCAACTGAGGCGCCAGGTGGAAATGGCATGGCAAGCCGTTCCACAGGACTACATCCAGCATCTCTACGATCGTCTCCATGGGAGAATAGCAGCCTGCATTGCTGCGAAAGGTGGATATACACTGTACTAGTGCCGACATTGTGCATGCTCTGTTGCCTGTGTCTATGTGCCTGTGGTTCTGTCAGTGTGATCGTGTGATGTATCTGACCCCAGGAATGTGTCAATAAAGTTTCCCCTTCCTGGGACAATGAATTCACGGTGTTCTTATTTCAATTTCCAGGAGTGTAGATTTCGAGTTTATACGACGGAAGAGAATGTGACTGGTGAAACACGCATTTGCTTCACAGAAGACAGCAATTGTAATGCCACAATGCGACGAGGTGGTGCACTGATTAAAGCAGTGGTGAGACACGGATTCAAATCACTGTCCCAATGTTAGAATTTAGGTTTTTTACTATTTCCTTAATTAAGACAGAAGTCGTGATGATTCCTTCACTAGAGTTAATGTCATTTTGCTGCATTATTTTTCTCGAAACCGAACCTATGCTCCCTTTGTAATAATCTAGTTGTCGATGAGACTTTAAAATTAACCTCTTACTAATGCTACAAAATCCAAAGTAGCAAGCACTTCTTGAGAGATGTTTCATGCGCAGAGAAAATATATTTCGAAAATGGCAAGAAAGAGTTTGTAGAGTGATAGGCTGGAATATTCTTCTACATAAAGCATCGATAAAGAACATGAACACAACATTGTACTAACAGCAGCACGCACTAAGTATGCAGAGTAATTTTTCAACAAGCTTATAATGTAACAAATTAAATTTGACTAAAAATTTATTAAATTTTTTCCATTTAATTGTAACCGTAGAAATTGATACTTGGGCTGTCAATGTTTTCAAATTATGTTATATGTCCTTGACGAGGTGTTTAAAGAAAATGAAGTAATAAGTATTAATTAAAGAAACTAAGATTATAGAAATGAATTTTTATTGTACACTTATGCTTATAAATTAAGGATAATTGCAGAATGTGGTGCCACACAACGTGGCACTACACGAAACTGGCGCTAATAGCATAGTCACATAGAGAACACACACGACACAGATCTGTACCTCCACGGTATTGGTGAGAAGTTCAGAAAACTGTCCCGAAACACATGTGCTACAAAACGCCACTGTTTGCTGCGCATGTACCCCGACATCATTACGGGATATGATCACCGCACACGTACACAGGCCGCACAACGGGTTGGTATACTCTGGATCAGATGGTCTAGCAGCTGCTGGAGTATAGCCTCCCATTCTTGCACCAGTGCCTGCCAGAGCTCCTGAAGTGTCGTAAGGCTTTGAAGACGTGTAGCGATACGTCGACCAAGAGCATCCCAGACGCGTTCGATGGGGTTTAAGTCTGGAGAACAGGCAGGCCACTCCATTCGCCAGAATCTTCTGTTTCAATGTACTCCTCCTGCAGCTCGGTGGGGCCGTGCGTTATCATCCATCAGGAGGAAGGTGGGACCTACTGCACCCCTGAAAAGGCTGACATACTGGTGCAAAATGACGTCCCGATACACCTGACCTGTTACAGTTCCTCTGTCAAAGACATGCAGGTGTATACGTGCACCAATCATCACACCATCAAACCACGACCTCCATACAGGGCCCCTTCAAGGACATTAAGGGTTTGGTATCTGGTTCCTGGTTCATGCCAGATGAAAACCCGCCGAGAATCACTCGTCTGTGAACATAACCTGGGACCACCGTTCCAGTGACAATGTACTGTGTTCTTGACACCGGCCTTTATGGGCTCTCCTATGACCCGGGGTCAGTGGAATGCACCTTGCAGGTCTACGGGCGAATAACCCATGTCTGTTCAGTCGTCTGTCGACTGTGTGTCTGGAGACAACTGTTCCAGTGGCTGCGGTAAGGTCTCGAGCAAGGCTGCTTGCAGTACTCCGTAGCTGTCTGCGGGCACTGATGGTGAGATGTCGGTCTTCTTGTGGTGTTGTACACTGTGGACGTTCCGTACTGTAGCGCCTGGACACGTTTCCTGTCTGCTGGAATCGTTGCCATAATATTGAGATCACACTTTGTGGCGCACGGAGGGCCCGTGCTACGACCTGCTTACGATCTGCTGTGTTTGACGAGCCTCCAGTCGCCCTACTATTCTACCCCTCATAACGTCATCAATATGTGTTCTTTGACCTATTTTCAACACAGTCACCATAAGCAAGTCTGAAAACATCAGCACACTTACTCGCTGCACCGTACTCTGACATGCACCAACACACCTCTGAGTATGTGGACTGCTGCCAGCGCCACTGAGCGACGACCGCAGGTCAAACGCACCGCATGGCCATACCCCGAGCTGATTTAAACCCTCAAACCGCCCACCAGAGCGTTGTTTCACCATGTATCAGCATTATCCTTAATTTATGAGCATGAGTGTAGTTACAACAACAGTAAGATTCAGAGATTCAGAGATTATTTGAAAATGTATGATACATTTGACAAAGCTAGTAATAAAGTCGGGAATCCACTTTGAGTTTTCAAAACACGCTGTGTGGATAATATTGTCTCTGAATGGCGTTGAAAGGACGGACCGAACCGAAAAAGTCTCAGTCGCAGGCAGAGTGGACTGGTGAGCATGCATAGCTGTATCATCTCTGGCGATATTAATATTGTTTGATTGCTAAAACCGTGCATCTTAAAGTTGTTGGGGCACCAGAATTCCTTTCGTATTCGTCTCCAGGAAAGCAAGATTATCCAGCATTAATCTGTGACGGAATCTGGAGCCGACGCTACATAAACAAAAATGACTATTGCAAGCAGAGTGGTAACAACAAATTAGTTAAATGAAACTGTATGGTTCTCAGACAATTTAATTTGTACGAAGGTTGGGATTCAAACCTCGGTCTCCTGCTCAGTAGGCAGATGCGCTAACCAATACGCCACCCTGGCACAGTGGCTTCGCACAGCTGCACGGAATGTCCTACTACGCCTCCCTCTCCATTCGAAACTCTCATTCACACATCATCCCACTTGGTATTCACCTTAAACTCGAACAGAATTGCTGAAGCTGTCCAGCTGTACTGTAATCGCACCTCAGCATCGAACGAAACTGGACAGGGGGTTCTCCTGCCTGAAAACAATGTCTAGGTTCTTTGATCAAATGCGTGGATGGGAGTATAGATTGAGGAGGGAGGCGTATTAGAACAACCCTTTCAGTTGTGCAAAGACACTGTGCCGGGGTGGTGCAGTGGTTAGCGCATCTGGCTAGCGAGCAGGAGGCCGGGATTCGAATTCCAGTTTGGGCACAAAATTTTCGTTCGTTATTTCAGTCTACACATATACATCAATAAATCAGATCCGTCTCAAAGAAGACAAGAAGAGCCTAGCCAATTATCATGCTCCAATCTTCAATCACATTACCACAACAGCTGCGATAAACAAAGCAGAAACTTGTCTCATATCTTAGTGTGTGCAATTGTACTGAATATTACAGTCCAAACTTCGTACGTCATTATTGAATTATCCTACATATAGAACGGTCAAAAGATAGCACAAAATTTCGAGAATCACGACAACGGAAAATTTCCAGACGTGCTACTATAATTAATTCTGCTAGAAAAGACAGATTCAAATCTCCATATGCTTATCTCAGGCTTACTTCTTGCATAACTTACTTACTTGTTGGTTTAGATCCTGAGATTAATTTCAATTATTTCCCAATTAGTTAAGTTTTATTAATTCGTAAATACAAAATTTAAGGACGGTAGCCATTGAGCTACATCATAATAGCATCCGTCTTGATTCTAAGTACAACACAAAAATGAACTGTACCAAAGTAAATTGTTTTCAGTAACATTTAAATAAACTCTGAAAGAATAAAGTTAAAATGCCCCTTCACGGCTGGTGACCGGAAGTCTTCGTAGAATAAACAGCTTTTACAGATAGTTTACAGATAGAACGTCGTATGGTAAGATTATTCCAATCTATAATCCGTGCGATATTGTGCTGTGGATAAAACTACACTCCTGGAAATGGAAAAAAGAACACATTGACATCGGTGTGTCAGACCCACCATACTTGCTCCGGACACTGCGAGAGGGCTGTACAAGCAATGATCACACGCACGGCACAGCGGACACACCAGGAACCGCGGTGTTGGCCGTCGAATGGCGCTAGCTGCGCAGCATTTGTGCACCGCCGCCGTCAGTGTCAGCCAGTTTGCCGTGGCATACGGAGCTCCATCGCAGTCTTTAACACTGGTAGCATGCCGCGACAGCGTGGACGTGAACCGTATGTGCAGTTGACGGACTTTGAGCGAGGGCGTATAGTGGGCACAGTACATCGATGTTGTCGCCAGTGGTCGGCGGAAGGTGCACGTGCCCGTCGACCTGGGACCGGACCGCAGCGACGCACGGATGCACGCCAAGACCGTAGGATCCTACGCAGTGCCGTAGGGGACCGCACCGCCACTTCCCAGCAAATTAGGGACACTGTTGCTCCTGGGGTATCGGCGAGGACAATTCGCAACCGTCTCCATGAAGCTGGGCTACGGTCCCGCACACCGTTAGGCCGTCTTCCGCTCACGCCCCAACATCGTGCAGCCCGCCTCCAGTGGTGTCGCGACAGGCGTGAATGGAGGGACGAATGGAGACGTGTCGTCTTCAGCGATGAGAGTCGCTTCTGCCTTGGTGCCAATGATGGTCGTATGCGTGTTTGGCGCCGTGCAGGTGAGCGCCACAATCAGGACTGCATACGACCGAGGCACACAGGGCCAACACCCGGCATCATGGTGTGGGGAGCGATCTCCTACACTGGCCGTACACCACTGGTGATCGTCGAGGGGACACTGAATAGTGCACGGTACATCCAAACCGTCATCGAACCCATCGTTCTACCATTCCTAGACCGGCAAGGGAACTTGCTGTTCCAACAGGACAATGCACGTCCGCATGTATCCCGTGCCACCCAACGTGCTCTGTAAGGTGTAAGTCAACTATGCTGGCCAGCAAGATCTCCGGATCTGTCCCCCATTGAGCATGTTTGGGACTGGATGAAGCGTCGTCTCACGCGGTCTGCACGTCCAGCACGAACGCTGGTCCAACTGAGGCGCCAGGTGGAAATGGCATGGCAAGCCGTTCCACAGGACTACATCCAGCATCTCTACGATCGTCTCCATGGGAGAATAGCAGCCTGCATTGCGTCGAAAGGTGGATATACACTGTACTAGTGCCGACATTGTGCATGCTCTGTTGCCTGTGTCTATGTGCCTGTGGTTCTGTCAGTGTGATCATGTGATGTATCTGACCCCAGGAATGTGTCAATAAAGTTTCCCCTTCCTGGGACAATGAATTCACGGTGTTCTTATTTCAATTTCCAGGAGTGTATAAGATAAGCCGTGAACTGATTATGGACTGATATGTTCTTTGTTGAGTGCTGAAATTATTGCAAATTGAGCCATATATATATCGTGCTCTGGAGAAATGCCCAAGGAAAAATCAGTTGCCTAAAGATTAATAATGTATTCCGTTAGGTTACACATCTTTAGAATCACCAGTATAGTAACAGTTATTAAGCGCAGATTAAATGTCAGTGATCAGCTTAGAGAAAAAAAACATCAGTTTTCTAGGAAGAGAGTGGGTGGCGCGATACTTTTTTGTGACTGCGAGAAGGCGTGGCCGTGTCTGGGGCCATACTGACGTCTAAAAGGGACGAGACAGCGGTTGCTTTTACGTAACACCGTAGTCGCTGAAATATTGGATTTCCAGCAACGTAAATGGTTCAAATGGCTCTGAGCACTATGGGACTTAACATCTGAGATCATCAGTCCCCTAGACTTAGAAATTCTTAAACCTAAATAAGCTAAGGACGTTACACACATCCATGCCCGAGGCAGGATTCGAACCTGCGACCGTAGCGGTCGCTCGGTTCCAGACTGTAGCACCTAGAACCGCACGGCCGCTGCGGCCGGCAGATTAGTTAGGTTTAAGTAGTTCTAATGCTCAGAGCCATTTGAACCATTTAGCCAGTGCCACTTTGAAACTGGATAAACCGAATCATTTGATTTCTGTTTAATGAAAGGTAATTAAGATTAGGGAACCTTAACGAGGACTTTATTTTCTCCGAATTTCAAATATTGTTTTAAACATTTTGACTTAGGAAAACATGCCAAGAAGTTGTTGTTTGAAGTTCTTTTTCAAAACCTTATTGTGATGGCCTCTCCAGACTCATCCTAATTTAAGAATTTTCTCTTTTTAGTTGTTTCAGAAATAACTAAGAGTCTGCACAAGGCTTCGCGAAAACCGGGACGCCCCACGAGGAGTATATTTCGACAAGGGTAGCAGCCGTTATTTTTAATGTTTTATGCAATAAAAGCATTTGCTTTTCATACACGTTTGTGCGTGGAATAAAGTGGTTAAACCCTATTTTAGTAAAAACATTTCTCGTATGAAAGTAAAGTTCTGAATTTCATCCATTTTTCGTGGCTCTCGACCAGATCCTCCTCTTAAGGCTGGTAAGGATCGAATTGACTTTAAACGTTTTCGTCCAATATTGTTGATGTGCTACTGACTCAAGACATTAGAACTTATTAGTCTTAATTAAATTAACAGCATACTTGAATGAAAGTTAATTTCTCAACAAACTTTTTTCGATCGGAAAAGTCGTGCTGCAGTCGGATATTGAAACTCACTCGACCCACTGGGCATGACTTCTGCTATGTCGGAGCCTCGTAGACCTCCAGCGTAACTGCATCGCGTGTGGCCTATGTCATGAGTCATAGGGGCTACAAAGTGGAACCGCACCACTGCAGCGCAGGCCACGTCTGCCGTCAGCAGTGGTATATGTACATGACGGCGCAGTCAATTCGGACCTAGCGGACCTACCGCTTCCGCAGGGTCACGTGCTCGAAAATAGGTCTCAACAGTTTTTAGGCCGGTGCACGGCTACGGCAAGCCAGGTCTTCAGGCAACTGCGCCGGCGCTGCTTCAGTTCAAGCAGAAGCACTCCTGGAGTCTTCCTGCAACCTGTCGTCCAATTCGAAGCCTGAACCCTACGGCGTGTATCTCCTGGCCTAGGTACTTTTGTGCATCTAGATATTCCATTCCTTGTCAACCAATGTATTGGCTCTAAAAAATCAGGCTTAGTTTTACTTGGCTTACATTGAACCAGGCTTACATTTCTTTTCACTCCAATGACAGATACTTAATTGCGAACTGCTATATGTGTTGTGTAAGTTTATGTTCATTTTACTCTGCATCTGTATTCTGCAAGTCACAGTGTATTACGGTCACGAATAGTTCGTGGAAAGAACGATTACCACTGTGTGGTCTCTAATCTCTCTAATTTTATTTTCATTTTAATCTGCAATTCACAGTGTATTACGGTCACGAATAGTTCGTGGAAAGAAAGATTACCTCTGTGTGGTCTCTAATCTCTCTAATTTTATTTTCATACGTAGGCGAAAGCTATATATATATATATATATATATATATATATATATATATATATATATATATATATATATATATTTGTTAACTCTTCTAGGACTGTACGCTCTCAAACCCAAACCTCCAGATGTCAGCCACTCAGATTGGCACTAAACATGTATGTCGATAGAGTATCAACCAAAACACCGATTTCGTTCGTGCTCTATGCTGTCGTCCAGTAGAACATGCATAAACGTTAAGTAAAATTAACGGCAAAACTACATAATATAGGAAATGCCGGTCTTTGAACTGTTAATCAAAAGATCTGCGGTAGGTGCGTTGCTAGAGCGACAGATCGCAGTGCTTCAGGTCCCGAGTTCGTAAACCAAATAGCTATAAACACCACCTGTGCAATAAACACATAACTAACCTAGGCTCATTTTAGTATGTAACATTGCAAGTGAAACTGAAACTAAAATGTCTGTGAAAATTCCAGTCGTGTTATGATTGCCACGAAAAAGCTGGGAGAAAACTAAACAACAATGAAAATGGAACTGAAGGATTAAGCTAATTAACGAATGTAAGGAAAACATATAGATATGCAAAAAATGAAAAGACTGAATGGAAAATTAGCAAATGGGCAGTGTGCACTGCCTACTTAAAAACTCAGAAAAGAAAACAAATACCATAATAACAATAACAATAATAATACGTAACTAACAACAATGGAGAGGTTTTTTTGTTTCTTGTTATTTTTTCAAATAAATATTTTGGTTAGAAAAGAAAAGTTCGAAACCCAGTCACAGCTACTTTTTTTAAAGAGTTTACGTGTTTAGTTGTTATATGGGAGAACATTTTTCTGACACGTAAAAGGACGTTTCAGAGTTTGTAGCAATGTTCTTTTGGCGGTCTGCTTTCGCGTTGGTAGCTGAATTTAGCTAACCTGTAGAGTACATCTGTATAGATCGGTGTGGTGTCATCTGTACAAATGTACGCTATAGGCTTGCTATTTGCAACTAACGGAGCGAAAGCAGACTGCCAAAAGAACATTGAACGTTGCTACAAACTCGAAAACGTCCTTTTACATGTCAGAAAGATGTTCTTTCGTATAACAACTACACGCGTAAACCGTTAAAAAAAAAAAGTTGCTATCACTGGGTTTCGAACAAGGGACCTTTAGGACTATGATCTGACGCTCTACCAACTAACCTACCAGAGACCTTTATATTAATAGCTCACAGATATGCTTCTCTTATTCTGGTGTTACTTTTAATTACCGTTTACGCATGTTATACTGGACGAAAGACACAGTAAGAACTAAACCTTTTTTTTTCTTTTTATAGTCTATCGACACACAACGTTTGATACCCACTATCTAAGTATCTGAAATCTGGAGGTTTGCGTATCAGAGCTCCAACACTACACCACACCGTATTACGGAATGCCTACATTGCAGTGCCTGCCACTGGAGTTGGTTTTTAATCTGTATGACGCTTTCGTACTTACTAAATGCACATGTAACGAAACTCGCTTCTTTTCCATGTATCTTTTCTAGATTCTCTATTAATCGTATCTGGAACGGATCCTATATGGATGAGCAATATCAAGTTATTGGTGGAACGAATGTTTTGTAATCTACTACCTGTGGTGATGGACTACGTTTCCTGAGAATTCTTCCAACGAATCTCAATCTGGTATCCGCGTATCTTGTGATTTGTTTTATGTGCTCGTTCCGCTTTAAATAACTCTTTACGCATACGCTGAAAGGTGACTGTTGATTCAGCCAACCTCCTTTCCCATTAAGAATTTTTGCATATCGTTAACGTATGTTTTCTTTGGCATATTTTCCGACAGCTCTTTGGTCTATTTCGATATCGCTCTGCTCCATAGTAAATATTTTGCGCCAAAAAATTGATTAATTTTTTTATATTGGCATTGGACACTACCCGGGGTCGATTATAGACTTCTGATGAAAGCTAGCCCACCTGTGTTAGTAATAAGGACCCCACAGGAAATTCGCCAAGGAAATTAAATACTCTTTTGGCAGTGGTGGGGCCCAAGGATGGCGGTAATGTGCCGTTGAAACTAGTCGTGTGATAGAATAAAGACAATCTCAAGATTCAGCTGTGGTAGTACATTTTCTCGGATGTATCATCAGCTGAAGTCCCTCGTCCAAACAATAAGATGGACGTCCATAAATTAATTTCTCATGAATGTATGTTTCGCTAAAATTCTATCCAAAGAAATTTTTTTCACGTCTTACAAAATGCTTTCACTAGTTGTAACGATTCAAAAGTAATTTTGTTTGTGGTATTACCTCTGGCGTGACACGAGCTACTATCTGGGTGAATTATCTGAAAGCCTACGTATAATTCATATAAATTACAGTGCGTTGTATCATTGGAAACCGAAGTTCTCCAGTCTGTTTGAAAATACTATAATAGATGGATTCCATCAATACAGAATCCCAGGTTTTAGAAGAAAATGATTCCAGACAGCATAAAGATCCTGGCTTGAAATATAACAAATGCTGTTACATTTAAAGTCTTCTGTCAAATGCAGAATCGACCCGGCAATTCTTCTGCTGATGGAAACCTATTTAATCACACGCATATCAAAATTACGATCTCTTTTGTTTGCTAATAAAGAACTGCCACGATCTGTCCAGTGCCTACATCCACATCTATACTCTGCAAGCCACCTTAAAGTGTGTGACGGAGGGCACTTGATGTACCACTGTCACAACACTATTTTCCTGTTCCAGTCGCGAATAGTTCGCCATTAGAACGATTGCTGGTAATCCCCTGGGAGAACTCGAATGTGTCTAATTTTACCTTCACGGCCTTTTCGCGAGATATTCTTTGGAAGAAGTATTATAATGGCTGACTCACCTAGCAACGTACGCTCTCGGAGCTTTAAACGTAAAGCACACCGTGATCCAAGACGCCTCTGTTGCAGCGTCTGCCACTATTGGCTGAGAATCTCCAACACCATTTCGCTATTATTGAACGAAACTGTAACGACAGGCAATGCTCATCTTTGGATCTTTTCGTGATGTTCTTCCAATGGACTTACTGTTATACGAACACACAAATAGCGTGTACGTTGCTCAGTTTACGACACCAGTAACGTGTAACAGTGAATCAATAAACCATGTGCAGCTGTTTGGCACAGCCTTTTATTATGAGTTGACAGGTTATAAGATGTGTGCGTTGGGCGCGACTCTGGCAATGGGGATAATTACAACCGTTGTGCCATTAACGTAGAGCAGGAAACTGCCCGTAGTATGTATGAAACACGAGGCGCATTTTCGCTCGTCGAAACGGTAAAAGAAGTTCTGGTGGCAGCAAAGCAGTAGAATATTGCTTACGGAATACAAGGCAAATGGTACAACCACATCCACGATGGTATTGACATACACAGCAAAGGAAGCTGTTTCCAAAAGTAATGTCCCTCTGTGTGCTTTTAGTCCTTTGAGATTTACGGATACTTAATGACAAAATGTATTGCAATGACCATAGAATTAATCTAAATTACTAAACCGCTGTCCCGCAAGCAATTATCAGTTGGAGATTGCCTATCTAACGGCTTCCAGAGGCAAAAAAATGTGATTTTCGATATTTTGCGTAATCATTGGCTGAATTTATAAACTTAAAACTCATTTATAATCTACTAAATCAGAGATTCAATCTTAGGTTGATAATTTAACAAATTAATACCCGAATTAATAGTTAGAAACTCTGTGTTCATCTTGAGGCGCCCAAAGACACAGATTATAACCATTCAGTTTTTGAGAATGAGAGTACTTAGCGACTTCCGACGAACGTTAGACATAATTTCAAACCATTTTAAATTTCTTTTCGTGGCTACTTTGTACATGATGATAAAAGAGAAACAGTCTGCCACTTGTTACGTTTTCACTGTTGATGCAGCCAAAACCCAGCGTCAGGAATGACGTTTTAATTTGTTACTTCTTCCACTCGCAACACATCTTGCAGACAATGTCCACTTATACCACTCGGTGTATCTGCAAAATTATATCATTGAGCGATTCATATTTTACGAGGTATGACGTCATAAACGCTGAGATTCTTGAAAAAGTAGCTTGTGCTTAAAATGGAGCACAAATTACTGATCCAGTGTTTTACAGTGAGAGCAGGTAGAGATTTCCAACAAACTTTACGCCAATTTCAAACCTTTCCTAAACTTCTTATCACTTACATGCCTAAAATCAAATATTCAACACATTAATTCGTTTCTAATCAGACATATGAAGGTGTGTTATACATTTGAGTTTGATTCTTGGGTATTTACTTGTAGTGATTAAACGCAAACAGCTACACTAGCGACATACCAACTATTAGTCTCTGAGGAGTACTAATACGTGAGCTGTATCACATCGTTTTAAAATTATGTATGTGTACTGCTAATTCACGAATTTTACCTGTAGAAAAGTCCTTACCAACTAATCGGCACAACATTATTTAGCAGGAGTAGTGTTTCGAAGGAACAGTTTAACATTGTTTGGTTTATGAACCGTAACTTAGATTGATTACAATATATTAGATAATCTTGTTATTATCTTACACGTGATGAAACGGTCCTTTCCAAAAGCGAAGATGTGCTTGGAGCTGCGGCTTCCCGAACAGTCAAATAACGTGATTCTCTTTTTACGTTTCTATGATAACGCTTCAATGTTTTCGTCACAGTTCTAGACAGTCTTGTGTCAACCATCACCAGTTCGCAGTTAGCTATTGCGGATCTTCTGTCACTGAACAGAGTGTTGATACAATATTTCTGACAATTCCAGGTAAAATAGTGCATCATATCACGAAACGATATAGAGCTTCTCGTACTGTGGTAATTATTTCTATATGCTTTCGTTTTTTGGAACCGTACCAAGTAGGAAAAGCCTCAAAACAATAATTATAATGACTAAACTATAAATTTACAGGAATCTTCAAGCGTCCATATTTCGCAATGAGAAAGCAGGCGTCCATTTATGTATATCTATCGAGAGTTCAATAAAATGACGAAAAATAAATAGCACCACCAAGAAGGAGTTGTGCGACATAAACGAAAGTTGGTAGGCGTGTTTCTATATCTGAGAGATGGTGTCCATTCAAATTTCGCGCCAGTCATATAAGAGTGGCGCTAGTAGCACCACTACGAGGATGCAAATCAAGTTTGCTTAGGTATACGCTGTAAATGTCGTGAGAGTTAGTTACCTTTGAGATTGGACGTGGTGAGTTGGTGTTAGTCAACAATGCATTTATGGCGAAAAAGACGCCACTATCTACACCTCACGAAATTTGAACGAGGTAGTCTAATAGGCTTACGAGAAGATGGATGTTTCTTTTGCGATACTGCAGAAAGACTTGGCAGCAATGTATTCACTGTACATGACTGGTGGCAGCGGTGGTCACGAAGACTTGGCGCCAGATGTTCACGTGGCACTACCGAGAGGGAGGATCATCGTGTTCACCGTGTGACTCTGGCGCAACATACTGTATCTACAGCAGCAGTTTGGGGTAGCAGTTAGCACCACATTGAAATAACCAACTGTTACAATTCGCTTACTTCAAGGACAGTTCCAAGCCAGACGGTTTGTAGCATGCATTCCACTGACCCCAAACAACCGCCATTTTCGACTTCAGTGGTGCCAAGTGAGAGCTCATTGGAGGGCATGGTAGAGATCTGTGTTTTCCGATGAAATCTGGATCTATTTCGGTGCCAGTGATGGCCGGGTATTGGTTAGAAGGAGACACGTTGAGGGCCTACAACCAAACTGTCTGTGTGTTTGACACACTGGACCTACACCTGGAGCTACGGTCTGCGTTGCGATTTCGTGTGATAGCAGGAGCACTCTCGTGGTTATCCCACTCACCTGCCAGCAAATTTGTACGTTAGTCTGGTTGTGCTGCCATTCATGATCAGCAATCCAGGGGTTGTTTTCCAACAGGATAAAAAAAATGGCTCTGAGTACTATGGGACTTAACTTCTGAGGTCATCAGTCCCCTAGAACTTAGAACTACTTAAACCTAACTAGCCTAAGGACATCACACACATCCATGCCCGAGGCAGGATTCGAACCTGCGACTGTAGTGGTCGCGCGGTTCCAGACTGTAGCGCCTAGAACCGCTCGGCCACTCCGGCCGGCCCAACAGGACAGCTTACGCCTACAAACTGCTGTTGTAAGCCAGCAGAGTGTCGGCATGCTGCCTTGGCCTCCTCGATCACCAAATCTCTCTACAGTCGAGCACATTATCAGACATCATCCGATGATAACTCCAGCGTCGTCCACAAGAAGTATTCATCGTCCCTGCATTCATCCACCAAGGGCGACAGGCATGGAACTCTATCACACAAACTGACATCCGATACCTGTACAACACTACGCACGCAAGTTTGCATGCATGCTTTCAACATTCTGGCGGTTACACCGGTTATTAATGTACCATCATTTCACATGACAGTGACTTATCTCGCGCTTTCATTAACTGTAGTTTGGCATTGTTGATGACTTAATATGTTACATACACAAATATATTACAGAAATCTCATTACTCTATATTAACTAGTTTTTTGTGCTGCGATTTTCTCCTTCAATGTATGTAGAAATTAGAGTTTAATTATGTAACTTAACTAGTGGTTGTGAGCAATGAAGATGGAGGGTGTGGCATGAGCGTATTTCTGCCCATGTACGAGCGTTCGAGGGTTAGTAACGATTTTGCTCTTAGAAGGTATTTGACAAGACCTACAAATGGACGTGATTCCTATTCCGATGGCCTGCCGACCTCTCAATCCATAACGCTTTGTAATTTTATCAACAATGTTCAGTTCCGACTCTTCAGAAATTTCACGAGTGCAGTCGTTGGTCTTAGAGCAACATTCCTGTGCTGTCAGCACTTGAAATTTCACACGCGTTATGAAGAAACTGACTTGTATGTAGTTCTGGGGCTTTTCTTAAGTTGGTGAGCTCAAGTAGCTTGCGAATACGAAGTTTCTTCTGACGTTTCAAATGCTGCCATCATCCACGGCAGAGCAACAGCATTACTTCCTAAGCGACCGACCGTTTTAACCTCCATGGTGAAATGAATGTTCGGATGGATTTAACTGTGCTAAAAAGCTGTACAAACTAGTAATTACCAGGAGGCCAAATAACAAACAAGCAATTCAAGTTTCAATCCTGACGACTTCGAATCAGTTTCCTAGAAATATTTCGTAAAACAATTTGCAGCAATGATAATAGGCTCCCTACCGAAACCCCACCAGTCTAGTCATAGAACTGGTCACTGAATAAAAAGTCTTTTTTTTTGTCATCAGTCTACTGAAAGGTTTGATGCGGCCCGCCACGAATTCCTTTCCTGTGCTAACCTCTTCATCTCAGAGTAGCACTTGCAACCTACGTCCTCAATTATTTGCTTGACGTATTCCAATCTCTGTCTTCCTCTACAGTTTTTGCCCTCTACAGCTCCCTCTAGTACCATGGAAGTCATTCCCTCATGTCTTAGCAGATGTCCTATCATTCTGTCCCTTCTCCTCATCAGTGTTTTCCACATATTCCTTTCCTCTCCGATTCTGCGTAGAACCTCCTCATTCCTTACCTTATCAGTCCACCTAATTTTCAACATTCGTCTATAGCACCACATCTCAAATGCTTTGATTCTCTTCTGTTCCGGTTTTCCCACAGTCCATGTTTCACTACCATACAATGCTGTACTCCAGACGTACATCCTCAGAAATTTCTTCCTCAAATTAAGGCCGGTATTTGATATTAGAAGACTTCTCTTGGCCAGAAATGCCTTTTTTTCCATAGCGAGTCTGCTTTTGATGTCCTCCTTGTTCCGTCCGTCATTGGTTATTTAACTGCCTACGTAGCAGAATTCCTTAACTTCATTGACTTCGTGACCATCAATCCTGATGTTAAGTTTCTCGCTGTTCTCATTTCTACTACTTCTCATTACCTTCGTCTTCCTCCGATTTACTCTCAAACAATACTGTGTACTCATTAGACTGTTCATTCCGTTCAGCAGATCATTTAATTCTTCTTCACTTTCACTCAGGATATCAATGTCATCAGCGAATCGTATCATTGATATCTTTTCACCTTGTATTTTAGTTCCACTCCTGAACCTTTCTTTTATTTCCATCATTGCTTCCTCGATGTACAGATTGAAGAGTAGGGGCGAAAGGCTACAGCCTTGTCTTACACCCTTCTTAATACGAACACTTCGTTCTTGATCGTGCACTCTTATTATTCCCTCTTGGTTGTTGTACATATTGTATATGACCCGTCTCTCCCTATAGCTTACCCCTACTTTTTTCAGAATCTCGAACAGCTTGCACCATTTTATACTGTCGAACGCTTTTTCCAGGTCGACAAATCCTATGAAAGTGTCTTGATTTTTCTTTAGCCTTGCTTCCATTATTAGCCGTAACGTCAGAATTGCCTCTCTCGTCCCTTTACTTTTCCTAAAGCCAAACTGATCGTCACCTAGCGCATTCTCAATTTTCTTTTCCATTCTTCTGTATATTATTCTTGTAAGCAGCTTCGATGCATGAGCTGTTAAGCTGATTGTGCGATAATTCTCGCGCTTGTCAGCTCTTGCCGTCTTCGGAATTGTGTGGATGATGCTTTTCCGAAAGTCAGATGGTATATCGCCAGACTCATATATTCTACACACCAACGTGAATAGTCGTTTTGTTGCCACTTCCCCCAATGATTTTAGAAATTCTGATGGAATGTTATCTATCCCTTCTGCCTTATTTGACCGTACGTCCTCCAAAGCTCTTTTACATTCCGATTCTAATACTGGATCCCCTATCTCTTCTAAATCGACTCCTGTTTCTTCTTCTATCACATCAGACAAATCTTCACCCTCATAGAGGCTTTCAATGTATTCTTTCCACCTATCTGCTCTCTCCTCTGCATTTAATAGTGGAATTCCCGTTGCACTATTAATGTTATCACCGTTGCTTTTAATGTCACCAAAGGTTGTTTTTACTTTCCTGTATGCTGAGTCTGTCCTTCCGACAATCATATCTTTTTCGATGTCTTCACATTTTTCCTGCAGCCATTTCGTCTTAGCTTCCCTGCACTTCCTATTTATATCATTCCTCAGCGACTTGTATTTCTGTATTCCTGATTTTCCCGGAACATGTTTGTACTTCCTCCTTTCATCAATCAACTGAAGTATTTCTTCTGTTACCCATGGTTTCTTCGCAGCTACCTTCTTTGTACCTATGTTTTCCTTCCCAACTTCTGTGATGGCCCTTTTTACAGATGTCCATTCTTCTTCAAATGTACTGCCTACTGCGCTATTCCTTATTGCTGTATCTATAGCGTTAGAGAACTTCAAACGTATCTCGTCATTCCTTAGTACTACCTGTTGCAATAGATTACTTAATTTAACACTAAACCTGAAACACGTCTGATTTTCATCTCACCTCGTTTCAGTGATACATCAACATGACACTCTCCAGAGAGTCACGCATATGGATACGTTGGTATCGATGGTGTATTGTCTTGCGTAACTCATTGGCCAAAATCTGGGGTACTCAAACTTTTCTTACCTACCGCCCACCTTTTTACCGCTAACCACCTACTAGTTCCACAGCAACGATGGTGTATAAAGTACGGAAATGACTTTACAAAAATTGTAAAACAGATTCACAATAAAGTATATAACAATAATTACTTACGAAATATTTCGTCAAAATTTTATGAAAACGTAATGAAAATCTTTTAAAATCTCTACCGCCTACCGCCCACCATGAAGTTGGAACGCCCACATTTGGGTGGTAGTTACAATGTTGATTACCCCTGGCCTAGACAGACATCTCTCGTGCGAGGCTCTTTGTTTTCGATGTGCAAACAGACGGCAATTGATATTGGACTCAGCATGCCGTGGCCTCCATTACTCGTGAGTTGGTGCTGCGCTTATCTTTGTTGTATGCAGTCACAGAGTGCTGTTTGACATCACTTTTTTATATTCTACATTGCTGAAGCCCATTTGATGAAGGATATTAATTTTTCCGTAAAATACATATTGCATGTGTTTATAACATGCTCTACGACCTCGAGTATCACCTTGCTGTGGATCTGTGGAGTGAACACTAAATATTTATCTATATGTATCTGTCTGACAGCTCTATTATCGTATATCGTTAACTATCCCATATACCAACGGTTTCCTATCTTAGAGGCGCCTGTGGAGTTAAGGTTCTGTGAGCCACGTGTCGTTACTTTGGTAAAAGCAGACAGAGCTACTTTCGGAGAAGACGGTACAGCCCGGTGAAACGGGAGGCAAAGCCTCACGGAGTGGTTGCTGTGGAAACGGAGGTAATTGATGCCACCGGTTGTTCGGAGGCGGACAAACGGCTCCCCGTGGAGCGGGGGCGGGAAAGAGCTAGCCGCCCACGCCTCGCAGTTTCACGTGGGCCAGCTTTCTTCCAGTGAGTCGCTTTCTGCTCCGAGGCAAATGGCTGTGCGCTTTGGAAGCCAGGCAACGGGCACTGGTTTACTTATTGTGCTTTAAGTTTACTCGTGTTTTATTATTTATATTTTATGATGGAATAAGACATAACTTACAAGGACAATAGCATTGGTATCGAAAATAGAAATGGTCGTTTATTACACGAGTTAGTTGTAGTAAAATCTCTCAACTGATACTGTTCACCATTACAATAGCAGATTTTTATCTGGGACCAAAAAAGTGAAGGGAGATACTTCATTAACAAATTCGCCATCTCGTTACTTAAGCATGGCAAAAGATAAATAATATTCCATTATCTTTCCAACATACTTACCGTGCAGTCATCATCATTGCGAGCCGGTGACTGAGATCTGAGTGATGCAGAATGCCTTTTAGTACGCTGAAATGCTAAATAAGTGATTAAAAGATATATTTTGCAGTGAAATGCTGGTGAAACACGAATAAGAAAATCGACACAACAAGCAACGGAATATTATTTTATTCATGCTAGATCTTGTGAACAACGCAGCCGTTAATGAACATTGGTGCATGATGCCACAATTGCTTTTATAGCCATAACTTGTTTCAGGCATTCGTGCCCTTCCTCAGAAACCTAACATTTCCAGTTATGTAAGTGTTTTTCAGGAGTATCATGTCGTCAGCTCCAATACTGTACAAGAACGTTTGAATATTTAGCGCCAGTTAATGTTGTTTCTGTGGTAGAAACTTCCTAATATGTCTACATTTACTTGGATATAAGGTGAAGCCGTTGCGTACGCTTACATATGTTTAGTGGCCGTTGTTTCGAGTTGCCATGTTTCCTATGCCCTTCCAGAACGATGTACAAGTTGTTGCACTGCAAACAGTACATCTATTTTAAACAAATCAGTGTGTCATATAGCAAACACTTCAAAATTTCATGTCATTGTGGGCTTCAAACATATGCTCTACATTCGATGTTTTTATTTCAAAGCAAAGAGCGTCTACTAAGCAAAGATATAATTGATTGTTTATTGAGAAAAGATCTGAACTAAGCGAAGAAAATATGTTAAAGGTGCAACATGTCAAAGAAAGAAATAGCTTCTACTTCCAAAATGAATTTATTATTTAGCGACTCAGAAGAAATAATTGACAGGATTTATTTTAATAACAAATGGTGTCAAAATTTGAACGAATTATTATAAAACTAGCAGACAGCATACAATAATTTGTACATATATGTGCAAATTCATGTATATATTATTTAGAGCACTTTCGTGATAACTAGAGTGTATAAGTTGATGGGAATAGAAAGTTAAAAGGGAGGAGGGTGGGACGAGGTCAAGTTGGTTGCTAAGTATTAGAGTTTGGATGTAGTTAATGTCAATACTAACATCATAAACAGGCTATTTCGGATATATAATGGGCAGTCAAATGAAAAATAAACATGTGGGAAAAAGTAAGTAAACTGTTTATATTATGGAAGATGTGTAAGCAAAACGTCTACAGTGCACTCTAAACAACCTTGGCAACAAGTGCGCTGGCCCACATGTTTCCAAGGTTTTTTCGAGTGCCTGCAGATTATTCGCTGCGAAGTCCTTACACATCCTTCATACAGCCTCGTTCTGTCCCTATGCGATTTCCGTATTTTTGGAGCTCTGAAGGAAGATATTCGTGTCTGTCGCTTTGCTTCAGATGAACAGGTGCACCCCTGGGTACAAACATGCTTCAATAAGCAACTGTTAACATTTTTTCATGAAGGCATTGACTCTCTTGTCCCACAGCAGCGATTAATTTTGAAATAATAAACTCTTCACTTACTATTCTTCAATCTGTCTCGTTTTCATTTGAATGCCACTTATAAATACACTACGCAACAGAATTAAAGGATCACTTTTTCGAAGCCTTGTCCCCCACTGGGCGCATAAGTTTGCAATTTGGGTCAAAGGTGCCTACAACCTTCCTCTGTAAGGATGAAAAAGTGTGGTGCCCTGCTGGGTCAGTCACAGGATCGACGTAACTTCAACACGAAGGCTTCGACGCATGAGAAAGAAGAGCTAGGAAGTTCGTGAGAGGTGAAAAGTGGATCAGTGACGTCCTATTGGCACAAAATTTCACTTCTGGCCAACGCCATCGTGGACGGGTCATACAATAAGAAGGTCGCAGAAGTTCACCTTTCCCACATTTCACCTCTTAGTTTGACGGCTCTGTGATGGAGGTCAGAACCGTGACGTCCAGCGTTGGAATCGCAAGGTTTCCTTATGAATGACCGAGGAAAACATTTCAGACTCGCCGTCCACAGAACTGACACGAAACGCCTCAGCGAGTGACATCAAGGGCGTCAATTACACCACCCCTCTCCCTGGGAGTTGATTCCCTTGCATTTTGCGGTCTAAAACGATCATTTTCACTGTGATGAGCAGCATAAAATTTTCCTGGCAATTTTTGATACTGATGACATCTCCCTGACGCTTCCACCCCTCTCTAGACATCGTGGACTAGTATCGCAAATTTTGTTCTAGTCTACAGTGTGCAGCTACTAGAGACCATCCAAAACCATCTGAGGAGATTTAAACGTGATCCGAAGCAGCACAGTATTTTTTCATTGGTACTGTATCATGCCGTCCTGGAGTGGTGCGACACTGACACCTGCATGGATAAAATGGAAATGGTTTCTCTAAAATCTTCCAGCTCGGCGATAACTTCGGCGAAAACCACCCACATTTATTTTTAAAATTCTGATGACCTCATATGTAAGGTCCCATACAGCTTAGAGCCATTTGAACCATTTTTAATTTCATCGACAAACCATATTCACTGGCGACGTTCCTTTATCTACACCTCTCAAACTACACAACTTTCTGAATACAAGGAGAGTCTCAAACAACTGCTATCATCACCATCATGTTACAACTGCTTCTTTTAGTGTGAGCAGATATTAGGACGCCTCCCCTCGACAAGGAAGCCATAAATTCATCGACCATCAGCGTTGCTTCCTTGACACAGTACCACCGGCGCCTTGGTTCTTCTCTTTGTCAACAGAAATTAGTCGTCTTCCGTCTATCGAGCACCTTCAGTTTATTTTGTCTTTATTCCACAGTCATGTACCTCTATACTTGTTATTTTTCCGTTTAATAACTTCGTTAACGCCTAACCTTTCTTCCTTATGAAGATTAGCTCTTAATGAGACTTGTGGTGGACTTGGAGAAGGAGTGCCTTCTCTGTTCCTCATTTCCGGTGACGTTGGCTGCACGCTGCATGTCGCGACCGCGGAGTTATGTTCGCCAGCCCACAACCCTCGCCCACTCACCGCGGAGCAGCAGGGTTAACGGTTAGTGTTTAGCTGATCCGGACAGAGGTTTCCAGCTTCATAGCCGCTATAACTGTTTACCGTCAAGGGTTGGTAATGAACTGGGCTATAAATGTGCGGCGGTAGCGCTATACTCACCTAGTTCAGCTAATTCTGCCAGCACCGTCTGGCTGGATAACGCTGTTGTCAATTTTGTTCCCACAAGTGCCATCGGGACTGTCGACCCTGACATTACTCCATATTTTGTATTCTACTGAAAAAAAAAAAAAACTATTCTTGGCGAAATACGGATCACCCCGCTTTCAAATACGAGAAATCCAAATTAATTTTACAATATCATTCGCTGATGTCTTTATAGTATAATATTCTGCGGTATCTCCTCATTTAGATAGAAAGTTTCATTCAACAAAAGAAAGTTATTGGAATTATTTGAAGGGTTTACAGACGTACGTATTAGAGACATATCTTTAAGCAGCTGGGAATATTAGGCACAGCGTCACAGTACTTTTATTAACTTAGGAAATATGCTATGAACAATCCATTCGAGATTCAGAGTAACAGTAACTACTACATAGGAAGGAAAACTGATATGCACCGCCCTTTGGCACAAAACGAAGTGAAATATGCAGCTATAAAACACTTCGAGAATCTATCCTTGGAAATAAAATCTCTGACTTACAGAAGAAGTGCTTTCAAATGCACAATAAAAATGTTTCTGCTTAACAGAATCTTTTATACCGTAGTGGAATTCTTGAATAGAAATGATTAATCATTTTATAGAAAACCTGAAAACGATCAGCATGTAGCGATATAAATACTTCTTAATCTTTTTTTTAAACATACACTGATGAGCCAAAGCATTATGATCACCTTCTTAATATCTTGTTCGTCAGTCTGGGGAACGAACTACATCACTGTTTCTGCGTATCAGGCATCCGACAGCTCGTTAGTATGTTCGCAGATGTATGTGTCATTAAATGTCTATGCACAGGTTATGTAATTCGCGTAAATAACGGGCCGCTGATTTGCGTACGAGGTGATAGCGCCCGATAGAAACCCGGGTGTGTTCCTTAGGATTTATATTCACTATAATGCTCCTCAAACCACTGTAGCACGATTCTGGCTCCGAGAAACGGACAATTATACTGCCGAAATATGACATCGACGCTGGGGGAGACATGAAGAGACATAATTCATGCATGTGGTTCTCAGCTGTCACCGTATCTTCGATTACTACCACAGGTCTCGTGCAAGCGCAGGAGAATGTCTCCCATAGTATAAATCTGCTCCCGACAGCTGCGCTTGTGGCATGTTGCACTTATCAACGTTTCGAGCCGCCGTTCACCTTGATGACGACTTTTGTGGAGATGACCATCAAATTAGTGTAGCAAAATTGTGATTTACCCGAAGAGCTAACACGTTTCCATTGACCGATGGTTGAATCCCGACTGTCCTGTGCCCACCTCCGAGTTCAACGATGTACCGTGAACGGTGTGCTCCGAAATACTTGTGCGTGTAACAGTACTGTGCTCTTTCGGCAGATATGCCACTGATCACCGTCTGTCCTGCTTTACAGAGAAGACAAGCCTCCAAACTGCATGCTCTGTGAAGAGTCGCGAACGTCCAAGCATTTAGCGCCTAGTGGTAGATTCACTGTCCTTCTACCTCTTTCCGTAGACGCTCACGACAGTAGCACGTGACCATTCGACCAGCTTCGCCGGTTTCGAAATACTCGTTCACAGGGCCTGCGTAGCCTAATAATGATCTGCCCTTTGTCAAAGTCGTTTATATCAATGGGTGTCCCCATATTCAGCATATTCAGCTCATACCTTCGCTAGGGTACCCCCCTCCTTGTCGGCTCCGCTTACATGCCTTTGTTACCGCCTCACGTGGCCACATCGTCACGAGACGACATCCAACGTCGCGATAGGCAGGGGTCATGATGTTTTGGTTGATCACTGTATATACATATTTGATATAAGTTTGATACGTTAACGCACTTCACATCATAATGTTCATCGTGAATATGATCTCCGGAACAAGTAATCGACTAAATAACTAAACCAATATTGTTAAAGCCATTTAACGGTTATGAGAAAATAGTCTTGTTTTGGGGTGTCATGAGGGTTTCCTGAGAATTACGTTGTGGCGTGCTGACGTACAGTACTTTCTCTAAAATACTACAGATAATTTCTACCTTTGTTCTGATAAAGTGACATTTACTTCGAGGATCAATCGCCCATTCTGTAAAAGGTATATTTCTTGTATATACGCTTCATATAGAAGAACAAAAAGTTAACACTAAACGTAAGCTACAATGTGTGTGTTAGTCCATCCTTAATGCATGCATAAATGCAGAAACACGTAGTCAGTCATTCAGACTGTCAATAATTTTGAGGGAACCTCTCAGTCATACTGATGATCATTATTTCTGCATGATGTCCTCTATGAACCAACAATTTCCAATATAAGAAAGACAGTTGTACGTCTCAGTTCATAATATGGCATAAGAGGAGTCCAATGATCTTATGACAGATCTTGAAATTTGTAGAGGCCGGTGTGGCCGTGCGGTTCTAGGCGCTTCAGTCTGGAACCGCGTGACCGCTACGGTCGCAGGTTCGAATCCTGCCTCGGGCATGGATGTGTGTGATGTCCTTATATTGGTTAGGTTTAAGTAGTTCTAAGTCTAGGGGACTGATGACCTCAGAAGTTAAGTCTCATAGTGCTCAGAGCCATTTGAACCATTTTTTGAAATTTGTAGTTAAGCAAAACATTTGGTAAACAAATACACAGCTATGTGAAGCCGTTCTAAATGCGAGCTAAAACTGGAGACGAATTGTTTTCCGATGACCACTTGATTTTGGGTGTCGCCTCAATTTTCCTGCAGAGTTTTCGCCTTCGTCTCTCTGCTTTTTCTGTTGCTGCATTCTTGAGATAATATAATACTGTTGTATTTTTGTTTTTCCCTGGACATTTTTCTACTTCCTTCTCCGACCGATCAATTTAAATGTTTCTACTCTTACCTAACGTTTCCTCGCAGTTACTTTCCTTGCACCTATATTTGTCTGCCCAAATTCTGCAACTGTCCTTTTCATCGTAACTGCCTACAGTGGTACTGTGGTATTCATCACCGCACCATCTGCAACCTTAGAGAACTTCAAACCCATCTCTTCAGTCCTGAGTGCTTCAGTATCTTACTTCCTTTCAAAGTAATACTTCCGTGCGATTCTCTTAAGTTCTTCACCATCAGTAAACTGTTACCTGCTCCTGGCTTAGCCATAAATCACAGTATTTGATTTTGCAATCTATTGTTGTTGTTGTTGTTGTGGTCTTCAGTCCAGAGACTGATTTGATGCAGCTCTCCATGCTACTCTATCCTGTGCGAGGTTCTTCATCCCCCAGTACCTACTGCAACCTACATCCTTCTGAATCTGTTTAGTGTATTCATCTCTTGTTTTCCCTCTGCGATTTTTACCCTCCACGCTGCCCTCCAATACTAAATTTGTGATCCCTTGATGCCTCAGAATATGCCCTACCAACCGATCCCTTCTTCTAGTCAAGTTGTGCCAAAAATTTTTCTTCTCTCCAATTCTATTCAATACCTCCTTATTAGTTATGTGATCTACCCATATAATCTTCAGCATTCTTCTGTAGCACCGCATTTCGAAAGCTTGTATTCTCTTCCTGCCTAAACTACTTATCGTCCATGTTTCACTTCCATACATGGCTGCACTCCATACAAATACTTTCAGACGCGACTTCCTGACACTTAAATCTATACTCGATGTTAACAAATTTTTCTTCTTCAGAAATGCTTTCCTTGCCATTTCCAGTCTACATTTTATATCCTCTCTCCTTCGACCATCATCAGTTATTTTGCTCCCCAAATAGCAATACTCACTTGCTACTTTAAGCGTCTCATTTCCTAATCTAATTCCCGCAGCATCACCAGATTTAATTCGGCTACATTCCATTATTCTCGTTTTGCTTTTGTTGATGTTCATCTTATATCCTCCTTTGAAGACACAGTCCATTCCGTTCAGCTGATCTTCCAGGTTCTTTGCTGTCTCTGACAGAATTACAATGTCATGGGCCAACCTCAAAGTTTTTATTTCTTCTCCATGGATTTTAATACCTACTCCGAACTTTTCTCTTGTTTCCTTTACTGCTTGCTCAATATACAGATTGAGGAGCATCGGAGAGAGGCTACAACCTTGTCTCACTCCATTCCCAACCACTGCTACTCTTTCATGTCCCTCGACTCTTATAAGTGCCATCTGCTTTCTGTACAAATTGTAAATAGCCTTTCGCTCCCTGTATTTTACCCCTGCCACCTTCAGAATATGAAAGAGTGTATTCCAGTCAACATTGTCAAAAGTTTTCTCTAAGTCTACAAATGCCAGAAACGTAGGTTTGCCTTTCCTTAATCTATTTCCTAAGATAATTCGTAGGGTCAGTATTGCCTCACGTGTTCCAACATTTCTACGGAATCCAAACTTATCTTCCCCGAGGTCGGCTTCTACCAGTTTTTCCATTCGTCTGTAAAGAATTCGCGTTAGTATTTTGCAGCCATGACTTATTAAACTGATAGTTCGGTAGTTTTCACATCTGTCAACACCTGCTTTCTTTGGGATTTGAATTACTATATTCTTCTTGACGTCTGAGGGTATTTCGCCTGTCTCATACATCTTGCTCACTAGATGGTAGAGTTTTGTTAGGCCTGGTTCTCCCAAGGCTGTCAGTAGTTTCAATGGAATGTTGTCTACTCCCAGGGCCTTGTTTTGACTTAGGTCTTTCAGTGCTCTATCAAATTCTTCACGCAGTACCGTATCTCCCGTTTCATCTTCATCTACATTCTCTTCCATTTCTACAATATTGTATTCAAGAACACCGCCCTCGGATAGACCCTCTATATACTCCTTCCACCTTTCTGCATTCCCTTCTTTGCTTAGAACTGGGTTTCCATCTCAGCTCTTGATATTCATGCAAGTGGTTCTCTTTTCTCGAAAGGTCTCTTTAATTTTCGTGTTGGCAGTATCTATCTTACCCCTAGTGACATAAGCCTCTACATCCTTAGATTTGTCCTCTAGCCATCCCTGCTTAATCGTTTTGCACTTCCTGTCGATCTCATTTTTGCCTGCTTCATTTACTGCATTTTTATATTTTCACCTTTCATCAATTAAATTCAATATATCCTCTCTTACCCAAGGATTTCTATTAGCCCTCGTCTTTTTACCTACTTGATCCTCTGCTACCTTCACTATTTCGTCTCTCATAGCTACCCATTCTTCTTTTACTGTATTTATTTCCCCCATTCCTGTAAATCGTTCCCTAATGCTCTCCCTGAAGCTCTCTACAACGTCTGGTTCTTTCAGTTTATCCAGGTCCCATCTTCTCAAAGTCCCACCTTTTTTCAGTTTCTTCAGTTTTAATCTACAGGTCATAACCAATAGATTGTGGTCAGAGTCCACATCTGCACCTGGAAAAGTCTTACAATTATAAAAATTGTTTCTCACTCTCTGTCTTTCCATTATATAATCAATCTGAAACCTGTCAGTATCCCTAGGCTTCTTCCATGTATACAACCTTCTTTTATAATCAAAATATCCACGGGTATGCTGCCGGTCTATAGTGTCCAACGGGCACAATATTTCGGCGATCAAACATGTCGCCATCATCAGGTGAACTGACGGACTGAGCTCCTGTGAACGTGCCGGCACGGAGATCCGTACGCTATGGCTGCTCAGAGGGAACTGGGTTCGGTCGCGGCGGCGGCCGATTTAAATACCCTCCGCCCGCGGCGCGCTCCCTCCGCCGTCCGCGCCCAGCGCCACGGTCGCGCGGTGGAGCGGATTGCGACGGCGTCTGAGATGACGTCGGTGTGATGGCTCTGTCCGCCGTGGTCGTCACAACTATACGTCTGCTCAATTTACTCTTGATTAACCCGATCGCTGGTTCCCAAGCCTTGCTAAGATTATAGCCACAGTCACGGTTTATGAGGTCGTCATTGGTGCGAATTTCGATGGCCTCTCTAACAACGCTGTCCCAGTATCTCGACGTCTGTACCAGAATCCTCGTGCGGTCATCTCCATGGCGTGATTGGTCAGACGATGCGTACCGTCGAGGATCGATGCCGTGAACACCAGAGGCACACTCGACTGATGTATCCGAGCAAGTCGGCGGTCGCTGAACATTGTTTGTCGGAAAATCACGCCATGGAGTATGACCGCACGAGGATTCTGGTACAGACGTCGAGATACTGGGACAGCGGTGTTAGAGAGGCCATCGAAATTCGCACCAATGACGACCTCATAAACCGTGACTGTGGCTATAATCTTAACAAGGCTTGGGAACCAGCGATCGGGTTAATCAAGAGTAAATCGAGCAGACGTATAGTTGTGACGACCACGGCGGACAGAGCCATCACACCGACGTCATCTCAGACGCCGTCGCAATCCGTTCCACCGCGCGACCGTGGCGCTGGGCGCGGACGGCGGAGGGAGCGCGCTGCGGGCGGAGGGTATTTAAATCGGCCGCCGCCGCGACCGAACCCAGTTCCCTCTGAGCAGCCATAGCGTACGGATCTCCGTGCCGGCACGTTCACAGGAGCTCAGTCCGTCAGTTCACCTGATGATGGCGACATGTTTGATCGCCGAAATATTGTGCCCGTTGGACACTATAGACCGGCAGCATACCCGTGGATATTTTGATTATCAAAAACGCCGGGAGAAACTCAAGAATCACAACCTTCTTTTATGATTCTTGAACCAAGTGTTAGCTATGATTAAGTTATGCTCGGTACAAAATTCTACCAGGCGGCTTCCTCTTTCATTTCTTCACCCAATTCCATATTCACCTACTAGGTTTCCCTCTCTCCCTTTTCTTACTATCGAATCCCAATCACTCATGACTATTAAAATTTCGTCTCCCTTCACTATCTGAATAATTTCTTTTATCTCGTCATACATTTCATCAATCGCTTCGTCATCTGCAGAGCTAGTTGGCATATAAACTTGTACTACTGTGGTAGGCGTGGGCTTCATATCTGTCTTGGCCACAATTGTAATCTATATTGTACCTTGATGTAATCAAGCTCGAATCTAGTCTTGTATGTGCGTCTGTTCCAAGTATACATCACCCTCTTGCGATTTTGGAACAGTGTATTGGCTATTACTAACTAAAATTTATTGCAGATCTGATTTAGACTTCCTCCTGTCTAATTTCCCAACTCAAGATGACGATGTTGCACTCAGTTCTCACGCCAATAACCAAGTGTCGTGTGACAACGTCCCACTTATGTAAGTCGTTGTGGTATTGATTCGGCACCAGAATCTTTATAGACAGTATTTTTCGGACGACTTGCACCTAAGGTACACGTGCCACTGTCATAACTTCAGTGCCTGTGTGATTGTATGATACGTGTCCTCCCAATGTACTACTGCTACTCTTCAATACAACTGCCTCAATAAATGTGCTATGATGAAAGGAGATCATGAAAATAAACAGTTTATGAATAACAGGAGTTTTATTTTATCTGTAGTTTATTTAAAAGGCCTCTACGCCGAATTTTAAAATCAAGATCAGTTACATGAACACACATTCTACTATATCTTCGCCGGCCGAAGTGGCCGTGCGGTTAAAGGCGCTGCAGTCTGGAACCGCAAGACCGCTACGGTCGCAGGTTCGAATCCTGCCTCGGGCATGGATGTTTGTGATGTCCTTAGGTTAGTTAGGTTTAAGTAGTTCTAAGTTCTAGGGGACTAATGACCTCAGCAGTTGAATCCCATAGTGCTCAGAGCCATTTGAGCCATACTATATCTTCACTCGAGTTATCCATGGTGCCTTTAGATTCCGCTCTATCGCCATAATGAAAATATCTTGTGCCACACTGCCCGATGTTTATCATAGCTAAAATACCCCGCGCCTCTACTCACGCCAACGGGGCATGCGTCCCGATTCGTGCTTGTTGACTCAATGAGCTGAACTCGCAGAGTAACTACTGTCTCTTTTCTGTAGGCGCCAAAAGTTGACAGGTCCTGTGATCTTTAATCCAGCAGAGATGAATAAGGGTAAGATTCGATACGTCGCAACGGTATCGGTATATGCCAATGGCCGTTTCTTTCGCGGTGGTTACAAGAGCGCTCTCTCTCTCTCTCTCTCTCTCTCTCTCTCTCTCTCTCTCTCTCTCTCTCTCCCTCTCTCTCTCTCCCTCTCCCTCTATCTCTCCTAACACGCCAATTATCTCTGATTCAACATGTCACGAGTATGCGTATTGTTGTTGTTGTGGTCTTCAGTCCTGAGACTGGTTTGATGCAGCTCTCCATGTTACCCTATCCTGCGCAAGCTTCTTCATCTCGCAGTACTTACTGCAACCCACATCCCTCTGAATCTGCTTAGTGTATTCATCTCTTGGTCTCCCTCTACGATTTTTACCCTCCAGGCTGCCCTCCAATGCTAAATTTGTGATCCCTTGATACCTCAGAACATGTCCTACTAACCGGTCCCTTCTTTTTGTCAAGTTGTGCCACATACTCCTCTTCTCCCCAATTCTATTCAATACTTCATCATTATTTATGTGATCTACCCATCTAATCTTCAGCATTCTTCTGTAGCGCCACATTTCGAAAGCTTCTATTCTCTTCTTGTCCAAACTATTTATCGTTCATGTTTCACTTCCACACATGGGTACACTCTATACAAATACTTTCGGAAACGACTTCCTGACACTTAAATCTATACTCGATGTTAACAAATTTCTCGCCGGCCGAAGTGGCCGTGCTGTTGAAGGCGCTGCAGTCTGGAACGGCAAGACCGCTACGGTCGCAGGTTCGAATCCTGCCTTGGGCATGGATGTTTGTGATGTCCATAGGTTAGTTAGGTTTAACTAGTTCTAAGTTCTAGGGGACTAATCACCTCAGCAGTTGAGTCCCATAGTGCTCAGAGCCATTTGAGCCAACAAATTTCTGTTCTTCCGAAACGCTTTCCTTGCCATTGCCAGTCTACATTTTATATCTTCTCGACATGCGATTTATAAAACTAAAGAACTCGTTTTAAGGATTTCCATAACAGGCAGTACGTTTATTAGAGATATGCTGAATCATCGAAAACTCTTTCCCCTTCATTTGGAGGTAGTGCGAGCAGTAGATAATAAGCAGGAATAATAAATTGGGTCCACCACTCACATATTTTATGGAAGCATAAAGACAGCATGACCTTCAATATCAGCTATCTTTTTCAGCCACTCAGTCATGCGATTGCGCATCGAATGCGGTGCAGTGTTTGTTTGCGGATAACCCTGCTTGTGAACCTGGCGTGTTCCCACGCGCTTTACCCGCACGCCATACCCGATGTCCGGCCACGGGTGTACAGAGCCGGCCGTTATGTACATAACAGCAGAACAGTACATTGGCCAATGTCACTATTTGCTCAGCGCTGAAATAACCGGCGGCATTTGCGGTATGTAGGCCCACAGCGGGCGTGATCTGGCCGGTCCGATTCACTGTTGACGAAAGAGCAGTTACTACCTTCCCCTGAACAACTGGTTACGATAAATGCGGTTATCGTCGACACTAAACGGCTGATTTACTCTACAATTGCTGGCTAAATCTCCAGAACTGGCATGAAGAAGAACTTTTGTTGTGGTTGGCGTGGCCTTTACTTCAAGGACTCGTTTGATGAAGTTCTCCATTTAACTTTAATATGTGTGAACCTTTGTATCTCTGTGTACCTATGGCAACCTACACTAGTTTCGACAGACTTTACGGTACGTAAACCTTGCTCACCCTTGTAGGTTCACCCCTACCCCATCCAAAACACGCTTTCCTTCATAACGAAATTAATTGACGATTCCTTGATGCTTCAGGATGTGTGAATTGACTCTTTGTTCTAGTCAAATTGTGTGATAAATTCGTGTTTCCTCCACTTTGATTAAGTACTTCTACAAATTTCAACAGATTCAACATTTAGCATTCATCTGTACCACGACTTATGTAGCATTCATCTGTAGCACTGTAGCCGGTCGGAATGGCCTAGCGGTTCTACGCCCTACAGTCTGGAACCGCGCAACCGCTACGGTCGCAGGTTCGAATTCTGTCTCGGGCATGGATGTGTGTGATGTCCTTAGGTTAGTTAGGTTTAAGTAGTTCTAAGTTCTAGGGGGACTGGTGTCCTCAGAAGTTAAGTTCCATAGTGCTCAGAGCCATTTGAACCATTTTTTTGTAGCACCTCATCTTTTCCGTACAAGGCTACACTATAGGCATATACCTTCAAGGCAAGTACCTTCGGTCAAGACTCTCCAGTTATATTCGATACGAGGAAATTTCGCATGATGAGAAACATTTTCAAGAAACTGGCAGTTTTTTTTATGCCCTGCATACGTCGTCCATGGCGAGTTATTTTGTTGTCCAAATAGGATGTGTCTCGTTTCCTAATCTAATTCCCTCCGCAGTGACTGACTTCATTCGACTTCATTACATAATATTTTAAAAAAAATTTATGTTGATGTTCATATTAGAATCACTTTTCAAGACACTATGCATTCAGTTAAACAGCTCCTCCAGGTGTTTTGCTCTCTCTGACAGAATTACAATGTTATCGGGGAAACTCAGAATTTTTGTTCCTTGTCTCTGAACTTTAATTTTCCTTCCAAATTTCTCCTTGGGTTCATTTGCTGCTTCCTCAGTGAAGAGACTGAATCAACCCTCGCTGACTTTCATGTCCTTCCATCCCTGCAACTGCAGTCAGGTTTCTCTCTGTAGACGTTGTAGATAATCTTTCGTGCCCCGTATTTTATCCCTGCTACCTTCACAATTTCGAGTAGTTTGTTGTGGTCAAATATTTCATACCATCCTCTGGATCTGCAAATGCTATAAATGTTTGTTATTCATTTAACAAAAAAGTAATTAACCATGGATTGGGGCATTGCGCTATCAAAAGTCGGTAATGGTACAATGCACATTTGTCCTGTTGGTACTTATGTCATGCGCTAATGCCAAGTCAAGCTTAACTTATCAAGGGAAACAATTTTTTATTGAATGCAAAACAGCATTTTTCACTTGTTACAGGATTCTCTGCGCAGAAAAATGTGACAGGATATTTTATCTTGAAAAATGGTTCAAATGGCTCTGAGCACTATGGGACTTAACAGCTGTGGTCATCAGTCCCCTAGAACTTAGAACTACTTACACCTAACTAACCTAAGGACATCACACACATTCATGCCCGAGGAAGGATTCGAACCTGCGACCGTAGCAGTCGCGCGGTTCCGGACTGCGCGCTTAGAACCGCGAGACCACCGCGGCCGGCTTTTATCTTGAATCCGTAATCATGAAGCCACCTAGAGGTAGCTTCATATGTTGCAGTGAAATGTTAGTACTGTGAGTTAAAGGTTCAACGCTGCAAAGAAAGCATCACTTTAAATTATACGGCCCGAGAACATTATAATTGAGTGTTCTGCAAATTATCCGTTGTTTGTTCATTGCGTTATCGTGTTTTAGAGTCGAGCCAGACAAATGATTATGTAACGTCTGTAAAGAAGACGGTTATTGAAACGACTCATAATCTGTGTGCGAAACATTGAAAAATCGAGATAGTGATGTACGGGTGTAATTAACAGTGTGGATAAGGAAGAAAAACAGAGAAATTCCGATCTCTCATGTTTCCTCGGCGAGACTGATTAATAGTGAGCTTCCCGGTGCAATGTCGAATTGTTGTTTCCATTTTCTGCACAGTATTTCGACGACCGATCTATCCGTCTTCTTCAGCTGCTGCGAGGTTTGCTGTTCCGAGTACCCGCTGCCTGGTCTCCAACCAGACTGAGAGCTATTGCTGGTCTCACGCCGCTATTTATAGCCGAGTTCGATTCCCGACGCCCACTGCAGTCTTTGATGCTCTTTCGTTTTCAGAGCTGGTACTGATATTTCGTTAAATGTGAATGCTCTCAGTGTTTTCCAGCTCAGTTACATGTGATGACCGACTACGTTTTAAAATACGGAATGCCACACTCCAAGCGCTATTTAAACTAAAACCACCGTCCCCGTTATTTTAGGTTAACATCTATATTTCGATAGATTCGTTAATTATGCGAACCCAACACTTGGAGTTTGCTCCACTGTCCTGGTCTCATCGTATTTCATTTCATTATTATATCCTAGGCAGATCTCGGTGACAACTGATTTGCTTGTCTGTTTTAGTCTGGTGTGTTGCGACTTACTGCAGCACAGGTATCATCCCCCGCGAGTGTATCACAGCTGTATGGTTTGTCCATTTTTAAGCGGTGCTTCTTGACTTTCAAAAAGTCTTCGGAACAATTCCACACTGTCACCTAGTGAAAAAAGTACATTCTTTCGAAGTATCGGGACTGATATGCGACGACTTCTAGAAAGTCGTTACCTCAATCCTAATGCGGAGACGTATAAGTGAAACTAGCGTTTGAAACATCTCAGGGTTATGCGAGACAGAGTAAAACTGACGAATAATCGAAAACGACTCACAATAGTGTGAGTTCTTTACTTCTTGGTATTTCTACACTTACTTTTGGCAGTTGCAATCACTTTTAAGCCAAGCTTTCTTAATTAGAAAACACAGTATTATCCAGAACATTCTGGGAATTTACAATGTGAACCGCGTAACTCAGACACAGCTATACGAACCATTTTGGGAAGGTCGGACAGCACGTGTGCTTCAGCCATGCAGCTCGATTGACCTCCGTCCTCTGGATATTTCTTTCTGGGGTCGTCTAAAAATGAACAGCAGTCCTGTTTATACTGAAGAATTTGAAGGCCAAAATGCTAAGACCTGTCAACCTCTAAGAAATGGTCCAGGGAAGTTTCAAAGTATGAGTAAGTCATTACATAGAGAACTTCAGTGTTGTACGTTAATGCAAAGCCAGCAAGTGGAATAGCTCCTTCAACAGGCGCGAGTGCACAGTAAATTGTGACATGTAATGTGCTGAAGCTGCATTTCTTGTTAAACGATTTCAGTAGGTCGTGTCTTGGAGCTTTCAAATATTGAAGATAAGACATTTCAATGTCAAAGCTGCAGTTCATTTTTACTGGCTTACTAGTTTCGGGCTTAGCCCATTTTCACAAGCCACCTATTACAGAGAACAAAATTTGTTATATTTGTTATAAGTGGATATATAGATTGTGGATAAAAAAGGTATAACTAATAAAATGCTTCATATGGTAACTACTTACGTATTTGTATTTAGAATGCAGCTGGTGGGACAGTTCTGTTTATGCCATCGCACTTAAATGTATCTCAAATCTGCTTTAAGAATAGTTTACGAAGTAGTTACGCATTACTGTATTATGTCTCTGTAGGTTCATCTTTTCAGAGATGGTTGCGGTACTCGGCTGTTCGATACAGGATGTCAAATGAAAACCTTTCAACCGTCTAGTTTCCAAACTTATTTTATTTGGCTACAAGAATTCGGCGATTTACTACGCCGTATTTAGGTCCCCAGCGACGTGTAGGAAGATTGAACAGTCGGATGATGATGGTTAAAGGGATCGCTATACCAAGCAGAAATCTACAAATACCAGTATTGTTGGCCGCTGTTTTGACCTGAACTGTGGTGGTAGCCAAATAAAATAAGTTTGGAAACTAGACGGCTGAAAGGTGTTTGATTTAACATCCTTTACAGTATTATGTTCATGTATGTACGTAATATATGTATGACATGTTTTTCTCTCTTCATTGTGGTATCTCCATTGTAGATTATGATGAAATCCACGTATTGTACACACATTGGAGACTTTGTGTTACATTGGCTTATTTATCGTAGGCGTTGCCGCAATTTTGACCGATGTTAATGCAAAAACTTTTATTACAAAGTCTTAAACTCTGAAATAAGTTATTCAGTATTGAATCATTAACAGATTCAATTTATTTCGAAAGAGTATTAATATGACTAACTGCATTCAGTGTGAGACGCAGGTTCCATCACATAACATTCTTACTTTATATCACAGATTATGTAAGATATTATAATAAAAATCTTTGCATCAACATCTGTCAAAATTACGATAACGCCTACGATAAATAAGTCAGCGTGACACAAAGTTTATCTAATAAGAGCACATTCACCATTGCGTAGAAAATATTGTTGTCATACGGATCAAATCGTGCTGGATGACGAAGGTACCACAATTAAGAAAGAAAAATATATATTATATTATGTACATATATTTACATAATATTGTACGGTGTAACTACATCTTTGATATCTTTTAACGCATACCTGAGATTCATTTAAGTGTGATAACATAATAACTGTCCATTCCAACCGTATCATAAATACAAGCAAGTAAGCAGTTGCCATAAGAATCATTTTTTCACTGACACTTTCGTTATCCACTTTTTACACATCCACTCATACCAAATTTTCTCTCTATAACAAGGTGGCCTCTGAAAATGGGCAAAGCCCAATACTAGTCAGCCAATAAATAAACAGCAGCTTTGATGTAAATATGTATTTTCTTCAAATTATTATTAAGGTAGACCATGAGAGAAATTTTAGACAAATTACATGGGTACTTAATGGAAAAGTTCATACTTCAAATAATCGTACATTTGCATTGACTTAGACGGTACTTTGGCAACTCGTAGCCACACATCCACAGTTATCTTGTAAACGGCTCGATAGCGTACCTATATTTACTGGAACGCTTTTACTTAAATTATAGTCTACTTTCACTCATGCCAGTTTTCGCTATTTTCTCAATACAGAGTAAATCGCGTTAAACATAACACCCTTGTAATTTGGTGAACGTATCAAGATATCAAAACGAGAATTTCTGACTGCTGATAATATGCAGAGAAATATATAAAGTTTTGTTTTTTAACTGTCGGAAGTTCTGTACTAACTGACATAATGAAGCACATATGGTTTATTTAAATGGAACGATATACATTGTTAACGCCTTTCGAAATCTATGAGAAAGAATATTAATGATATAATGATTGTTAATTTTGTGACTGAAGGTTCCGTAAACGTATTAGGAAAATGGGCTAAAATTGAAAGTGAAGGTAGCTGGAATCGGCTATGGTGCGGTAAACACCACCGAGTGCGGCCCTTGTGCCAGGTTCTGTTGTTATGTCGGGCGTTTCGACTGTTTACCTGTTCCCACACAGGAACGCGTACACACATTAGCAAGATCTTCTCTACGCTCCTTCGGACACGCTACAACTTAGCGTACAGTTCCATTTAAAACAGTCCCAGCTCACGCTATGTCTACGTCGTATAATGTAGAGAACGAAGTGCTTGGCCTATTTTCAAATGGGCAAGATTTTAAGGAAACATAACGTTCGACCGATTTTCAGATCAACGAAGAAAATAGGCCAAGCACTTCGTTTCGTTAAGGATAAACGTCCCCCTCTGTATGCAAGTGGTGTATACAAGGTTCCGTGTACATGTGGTAGGGTCTACACTGGAACGACAAAGAGAAGTGTGAATACACGGTTGAAGAAACATAAAAGTCTTTGCGGACTAGGGAAACCAGACAAGTCAGCGGTGGCGGAACATGGTCTTCAGTCGGGTGATCGCGTAGTGAAATTTTCGGAAACTGAAGTATTATTTACTATGACGAACTATTATCCACGGCTATACAGAGAAGCCATCGAAATATATAAACTATGGGTTAATTTTAACAGAAAAGAAGAAGTTACCAAACTCTACGATATACGGACAGTGGCGCTACAGAATCGATGAGAAGTTTTTATCTTTGACGTAGTATGATCGATAGTTAGATTTTATCGTCGACAATGTTTATCTCTGCTATCACGTGAAATACAGACCACGCACACTTTCCACAGTATTTAGGCCGTTCTTCGATGTCCGACTCGTCAGTCGACAAGACTCAGCACAACCAGGAGCACGTAGCTTTGGACGAAACGTCAGGGATAGAAGAGTTCCATGGACAACGGCCATACATCCCGGAAGAATTCTCGGCAGCTGAAACATCCGCTCGTGAAAGCCTTCACTGTATTTCAGCGAACAGTTGTCACCATTTTGGAGAAATTGTTCCGTTCACTCATACTGGTCGTATCATTGATCAGGTTTTGGGCTGGTGTTGTGTATAATGTAAGGAATCTGGCTGTGATAGTATTCTCTCTGATTTGCCTCTGAGAGCAACTTAGCCTACGTTGATAACGAAACAAAATTAATGATACAAAAGAATACACCAGAGTGTTAGTGGTAACGAGGGGATCCGTATTCTACAGGGATATAAATTTGATTTTAAAACAATGCTGATCTTTTCTTCGGGCTATGTAGCACATTTTTAATTACATGACGTGCTTCGGTGAATCTGGATCGTCTTCAGATCTACGTACCTCCCTCAGCAACTCGTCATGTCTGTTCAGAACCTCATATCAGATATGCAGTTTTCAACAGATAAGAAGTGTTGCTGGTGTAACTACTTAGATCTGAAGATGATCCAGAGAGATTGAAACATGCCATGTAAAAAAAAGAAAGAGGAGGAGGAGTAGGAGATTAGTGTTTACCGTCCCGTCGACAAAGAGGTCAGTAGAGACTGAACACCATCTGGAATTAGGGAAGGATGGGGAACTAAATCGGTCGTGCCCTTTCAAAGGAACCATCCCGGCATTTGCCTGAAGTGACCTAGGGAAATCACGGTAAACCTAAATCAGGATTGCCGGACGTGGGACTGAACCGTCGTCGTAAGAAAAGAAAAAAAAATGTTACTGAGACTGAAGAATAAATGGGAATTGTTTTAAACATCAAGACAGTTGGTGAGTCTCTCGTGACGAATATGTTGGTTATAGTGAGTTTAAATAATTGGGCCTCTTACTTTGTTGTTCGATCTCGAAAGAGCACTCTTTGGACGAGGTTGGGCGGACTTGGGTTGTAGCGTCACAAACTGCTGCTCACATACTGGCGAGCTCTTAGCCGCGTTACCTTCATGACGTGGATCCAGGCGCTGCGCTGACCTGTGGCGGTGACGGCAGGAGCGCGAGGCGTTGCCGGGTTCCGGATCATCACGCCGCGGTGATTGATGGGACAGCAGCCGACGGACGAGCTGCCTCGCGCTCCCAGCACTCACGTTGAACACGGCGGCTCTGTCCTGCCCCCGTCGGCAAAGCGAGCAGACTCGCTGCCCTCAACAGGTGGCCCGCCTTCCGCCTTGCTGCGTAATTCAGCACATGAGGGGGCCGGGGGCAGAGCGTGTGTTGCGAGCGCGCAATTAATCAGGAGACACGGGGACAGCTAAACGGCCCCACGTTGCTTATACTGCCGGCTCTGCAACGTTTCACAGCAGTTACGCAACATTCTCCGCACCGGCTCTCTGCACACTCACTGGAGCGCCTCTGAAAGGCACCCTTGTTTCGGAGTACTACACTACTGGCAATTAAAATTGCTACACCACGAAGATGACGTGCTACAGACGCGAAATTTAACCGACAGGAAGAAGATGCTGTGATATGCAAATGATTAGCTTTTCAGAACATTCACACAAAGCTGCCGCCGGTAGCGATACCTACAACGTGCTGACATGAGGAAAGTTTCCAACCGGCTTCTCATACACAAACAGCAGTTGACCAGCGTTGCCTGGTGAAACGTTGTTATGATGCCTCGTGTAAGGAGGAGAAATACGTACCATCACGTTTCAGTCTTTTATAGAGGTCGGATTGTAGCCTATCGCGATTGCGGTTTATCGTATCGTGACACTGCTGCTCGCGTTGGTCGAGACACAATGACTGTTAGCAGAATATGGAATCGGTGGGTTCAGGAGGGTAATACGGAACGCCGTGCCGGATCCCGAAGGCCTCGTATCAATAGCAGTCGAGATGAAAGGCATCTTATCCGCATGGCTCTAACAGATCGTGCAGCCACGTCTCGATCCCTGAGTCCACAGATGGGGGCGTTTGCAAGACAACAACCATCTGCACGAATAGTTCGACGACGTTTGCAGCAGTATTGACTATCAGCTCGGAGACCACGGCTGCGGTTACCCTTGACGCTGCATCACAGACAGGAGCGCCTGCGATGGTGTACTTAACGACGAACCTGGGTGCACAAATGGCAAAACCTCATCTTCGGGATGAATCCAGGTTCTGTTTACAGCATCATGATGGTCGCATCCGTGTTTGGCGACACTGCGGTGAACGCACATTGGAAGCGTGTATTCGTCATCACCATATCATTGGGCGTGATGGTATGGGGTGCGATTGGTTACACGTCTCGGTCACCTCTTCTCCGTATTGACGGCACTTCGAACAGTGGACGTTACATTTCAGATGTGTTACGACCCGTGGCTCTAATCTTGATCCCTGCGAAACCCTACATTTCAGCAGGATAATGCACGACCGCATGTTGCAGATCCTGTACGGACCTTTCTGGATACAGAAAATGTTCGACTGCTGCCCTGGCCAGCACACTCTCCAGATCTCCCACCAATTGAAAACGTGTGGTCAATGGTGGCCGAGCAACTGCCTCGTCACAATACGCGAGTCACTACCCTTGGTGAACTGTGGTACGTGTTGAAGCTGCATGGGCAGCTGTACCTGTACACGCCATCCTAGCTGTGTTTGACTCAATGCCCAGGCGTATCAAGGCCATTATTATAGCCAGATGTGGTTGTTCTGGGTACTAATTTCTCAGAACCTATGCACCCAAATTGCATGAAAATGTAATCACATGTCAGTTCTAGTATAATATATTTGTCCAATGAATACCCGTTTATCATCTGCATTTCTTCTTGGTGTAGCAATTTTAATGGCCAGTAGTGTATTAATATAAACGCTGGTCTGAATAATTTATTTTAATTTAGTGGCTTGATACGTGGCTTGTGTTGTGGTCTTCAGCCCGCAGACTAGTTTGATGCAGCTCTCAATCCTAATCGATTATATGCAAGCCTCTTCATCCTTGCATCCCTATTGCAACCTACCTCCATATGTTTACAATTATCTCCAGCACTTCCCTCCATAACTAATCAGGCTATTGTTTAGATCTTCAGAAAGTATTCTATGAAATGAACCATTCTTTTAGTCGAGTTGTATTTATTCTGGCGCCGTGTCCAATCCTAAGCATTTCTCTTGTTGTCCGTATATCCTATATTCTATGTTTCACTTACAGGAAAAATATTTTCAGAAAATACTTCTCATTGCTTTAATTGTTAAAACGTTTCTCGTTTTCTTAAAAGGCTTTCCAGATATTGACATTCTACGCTTTATATCGACTCTACTTCGGCTGTCATTAGTTATCGAGCTGCTGTAATAACAAAACTTGTCTAATACAGAGAGCTTCTAAAAGAACTTTACTGCTTAACTTACGTTTATAATTTTACTGTGACGGCTTTGAAATGTGGTCAAAGTGCCATCTTGTAGCAAAATACTTCAAGTTCCATTCACGTATTGTTGTAGTATCGAGTTACACCAGTAGGAACAAAAGAAAGTTGAAAATGGCAGACTTTACAGAACCCGAAAGCACCAGTTGCATGTTTTAGATGGGGCAAACAAAATCAGCAACAAGTGTTTAAAGTAAATTGGGTATCGAGTATCATAAAAAAAACCATCTAGCACAACTTCATCTTAGTCCTTGCATCAGAAAATGCTTCAAACTGGTTGTAGGATTCGTCATAACATATCTCCATATCGCCTTTGAGTTTCTGAGGCTGTCATCGAGCGAGTGGGACAGAATTTTGTTCACAGTGACAGAAAATCAGCGCATCTTGTGTCGCGAAAGCTTGGATCTCCTGAATCAGCTGTACAGACAGTGTCACAAAATATACTGTACCTGAAGCCACGCAGACATACATTGTTATTTCCTCTCACGGACTCAGGTAAGGAGGCACGCAACGCATTTTGTACTGAAATGTTGCGTCGGGTTGAGGAAGATGAGACACTGTTTTTAGCGACGAATCAACAATTCATATTAGTTAAAGTGAAAGTGAATATATGGGATGAAAGTCTAGTATGATGCCACGAGGTATCACCTTCCTCTTCTACCTGCGTAAGCGTTGCCAATAGAATCCTGTACAGAAGTAATGTTGTAAAGTCCTTTTATAATCACGCGACACTTTTAATGACTAATTTGCTACTCTAATTTCCTCAGCATCACCGGATTTAATTTTGGAGTCTATTACCCTTGTTTTCTTTTGATGTTCATCTTATAACCTAATTTCAAGACACTAGACATTATTTACAACTGCTCTTACAAGTCCATGCAGGCTCTGACACAATTACAGTGTCATTTGCAAACCTAAAACTTTATTTCTTCTGCATCAACTCTCATTCTGTTACCAAATTTATTTTCTTTACTGCCTGCTCATATTGAATAAAAAGGGGGATAAGTAGCCAGTCAGTCTCAACTATTTCTTCAGTTTCATGTCTGTTCATTTTTACAACTACATTCTGGTTTCCGTATAGGTTATAGCTAATCTTTCGCTCCGTGTATCTTATTTCTGATATCCCAAGAATTTCAAAGTGTGTGTTCTAGTGACCTTTTTATCCGGAATTTTCCTCTGCATCTAAAAGTGCGATAAAGTGGAAAAGATTTTTCTTCAACCTACCTTTAAGATAAGATTGTCTATTCAATATTGCGTTGCATGTACCTACTGGAAACCAAATTGATCTTCCCTTTGTTCAGCTTCTCCAAGTGTCTCCGTTCTTTAGGAGTTTGTTCGTGTCAGTTATTTGAAACGATGACTTCGTACAGGGTAGGGTGGATGACCTATAGTGGCAGGGTTGAGTTGTGGTGGTGGCTTGTTGTCAGGATAATAGAAACATCATTATTAGCCATACGGTTTATTGAAGAACAAAGAACACTTGTATTGATGCTCCACCGTGGCAGCGCCCCTCTGGGATGCGCTGACAGCAGCGAGTCTGGGGGAAAGGGGGGGGGGGGAGAGGAGGGGGAGCGCCCTGATGGAACAGGCGACCATTGGCTTGCCTTTTCGCTGGCGGCTGGACAGGAATGCTGACGTAAGGAGTCGTGGCAGCTCTTGTACCGCCTGGGCACGGCTCTGCGGTTAAGGCCAGGGGGCACCGATAGACGCGCACACACACCATGATTTTAACAGAAGAAGACAGCCCTTATCAGTGGTGTTTGCACTTGCGATAGAAGGCGTACAGCTTCAGAATGCCCACTCAAGTGAAAGTGGTTAAGTGGCCGCACCGCCCTGGTCACGAGAAGCAGAACTCTGGGACAAAAGGCTGGCTGTGGCTGAAGTGGACTCAGAGGTGGCCCAAATGGTTCAAATGGCTCTGAGCACTATGGGACTTAACATGAGGTCATCAGTCCCCTAGAACTTAGAACTACTTAAACCTAACTAACCTAAGTACGTCACACACATCCATAACCGAGGCAGGATTCGAACCTGCGACCGTAACGGTCGCGCGATTACAGACTGAAGCGCCTAGAACCGCTCTGCCACACTAGCCGGCAGATGTGACCCATCGGCTGGACAGTGCAAAGTCGACAGCAGTGGACTTAGTGCCAACAGCAGCCTTCAGTTAGTGAATGCCAAATCACGGGGTGGATGCTCACAGGACAACGTCGCCTTATCAACCGGGATAGCAGCTGAAATCACTTAATAAAGGCAAGGCCTGTATATCACTCAGGTTCCTTTCAGAATATGCTGATACTATAGCTTCATATTCAGCAACTATATACAACTGGTCGCTCACAGAAAGAACAGTACATGAAGACTGGAAAATTGCTCAAGCCACACGAGTATCCAAAAAGGGAAGTAGGAGTGTCCGCTGAATTACAGGCCCATGTCACTAACGTCGATTTGCAGTAGGGTTTTGGAACATATACTGTGTTCGAATATTATGAAGTACCTCGAAGAAAACGATTTATTGGCACAAAGTCAGAATGGATTACGAAAACATCGTTCTTGTGAAACACAACTAGCTCTTTATACTCATGAAGTAATGAGTGCTATCGACAGGGAATATCAAATTGATTGCATATTTTTAGATTTTCTCAGAAGCGTCTACTAACCAAACTGTGTGCCTATGAAATATCGCCTCAGTTGTGCTACTGGATTCGTGATTTCCTGTCAAAAAGGTCACAATTTGTAGTAATAGACGGCAAGTCATCAAGCAGAACAGAAGTAATATCCGGCGTTCCTCAAGGAAGTATTGTAAGCCCTCTATTGTTCCTGATCTATGTTAACGACATAGGAGAAGATCTCAGTAGCCGTCTTAGATTGTTTGCAGATGATGCTGTCATTTACCGTCTTGTAACGCCATCAGATGACCAAAACGAATTTCAAAATGATTTAGATAAGATATCTGTATGGTGCGAAAAGTGGCAGTTGACCCTGAATAAAGAGAAGTGTGAAGTTATCCTCATGATTACTTAAAGAAATCCGCTAAATTTCGATTAGGAGATAAGTCGCACAAATCTGAAGGCTGTAAATTCAACTAATTACAGTTACAAATAATCTAAACTGGAATGATTACACAGATAATGTTGTGGGCAAAGCAAACCAAAGAATACGATTCAGTGGCAGAACACTTACAAGGTGCAACAGATTACTAAAGAGGCTGTTTACACCATGCTTGTCCGCCTTATTTTGGAGTATTGCTGTGCGGTGTGGGATCCGCATCAGGTGGGACTGACGGATGATATTGAAAAAGTTCAAAGAAGGGCAGCTAGTTTTGTATTATCGCGAAATAGGGGAGATAGTGCCACAGACATGATACGTGAACTGCAGTAGCATTCATTAAAACAAAGGCATTTTGATTTGTGACGGGATCTTCTCATGAAATTTCAATCACCAGTTTCCTCCTCCGATTGTGAAAACACTGTGTTGGCACCCACCTACATAGGGAGAAATGATCATCACGACAAAATAAAAGAAATCAGGGATCTCACAGAAAAGTTTAAGTGCTCGTTTCTCCCGTGCGCCGGTCGAGAGTGGAACGGTAGAAGGACATCTTGGAGGTGGTTCATTGAACCCTCTGCCAGGCACTTCATTGTGAGTAGCAAAGTAATCACGTAGACGTAGATGTAGATAGACCTCTGCTAGTAGATGGTGCTGCCAGGCTGTGGTCGGTTTCGATAATACTTACACTGGTTCAGTACCTACTTGAGCCTCTACCAGGCACTTAAATGTGTTTTGCAGAGTATCCATGTAGATGTGGTAGCTCTGCCTCCTCCCACATGCGCTGAAGCAATATCGTAGCTTGTAGGTATAGCAATCACCATGCTGATGTTGCAGTTGCCCTATCTTTGCGCTATTGGCCCCCTGCTCAGATGCAGACATAAAACTCAGGTAGTGGCATTGCTGTGTATGACGTAACAGTGTTTCAGCATTGTCCTCGCCCCCCTCCCAAGGTCTTTTGCAATAGCCGTGACAGCGTCACTATTTTGCAGCGATGCTGTTTTATTCAGCACCCCTGCGAAATAGTGGCGGCGCCACTACTTATTGAACAGATGGTTCTACAATATTCACACCTTTTAGCATCTACCTTCTTTGTAATTGGAATATTAACACTTTTTTTCAGTCTGAATCATACATTGCATTTTAAGTAGCACAGTTTACTTGCGATTGGATCTCCTGAGAATGACAATAATAATGAGGGAATTTCATCTCCACAAGGTGTCTTTTTGCGACTTATATCTTTCAGTGCTTTGTTAAATTCTTCTAACAATATCACATCTCATCTTCATGTACTTCATCTTCTCTTTCGTTTCCTTTCTATAGTTCATCTATATATTGTTCCCACTTTTGCTTCGAACTAGCATGTCACTTTCCATAAATTATAAATGCAACACATTCTGCTGATACTGCCGATATGGTCTTGAAGTTTCTATCAGTGACACGCTAGTATTAAACAATCTGTGCTCAAACTGGATCACGGTTGAGTAGAACCACGACCTAACGATGTTTAGGAACTTTTTTATCATCAGGAGATGTGTCAAATAGTTTCAGTTTCTTCACGGATGAGAAGTTAAATGTGACGCAATTGAAGTTTCGGTCATGGTAAGTGTCAATTAATAGTTTACAGAATAGGGATTATAAATTTTATAAATAAAAGAAAGTAAGGAATTTATAAGTAACAAAAATATTAAGGAAGTATAAAAAGAAATAAGGCATTATAGAGGAACTTCTGTAGAAAATAGAGGGGAGCCAGAGGGAAACTTTTCAAGTTAGATTTGAAGACTTGGAGTTAACCAGTCATTTTTTTTTTCAATTCTGATAGAGGCATACTGAAAGTGAAGCCTGCTAAATACTGCATATCTTTAGGTATAGTGAGTAAGTATTATCTAAGTGCAAACGCAGCACAGTGTCAAGCACAAGCAGGTACCTCGAATCGTGAGATATTTCCACTGCAGTTGTTATCTGATATGAGCATCAGTGAAATCAGGAAGTATTTCCCACTCAAATGGCTCTGAGCACTATGGGACTTAACATCTATGGTCATCAGTCCCCTAGAACTTAGAACTACTTAAACCTAACTAACCTAAGGACAGCACACAACACCCAGCCATCACGAGGCAGAGAAAATCCCTGACCCCGCCGGGAATCGAACCCGGGAACCCGGACGTGGGAAGCGAGAACGCTACTGCACGACCACGAGATGCGGGCATTTCCCACTCCCCAAGTCGATGGTGGTGTGGGGTGTATTTCCACTGGGTGAAATGGGGCCAATGATACGTCTTTTGGCGACTGTATCTTGAACCTGTTTGTTCGCGTATAGCTGCAAACGTGTTACTTAAACTTTTTCTGAGTGTCTAGACAGAAGGACATATTCTTGGAGACATGTTTTCCATGCACAATTTCGGAAAATAGTCATCGAAGGTTGCGAGGTCTCTCACTCCAAAATTATCCACACCAGCACAGTATTAGGGGAAGCCTGCACAGCCCCTGACCGCATATTACAGTCCTGCTGGTCCGATGTCAGGGAAAGGGTTGTGCAGTCGCTGACCACACACACCAGAGTCAGGGAAACGTTGGCTAGTCCCTCACCGAATACACTATCTGATCAAGAGCATCTGGACAAAATGGGTAGGTCATGAGAGCTCAGTGACTTCGAACGTGAACTAGTTGCTGGATGTCATCTAAGTAACAAATCCATCAGAGACATTTCAGCCCTTTTTCAAGCTGCCCGTGTGGACTGTTGGTGATGTTACTGCGAAGAGGAAATGCGAAACAACAACACAGTTAAGCCAAGCACAGACAAACTTCAAATACTTCTGGACTGCGACCGTGGAGGTTGGTTACGAAAACTCTCATGGTATCAGCGGGAGGAATCATTCGTAAATTCCGATGTGCTACCAGCGATCCAGCCAGCACAGAGTGCGAAGGGTGTTGAAAATGCCGGGTTACAGTGGTAGAGCAACTCCTCATAAGCCAGGATAGACTTTTTAACACGATGCTTTGTCAAAGAAGATGGATAGCAGAACTTAACGACAGAAAAAAAATTATGTTGTCAGAATAATGAAATTTAATTCGCCTCTTTCAGTTTTGATTTCCACCCATAACATAATGTTACAAAACATGCACAACGAGCCCAAAACGAGATGATACATAGTTCAGCGAAAAAAAAAATTTGAAATTTTTCTATCATTTTCTTGATGTTGAAATACGCCGGCTACGTGTTATGTTGGATTAGTGCGAAATAAGAAATAGTAGTAATTTTCAGAAGTGGTACCTGCCTTGTGATGTAGATATCAAGGTTAGTGTTACGGGAAATTTCAACTAATTCATGATAATGTACCTCACCATGACTGTAAACAAGGAACTAAGAAAGCGTTATTGTATAACACACTTTTTCAGTATGTTTCTCATTATATAAGTGAATTTTGTCATATTTATTCCTCAAAAGAGTGAGAAAATTTGTAGGGTAAAGATCGGTGTTAGAAGTGCTCTCCATAACATAACGATGTGTTGTTTCCGAACTCACTCCTCAGTCGATTGAAATAAATAAGTCATTTGACTGATTGCGACTAAGAAAAGAATATGTTCTTCTTCCGAAGTAAGAAAGAAAGTTTATTTTCAAAATATCGTAGACCTTAAAGTAACTTAAGGTGCAGTGGACTTCGACAAGGACGTGGAAATTGAGCGCCGACTATCTTGAGAAAGCATCCTGGAATCACTTGCAATGATGTTGGGATATTATGAATGATTCAAATGAAGTTTTCCAGAATGGAATGTTAAACCCAACGTTCGATGATACGACCCCAGTGTTCTTGCCACTACGCAGCGATGCTTGGTACTAGTAGCCTGATGAAATTTATTATTCGTATGAGTAACGCTAATCCAGATAATAAACTCGACATTGATCTAATATAGAACTAACAAGAGAGTATACTTCGTTTCTTTCTGTCAAAAGCGAATATAACAGTACTGACTAAATATAAAGCTACAATGCTCCAAGTACGTTTCTCACAAGACTCGTAGGTAGACAAATTCTCGCGGGAAGAGTTTAAATGGAAAAGTTTGATGGCGTGATACCACTCGCGACTTTGTCTGTATTTTCTGCTTTACGTCATAATTTTAAAGAATTCTGCGGACTGGGAGGTGCTACGCACTCTTTCTCGGTTACTTTTTCCCTCGCTCAAATGCACCGGATCTGGGAAAAGTAGTCTAATCCTCGAGTCATGTAATATATCCTTGTAAAGTTTCTCCATCTCGGGCGTACTTCGTGTGAATAGCTATATGCTTGCTCCAGGACGACGTTCCCTCTTAAACAAATGCAGTCGACATTCCAAGACGTGAGGGGAGGAGCCCTCTGGCGAGCGAACAAGAAAAACTTCAGTCATTGCGAGGAAACTACCAAAATTCGCGTTGATTAGAAGATAAAAAGCTGTCTTCTGAAATAAGCGCTACTAGAGAGGAATATTCAGATGAGAATGACATTTTCCTCCTAACTGACCCTCTCACCTAAACAATGATTTCTTATTTTGTCGTGTAAATCCAGATTCGTAAATCTCGAGATGAGGTGAAAAAACACAGCAAGGTGACACGACTCCGCCGAATCAGCGAACATTTAGTTGTCATTGCTCCGGGGGATAAGTCAGTCTTCCGACGGAGATATCCATGTATTCCATAAAGTTATTTCTTTTATTAGGGAGACAAAGTGTTCTTTTTCCAAGCTAACGGTCTGTACTGACAAAATATGAAGTTTTCAGAAAGTCATGGCAGGCAACTTTATCGTCATCGTTCACACTGATTACGTAGTCACGGATTATGAACACTCTCTTCTGCTATGTAGATTATACTTCATGATCGCTTTTGGAAAGCTGAAGCATTTCATACATCCAACTAGAGAATACAATGTCTGTGAGTATACTTTTACTATGTTTATTAATGATAGTATGTGCACCTTAGTTCGTGTGCCCTCATTCCAACATTAAGCTTGCTTATTCAGTTCTTATTACCTCAGGAATCGATTTGCAGTTGACCATACTGTAACTGTAGTCGTTTTCCCTCCTGTTACACAATTCCAGTTATCTGCCGATCCCAAGTTTTCAAAGATCGACTGAACATACCACGTCACTGACAGACTCCTAGAAACTCTTTGACTTATAACCAAAATTTACATACTATTTCAGTTAAAAGTGGATTGTACATAATATTTAGGTGTGACAGTAGCATTTCTCCTAGTATTCTTAGTTGATTTACATCTCACATATTATGTACAGCCACAAGCGTGGAACTATGAGTGAAAGATCCAAAGATTACTACTATTTATGGAAAGTCACACCTGTGTACACGATGGTGCACAATAAGGACGATACAGTGGGCTGTTTCATTCAGCTGCAGCATTATACATGATTCGCGATGTTTTTCACACGTAAAATCACATTACTTTACTTACATCATAGATCACAGTCTCTGCCCTCCTGCAGCTGATGCAGGGTGTCAACTATCTCTGTAAAGGCAAAAGGAAGTGAAGAGACTGTATTTTAATGAATACTGAATTACTCAATACACTAATCCGAAACCAGTAAAATTAATAAACATTTGCCACTGGAAAATATGATTTTGATAAATGGCCTTTATACTCGAGATGATCTATGTTAACTTATTACCTTGACAACTTTAATATTTAGGTTAAAATAACAATAATATTTTTAAACATGACACTTACAGTCTTGCGCTTGCCAAACCTATTCAATCAAATTATTGTAGACCATGATTCCGTACCAACTGACTGAGTACTGAGAGCGACTCAATTTAAAACAATAATGTATTCATTAAAGTGTCACTGTGGCATTCAGCCAACTCTCACATTGTTCAAAACATCTGTTGATATATTGCCAATGACATGTTTAGTGGCCTTAAAGCATCTTTTGGATTGCGAATTATGAAGTAGTTAGTGATGATTTAAAAATAACAGATTTTCAAAAAAATTCCAAGATGGAATTTCTTACTAACTGTTTCAATTATTGTTTAACGATGTTGGGTTGTTAACATGCCACTATGTTAGAACACATGTTATGTGAGCTAAAATGATGTATGTGTTTACTAAGTAAACACAAAACTTTTCTAAAATATTGATGTTATTAATACGTTGGCAGCCATCAAGACAAAGTAATTATCCCTTAACAAGAAAATTATAAGCTTTTGCGGTTTACGGTAGCCAGGAATCAAAATTTTGTCGCTGCATTTCACTTAATGTATAGCTCATACTGCCTTTTTTTGAACGTCGATAGTAAATCTATAGTGGTTTATCCATGTGGTAAGCTAAATTTAAGAGACCCTATGAAATATTGAGAAATTGGTTTGATTCCCCATGAAGCTGGGAAAGTTGTCTCTCGTCTGTGTGTGGTTCGTTAGGTATTCTTCGTTCTGGATGGGGTTGTCGGCACGTTTCTCATTATTATGGTTTATACGTTACATGACACGATAAATGATCGCGTTATTTGGTGGAGCTGTGTTTGCGTGGGTCGCCTCCCTGGCGTTTGGAGGTGAATATTTATCGACCGCAGACGGGGACAATTGTTTGCGATTGACCGCACCAGTTGCAGCGGTCGCCATGACAAAGCAGATAGGCTGTTTTTCGAGGCCAGTGCACTGAAGTTACTAATTAATCATCTGCCGTTTAATTTGGCTTCTGTGTTTGTCATACATGTTGCAGCTATCGCAAAGCACATTATCTCATCATACGGTGCTGTCCATCACGTAAGCATGTCGTTCCACGCTTATTTCAAATAACGAGAGATTTTTATTTGTATCTTAGAGTATCTCTCATCCGTTTAGTATTATCCGTTACTATTCTCTCCTTCGTGTTTGGAAGTTTCGCGCCAGATACAAAAAGTATTTCCTGTTGAATGACATCGAAATTAACAATAACTTTGAAACTGGGATTGTGAAAATATGCTTTAGTTCAAAGACGTAAAGTTCACTGTTTATATTTATTCCTATCCTTTGTGGCTACCGAGCTGCTAACTCTGGGCGTGTCGGGCCCATTTGCAATGCGTCCACGACGATGTCCTGCGAACAGTGCTGACTGATTCCTCATAATTAGCGTATTTTTCGAATCTATAGTGACTGTGAAGCACCCGTAAGGAGAGAAGGAAGGGAATCGGAATTTCACGAGTTGAGAGATTATTTGATATTACACTGAAGAGCCAAAGAAACTGGTACACTTGCCTAATATCTTGTAGGGCCCCCGCGAGTACGTAGAACTGCAGCAACACGCAGAAGTGCACCAACACGACTTGGCACGGACTAGACTGATGTCTCAAGTAGGACTGTAGGGAACTGACACCATGAATCCTGCAGAGCCGTCCATAAATCCGTAAGAGTACGAGGGGGTGGAGATCTCTTCTGAAAAGCACGTTGCAAGGCATCCCAGATACGATCAATAATGTTCATCTCGGGAGAGTTTGGTGGACAGCGGAAGCGTTAAAACTCAGAAGTGTGTCCTGGAGCCAGTCTGTAGTGATTATGGACGTGTGGGGTGCCGCATTGTCCTGCTGGAATTGGCCAAATCCGTCGGACTGCACAATGGACATGAATGGATGCAGGTGATCAGGCTGGATGCTTACGTACGTGTCACCTGCAAGACTCGTATCTAGACGTGCCCGGGATCCCGTATCACTACAACTGCACACGCCCTACACCATTATAGAGCCTCCACCAGCTAAACAGTCCAATGTTGACATGCATGATCCATGCACTCATGAGGTTGTCTCCATACCCGTACACGTCCATCCACTCGATACAATTTGAAACTAGAGTCTTCCGACCAGGCAACATGTTTCCAGTGTTCAACAGTCCATTGTCGATGTTGACAGGCCCAGGCGAGGCGTAAATCTTTGTGTCGTGCAGTCATCAAGGGTAGACGAGTGGGCCTTCGGTTCAGAAAGCCCATATCGATGATGTTTCGTTCATGGTTCACACGCTGACACTTGTTGATGGGACAGCATTTAAATTTGCAGAAATTTGCGGAAGGGTTGCACTTTTGTCACTTTGAACGATTCTCTGTAGTTGTCGTTGGTCCCGTTCCTGCAGGAGCTTTTTCCGGCCGCAGCTACGTCGGAGATTTGATGTTTTACAGGATTCCTGATATTAACGGAACATTTGAGAAATGGTTGTAGGTGAAAATCCCCTCTTCATCGCTGCCTTGGTGCTACAGCAGCGCCGTATTGTGCCTGTTTACATAAGCTCTGTATTTGAATACGCGTGCCTATGCCAGTTTCTTTGGCGCTTCAGTGTATTTCACTGATTATAAAGGACTTGACAGAATCAGCCCTTTTATCAGTATGAAGTTGCATCTCCTCTGGCCTGGAAGTATGCACTGGTTAGGTAGGAAAGTGTGACGCAAAACTGTCGCAACCTCTCCTGGCGCAAGTTGGCCCGCAACTGTTGCAACTAGTCCTTAGTGTCGTCGGAGCTGACGTCCGAGCTGGTTCTGTACACGTCCCGTGAGGCACAGCTCTGGGCATCTTGATCGCAAGGGGATACCTCAACTTCACGCAGGGAGTGCATAGACGCTGGTACCGGATACGGACGAGCATTGTCCTGCTGAAAAAGTCACCACAATAATATCGCACGGTAAGAAACACAGTGCAGGATGATCAAAACGTCACTTGTGCCTTCGGATTTCCCTCAGTCAGTACCAGCCACGACCTGACATCATACCCGATGGCTCCCGACACAATTATGCCAGGAGGCACACCGATGTGACTTAGTAGAACATTCGAAGTATGGGCCTCTTGCCAAATCGCCGCCATACTCGCAAATGACAGGTAATGCCGAACGTCTATTCATGGTTAAACACAATGTGTCTCCATTAATCAGCACTTCATGTTTTTCACTCTCTGAACCACTGTAAATGCAGCCATTTGTGTTGTGGTGTTAAGCGTAGCCTATGCGTGAGACTGTAATTCCCTATTGCTGTTACTGCTAGTCGCCGACCAGTGGTTCAGGGTGACACAGAAGTGGGATTCGTGGTCGCCTGAAACACTAATGACGGGTATGCTCGCATTCGCGTTCCCATGCAATTCAATATATCTGGTCACCGTCACATTCGAATACTCCACAAATCTGGATTTTGCATTATTCGATAAGATGTTTAAATGGAGACCGTAAATGTAGCCCCTTCCAAACTCCGTAAGGTACTGATAACGTTGTCTCATAGGAGTATGCGGTACCCGTACATGGTTATCACACAGCGTCTGACGCTGTTCACGTCCCTTGTGTACCTTAGCAGATCTGACAACAACACTAAACATGAATAACATTAATGAAGCGATTTGTGATGGTTTCCCAGCGTAGGAGTATTCCATGAAACAACAGTTGGATGACTTCGACATCTTGTAGCTATATTTCGGCTGGCAACCATTCAGCTTTCTTCAGGTGAATGTATTAGATTGGAGATTGCTGGTACACGTTACTAACTTTATACCAAAAACTGTCGCTTAGACGCATGTGTTTAGGCAGTGATTACTTGAACGCCCTCTGTCAAGGGCAGAGGGGATAGATAAAATTCCATCGGAATTTCTAAAATCATTGGATGAAGTGGCAACATACCAACTGTTCACGGTGTTGTGTAGAATGTGTGAGGCTTGGGATATACAATCACACTTTCGGAGAAACACCATCCACACAATTCCGAAGATAGCAAGAGCCGGTAAGTGAGACAATTATTGCACAAGCAACTTAACAGTTTATCTATCCCAGTCGCTGACAAGAATAATGTACAGAAGAATGGAAAAGAAAATTGAGAATCTGTTAGATGATCAGTTGGCTTTAGGAAAGCTAAAGACACCAGAGAGCCAGTTCTGACATTGCGGTTGATAACGGAAGCAAGACTGAATAAAACTCAAGACACGTTCATAGGATTTATCGACCTACAGAAAGCATTCGATACTGTAAAATGGTGCAAGATGTTCGAAATTCTGAGTAAACTAGGAGTAAGTTTAAGGAAGCAAGGGCAATATACAATATGTACAGGGGCCGAGAACTGGAAGACCACGAACGAAGTGGTCGGTTTACGAAGGGTGTAAGGAGGCAAGAATGCAGTGTCTCACCCCTGCTTCTCAATCTGCACATGGAAGAAGCAATAGCGGAAATAAAAGAAAGATTGAATGAAGTGAACAGTCTAATGAGTACAGCACATGGATTGAGAATAAACCGTAAAGATACAAAAGTAATCAGAAGTCACAGTATTGACACTAGGGAAAAACTTTACTTCGAATCTGATGGCCACGAAGTAGACGAAGTTATAGAATGCTACTTCCCTGGAAGCAAAAATAACCATGACGGCCTAAGAAAGGAGGATTTAAAGTGGTCAGGAGAAAGGGGCATTCATGGCTGTGATAAGTCTATTTGCTGATGATACAAGTGTAGTAGTCACATGTAACAAGCAAGAATCCGCTGAGAAAATTGTAAATAGTGTCTTTCAGAAAATTATTAAGTGGTTCCCTGCAAATGGAGTCTCACAAAATTTTGAGAAAACACAGTTTATACAATTCTGTACAGTAAATGGCATAACACCATTGATAAATATACACTATGAACAGAAGTCTGTTGCTAAGGCAGAATGCTCAAAATTTCTGGGTGTGTGCATTGATGAAAAATTGACTTGGAAGAAACACATCGATGATCTGCTGAAAAGGTTAGGTTCAGCCACGTATGCTATTAAGGTTATTGCAACTTTTGGTGATGAACCTATCAGTAAATTAGCCTACTATGCCTATTTTCATATGGCATCGTATTTTGGGGCAATTCGTCATTAAGAGAGAAAGTATTCATTACACGAAAGCGTGTAATCAGAATAATAGGCGGCGCTCACCCTATATCACCTTGCAGACATTTATTTAAGAAACTCGGCATATTCATAGTACCTTCACAATATAATATTCACTTATGAAATTTGTCATTAATAACTCATTCCAATTCAGAAATAAGAGCGAAGTGCATAGCTACAACACTAGAAGAAAAGATGAACTTCACTATTATGGATTAAATCTCACTTTGGCACAGAAAGGGGTGATGAATTATGCTGCCAAAAATATCTGTGGTCATTTGCCAAATAGTATTAAAAGTCTGACAGATAGCCAACCAAGATTTAAAAGCAAATTAAAAGAATTTCTGAATGAAAACTCCTTCTGCTCAATAGATGAATTCTTAGATATGAAGTAGTAACTGTAAAAAATCAAAACATAAAAGAAAAAGAAAAAATAGAAAAAATAAAAAATAAAAATTAATTATTTGTGTAAAGAAAACTTGTGTTAAAGTGACGTGTTCCAGATCATTACGAAATGTCGTATTCGTGATCTATGAAACAAGGGTTAGTGTATGTGTCTATGTATTATCAAACATAGAATGTAATTTGAGGAATAAATTTCTGAGAATGTATGTTTGGAGCGCAGCGTGGTATGGTAGTGAATCGTGATCGGTGGAGAAACCGAAACAGGGCAGAACTGGGGCGTTTGGGACGTGGTGCAAAAGAACAGTATTTAAAATTAGGTATTGTGATTAAATAAGAAATGAGGAGATTCTCCCTGTAACCGGCGAAAAAACTAACATATCGAAAATACTGGCAAAGAGAAGGGACAAGATAATGCGTTAAAACATAGGGAATAACTACCATGATACGAGAGGTAGGTGCAGAGAATAAAAACTGCAGGGAAGACAGAGATTCCAATGCAACCAGGAAGTAACTGAGAACATAGATGTAAAAGCTACTCCGAGGTTAAGAGGTTAGTGCAGGAAAGGAACATGAGGTCGGTCATATCCGACTAGCCAGAAAACTGGTGACTGAAAAAAGAAGTGTGTGCTAATAGCGAAAGTAAATGTGTTCAAATTATTCAGTCATTAACTTAAATATCACGTGTTCACTTTTTTTTGAATCGGTAAGGTTGTTGAAAGTGAAAGACAAAGGTCCGCGGATCGAGTCCCACTGCGGCACAAAGTTTAATCTAACAGGAAATTTCAAATCAGCTAACACTCCGCCGCTGAGTTTCTGAAAAAGGGATCTGTTTTCCAGTGCTAAGTAACAGGGAACAAATGTGAACCCATGTGAAGCGTAAGGCAGTGAGAGTAGAAAGTGCTGTATCACAGAATTCTGATGTAGGACCATTGCTTTTTCTCCATATGTAACAATGATTTGATAGTTTGATAAGTGATTCAAACAACTTAAACAGCGTGAAACATGTGGTACTGCAGGCGAATGTTGAAAATTAGGTGGACTGATAACGTAAAGAATATGGAGGTTCTACACAGAATCGGAGACGAATGGAACATGTGGAAAGCACTGACAAGGAGAAGGGACAGGATGATAGGACATCTCTTAAGACATCAGGGAATGACTTCCATGATACTAGAGGGAGCTGTAGAGGGCAAAAACTGTAGAGGAAGACAGAGATCGGAATATATCTAGTAAATAATTGAGGACGTGTGTCGCAAGTGCTACCCTGAGAGGAAGAGGTTGACACAGAAGAGGAATTAGTGGTGGGCTGCATCAAACCAGTCAGAAGACTGATGACCGAAAAAAGGTGTTTGAAAACTATCGTAATGTAATTCATCAAGCAAGTGGGCTAAATCGTAATACCAGTTCGTAGCTTATAGAGAAAAGACGACTAAGCGTATCAAAATACAGTAAATACAGTTTCTAACACACAATCGTTGTTGTTGTTGTTGTTGTTGTTGTTGTGGTCTTCAGTCCTGAGACTGGTTTGATGCAGCTCTCCATGCTACTCTATCCTGTGCAAGCTTCTTCATCTCCCAGTACCTACTGCAACCTACATCCTTCTGAATCTGCTTAGTGTATTCACACACAATCGTTAGATGAGCCAAATTCTGTTGCTAACACGAGAAACAACTAATAAGTGAAGTCGACCGTGTTACATGCTTTTACATCAAAGGTAGAATCTTGTTCGGAAACTCAGTTCAGATGTCCTTACTGCAGAAGGAAACTACTCTTTCGTGGTACTGAAACGCGACGGCCTTTTATCTTCTTTGTAATAACTCTGTTTCATCACACAGTGCCATTTTTTCAAACAACTATGTGGATTCACCAGTAATCTTCATCGCTCAGATAAGGGCGATTAAGACAATGTCCGGTATCAGGTCACAAACTTTCTGTTGTTCATGGGGCTCTGCCAGCCCCGTACGATATAGCCACGTGGTATTTATAGATAATAAGACAAACTATTCAAAAAGCTGCAATACTAATTCATTGAAACCTAATCAGAAAATTATTTGTATCCAAGTAATACTTAACCGCGGGACAGCTACGGTCGCAGGTTCGAATCCTGCCTCGGGCATGGATGTGTGCCATGTCCTTAGGTTAGTTAGGTTTAATTAGTTCTAAGTTCTAGGCGACTGATGACCTCAGAAGTTCAGTCGCATAGTGCTCAGAGCCATTTGAACCATTAAGTAATACTTCTTATCCGTTGGTGTACAGTTCATCACAGATTTTAACAGTTTGTCTAAAAGTAATGAAAAATGTCTGATAACCCAAGGATTTTTAAACTTGAATTAGGAGGGAACGTTGTAGATCGATTACTTTTCACAGTATGTATATATGACATAGCAGACATCGGAAGTTAAGTGAGACTTTTCGTGGGGGTAACTATTGTAGGGCCTATACAGAGAAGTCGCAACACTAAAAAAATTGTAACAAAATGGTGGAAGGTCTGCAGAGGATCGACACATGGTGCAGGGAGCGGCAATTGACGCTCAACATAAACAAATGTAACGTATTGCTTCTACACAGAAATAAAGAACCGTTACACGATTACAGAACAATCAGAGGAAGCAGTTACTTCCGTACATTATCTAGAAGTATCGTACATAGCGATTTAAAGTGGAACGACCACGTAAAACTAATCTTATGAGAGATAGATGCCTGATTGAAGAGTCATTGAAAGAATTCTCTGGAACTGTAGTCCATCAGCAAAGGAGGTACCTTACATAACTCTAGTTCCATCAGCACTCGAATATTGCTCGTCAGTCTGGGATCTCTACCAGATAGGACTGACAGAGACCCAAAGAAGAGCAGCGTGTTTCGTTAAAGGCTGATTTAGGAAGCGTCACGGAGATGATCAATCAACTCCAACGGCCAAGGCTGCAAGAGAGACGTGCTGCATCACGGCGTAGAACGTACGTCCCGTGTTCCACGACGACTCAACATATATGTCGCTTCCTCCAACATATATCTTGCGAAAAGTCCATGAAAATAAAGCTCGGATGATTCGAGCCCACGCATAGGCTTACCAGCAATCGTTCTTCCCTTGAATCATTCGCAGCTAGAATAGGAAACGAAGGGGGAGGGGGAAGTTACATGATGATGATGATGATGATGATGATGATTGGTTTGTGGGGCGCTCAAATGCGCGGTTATCAGCTCCCGCACAAATTCCGAATCTATGCTCAGCCCAATTTCGCCACTTTCATGATGAGGAAAACACAAACACCCAGTCATCTCGAGGCAGGTGAAAATCCCTGACCCAGCCGCGAATCGAACCGGGGACCTCGTGTTCGGGAAGCGAGAACGGGACCGCGAGACCACGAGAGTACCCTCCACCATACGCCACAAGGTGGTCTGAGTAATACAGATGTAGATGCAGACACAGGCTAGATCATGACAGTTCTATTTCGGGAAGTAAAACGAGTTTACAACAACACAAACACCCAGTCATCTCGAGGCAGGTGAAAATCCCTGACCCAGCCGCGAATCGAACCGGGGACCTCGTGTTCGGGAAGCGAGAACAGGACCGCGAGACCACGAGAGTACGCTCCACCATACGCCACAAGGTGGTCTGAGGAATACAGCTGTAGATGCAGACACAGGCTAGATCATGACAGTTCTATTTCGGGAAGTAAAACGAGTTTACAATTTCCGATATGCGTGAGATTAAATGGACTGTTATCGACAGAGGAATTAACGATTTATTCTGCATTGAAAGAGTACATAAAAAAGTGTTACATTTGTAATATTTCAGGCAAGGACATGTATGCTGTTTGGAATAAATTACATCTAATACCTGGGGATCTGCATTGACAGAACTGATCTATATTTTCAAAAGGAATGGAGAACTTTAGTTTCCAGCGATAAACTGGTTTATATTTGAAATGAATAGTACAGAGGCTTCCAGATAATTTACCTGGATGGTGCTTTGAGCCACACGAGTGGTAAGACCATGAAAAAAAAAATTCTTTTGGTCCGTGGTAATCAGGTGCATCGCAATTTAAGCATTTTGTAACACGTAAAAGAAAATATCATTTAATGAAATTTAACGAGAAAGATACTATTACGATGCTAATATATTCTTTGGGACCAAAAAATTTATTTGCGTGAAGAATGTGAGGACCCAATTATTGTTAATACGCTCATAATCTCTTTCATATGCAGTGTGCATAATGTTTGGCACATTATCAATTTGTTACAAGCTCTTTGACACACAAATGTCGGTACAGCAGGACGTTTTTTTCACAGAAGCTACCTGCCTGCAACAAAATGTGTTAAAATTTAATTTACGTCTTACAAAGTAATTCAAACACTATGTTCATATGAGTCGTGTTCTTGCTACGTTTACATTAAAACATTTCCTACAATAATGTTGTATTTTTCATACACAGTGTAGTTCTGATAGAAACAATATCCTACCACACACTTATAAAAATGTCTAAGGGGAAATTACAGGAAGTGGTATACCTGAACGTAGACTATGTGATCAAAAGTATTCGAAAACTTGGTTGAAAATGACTTACAAGTTCGTGGCACCCTCCATCGGTAATGCTGGAATTCAATATGGTGTTGGCCCTACCCTTAGCCTTGATGACAGCTTCCACTCTCGCAGCCATACGTTGAATCAGGTGCTGGAAGGTTTCTTGGGGAATGGCAGCCCATTCTTCACGGAGTGCTGCGCTGAGGAGAGGTATTGTTGTCGGTCGGTGAGGCCTGGCACGAAGTCGGCGTTCCAAAACATCCCCAAGGTGTTCTATAGGATTCAGGTCAGGACTCTGTGCAGGCCAGTCCTTTACAGGGATGTTATTGTCGTGTAATCACTCCGCCACGGGCCGTGCATTATGAACAGGTGCTCGATCGTGTTGAAAGATTCAATCGCCATCCCCAAATTGCTCTTCAACAGTGGGGAGCAAGAGGGTGCTTAAAACATCATCGCCATACCAACACCCTGCCATCGGATCGCCACATTGTGTACCGTGTTTCGTCGCTCAATACAACGTTTTTCCACTGTTCAGTTGTCCAATGTTTGCACTCCTTACACCAAGCGAGACGTCGTTTGGCATTTACCGGCGTGAATGCGGCTTATGAGCAGCCGTTAGACCATGAAATCCATGTTTTCTAACCTCTCGCATAACTGTCATAGCACTTGCAGTGGATCCTGAGGCAATTTGGAATTCCTGTGTGATGTACTGGATAGATGTGTGCTCTTTTACACATTACGACCCTCTTCAGCTGTCGGCGGTCTCTGTCAATCAACAGACGAGGTCGGCCTGTACGCTTATGTGCTGTACGTGTCCCTTCACGTTTCCACTTCACTATCACACCGGAAACAATGGACCTAGGGATGTTTAGGAGTGTGGAAATGTCACGTACAGACGTATGACACAAGTGACACGCAATCACCTGACGACGTTCGAAGTCCGTGAGTTCCGCGGAGCGCCACATTCTGCTGCTCTCTCACGATGTCTGCTGTCTACTGAGGTCGCTGATATGGAGTACGTGACAGTAGGTGGCAGCACAATGAACCTAATATGACAAACGTATATTTTTGTGGGTGTTCGGATACTTTTGACCACGTAGTATATTTTCGCAGTCGGTACCTACCCGTAGAAAAAAACTAAATCAGTTCATGTTCTATACTCCCATATATTTATAAGGATTTATCTTACGCAACGTTTCCACGTAACATGCTATATACATTTTGTTCTTACGTGGTACAGTCACTTGAACATTCACGGAGAAATGTTGTTTGAAGGCAGTGGCGCACGTTACTCATTTTTTTCATCCTAAAGTATTTTGACGCAGTATTCAGCAAAGATGTATAGGATGAAACAGATAAGATGCTTGATCACCAAGTTTTCCAGCTTTGGCTCCTTTAGACTTTATGTTATGTACTACATGATAACTAATATTTACAAGGACCTCGTTGGAGGAAGGGATGTAGTTGCAGTAGAAGCTCATCGTCCACCATTTATTTCTTCCTGAGTATGTGGTGATTTCAAAACTGTTTCTGGTATTACTCCTGTAAGTCGGTTGTACCCATGGTGTACTGCTGTATCTCACACTATAAGACGTGGTTGACTAGACATATCCAGTTTCACTACACACTATACTGAACTTTAACCATAAACTGAAAGTGAGTTCCTGTACTGATACGGTGTTTATCCTCATACCAGAAACTCTGCGTATTCATGTATCTGGGCTGCGAAAAATATTTGCTCATGCTGATGTTCTGCATATGAACAGTGAAAAAACAAAAATTATAAAATTTTTTGACGCCAATACATCTGAGCCCTCAAGAAGGTATCCTAGTTAGAAACAGAGCTGTCTGGAATGACATTATTGCCACCGAAACTCTATTTTTTCGAACCAGTATCGGCTAATTTCAACTTTACAGTCATTTTCAACCGGGGAAGTCCTCTGCAGACCTTCGTAAAGTGTGTAATAGGAGTAGAACCTACTGAGTCAGTATCGACAAACTGCCAATTCCTGGGAGAATTTTCTGCGTGTAGTAAAAAAATGTAGACATCCCCATCTACATCCAAGCTATACTCCGCAAACCGCTTTACGATGTGTGGCGCAGGGTTATGATTGTGGCAGAAATAAACTGCAGTGCATAAAGTACATTCGACCGCATGAATGAAAAAGTACCTTATGCTCGTCGTATGTTGTTACCTATATAAGACACTCTGATAGTATGAGAGTTAAAATCAAATACAGACACAGACAAAAATGCTTGTTTCAACTTTTTCTTTAGACAACGATTTGAACAATAATTAAGCGTAAATATTTATTTCTTTATCATTTTATAAGAACGATCTTTGACTGTGTGTATGTAACAGGCAGTGAAGCACGGATGTCGAAAAAGCAGGTGCGAAGCCCAAATAGACTACAAGAAAACGTGTGCTTCCGCCGTCGTACGTCATTCACTGTAGCTAAACGCAGGGGAGTAGATGAAGTAAGCTTTTCCAAAGTAAAGTCTTTCTATTATCTCAAATTTTGTGACTAAAATTCTTAGTGTCAACACAGAACCTCCATGAAATAACTATAACACGATCAGGTCACGTTAGTAGCAGTTGTATGTTCTTACGACTTTCTGTTTGTGAGCTAAGTTAAGGTAATAACAACTTGGTAGATACCGATTTGCGTGCAAAATGGTACTTAGCTACACGAAAGAAATAATAACTTTCTTTTTTATTTTTATGCGTTTGCTGTGCTCGACTCTCGGCAAGGCACAAAAACGCCTGTGAATGAGTTTCTTAGTTTTGAGTACACTTACGAAAGAAATACAAATCCAACTGAGAGTTACTGATTTATGATGCTTAGTGTGCAGCTAGTTCTGAGTATTATTAGTAACTACGCTCCAGTCCCTAAGCCTAAATGCGAATCAGACGCATTACGTATGCCAGGACGTAGCAGCCGCGACTTGGAGACACCAGCTATGGTCACTTCCCAGCCCGCTGCAGATATCAGATCGGTTCGTCTTCTTCCTGCTGGTACTGTAACTGAGATTTGGCAAGAAGGCAACGTATGTTTGGCAACTCTGTGATCGACGAGTTACTTCCTGGTGTGCACGGAATTAAGCCTCAAAGCTCACTTGATTTTACCTGTCATTTCCATTGAATAATCTGAGTTATTATTGCTTGAGGTGTAACAAAAGATTGTAAATTTATGGTTTTCAGCCCAGGAAAGTCGTTGTAGGCGGAAATGGCAACTAATCTCGTCCTTTAAATAGCGGTTTATGAGTTCTAGCCTCTATAGGCCTTGTATGAGGCAGCTTAGACACACGCCTCTTCGCCGGCGCTGTGGTAACGTGCTGACCTGTGAAAATGCGTCTGTTATGGTTCACGGTTCCAGTCTTACTGACTGTGACATTTTTATCCCTTCTGTGAAAGAGCTATAAGCAGTCAGATCAAACATCAATAAGGAAATCTCAAGAAAATACTTTCGGCTCATAGTGCACTGGTGAAGAACTTACAATGCTGCACAACAGGTAACGCCTCTTTTCGCTGCTGACAAGCAAATTTTGGGTTTCTGTGAATACATAACTATACTTATGAAATGCCACATTTGCATACCTCTTGAGTATGACACAGCATACCAATTAAACACAGACCCAATCAAAATCGAAGTAAGTAGTATTTTACTAATTCGTGTCGATAGAGGCACGCTTGTGTACAGATACTCAGTTCTAAAAACAGACTTTCGTCTTAAGGTTACCGTGGGTAGTTTTATTTTATTTCTTATAATACGGTGCACAATTTTAGTCAGGTTTCCTTTAGTGTTGTTAAAACAATAGTAAACATGAGAGAGAAATTAATCATCAACGATATATACGAATTCTCTGATGTTTCGCTCTGATGTTGCGCTCTCCCTACACATCTTGGAGATGCATCTGCTGCCTGGCTGTCTATTAAACCTGAAAAGAACACAATGTCGCAGAAGTTAGACCTTTTTCCACACGCGACTACTTTGGGTTGAGAAGTGAAGGGAATTGTGTTCAAAGTGGCATTAGATTGGTAGCTTCAGCAGACAGCAGAATTGCGTTTTAAAAAATGTTGCAGTGAATGTATTCCAACTCGCGACATCTCAGCTACATTGCGCGACACTTACCATTACGCTACTAGCTTACACGTAGCTAACGCAGCTCCAGAGTTGAACAACAGTTCTTCCAGAACTTCTGCATTCCACAGCGCTGTGAGATAATGCATATGGCCAGGTCTTGACTTCTGAGAGACAAACAGTTACAGCTTTTCTTTTGCACTGAACGACGTTTTCTACAAACAGATAGCGCAATAGAATAGCTCAAGTGGAAAGGAGCTCTACCTATTTAAATTTCTGCATCCTACACTGTTGGCAGTTCTGTGTAGGTGGCAGTTACGTGATTTTATTTCGGTGATTACAAAATAGAGTCGAATGTATGCACTGGGTAGCCGAGGCAGCTAGTTCATGGTGATTCGGTCAACCAAGTAAATGAATTTACTGAACATGCTGCAAATTACTACAGGGAGCCTGTGTGTTAGAATTCTCATCCAGTGTGGCGCAACAGCGTTACGATAGAAAAATGAGTCAGCGAGAAGAGGATTTGGTGGTCTGGTGGACTGATGGTAGGTTCTTGTAGCTATGGTCTGGGTTCGTTTCCCACTTCTCTTAATGGTTTTAGATAGGGAGAGATAGATTCCATTCTCCTCTGGCTACATCAAGTGAAGAAGATATAATGGCATTGTGGTCTGAAATTCACATTAAAGATGATATTCCTTCTCTACCAAGTAGACATTAATTTGAACCACAATAAAGTCTGGAGTGTCGACGTGTAGAAACTATCACCAGGAACCTTTCATATACTAGTTATTTATTTCTAGTGACGAAACAAACGCTATGTATGGTTACAGGATACTTATTCCATCTTTTATCTGAGCTTCTGTATGTCGATAAAATTGGTTCTGAACTGGGAATGCAACTCAGACCGCCCTCAACGCGGAATTTGATCCCTTCGTGACAATACAGCTCGGCTACAATTTGTTGCTTGTTCAAAACTGAAGATTCCTCAACATCTCCACATATTACGCTTGAATGGGTTCGAATCCTGGCCCGGTACTAAAGATTTCATTAAGTATTATCAAGTTCTAGCATGAGAACACCTTTCTGCTGGTGGATAATAACTTTTGATTCTTAATGTACTTTCATTCGTTGTCAACACTAACGATATCTGACGTTTTTAATTCCCAGTGAGGCACAGAACTATTTGCGAGATGACTGTAAGTTGAAGATGTTATTCCGAGCAGCCGGTGGAGAAAAATTCGGTAGCTGACGTATCTTTGTGTGTAGTCAACAACGATATGTGTGGGGCTCTATTGCCAGTGAGCACTAAACTCTTCGTCATATTATTTATAGTTCAAACATACTCACATGACGCTGCTGGTGCAACTAACCGATATTTAACGTTCGTTTTCTCTAGAATATAACAGCGATAGGTGCCGGGTTGGAGTCCTGGGAAGGAAAAAATTGATGTTTCGTCTCGTCATTTCAGTTAAAACATCTAGCTACTGCCGCGAAATCCGATATGTCACAGTTGACTGTGCTTCGATATCAATCCGATTTGGTTGTGGATTCGAATCCCTGTCCAACACAAAGCTTTACCTCACGGCATTTCAAGTACGTTACTTGTGAAGAAGCAATATGTAACATCTCTAGTAGTTCGTTAATAGGGACATTAGATGCTGGGTAGGAATTCGCGTCTGTTAAAAATGTTTGCGTTATGTAATTTAAAGTTGACATTTGCTAACTGATACTGTCTAAAATCGAGGTATATCACTCTCTGTATGCCTTTCCAGGAATGACTGTTAGTTTCCGTCAGTCACTAAATCTTTGCTTAGTCTGCCTGACCTGGGTTTGAATCCATACGCAGAACGAGACGGTTCGTCGTGTCATTTGAAGTTCATACATATTCTCAACTAGCTGCTCGTGAATAACTTAAATTTTTAATGTCATTTTGTGTTAAATAATAAGTACGGTATGTTACTTTGAAGAGGAAATCATTAATACGACGAACTTACTACTTGCATTACCTAACTTACGTAATAATGAGAGTGGTAACATTTCAGGTATGTCATTTATTGTAATAAATGTGAACTTACAAGCCTTAAGGACAGTCTTATCTGTGATAAGGTGTTCTCTGATATTTGTAGAATCGTGGTATTACTTTACATCTTGAGCTACTGCGATACAGAGCAGTGTTTTTTAGTGGTGACTTGTTCGAACCATTTTCAATAGTCAAACGACTGTACCAAGGAGCGATTAGAGTACCTGCTAGACAGCTACGTTATGCCGGTTGCATGCGAATCAGGCGAAATGCAATTCAGGTCGTTCGGATACTTTTGAGCACGACTGTACATACATATTCTGACGGACAGGGAGCGCAGAAATCTGTTGTTTATTTCTTAAGACACTGTGGTGTGAGGGAAGAAGTCGTCATTGTATGATTGTAGGAGGATGCACGATGATTTAGACAAAATTTCAAGTTGATTTTATCACTGGGAGGTTGCTGTGAATATAGAAAAATGGAAGTTAATGCAGATGAGCAGAGAAATTAATTTCGGATGTTCGAATACAGCTGTAGTAACGTGCAGCGTAATAGTCACATCAATTAAAAATCTAGACGTAAGGTTGTGAAACTAGCCGATGTGATGGTAGACTTCCGTTTATTGGGAAAATTTTCGTAAATATAGGTCATCTACAAATAGTGTAGGACGGGATGTAGTCTTTCGTATCAGCTGTTCAATATGTATATCGAAGTAGCAATGGTGCATATAAAGGGAGAGTTGAATAGTGGGAATTCAATGTAAAGGGATATCAGTGATAAGATTAGTTGATGACAATGCTATCCTTGGTGAAAGTGAGGATCAGTTACAGGATCTGCTGAAAATTTGTGGTAAGGTCTTACGGGACCAAACTGCTGAGGTCATCGGTCTTTAGGCTTACGCACTACTTTATCTAACTAACTGACGATAAGGACAACACACACACCCATGCTCGAGGGAGGACTCGAACGTCCGACGGGGGGAGCCGCGCGGACCGCGTGACAAGGCGCCCCTGACCATGCTGCTACCCCGCGTGACAGGATCTGCTGAATGGAATGAACAGCCTAGTGAGTACAGAATAAGGACGGAGAGTAAACTGAAGAAAGTAACAGAAATGAAAGCATTGAGAAACTTGACATCGGGATTGCTGATTATGAAGAGGATGAAGTTAAGGAATTCAGCTACCTAGGCAGCAAAAAACCCATGTTGGACCAAGCAAGGAGGACATCAAGAGCACACTATCACTGGAAAATACGGCATTTCTAGCCGAGGGAAGTCTACTAGCATAAAATACATACGTTAATTTGAGAAAGAAGTTTCGTAGAATGTACGTCTGGAGTACAGCATTGTATTGTAGTGGAATAAGGATTGTGGGAAAACTGGAACATAAGAGAATCGAAGCATTTGAGATGTGGTGCTACAGACTAATGTTGAAAATTAGATCGATTGTTAAAGTAAGGAATGAGGAGGGTCTCTGTGGAATCGGCGAGGAAAGTAATGTACGGAAAAAACCTGACGAGAAGAAGGGACAGGATGGTAGGACATGTGTTAACACACCACAGGATGACTTCCATGGTATTAGAGGGAGCTGTAGAGGCAGAAACTGCAATGGAAGGCAGAGACTGGAATACAAATGGTGCAAATGGCTATAAGCACTATTGGGCTTAACATATGAGGTCATCAGTCCCCTAGACATAGAACTACTTATACACAACTAACCTATGGACAACACACATATCCATGCCCGAGGCAGGATTCGAACCTGAGACCGTAGCAGCAGCGCGTCACCGGACTGAAGCGCCTAGATCCGCTCAGCCACAGCGACCGGCGATTGGAATACATCCAGCAGATAACTGATGACGTAGGTTGCAATTGCACTCAAATGAAAAGATTGTCATAGAAGAGAAATTCGTACCAGGCAGCATCAAACCAGTCAGAAGACTGATGACTGAAAGAGAGAGAGAGAGAGAGAGAGAGAGAGAGAGAGAGAGAGAGACAGAGTTGTCGAGTTAGGTAAGTCGTGGTTTTTTATGTTGAGTGGAAACAAGTTACTACCTGGTTGCACAGGGTTCAATTATGTAGCCACTTCGGTTCCTGCAACGCCTGATTGGCCTTCCAGTTTATACTGTTTGTTATGGTCTTCATTCCGAAGCATGGTTTGATATGGCTCTACACGCTATATTATCTTGCGTCTGAACCCACTAGATCCGATTAATGGAAGATATCGGAGCAGTTCAGAGGCTTGCTGAAAATTAGCTACCAGCCGGTAGGTTCGATCAAGACGCGAGTATTGCGGAGACGCTTCGTCAAATCAAGGTGGAATCGCTTGAGGGAAGACGATGCTGTTATGACAAAAATCTGCTGTGGAAATTTAGAGAAACGGCAGTTGAAGCTGTCTGCAGAATAAACTTCCGCCAACGCACATTTCGCCTGAGGAGCGTGAAAACAAGAGAAATTAAGACTCGTACTGAGGCATATAGACAATCATTTTTCCCGCGCTCTATTTGCCAGTCGAACAGGCAAGGGAATGACTAATCGCGAATAGTGATATAAAATAACCATAACCATGCAACATACAGTAGCTTACGGATGTGTTTATGTAGATGTAGATGTAATAATGGTAAAAATGACATTTCGGAAATAATTTAAGATGTCAAAAGTTTTCGTCGTATGAGTGAAGGAAATTTGTCTTGAGATTATGGCATTTCAGTAGAAATCAAGACAAAAATAAAGCACAACAAATTTCTGAAACCATTTAAAGGGATAGCTGTGAAATAAAGTGACCTATTAAAATTGGAGCAATGCTGCAGGCACACTTTACAAAATAGTAGATTAGCAATATAAAAATAATTAAGGAGAAATGCTCTAGACCTGTCAGTTCACCTTTTTAAATGTACAAGTTATTCACTAAAGCCATCAGGAAATGCAAGAAAAACATTCGGTGTTAATCAACGGAATAGTCAAGTTGGACCTGCATCTGGATGCAATATAACGAACCATTTGCACCTAAAAAACTATATTATACAACAGAGCACTGTGTATGAAGTTATTCCTGGTGTTCGTAGATTTCGAGAAAGCTTTTGTCTCAGTTTCATCAACAGCTGATCTACGAGCTCTTGAGAAAGAATACGAGAGATGTAGTGTGATTAACTTAATTACAGAATGTAATTATGCATATAGTTGTGCCCTCTGGCATATGTGCGTTTGTCTTCATTTTAAACAGAAACATCGAGAAGCGAAGCGAGAGCACCAGCAGCAGCGAGTACTGTTTGTATAAAGCGTTTATTTTGCATTTTGTTTACGACCTTCCCCTAAGGAAGGGATTCTATTTGTGTTTATCTGCTCTGCATAGTAACTAACAGTTCTTGATAAAACTTTACGTAGTTTTCGTGTTAGATTTCTTAGTGTTTTCTTGATCGTTTAGAACAGAAAGCGCCCTAAAACCGTCTTTTGTTTGTTTCGCGGCCGTTAGCCACTAGTCACTTGAATCAGCAGTTGTCTTGTGACAGCCAGAGCGAGAGCACCAGCAGCAGCGAGTACTGTTTGTATAAAGCGTTTTTGTACTTATTTGCTGCGCTTAGCTTTTAAATAGTTTTTCTGGGAAAACCTAGCGTAGTTTTCGCGTCTCGTATTTCAGTGAGTGTTTCTTGATTATCAGAGTAGCTCATCAGAAGATTATCTTGGGAATTTGTCACCGTATAGAGTAGGGTAAACATAGTCATGTGTAGGGACTGTGGTTGTTGTGAGCGGACGCAAGGAGAATTGGCCACTCTTCGGGGGCAGGTGGAGGCTTTGTCTGTTAGGCTCATCGAGCTCGAGGCGCAGGCGTCGGCTCGTAGTGGCGTTGGGGCAACTGTGGTGAGACCTATGCCTACTTCGGTGGCCTTGGAATCACATGGAACCCCTGATGTCGCTGCGTCTTCCGGCAGTGAGCATCTTACCGGTCAGCCATCACTCCAGGGTGAATGGCGGACAGTGGTGGACTCGCGCGTGCCTGGCCGAAAGGCGAAGGTGGGATCTGGCCGCGTGGCAGCTGCCTTACCCCTTTCCAACAGGTACGGGGTGCTTCCTAGTGGTGATGACATCGTTTCCGAGCCACCACAGGATGCCTCGCCTGTTGGGCCAGTGGCCGATTCTCCGGCAAGGTCCGGACAGTCACAGAGGGCGGGCCTATTAGTTATAGGGAGCTCCAACGTTAGGCGGGTTATGGAGCCCCTTAGGAAAATAGCGGGTAGGTCGGGGAAGAATGCCAGTGTGCACTCGGTGTGCTTGCCGGGGGGTCTCGTCCGTAATGTGGAGGAGGCCCTTCCGGCAGCTATTGAACGCACTGGGTGTGACCGGCTGCAGATAGTAGCACATGTCGGAACGAATGACGCCTGCCGCTTGGGTTCTGAGGCCATCCTTGGTTCCTTCCGGCGGCTGGCTGATTTGGTGAAGACAACCAGCATCGCACGCGGAGTGCAAGCTGAGCTTAATATCTGCAGCATAGTGCCCAGAGTCGATCGCAGTCCTCTGGTTTGGAGCCGTGTGGAGGGTCTAAACCAGAGGCTCAGACGACTCTGCGACTATAATGGTTGCAAATTCATCGACCTCCGTTATTGGGTGGAGAACTGTAGGGCCCCCCTAGACAGGTCAGGCGTGCACTACACACCGGAAGCAGCTACTAGGGTAGCAGAGTACGTGTGGCGTGCACACGGGGGTTTTTTAGGTTAGAAGGACCCCCCCTTGGGCGAAACGATAAAATACCTGACGGCTTACCAGAGAGGACATTATCATCGTTGATAAAGAACGTCCGTCCTCAGAGACCAAAAACAGGAAAAGTTAACGTAATATTGGTAAACTGCAGGAGTATCCAGGGCAAGGTTCCTGAATTAGTATCTCTTATTGAAGGAAATAGTGCGCATATAGTATTAGGAATGGACAGTTGGTTAAAACCGGAAGTGAACAGTAACGAAATCCTAGACACAGAATGGAATATATACCGCAAGGATAGAATAAACGCCAATGGTGGAGGAGTATTTATAGCAGTAAAGAATTCAATAATATCCAGTGAAGTTATTAGCGAATGCGAATGTGAAATAATCTGGGTTAAGTTAAGTATCAAAGGTGGGTCAGATATGATAGTCGGATGCTTCTATAGACCACCTGCATCAGCAACCGTAGTAGTTGAGCGCCTCAGAGAGAACCTGCAGAACGTCGTGAAGAAGTTTCGTGATCATACTATTGTAATAGGGGGAGACTTCAATCTACCAGGTATAGAATGGGATAGTCACACAATCAGAACTGGAGCCAGGGACAGAGACTCTTGTGACATTATCCTGACTGCCTTGTCCGAGAATTACTTCGAGCAGATAGTTAGAGAACCAACTCGTGAAGCTAACGTTTTAGACCTCATAGCAACAAATAGACCGGAACTTTTCGACTCCGTGAATGTAGAAGAGGGTATCAGTGATCATAAGTCAGTGGTTGCATCAATGACTACAAGTGTAATAAGAAATGCCAAGAAAGGAAGGAAAATATATTTGCTTAACAAGAGTGATAGGGCACAAATCGCAGAATATCTGAGTGACCACCATCAAACGTTCATTTCTGAGGAAGAGGATGTGGAACAAAAATGGAAAAAATTCAGAAACATCGTCCAGTACTCCTTAGATAAGTTCGTACCGACTAAGGTCCAAAGCGAGGGGAAAGATCCACCGAGGTATAACAATCATGTACGAAAGGTACTACGGAAACAAAGAAAGCTTCATCATAGGTTTAAGAGTAGTCGAATCATAGCTGATAAGGAAAAGCTGAACGAAGCGAAAAAGAGCGTAAAGAGAGCAATGAGAGAAGCATTCAACGAATTCGAACATAAAACATTGGCAAACAATCTAAACAAGAACCCTAAAAAGTTTTGGTCATATGTAAAATCGGTAAGCGGATCTAAATCCCCTATTCAGTCACTCGTTGACCACGATGGCACCGAAACAGAGGACGACCGAAGAAAGGCAGAAATACTGGATTCAGTGTTCCGAAACTGTTTCACTGCGGAAAATCGTAACACGGTCCCTGACTTCAGCCGTCGCACGGACGCCAAAATGGAAAATATTGAAATAAACGATATCGGAATTGAAAAACAACTGCTATCACTTAGTAGCGGAAAAGCATCCGGACCAGACGAGATACCCTTAAGATTCTACAGTGATTATGCTAAAGAACCTGCCCCCTTTCTATCAGCAATTTATCGTAGATCGCTGGAAGAACGTAAAGTACCTAGCGACTGGAAGAAAGCGCAGGTCGTTCCCATTTTCAAGAAGGGTCATAAATCAGATGCGAATAATTATAGGCCTATTTCGCTTACGTCAATCTGTTGTAGAATAATGGAACATGTTTTGTGTTCTCGTATTATGACGTTCTTAGATAATACAAATCTCCTTCATCATAACCAACATGGATTCCGCAAACAGAGATCATGTGAAACTCAGCTCGCCCTATTTGCCCAAGAAATTCACAGTGCCGTAGACACTGGCGAGCAGATTGATGCCGTATTCCTGGACTTCAGGAAGGCATTTGATACGGTTCCGGACTTACGTTTAGTGATAAAAATACGAGCTTACGGAATATCGGACCAGGTTTGTGATTGGATTCAGGATTTCCTAGAAGAAAGAACACAACATGTCATTCTTAACGGTTCAAAATCTGCAGATGTAGAGGTAATTTCGGGAGTACCGCAGGGAAGCGTGATAGGACCTTTATTGTTTACAATATACATAAATGACTTAGTTGACAACATCGGTAGCCCCGTGAGGCTATTTACAGATGACACGGTTGTCTACAAGAAAGTAGCAACATCAGAAGACTCGTACGTACTCCAGGAGGACCTGCAGAGGATTAATGCATGGTGCGACAGCTGGCAGCTTTCCCTAAACGTAGATAAATGTAATATAATGCGCATACATAGGGGCAGAAATCCATTCCAGTACGATTATGCCATAGGTGGTAAATCATTGGAAGCGGTAACGACCGTAAAATACTTAGGAGTTACTATCCGGAGCGATCTGAAGTGGAATGATCACATAAAACAAATAGTGGGAAAAGCAGGCGCCAGGTTGAGATTCATAGGAAGAATTCTAAGAAAATGTGACTCATCGACGAAAGAAGTAGCTTACAAAACGCTTGTTCGTCCGATTCTTGAGTATTGCTCATCAGTATGGGACCCTTACCAGGTTGGATTAATAGAAGAGATAGACATGATCCAGCGAAAAGCAGCGCGATTCGTCATGGGGACATTTAGTCAGCGCGAGAGCGTTACGGAGATGCTGAACAAGCTCCAGTGGCGGACACTTCAAGAAAGGCGTTACGCAATACGGAGAGGTTTATTATCGAAATTACGAGAGAGCACATTCCGGGAAGAGATGGGCAACATATTACTACCGCCCACATATATCTCGCGTAATGATCACAACGAAAAGATCCGAGAAATTAGAGCAAATACGGAGACTTACAAGCAGTCGTTCTTCCCACGCACAATTCGTGAATGGAACAGGGAAGGGGGGATCAGATAGTGGTACAATAAGTACCCTCCGCCACACACTGTAAGGTGGCTCGCGGAGTATAGATGTAGATGTAGATGTAGATCACAGAGCACATGGTCTTTTTAATGGCTCAGTACTTGAATGACCATCATTTGATGTGTTACACTCTGCAACGATACTTTATGCCAATTTATCTATGACTTTTTGTATTAAACGTATTGTAAGTAGGTAGAATTTATGAATACTGTTTACTTGAGATGTGAAGATAATTGACGGCACAATCGAAACCGGTCATAAGATTTTATAAAGTGGCGATCTAAACAAATAAAATTTATATCGAAAACTTGAGGAATAAGACAGTGATAAACCTGTGTTCGTATATTGAAGAATATAGACATCCGTATTATAGCTGCCATCAGGCAACTCGTGGTCTAGTGGGTAGCGTTGCTGCCTCTGGATCACGGGGACCCGGATTCGATTCCCGGGTCGGGGATCTCCTCCGCCCGGAAACTGGGTGTTTGTGCTGTCCTCATCATTTCAACGTCATTCAGGGAAGTGGCGAGACTGGGCTGTGAGAGGACTGGGACTTCGTACTGCCGCTGATAACCACCCAATTGAGCGCTCCACAAACCAAATATCATCGTCATCAGAAATAGCTACTCTCAACAGCCCTGGTGGAAGCGTTTGGATTTCTAAAGAGAAGGAGTGATTTCTGGTGTAACATGCCAGAACCACTTCAGAATCGCAGATATTGCGCACTTTGCTTTTAGTGGTGGTCAAGAGTGACTGGAATAATATTTTTATTGCAAGACGCAATGTGGGAATGAAAATCAGTTATAATAAATACAAAAGAATATATATTCACATACGATGAAACGCTGCTAAGAAGAACATGTAGCCAAGCAATTGACTGACACATAGTCGCATGGAAGTGCCATCTTTACGTAATCCATTAAACTGCCTACGGCTTTCCCTTAGAATCACTGCGAATCCTCCTCGACGATTAGTATGTGTAGCTTCTGACTAACAGTAATAAAATGACTACAAACAGCAGTCAGAAATTTGAAGAGTTGCATGTTTGCCATCAGCTGTACAAATTTATTATTTATTTTCTATCGCTTTCGATCGTATTGACCATTTTTGCGGGAAGACTGTATTATCAGAAACCAGACTAAAGCCACGCTGGTTAGCCATGCGGTCATGGCGCCTTGTCACGGTCCACGCGGTTGCCCCCGTCGGAGGTTCGAGTCCTCCCTCGGACATGGGTGTGCGTTTTGTACTTAGCGTGAGTTGGTTTAAGTTAGATTAAGTAGTGCGTAAGCCTAGGGACCGATGAACTCAGCAGTTTGGTCCCATAGCCCTTACCACAAATTTCCAAAAACCAGACTAACAGGATAAACAAATAAATTTTCCAGTTGATCAAGCTAAACGTATAGAAGTACTTACAAAAGAGCTGTACGTTAGATGGATTCTCAATTAAACATCCACTGGATAAACTGAAAATCATCTGTGTCATAAAATGTCTACAGAACCACTATTTCGATACCAACACAAAGCTGACTTCTCTACAGTTAAACAGAACGAGAATTAATGTTGTACCACGAGAACTGACATCTGTTGATACGAGTACATCAAAGGGCTTATGTGCACATAGGAAGTCCAGATACCTTACAATAAGAAGATCATCTTTCAGCAATCGATTTGTATTGTGTACAGGTATGTTTATTGTCAACCAACTTTAAAATGGAGAGTACGAAGGTACACCTCCAGAAGAACATAATATTTACATTGCTTCTATGTCGTTAACAGCACGAAGACATATCGTAACCATATGAAATGGCGCAGTGCAAAAAATCTGCTAAAGATCGCCTATTATATGTAATTACCGTTTGTAGATTCAAAAGGACAAGAATGCATTCTCCTACAGCCTGGAATGACGTAGGTCACAGAAACGTCTCAATTGACATTAACTGATAAAGGATGTAAACAGAAAACTTTATGTGAGACAGTTGTTACCATGTCACGTTTGATTTTTCTAATATAAGACAGCACAAATGAATTGCATCTCGTGGTAAATGATGCAATTAACTATTATGTTCTCTTAGAGACATACCTTTACAGTATATATTTTATTTATGGTTGACAATATGTATCTTTGTATATAACATAAACCAATTACTCAAAGCTACCTAGATTTCTCATATAAGCGTATGTTCTTGGATGTACTAGTATAAGTAGAAGACATTCCTCTTGTTACCACCTTAATGATCGTTCTATTTGATGACAGTGAAGTCAGTTTTGTGGTGGTATCGAAATCATAGTCCGTTATGTGTGGTTCTCTCAACATTTTATGACTCTGAGGGTTTTCATTTTATTCAATGGAAAGTTATATTAAATATCCATGTAATGTACAGATTTTCTTTAAATAGTTACACATGCTTACCTTGATCAACTTGACAATTTATTTGTTTCATCCTTTGTGTACGTTGTTCATCTGCGTTTGCTTATGTAGTCTTCCTGTGAAGATAGTCGCTACGATCGAAACTGGTAGAAAATAATTAATTAATTTGTAAGCTAACAGCAAATACGAAGATTTTTCAATGTGGAGCTACAGAGGGATACAGAATAATAGATCAGTATCTAACGAAGACGTTATGAATGGAACTGACTGAAAGAGGGGATCGCTTATTAGGATACAAGGGAATACAGAATAGTAAATCTGGTAATGGAGGGAGGTGTTAGGGGTAAAAATTTTAGAGTAAAATCAAGGCCTGACTACAGAAAGCAGATTAAAGCGTATATAGGTTGCAGTCATTGTGCACTGATTTAGAGGTTTGCACGTGATAGACTAGCGTGTAGTGCTGCATCAAACCAATCTTCGGACTGAAGGCCACAACGCAGTGGCGTTGCTGATGGCATGGTAACATAAGAAAAAGAAGAATGGCTAGGTGCCAATAGTACTCGCACACTGAATGTTGCATGCAAACTTAATTATGTATATAAATAGTTTGTCCATTCTGGCAATCGATAATTCCGACCCTTTTAGCGTATTATCAACATTGATACTGGCAGGATGTCTGTCTCAGGGTTCTAAGATTTCAGAGAATGGCCGGCTACTGTGGAAGAGCGGTTCTCGGCGCTTCAGCCCGGAACCGCCCTGCTGCTACGGTCGCAGGTCCGATTCCTGCTTCGGGCGTGGTTGTGTGATGTCCTTAGGTTAGTTAGGTTTACGTAGTTCTAAGTCTAGGGGACTGATGACCTCAGATGTTACACCCCATAGTGCTTAGAGCCATTTGAACCATTTTCCGAGAATGTTCTAGTTTCAATAATATAAATGTAATACAAAATCATACAGGAGGCAGGCGACCATTATTGCAATAATCAAAACTGGATTCAGGCAGATTTGGTCGAAAAGGTAAAAGTCAAACATCTGGCAAGGAATGACTGAACTGCTCATATGACGCGTTTCGTAATTTATTCATCAACAAATAATCGCTCCAGAATATCTGATGATGGATAAATTCCGAAACGCATCATATGAGCAGTAAAGTCATTCCTTGCCTGATGTCTCACTTTTACCAGTGCGATCCTCAACAACTGATTGTTTTGGTTTCAAGTTTGTCGTCGAATAACAAATAACAAAATAAGTACTTTAAAAAAATGGTTCAAATGGCTCTGATCACTATGGGACTTAACTTCTCAGGTCATCAGCCCCCTAGAACTTAGAACTACTAAACCTAATTAACCTAAGGACATCACACACATCCATGCCCGAGGCAAGACTCGAACCTGCGACCGTAGCGGTAGGACGGTTCCAGACTGCAGCGCCTAGAACCGCTCGGCCACCCCGACCGGCTATTTTTTTCGTCTGATACGATTATAAACTAACGATTTTCGGGTTTTTCCTTTGCGTGTACTGTGAAACCTTTGTTCTTGCCAAATTTTTGCATTTGACGAGTGAGTTTGCGTGTATCAAAATACGTGATCTAAATGACCATAGCTTTTGGTTCCATTGACTTAGAAGATTACATTTATTACACGGCCAAGGACCTGTAGATCAAGTTACGTGACGGATTTCAACTTGATATCGAGCAGGTGGTTCAGTGGTTAGCACACTGGACTCGCTTTCGGAAGGATAACGGTTCAGACCAGCGTCCGGCCGTCCTGATTTAGGTTCTTGTGATTTCCCTAAATCGCTTCAGTCAAATTCCGGGATGGTTCCTTTGAAAGGGCAAGGCCGACTTCCTTCTCCATCCTTCCATAATCCGATGGCGCCGACGAGCTCGCTGTTTGGTCCCCTCCCCAGAATTAACGAACCGACCAAACTTGATAGGTCTACCCGTTCTTGAGAAAAATGGGTCTTAACAGAGGGATGAATAGAGTCAGGTAAGAAAAGATAAAAAAAATTTATCGTAATCACGTATTTACAGTTTTTGGATCTTTTTTCCTTGTTCAACGAGAAACTTTCCTTTTTGTCAAATTTCATCATTGTACTACGGGGACTTGGAAAAAAGTTTCCCCTGTCAACAGTGAGCAGAATTAAGTGATACGGGCGAAAGACAACACGGCAGGTGAACGCGCACGTGCAAGACACCGATACACCATTGGGTAGAGGTCAACCGCGATCAAGCACCTGGTGCTCCCGCAGTGACTGCGCAAAGCGGAGGTTTGGACTCGTGGTAAAAGGCGGAAGTGAGAGCTTTTATCCGATATGAATGGGCACGTGGAGTATCTGGCACAAAAATTCATAACCACCTGGTTGAGGTGTATGAGTCAGGTGTGATGTCGAGGTAAGTGGTGCGGAGATGGTGCCAGCAATTCAGTGATGGACGTCAGCAAGTGCAGGACATACCGAGACCTGGACGGTCGAGGACGGCCACTACCGATGCAAATGTCAGGAAGGTGGATGATATGATTAAAGCAAAGCGGCGTATAACCGTCGATGGAGTAGCGCCAGAACTTAGAATCGGACATGAGCGTGCTCACACGATCTTCCGCAATATTATTCGATACAGGAAGGTGTCAGCACGAGGCGTGCCCCGCCAACTAACCCCGACACGCATGGAACAACGCATGGTGTTCAGCCTGGAACAGCTCGTGCGTTACCATGAATCTGGCAGTCACCTTCTGTTTCGGATTGTGACGAGGTATAAAACGTGGGTCCACCATTACACGCCCGAATCAAAGCCCGCATCCATGGAGTGGAAACATCCGTCATCACCTGTCCGAAAGAAGTTTAAAAGCACTCCGTCTGCAGGTAAAGTGCTACTCATCGTTTTCTGGGACGTAAAAGTAGTTTTGATACTGGACTTTCTGGAGGATGCAACCATCAATGCTGCGCGGTACTGTGTCACTCTGTCGAAATTGAAAGAGGTGATTCGGACAAAGCAGCCTGGCTTTCTCAGATCTGGCTTTCTGCTGTTGGATGAGAATGCGAGACTACACACGGCGACGGCACCGCATAACCATATTGCAGTTCTTGGTTGGGAACGCCTACACCATCCGACTTACAGTCCGGACCTCGCACCAACTGACTTCCATCTGTTTCCTGCTTTGAAGAATACTCTCGGTGGAAGGCGCTTTGGCAGCAATACTGACGTCAAACAAGTCGTTCAACCCTTCTTCCGTATGCAACGCCCTGAATTTTTTCCAGCAAGGCTTTTTGAAGCTTCTAAAGAGGTATGACAAATGTCTCAATGCGCTTGGAAATTATGTAGAAAAATAAAGATATGTCTTATCTTTAATGTCTCTCTTTTTTTTCCTTCAACTCTGACCATAGTCGACAGGGGAAACTTATTTTCCAACTCCCCCACGTAGATTAACAGGAAGTACCATCCATATTATGATGAGTGGGTTTGCGAGTATCAAAAAATATAACACAAACGGCCTTATCTTTTGACTGCTTTGATTTAGAAGCTTGTCTTTTTTTACACCGCCTAGGTACCATAGGCCTAAATAGTTAACGTAAATTTCAGCTTGATGCGTCTACCCGTTCATGATAAAAAGGATATTTTAACAGTCAGACAGACATCCGGGCAACGAAGCGATCCATAAGTATACCATTTTTACCCACTGAGGCACGGAACCCTTATTAAACTTTCGGAAAAGTTCTTGAGTCGGTAGACAGAATTAAAAAATTTCTGTGTTCAAATGCGTAGCACCCAAGGTAGATTATGAAACGTAGTCAGATGGCCACGAAAATCGCTTACTAAATAATAAAACGTTTATGTCTGCTTGACTGTGTATGATAAAAAAATTGCTCCTGCGGTCGCAGGTTCGAATCCTGCATCGGGCATGGATATGTGTGATGTCCTTAGGTTAGTTAGGTTGAAGTAATTCTAAGTTCTAGGGGACTGATGACCTTAGCAGTTAAGTCCCACAGTGTTGAGCCACTTTTTTTGAAGCATGCTTTGATACAACTCGCGGTACGTCATCACTCGTTCCAAAACATCCTCGTTCGTAGCGTGCAGAGATCATGGAATGTAAACTTTCCACTTTGCCGTCTACAGAATTCTTCGTATGATTGATCGGCTAAACCCGCTCTCACCTACCCTGCGCTTCACAGATATTTCAGGTGACCTAGTAAAATGTTGCTGCACAGCAGCGCTGGAAGCTGGACTTGTTGATGGTTTTTTGGTTGGCCAAACCTCTCCTTATATACATCCTGGACAGTACAGTCGACATCAGATTCATCCCGAATACGATAAATTGTTTTATGTGTTTGTAGGTGAGTTCCATACAAATTACGTCATTAGCGTTGTACTTTCATCATGTTTTCATACTTCCATTACCACTTCAATACGGCCTTGCGTTGCTCAAACGACAATCTTACTTCATTGATTGCCGGACGGTCATCTGCCGAGAAAACAATGGACTACACTACGGCGTGAAATTGAAAAGTTATGTCATTTTGTTCCAAGGATATTAACTATCAAAGAGTGTCTACATTTCTTTGTACCCCTCTGCATGTGATACATTGACGGAAAAATTACTGTTGCAGTGATGTCACTCTGTTAAACGTATTACTATCTATTCTAGCGATAAACAGACACGAGAGTTCATTTGGAAGGGACGCACCTGTAGCTTGTACTCAGGCGCCAGTGAACACAAATTACATCCGCTCGGCTCCGCATTCCGCGCGCGCCGCACACCAGCCCACGTCTGCCGCGCTGCACCGTTGCTGTATTGAGACGACGGGCCGACAGAATATTTCGTTTCCATCAATTCGGCGGCAGTCGCTCCATTGACATCTCATCCATCATCCCCGCATGAATAGCCGCCCGCAGCCAGCAATAAGAGGCACGGCTGCTACACGAGACGGGGGTATGCCGATCCAATTTCTGCATTTTAAACAGCACGGCGAGCACAAAGAAGGGTGGAAAAATTCCTCTCAATTCATTTATCAGGCTGCTTCCTGTTGCCGTTGTTTGTGATACATTACCGCTGAAACTCGAGTTCCCGCGAGTTAGCTCAGTGGGATGGAAAAAAATATCTTATTATGTTCTCGTAAATGGCGTCGTGTTTTATTTCCACAAGCCGAAAGAATTGTAACGGAACTACTACCAGTCATTTTCCAGCAGAATGGAATGAACAGCTGACTACCTCTATCAGTGCACAGTTTTAGAAAATATGCTTCTCTAAAAATATCCAACTCTAAGGATAATTAAATTTACATAGTAGGCTTCCAAGTAATTGAAACTGTAAACGGAAGTGTATATTACGACATTGCAAAATGTCTCCTTTATTACAGCCGCTTCAGTGTAAAAATGTCCAACTCTAGACGACTTTGAGTCATCACGTAGAGCAACTAAGTGACGCAGCTACTGAGCTCATCTTTTGTATCCATTAGACATCAGAGAATGCTGATATACACCATATTGATCTCTCGCAGGTAGTATGTGTAACCAGAAAGCATTTAGATACATGGACGTTATTATTGTGGTGATTATGACTGCATTGCATTTAGCAAGGGGCTTGAGGCCGACGGAGTCCGTGTCATTGGGCAAACCCATCTCCGAACTGTTACGAAATGAAAATCGTCGTGAACGTAGAAACAATCGTGAACATCACAAATGCCTTATTTGCAACATTTAATAGCACATTCCATGTACCTGTGTACATAGGTGCCGCTGCAACTTAAGAAAATTACTGTCGTATGGTGACACCGACTCTCCGATACCCTCGTCATACGAGGTAGCCACTTGTACTTTTCACTAATTTCCTATACTGGTCTGAAGCTCGATGTGGGTGCCAAAATACTAACCGGTTACCCAGCGGTTCATGTGAGCGAAGAAATGAAAATCAGAGAGCCACGTCCTGGCTGTGTGGTGGGTGGTCAAACGCTTTCCAAAGAAGCGAGCATCGATGAGGATCCTTCAGTGTGCGGCCGAGCATTGTCATGGAGAAGGAAACGCCCGACAGTATGTAACGTGAGCTGCATGAATGAAATCAGGGGATACCCTGAGAGAATGACGACAGCATACACTTCACCTTGGGCGGGAGAGTGTATTGTGCGCTCAGAACTGAAAAGTGCAACGTGGCAGAATTGACGGACATATAGACACATTGCGCCACACATCTGCGCAAAGCTTCATCTGATTTCCACTGCAGTTTTTAATTTCGCGTCCAGTCGTATGTAGAAAAAAAAATAGCCTTTGTGTTTTCGCAGGCCTAAGCTACTTGAGTTACACTGGGTGTAAATTTTAAGTTGACAAACCAGAATAACTCGAAAAATAAGCTTCACGCAAAATGATGTGTAGAATCCAAAGCTGATTATTTTCGTGGGATACATCTGCTTGTGCTAAAATTAGCCCGCAACCCCAGCACCGTAGGGGTGGGGCTGGAGACAACTTTAAAATTTCAAATGGGAATCCCCATTTTTTATTGCAGAATCAGGTTATACATAAAAACTACGTACATTTTGTCTGAAACATTTGTTTTGATTCTTGATAGTTGGCGCTGTAATTCAAGAAAATCCATGTTTTCATTTTAGCGTGGAAAATGGTTACGGATGAATGAAAAATGCTTATTTACTTCGTCAATTTTGATTCGCTAAAACTAAAACTCTCCCTTTCTCCCCATAGGGTTGGGTTTGAGAGAGAGGAATTAGGGTTTTACAAATGCTGACCCACACATTAATTTTTTCTGCAGATTCGGATAAGTTTCGACTGTCAACATTTGTAACCCCAGGGGGTGGGGTTGCGGGCAAATTTTAGCACCAGCAGCTGTCCCTCTCGAAAATAATCAACTTTGAATTCTATACATTTTTTCGTGTGAAGCTTATTTTTCGAGTTATTTTGGATTGTCAACTTAAAATTTACACCCTGTGTACACTGTGAGTAAAGAAAATAATTATAGCAACGAAAAGCAACCCGTGTTTTCTCAGGGAAGGTCATCTATACTCGATGCACAGAAAACGTGAGTAAATGATCAGAATAAGTTCAGAAACCGTTTAAAAATTGCAAATGGCAGTATCATGGTTGAACAGTAACATTTTTGCCCACCTGACGAAGCAGATGTTCCGATTAAGGAACAGGAAAGAACTCCAGGAAGAAAAGTGATTGTCCTCCATATTTTTAAGGAGGAAGAGATACCGTTTTAGATTTCCTCTCAAATTTGCCACAAAAAGAGAACTCCAGGACCGCATTACGTAGAGCAAAAATTGAAGCTATTCGGACGACTCAGAACCCTGGGAATAGTTCGGAGATTCAGCTGAATGAAGGTATTTTTAAATTAACTGAAGGTAATAGTTTATTGAAAACTGACAATGGGTCTGTTGCTGATGAAAGAATCCTGGTGTTTAGTTGAGAAGAAGCGGAAAAATATCTTGTGTGAAAATGGATCTCTTCTCATGGATAGGACATTTAACAGGTGTTTGAAACAATTCAAATAACTCTACTCCTTAAGCGTTGACAATGGAATCACGAAGAGATCTCCTGTTTGTTTTGCTCTCAGACATAAGTCAAAATTTATTTTTGAAATAAGATGCCTGGGTGGTCACCGAAAACTGAAGTGTTAGAACTTGAAATGGCTACTGTTAAAGATATGGAAAAAAATGTTCCTGAAACACTTCCTTCGGCAGAAATTATTACTTCAACCAATGTCTATGGAAGAAAATACAAGAACTGGGCCTAACAGAGGACTACAGCGATACACAAAAAGCCCGGTGTTCTGCTACGTGTGTGTTGCAATGGCATCTTTCCTCAGACACCGACGAAGAAGCGTGGATGGTAGTAATGGAGGAAATGCCCAGTGGAGAAAATGTCGAGAAAATGTCTCGAAATTCGAAGACTGTATCGTCAACCAGTGGATGGAAAATTCTGGTACACCAACTGAAATGTGGACCGTTTTAACTAGCGGCACAGCACCACAAATGCGGTCGACGATTCGCATAGGAAGCTAAAGTCAGTAAATCAAAACCATCACTAACGCATACTTCCTGATAAAAAAAAGCACAAGCAGGAAATGGTTAATGTTTTATTTGAAATTAAAAGGATCCATTGGTATGCCTCACCAAAAAGATACATAGATCTCCATAAAAAGGTTAAAAGACCTGAAATTCATAAAATAATGCAATAATTTAATAGCTTGGTGCAGTAACGTTGTAGAAGGAACATTGTGAAAGTGAAAAGATAGAAAAAAATCCAGTTGCCGATGTTCTGATAACAAAACGGTCGGCAGAGCCACTCCAAACATTGTGGCTTCCTTCGACACTCGAAAAACTCACGACTGAAGTATCTGCGATCAAAACACCACGTTGACATCACGCACGGGTCGCAAAGCCCATTATCGGAAAGCCAACTACTCAGGTTTTTTCAGTGTGAAGCACACAATCATATCAGTCCCAACGGTAACAAAGACACACATACAACACGCAGGCCGGATATATGGAATTTAAATTTTTACCTACAGCAGTGGGGAATAATTGTCGTTTCCCTTCGTTGTCAGGTAAATATCGGAGTGGTAAGTATCTCTAATCCATTCCTAATTGGAACGCACTGCCCCACTACCAGCTTGGCTGGTAACTTATAGAAAATAATCGCGACACTATAATGGACTGGATCTAAATGACCACGGTCTCTTCTTGCGTGCGAAAAAAAAAACTTATTTCATTTACCCACTTCCAGCCTTCTGTGTGTAACCTCCCATTCACTTATCGACCTTAATGACAGTGAAAAATTAAACAGCGTGTACCTAATGGAAATTTGGAGAAAGCAATAGTCACCGAAGCTAATCTGTCGGTAAAGAGGAAGGAAAGGGTTACATGTAAATGAAAGGAAAAATGCAAATGAAATTGGTGGCAATTAATTTTGAGAAAAGGGTAAAATTAATAAAGAAAGTAAATGTGCGGTCGTCATGTTAACAGTTAATTGGCGTTAATTAGTTATTTGAGATTTCCGGAAAATTACGGTCGCCAGTCCTATGGACAACTGCTATAATAACTGAAAAAGAAAGGTTATTGCACATATAATTAGCACTAAAAGCGTGGCAACTGAAGGTTGACACATGTTATGTGAAAACTGAAAGTTTGTCAGAAGTAATAAATTTCGCTACACTCTGACTTAGTTTAGCAAAAGAATTAATAAAACCAGAAAATTGAAAGTTAATTTAGTGACTGAAATTAATAGTGAACTTTGTATCTGAAGCACTACGAAATTCAATAAAATAAGCTTATTCTTGGGCTACCTCAACAATCATTTCAAAAGCTACTTGAATTTACGCTATTTAGAAATAAGAGATTTAACTTTGAACTTGAATTAAATGATTCTGAACAATTAACAATAGTAACATTTAGTACGTACCAAGCCAAGTTGCAGTCACAGGTAAGCTAAAATATGGTAACAAAACTCACACTCATAATTTGTGCTTGGCCCGCATCTCTTGGTCGTGCGGTAGTGTTCTCGCTTCCCACGCCCGGGTTCCCGGGTTCGATTCCCGGCGGGGTCAGGGATTTTCTCTACCTCGTGATGGCTGGGTGTTGTGTGCTGTCCTTAGGTTAGTTAGGTTTAAGTAGTTCTAAGTTCTAGGGGACTGATGACCATAGTGCTCAGAGCCATTTGAACCATAGTGCTCAGAGCCATTTGTGCTTGCGTAATCTAAATACTGTAGCCATCTATGAATACATTAACTGAACTTTGAAATTAAAGCAGTGAAATGGAATGATATTACTTCAACGCTGGCGTCTGAATTTCAACAACACTCGGGTTCATTTCGGAAAAGGAAGGGACCCGGCTTGGTAATGCAATTGGGACAATGAGCAACAAAGGTTCATGCTAAGTTGCTGTAATTTTGTGATGCAACGATTTTAAAAGCCGAGGTCTGTCACACAGTTCTAAAACTTTACGTGCTTCCAGTCTTCCTTGATGGCTGATTGAAGGTTTGCACTTGTCTATCGAGCAGGTGACGACAGTCACTCGTTGTCAGCCGTCGCTGTTGCAGAAGCTGGATGTTGGCGCGCCTTCTTCTCGACACGGTCACCAGGCAAAACGGGCTCTTAATGTGCGCCAGCTAATGCTTCCCGTCCGCGACACCGTGTCAGAACCTATCATAGCAATTCAAGCGCAATTACATGCTGCCAAACCCCGAAAGCGCGGCAACTCGCGGGAGCTTCACACAACACACCTGCTCTACTGCACTACTCCAGCCAGACTCTCCTCTGCCCACGCTCCACGCGGCCGAGTTCCCACTACCAAAGATCCTAAACACTTTGGTTCTCCACACGACCTATCGATGAATTCGTTCGATAGCATAGTTTTCCCTAGGCAAGACCCAGCGTAGAAATACAAATAATATTTACAAAACAAACCAATTATACATCGACATAAATGCATATATATATATATATATATATAGTAAAACAATTACAGCATATAAATACACAGAAATGTCATATCTTCAGGTAACAAAATAAGGAAAAAAATTTGCAGTGCAATAGATGGAAATAGGAGGATATGCAGTTCCGGCGTTACACGTGCCCCACATTGTCTGAGGATGTTCGTGTAACCTAAACAGACTCAGAAAATGTCGTAAAAAAGAAACAGCGGAAATGCATAAGCTCAAAACATCAACAAAATTTAGCATTCCTCTTATTAACGATAAATCAATTTTTAGACCATAATAATTGAGTGGAGACTATCCTAATCTTATTCCACTCTGTCATCTTACACAAAAGAAAACAGGTTGACGACATATTAAAATTAATAGAAACAGAAAATGGTTTAGCTATCCAAAAAATCAAAGTTCCTAACAGTCTCAAGAAATGGAATACTATTTACAAAATTAATCAGAGCACATGGTCATAAAAAACAGGTATATCAATATACGCAAAATTAATAATTAATTACATAGAATACACATTTTATATAACCTTTTCATAATTAATACTCTCTCCATGAGAGTCCACTTAACGCTAAACAAGAAAATAATATACAGCAAATCGACAAAAACATAAATATTGACAGCAGAATTCTTTCACATCAGATGTCCGGGAAGAAAAACAACTCCGCCTTCTGTATCCGCAAGTACAAAGAATGCCGACAGCGTCACAAGAGCCGACAGCGACTCCGCCTCGCCAGTATTGTTGCGCCCGCCTGTGCGGCACGCTTGATCTCACTCGCCTTTGTAACGGCACTTACAGAACGTCCGTTTCACTGAATTCTTTCGGAAAAACTCACTCCCGAGTAATCTCAAGGAGTCCACTAATACTATCACAGTGGATAACTCAACACTCTCCATCATCACACGCTTGTACTAGCCTGAAACTTAAAACAGCGTCTAAGTACATCGGCAACGACTAGTAAATCACATATTTATGAAATCTCACAGCTAGTTACAAAATCATTTTTACATTCCTTAATCTACTGTGACTCAGCTGAAAACTTAAACTAGCAGCTTGGATTTTTTAATTGATTGATAATCAGTTACTCTTAAATCATTTAATCAAAATTAATTACCTATTAATTACAACTTATTTAATGACCTCTTGGTCCGGAAAAAGCATGGCAACATGGCAAATCCTTAAATCTTACACTCTATATTTTCATACTGTACAAATTACCCATTCTGTGGTATTAATCCATCCTTGATTGGTACAATTTCAACTCTACAATGTTCCGTATACCTAATAGATTTCCAGAGCTTGGATACTCTAAGCAATAAGCATTGTGTGAGGTATACCAATGACTTTATATGGTCCATTATAAACAAACTTAAATTTAGAGATTTCATTGTCTATCTCGCTCGATTCCTCTTGAGCTTTTACAAGTACTAAGTCTCCGATTGCAAACTTAGCAAAACGCGCTTTAGCGTCATGACGACGTATGCGAGCATCGGCTTTTAGCTTCATTATTTCTCACAAACGATCTTTTTTCACACCAATACTAATGTCAATCCGTGGAGGGAATCTGATTATCTCTTCCAAAAGTCCCGGTTTGTCTTAAAACACACTCTTATTCCTCATTATTACTTCATACAGGCCTCGTCTTTGTTCGTCTGTTACGTTTGTCACACCGTCTACAGTACTTTCCAATTCACTTTCTACACTATTGTCAGTGCCAAGATTCCTCACATTACAGTAGTTCAAATTCATACCTACGTCAATGGCATCTGGCCAGTTAACAATGTGTATAGGCTGGTATTGCCTATCCACACCGTCTCCTGCCTCGTCAAAACTAACAACTGTTGCTTTATCTTGTGGTGTACATGTCAAAGATTTGCTTTCGCAATTAATCACTACACGGTACTTTAATAGCCAATCTAACCCGACAATTACTTCCGTAGTTAAGTCTGGCACGACGACAAGCTCTTGTTCAAATCGTGCCCCACATATCTCGAAGCCGACAAAAATCTGTTTTGTTACCGATTTACTGGCCTTCCCAGTAACACCGGTAATTTTCACTCCTGTTACTGGCATAACTGCGATATCAGGTCTCTCTTTCAGTAACTCAAATATTTTCCCAGATACAGCACTCAATTCTGCACCGGTGTCAATCAACACGTTTAGTTGTAGGTCGTGCATATTAACAGACACTACTGTCTGTCTACACTTGTCCTCGACTGTTTCTTTATTTTCCCACAATAAATCCTCGTCTATATCCAGGTCATTCCAGAAAAAACCATCCGGCTTTGATCCTAAATCCGGTTTATCTGGCGGCTTTTTCAGCCTCTGTTCACATACAGTTTTAATTTCAACACGTTTGTCCTGAGGTTTAGTCTGTAGCTTCGCCTCTAATACCGAAACCTTTTCCTGTAACTCGTCAACTAGTGAGTGTTGCTTTGCTATCTTCTTCTTCTTCATCTTCTTCACGCGATCAGGCCCAGAGGACCGCGCGCCACCACAGTTAGAGCTCTCCATCCGTCTCTGTCTTCTGCTATCTGTCTCCAGTTTTCCGTGGCTCCCAGCTGCAACAGGTCTTCCCTCACTCCATCGATCCACCTCTTTCTAGGTCTTCCCACTGGTCTGCTACCTGACTAGATAAAGTCCATTGTGATTTTGGGCCATCTTGTTGCCTCCATTCTAACAACATGTCCAGCCCATTGCAGTCTTTTGCTTCTCATCACTCCCAAGATGTTAGGCTCCATGTACAGCTCTTCTAATTCAGTGTTATGGCGTCTTCTCCATTCTCCAGTAGTCTGATCTCTGACTGGTCCAAATATTTTCCTGAGGACTTTCCTTTCAAATGTTAGCAGTCGCTTAAGGTCTTGTTTTCGAGTGCTCCAGGTTTGAGAACCATAAAGTACTACTGGCATTATTAATGTCTTATACAACCGTAGCTTTAGTTGTTGCGAGACACTTCTACATTTTAATATAGGGTCTAGAGAGTGATAGTATCTGTTTCCCGCCCGCAGCCGTGCTTTTATCTCTGCTTCAGTTGATGTTACTTCTGTAAAAAATGATCCAAGATATTTGAACTCTTTCACATGTTTATACCTGGTGTTGTTCACAATTAAATCTTGAGAGTTCTGGATCTTTCTTCCTATGGTCATATACTCTGTCTTTTCAGAGCTAATTTGTAGACCGATCCTAGCTGCCAATAACTCCAAGGTCTGGATACTTCTCTTCAGATCTTCTTGTGTGCATGCTAATAGTGCAATGTCGTCTGCATAGGCCAGATATGTAATGTGTTCATTACCAATTTGAATGCCCTTGATGTTTTCTTTGTTGAAATCCCGCATTACCATCTCAAGTGCCAGGTTGAAGAGGACAGGTGATAGCCCACCTCCTTGGCGTAATCATGTTACAACTTGGAAGCTTTCTGTCATTTGATTGCCTACCTTAACCTTAAGTTTTGTCATTTAGGCATACCTGTACCAGTTTGACCAACTTCTTTGGTATACCAAACTCTGTCATAGTTCTAATCAGGCTAGGTCTATGTATACTGTCGTAAGCCTTCTTGAAGTCTACAAACAGGAGATGTATCTCTCGTCCGTATTCGTACATTTTTTCACAGACCTGTTTTAGGACAAAAATCTGGTCCGTGGTTGATCGCCCTGCCTGGAAACCTCCTTGGTATTCTCCAATTATGTCTGTTGCTATAGGTTTTATTCGTTCTAATAGGCAGTTGGAGAAGATCTTATAACAGGTGTTGAGTAGCGCTATGCCCCTGTAGTTGTCACATACGGATTTGTCTTTCTTTTTATAGATGGGGCATATCACAGCTACCTTCCATTCCTCTGGTATTTCATGTTTTACCCAAATTTGCTCGATTAGCTTGTGGATTTTGAAACAGAGAATTTCGTCTCCAGCCTTGAGAAGTTCAGCAGGAATACCGTCCTCACCTGGACTTTTACCATTCTTAAGGTTTTTAATCTGGTTTCTTATCTCTTCAATGCTGGGTGGAGGATATTCTGGGTCTACTGTTACTGGTTCATCAAACTCAAGTAGTTCGGTTGGTTCATCAGAGTTTAGTAATTCTCTGAAGTATTCCATCTATCTTCTTCCAATTTTTTGATCTTCTGTTAACATTCTTCCATTGGCATCTTTTATGAATCTGAGTTGATGGTATGTCCCTCCTTTAAAACTTTTCACCTTTCTATAAAGTTCTTTATACCTATTTCCATGAAAGTCTTGTTCAGCTTCCTCCATGATACTTTTAACATATTTTCTCTTTGCTTTCCTCAATGTGGCTTGGGTCTGTCGTCGTGTTTCTCCAAACTTCGATTTTTCTTCTTCTTGCATATTGCTTTGTATCCACAGTAGTTTGGTCCGTTGTCTCTCCCTGATAGCTCCCTCACACTCCTCATTGAACCACACTCTTTTCCCCCTAGTTCGCTTTGGGATTACTTCTTGGGCTGTTTCTTTAATGGTCTCTGCAATCGCCTTCCAGTTCTGATCTACCACAGTATCTCTGTCCTCTTCATTCAAAGCCTCAAAATGGTTTGTTAGTGCTATCTTGAAAGTTCTTCTTATATTATCTTCAGTCAGACTCTCATGGTCATATCGCTATTGCTTTGCTATCAATTCACTAATAATCACCTTCGTTGATTCCTCTTTGGTCAGATTGATCTCATCTGCCAATCTACCTGGAGGAATGTGTCCAGTAGTCTCTGGAATTACTTCCTCTGGATCTGCGCAACCCACACTGCTATCGTCTGACCGTATAATGTCAGCTCTAACCTCATACACACTGTAATCTGCGTGCTTTTCTACCAATCGTGTCCGGCTATCACGAAAATTCTCGTAATCTTTCTCCTTAATACTTTCACAATTTTTAAACTGGAGTTTTGCGTCGGATGGGTTGGCCACTTCTACCACTATAACTTTCGGTAGGGTTCAAATGGTTCAAATGGCTTTGAGTACTATGGGTTGGTTGGTTGGTTGGGGGGATTAAAGGGACCAGACTACTATGGTCATCGGTCCCTTTTTCCAAAGACAAAGAACACCCACAGAGAATAAAAACAAGGAACAGAAGAGATCACAGACGAGACAGAACAAGAGATACTGAGACAAAGACAAGACAAAACAAACTAAAACCACACAGAGTGTGACGGTGGTTGGCCGACCATAGACATAAAAAAGGAAAGGTCAACCACTTAGAAACACATTAAAAAATCAGTGTAAAACCATAGGCTAAATGCCAGAATCAACACAAAACAATAAAATAAAACAGAAACACTCAGAGTAAATGATAAAATCCCCCTGCCCGAATAAAACGTAAAACTAAGTCACCCATAGTGGAGTCGTCTGTTAAAAGGGCAGGGAGCGTAGCAGGCAGCGCAAATGTCTGCCTGACCACAGCTAAAAGGGGGCAGGCCAGCAAAATGTGGGCCACTGCCAAGGCTGCCCCACAGCGACATAGAGGAGGGTCCTCCCGGCGCAGTAAATAACTGTGTGTCAGCCGGGAGTGGCCAATGCGGAGCCGGCAAAGAACTAATGAGTCCCTGCGAGTGGCTCGCAGAGATGACCGCCACACAGCCGTCGTCTCCTTGACAGCACGGAGTTTATTGCGCATTGGCAGTTCGCGCCATTCATCGTCCCATAGCGCCAAGATTTTGCGGCGGAAGACTGCCCGCAAATCAGTCTCTGGGAGGCCAACGTCCAGAGATGGCTGACTGGTGGCCTCTTTCGCCAGGCGGTCAACATGTTCGTTACCCGGGATACCGACATGACCGGGGGTCCACACAAAGACCACAGAGCGGCCGCAACAGGCGAGAGTATGCAGAGACTCGTGGATAGCCATTACCAAACGAGAACGAGGGAAACACTGGTCGAGAGCTCGTAAACCGCTCAGGGAATCGCTACAGATAACGAAGGACTCGCCTGAGCAGGAGCGGATATACTCTAGGGCACGAAAGATGGCGACCAGTTCAGCAGTGTAAACGCTGCAGCCATCCGGCAAGGAACGTTGTTCGGAAAGGTCCCCTAGAGTGAGCGCATATCCGACACGACCAGCAACCATCGAACCGTCAGTGTAAACAACACCAGAGCCCTGATACGTGGCCAGGATAGAATAAAAGCGGCGGCGGAAGGCCTCTGGAGGGACTGAATCCTTAGGGCCCTGTGCCAAGTCGAGCCGAAGGCTAGGGCGATGAAAACACCATGGGGGTGTATGCAAAGTAGCCCGGAAAGGAGGTGGAACAGTGAAACCCTGGAGCCCAGAGAGAAGCTCCTTGACGCGGACCGCTATTGTACAACCAGACCGGGGCCGACGTTCTGGCATACGGACGACCGACCGCGGGAACAGGAGACGATAGTTTGGATGCCCGGGCGAGCTTAGAACATGGGCAGCATAAGCGGCCAGCAAACGTTGGCGTCGGAACCGCAGCGGAGGTACACCTGCCTCCACTAGTACGCTGTCCACAGGGCTGGTGCGGAAAGCACCAGTGGCAAGGCGTATCCCGCTGTGGAGAATCGGGTCCAGCACCCGTAATGCAGATGGGGATGCTGAGCCATAAGCTAGGCTCCCATAATCCAGACGGGACTGGATTAACGCCTGGTAGAGCCGCAACAGTGTAGAGCGGCCGGCGCCCCAGTGGGTGTTGCTCAAGCATCGCAGAGCGTTTAGATGCCGCCAACACGTCTGTTTCAGCTGCCGGATATGAGGCAGCCAAGTCAACCGGGCATCGAAAACCACCCCCAAAAACCTGTGGGTCTCCACCACAGCAAGGAGTTCGTCGGCAAGATAAAGCCGCGGCTCAGGATGGACTGTTCGGCACCGGCAGAAATGCATAACGCAGGTCTTGGCTGCCGAAAACTGAAACCCATGCGCTACAGCCCAAGACTGCGCCTTACGGATAGCGCCCTGTAGCTGACGTTCAACAGCTGCAATGCCAGTAGAGCTGTAATAAAGGCAGAAGTCGTCAGCATACTGGGAAGCGGAGACAGAATTTGCCACGGCCGCAGCAAGCCCGTTAATGGCTATTAAAAACAGACAGACACTTAAAACAGAGCCCTGTGGCACACCGTTCTCCTGGACGTGGGAGGAACTATACGAGGCCGCGACTTGCACGCGGAAGGTACGACACGACAGAAAATTGCGGATAAAAATCGGCAGAGGACCCCGAAGACCCCATCCATGGAGCGTAGAAAGAATGTGATGACGCCACGTCGTATCGTACGCCTTCCGCATGTCGAAAAAGACAGCGACCAGGTGCTGACGGCGGGAAAAGGCAGTACGGATGGCCGACTCCAGGCTCACCAGATTGTCGGTGGCGGAGCGGCCTTTACGGAACCCACCCTGAGACGGAGCCAGAAGGCCCCGAGACTCCAGTACCCAATGCAAGCGCCGGCTCACCATCCGTTCAAGCAATTTGCAAAGAACGTTGGTGAGGCTAATGGGACGGTAGCTGTCCACCTCCAGAGGGTTCTTTCCAGGTTTCAAAACGGGGATGACAATGCCTTCCCGCCATTGGGACGGAAACTCCCCCTCGACCCAAAGACGGTTGTAAAGATCGAGAAGGCGCCGCTGGCAGTCCACTGAAAGGTGTTTCAGCATCTGACAGTGGATGCCATCTGGCCCAGGAGCGGTATCAGGGCAAGCAGCGAGGGCACTGCGAAATTCCCACTCACTAAATGGAGCATTGTAAGATTCTGGGTGGTTGGTGCGAAACGAAAGGCTCCGACGTTCCATCCGCTCTTTAATGGAGCGGAAGGCCTGGGGGTAATTCGCAGAAGCGGAACTCATAGCAAAATGCTCTGCTAAGCGATTGGCAATGACGTCGGAGTCAGTACAAACTGCTCCATTCAGTGAGAGCGCAGGGACGCTGGCAGGTGGCCGATAGCCGTAGACGCGTCGAATCTTGGCCCAGACCTGCGAGGGAGTGACATGGAGGCCAATGGTGGACACATACCGCTCCCAGCACTCCTTCTTGCCTTGGCGGATAAGGAGGCGGGCCCGCGCACGCAGCCGTTTGAAGGCGATAAGGTGGTCGAGGGAGGGGTGTCGCTTGTGACGCTGGAGCGCCCGCCGGCGATCTTTAATCGCTTCAGCGATCTCAGGCGACCACCAAGGCACAGCCTTCCGCCGAGGGGACCCACAGGAATGGGGAATGGCAGATTCGGCGGCAGTAACGATGCCGGTGGTGACCGATTGAACCACCGCATCAATGTCATCGGTAGAGAGAGGCTCAAAAGCGGCAGTGGAGGAGAACAAGTCCCAGTCAGCCTTATTCATAGCCCATCTGCTAGGGCGCCCAGAAGAGTGGCGCTGTGGTAGTGACAAAAAGATCGGAAAATGGTCACTACCACACAGGTCGTCATGCACACTCCATTGGACAGACGGTAAGAGGCTATGGCTACAGATTGAAAGGTCAATGGCGGAGTAGGTGCCATGCGCCACACTGAAGTGTGTGAAGGCACCATCATTTAACAGCGAGAGATCGAGCTGCGACAATAAATGCTCAATGATGGCGCCTCGACCTGTTGCCACTGACCCACCCCACAGAGGGTTATGAGCGTTGAAGTCGCCCAATAGCAAGAAAGGTGGCGGCAATTGGGCGACCAGTGCAGCCAGGACATGCTGCGAGACATCACCATCCGGTGGAATGTAAAGACTGCAGACGGTAACAGCCTGTGGCGTCCACACGCGTACAGCGACAGCCTCTATAGGCGTCTGGAGAGGGACAGACTCGCTGTGCAGAGTGTGAAGGACATAAATGCAGACGCCACCAGACACCCTTTCATAAGCTGCTCGGTTCTTGTAATAACCCCGATAGCCACGGAGGGCGGGGGTTCGCATCGCCGGAAACCAAGTTTCCTGGAGAGCAATGCAGAAGAAAGGGCGAAGGCTGAGAAGTTGGCGGAGCTCAGCTAAATGGTGGAAAAAACCGCCGCAGTTCCACTGGAGGATGGTATTGTCCATGGCTGAGAAAGGCGTGAAAGGACTGGGAAGGCAATTTACGCCGCTTGTTCACTCACTGCCACCGATTCGGTACCCGGACGAGAGGCATCCATGGCGTCTGAGGGACCAGCGAGATCAAGGTCCTCAGCGGACGCTAGAATCTCGACTTCATCCTCACACGCAGAGCGCGAAAGGTGCGGTGGGGTTGGTGCCACCGCAAGTTCTTTAGCCTTAGAGGTCTTTCTCTTGGACTTCTCTCGCTGAACCTTGGGTTTCACCGGCTGGGAAGGCTTCACCGATTCAGTCTCCGGGACAGAGGAGGATCGTGAAGCCCTACGCCCGGCTGCTGGTGAGGACTTATGCCACTGGTGGCCGTCATCCTTCCCACTGGGGGAACCCTGGGAAGGGAGCGTCCCAAGGGAACTCTTACGGGCGAGAGTAGCCGAAGAAGTTAGGCGCTTCTCCGGCTGAGAAGCGGGGACGGACGTCCCCGACGGGTGGGAGGAGGTTGCTCCTGAGGTAGGTGGTGCAGGAGCAACCGGTTGGGGAGAGCCCCCCATGGGCAAGGGGGCAGAAGGAGTCGTACTGCTTATCGAGCTGGCTGGAAGTCTCGCAACTGATGGAGCTAGCACAGTTGTTGTAGCAGCTGCATACGAAGATGTCATTCTCACAGGATGGAGTCTGTCATATTTCCGTTTGGCCTCAGTATAGGTCAGCCGGTCCAGGGTCTTATATTCCATGATTTTGCGCTCTTTCTGAAAGACTTTGCAGTCAGGCGAGCAAGGTGAATGGTGCTCCCCGCAGTTGACGCAGATGGGAGGCGGGGCACATGGAGTATCGGGATGAGACGGGCGTCCGCAATCTCGACATGTGAGGCTGGAAGTGCAGCGGGAAGACATATGGCCGAACTTCCAGCACTTGAAGCACCGCATCGGGGGAGGGATATAGGGCTTGACGTCACATCGATAGACCATCACCTTGACCTTTTCCGGTAACGTATCACCCTCGAAGGCCAAGATGAAGGCACCGGTAGCAACCTGATTGTCCCTCGGACCCCGATGAACGCGCCGGACGAAATGAACACCTCTACGTTCTAAGTTGGCGCGCAGCTCGTCATCAGACTGCAAAAGGAGATCCCTATGGAAAATAACACCCTGGACCATATTTAAACTCTTTTGTGGCGTAATAGAAACGTTAACATCCCCCAACTTGTCACAAGCAAGTAACCTGCGGGACTGGGCGGAGGATGCCGTTTGTATCAGTACTGACCCAGAGCGCATTTTAGACAAGCCCTCCACCTCCCCAAACTTGTCCTCTAAATGCTCTACAAAGAACTGAGGCTTCACGGACATAAAAGATTCCCCGTCAGCTCTGGTACAGACGAGATACCGGGGCGAGTATCTTTCGCTCTCATTCATAGCCCTTCGTTCCTCCCACGGTGTGGCCAGGGAGGGGAACGATTTGGGGTCATACACATTAGCCTTGAATTGAGCCTTGGAACGCTTAGAGACTGCTGACGGCTGGCCGCCAGCAAGAGATGATGTACCACGCTTCATTGCGGGTCATCCGCCCTGATGCCACCTACTCCGACCAAGGGCCCTCCCCACGGGCGCCACCCAGCCACAGCAAAGGCCACCTGGCAGGATGGCCATTGCCGGGAGTCCCGATGCCCCAGGGAGATGGGCATCTACTCCTTGGCATACGTGGGGAGTGAACGGCGCAGGCATCAGTAGAGCGATCCCTGTGTTGTCAGGGGGCTACAACCAAGAGGGTACATGGCGACCCCACCACAACGGACTGGCTACCGTGCTGGATCTTAGGTGCAAAAATGGCCAAGGTCGTCGTCACAGTTAAAAGAAACACTGCAGAGTGCAGCGTGGTAATCGCCCAGGAGATCGAAAACGAGCGGGACACCATCGCAACGACGAGAAAGACGGCAATAGGTCTAATTGCACGAAGGATACAGTGCACCATGTAAGGTGCCCTTCCTCAATTGGCTCGCTCTTCGGAATAATTTGGATAGATGGAGGTCAAACCCGAGAGGGGACCATCACATAAGGCCGAAACGTTTGAGACTCCTTTTAGTCGCCTCTTACGACAGGCAGGAATACCGCGGGCCTATTCTAACCCCCGAACCCGCAGGGGGAGAGTACTATGGGACTTAACAGCTGTGGTCATCAGTCCCCTAGAACTTAGAACTAGTTAAACCTAACTAACCTAAGGACATCACACACATCCATGCCCGAGGCAGGATTCGAACCTGCGACCGTAGCAGTCGCGCGGTTCCGGACTGCGCGCCTAGAGCCGCGAGACCACCGCGGCCGGCTTTCGGTAAGGTCTGCCGGTTAGGGCCAGAACTTTCTATCACTTCACAAACACTACCTTCCTGCGGGACGAGATGCGGCAAATCCTGCCCGCGCTCACCATAAACTCTTCTCCCGTACAGGCCCCTATAATCTCTTAGTTCGTCGTATAAGCGACCGAGCTGCCTTAACCAGACCTCATCCCTCTCTCCCCCCACTCGTTCGATGACGAACGTGTTATCCAACATAGGATCTTCTCTCAACAATTGCGAATCATTTTTAAACTCAATCTCCATTTCCGCTGTGGGTGTTACAGCTGCCACTTTATAATCGATTTCCGGAACACTACTTGTTCTCACTGACAGTGAATGTATTTTCTGCTGCCGTGTCTACAGCTGATCTACTACTAGTGGGCGCACTCCTTTCTCCTAACACTGGCACACTCCCCCGCCGCTGATTATTCCATACGGAATTTTCATAACGACGACACCTCGGTTTTCTACTGTTATTGGGCCGCCAAAATTTCTCCACGCTCGGTCGGCCCCTCACCGGCGCGGCTAATGGTTACCCCGCCTCGGCCCAGCAGATACGCTCCCCGGATGCTGCTGAGGCGGCTGATCACACCCTCTGGCGTTATTACTATTCTGCGAAGCCCGTATCACGCTAGTATGTTACTGGTTTCCATCATTCCTGTTATTATTTGCATTGTACCGATTGCCATTACGGCCCGAACCACTATTGTTATTGCTGCCAAGATTGAGGTATGCATTATTCCCATAGTTATCGTTGTTGTGGTTGCTGTGGTACCCGTTGTTGTTACCACGGCCTCTACCACTGTCGCGATTATTGCGCCAATTGTCCTCGTCCTCAGCTCTTTCCAGGAAATCATTGATTGTCCTGTAATTGCTTCCTACGTAGCGTTTTGTATCATCTGGAAGCTTCTTGTAGAGTTCCCAGACTATTTCGGATTCCGTGCGGCGATCACGCAAATATTCCAACTTGCGGATCGAGCCCTCACAAAACTCCTTCATCGAGCCGCGCGAAATCGCATCGAAAGGCCTCGATACGACAAATTCGCGCCAGACACTTTGTTGTTTTTGCTCTGACCAGTATTCAGCCAGAAACAAATTTTTAAACTCGTCTAAAGTTAGGTTCGTAATGTTGAGGTTTAGGCCCCAACGCTTGGCATCACCAGCCAACACGTCAATAACCGCATTAATTTTTCTCTCATTAGTGCATGATCTGGGTAAAACTCTTTCACAATTTTTAATGAAATCCGTCGGGTGTATACCACCTTTTTGCACAGATTGGCACATAGCTCTGTTTTTCAAGGTTTTTTTTTTTTTTAATTCCAACACTCGTAATTACTTGGCAAGTGGTTGTCGCAAGCGTTTCCACTTCCCTCTTTTTCTCTTCGCAGGTATTAGACTGCTTCCTCATTTTGGTATCTACTTCGGATACTAAAGCCTTTAAAGTTTCCACCTTCTGTTGATCCTCTTTTTTCACTAATTGAATTTGTTCCGTAACCTTACTCTCGATGACCGGAGCAACTACTTCTCGTACACTTTTCTCGATTCTGCTAATTTCGGAATAAAAACGAGTATTTATGCTCGCAATTTCCGCCTGAAAGCCTATCATTTCCTTTTTAAGATTACCGATTTCGGTATTAATCACAACAATATCTTCTTTGATTTTAACAACTTTTGTGTTAACAACTCCAACATTGTTGTTAACAACATTAATAGCTTTGTTCTGATTGTCTAGCTTCCGTTCAACTTTTTCAGACTGAGCTACTTGCTTGGCAGACTGAGCTTATTGCTTGGCAGCCTGAACTTTAATTTCTGCTGATTGACTCTTGATTTCATTAATCAAAACATTCAATAAATCAGATAGATTCCCGGAAACTACGGTTTTACTTAGGTAGCTGGTTCCTCTATATATGTTCCCCCGTATTCGTCATCAAGGGGTACAGACTTGATTTTCGCTTCCGATTTCGAAACATTTTCTGAAGTTTGGAACTCCATTTCTGCTCTTTGTTGCGTTTCGGCGGTCGCGTCTTCCAAGCTAGCAGCCTGCCCCTGAACAATGGGTTCCGCGGTGCGCGTTTCCCACTGTTCGATCGATTGTTCGGTATCCAAGTCTACCAAATTTTGGTAATTGTTGCCTTCACTCATTTTAATAATTTTCAATACAAATGCCAAATCTCAAATATAATTAGGATTCCTCCCACTACTTAATCTCGCTGACGTAACAACCTGTTCGTAACCAATACTTTGTTACGAGATTTTCACTATACGAAATTCGTGTCCAGAACAACCACAAATCTGAAGATTGTCCTGTCACCAGGTCGCCACGTGTAACCTCCCCCTCACTTATCGACCTAAATGACAGTGAAAAATTAAAACGCGTGTACCTAATGGAAATTTGGGAAAAGCAATCGTCACCGAAGTTAATCTGTCGGTAAAGAGGAAGGAAAGGTTTACATCTAAATGAAAGGAAACATGCAAATGAAATTGGTGGAAATTAATTTTGAGAAAAGGGTAAAATTAATAAAGAAAGTAAATGTGCGGTCGTCATGTTAACAGCTAATTGGCGTTAATTAGATATTTGAGATTTGGGGGAATTACGGTCGCCAGTCCTAAGGACAATTACTATAGTAACTGAAAAAGAAAGGTTATTACGCATATAATTAGTACTTGAAGCGTGGCAACTGTGGGTTGACACGTGTTGTGTGAAAACTGAAAGTTTGTCAGAAGTAATAAATTTCGCTACACTCTGACTTAGTTTAGCAAAAGAATTAATAAAACCGGAAAATTGAAAGTTAATTTAGTGACTGAAATTAATAGTGAACTTTGTATCTGAAGCACTATGAAATTCAGTAAAATAAGGTTAGTCTTGGGCTACCTCAACAATCATTTCAAAAGCTACTTGAATTTACGCTATTTAGAAATAAGAGATTTAACTTTGAACTTGAATTAAATGATTCTGAACAATTAACAATAGTAACATTTAGTACGTACCAAGCCAAGTTGCAGTCGCAGGTAAGCTAAAATATGGTAACAAAACTCACACTCATAATTTGTGCTTGGGTAATCTAAATACTGTAGCCAGTTATGAATACATTAACTGAACTTTGAAATTAAAGCAGTGAAATGGAATGATATTACTTCAACGCTGGCGTCTGAATTTCAACAACACTCGGGTTCATTTCGGAAAAGGAAGGGACCCGGCTTGGTAATGCAATTGGGACAATGAGCAACAAAGGTTCATGCTAAGTTGCTGTAATTTTGTGATGCAATAATTTTAAAAGCTAAGGTCTATCATACAGTTCTAAAACCTTACGTGCTTCCAGTCTTCCTTGTTGGCTGATCAGGTTTTAGCCGTCGATCGAGAAGGTGGCGACAGTCACTCATTGTCGGCCGTCGCTGTTGCAGAAGCTGGATGTTGGCGCGCCTTCTTCTCGACACGGTCACCAGACGAAACGGGCTCTTGATGTGCGCCAGCTAATGCTTCCCGTCCGCGACACCATGTCAGAAACTATCATCGCAAGTCGAGCGCAATTACATGCTGCCAAACCCCGAAAGCGCGGCAACTCGCGGGAGCTTCACACAACACACCTGCTCCACTGCACCACCCCAGCCAGACTCTCTCTGCCCGCGCTCCTCGCGACAGAGTTAACACTACCAACGATCCTAAACACTTTGGTTCTCCACACGACCTATCGATGTATTCGTTCGATAGCATAGTTTTCCCTAGGCAAGACCCAGCGTAAAAATACAAATAATATTTACAAAAGAAACCAATCATACATCGACATAAATGCATATATATATATATATATATATATATATATATATATATATATATATATATATATATATATATATATATATATAGTAAAACAATTACAATATATAAATACACAGAATTGTCATATCTTCAGGTAACAAAATAAGGAAAAAAAATTTGCAGTCCAATAGATGGAAATAGGAGGATATGCATTTCCGGCGTTACATGTGGTATTTGACTAAAACAGCCAGCCCTGCACGAGTTGGGTGAAAAGAAAAGCTCATCAATGCCTGTAACCTTCAAACTGTGAACAATTATTCGACATTAATCTGTACACTTTCACACAAGTACACTTTTAAGCGTACTATGTCTGCCGTGGTCCAGGACAGCACATTTAGATAGTAATCAAAATTCACTGTTCCCGGGTTATAGCCCAGCCGCTGCTTCACTTTCGAATAAAATTCATGAGTTGTGACAACCGAAACTTTTCGGCATAAGAAGTCATCCTCGGTCTGCTAACGGCCTTGTCAGTGAGGACGGAACAGGTTCAGGGAACTCTTTTGTCCTTGAGGCGGGAAAATGACCCAAAAAGGCGGAAGGATCAGCAATTATCAACGGCATTAGAATGCGTAAGGCAATGGAGCCCACTGCATTAAAGACACAGAATGTGTTTCCACAGGACATGTGTCCTGTAATTGAAAAAGTATCATGATGATCTCTCGATTGCCAAAAGTTTCTGGAGTAGTGTCCGATTCGGATCTCCGGGAGGGGACCGCCAATGAGGAGGTGATGATGGGAAAAGTACGAAATGCCAAAAACGGGATAACAATATAAGAGTCAGAAAATGGAATGAAGGAGTTTCAACGTAGTAGGAAAGCTAGAAAATCTGAAAAAGGAAATACAAAGGCTCAACCTAGGTACAGTGAGATTTCTGGTCAGAGGAATATAGGGTAATATCAACAGCAGAAAAAAATGATATAACGGGTGCACGATTCGTTGCGAATAGGAAAAGGACATAGAATGGGATAAAGTGAACACTTCACTGATGGGGTAGTTCTCATTAGATTCTATAGCAAACTTACGCCAGCAACAATAGTTCAGATATATATGACAAAATCGCAGGCAGAAAAAAGAAGAAATAAAGTCCATGGGAATAGTGAGCGGTTAATTCAGTATGCGAAGGGAGATGAAAATCTAATAATCATCGAGATTGGAATGCAGTTGCAGGGGAAGGAATATAAGAAATTACACTCCTGGAAATTGAAATAAGAACACCGTGAATTCATTGTCCCAGGAAGGGGAAACTTTATTGACACATTCCTGGGGTCAGATACATCACATGATCACACTGACAGAACCACAGGCACATAGACACAGGCAACAGAGCATGCACAATGTCGGCACTAGTACAGTATATATCCACCTTTCGCAGCAATGCAGGCTGCTATTCTCCCATGGAGACGATCGTAGAGATGCTGGATGTAGTCCTGTGGAACGGCTTGCCATGCCATTTCCACCTGGCGCCTCAGTTGGACCAGCGTTCGTGCTGGACGTGCAGACCGCGTGAGACGACGCTTCATCCAGTCCCAAACATGCTCAATGGGGGACAGATCCGGAGATCTTGCTGGCCAGGGTAGTTGACTTACACCTTCTAGAGCACGTTGGGTGGCACGGGATACATGCGGACGTGCATTGTCCTGTTGGAACAGCAAGTTCCCTTGTCGGTCTAGGAATTGTAGAACGATGGGTTCGATGACGGTTTGGATGTACCGTGCACTATTCAGTGTCCCCTCGACGATCACCAGTGGTGTACGGCCAGTGTAGGAGATCGCTCCCCATACCATGATGACGGGTGTTGGCTCTGTGTGCCTCGGTCGTATGCAGTCCTGATTGTGGCGCTCACCTGCACGGTGCCAAACACGCATACGACCATCATTGGCACCAAGGCAGAAGCGACTCTCATCGCTGAAGACGACACGTCTCCATTCGTCCCTCCATTCACGCCTGTCGCGACACCACTGGAGGCGGGCTGCACGATGTTGGGGCGTGAGCGGAAGACGGCCTAACGGTGTGCGGGACCGTAGCCCAGCTTCATGGAGACGGTTGCGAATGGTCCTCGCCGATACCCCAGGAGCAACAGTGTCCCTAATTTGCTGGGAAGTGGCGGTGCGGTCCCCTACGGCACTGTGTAGGATCCTACGGTCTTGGCGTGCATCCGTGCGTCGCTGCGGTCCGGTCCCAGGTCGACGGGCACGTGCACCTTCCGCCGACCACTGGCGACAACATCGATGTACTGTGGAGACCTCACGCCCCACGTGTTGAGCAATTCGGCGGTACGTCCACCCGGCCTCCCGCATGCCCACTATACGCCCTCGCTCAAAGTCCGTCAACTGCACATACGGTTCACGTCCACGCTGTCGCGGCATGCTACCAGTGTTAAAGACTGCGATGGAGCTCCGTATGCCACGACAAACTGGCTGACACTGACGGCGGCGGTGCACAAATGCTGCGCAGCTAGCGCTATTCGACGGCCAACACCGCGGTTCCTGGTGTGTTCGCTGTGCCGTGCGTGTGATCATTGCTTGTACAGCCCTCTCGCAGTGTCCGGAGCAAGTATGGTGGGTCTGACACACCGGTGTCAATGTGTTCTTTTTTCCATTTCCAGGAGTGTATTACGGAAGTATATGGTCTAGGCAGTAGGAGTGAGGAAGGAGAAAGACTAACTGAATTGTGTGATAAATTTCAGATAGTAATAGCGAATACTCTGATCGAGACTCGGAAAAGGAAGAGGTACACTTAGAAAAGACCCGGAGGCACAGCAAGATTCCAGCTGAATTAAATCTGGGTCAGACAGAGGTTCCGAAATCAGATCTTGTACTGGAAGGCACATACTGGAGGGTATATAGTCACAGATCATGACATATTAATGATGATGAGTAGACGGAAGTTTAAGAGAACCGTACTGAAGAAACGTCGCGGAAGAAATTGGGATACCGGTGTACTAAGGAACGATGAGAATCGTTTTTAGTTCGCTACGGATGTGGATATTGTGATAAGGAACATCATAGTAGGCAGTTCAGCGAAAATGGAGAACTATGAAAAACCCAGTCAATGATAGATGTTGGAGCGTCACAAACAGGTACCTGAAGATGCCTGCTAAGAAAAATTGGGCGAAAGGAGAAATACTTCTTGAGATTGACGAAAGGACGAAGTACAAAAATGGTAGCACGGGGCAGCCAAAGATAAATGACTGCAGCAAAAATATGAAGAAATCGAAAAAGAAATGCCTCATCGGTCCTCTGCCTGGTTTGCCGCGACGCGCCACGAGCCCCTCCTCCGTGCCAGTCTCTTCATCTCAGAGCAGCAATTGCGACCTACGTCATCAATTATTTGCTGGATGTACTCCTCTACAGTTTTTACCCTTTACCGCTACTTCTAGAAAGACGCCATTTCCTGTTCCTTCTTCTTGTTAGTGTTTTCCATATTTTACTTTCCTTGCCGATTCCGCCGAGAACATGCACATTCCTTACCTACGATCAATTTTCGACATTCTTCTGTAGACCACATCTCAAAGGACTCGATTCGCTTCTGTTTAGATTTTCCCACAATCCATTTACCACTGTCATACAATACTTTGCTCCAAACGTACATTCTCAGAAACTTCTTACTCATATTAATGCCTATTTTTGATACTACTACACTTCTCGTGGCCAGATACGCCCTTTTCGTCAATGACAGTCTGCTTTTTATGTCCTCCTTCCTCCGCCTATCATGGGTTATTATGCTGCCTGGGTAGCAGAATACCATAACTGCGACTACTTCGTGATCCTCAGTTCTGATGTTAAATTTCTCGCTGTTCTCATTTCTTCTACTTCTCATAACTTTTGTCTTTTCAGATTTAGTCTCAATATGTGTTTTGTACTCACTGGACTGTTCATTCCGATCAACAGATCCTGTAAGACTTATTCACTTTCACTCAGGATAGCAACGGGGTCAGTGAATCTTATCACTGATATCTCTTCACCTTGATCATTAATGTCTCTCTTGGACCTTTTTTTATTTCCGCCATTGCTTTTTCGATGTCTGGATTGAACAGTAAAGGCGAAAGGCTGTCTGACACTCTTTTAAGTCCGAGCACTTCGCTCTTGGTGTTGCAGTCTTATTCATCCATCTTGGTTCTTGTACATATTGTATAATTCTCGTACTTCTCTATAGCTCACCCGGTATTATATTCCCGTCTGTTACGTAAAAATAAACGCTATTTATAGCAAAATTTAAATTGTCTGTGTTAGATTACATCTTAATACTGATTTGTAACTTGAACAGAAGGATGTTGTAGCAAAAATAAAGAAATACAGATTTAACATAGAGCGCTAGAAAATGCAATTTCCTTGTAAAAAAGTCTTAGAAGGACCACAACAAAACAAAGGCACATCAAACATTACTTCCGTACTTCGTCGAACTGTTATTCATAAACAACTTTCCCACATAGCAGTAATAAAAGGAAACTCTTGTCTTTGATCATGTTGAAGAACGTTCTATTGAGCACAAAATAACAACATAATTACATAGATTTTTTATGTTTGTGCGTGTAAACTACACAAAAAATGGTTCAAATGGCTCTGAGCACCATGGGACTTAACATCTATGGTCATCAGTCCCCTAGAACTTAGAACTACTTAAACCTAACTAACCTAAGGACATCACACAACACCCAGCCATCATGAGGCAGAGAAAATCCCTGACCCCGCCGGGAATCGAATCCGGGAACTCGGGCGTGGGAAGCGAGAACGCTACCGCACGACCACGAGCAGTGGGCGTAAACTGCACATGCATTGAAAGTAATGGTTTATGGTTATATAGAAGCGCAGAAGTTACACGATTAACTGATTCCTATTACTTATAAAATGCAATTTACATGTTGTAAGGACATTAAATACAGAATGGACTCATACTGAATGATGTGTTGTTCTGTTTAAGTGCAAAACAAAGAGAAGTCGTCGGTTTCCAGGTTCTCTTTCACACATTCATTTATGTTTCTTTCCCCACCAATGCTACCAATAGCACCGGTAATTCTACATTTTACTACGTTTTGTATCTACTGTACCAAAAACGCCGAACTGTAATTTTGGTAGACCGGAACTCTAATCCTATTCCTTCAGACATAGTGACACTTGCCTTGCAAGATGTACTGTGGATATGCGATAAGCGACTCCACCCACTGCTGTCCTCTCTACTAGTTCAAAATGGTTCAAATGGCTCTGAGCACTATGGGACTTAACATCTATGGTCATCAGTCCCCTATAACTTAGAACTACTTAAACCTAACTAACCTAAGGACATCACACAACATCCAGTCATCACGAGGCAGAGAAACTCCCTGACCCCGTTTCTACAAGTGCCAGCAGTTTTATGGAGTCTACCACTAACATAGTTAATAGTGAGATAAGTTCAGTAACTTTCCAGTCATTCATTAATTCAGCAACAAGTGACTACAACATGGTTAAATGGCTTTACAATTTGCTGTCAACGAGAGAAACCAGCATGATACTTCATTTACCTATCCAATCCCTTTCCCATATACATATTTCACCGACAAATTACAAATGAAGCACTTCTCAGGCATTGTACACATAACAGGAAAGTTTTACGTGAACGCTCACTTATCGAATCGTTTGCTCGCTCTTCACGTTGTTCATGACACTCTCCGCTACTACTGTACAAAAATCTGCCACTAGACGAATTTTTTCTCCCCAAACGACACATTTTTGTCTTCGTTGATTGGGATGTCGCTACAAAGTGTTAATTTGCTTCTGTAAAGTAATATTTGTGGTTTTCGGACTACGGGTATATCGAAAATTCACCTATGTCCTAGGTGGACCTAGTACGGGAGTTGTTGGGGGGGGGGGGGGGGGCGTGAGCCGAGGAGTGTCCATTGCACTGGGAGCTCGGTTTTATGTATTTTGGTGAGACAAACAGTCGAAAGAGTATGAAGCGAAAAGTGTTTTGGGCTAACGGCGGCGTTAAGGAAAGGTGGGCATCCAAGGTTTAGTGCGGTGCTGGTGGTCCCGAGCGTGGATAGCGAATGTGGACTGCAGAGAGACATCACAGAGAATAATTAGTTCGAAATAAGAGATTGGGAGTTCCATCTGGAACATAGCAAAGCGGAGAGACGCAATGTTTGCAGCGATAGCCCGGAACGGTACTTGCTGCATTTACGGGTAGGTGATACGAGTTTTGGTCTGTTGGCGGTCGAAGGTCACGTAATTTTCTGTTAAGGTACCAAAGCGTCCACGGGTGTTAACATATATTAAGTCTTATGTTTGACAGTGTGTTAAGGGAGGAGCTGCTAAACACCGCAGGTAAATAGAGAAGCTTGACTTTTAAGGTATATTCATCTCAGTATTTAATCTTTCCCCTCATCTTTTCAGGTATTTTCACTTACTTCCTGTTGTCACTATTTCTCTAGTGTGCGCTGATCGCTCAGCTATGGTGATGGACAAGACTGGGATATATCCAACCTGTAGTCGAGGACGTTTGGTTCTGAGATTGTTGGCACAGGAATGAAAATCGTAGCGAGGTGCATCGAACCAGTAAGGCTCTAGAAAACACAAATAAATAAAATGAAAATTATAGAGTTTTGCCGTTACTAACGCGATAAAAAATTACTTCATTCACGATGTAGACCTAATGGGATCTCTCCCTCCTTTCAGTCTGAGGAACCGTTGGTTTAAAAATAACATTTCCCGTAGCAAATGGATAGGAAGAGGCGGACCAGTTCTGTGTTTTCCACGTTCTACGTTGTACGATGGTCTGGGAGTCTTCCTGCTCATATTGTGCGAGGTTGCGTATCCAATCCAAGTGATGTTTGTGTACTATGAAGAGTTGTAAAAACTTGTTCAAACATGAAAATGGAGTATTTCTCGATCTAGGTCCCCGCAAATAATTTTACTCTTGTGTGAGTGTTTGTGTGTGGTTCGTGTCCTGAAATTAGGAGTGTATCTTTCCTGTAACACTCTCTGCAATGCTGAAGAATATTTTGTATTAATAAAATCCGTTATCACACAGTTAATCGATCCTTGTGCACCGCAAGCTTTTGTATATAACAAAAAACGTTGAAAGGAAGAAACTGGCAAAAAGAATAAGTAATAGGTATACACTATAACACAGGTGTTTGGGATTGCTCAGCGTCATATAAAAGTTCAAAGTTTATCAGTATCACTAATTATAAACATTATTCTATAGCACCATATGAAATGAAATAATCGTATGGCATTTTTGGCTGGGAGACCCAATCTGGGGTTCTTCGGTCACCTACTGCAAGTCATTTATTTAACGCCACTTCGGCTCCTTGCGCGAAGATGATGATGAAATGACGATGAGGACAACATAATGCCCAGTCCTTGAGCGGATATTATGGTCAACATGGCCGCGAGACGAACCCGGGCCCCTGCATTACAGTCTGCCATGCTCATCACTCATCTACGGATGCGCATGTATAGAACCATCTATGATTCTCGATTCCCTTCTTTTCCTTTTTCCACGCGAACCATGCTCTACTTGCCAACAATGCTGTGCTCGAAACTTACATTCTAAGAAATTTTCTCCTCAAATTAAGTACAATTTTTGAGTCCGCTACCTCTTTAAAGTGTTATTTTGATACAAAGGTGGAGTGCGAAAGAGTTCAAACCTGTTTTATACCGTTTGTAATCCGAGCACTTGGTTCTTGCTCTTTCGGTCATATTTTTTCCTATTTCCCTGAATAAGGTCTTCTAACGATCAGTTTTGCCGGATGCTTCACAGTTTTCCCGCATCCATTTCTCCTTAGGTTCCCCGATCTTCCTATATATTTTATTCCAAAGTGACTTAGATACCTGCCTTTTCCTGAAAATTTTTGTGTTTTCTCTTTCATCAATCAATTGTAGAATAGCTTCTGTTACTCAAGATCCTTCGTAGTTGCCTTCTTTCTATCTATACTTGCCTCAAAATTCTGTGATTGCCCTTTCAATGACGCGTTTTCTTGTTGGACTAAGTTGCCTATTGTGGAAATGATTACAGCAGTATCCAAAGCCTTAGAGAACTTCAGACGCCCATCGTTCCCGCGTTCCTCACTGGCACACTCAAATATTATAGTTGCTGAAATGTTCAAGGTCAATTTAGCCTCTCTTCGAATAGGTACCCGACTCACGCAGTTGTTCAACCAAACGGTGGAATTTGAAAATACTTTCGGCATGTTGATAATGATAATTATTTTAAACAGTTAGCCTTAAGAACTAAATTTTATAGGTGACGCAAAAATCTTATCACATCCTAGAGAATCAATGGTTATCCATTCAGTACTTGAGTAAAAGCTCTGTGCTCCGTATTCCAGGAAGGTGAGTGCCTCCCCCCCCCCCCCCCCCCTCTTTCTCAATTTGCTCAGGATTGTTTGTCGCCAATACATCTAGACTACTTTTGCTACAATTTATACTCCGTATGGGCTTCTAAGGTAGCAGGAAGTGCATTTAAATGAGTGCGACAACATTCTAGACCTCTTGGCGACAAACAGTCCTCAGCAAATTGATTACAGCATGACGAATAGAGGAATTAACAATCACAAGGTTTAGCAAATGTGTATTGAGCCTTGGTTATGTGGGAAAGTTTGTGGCCAGTCTTTTCTTACCGGGAGCTCGGCGGAAACCAGGTGGCCTTTGTTATGTATAGGCCTGGGGAGACTTAGAGCAGGGACCGAACTGGACAACTGCGCGATCGTTACGCATGGGTCGGGCAGTGGGCGCAAAGTGTTGGCCCGCCCGTATCGACCGGCCGGAAGCGACCACCTGCGACCCACCGCTTTAGCGCTCGTTAGCGGGGACTTGGCGCCCGTCGCGGCAGCATCGTCAGCTGGAGAGAGAGCAGGAAACGATTACAGGAAACACTTGTGGGATTTCACTGTTTGTGCAGATTCTGTGCAACCAAAGCCATAAATTAATGAAAAGCCACAAAATTAAGATGAAACGAATCACAAGGCTAGATTAAAAGATCTCCGTTAAGTTGCCGCCTAAAATTCGCATAAAATCCCAAGCTTTTAATTAAATGAAATGTGTGACAAGGGCCTCCCATCGGGTAGACCGTTCGCCTGGTGCAAGCCTTTCGATTTGACGCCACTTCGGCGACTTGCGCGTGATGACGATGATGGAGATGGTCATCGAAAGTTTGGGATTTTATCCGAATTTCTACATCTACATCTACATCCATACTCCGCAAGCCACCTGACGGTGTGTGGCGGAAGGTACCTTGAGTACCTCTATTGGTTCTCCCTTCTATTCCAGTCTCGTATTGTTCGTGGAAAGAAAGATTGGCGGTATGCCTCTGTGTGGGCTATAATCTCTCTGATTTTATCCTCATGGTCTCTTCGCGAGGTATACGTAGGAGGGAGCAACATACTGCTTGACTCCTGGGTGAAGGTATGTTCTCGAAACTTCAACAAAAGCCCGTACCGAGCTACTGAGTGTCTCTCCTGCAGAGTCTTCCACTGGAGTTTATCTATCATCTCCGAAACGCTTTCGCGATTACTAAATGATCCTGTAATGAAGCGTGCTGCTATCAACCCTATCTGGTACGTATCCCACACCGGTGAGCAGTATTCAAGTAGTGGGCGAACAAGTGTACTGTAACCTACTTCCTTTGTTTTCGGACTGCATTTCCTTAGGATCCTTCCAATGAATCTCAGTCTGTCATCTGCTTTACCGACGATTAATTTTATAAGGTCATTACATTTTATTACAATGAAATGAACACCCTTAGCTGCTTACAGGCGTTGACATACGTCAACGAGAACAGATGAAAATGTGTTCCCCGACCGGGACTCGAACCCGGGATCTTCTGCTTACATGGCAGACGCTCTATCCGTCTGAGCCACCGAGGCCACAGAGGATAGCGCGACTGTAGGGATTTCTCTGTGGCACGCCTCCCGCGAAACCCACATTCTCAACGTATTGTCCCACACTATATTCGTAGTGCCCCCGCCCATTATACTCATTACTCGCGGCGCGTTGCCTATTCCCGTAAGAGTTCGGGCACTGTTTGTGCATTCGCACAGAAGAAGAAGATGGTCAAGTGGCCGGTGAGCCTTAACTAAATATATATACTAAGATGGAATATGTTCTTTCGGACAAGTTCGAAAGAACAGATACCATCCTAGTATATATTACCCAGATAATTTATGGAATTAACTGCTTCCAGTTGCTGACCTGCTATATTGTAGCTAAATGATAAAAGATCTTTATTTCTATGTATTCGCAGCACATTACACTTGTCTACATTGAGATTCAGTTGCCATTACCTGCACCATGCGTCAATTCGTTGCAGATCCTCCTGCATTTCAGTACAATTTTCCATTGTTACAACCTCTCGATATACTACAGCGTCATCCGCAAAAAGCCTCAGCGAACTTCCGATGTTATTCAGAAGTTCACCCATATACATTGTCAATTGCAACGGTCCCGCGACACTCCCCTGCGGCACACCCGCCGAGGTAAAATCGTTTTAGTCAAGGCATCTGTAGTGATACAATTCATAGCCGTTTCAAATACGCATCCCGTTGTTGTACTAGTCCTACACAAATGCAGAACTAAAAGGAAAAGCAAACTTGAACGGAACACTATTCCTTTTTTTTTCTCTTAGAAAAACGACGTTGTAAGCAACAGCACTGCTGTGTATAATCTTAATCTCCGACAGCCCCTACGCACACTTGGTCCAGCTCATGAAAAGACACCTTGCTATGGCGTGGAAGGCTTTGTCACGCGCATCCACAACCTCGGCAACCGATAATCTTGGAGGTCACACAGATGCTCCTTTATCGGAGCATAAATGTGAGAATCGCTCGGAGCTAGTGAAGTACCTGCACGGTGGCTGTTCCAGCAGCTCAAAACAAAAGATTTTCAATGCACTAGATTGTTCTCCCAGCTGTGTGAGGGTGGAACCTTTTAAAAGCTTTCCGTTCTTCGTCTCAATTTTGGGTTTCGGATCTCGCAGTAATTCACAGCAACTATCACTATTCATTGTTTCACTTTCAGGAATGTAATTAATCAATCTTTCAGATTGTTACCTGAAGAAGCTCTGTCTTCGACCGTTTTTGTAGACCAATGTGTATGTTTCCACTCCTTGCTCCTCCGCTTCCTCTGTGGTCCCTCGTGATGGTTCCACAACTCATCAACTGTCTTCTCCGCCTTCAAAACACCTTAAATGTGATTTAGTCTTTCCAGAAAGTTTCTGGTTGTTTCGAAATGCTAAAACAAAATCTTACTCCATCGTAACCATTCAGAATTTTTATGCGGATGAACTTCGCTACATCACATATTAAATTACTACCCGATATCGGCCTATAATCGTTTTCAAATGCAGTTGCATCTGCGAAACGGGAATCGTTATGTTTAGTACGATTTGGGAAGAAATGGTTCATATGGCTTTGAGCACTATGGTACTTAACATCTGAGGTCATCAGTCCCCCAGAACTTAGATCAACTTAAACCTAACTAACCTAAGGACATCACACACATCCATGCCCGAGGCAGGATTTGAACCTACGACCGTAGCATTCACGCGATTCCAGACTGAAGAGCCTAGAGCCGCTAGGCCACAGCGGCCGGCACTTGGAAACAGCTACAATACTAGAAGCGGTAACTAAACTAGATAAATGCCAATGTGTCAAACGCGTAGTTCTTACCTTCTGAGAATATAAACTGTACAGTGAATTGCAGTTAGTATTTCATAGTCTGTATTATGATACACGAACAAGTTTCATGTAAGTTAGTGAAAATATAAATTGCGAGTCGCTGTAATTTTTGCAGAGTTGTATCATCACCAAGGAAATGTAAATAACTAAAAGAATTATATAAAGGTGTATTAAACCAAATCAAAATACTTTAAAATACGTCCTATATTACACGGCGATTTTTGAGCTGCTTTCACTCATGTTGCAGCCTAACGCCTTCCGGGAAAGAGGAAATTTTACCAGCGAAGGAATCGACAAATGGAGTATGAAATATTCAGTACTGGAGACAGTTCTCCGCTCGTTAAAGTCTGTTATTCTTTGGCAATGACGCGAATCGATGCCGTTAGGGCCGGGTACTTTTCGCCTTTGTCCCGTCTGGCGTTTTAGGCCTGCTATTCTTGCTACTGTTCACAACAAGGAACGTTTCGCTGTCCTTCCATTAGTTTTGTCCCCTTGTTATGACAATTCATTGTACAGCGCTGACGAGTGAAGCTGAACGTATGTTGTGAATGACATACGATACAGCCTTCTGTGGCCCACTAATACTGTTGTCTGTAGAGGCCATAGTAAATGAAGTAATTGATGAAATTTATGTATTTTGTGGACGTCCTGTTTTCTTCCCTTGTACATCTCAACCTGTTGCCTTGTATGAAAACGTTCTCCATTCCTCTTAGTTCTGCAACTAGCGTCTCTTGTCTAAGTATACAGATAATCTTTGACGTATACAGCGAACGTTGAGGCGAACGAATAAGCCGCAGTCACCGGCCACGGAGAAAGTGTTCGATAAGCGGTACGAATTTACCGACTTGAGTGTAGTGAAGTACTATGTTGTACATCAGATAATACGAACCCGCCGGCCGCGGTGGTCGAGCGGTTCTAGGCACTACAGTCTGGAACCGCGCGACCGCTACGGTCACAGGTTCGAATCCTGCCTCGGGCATAGATGTGTGTGATGTCCTTCGGTTAGTTTGGTTTAAGTAATTCTGAGTTCTAGGGGACTGATGACCTCAGAAGTTAAGTCCCATAGTGCTCAGAGCCATTTGAACCAATACGAACCCACTATTGATAATTTGTGAAAGATTCATCACACACTGAAATTGTAAATCATGAAAAGTAGTTTGTAATCTTTGTGATTACACACACACTTATTTCGGAAACCTTGTACGGTCCTCTGTGGATGTTTCGATTTATTTGCTGATTGTGATATATATATATATATATATATATATATATATATATATATATATATATATATATATATATATATATATATATATATATATATGAAACACAAGCAGTAACGTGCAATGTTAGGTACACTATTTCCCAATCGAATTTTAAGGTTTAGCACACTATTCCCCGGGATGGTTTCCCACGCAAATAAAGAAACAGATTCTTCGGTACAGGAGAGAATTTTCGCGTTCAACAATTCACGATTAAACTTATCAATGGTCAGCTCTCTTTCACCAGCGGAATCTTGTCGAGTTCAGAAAGTGAATTTACAAACAACGGACAATGGACAGATGAGAAATCAGCAAACAGAGAACGTGTGAATATTGGTTCCCGCCGTGTTTTCGGTTTCTCCAGATTGCCAGCCACGCCGTAAAGTAAAGTGATGAACTAATTAGTTACTCACGATACTGCTATAAAGTAAATAATACGCCTAAACATGTTAATTACATAGGTCAGACAGGAATGCCATAAACACAGTTAGCTGTACGGAAGGCGGAAATGTTAAAGTAATCTAAAGTCTTATGTCAGAATAATCCAGTCACAAATACTGTTCCAGCACACACGTTTAGTGCATGGTTTCCTAATCCCACTTGGTAACCAGGTCGCAGATAAACGTAAGCAGGACTTCGCAGCATGCTACTTTATGCAACATTTATATCAAAAGTGAAATAATAGCAGAAAAATACATATTTCTTCTTGAAAATATGGAATTTCATTCACTGTAATGCTTTGGCGTAAATCCAGCACCCAACTAGCGGCCTGCACTTTGAAGCAATTAGGCGTATGGATCGGAAGATGACTTGTAACAAAGGTCGCAGTCGTTCGTCCTAAATGAAGCAAGCGAAGTGGGAAGGCGGAATCTATCTTCTGACAGTATTGCAGCATTATCACCTGAAACAGTTGAGAGCGTTCTTGATAAGCTTTGTGAGCGTTAGAATCTAAAAATCTCAAGACCTGGCACCTGGGGAAGTTCATACTCATAACACAGCTCCAGAAACTGATATTATTAGTAATCAACAGTGACTTATTTAACGTCTGCCACACGGTTCAATACTGTAAGCTCACCTTGTAAAATGAAGGACCTGTAGCGGCATTTCGATTATCTTTCACCAAATATGTGTCTACATCTGTACCCCACGAAACCAAACATGCAGTGAGTCAGGTAGTACGTAGTATATGGAAACAACCTACTCCCCCCTCCCACCCCAAACCCTCCCGTATCCTGCACCTTTCCTCTTCTCTTCCGGCTTTACTGCTCCTTTTGCCGATGGTGCACAATAGGAAGAACACTCGGTATCATACTGTGTACATCTGAATATCTCACATAGCAAAAAATATATTGCGCAGTACAGTTAAAGGGATCACTTTTTTAAACCTCATAATTGTTTGCTGTTGTGAAGCAGAAGATAGAAATTTGCCTCAAAGATGTCTGCAGCCTTCCTCTGTAATGATTCAAAAGCATGGCGCACTGCAACGACACCCTCAGGTTGGGCGACGCTTCAAACAGCAAAGCGTCGACATGAGAAAGAAAAGGCTACAGCTCAGAAGTTCATGTGAGGTTGGTTACTGATGTAACATTGGCAACAAAATTCCCCACAATTGTGCTCCGCCACAGTGGACGTATCATACGATGGGAAGATCGTCAACGAGCTCTTACAAACAATTCGCCCCTACGTTTGATGCTCTGCGATGGAGTCATACACGGTTGAAGTCACGCGATTTACTTATGGGTGGTCGAGATGAAAACAGTGAAGACACACCGCCGTTAAGAATCGACACAAGGAGTTCTCAGGCGGTGGCATAAAAGACGTCAACGAAACCACGCATCCCATTGGGTCGTTGTTTCCCCACACATCTCGCAGTCGAAAACGACAGTTCGCAGCGTGATAACTAACTAACCCCACTGCACGGACATAGTAAAGCTGCAATGTTAACAGAACCTGGGCTGACTCCCGTGGAGTGTAGTGCGATTGCAGGCTTTACTCTGGAAGATACGGTGGGATCACTAACGATCGTTCAAAACCATTCGACGAATTTGAACGTGACCTGAGACGGAAAGGGTGTTAGTGTTATTCAAAGTTCCCGTTTCATGCGCTCCTGTGGCTTGACCATGGTGGGGCGCAACGCTGACATAAACAAAGTGCCATACGTCCCCTCTAAGGCCACCTGCGCACCTTTGACGGGCACTTTAAATTGTTTTTCTGTAACAGAGTGCAGGGAAACTAAGACGAAATGGCCGCAAGAAAAATGTGAAGAAATCGAAAAAGAAATGATTCTCGGAAGGACTGGCTCAACATACAGGAAAGTTAAACTAACCTTCGGTGAAATTAAAAGCAACACTAAGAGCCCAACGGGGATTCCACTGTTAAATGCAAAGAAGAGAGCGGATAGATGGAAAGGCCACATTGAAGGCCTCTATGAGAGGGAAGATTTGTCCGATGTGCTAGAAGAAGAAACAGGGGTCGATTTAGAAGAGATGTGGCATCCAGTATTAGAATCAGAGTTACAAAGATCTTTGGAGGGCGTAAGATCAAGTAAGGCAGAAGCGACATTTATCATTCCATCAGAATTTCTAAGATCGTTAGGGGAAGCGAAAACAAAACGACTAGTGATTGGTGTGTAGAATGTGTATCTGGCGACATACCGTCCGATTTTCAGAAAAGTATCATATAAAAGACTGCAAGAGCTGACAAGTGCGAGAATTATCGCACAATCATTTTAACAGCTCATGCCTACAAGTTCCTAACAAGAATAATATACAGTAGAATGGAAAAGAAATTTGAGGATGCGTTAGATAGAGATAAGTTTGGCTTTAGGAAAAATTGGCAATTCTTCAGTTGTGGTTGACAATGGAACCAAGCCTAAAGAAAAATCAAGACGTGTTCATAAGATCTGTCTTCCTTAGAAAAAGCGTTCGACAATGTAAAATGGCGCAAAATGTTCGAAATTCTAAGAAAAATGGGGGTAGGCATTAGGGAGAGACAATTAATATACAATATGTACGAGAGCCTAGAGGGAAGAATAATAATGGACGACTAAGAACGAAGTGCTCGGATTGAAAAGGGTGTCAGACACGGACGTAGTCTTTCGGTCCAACTTTTCAGTCTGTACATCGAAGAAGCAATGATGGATAAAGAAGAAAGTTTCATGAGTGGAATTAAAATTCAAGGTGAAGGGATATAAGTGATAGATTCCCTGATAAAATTGCTGTTCTGAGTGAAAGTGAAGAAGAATTACATGATATGCTGCATGGAATGAACGATCTAATGACCAAAGAATATGGATTGAGAGTAAATCAAAGAAACGAAAGTAATGAGAAGTAGCAGAAATCAGAATCTTAACATCAGGACTGATGGTCACGAAGAAGATGAAGTTAAGCAATTCTACTAAATAGGCAGCAAGACACCCTATGACGGACGGAGCAAGGAGAACATCGAAAGCAGACTAGCACTGGAAAAAGGGGCATTCCTGGGCAGGAGCAGTGTACTAGTACCAAACATAGGCCTTAGTTTGAGGAAGAAATTTCTGATAATGTACGTCTCGAGCACAGCATTGTATGTAAGTGAAACGTGGACTGTGGGAAAACCGGAAGGGAATCGGAGGATTTGATATGTGGTGCTACAGATGAATGTTGAAAGTTAGGTGGATTGTTAATGTAAGGAATGAGGAGGTTCTGTGCAGAATTGGAGACGAGAGAAATATGTGGAAACGCTGCCAAGGAGAAGGGACGGGTTGATACGACATCTGTTGAGACATCAGGGAATGACTTCCATGGTACTAGAGGGAGCTGTAGCGGGCAAAAACTGCAGAGAAAGAGAGAGACTGGAATACATCCAGCTTATAATTGAGGACGTGGGGTGCAAGTGATACACTGAGATGAAGAGGCTGGCACAGGAGAGGAATTCGTGGCGGGCCGCATTCAAACCAGTTAGAAGATTGATGATCTAAAAAAGAAGAAGACCGAAGTGGGTCGCTTAGAGGGATCCTTTGCCATTTCACTCCTGTCCGTGTCAAAGCCGCATCCCCACATGCATACATCACTGGAGGTAGCGGAAAGGGAGCGATAAAAAATGCATAAACACCATTTTCCGCTTCGAATCACGTTGAAATTTTGTCGAATTGTTTTAAACGGCCTTTAGTGCTTCCACCATCTATAGAATAACAAAAATTGCAATCGCGCTACAATTCAGATCGGTTAGACCACGTTCAGTGGGGCCACAGCTGGGATTTGTCCATAGAGAAACAATAAATCGTCCAGGGGACTCAGCAATGTCAAAGGTTATCAAGAATTTCGTCCTGTTACATCAGATGGCAAAATGCCATTCTAGAGCGCGAAATAAGGGAAAATCATTACCCCAAAGGAATTGGCGGTTTCATTGATGTTCTTTATGCCACCTCTTGAGGCCTTTTCGTGTCGATTCTGATCGGCGGGGTGTCTAAAATGTTTTCTTCGGCAACCTATCAGAAAAACAAGTTACGCTGGGTGTTGCAGTTCTGACCTCCATCGCAGAGACGTCAAACGAAGGCGTGAAATGTGGATAAGAGGGATTTGGCGGTTTTCACACCCTGTGATACGCCGACAATGGCGTTGGGCAAAATTGTAGTCGAATCTTTTGTCAAAGTGACCCATCTTACATCTCACATGAATTTCTAATTATGACCTTTTCTTCGTATAGATCGATTGCTGGGTGTTTGAAGCTTCGCCGAGCCAGAACGTGACGTCGCAGTGCACCACGCTTTTGCACCATTTCAGCAGAACGTTGTAGGCTCCTTTCAACCAAATTTCAAACTTATGCGCCACAGTCGGAGACAGTTACGGGGTTTCGGAAAAGTGTCCCTTTAGTTGTATTGGGCTTTAAAATTCATGAATGTAATATCCCTCACGAACTCTGGGCTGTCAGAATTCGGGGAGTGGAGTAGCATGCGAGCACAAAGCCTTCTTTATAGCAGTTCGTCTAAAGTTTTTGTGGCATTACTGAGCCAATTAAACATACCCATGTTGCAGTTCTGAATCATTTATTTCGTAATTCTACCTTTCTAAAAATTGGTCGAGAATTGCTCCAGGATTTTCCAACGATAGTTTTGTAATGAACTCCTTTGTAGGAGAATTACGCTTTCGTAAGGGTTTACCATGGCTATATTGATGCTACCGTCCGTCTTAAATGATTGTAGATCGATACCCCAAAGCACGTAAGGATTGTGCATGATTGTAAATTGATTGCTAATAATGTAGTAAGATGTTATCAGATTATGTTCTTCAGTTTTGCACGGATTATGTTACGTTTGTGTATGTAGACAGTCAGCTACGCTGATCACCATGAAGTCTCCCTGCATGTCGTAACAACTTTATAATGACCTGATCTCCCTGTCTAGAGCTTCGTCAGATGCATGTAGCCTCAGAGAGGAGGAATGAAATTTCTATGATATGTCGGTTAAACACAACGTGAACAACAGCGGTTCCACCTCAGATCCAAGAGACAGGCCAAGCGTTACATACCGTTTTTCCAGGGTTCCCCATTGAGAGTCACGTATTTGGTTCTGTTCAAATGGTTCAAATGGCTCTGAGCACAATGGGACTCAACATCTGAGGTCATCAGTCCCATAGAACTTAGAAACACTTAAACCTAACTAACCTAAGGACATCACACACATCCATGCCCGAGGCAGGATTCGAACCTGCGACCGTAGCGGTCGCGCGGTTCCAGACTGAAGCACCTAAAACCGCTCGGCCACAGCGGCCGGCCTGGTTATGTTCGCTAACAAATATTCAGTCTCTGATAAAAGGTATCAGGACACCTATTAGTGGACATTAACGTGAGATTTATGACATCTTGAACGCTGCAGGCCACACTTTCAGTGAGGTATCTAAATGTCTGTGGACGAATGTCAGCATATTCTCCCTCAAGACACGTAACCAGAGACGGTAGTAGACAGTAGTGATGTTGGGCTTTGGGTTCTGCAATGAATTCGACGTTACAACTCGTCCACTGGGATCAGGTAAATGCTCTGCGCAGGAATGTTTTGTCTCACAGATGCTGCTTTATGACAGGATACATCGTAATGATAGTCGTCTCCTCTACTGTAGGCAGTACACGGTTCTGTAAAACGCGATCCTATTCTTTCGCGTTAACTGGTTTCTTAAGTACAGTAAGGAAACTATAACCTAACCACGAGAAACATCCCCATATTTGAACAATGCCTCTTCCGCACTTTATTGTTGGCACTACACGTAATAACAAGCAATGTTCTTCAGCCATTCGCCAAAGCCAAACTATTCCGTAGCACTGCCACAGGGCAATGTCTGATTTATTACTACAAATCACTCGCTTCCAATCAGCAACTGTTAAGTATCGTTGCTGTTTACACCACTTTCAGCGTCGCTTAGCTTTCCTACAGAAAGGTGTGGCTTATGAGGAGCTGCTCGACCATTCTACCCACATTCATTGTGCTAGCTAGATTGCTCATAGCACTTTGGAACTCACTTCCGCTTATTTCATACAATTTTATGCAGCCATCTTCCTCAATGCTCCGCGATCCCTGTCCCTCAGTACGTGAGGTCTTCCTGGTGTTGGTTTAGCTGTGGCTGTTCCTTCGCATTTCCACTTCACAGTCACATCACCAACAGTCGACCAGTCGGTACCATCGCTGACAGATTTGCTACTCAGGTGACATCCAGTCACTAACTTACGTTTGAAGTCACTGAGCTCTCGTGACCGACCCATTCTGCTGTCTTGCCTCTCTGCTGACAACGCAGCACTTTCCGCCTCCTTCTATACTGTAGGATTCCCTTCCTATGACATCTAATGGCCGACGGCGCATTGATGGTGATGTCCAGATACTTTTGTTTAAATAGAGTAGTTCTCTATCCGGTTATCAGATATTTTGTTAGCAACGGTAGGTAAACAGTATCAGCAGTTTTCCAGAAGTCAAGAAACGCACTGCCAATCTAATTTCCGCTGTCCACCTGTAATCTTACCCTCCCACACATCACTATTAAAGTTCTCTTAGTGTCTTCGTTAGTTTCAAAAGCTTCGAGAAGCCTAACATATACAAAAGTAAAACTTTTTACTGTTCTTCACCTTCTCCAAGTCTTCCGTCTAAGGGTACATTCTTGCGGCTGAAATTTTGATGATGGCTAAATAACTGATGAAGATTTGCCTCTATATTTCTTCAATTTTATTCTTTGTCACATTATTAAATATCACACCGTTTTTCAAATTTCCACTTAATATTCCAAAATACATTTGTACATACATAAATACGTCTGTCTCCATCACACGCATGCCCACAACTCCTTACATTATGCGGTACTCACAGTATTCCAAAGAGTTTACAAAGCAAAATAGTTTACAAACTTTCTCGACAAAAGAAGAATCTTCAAGTCGTATCATTATTTTATAAATGAGTCTAGAAATAAATTTAGTAATTCCTGTTAGATTGTGCAGTTAATAATATGCATTTTAAGTATGACAGAATTTCTGATTCCAAATATTTCTAAAAGAAGAATAGTTTTAACCGTAAACATCGATTGTAACAAATTAATTTCTTTTTATATATTTTAACTTGATATATACTACATCTTATACAAGATAAATGAAATTCCTTCAGTGAAACAGCCGAGAATGTTCACCTATACAAGAATCGACAGTATACATGGTATCGGTTATTTGTATATATAAAAAAAGTAGTTTTTGAGGAGGCTGTCCCATTACACACTGTAGCATAAAAGTTCTGATTACAGGCTCGCGAATATCCAGCTACCCCTTCCACCAAGCTCTCGAAGGTCAACAATATCGAATAATGATGCAAAACGTCAGATTACCCGAACGACTTCAATACATTCACGAAATGTAACCGAATGCCTTATTTTATTCAAATTCCTATTGAATATATATTTTTGGTAATAAATAGTACTTTTTTAAGGAAAACCTTCATTATATATCAGACATTTTACTGTGCCTTTGCAATTACAGTATTTGGCTGACTCGGTTCACAGAGAATAAACTGTATTCACACAACATGAAATAATTTAGGAGTAGCCAGTAGTGAATGAATTCGCTTCGCATGAATGATATTCAGAATTAATAACTTTCTTCACCAACTTGTAACAGTCACCGTAGTTCATGTGTTTAAAACTGTCATAATCCTTTGTTAGCAAAACTTAGTTAGTATTGATGAAATTTTGTATCGTACGTTTTCAGTTTCCGATGTTCTAAGGAAGCAAACGATGCCGCTTGGGGGCAGTAATTTTCTATCATCCTGTACAGATAACTACTGGCTTCATTTTTCCTTAATTTCTTACCTGTTATTTCACATTTTTGGACTTGTTGTGGGTAGAGCAAACCAAAGACTGCTGTTCATTGGCAGAACACTTAGAAGGTGCAACAGGTCTACTAAAGACACTGCTTACACCACACTTGTCCACCCTATTCTGGAGTACTGCTGTGCGGTGTGGGATCCGCATCAGGTGGGACAGACGGATGACGTCGAAAAAGTTGAAAGGACGGCGGCTCGTTTTGTACTATCGCGAAATAAGGGAGATAGTTCCTCAAACATGATACGTGAATTGGAGTGTCAATCACTTAAACAAAGGCGTTTTTCGTTCCGACGGGATCTTCTCATAAAATTTCGAACACCAGTTTCCTCCTCCGATAGCGAAAACAGTCTGTTGGCACCCACCTACATAGGACAAATGATCATCACGATAAAATAAGAGAAATCAGGGCTCACACCGAAAAATTTAAGTGCTCGTTTTTCCCGCGAGCAGTTCGAGAGTGGAACGGTAGAGAGACAGCTTGAAGGTGGTTCATTGAACGCTCTGCCAGGCACTTTATTGTGAATAGCAGAGTAATCACGTAGATGTAGATGTAGGTGAGACCACATACAGGCCTCGTTTACTTGTAGTCTGGCTTCCTTGGAGGTAATCAGTACAGTTAACTTTGCAGCGTGTATGATGCAAGAGTTGTATGTAGTAATATGCAGTTGTAATAGGAATGAACATAGGTAAATGAAACAAAACTTAGTCCAATTATTAATCCAGTGAAATTCAACTACTTTGATTTAGCTCAGTACAGCAAAAATTCACAGTAATAATTTTGTAATAATAAAGAATAGCGTGACTTCGGAACGAATAAACTCTGGGAAAGAATCTAACTGGTCCAGAGAAGCGTGATAATTATGATAATTTGTCAGAAAAAATAGTGAAAGAATAATAGAAAAAACGGGAACAGGTAGAGACAAGGAAATCAAGAAAGATATAGAAAATGTGCTAGATATTGTTTCGCAATTGAACAAAAGGAAGAGAGTTATAATGTGATGATAGAGAAGTACGCATATGCTGTGACACACTGTTCTGCCTTATTTTATTGTCCAAGCTTATGCCACGACCTTTTGCTGGTAAGAAGCAAATGTCCAGTGTTAAACCTTGGCTACGGAATAAGAATTACAGTACATTACTTCTTTGCAGATAAATTTTAGGTGCAGGTTCCGCGTCTATCTTGATTGTGAACAAAAGTTATCACTTCTGAAGTTAGTCGTTCACTCTGCAAAGAAATGGGCGATACTTTGTAACTTCCTGGTAGGCTGAAACTGTATGCCGGACATGGGCTCGAACTAAGAATTTTTGTAGACAATGCTCTTACCGACTGATCTAACCACGCATGACTCACGACCTACTCACTTCTGCCTGTATCTCCTTCCAAGAAAAAGTGGTGTTCTTAAATGGTTCAAATGGCTCTGAGCACTATGGGACTTAACTTCTGTGGTCATCAGTCCCCTAGAACTTAGAACTACTTAAACCTAACTAACCTAAGAACATCACTCACATCCATGCCCGAGGCAGGATTCGAACCTGCGACCGTAGCAGTCCCGCGGTTCCGGACTGCGCGCCTGGTGTACTTAGTTTAGGTGTTGTATGCCGCGGGATGTCGTCGCAAAACAAGTGATAACTATAAGAATGTAAGAGAGATGAAGTAGCTCACATATACAGGTAGAAAAGAAAGGGACCAGCGCACTAAGGCATTAGATCAGCTGTTTATGGACAATGTACTCCAAAGCTCCTTTTGATGCCCTAAGCCTTAATCACACTATCTCTCGACCAATTCTCATAACCATCAGTTTAGAAGAAAAGAGAATGTACGAATAACAATTTGTTCATCATTGATGACTGTAAATGAGATGCGCCTTGTAAATTTTCTGCAGTGGGTGAAACGAAACTTTATAATGTCTGTGAGAGCTCGAAATATTCCACGTACCAATGTCTAGAGATGGGGGATGCGCTCTTGAACTAATTCATAGAGTTGAATCTTTCAAAGGAGTGAACAATCAGTGATTCAGAAAAAAAGAACGGTAGCTCCAAACGTTTCTCACAGCAGAGAGAGAGAGAGAGAGAGAGAGAGAGAGAGAGAGACGGAGCATATCAGCGGGGCCTTTGCTGGTCAGAGCACACTGGACGCCACACAACACAGCCAGCGCCGGCCTCTGCCCTGCTTCTACCTTGGCTGCCTGCATTGTGCAGTGCCCCATTGGATTTTGTGTTTCACATATGCCGTGCCGTCCATGTGCGTCGTCTGCCGCGCGCAGTGTCTGGCGCAGCTTAACTTCGCATCGCACTCTGTCGGCGATCGTTTCAGTCGCACGTCCTGCCCTCTGGGCAGTTGATGCGAGCAACAGGACAGAGAGCCACCTAGCGAATAACATAGGAACTACTTGCAACAACCTGCTCGCAAGAGAACAGACGATTTGTTTCGGAGCGGGTGAGTTCACCGCTCCCCCCACCCTCGGAACTCGCCCGCTCAACGCTCACCCCACCGTCTCGACTCTAGCCAGAGCGTTGAGCAAAGCGACTGAGGTGTCACTCTGGTCTCTGCGGTCTCAGCTCACGCAGTAATACAGCTCGCGGCTCGACCCGCTCGACTCAGCGCCTCTGCATCGGAGTTCGTCCCTACTGGATATTGTTCTTCGTAGTAATACCGCTATGTATATTACATTATTATGTTTTGTATACATCAATTGTTTTTATTTTATTTTTATTTGTTTAAACTGATTAGATTAGGTTCCTGATGACTCCTCTTACTATGGGATTTTTATTATGGACACTCGAATTTACGCTTTAATTACGAGCGAACCGATAAACGTATCGCAAAATGTGATACACCAATATTTTCCTTGTTTTATTCTGCGTAAGGCTATATGCAGCACTTTCGTTTTACAGTCAAATTTATATATATTTTTTTTCTTATTCTGGTACGGATTTTGCGATTTTAGGCGTCTTCGGAAGGAAACGTTCACTTTAAAAATATATGGCTTGCGATGAATTTGTATGAGGTTAATGAAATTTTAATACATTATAGCCAAATATGTTGTTAATGTAAATCTCAAGTTACAACATTTTCCGATCACCCAAAAAACCACGATAGTGCAAAACAAATCAATAATCAAAAACTTTGTCATATCGTGGAAATTTCAATAAACAATACAAAATTCTTACTCATTATCTGTGTTACTTAAAAATAGGATCAAATAAGATCAAAATACAGGTGTAGTACTGGAATAAACCAAGTTTAAAGGACAATGTGCCTTCCATTTATTTTCTATTGTAAATGAGTGGTGAGTCATGAAAAAGAGCTAATTCATTTCAGGGAGTGAACAGTTCTGATCCAATCTCTGAAAAGAACAGTTTTGCCCATCTCTACCAATGTCACGATTTACGATTAAAGTTCCTTACTTATAACTGCCATTTTACCTTGGCGTTCTGATGAGAGATACTGAAATCTCATATATAAAAGTCGACTGAGGACCTGGCATTTTTATTTATTTCAGTCGATAATCAGTTTTAAAGGCAATCTGAGTGTTCCGCCGTTTTTAGTTATTTATAGCCGTTGAAATAAAACAGCGTAGGCGCTTTCAAATTACTGATTGGTCTTCTCAACCGTTATTAAATGCATTGTTCGAAAAAAGCTCCAGCTGGAATACATTTTTTACCTCGATGGAAATTTCAATTATATCGCCAGCACACGATTTGGATGTGTGTGTCACAACCAAGTCTGTTATTCCATAAATGCTGAATGGTGTCTCACGACTCATTTCCCTGTCCATCTAACTGTTGTTCATATCGTTAACGGTCTAGTAATGGGCAAAAATGAAATTTAAAAAAAATTAAACTGTAAGTATTATTAAGTTACGCATGTTTTTCGTGTTAACTGAAGTAGTAGTTCTCTATTCAGTTCTATTAACTTCAGTACTGGTTGAAAAGTCGTACTGGGACGAGACTTCTGCAGTGTCAGCGTTATACGCATATCTTTGAATATAAAGAGAACAGCTGTAACAAGTCGAAGCCCTAATTACATCAGAGCTTGAGGACCGCTCAGTTAGGAAGGATTTTTGTCTATGAAATGCGTGGACAGTAGTTTGGACCCGTCTGACACAAAATTTCAATTTTTTCAGTCGTTCGTCATTAGTGCACACCTCCAGTACCTGCTTTGAATCACAACATCGAAGAAACATCAGTGTGTCATTTTACGTACCAGAATAAGAGTTCCACAAGTAGGGAATAAAAGACCAATTCTAACTCCTGAATCGATGAAATACATTGATTTTCAGCGATAAGCTCACGAATGTTTTACCGATAAATGTTTACATTGTACACTAATTTCAGATTTTGAATTCTGCTGCGTTATCAGCGAGATTGTTGCACTTGCATGCGCATAATTTCGATAATAAATATAAAGGTTTTCTTTTAGTTTTTAATATTAGTATAGACAAGATACACGTGTTCGTCAACCTGCCCGAACATATTAATATGTCATGGATAGTATATGAAGTTTTATAGTGAACCTTTCTGTTGGGAAATTTACTTTACTGTGGTCGGTCTTACTTTTCCGTCAATTGTTAAAACTGACCTCTGATTGTAATTTATATTAGCTCATTAGTATTGTAATGCTTCATAACTTCAATTACTCTGTTATAAAGAAGTTAAATAGAAAGTACTTTTGAGGATTCTGTCCGTGAACTTCAGGAGTTATATTTTGATAATGTAGCGTTTTCAACTGTTGATGTTGTTCTGGTGTAACCACAAACGCCGGAACGAAGAGGCGGACCGCAAGAGCAGAGAAGGCTGTGAGGAAACGGCGGCCAATGGTACGCGAAATTGTACCGTGCCGCGCCGGGAGCGCCCCCTGCAATACTTGAATAACAAAATGGCTCTGAGCACTAAGGGACTCAACATCTGAGGTCATCAGTCCCCTAGAACTTAGAACTACTTAAACCTAACTAACCTAAGGACATCACACACATCCATGCCCGAGGCAGGATTCGAACCTGCGACACTAGCAGTCGCGCGGTTCCGGACTGAAGCGCCTAGAACCGCTCGGCCACCGGAGCCGGCACTTGAATAACAGACGGTCCAGCTAGCCTCAGCCGTTCAGATCGTCCAGAGTCTGCATCGTGATTAGTGCTATACTGTCAGATTGTCGTGGTCCGTATCAAGTGTTTCCTTGAATTCGCTGTGTAGCAAGAAATGTACTGTTTTAATGTTGCCTCTCGCTAGCGACATTTGATGTAATAAAGTTAAGTATTGTCACTTTGCTTTCTAGAAATAAAACTACTAATGTTATTTGTTTGAATTGTTGTATAGCATTCCGAGGACGTAACATCCTCTAGGCAACCTATAAACAACGATCGGGCAAGACCCCACAGATGTGAATAGTGATCTTAATATGTGCTCCTTGCTCGGGCTCTGACCAACTATAGTGAAATATTGCTGTTTTTAAAAAACTATTAACAGCTTGATTCATCTCCCTACCTTGAACTGATAGTAGCTCGGAATGTGGTGTTCAGATTATAAATACCTCGCTGGCAAATGTATTTATTAGAACCTGAAGGCCGAAGGGTTTATTTATCTTTCTACTTCGATGTCGCAACAGTATCTTTGATCACAATTTATTGTGGTCGTAGTGATAAGGTCAAAGTCATTAAAATCAAAGTCCGCGATTACCGTGCAGTATTTACATGTGATGTAGTATACCTTCATGTTTTAAATTAATACACAGAGACAAGTTTTAATTATGTTCTACTGTTTTTCGAGCTATCCGACATGTGGATTAAAAACTGTTAAAAAGTTGCATAACAGATCTAAAATTAACGCAGACATATCTGAGGTTCACAAAAGCAAATTTACCATGTAATTAACGTAAATATACAACTGTAATGGAAAATTACGTCTTTGGGCAGTGTAACTCTGCAATTTGAGAGGTGAACTGCTGGATAATATCGTTTAGTGTAGTCTTACCAATACGAAATATGAAACAGACGAAGAACAGTATAGGCGAGGAAGCTGTGATATGCAAACCTGTAATGAATGAGACTCGACGTACTTGACTGTACATGGTTGCATGACTTAATAACAGTTACGACAAAAAACTGACAGAAAGAGACTTTGGCCTCAGCTTCGCCATAAAAACATAACGTTGGAACGTTCGATATAGTTTACGTTCCTAGCTTTGTAATCAGCTGTAAGTATTTTAAGCAACTAAAGATATGCAAATCATTCTCAAAACACTACGCCACCTACTGAATTAAATCGAAATGTAAACATAATGTAAGGGAGTGGTAGTACTCTAACACCAATTTATTGTTCATTTTAGTTTAATTACTTGCAGCTGTGTGGATCTGATTAAAAATAACTACTATGCGTCAGTACTTTTACAAATAAAAGAAATTTTGTCTGAATACAAATTTATGTAACTAGTGAAACGCCTGGTTGAATCCCCAGGACAGATCAGATAGTTGGAATTGTGGAAAGGGACGAAAAATGAGCGGCTGTCAGTTACACTCGAACACGTATAACTTTATTTAGTTGCCCAAACATTACAGCACAAATTTCCGAGCTTAACTATCGACTGAATATGTCACACAATCTTATAGCTCAAGGGCACAACCTCATTAAATTTTAAAACGGCTGAAGGCCCATGATTCAAAACACAACTACAATAAATTTTTACAAGGCAGAAAGCCCAAGGCCTTATCCTTAAATATTTTTTTTAAAATGAGGCTGAAGGCCCAAACAATCTGAGACTTAGCAAGTAAGGAATTTTAATTTGGGGCGGCTGAAGGCCCATAATTGAAAAACACGACTACAATGAATTTTCAAAAGGCAAAAGGCTAAAAGCTTTATCCAAAAAAATATTTTAAACAATGTAAGATTTGACAAGTAAGGTACTTTGAATTATAAAGCGGCTGAAGGCCCATTCTTTAAAACCCAACTAAAAGCATACAAATTCAAATCATCGGCTACGATTCATTAAAATACACACCCAAACACCAATAAGAAAAGGCAGTACAGCCAGCGGCGCTCAGAAGTTTCCGGGGATAGGTCGGCAGTTGATATATTAACGTTTGCTTAGGGGAGACAGGTAGTAGGCCCAATTATATCCGATCCTCCGGCAACCCAACCAAGATAGAGTCAACGGACCCACCGACAAGACGACTTGCTTTCCACCCGACCAGTACACAAGGAACTCCAAAGCCAAAACGTAAAAGCCGTAGCCGCCATAACCAAGTATGCGTAAGCTTTCAAGACTACACACACAAGTTGCATCGCGACAACACGGTGAGGAAAGCAAACTGCCTGAATTTTACGTCAGCGGACAGGGCAGGTAACCGGAACGCTAACGGCCACAAGGCAGAAAATTCCGCTGGTGCACTTGGACTTCAAATAACCAAAATACAGTTAAACTCCACGGGATGGTGGCCAAACTTTCGCCAACTCCAACACTCGCTGTTGCTCACAGGAATACCCCCGACAGCCAACCATGAAAACCAACGGCACAATGTGAACAGACTGGCTTTGGTGATCAAATCACCAATCAACTCTGATGTCCTGGGTCGGTGAGCCACGAACCTCATAGCAATCGGAATAGTTCCCACACACTCCGACACTGCATAGAGACCGCCAGCGGGCTCGGCCCACTGCGCCGCACAGAGATTCCTTGGCTGATCCACACCAACCGACCGACTGCCGCACACAGGCTAGCCAGAAACTATCAGCACTAGACAAAAGATAGTACAAGGTGCGAATATCGATACACAACGCTGCTGCCACACATAGAAAGAGGAAGAACCACGGAATAACCTCAATAACCGTGGGGAACCAAACGCATAGGAACAGTCAAGGTTTAAACCAACGCATAAGCTGGGGACAGCACTGCTCAACTAAATTTTGTAATTCAGTGTGAAGATAGAAAACAATTTTATAAAAGCAATTCCATCACATATGATTATTGTTTATTTAGAAATTAATTTCTGAAAGTAACACAACCGCATGTTGATATTTTTTATTCAGAAATTAATTTCTGGATTGGCAGAAATTTTCTAGGGAAAATAATTTCAATTTGTTTTTAAGACATTCATTATCTTCTAGCACCTTCAGGTCATAATGGAAGCGGCCAAATATTTTTTGACTTCATACTTTGCTATTTTCAGTATTTTGAAATTCATTTTTGTTCCTAGAGTTACCTTTATTACTAGCAACAAAATTTTCGAATTGTGACTTGCTTGCTCTTCAAAGGCAATTTTGTAAGAGTGTTAATGTTCTGTGAGGCTGTTGTTAGTCTGTTGCTAGCTAAGTGAGTTAGTCGCCCTCAAGGGGACGGCTTCAAAGTCGGTCAGTAAGTCGGCGTTTTAGTTTTCTCGGTGCTCTCCATAACAACTTAGCCTAATACCAACAGTAATTTCTATTGAAACTGACAATGGCCATGGAAGCCTACGACCTTTCAGTAATATTAGTTTTGCTATTTGTGCACCAGAGTAACTAAAGATGGTCGCTGTAGAGAAAGTAAAACGTACAGACTGTCAGTACCATAAAAAGCTTGTAAGTATGTTTGGAAAAAGCGAAATCTGTTAAAATTGAATGCACACTTCAATATCCGTAAGTGTTTTCCGAAGGTATTTGTCGAGACTGTAGCTTGGCATGGAAGTGAAATGTAGAAAATAAACGTTTCAGGCGAAGAGAGAATACAAGTTTATGGAAATGCAAGCTACATAAAAGTGTTGAAGGTTAGATAGATATGTTTTATGATAAAGAGATACGGAATCTAAATGAGAAGAAATGAAACTGATGGCACATCTTGAATAAAAATAGTGATGATTTGTTAGACTACAATCTGAGGCATTATGGAATCGTTAGTCCGTTAGTGGAGTGAAGTGTTGGGGGTAAAAGTTGTAGAAGGAAACCAGGTGTTCAGTGCAATAAGTAGGATAAAATAGATGTAAGTGAAGAGATGAATATGATTGCACATACTAATACAGGGTGTAGAGCTGTGTCAAACCATGTTTCGGACTGACGACCATAATAAACAGTAGAAGATGGAAAGTTGAAGACGACAACCAATAAACGATATATCATCTTCGTACATCCATATTTAAATTGGATGAAGGTGGGACACAGCTGGTATAATTTTTGTTAAAAATGAAACTCCTCCAGCTGTACTTAAGATCTAATAAACAGCGCCATCTTCAGGCCCCTACACTTTGATGAAATCAATTGTGTATGGCTAAGTACTAGAAGTCCGCGGTGAGATCAACACGTGCTCCACATGGATCTGTACTTAAGATTTTATATTTATTTGGCTACTAGTTTCGACGTTGCGTCAACGCCATCTTCACTCCCGTACACTTTGATGAAATCAATTGTGTGTGGTACTAGAAGGCCGCGGTAAGACCAACACGTGCTCCACATGGATCCATGTGTTGGTCTCACCGCGGGCTTCTAGTAATGAACCACACACAATTGATTTCATCAAAGTGTACGGGAGTGAAGATGGCGTTGACGCAACGTCGAAACTAGTAGCCAAATAAATATAAAATCTTAAGTACAGCTGGAGGAGTTTCATTTTTAACAAAAAAATAAACAATATAAGATGAAAGGCCAGTTACGTGTAGCAGAAAGAGAAGTGGTTACATTGATTTGTCCTCTCTTTCTCTCTCTCTCTCTCTCTTTTTTAGTCTTCTGACTGGTTTGATATGGTCCGTCACGAATTCCTCTCCTACGCCAACATTTCCATTTCAGAGTGCAATTGAAACCTACGTTATTCCATCACATCTCAACAGATCTCCTCCTATCATCTTGTCGCTTCATCTTGTCGGTGTTTTCCACATATTCCTTTCCTCTCCGATTCTGCAGAGAACCTCCTCATTCCTTATGTTATCACTCCACATAATTTTCAACATTTCTCTGTAGCATCACATCTCGAACGCTCTATTCTCTTCTGCTCCGGTTTTCCCACAGTCCATGTTTCACTACCGTACAATGCTGTGCTAAAAAACTCACGTTCATAGAAATTTCTTTCTCAAAATGAAACGTATGTTTGATACTGGTAGTCTTCCCTTGGCCGGAAATGCCCTTTTGCCAGGGCTAGTCTGCTGATTTTGATGTCCTGGCTCCGCCCGTAATTTTGCTGCCGATGTAACATAATTCCTTAACGTCATCTACGTCGTGATCATCGATCCTGATGTTAAGTTTCTCACTGTTCTCATTTCTGTTACTTCTCATTACTTTTTTCTTTCTTCAATTCACTATCAATCTATATACTGTACTCATTAGATTGTTCATTCCATTCAGCACGCCCTGTAATTCGTCCACTTTGACTGGGATTGCTGTGTCATCAGAGAATCTTATCATTGATACCAAATTCACCTCCAATTTTAATTCCACTCGAGAACGATTATTTTATTTGCATCATTGCTTCTTCAATATACAGATTGAACAATAGGGGCTAAAGACTACACCCTGTCTTAACAACGTTTTAAATCCGAGCACTTCCTTCTTTGTCTTTCAGTCTTGTTGTTCTCTCTTGGTTTTTGTACACATTTTATATTACAGTCAACCCCTATTGGTTACCCCCGTCTTCCTGAGAATTTCGAATATCTTGCACCATTTGTCGAACGCTTTTTCCAGGTCGACAAATGCTACGAACGTATCTTTATTTTTCTTTAATCTTGCTTCCGTTAGTAGCCGCAATGTGTGAATTGTCTCTCTGGTGTCTTTACCTTCCCTAAAGTCAAAGTCATCGTCCTCCCTATCAATTAAGTACAAATTGAGCATCTTATTCATTCTACCCCAAATAACGTTTTTCGGCAAACAGTCGCTCGGAAATACTATGTTTACTTACTGTATTGTGTGTTGGTGCTGACAATTTGAATCACCACTAATCGTCCCAGGCGCTTTACACGCGGGGTCAAAACTGGTCGCCTTCAAGCAATGTGTGCACAAAACTGCTGGTCGCTTTGCGTTCTGGAGGGCCCTTCTTTATACTGAGCTGGACGTGTCTTGCGCTGCAGGTTGCATGCAAGTCAGGCGAAGTCCCCTGGGGGCCGTGACTCGGGCGCCGGTTTGAAGCTCGATATCGCATGCAAACCACAAATACTGGCGCACCACTTGGGAGTCGGGAAGGAGCGGCAAGAGTGGGGGCAGGGTCTACTACAGTAGCCGAGTGGCGTAAAAATTGAATTTTGCCCGCCCGTCCTCCTCGCCGTATCCCAGCAGGGTTACGTAACTGATTTTAGATGCCTGCTCCGGCCGGGTACGGCGCAGGACTGAACGAAGGGGGAGTGTTGCGGCGTGTACGCTAGCCCAGCGGAACTGAATTGGGCTGCTGGTGACGACTGAAATGGAGCGCACAACGCAGTTTGACGACGCCGGGAAGACTGAGGAGCGCTAAGCACGAATGGCGTGAACGAGGGAGGCGCTCATGTGGGGATGGACTCTATGCTCGCTGCCACAGCTGTTGATCTGTATTGCACGTAGAGCTCGCATGAGATGATGTTAAAAGCAGCATTGAAGAAAAACATCGGCAATACTTACGTTTGCAATGTCCTCCTAAACTCTGGTAGCTAGCTGTCCTGTAATATCTTATAACGATTTTCGTGTGGAGGGCGATTGCTTCATTCTTTTAGAAAAATGTCAAAATTCCACAACAAGTTCTTTATTTGTTTAGATTCAAAATTAAAGAATTAGCCATCAGCCCGTATTTATTTAAACGACTGATATCAATGTCCACATCTCACAGTTCATACAACCCAGTATACACCCAAGACAGCGAGAAATGTACTTAAAAGTCCGACCCGAATTATTACGTGATCTGTAGTCGATGCTCTGCTACAATATATGAGTTTCACATTCGGTCGTTTTTTTTTTCAGTGGATTTCTAATTAAAAAAACTGCTTGACAACTATTCCATAGTTAAATATGAAATGCCAAGCAGAATTCTACAGAAGCCGAAAGTTCACACGCATTTATCTCTCCAACTAAACACTTCACAAGCCCGCCCGGTTGGCTGTGCGGTCTAACGCACGGCTTTCCGAGCGGGAAGGAGCGCCTGGTCCCCGGCACGAACCCGCCCGGCGGATTTGTGTCGAGGTTCGGTGGATGTTTTTAGGCGGTTTTCCAACTGCCTCGGCGAATGCGGGCTGGTTCCCCTTATTCCGCCTCAGTTAAACTATGCCGGCGATTGCTGCGCAAACAAGTTCTCCACGTACGCGTACACCACCATTACTCTACCACGCTAACATAGGGGTTACACTCGTCTGGTGTGAGACGTTGTCTGGGGGGTCCACCGGAGGCCGAGCCGCACAATAACCCTGGGTTTGGTGTTGGGCGGCGGAGGGGTGAAGTGTACTGTGGTAGTCGTCGTGGGCTTGTGGACCACTGTGGCTGCGACGGGGACAGAGCCTCTCCGTCGTTTCTAGGTCCCCGGTTAACATACAATACAATACAAACACTTTACAAAGCTCAAACTTCTACAATCCGTCCGTAAATGCAGCTGCTTTCACGGCAATACCAGTAACTTCTTCATTTTACTCATAACGTAGACGGACACGTCCAACATGACCTGCAGGTCCGATAGCTAGCCAACGACTGACTCCCTCCCGTTCCTTCTAGGGCCTATAACTACCTGATAGAGCGCGGGAAATGCTTAGCTCTGATTGGTTGATCAAAATGACCAGCAAATCAGAACTATCCTTCGAGATTATTCTCGCTCCAAAACTGTCCTAAGCCAATCACTATTCCCAGTTGCATTAAAGCCATTTCAATATGCAAATATTAATATAATGTTTAACAAAACCAAACGAAAGGAAAACTAAACTTGAAATAAATTTAGAAACTTATTACTCTGCGAACGACTATTGTCGCTGTCTCCTTACAAAAGTAAGTATACTTAGACATACGTCATCAGCAATTTGGGTAAAACACAACTTTCCCACGACACAGTTACGTAATGATGTAACATGATATAATATCGAATTTTTTCGTACGTCCCACATACACGCTCTCACTCGTTCTCATTTACTCACACAGCAACACTTTAAATAAATACTGATGTTTTCTGCATTTCATATAACGAAAAATGAAAAATAGTTAATGTTTTTAATTATGAAACTCTAAACAAATTGATCGAACGCGCTGTGATTCCACATGATACTATAAGACAAACTGTTATGAATTCTAACTGACTTTAATCTTACAAGTGTCGGTTTGGGGTGTTTTAGATAATTTTCTCTAACTCTGAAAGTATGCCAGCTAGAAAGCTGAGATTTTTACACAATCTTATTTTTAACAAAAAAGGTCAGTATATTGACTTTTAACTAAATTGAATAATATTTAATATAGTTTATTTAGATTCTTAGGAACTTGAATATTTTGTCGCTCGGATTTACACAGGTACCGCTTCCCACGGCTAGGCTAGCGACGGGTGCGAATGAGTCACGCTAAGATAAAAGCGGCTGTTTCTATCACTGCCAACGGCTCCAAAGCTACGAGCCGTACTGCGACGTAGTGCAATAAATGATATTGCGTACTGACTTGCGACGTTACAAAGTGTGAAACAATTCTAAGTGTACTTTCACTATAAGTTGCCAAATAGTACGCTTATCACTTAGCCGAAAATTCGCTTGATACCTTATACACATAATTGTTCAACTTATTCATACCATGAAGATAGACATTCAACAATGTTTGTCACTACTACTTTTTTGTGTTCGCAGAAAACATTTACAGAACAATGATTTCCCGCCATGTCTATTCGCTTTTGACATCATTCCGGCAGCTGCTGTATTTGCGAAGCAAACCGTTCTTTGGGGGTATCCCAGCGCCACTGATGAACAGTTCCGTCAGGTTCGTCATAGGTGGTAAACTTCTTATTCCACATGACCTCTATCATTGCGTCTTGTAGGGTATAGTTGCACGGTGCCAGATCTGTCGAACAGGAAAGATGTGGCAGCACAGCAAACCCTAGTTTGGACATGGTGGCAATGGCCAGGCAACTGGCTTGTGGCAGCGCATTGTCGCGTTGGAGCAGAAATCCCTGGCCCATTTGCCCTGTGGCTTTGTTGAATGCGTCGTTCGAGCTGGCGCAGTGAATTGCAGTACTGATCATTGTTGAGGGTCGTCCTGGGAGGGAGGCAATCCACCAGCAGTCCTCCTTACTAACCCCAGAATACATTCGTCATTGGCTTCTAGAGGAATAGAATTAAGAAAGGAAATATGTGTATTCAAACCTGCGAGAAACGGGAATAAATTTCCAATTATCACCCAAGTTTATGGTGAGTGGTTTCCGGGACTACCATGGCATGGTGCTGGCATATTAGCTCGTGAGGGACAAAACCGCTGCGAAAGAATACTACCGAAATCAATTGACAATGCTGTCAGAGCTCGTCCAGATCAAGCGTCACAGGAAGCTAGGCAAGAGAGTCGCTTTGCTCTGCGGCAATGGCCCTGTTCATTCTGAATGGCACACAATTACACATGTTGCTTCTTTCGAATATCAAATTTTAGACCGCGCCCCAATTCCCATATTCTCCTTTTATGGAAGGTCTCCAATGAGTTCTTTCTCCTTGCTTGCCTCTGACAGGCATTTTCAGAATAATGTCGTGGTGATTCCCGATGTGAAACGTTTCCTGAAAACTAAATCGCAACCTTTTATAATCAAAGCTTATGCCAAGCTTTCTATCGTAAGAAATGTCTCGCACTGGAGGTTGTGATATTTTTTTTGTGGGAATTGACATTTTATAACTATGCCCCGTAGTAAAAGAAAACTAAAATCATATATGGTGTTAGTGAAGCCTGGCGTACTTAAAACAAAGTTACGCTAACTTCCTGCTGGCTAATCTCCGGAAAGGTTACGCGGCTTTTGCCTTCGATTTATGCAAACTGTGCTGAACGCAACACAAAGCCCTATCAAAAGGCCGTCGATTCGCCACTGTCACAGCAAAGCGAGTAGAGTAAAAGCCACTCTGCCGGCGAATCGGACACGCGACGCTATCTGATGGACGTCGTGCATAAACACGCCAAAGATAGTGGCGCCTTTATGGGCCGACCAGGTCCTGATGTGGGCGCTGCATTTGCTGTGCGGCGATTGTAAAACTGGCTGCCACAACACAATGTTACGTAACAAACGTGTCTAGAATTATTGTGCACAGAATTTAAGAGATGAACATCTGAAGCCGGCATAAAGTAACAGTCTTTATATTTTTGGAAGTTACAGTCATGTAGAAGCGTCTAAATGACAACACTTTCGGTATTTCACCGTATCTTTCCTCTCGCATTCTGCTGAAGCTTCAGCTTCATACTATTCTGTGACAATCAATCACATTCCATACCATAGCACATGTCAGAAACATCATATGCAATATCTGTAAATACAGCGAATATTACGTCAATGCCACTTACATGGTATGTTAGACCAGCCTTGACTCCTACTTCAACTCCACTCCAATTCACAACGTAACACTTATAAATTATTTACAAATAAAACCACTTAAATCGCTTAAATATATCCATCCACTTCGAACTTCCGGCTCGACCTGCCACTACACTCAAATGTTCTTTTTAACTTGTCGGTTATTGGCATTATCACATCATCTGATCAAGAAATTCGCAATAACATTCATGAGTTGAAGTATGACTCTCTCAGATGCTAAATATACTCGAGAAAAATTAAATTAATAATAAGCAGAGATAACACTCCTCATAAATCTTAGGTGTAAATCAAGTTCGTTATGAAAATGAATCATATCACTAAAGAGCAAATACTTACGTAAAGATCTGTTTTAATTATACAAACACACCACAAAAGAGAACAAATCACATAAAAGTGTGGGATGAAAGTCGTCGTATATTTCTTTTATAATTTATTATGAAGCGAGTAAGGAAAAAGAAAAAAGGAAAAAGAAAGAAAGAAAAAGACTGCGCCATCAGTTCAAATCCCGGACGAGGAACGATATGGTTGCCACGGCAGGGAGTGTTATTAGCGAATTATATCCATACCTTGCAAAGTTTTAATTTATATGATTCTACACCGCTGAGGCATAGATGATATAGTAACTGATTCCGGACTTCAGTTTATAAGTCAGTATATCGTCAACAAATTAACGATAGTTGAGGTGGAGACGATAAAAGAAAATATGAAGAAAAGGTTCTGTGAAAAAGATAAGAAAAAGTTAATAATGAACAAAAAATGTAAATGTTAGGATATCTCTTCTGAAGTCAGTTTTCTGTAAGTGGAAGGTGGACGATCAATAGTTAGGACAAGAAGGGAACAGAAGATTTGATATGAGGTTCATCAGAAGATTGTTGAATATTGGATGGGTATTTTAGGTAATTAAATGCGATGTAGTTAATTAAAAAAGGGATAAAAAACACTAAGCTGTCAATTCTGCTATGCAAGATACATTTACTGTACCATGTATACAGGTCAGCTTCAAAAGTATTGCGCCGGTGATGCGTGTGTCGTTTTTAAAAGCTGTTTCTTGCTACGTGGGGCCAGAAAGTTCTTCCACACACCTTCCTTCAAACTGCTTCTGAGCACACATTTTGCAATACTTCACCTAAGCGTGATACTCTAAACAACTGCCTTCCCAGTCCTTGTCAGAATCATTTCACCCAAACAGGAAGAAATTATTTAACTGAAGAGTAGGTTGAGGAATCAAGGAACAGTAAATATGGAGACCAAGGTTTGAACATAGTATACAGATTCAAACTCAACCGAGTCCCTGCACATGATAGACTAGCGTGAGGGGTTGCATCAAGTCAGCCCATAACACAACGAGAGGTGGCGTTTTTCGCAAAAGCCCACGTTGTTCACAGATGCATTTAGGGTATTAAATTACTGACTTAATAAACCAGTGAACAATTTTGACATAAGCCAGAATGTATTTTTTTTTAATTTTTAATTTTGGTAATCGATTTCGTTCTATAAGACAATTACTCAAACGAGAGGCTCTAGATGAGGCGAGGAGTTAGTGCACGGCGCCACGTGTAGTATCGATGTATCGATTGCTGCATGTCACGAACAAATTTATAATTTATTGCGACCTGGACGGCTTTTTTCTTTTTTTTTTTAAATAAACCGTGTGTTAAGACGTTAGTTGGAATGGTATTCAACAGGACGCTACTGCTGGTTGGTCGTACAGTATAAGACACATTAGTACGGTCAGATTTGGAATATGATGTTCCTGACATGTGTTACGGCATGCAATGGTACTGTTTGTTATAGGATAAGAATGAATTACTTGAAAATGACTACAGAACCGAAATTACATCAGTGTACACAAGGGACGAAATGAATAGTCAAATAACGAGAGTGCTTCAGTTTGGACAAATGTTTTTGTTTCCAAAATAATGATATTAATCTTGTGGCGGATATGCGACGCCACAATTACATTATACGAATGTGTAGTGTCTGTTCTTTCGGACATGTCACAGTTAAATGACGCGGGTAACCAAGTAGGATAAATAAAACCATAAGGTCAAGGAAAACAAGTTCGCCGGTGTACTGAAGTTGTGGCCGTGACATCTGAATCTATAGGGCAGCCCTCAGCTGCACTCATCGAGTGCGTGTTGTTCGTTTATCTGCCACTTCTCTGCGGGGGTCGCATACATGTTACGGAGCAAGAGACATTGGGAGCCGGCTGTCGGTCTATCGTTACGTTGATGCCATTTACAAAATACCGCACCCACAGGGACGCTGTAGATTCACCAGCAACTGGTGAAAGCTGTCGGGTTCCCATTTTATCGCTGCTGTGATTGTCTGGCTGACGGCGCCCGGTGGATGTTAGCATTATGCTCATCAAAACTAGACATGATTGTCTTAATGGGATTTCCGCGATCGTTCTTTAAATAAAAATATGGCATTTCAGTCTTTGATCGCTATTTTTTATTTTAGCATTATGCTCAGCTGACACAGCTACAGGTCGATCATGTGTGTGAGCGACGTGTTCCGTTGGTCAGTCTGCTTCGTCCGGAGATGTGTTTTTTTGATATATAGCTGTGTCCTATATCATGTTCGTGTTGCTCGAGGAGTTGTGTTGGTGTTACATAACGCACATGAGATAGTGTCTTCTCAAATTGTGTATGTCAGTTCGATGCTCTCAGGTGTAAGTAAGAGGGGCCAGTTATGACGGGTTAAGTTTCGTTCTCGTCCGCTCCTATTTATTAAAACTTCTGTGAATTGTGGCCTGCAGTGTACTTTTGTCTGTAATCATGTTTTTAAGTGCGGTAAATAACTATCAAGCTTTACTGAGACATAAGATTTGCATGTTCTGAAGTTATCTGGGGCACAGATGCCATGTAGGTTCTTATCTAGTTTCCCGTGCATACGTAAGGTTTAGTGCGCCATTTGCGCCGAAGTATGCAAGCATTTCGATGTGTTTAAAGTGATATTATGTATACGCCATGTACATTCTTGAGTAAAAATTTTCTGGAGTATGTAATTGAATAGTAACTGTTAATATAATTTTTTCTTTCGATCTTTTTTTAAGTTATCAGGAAGAGATAAGATTTCTTAAGATGATTCTTGTTCACAATATGGCTCCGGATGATGAAATAATTTTTAATGAATATGTTCGCATAATTAATTGAAACAGTAGCTACAACAGATCTATCGTGCTTATCGCTGCATGACAGTGTGTTGATCTGAGGAGTTCCAGATAATTAATCCAGTGAGTAACTTTATGCTCAGTCTCTCTCTGATCATACGCACGATTTTTGTGTTCATTTGAAATTCTATCAACTAAGCTGATAGAATTTGGTCGAATTGGGATTACCACATGAAAATGTTTGTTGGCATTCATGACCATTACTAATTTCGCCTGTTATAGGCACGAGATCAAATGACAAGTTAATTGTGTTTGTTCCAAATTTTACATATGTATGGAATGAGAGAAGCAGATTAAAAATTGCCAGAGTGCTATTTTATGAAAGGAGGAGATCCTGGTCTAGTCTTATAGTCTTTAAAAGGAAAATTATTTATGACTGCCTTGTTATGAAGACAGTTAGCGATTTGTGATATAATGAGCACAAACTACTGATTATGATAATATTGTTTTCCGCAGACGTATCACAGCATACACGTACTGTGTCACTACATGGTTTATAGATGATGACCGTAATGAATACATGGTGGTCCAAAACAGTCTGAAAACTTTTTAGGGATTTCGCAGGGTAGGTTGTGATGAGAAACAATTGTTAAGAAAAAATTCCATACGCTGCGCCGTTTCCAAGTTAATTAGCATTGGACTTGGCTAATTACGCCATTGTGCGCGCAAATTCATGCGGTCCGCCAGACACAATTAGTGTCAGTTCTTCTTTCAGTGTAAATGACAGCGCACGAGACTGCTCGGCGTTTTGCACGGGTTGAATCGTTGCTACCGTCTCATGTCCAGTTCTTGTATCGTTGTCTTTTTCGGTTGTAGGAAAGAAAATGAAGATCACATATGGTGACGCCGTCTCTGGTGGTTCGTTTAAATGATTGCGTGTAACGGCTTGATTAGCTAAGTTAAATGCCAATTCACTCGAAAAAAGCACAACGTAACAATCATTTTTCAGTACAGCCTACTCTACAATTCCCTTACAAGTATTTGAGACTGTTTCTGACCAGACTGTATTTGCAGTTCTCTCAGACTATGTATACACTTCCGAGTTAATAATTTCGTTTTAAATATTTTGCTCAAATATTAGATCTAATTTTTGAATTTTAATATTGGCCATCGTCTTTCCTGTATCATTGTGGTTTTATAATGTGTCTGAGTTTCTTATTTGTTATTTTAATATAATATGCATGAAAGATCACAGCCATACAATTTTATGTCATTTGCAAGATTAATTTTTTTCAATTTATTAATTTTTTTATTTTCAGCCAGTTGCAGCAAATATATTTCGAGATTTAACTGCTGTAACCAACCTGCGTGAACTTGCTCTTGCAATGAAGTTCAAAGTTGTTTTTATTTCTATTAATAAGTGTTAAAGTTGAATATCTTCACTAAAGCAACCAGATCCCTCAACTCCCCATCTTCGACACTTCTTGGCGTTTCAGCGTGAGGTGTACGATAGAGGCAACGACATTACTGGATATTTCTAACGCTTCCCCAAATGTACTCAGCGTATCTTCGTGATAAGGTTACCTGTCTTAAAAGATTCACTTTTAAGTTCCCTTATGATTTCTGTTATTCATTTGTATGACTTTTTCTTCACCGGTTATTTCTTTGGTACGATGCAATCCACCATGACTTCCTCTACTGTAAAAAACTCTTCATCACAGAGTAGCACTTACACCAGGCATCCTGAATAGTGGATATATTCCACTCTATCTTCCTCTAGAGTTTCTGCCGTCGATGGTTTACTTCGCTATCCCATGATGTCTTAACACGCATTCTGTCGTCCTGTTCCTTCTACACTACTGTCTGCAAAACACCCGGAATCAATGGTCTGCAACACGCCACGATAAGAGAACGTTTAGAACAGCGGAATCATGATAACTGGTAGCGTACACGTAGGCCCAAAAGCGTCCTCTTTTATGTGACCGGACAGTTCAGCGTTACGCAATGCTCAGTCTGCGTGGAGCCGTCATCGAAGTGAAGACTTGAAACCAAGTGCCACTATGCCTCGCCGACAGGGTAGAATATCGGCACGTGAACGCTTTCGCACTGGGCAGAGAGATTGGTCTTCGGGAGGAGGGTCAGTCGTTCCGCGACACTGCGGCTCGAACAAAAATGGTTCAAATGGCTCTGAGCACTATGGGACTCAACTGCTGAGGTCATTAGTCCCCTAGAACTTAGAACTAGTTAAACCTAACTAACCTAAGGACATCACAAACATCCACGCCCGAGTCAAGATTCGAACCTGCGACCGTAGTGGTCTTGCGGCTCCAGACTGCAGCGCCTTTAACCGCACGGCCACTTCGGCCGGCGGCTCGAACAGTGCTTCAACAGTGAGACGTATGTGGAACCAGTGGAGAGAAGAGGGCCGTACACGGTGCCGACAGGGTACTGGACGACACAGCGTGACCACATCGCCAGATGACTCACCAGCTCGCCCGCTTGGTCGTAACGGTCGGAATAGTTCTTCGACAGTGTTGACGCGATACTGGAGCACTGCAATGTGGACATGTCTGCGTCGGCGGTTCGATACCGTCTTCTAGTGGTGGCACGCATACCAATGCGTCGGCTTTCATTGACCAGAATACACCAACGCTGCAGACTGCGATGGGTACGTGAACGCTGAGACTGGAGAGCTGAGGGGCAAAATGTAGTGTTACCGGGTGAGTCCCACCTTAACGTGTCCTACAACAATGGCTGCATAACGGTAGCCGTTCGCCGCCGCCGTGCTGACCGCAGTCGTGCAGACTGTGTTATTGTGCAGTATAGCCGGCAAACGCTAGGCCTGATGATTTGGGGTGCCACTGCCTATAACTCGCGGTCTCGCCTCCTACATCTACAGGGCAGTCTGAATAGCTACCGCTACTTCAGGGAGGTCTTACAGCCCGAGGCACTGCCTCTGCTGCAAGCCGTTCCACATGCCATATTTCAGCAGTACAAACCTCAGCCGCATGAGGCGAGGAACGTGCAAACCTTCTTCGAAGAACGACGGGCACCACTTATTCCCTGGGCTGTCCATTCCTCTGATATGTTGCCCACCGAACATATCTGTGATATGGGCGGTCGACAACTTGTTTACTTGCTTCGCGGACGCGTCTACAAACCGCGTGGCAGAGTATTCCACAGCATAATATTAAGGCGCTATTTGATTCCATGCCACGACATCTAATACTACTCGAACTGAATTTCCACAGTTACAATCCATGCAGAGGTCTGTAATGCTAATCATTTGTGTAGTGCCATGTGCGTAATCGATGGAATAAATTTCATTGTGATCACGTCTCTCGGTTTTCGTGTTCCATTTTTTTTTCAAACGGTAGTGTAGTTAGTGTTTTCCACGTATTGCTTTGTTAGATCTTTCTTCTTAACAGTCCGTTGCGTTAAACGATAATGCCGAAATTTAAGTGGACACACGGACTATTCCGGTTTGTGGTGACAATAGCAGCGCATCTCTCAATTCGTTTGATGTTTGGTGTCGTTCCTATGTGATAATGACTCCACACTCATATTTGGCGTTACGTTTAAAAATATCCTACACTTCCTAGAACCCTTCCAACACATTTAAGTGTACCATTCGCTTTCATTACTACAGATTTATCTGTTCATTCCATTTCATCTCGATTTTTTATTGTTCTAAATGCTTCTTGGACTATATGACATCTTCCAGAACGTTAAAACTGCTCTTGTATCCGTGCTTTATCTTATGCTCGTAATTAGTCATTTAGGTCTACATCTGCCACAGCTATTTTGGGAAAACAGTGATAAACCGAATCATCGTCAACTGTGTAAGATAGGTGCCAAACCTGTTGGCATATGACCTACAAGCATGGAATCATGCATGGAATCATGCATGGAATGTGCATTTGAACATTCGTATCGGTCTAAGAAGTGCGGAAGTAATTTTTTCTTTCGACATAGTGGATGATAACAAGGGCGCCCTACGATTGTTTGTAGGGGACGGGGATAGACCTGGGGCCATGAAGTATTTGTAATAGACTTGCGGAAAAAATTACAACACAAAAAAGTTGTTAACATAGACTAATGGAATTTTGGGAATACATTTGTCAAGCTAACACAATTAAATGATTAACATTGTAACTTTACAGGTCAATGTCAGCACAAGATAAGCCATAGCAAATGTGAAATGATGGTGCATTTATTACTAGTGTAACCGCCACAATGTTAAATCCAAGCATGTAAACGTGCATAAACGGTGTTGTATAGATGCAGGACATGAGTTTGTGGGGTGGACTTCGATGTGTGTTGCAATTGCTTACTCGGTACATGGGCGGTTGATGCTGTTTGTTGACGACAGTGGAGTTGTTGTCCGATGATGTTCCACATTTACTAAGAGAAGATCTGGTGATCGAGCAGGCCAAGAGAACATGCCGGCACTTTGCGGAGCATGTTGGGTTACAAGAGCGGCATATGGGTGAGCGTTACCTGTTGGAAAACACCAGCTGGAATACTGTTCATAAATTACAGCACAACAGGTAGAATCACAAGGTAGACCTATAAATTTGCAGTCAGGGTGCGTGAGATAGTGACGAGAGCGCTCCCGCCGTCATACGAAATCGCAGCCCAGACGATAATGTCAGGTATAGGTCCAGATTGTATAGCACGGAGACAGGTTGGGTGCAGGTCCTCAACTGGGCTCCTTCTAACGAACACGCGGCCATCGCTGGCACCAATCCAGAACCAGATTTCTTCAGAAAACACAACAGGCTTCTATCTTGTTCTCCAATGAGTTCTCGTGTAACACCACTGATGCCGCTGGGCAGCCGAGCCGTCTCAGGCGCCTTGTCACGGTCTGCGCGGCTCCCCCCCGTCGAGATTCCCTCGGGCATGGGTGTGTGTGTTGTTCGTAGCGTAACTTAGTTTAAGTTAGATTAAGTTGTGTGTAAGTTTAGGGATCGATGACCTCAGCAGTTTGGTCCCATAAGACTTAACCATAAATTTCCAATTTTTCGAACACCATGAAGTCGGAAATGACACTGGTTTTGGATCAGTGGAGCGCACGCTACAGGGCTTCTGGCTCGGAGTTGTCCCTTAACCGACTTGTAACAGCTCGCTGTATCACTATGGTGCCAACTGATACTCAAATTGCTGCTGCAAATGCAGTATGTGCACCAGAGCTATGCGCCGAACACCATGGTCTTTCCTCTCGGGAGTGATACTTGGTTGTCCAGAGCTTGGTCTTTTTGCGACCGTACTTTCTCGTGACCACTGCTGCTAGCAATCACGTACAGTGGCTACATTCCTACCAGGTCTTTATGCAATATCGCGGAAGGGATATCCAGCTTCTCGTAGCTCTATTACGTTCATTCGCAGTAAGATGTTGATGATAGCGTCTTTATCTCCTTCTTGACCAACATCAACTCACCACGTCCAATCTCAAAGTTTACTAACGTTCACGACCGTTCCAGCGGGCATTTAAAGCAAACATGATTTGACTCCTCATAGTGGCGGTTCGAGCACCACTCTTTTGCGACTAGGGCGAAATCTGAACAGGCGTCATCTTTCAGGTGTAGATAAACGCATGCTAACTTTCGTTTATGTCACACGATTCCTTATTGGAGTTTCAATTTTTTCTACGTCAGTGCGTTTTCGAAGACGAATGGTGACTTTTAAGTAACCATAAAACGTTCCATTTCCTATCCTGTTAAAAATCTACGTAATAACGACTTTCAAATAATGTTCTCAAAAGTAAAACACCCTAGTACGCCAAATCTTTTTCGCCCACTAAGAGATAGGAGAGGCAGCGGCCTCCTTTTGCAGGGTATGGGCACCCTTCGCTGATAATGAAACATGGATTTTTATATCATTCTGGAATGTAGACAGCAGTTCATCCAGTGACATCATTCAGATTCACCGGAAGTCGGAAAAGCTCAAAGAAACATAATCTGCATTTCCATACAGATGGTTCACAAAACATTTTCTGTTGCAGTTTAAAACTTACGCAACAATGATATTTATGAAAAAAATTAGCAGAAAATGTTTGTGTAGAGATCTCACATAACACATCTTTGAACTGCACCTTTAATAGATAACAGGTCGATAAGTGACTCTTCAGTTGCTGCCGGCTGTGATGGTAAATTCGGACGCACAGAATTAGTCTCCAATCGGGCGCTAAGCTAGCGATGCGTTGTCCTATTCAGATATAACATCGGCTTGAGCCTTCACAAAAGGCAGAGCCATCAGTTGCAGGACGTTATTAACGTACCGTCGGATTGTCAAAGTGGCTATAATGAAACAGAACATGTGTCCATCAAACGAACTCTCGCTATACACCACGGCATCAGCATGCGTGAAATGCGACGTCAAACTATCGACCTCGGCGTCGTCTGCGTTGCCTCCAAACACAGATACGTCGATCGCCGCCACCAAGAGAACCACGGGGCTTGCCACTAAGGACGTTCTGCGTGGCACCGGGGCCGCTGCTGGTGACAGCGCTATGTCTGTGGCAACGGTAGTGCGCTGCTCACAGCAGTCGCCGCAACGGTCGGCATGCAATTACTTCAGGGTCTAGCAGCTATCGACCAACTGTGCTGACGCATACACAGAATGCTCTGTACAGGTCGTCACCTCTTGCGTAACACTTGTAATACTGGAAGTTGTGGTTGCTGGCCCTTGTCGGTGCCTTCTGATAGTGATCGTGTCCGCTGTACGTGTTGGAAGTAAAGACATTCCTGCATCCATTGCCACCACCTCTGAACGATGATAGCGTCGACAGCACCGGTTTACAGCAGAATAACAGTTTAGAGCCCTCAATCACTCGATGAAATCCTTCGAAAGTGCATATAATTCATCAAATTGTCGCAGTGTGGCCAGTTCACACTGGACGTCATCGAAACGGAATGAAAAACGACATCATCAAGCTCTCGTGTGTTCACACTAGACGGAACGTTAACACATACACTTTGATTAGTTCAATTCTGACCAGTGAATATTAGGTCAAAAGATACCTTCCGCATTTGTAATAGTCGCAATATACACGGCACAGTCACATTCACGTGACCACCCCCTATGTTCGACGTCAACCTGAAATAAAAAATCACAGACGGCATGTGGCAGCTCTAGCTGATGGATTGTATGTAAAGCATGTCAAGGGGGCGCGGAAAAACAGTGCAGTCGTTATCATAATGCAGAAAAGGAGAGATTTATCTGACGTCCAAAAAGGCATGCTCCTTAGCGCTCGAGACAAGGGTGGTAGCATTTCTGAAATGGCTAAGTTTGAAAACCGTTCCCGTGCCGCCGTGGTTCAAGTGTACCGCGTACCGCACATGGCAAAATGCCGATATTCGAAACTGGTGCCGAGGCAACTGTGTTACACCACAGGGCATAGATGACGTCAACGAACGACAGTGCAGAATTGTGAACAGACGAATACTCGCGCAACTATTGAGCAACTGCCGGCTTTTGCGGCCGAGCGGTTCTAGGCACTTAAGTCCGGAACCGTGCTGCTGCTACGGTCACAGGTTCGAATCCTACCTCGGGCATGGATGTGTGTGATGTCATTAGGTTAGTTAGGTTTAAGTAGTTCTAAGTCTAGGGGACTGATGACCTCAGGTCTTAAGTCCCATAGTGGTCAGAGCCATTTGAACCATATTGAGCAACTGACGCCCAAATAAACCAAGGGACCTCGAACAGTGTCTCCTCAGCGGTCGTTCAGCGAACGTTGCTGCATATTGGCCTCCGCAGCAGGTACCTCGTTCTTGTTGACTGGTGTTCATCGCCGCTCGGGGTAGCCGCGGGGTCTTAGGCGCCTTCCCATAGTTCGCACGGTATCCTCCGTCTGAGGTTCGAGTCCTCCCTCGGGAATGGGTGTGTGTGTTGTCCTTAGCGTAAGTTAGTTTAGTTAGATTAAGTAGTGAGTAAGCCTAAGGGCCGATGATCTGAGTAGTTTGGTCCCACAGGAACCTACCACTACTGTTCATCGGCGACGAAGCCTGAATTTGCACGCAAATGGCGCAACTGCACGTCTGTTGAGTGGCGACAGGTGGCCTTTTAAGATGCATCACTTTTATTCCTTGACTTGCGCCATAACGTGGTGGGGTTTCGGGTTCCGCTGAATAGGTCAGGAGTTCACTACACTCAGCTGGCGGCTACACGGGTAGCGGAGGCTGTGTGGCGCGGACTGGGCGGTTTCTTAGGTTAGAAGGCCTCGGGAAATCTCAAAGGGTGCATGGCAAATACAGGACGTACTTGAATCAAGGAACAGTCGGAATTGTAGTTGTAAATTGTTGTAGTTGTGCTGGGAAAGTCCCTGAGCTTCAAGCGCTAATAGAAAGCACAGAAGCTGAAATCGTTATAGGTACAGAAAGCTGGCTAAAGCCTGAAATAAGTTCTGCAGAAATTGTTACGAAGTCTCAGACGGTGTTCAGGAAAGATAGATTAGGCAGAATTGGTGGTCGAGTGTTTGCGTCTGTCAGTAGTGGTTTATCTTGTAGTGAAGTCGAAGTAGATACTCCGTGCGAATTGGTATGGGTGGAGGTTATACTTAACAGCCGAACTAAGTTAATAATTGGCTCCTTCTACCGACCCCCAGACTCCGATGATATAGTTGCGGAACAGTTCAGAGAAAATTTGAGTCTCGTAACAAATAAATACCCCACTCATACGGTTATAGTTGGTGGGGACCTCAACCTTCCCTCGATATGTTGGCGAAAATACTTGTTCGAAACCGGTGGTAGGCAGAAAACATCTCTCGAGATTGTCCTAAATGCTTTCTCCGAAAATTATTTCGAGCAGTTACTCCACGAAACCACGCGAATTGTAAATGTTTATGAAACACACTCCACCTCTTAGCCACAAACAATCCAGAGCTGATAGAGAGCATCATGACTGATACAGGGATTAGTGATCACAAGGTCGTTGTAGCTAGGCTCAATACCGTTTCTTCCAAATCCACCAGAAACAAACGAAAAATAATTTTATTTAAAAAAGCGGGTAAAGTGTCACTAGAAGCCTTCCTAAGAGACAATCTCCATTCCTTCCGAACTGACTATGCAAATGTAGACGAGATGTGGCTCAAATTCAAAGATATAGTAGCAGCAGCAATTGAGAGATTCATACCTCATAAATTGGTAAGAGATGGAACTGATCCCCCATGGTACACAAAACAGGTCCGAACGCTGTTGCAGAGGCAACGGAAAAGGCATGCGAAGTTCAGAAGAACGCGAAATCCCGAAGATTGGCTAAAATTTACAGACGCGCGAAATTTGGCACGGACTTCAATGCGAGATGCCTTTAATAGGTTCCACAACGAAACATTGTCTCAAAATTTGGTAGAAAATTCGAAGAAATTCTGGTCGTATGTAAAGTACACAAGCGGCAAGACGCAGTCAATACCTTCGCTGCGCAGTGCCGATGGTACTGTTACCGACGACTGTGCCGCTAAAGCGGAGTTATTGAACGCAGTTTTCCGAAATTTCTTCACCAGGGAAGATGAATGGAATATTCCAGAATTTGAAACACGAACAGCTGCTAGCATGAGTTTCTTAGAAGTAGATATTTTAGGGGTTGCGAAGCAACTGAAATCACTTGATACGGGCAAGTTTTCAGGTCCAGATTGTATACCGATTAGGTTCCTTTCAGATTACGCTGATACAATAGCTCCCTACTTAGCACTCATATACAACCGCTCGCTCACCGATAGATCTGTACCTACAGATTGGAAAATTGCGCAGGTCGCACCAGTGGTTATGAAGGATAGTAGGAGTAATCCATTTAACTACAGACCTATATCATTGACGCCGGTTTGCAGTAGGGTTTTGGAGCATATACTGTATTCAAACATTATGAATCACCACGAAGGGAACGATCTATTGATACGTAATCAGCATGGTTTCAGAAAACATCGTTCTTGTGCAACGCAGCTAGCTCTTTATTCGAACGAAGTAATGGCCGTTATCGACAGGGGATCTCAAGTTGATTCCGTATTTCTAGATTTCCGGAAAGCTTTTGACACCGTTCCTCACAAGCGACTTCTAATCAAGCTTCGGGCCTATGGGGTATCGTCTCAGTTGTGCGACTGGATTCGTGATTTCCTGTCAGGAAGGTCGCAGTTCGTAGTAATAGACGGCAAATCATCAAGTGATATCAGGTGTTCCCCAGGGAAGCGTCCTGGGACCTCTGCTGTTCCTGATCTATATAAATGACCTGGGTGACAATCTGAGCAGTTCTCTTAGGTTGTTCGCAGATGATGCTGTAATTTACCGTCTAGTAAGGTCATCCGAAACCAGTATCAGTTGCAAAGCGATTTAGAAAAGGTTGCTGTATGGTGTGGCAGGTGGCAGTTGACGCTAAATAACGAAAAGTGTGAGGTGATCCACATGAGTTCCAAAAGAAATCCGTTGGAATTCGATTACTCGATAAATAGTACAATTCTCAAGGCTGTCAATTCAACTAAGTACCTGGGTGTTAAAATCACGAACAACTTCAGTTGGAAAGACCACATAGATAATGTTGTGGGGAAAGCGAGCCAAAGGTTGCGTTTCATTGGCAGGACACTTAGAAGATGCAACAAGTCCACTAAAGAGACAGCTTACACTACACTCGTTCGTCTTCTGTTAGAATATTGCTGCGCGGTGTGGGATCCTTACCAGGTGGGATTGACGGAGGACATCGAAAGGGTGCAAAAAAGGGCAGCTAGTTTTGTATTATCACGTAGTAGGGGAGAGAGTGTGGCAGATATGATACGCGTATTGGGATGGAAGTCATTAAAGCAAAGACGTTTTTCGTCGCGGCGAGATCTACTTACGAAATTTCAGTCACCAACTTTCTCTTCCGAATGCGAAAATACTTTGTTGAGCCCGACCTACATAGGTAGGAATGATCATCAAAATAAAATAAGAGAAATCAGAGCTCGAACAGAAAGGTTTAGGTGTTCGTTTTTCCCGCGCGCTGTTCGGGAGTGGAATGGTAGAGAGATAGTATGATTGTGGTTCGACGAACCCTCTGCCAAGCACTTAAATGTGAATTGCAGAGTAGTCATGTAGATGTATGTCCCATCGAACTGTTGGCCGTTGGCGCGCAAGGCGTCGATCGTCTCTGAGCAAACAACCTGCAACAATAATCGGAACTCCCAGGCCGGAGGAGGGAGCGCTCCGGTCTGGGAAATGCTTTCGTGGCATTGATCTCATGATCTCGTCTTTCTGGAAGGCTCAATGGGTCGAAGAAAGTAAGCATCTATCCTTGGGCACCATCTCCAACCCCACATGCAGTTTGTTTTTCTCGGCAAGATAGCATCTTCCAGCAGAACAATTCAACGTGTCCCACAGGTCGCAGTGAATGTGCATGACTCGAAATGTGCCAGGACGAGTTCATCGTTTGCCTGGCCACCAAACTTCCCGAATTTAAACCAAATCGAGAATCTGTGGGACCACCTCGATAGGCCTGTATGCGCCATGGATCCTCAACCGAGAAATCTAACGCAGTTGGACACGGCACCGGAGTCGGCGTGGCTCCACATCTGTGTCAGTACCTTCCAGAATGTCGTTGACTCTCTCCCTGCACGTCTCGTAGCGGTTTGCAATGCAAAACGTTGTTGTTCGGACTTTTGACGGCGTCACACTAACGTGACTCGACAGTGTCGTAGGGGAGAGCGTTGTACGAGGAGGGCAGCGTACCTGGGAACAGTTTACTGGCCCGTGTTTCAGTATAATTTACGAATCTGCATTAGAAACGATCATAAAGAGTTTCAGGAATTTTGTACTCTTTCTATTGCGAGACAGTAGTCTATGTTTCGTGCAGTGTTTGTAAATATTAGAGTTCTACAAATGTAAGCGCTGTATAATATATTATGTTATTTAGAGAATACTGTTAATTCTTCAGTTACACAATTCTGTGGTCTGGATAATTCTATATGTTTCTATAAGTGATTGCATAGCGTGTGACGGTTAAGCCATGCTTCGTCAGTTGCGTGCTATTTAATACTTGAAATAGAAGATTTTCTAGCATAGAACACATTATATTTACCAGTGACCTGAGTTTCTCTAACATATTAAAAATTTTCCCTGTTTTTTAAGTTGAAATTCGTGTCAGTGGCCAATAGTTTATATTTGAAAATGTTTTTAACTTGTAATTGGTTTTTGAAAATACATTTTCTTAATCTGATTTCACTTACAGATTATTGGTGTGTAGTAGGGTAATAAAGTAATTCATGGGCTATTAAATACAGTATTGGCGAGATTTTCTCGATTACAACGCTTTCAAATTTGAGTATTTTTTCCTAGTACCTGACCACGTTATACCATGTAACAGTTTCTCACATTTGGAAACACCCTATTTTTCCGAAGTAATTTTTGCAATTTCAGGAAAAGATTGCAGCACACATAAAGCGGATGTTATTTCAAAATGGAGTAATAAAATATGTTCATTTTGTTTTACATGGCTGGCTAGAGCCGAAAGTTTGAAAGTGTTCCAAAGCCTCTATGACAAAATAAGGAACTAGAAATAATCGAATTTAACAATGGCGGAACCAAAATTCAAATCGGATTTTCTTGACAAAGCTAGTGAAGTATATTTTCCACACTACTGAGAAGTGGAAGGTTGGGAAAAACGATGTATTTGGTTTGCTCGGCATATTCTTTAATGGAGTCTTTTCATGTGCTCAGGCCAGCTGTGATGCTTTTTCCCGCTCGATATTTCGAAGACCGACCCAATCGTCTTCTCCAGGTGCTGAGAGCAGTCTCATAACACTCATTCGCTGTCTGGGCTTCAATTAGAATGGTATTCGAAAAGTTTTGTCAGTAGTGGGTCGAAGTTTTCAAAGGGAAAAGAGGTAGGTAGGTGACAGTTTCGGAAGGAAATTGCTTCCACACATCGAGATATCCTTTCAACTCAGTTATTGACTGCTGCGTACGGGTGCACCACCTCCGCTAAGCGAACTTTGCAACCTCCTGGCCTCAATGTGCTTTGTAGACAACAGTTATCATTCCTCCTTTGTACGAGGCAGCACATCTGTTTAAATTAAGAATGACCTACAGCCCGGGGCGCAGTACGGCACCACCTGTCGCTAAAAAATTAATGCAGTAACAATTTCTTTCATAATTAAAATTAAGCTACGTTATTTTGAGGAGCCGATGATTTACAGATTGTAAAAATTCTTGAAAAGTCTTGCTTGCATACAGCTGAATTAATCAATTCATTATACAGCCGGTTTAAGTCACAAACAGATCGTCTTCAGGGACATTATAACATCGTAGTCAGATATGTTATAATTGATAACCACCACTGAGCATCGTTTCACAATCCAACACCTCCAGAAATCTCATTACGAGGTCAAAAGATACCAGAATACGGTCTGTCTATGACAAACTTGTGTAATCAATTGATTAATACAGCTGTATCCAGCAATAATTTCTCAATAAAATTAATCTCCTTTGTCGTATCCCGAGTGGCGAGGCGGTGGAAGTTGGCTTCCGTGAATACTACGATCCACATTTCGAAAGATAGCTCATTTGCAGATATTGCCACCAGGAAATAAGACGTTATTCCTTTGGAGAATACCATTACTGCTCGAGGTGGACGGAGATCCCAGAACACGAAGGACAATAACATTTGAGTGCTCTCTGATGTATCCAGTGCTAAGCAAACAAGGAACTGACCATGAATTCTTTCAGGTCCAGATCTTACGTAACCACTCGTTCTACTAAGTTTCTAAGATACAGTGCAGAGATAGTTTATTTATTAATTAGAGTCAAATACATAATTATTTTCGTTTGGTTTCATCGGTCTTCTAAATTGTTTACTGCGGTCCACAACGACTCTCTTCAGCTCATAGTAGGACTTACATCCAACGTTCCTCGTTATTTGTTGACTATATTTCAATCTCTTTTTTTCCCCGACGGGTTTTGTTTTCTACTGCTTCCTCATATCATCACACATTTCCTATCGCTGTGCCTCTTACAGTTAGTGTTTTTCACACCGAACACCATCTCATTTCTTATCTGTCCACCCACGATTAGCTTTCGGGATTCTTTTTGTAATACTCCACTTCAAAAGGTTGGATTCATATTTTTTTTAGTTCTGAATCCGTTGTCTGTCGAAATTCAGAGTCGGCTATGGGTGACTTCTTTCCTAGGATATTTATTACCAAGTGGGACCGTTTATAACGGGCATCGATAACAGAGGTTTCTTTTTACTTGTATATCTACCCCGCAGAAGCCGCCGTACGGTGAGTGATGGCGTGCACTTCGTGATCGAGTATAATTTCCTTCATTTTCCGCAATATTTAGGACTGTACGTGAAAAAATCGACCGCTTGAGAAGCGTACGTGTCAGCTCGTCTGGAATGTGTACTGTCTGCCATTTTCCGTGCCACTTTCCTCTCACAAAATAGACCGGCGTAACGTTTGGCGGTAGCTCTTCTAAACTAACCAGCAAGATTAAAGAATGTGGCAAATCAAGATTTTATAACATAGCGGATTCATAGGGAAAATACATTTCGTTAAATCTTCTAATAATTCTTATTCTGTAATTATTTTTGTGTATTTCAAAATAAAATTATCGCTCTATAGCGGAGTGTGCGCTGATATGAAACTTCCTGGTAGATTAAAACTGAGCCGGACCGAGACTCTAAATCGGGACTTTTGCCTTTCACGGTTCCTACCTACCGAGCTGTTCCAGCTCTACTTCCGCCAGTACCTAGTCTCCTCCCATCAAAACATCACAGAATTTCATCTGCGGAACTTGCAGGACTGGAACTTCTGGAAGACACGATACTGCGGAAACGTGACCTAACACAGCCTGTCAGATGATTCGAGAATGAGTTTTTCACTGCACTGGAGTGTGCACTGCGGCTGAGCCAACTCCCCGCAACAGCCTTTCTTCCAGGAGTTCTAGTCTTGCAGGGTTCGCTGAATAAATGCTGTGAAGTCGTGCTTTGTTAGCTTGCTACAAAAGGGAAGGGTCCCGAGATCCAGTCTCGGTTTTAATGTGCCAAGAAACTGGATATTTTAATGCACGAGGGAGTGCCGAAAAGTAATGCCTCCGAGTTTTTTTATGTGAAAACTGTTAAAGGTTTTAAAATAAAACAAATGTTTTTAACATGTGCGTCTTTATTCTTCATATGTACATATCTGTACTCCTCGGGTTCTGGAGGACTCCGAGTTTCAGTGTTTAACGCGACAGTGTGTAAAGCAACTATGTCGGCGCATGAGAAACGGCGTGCAGTAATCGGGTTTCGAATTCGAAGAGTTCGTCCACACGTGCAGCCACCCTCCCCTTTAGAGTGACTGTGCCAGCTCACACAGGAGCACTACGAAATCTGCAACAACCCGACGTCTTGGGTTCATTGTCTACATCTACATCCAAGAGACTTCCCTGCAATTCACGTGGAAGAGGGTTCTTCGACCTACATTCAGACTATGTCTCTACCGTTACACTCTCTAACAGTGCGTGGGAAAAATGAACACTTAAATCTTTCCGTACAAGTTCTGATTCATTATGATGATAATTTCTCTTTATATAGATTCGCGACAGTAAAATGTTTTCACATATAAGGGAGAAAGTTGGTGATTGCAATTTCGTGAAAAGATCTCACCACAACAAGAAACGACTTTGTTTTAATAATTGCCATTCGAACTCGTTTATCATATCTGTGACACTAGCTCCGCTGTTTCGCTATAGTACGAAACGAGCTGCCCTTCTCTGGGCTTTTTCGATGTCCTCCGTCAATCCTATTAGTTCAAATGGCTCTGAGCACTATGGGACTTAACATCTGTGGTCACCAGTCCCCTAGAACTTAGAACTACTTGAACCTAACTAACCTAAGGACATCACAAACATCCATGCCCGAGGCAGGATTCGAACCTGCGACCGTAGCATCCTATCTGGTAACGATCGCATACATCACAGCATTACTCTGGGAGAAGACGAACAAGCTTAGTGTAGGAAGTCTATTTAGTAGACCCTTTCTATCTTCCAAGTGTTCTACCAATAATACGTAGTCTTCTGTTTACTTTCCCCACAACACTAACTATGTGATCGTTCCAGCTTAAGTTGTTTGTAATTGTAACTGTTAGGTATTTAATTGAATTCACAGACTTTAAATTTGTGTGAAGTACCATCTAACTGAAATTTCATTTTGTACTCATGTGGATGTCCTCATACTTTTACTTATGAAATACCATTGTTACGTTCCGCACCACACAGACATCGTGTCTAAGTCATTTTGCATTTTTTTTTTACCTCTTGATGACTTTATCAGACGTTACGTGACAGCATCATCTGCAAACAATCTGAGAGCGCTGCTCAGATCATCTAAATGCTTGGGGAACTCCGGATATCACCTCTGGTTTACTCTATGATTTTCGGCCGATTACTTAGTACTGTGATCTTTCTGAAAGGAAAACGCGGATCCTACCTCACAACTGAAGCCGTAGTTCAAAGGTAAACAATATGATTAGAGGTCTTTTGCGAGGACGTTGTCAAAAGCCTTTTGGAAATATAGAAATACGGTATCAAATTGAAACCCCTTGGCGATAGAACTTATTACTTTGTATGAATTAAGTGCCATTGTTTCACAGTAACGATGTTCTTTGAATGCGTACTGACTGTGTGTCAAACACAGATAATTTGGAGGTAAGTCATGATGTTCAAACACGTTACATGTTCCAAAATCATACTGCAAATCGACATCAGTAATATGGGTCTGCAATTCAGTGGATTACTCCTATTTCCTTTCTCGAATATTGGTGTGACCTGTGCAACTTTCCAGTTTTTTGATACGGATCTTTCATCGAGCGGGCGGTTGTACATGATTGCTAAGTATGTGTGTCAGCATACTCAGGAAGGAACCTTATTGGTATGCTATCTGGACAGGAAGATTTGCCTTTATTAAGTGCTTTAAGCTACTTCTAAGTTACTTTTGTTGGCAGTTGTTCTCGATTGGAATTATGGAATATATACTTCGTCACCTTTAGTGAAGCCATTTCGGAAAACTGTTACATAACCAAGCATTAGGAGTGCTGTCATCAGTAGTACTACCACTATTGCACAGTGAAGGGACTCTTTATGTCTTCTCGCTGTCTTGTCATCGATCTTCCTACATCCCATTTTCATCTGTTTACAAAACTTCAAGAACACCTCCGGCGCTTTACCTTGATACCGATGAAGTGGTGCAAGCAGAGATTTTTACTGTGACGCTATCAACAAACCGGGCTGTAGTTGGGAGAAATGTGTTCGTGGCTAGGATGACTGTGTTGAAAGAAAGATATGTAACCATGAAGAATGAAGAATAAAGTTGTAGAATGTTAATAATGTTTGTTTTATACGAAAAGCTTTAAGATTTTTCTCATAACGGAGGCTTTATTTTTCAACTCCCCATCGTGATTTCACTGTAAATCGCTGCTTGCACTGCTCATAAATATTTAAGGGTTGTGCGACAGACCAACGGTCGTTTAATCCAACGAAAACTGGTGGCTGGGGCTCTTTTTCAGTATGTTGTATTTATTTATGTTGATAGACAGAAGAACGCTGTAGAATTTGAGTGGTTTTGAGATATAGTGAAAGGGTACAGTACCGCCCGACATTGAAAATAGGTACAACATACTTCATTATTTTTGTCAGAACAACACATTTTTTTTTGTAAAATAACTCAATTTCAATTAATACAGCGAAGCCGGATACCAGTGTGGGAAAGAATGACAATTTATTTATTTAATTGATCACATGTGCACTCCCACAAAGTAAATCCCTACATCCAGTTTGGTGAGATCTGTGAAATGAATGAATGTATGGTCGTCTGCTAACCACAGATAGTGAATGTGAATATATGATTATCTTTGAGACGATCCTTTGGCCACCTTTGGTGGGACCAAAGAGATGAAATTTACCTGAGCATTGAGCGCCTGAAATGTGGCTGACCAATATGGTAACAAGGTGCTCCCCCCACTTCAGCAGAGGTGGAGAGGACCTCGAGAACGGCCATGTTTCGGCACTCTGCTGCTGGATCTTGTGCTGTTATGACCTGTTTTAGTTGTGCTCCGTAATGACGAAAGAGTGGAGACATGGTATGCATGTGGAATATTTAAGAGTAGTTTGTAATATTAATTTCTCTATTTCAGGAACTTTTGTGGGGAGAATTAAATGTCAGGCGGGTAATATTAATGGGATTGTAGTAATCTTCAGAAGTGACCAACGGTCACAATGAAACCACGTGGAGCAATAAGTTGAAATACTTCCGTGTGCTTAAGTTAAGCTGAATTACTAGCGTGTGTACAATAAGTTGAAATATTTAAGAAATAGCGTGTGTACCATAAGTTGAAATATTTAAGAAATGGCGTGTGCAGGACTTGGAATTAGAGACGAGTACTTCCACGTGGTGAGTACTGTGTGAGTCTCAATCTGTGTATGAGGCAAAGGATAAAGAGAAGTACTCGTCCATGGTATCAGTAGAGGACTCGCGTGTGTGATGAATATGTTCTTAATGTTACTTTGCGTGATATGATTCCGTGTGACGCTAGATTTAAACTCTGAGAGAGAATTAAGGTGAGTCGGCCGTCTATCCAGCAACGCCACTTGGCTAGCATTGCACAGGAAGACGTGGATATATCTCCAGAGTTCATAGTAGGAAAGTAGAATTACGAAGTGGGGCAGTGTCGTGTGAAACTGGGATAAATATTAATTGAAGTGGGAAAGCTGAAAGTGATAATGTTGTGACCATTCTCTGTGTAGTATTTCCTATTGTAGTGTGATGTATGTCATGTAATTTGGGTATGTGTGGTTTGCATGGGAGAGTAGCAAGGTAGTTTCAAAAGATTAATGGGTTATGCTTGTTCCTTCGTTACCGCTCGGTCTGGAGGAAAGTTTAGTGATGATGATTGTGAGAGTCGAAGTGTGAGGTATAATAAAAGGTCCACCATCCTATCCAGAAAGTGCACTGTAGCGTTAAAATAATTACGAGACCATAATATAGAGATTCACCATTGTAAAGCCATGCCCACTGGGGGGAATTTCTCATGTGTTATTGTTGTAGGTTATAGAATTTGTGTGTTTAGGTTAGAGAATTTATCGGAATAAATAAGATAGTGAAAAGAAAAAGATTGGTGGACTTTTCCTTCGAACTGTATGTTGTCATAATGTCCAGAATTTATAATGTGTGCGCCATTCATATTCAGTGCGGTGGCCACGTGTTGACAAAAGCCGTTAAGTAAAAGACAAAAAGAAAATGTGGTATTGCCAGTGCGTAGTGTACAGTCAGAGTTCTGTAAATTACTGATAGTCAGATGCGTGTTTCCGTTGCGTATTATTCATACAAGAGGATAATTTGTAAATAAATTGTGAGTACAAGAGTTCATGTTACTCGATAAATTAAGAATGAATCCACTCGCTTGGCAGACCACTCATCTTGCAGGCCTGACTGCTTGATGCCACAGTATGAGCAAGGCATGTGGGTGCCTCTCAATAGTGTACACGATACTGCTTCTTATCTATCTTTCTTTGAAAAGGAAATGCAGTACATTTCGAATCCCACATTCTTTTTACCTTGTGGCACATCGCCTGGTGTTGCTGAGACTAATCGCTCATCAGGACAGCACGAGGTGAAGGTGCAGTGCAGTGCAGTGAGCATCCACCAGTAGCGTGAAGAGTGTCACCAGGCCGAGAGCGACGGGTGACCAGTTGGGCAGGAACTGAAAGTGTGAAAGTGGTGAACTGGGGTGTTACCAGTGTGGTCAAAATATCGGGTGTCCCAGGAGGAGTAGACAATATCCAGGGATGTGACAGGAACGATCATTCGAAGCAAAAAAATCTAGTAAACATGGGCTCTAAAGCTATACCATAAAACCTATGAGAAACTGATCATCTTCTCTAGTGTGAAACAAATCTCTTTTATTGAAAAACTGCTCAAAGGTCGTAGGGTATGCGTTTCAGAGCCCATGCATACTAGACGGTTTTGCTTAGAGTGATTCGTTCCTGCGTTAACCCTGATATTGACTGTTTCTCGTGTAAGACACTGTACCAGGTGGTCCATGCACGCCGTCTTCAGTTGATCTTGGTTAGCCCTGGATGACACACACGCCGAAAGGTTTGCCGAAGCAGAACGGTAAAGGGGACTCCACATCAACAGGGAGGAGACCTTGCTAACCGTAAGATTAGCGCTTGAAAACAAACGCTTCACAGCTATAACTGGTCCTATAGCTCGTCGCTATAAAACTTGCTGTACGAGGGGCGCCGGGTTTGATTCCTAGACTCGAGAAAGATGTCTGTGTAGAAGAATGATTGGCCCTAAACAATTATCTGTTTCAAGGCGAATCAGCATGTGACATCTATTTTATTAACAACAGATGATGCATAAATTCGTGCTTCATAATTGGCAGTATTATATAAATGCTCTCATACAGAACAATGAATGTCATAAATTATGTTCCTTTAAACTTGTGTTATAGATTGGCAGATCTTTATAACTGCTTTATTCACAAGTCCGGTGCACCTCTTCTTTGTCCCAACTACGATGATAAATTACTGGGCGAGATCTAATGACTTTCATAACATTAACAATAATGACATATTATTATTATTATATTTACAAATAATAATGTATCTAAATACAATAGCACCATAACACTTTCGTTTATACTACATTGAAGCCAAGCTTGCCATGCATTGGATGTGCACCAAAGTATTCGATAACATTCCGGGCAACATCGGGTGCGCCGCAGATTGGCCTTTCCACGACACGTTGTACCTCGAAACGCTTCTCAAACGCGTCTCTGTACGTCTAAAAACATGCTCGGTATGTAGACTTCGTGTTGGAAAACGTTGTGAATACAACCTTCGGGCCTCAGCTGCATTGCGGTGCGTCTCCTCATAGATCAAGATCATATCGTTGTAGTCTTCTTGGGAGTCCATTGCAGTTGTTACCTGTTTGACTATAAGACCTGACTCGAATTACAAACAGTCAGCCACGCGACCTTATCAGAGCAAAACCAGGACGAAAACGCACGTAGATGGTGGCAAAGCTCGCTGGAGTTTCGCTTGTACGTGCACTTCCCCTCTGGGCAACAGTGAAGAGGCAACCATTCTTGACTAACGTATGCGGGAAACACAAAAGTACAGAGGACGTTTTTCGTGGACTACCTGGTATATGTACTCTCCAGTGGTCATGCTGTACGCTTTCTTAAGCAACAACACTGTCATCGGCTTTCGGACTCTAATGCTGATTGGGGTGGGAGGGGGGTTCTCTGGGTAGAAATTGGAAGTTAAGCAATGAACACGGCCATGCTGTTGTACTTCGCCGCACAGTTGTTCCTCGGCTTGTGTACTACCTTTCCCTAGACCTCTTTGCTATATTTTTACATTCCTAACTAGTGAAGCACGCCAGCAATACTGTTTACACTTATACATTTTAGGATACCTTATATGTGATGGACAGAAATCTTCGGCCGAAATTTTTCGTTGTAATATTATTCGTTCAGATCTGTAAACCTAAGCTTGTATGTTAATCATCCAAATTACAGTTTAATAAATTCTATGCATCCGCAAACCAAATTTATTTTTCTTGTTGACAGCAACAATTGCGTTAAATTTCATATTTGTGAGACTATTAAATTATTTAAGTATGACATCCATTGTATGTGTTTACCCCAGTCAACGGGTCACTTGGTTCTAGAAAACAAACTTTAGATCGTCTGATAGCCCAGAGGATATGACACCAGCAAGGAGAATATGTAAACCTATTAGCTGAAACTGGTCAATGTCTCCTCCTCTCTAAACATATAGCTCAGGCCTCTTCAGTCAGGCTGCGTTCCCAGATATGAGACATCACTGACGTAGAGTGCTCGCGGCATTGCCTCCCGCTCACGTTTTGACGTCATTCACGTCTACTGGCCGCCCCGACCCAGCACTGCCGCACTCCAGTGACCACAGCAAGGCAGAAATACTCAAATTTGCAGCCGCCCAACAGCTCTCGGTTAACGCTCACTTCATGCTCGCCTTGTTGCACCTGTCAGGTCAGCTGGCAATAAAACAACTGCCATTCTGCCGCGCCGGCCTTTTAAATGAAACTCAATTATTTCGTTCACTAGCACATAAATGAATCTCTTTCACAGACGACTGCTTTTTTTTTTCATTCCTGTAGAGTGCACATAAACAATATGCTGTTCGTTTCTGCTGATGGCGATTTCACCATTTTATATGTTACCGTTACCTTGCCTTTCAAACACTAAAACCGAAAGATATTATACGTATTCATGCTACCGTTCCCTTGCCTTTCAAACACTATAACCGAAAGATATTGTACGTATTCCATTCTGCAATACTTTTGTTGTTTCACACACCTCGCATGTCATTACCACAAGTTTACAGTCTGTACACAACAGGCGCTGGATATGAAAGAATATATGTGAGGTTTCTGTGTGCCGGATCGGGACCCGAACACGGAACATTAGCATCTGTGAACCACATCCTTACCGGCTGAGCAATTCACGCAACTACTGAGATTTGACCACACAACTCTGAGCTTGTCGATACCTGTGTCTCACAACACACACTCTACTGCAGTGTCAGTCTTCTGCTTCTGTACTCATTAAGCCACCTTGTGGTGAGTGATCATATGTATGTAATATGTTGCCCAGTCTTCTTAGGTCATAAGCCCTCTGTGTTCCTACAGTAAACCTCTCCGTGATACACCGTAACTCCGTTGTAGCGTTTACCACTGCAGTTTGCTGAGCAGCTCTGTAACGGTGTTCCATCGACTAAACGAGCCGGTAAATGAACACAATGCTCTTAGAAATTTTAAGGTTCAAATGGCTCTGAGAAATATGGGACTCAACATCTGAGGTCATCAGTTCCCTAGAACTTAGAACTACTTAAACCTAACTAACCTAAGGACATCACACACATCCATGCCCAAGGCAGGATTCGAACCTGCGACCGTAGCGGTCGTTCGGTTCCAGACTGAAGCGCCTAGAACTGCTCGGTCACAGCGACCGGCAGAAATTTTTATCTAACTTGCTGAGGATCCTAATGTGATGATCGATACCCAAGAACGGTTCGAACAAGAGTTTTGTAAGCCAAACCATTTCTGTCGCGGATGAATTACGTTTCTATAAGACTCTACTTATCTACATCTTCGTTATACCCCTCAAGCTACCTAAAGTTGTGTTGTGGAGGATACTTCTCGTGCTATTACCTGATGCCCTCTAATCAGTCCCACTCGCGAATGGCGAGTGTGAAGAACAATTGTCGGTAAACCTCTGTATTAGCTCTAATTTTTCGCAGCAAATTTTGTATTGTGGGCGTTTACAACTGTACAACTGTACCATGAAGAATAAGACTGCTTCAACTGTATGATAAATCTTTAAGATACAACTGGTTTCGCGGTGGCCGAGCCATATCTTTAGGAAAGGTAAAGGCTCCAGGGAGGCAGTTCTCACGTTCCGATTGATAATGGAAGCAGACATATGAAAGAAACAAGACGAGTTTTAGGATTTGTGGACCAGAAAAGAGCGGTCGACAATGCAAAATGGTGGAAGATGTCTGAAATTTTGAGAAAATATAAGTAATCTCTAGTGATACGATTGTTCTCATCAGAATCGGCAATAAACCAGCACTGACCATTATAGTTGAGATATACATGCCGACGCCGCAAGCTGGAGATGAAGAGAGAGAGAGAAAGTACATGAGGATATTGAAAGAGTAATGTAGTACGTAAAGGAAGATGAAAATATAGTAGTCGTGGGTGACTGGAATGTGGTTATATTGGAAGGAGTAGAAGAAAGGGTTGTTGGAGAGTACGGACGTGTAACTAGGAACGAGAGAAGAGAAAGACTAATTGAGTTCAGTAATAAATTTCAGCTTGTAACAGCGAGTACTCTGTTCCAGGATCACAGGAGAAGGAAGTATACTTGGAAAACGCCAGGAGATACGGAAGATTTCAGTTAACTTTCATCATGGCCAGACAGAAATTCCGAAATCAGATATTGGATTGTAAGGCGTACCCAGGAGCAGTTATAGACTCAGATCACGGTGTAGGAGTAATGAAGAGTGGGCTGAAGCTTAAGACAATTAGTCAGGAAGAATCAATATGCAAAGAAATGGGATACGGAAATACCGAGAAATGATCAGATACGTTTAAGGTTCTCTGAGGCCATAGATACTGCAATGAGGAACGGATCGGTAGGCAGCACAGTTGAGAGGAATGGATATCTCTAAAAATGGAAATCACAGAAGTCGGAAATAAAATCCCAGGTACGAAGAAACCATGGATCACAGAAGAAATACTTCAGTTGATCGATGAAAGAAGGAAGTACAAAACGTTGAGTGAAATGCAGGAATACAGAAATACGAGTCATTGAGGAATGAAGTTAATGTGAAGTGCAGGGAAACTAAAACGAAATGGATGGGTGAAAAATGTGAAGAACTCGAAAAATAAATAGTTGTCGGAAGGACTGGCTCAGCGCATAAGAGAGTCGAAATAACCTCCGGTGAAATTACAATCAAGTGTGATAACATCAAGAGCGCAACGAGAACTCCATCCTTAAATACAGGGGAGAGAGCGGACAGGAGGAAGGAGTGCATTGTAGGCCTCTATGAGGGGGATGAATGGTCTGATCTCACAGAAGACGAAACAGGAGTAGATTTAGAAGAGACAGGGGATCCAATATTAGAACCATAATTTAAAAGACTTTGGAAGATTGTAGATCAAATAAGGCAGAAGGTATGAGTTAAATCCCGTCAACATTTCTAAAATCGTTGGGGGATATGGCAACAAACGGCTATTGACGTTGGTGTGTAGAATATACACTACTGGCCATTAAAATTGCTACACCACGAAGATGACGTGCTACAGACGCGAAATTTAACCGACAGAAAGAAGATGCTGTGATATGCAAATGATTAGCTTTTCAGAGCATTGATACAAGGCTGGTGCCGGTGACGACACCTACAACGTGTTGACATGAGGAAAGTTTCCAACCGGTTTCTCATACACAAACAGTAATTGACCGGCGTTCCATGGTGAAACGTTGATGTGATGCCTCGTGCAAGGAGGAGAAATGCGTGCCATCACGTTTCCGACTTTGATAAATGTCGGATTGCTGCACGCGTTGGTCTAGAGCCAATGACTGTTAGCAGAGTAAGGAATCGGTGGGTTCAGGAGGGTAAAACGGAACGCCGTGCTGTATCCCAACGGCCTCGTATCACTAGCAGTCGAGATGACAGGCATCTTATCGGCATGGCTGTAACGAATCGTGCAGCCACGTCTCGATCCTCGAGTCAACAGATGAGGACGTTCCCAAGACAACAACCATCTGCACGAACAGTTCGACGACGTTTGCAGCAGCATGGACTATCAACTCGGAGACCATGGCTGCGGTTACCCTTGACGCTGCATCACAGACAGGAGCGCCTGCGATGGTGTACTCAACGACGAACCTGGGTGCACGAATTGCAAACCGCCATTTTTTCGGTTGAATCTAGGTTCCATTTACAGCATCGTTATGGTCGCATCCATGTTTGGCGACATCGCGGTGAACGCACATTGGAAGCGTGTATTCACCATAGCCATACTGGCGTATCGTCTGGCGTGATGGTATGGGGTGCCATTGGTTACACGTCTCGGTTACCTCTTGTTCACATTGACGGCACTTTGAACAGTAGAAGATACATTTCAGATGTGTTACGACCCGTGGCTCTACCCTTCATTTGACCCCTCCGAAACCCTACATTTCAGCAGGATAATGCACGACCGCATGTTGCAGGTCCTGTACGGGTCTTTCTGGATACAGAAAGTGTTCGACTGCTGCCCTGGCCAGCACATTCTCCAGATATCTCACCAATTGAAAACGTCTGGTCAATGGTGGCCGAGCAACTGGCTCGTCACAATACGCCAGTCACTACTCTTGATGAACTGTGGTATTGTGTTGAAACTGCATGGGCAGCTGTATCTGTACACACCATCCAAGCTGTGTTTGACTCAATGCCCAGGCGTATCAAGGCCGTTATTACGGCCAGAGGTGGTTGTTCTGGGTACTGATTTCACAGGATGTATGCACCCAAATTGCGTGAAAATGTAATCACATGTCAGTTCTAGGTATAATATATTTGTCCGATGAATACCCGTTTATCCTCTTCATTTCTTCTTGGTGTAGCAATTTTAATGGCCAGTAGTGTATGAGTCTGGCAATGTACTATCTGATTTCCGGAATAATATCATCCACACAATTCTGAGGAATGCATGAGCTGACAAGTGGGAGAATTGTCGCACAATGAGCTCAGCAGCACATGCATCCAAATTGCTGACAAGAATAATGTACAGTAGCATTGGAAAGAAAATTAAGAATATGTTAGATGACGATCAGTTTGGCTTTAGGAAAGGTAAAGGCAATAAGAGGCAATTCTGACATTGCAGCTAATAATGGAAGCTCGTCCGAAGAAAAATCAAGACACGCTCATAGGATTTGCCGACCTGGAAAAACGTTCGACAATGCCAAATGGTGCAATATGTTCGAAATTATGAGGAAAATTGGGATAAGCTAAAGGGAGAGACGGATAGTATACAATATGTACAACAAACAAAGATGTAAGACAGGGATGTAGTCTTTCGCCCCCATTGTTCGATCTACACATCGAGGAAGCAATTATGGAAATAAAAGAAAATTCAGGAATGGGATTAAAATTCAATGTGAAAGGATATCAATAAAACAATTCGCTGATGAAATTGCTGTCTTGAGTAAAAGTGAAGAAGAATTACATGATCTGATGATGGAATGAACAGTCTAATGAGTATAGTGTATAGATATACGGGTTATCTAAGAGAGACGAAAATAATTAGAAATAGCCGAAATGAGAACAGCGAGAAACTTAACGTTGGGGTTGATGGTCACTGAGTATTCTACTACCTAGGCAGCAAAATAACCAAGAACAGACGGGGCAAGGAGGACATCAGAAGCAGACTAGCACTGGCAAAAAGGGCATTCCTTGGCGTTGCAGTCTACTAGTATCAAACATAGGCCTTAATTTGAGGAAGAAATATTTGATAATGTACATTTGAGGCACAAAATTCTAGTGAAACATGGACTATGGGGAAACCGCAACTGAAGAGAATCGAAACATTTGAGATGTACAAATGTCGAAAGTTAGGTGGACTGATAACTAAGAAATGTAGAGGCTCTGCGCAAAATCGGAGGGGAAAGAAATATGCGGAAATCGCTGACAAAAGAAAAGGCCAGGGTTATACAACATCTGTTAAGGTATCAGGGAATAGCTCCCACGGTACTAGAGTGAGCTGTAAGGGTAAAAAATGTAGAGGAAGGTAGAGATTGGAATACATCCTGCAAATAATTGAGGATGTAGGTTGCAAGTACTACTTTGAGATGAAGAGGTTGGCATAGGAGAGAGGTTCGTAACGGGACGCACGAAACAAGTCAGAAGACTGATGGATACGGGTGCATCCAGGAAAAGAAAGCCAAGAACAAAGTGTCCTAGTTAAAAAGTACATACTCTTCAACCTACACAGCGAAAGAACAATGACCGGAATAAAAGTAAGTTTTTAGACTTCGATTAAAATTCGGGGCGACAGTTTGCCAGAGATAAGATTGCCTGAAGACTTTGCTACCCACAGTAAATGTGGTAATTACAGTATATGGTGAATGTAATGAACAGTCTGATGAGTACAGGAAATGGGTTTAGAGCAAATCGAAGGAAGGTGAAATTTACGAGGCGTAGCAGAAATGAGATTAGCAATAAACTTACATTCAAAATTGGGAATCATGAAGTAGAGCAGTCGCAAAGAGTTTGAAAATGGTTGTCCGCCGCCTCCTTTCTTTCGGCCTTAGCGTAAATTGTAAAAGGAATTATCCGCCATTGTTCTGTGAACTATTTTCTTATAATCGGACTGATATTGACGCTGGTCGATCTGTGTACAGGCATATACTGTCCCCATTTTGTATTGTGCCGTATTTTAATAAATAATCTACTGAAGCCCGTTCACATTCTTGAGAGTAATTACCGGATGTTTCATAGTCAGTAATGTGTGCATTAAAACCTTTTAGTCAGAAATTAGATAGTGTGTCACATGGTTGAAAGCACCTGCTACCTTTAGCTCAAAATTCTTTTCAATTTCGGTCTATTTTACCATCAAATACAACTGAGCATACTGCTAGGGCATGCTGAAAAGTAATGTCTCCGAATTCCTTATATCGAATCCTTAAAAGCTTTTAAATAAAACAAGCGTTATCAATATTCTACATCTTCATTCTTCATGTCTAATATTTATTTCTCAACATAGTCACCCTAGTGACAAATACATTTCAGCCAAGGAGACACAAGTTTGTTGATACCGTCACTGCAGAGTGTTTGACTTCGTTGACTGAGCGATAAGATCTCCTCTGCTTATACCGCTTCATCACCATCTAAGTGAAGTCCTCGAAGATGTTTTTCAAGTTTTGCAAACAAAACAGATAAAAATCGGATGGAGCCAAGTCGGGATACTGTGGCGGTGATCAGTGACAGTGAAACTAACGCTGCAGATGTCGTATAGTGCGTGTATGGTCTGGGATTGTCATGAAGAACGAGAGGGTGCTCCGCGAGTGGATGTTTTCTGCCGTTAGAATCTCAATTAGAAGACTGACATAGATTACGTTACACACCGCCATGTTACGCGCTAGGATTCGGAGCCTTCTAACGTCAGTGGGTTGCAACTTACATCAACGAGGCCGGAAGTCGACCGCGTGATATGCATGATGTACAGGGTGTTACAAAAAGGTACGGCCAAACTTTCAGCAAACGTTCCACACACACAAAGAAAGAAAATATGTTATGTGGACGTGTGTCCGGAAACGCTTACTTTCCATGTTAGAGCTCATTTTATTACTTCTCTTCAAATCACATTAATCATGGAATGGAAACACACAGCAACAGAACGTACCAGCGTGACTTTAAACACTTTGTTACAGGAAATGTTCAAAATGTCCTCCGTTAGCGAGGATACAAGCATCCACCCTCCGTCGCATGGAATCCCTGATGCGCTGATGCAGCCCTGGAGAATGGCGTATTGTATCACAGCCGTCCATAATACGAGCACGAAGAGTCTCTACATTTGGTACCGATGTTCCGTAGACAAGAGCTTTCAAATGCCCCCATAAATGAAAGTCAAGAGGGTTGAGGTCAGGAGAACGTGGAGGCCATGGAATTGGTCCGCCTCTACCAATCAATCGGTCACCGAATCTGTTGTTGAGAAGCGTACGAACACTTCGACTGAAATGTGCAGGAGCTCCATCGTGCATGAACCACATGTTGTGTCGTACTTGTAAAGGCACATATTCTAGCAGCACAGGTAGACTATCTCGTATGAAATCATGATAACGTGCTCCATTGAACGTAGGTGGAAGGACATACTGACGAAACTAAAATGAGCTCTAACATGAAAATTAAACGTTTCCGGACACATGTCCACATAACATCTTTTCTTTATTTGTGTGTGAGGAATGTTTCCTGAAAGTTTGGCCGTACCTTTTTGTAACACCCTGTATAATACGTCAACCGATATACAGAGCAAAATAAAAACTTCAGCGGCATCACTTTTTAATACCCTCTCATATTTATAAGCTATATTATAAGCGCATACAGTTGAACAAGAGTTGCACAGCGGACTGCTTTACGCGTTCACACGTGTACGCAATGTCATCACAGTTACGTTTACACTGTGCACGGAATCATCGAGTTTGAACCGTAGGTAAACTAAAGCGTCGCCTGGCCAGATGAATCACGGTTCTTGTTACACCAGGCCGGTTGTCGTGTATGGACATATCGTCATCCAGGACAACTGCTAATCGGAACATGCATTGCGGCTCAGACTCAGGTCGGTGATGCTACAGGAAATATTTACCTGGGTGACGTGTGGTAGTAACCTTCCAACAGGATAACTATCTGTTTCAAAAGACCATCATCAGGCTTCAGTGGTGTGAAGAAGGTGATCCTGAACTCAAGTTGACGTCTTGGCCATCAAATCCCCCTGATTCACACTGAGATGATGAAAGCCATAAGATAGCAATATGCACATACACCAGTGCCAGCAGTATCGCATATACAATGTATAAATGAGCATTCCATTGGTGGAGCTGTAGTTTGTATTCGGTGATTTATGTGAAACGGTTTCTGACGTGATCATGGCCGCACAACGGGAGTTGACAGACTCTGAACACGGCATGGTAACTAGAGTTACACGTACGGGACATTCCAGTTCGGAAATCAATATGGAATTCCATATTCCGACATCTGTAGTGTCAATAGCGTGACGAGAATTTCAGGCACTGCGGACACACAGTGGCCGACGGCCATTAGTTAACGACCGAGAGCAACAGCGTTTGCGTTGTGCTATCTGTGCTAACAGACGAGCAACGCCCCTTGAAGTAACAGTGGAAATCAGTGTGGGACGTACGACAAAGTATCCGTTCGGGCAGTGCGGCGCAATGTGGCGTTAAATGGGCTGTGAGAGAAGACGACCGACGCAAGTGTCCTTACTATAGTTCAATTCTTTTATCTTGGCGGCCCGCGCATGCCCGCCCAGGCACGGGAGATTGCTGCGTTGCCAGTTGCACACGACGCACGCGCCAATAGAAGCAGCGCCATAGTATAGCATAGTTCTATGGAGGTAAGAATAAGGGAAGATGGCGCTACGTATCCCAGCCGTACTACGTTTTGAAGCCATGGAGGCGTGGCTCGCTGCCATGACACTCTGACCAAAACATTGCCAGTGTGCTATAGCGCTGCGTCTATTAAAGTCGCTAATTGCACCGTATACGCATGTAACGTCATCAGATTGTTTATTTCAAAGTTTTTGTTTAAAATAAAATCTCGTAAAGGCGAAATTCCGCGTTTCTTCTGATTAAAAATAGTTTTTAATGTAATATTACGAATAGCTAGCCTTCAATGTAAACGATACAATTTTGATAATTCAATAATAAACGTGTATCACAAACTAAATAACAGAAACTGAAAACTAAGTTAGCTATACCCTCCCTCCAAAGCCCTATAAATACATCTTGTTTGTAATACGTACTGGGACATTTCAGTTACGTTACACTACTGGGAAACACTGTTCATTACCACCAATATTTACTGAAATCTTTAAAATAAAGCCAAACGCGTCCAGTGTAAATAAAACTTGTAATACAGTCGCGAAAGACGGAATATTTCTCAATATTACATACGACACCTATGTGGTACTTAAATTAAATGAGTTATTGTTATACAGTAAATTTTATATGAAATTTAAGTATCTTGTCCACATTTCATTCTCAACATTGTGGCAACTAAAATCGACCATCCGGAAAGTATACGCTATGGACTTCTACCTCTGCTAACTCTTCAAAATTTCGTGCAATGGTTTACTACATGTAATGCTGCATAATAACTGCGTTGAACATCGAAACAAAATTAAGTCATTTATGGGGGGAAGGTATCAGTCAAGAAGACGTGTAAAAATCAAATTTTTGGGCCAAATACTTTTTGTGAAATCGAATCATACGTGTGTCAAAGCAGAGGGAACACCATGTGTCTGCACAGGCGAGCAGTGCAGTGATGACAAAATCGCGCACATAGCGGAATGCGGGGAGCACGTGTCTGCAGCAGCGAAAGGCTTAATGAAGAGACAAAGCACAAGAAATTTCAAAAAATTGCATTCAAACGAATATAATTCGTGAAGTAAGGCACTTCGATATTGTTTTTAAATAATGAAAATATTAAGCAGCGCACAAGGTTAGAACCCATAACCTTTTTTTTTTTTTAATCTCATTTTGTTCGCTTTTGTTCGTTAAATCTGCTCGGGGTGGACGTCGTAATACATCCGTTTAAGTTCGTTGTTGATCGATGAACTCAGTTCTTTTTTTAATTACAGAGGGCAGCTAACCCTCTGACCGAACACGCTGAGCTACCGTGCTGGCATCTTTCGTGTAGAATCCCAACACCTTAACCGTTACACTAACGCAGCTCGACTGACGACAAAACGCCATGAGGACTCTAACATGTCACGCAAAATACTGACAAACACTGTTGGTGTGACAATGAATTACTCACGCTTCGTCGAAGTACAATAGGAAATAAACAATTACCGCTGTTCTTTATTGCGAAAAAGTGGTTCGTGAGATTGATACAAACACCTTTCCTTGCTATCGCCTGAATTAGGAGTCTTATTGCTTGTTTGGTTCAATTAATTAATAGAATATGAAGCAATTGGTATAAAGAATGCTTTTTCCAAACTTTCTATAAAAGAAAGTCTGCTATCAAGACATTGATTTTGTTCTATTACTTTATTTATGACTGAACGTTTTTAAAACTGAAGACACTCGTCCATGCTATGCACTGCAGTCGAGATCTGGCAACGTCGTTCTCTGTTCATTGGCTAACTGTGTTTTGTGACGTCAGATGCGCAGAACGAACCTAATCTCGGCCGCAAACATAAATGACGCGCACTTTAACAATGCGATATCGGCTGCGGCACCTCTCTTGGGGCTGTGACCATATTGGTTGGGCAATAAGCGGTTGGACAACCGTGGCCTGGCCGATTTCAGCTGGTAAGAGGTGATGGTAGCGTGGCGCAGACCCCATGAAGCCACGGGCACAAGTTTCCGACAACGTACAGTGGGAGGTGGTGGTGCGTCCGCAAAGGCGTGGACTATAGTTACGAGGGACAGACTGGGTCCTCGGGTGAACTGAACCTATCCCCGAGTGGAAATAGTTATGCTCGACTATGTAGTGACCATTTGCAGTCGTACATTCACATCCGGCTCGCAGGTCGTCCAATGTGGCGTCGAATGTAATAAGACCTGCACCACGGCGGCCGGACCTGGCCCGCAAGGGGCGTCCCGGCCAATGACGCTAAACGCTGATTTCCATTTTTCCATGGACTTCATGCCCCAGACGACGATGGAATTATTATGGGTGACAATGTGCCATGTCAGCGGGACACAGTTGTTCGTGATTGGTTTGAAAAACGTTGTGGACAATTTGAGCGAAGGCTTTGGCCATCCAGATTGGCGAACATGAATTTCATTGAACATCTGTGTAGCAGCCACACTTTCGCAGTTATGGACGCTATAAAGGCAGCATGGCTCGGTATTTGTGCAGGGGACTTCCAACGACTTGTTGAGTCTATGCGCCATCGAGATGCTGCCCTACGGAAGGCAAAAGGATGTCCGACACTATAGTAGGAAGTATCCGATGAGTTTTGTCACCTTAGTGTAGATCCGACACAATGTGTGTGGGACTCTATTGGGCGTCGGATAGGTGGAAAGCACCTCCGAAACCAGCCAAGGACTTGTCGAATTCCGTCCATGTAGAATCTATCCTGTATTGTGTTCCAAAGACATTGTCATACAGGAGGTCATAACATTCGTTTTAAACATGGTGTAACAGGTGTAAGTGGAGATGTACTTATATGTGGTACCTTAATATGTACAGATGTGTGCGTTGGTATTTTTCCTCTCTGTCGGGCAGTCTTTCCACAAACGCTTCGCGAGTTTACGACCAGATGTTTTCTGCGTGGCTGTAAGTGGACTTCGCCTGTCAGTATAGAACAACCGTTTTGTGTTGATGCATACATACTTCAACACATTAATTACTTGGAATTGCCACAATTACTTGGAGGTAGTAACAAATCTAAAAATACTACTCCTAATATCTATAACTATTAGTTTGCAAATGAAGTAAATAATGACGTAATGTTGTTCAGTACACCGCCCTCAGTCAAAAATAGAAACATCTGCACTTATACCCATTACACCCTGTATGATGGCCAAGCCAACAAATCTGTCGCGAATACTATGGGAGCGTCAGTCTATACCTGTGGGTATATGCTAAAGATGTAGTGCTCGCGACGAGCCCGACAGTGGCCAGGTGAAACAGACGTCAATTAGTGGTGCATGTTCACCGTTCACTTGTCCCGCCTTGTCGAAATTTCTGAGTGGGCCGCTGGCGAAGCTCGTCTCCAGCGCGGCTGCTGCGTCAGCGACTTGTTGATCGCTCCAGCGCTTAGGTGGAGGACGCATTAGACAGAGTTCTCCCTAGCTACGGGCCAGGTAGCGAGCTACACGTACGTGTGCACCCGAGGACCGCCTCCCGGCGCTAATCAAGTTGCCCGCGACTCCTAACTTGCGCCGCGGCGCGGAGCGGCGCTGCCGCCGGCAGACGACTCGACTCGACACGACACTACACGACACGACACGACACACCCTGCTGCTCGCAGAACGCGCGCCGCGGAAGCTCGCTCTTAATTAGTACTCGTGCCCGCGGCGGGAGCCTGTCTGCGCCACGGCACAGTCCTGTCGCCGTCGGCCTTCCGACCGCACGCCCTGTGTTCAGCTCAGATCACCCCTGGCCAGCTAGTACTCAGCACAGTTTGCTCGCCACTTCCGCCATTTCACAGTATTACTTATTTCATTACGCATTCACTGATTAATATATGAGTTCAACACACACACAATCACACATTAAAGATACCTGTCATACAGAAACATCAGCAAAGAGAATGGCTTCGCTTGAAATATAATTTGCTTTCATGTTTCCGGTCAGTTGAGGTCTCATTAAGCCTTTCACTGAGTGCGCCATAACACTGCGTATGCGCGCGTGCGGTCGTGACGCTGCACATGGCAGTGCAGGATACGAAACGGAATCGTTCTTACCGCAGGCACTACTGTATTTCTCACAAATAAGTCGTTGAAATAAATTATTCTTTGAATATTCGTTATCGTAGAAGTTCCTAGAACGTGGACGATGCGCTTCTCTTTATGGACGGATATAAAAAATATCACATCCGATTTTATGGAATTACTAACCAAAGATAACTAATAGACACGAATAACTACCCACAGACTCATCGATTACAAAGATCATACGTACAGCCAGAAATGATAACACCAACACACAATAGCAACTATAACCACACAGCATCTCTGTCCAACTGTCACAACTGTTAATCTGTCAAATCTGACGATAAAACATCAACTTACAAAAATTACAAGCAAGGCGGGGAACCACGAAGCATCAAGCAATACATAAACCACGTCCTAAAATGTCCTTCACCGTGAAAATGGAAACGAACAAATCAGTTAATTTCTGGACTTCGCAATCGCTAAAAACGACAATTCACGCACTTCCGAAATTTATAGAAAGCACACAACAAGTGACAACATTATACATGCTAATCCACGCTACCAGACAAAAACACGCATGCTTCCAAGCCATGATCGACAGAACACAAAAACTGCCACCAAACCAAGCTTCTGCACAAAAGGAACTCCATACATTACGATAAGTAGCACAACAAAATGGTTCGAACCCAGAGGTAGTAATCCAAATATGCAAAAGGAAAACTACGCTTATGTAACCAAAAATTAATACGGACATAAAATTGTTCGAGAAACACAAAAAAGCTAAACCAACACACACACATACATACTACAACATACATACCCTCTAATCAGGCCAGCCAAAAAAAAAAAAAAAAAAAAAAAAACCAGCATACACAAACCCAAGCATACAGAATCGGATACCAGACTTGCAATAAATTTTACATGAGACAGACGTGGGGCAACTTCAGACTATCGAGAGCACACCATAATCAGCGAAAATAATCCATCCACATTCTTCAACCAATTACAGGACCATAACCACAACGCAAAACGAATGGAGTTAGCTATGGAAAATTTACATATATAACGTAATGGTTTAACAATGAAAGTACTTGAAGAGATAGAAATCTACATACACACAATACAACTCCCAGATGACATTTTAAACCAAAACACGGATGTAAAATACACTCCTGGAAATTGAAATAAGAACACCGTGAATTCATTGTCCCAGGAAGGGGAAACTTTATTGACACATTCCTGGGGTCTGATACATCACATGATCACACTGACAGAACCACAGGCACATAGACACAGGCAACAGAGCATGCACAATGTCGCCACTAGTACAGTGTATATCCACCTTTCGCAGCAATGCAGGCTGCTATTCTCCCATGGAGACGATCGTAGAGATGCTGGATGTAGTCCTGTGGAACGGCTTGCCATGCCATTTCCACCTGGCGTCTCAGTTGGACCAGCGTTCGTGCTGGACGTGCAGACCGCGTGAGACGACGCTTCATCCAGTCCCAAACATGCTCAATGGGGGACAGATCCGGAGATCTTGCTGGCCAGGGTAGTTGACTTACACCTTCTAGAGCACGTTGGGTGGCACGGGATACATGCGGACGTGCATTGTCCTGTTGGAACAGCAAGTTCCCTTGCCGGTCTAGGAATGGTAGAACGATGGGTTCGATGACGGTTTGGATGTACCGTGCACTATTCAGTGTCCCCTCGACGATCACCAGTGGTGTACGGCCAGTGTAGGAGATCGCTCCCCACACCATGATGCCGGGTGTTGGCCCTGTGTGCCTCGGTCATATGCAGTCCTGATTGTGGCGCTCACCTGCACGGCGCCAAACACGCATACGACCATCATTGGCACCAAGGCAGAAGCGACTCTCATCGCTTAAGACGACACGTCTCCATTCGTCCCTCCATTCACGCCTGTCGCGACACCAGTGGAGGCGGGCTGCACGATGTTGGGGCGTGAGCGGAAGACGGCCTAACGGTGTGCGGGACCATAGCCCAGCTTCATGGAAACGGTTGCGAATGGTCCTCGCCGATACCCCAGGAGCAACAGTGTCCCTAATTTGCTGGGAAGTGGCGGTGCGGTTCCCTACGGCACTGCGTAGGATCCTACGGTCTTGGCGTGCATCCGTGCGTCGCTGCGGTCCGGTCCCAGGTCGACGGGCACATGCACCTTCCGCCGACCACTGGCGACAACATCGATGTACTGTGGAGACCTCACGCCCCACGTGTTGAGCAATTCGGCGGTACGTCCACCCGGCCTCCCGCATGCCCACTATACGCCTTCGCTCAAAGTCCGTCAACTGCACATACGGTTCACGTCCACGCTGTCGCGGCATGCTACCAGTGTTAAAGACTGCGATGGAGCTCCGTATGCCACGGCAAACTGGCTGACACTGACGGCGGCGGTGCACAAATGCTGCGCAGCTAGCGCCATTCGACGGCCAACACCGCGGTTCCTGGTGTGTCCGCTGTGCCGTGCGTGTGATCATTGCTTGTACAGCCCTCTCGCAGTGTCCGGAGCAAGTATGGTGGGTCTGACACACCGGTGTCAATGTGTTCTTTTTTCCATTTCCAGGAGTGTATAAACATTATACAAAATTTTATCAAATTACTAACCGGAGATAGAGGATAGACACAAACAACTAAGCACAGACACATCGATTACGAATATAATACATACAGCCCAAAATGATGACATCAACACACAATAGTAGCTGTAAACATACAGCATCTTTGGCCGACTCTCACAACTGTCAGTCTACCATATCTGACGATAAGCAATCAAATTGTAAAAAGGACGACTAACAACGGCAGAAAACCTCAAAACCTCTTATAGCAATAAGGCTGTTAAATCTCCACCACGTTGTAATACAATACAGTTTGACGGCGACCAGTGATGATATATGGAAGTAAATAACAAATTTGTGTATCCTAAAACAAAATTAGACAATACTACAATAAAATTAAAAATATTATCTTACTTTCGCAGATGGTCTGAATACAGCTACCCTCCCGTTGCGGATCCATCACAATACATACCTCAGTAAACTACTGTAGCAGCAATATGGATTTTATTACATAATGTTTCTAAAACTAGAGAAGATTACAGAGAAATGCGTTTCGGGAAGTTTCTTTATGTGATATGTTTCAAAACAAGGTACGATATTGTTTACTGCAGTAACGCGATTGCTTTTGGTTTTTGTTCATGCTGCATCTCCTTGCATGTTTACTGACGATTCAACGGTGCTTGGAAAGTGCCCTTCTCGAAGCCGCAATGGATTTTCCCCGTCTGATCGCCGTCTCTTTAATGTTTTCTTTTCGTGGTGTATGTCTCTAAAATCTCATTAATGAGACTGAGATGAAATTCGCCCACTGAATTATTCTTCCCGGTATGAAGTGAGTACCCTTGGAACTTAGCACGCATATATCTAAGGAGCGAAAAAAGAGATTTTTTCCATCTCAGTGTTTAGCGAACGCATTCCGTTTTGCTAAGAATTAATAATTAATAGAATATCCCATTTGTCCACTGCACCGGTTAACTCTTTGGAATCAAACACAGTTTTGATTTAAATTAGTCGGTACTAGTTTGCCGGTTCCTTTTCACAGCTGATTTCTCTGCAGCTGTATGATATGTCGTTAACACATGTAAGTCTCTTTTTTCACTCTAAAGCCATCATAATGCGTGTTTAATTTCCATCTCACCTCTTTGTAGTTTGGTTTAAAGTTTTGGCGTACCTTTCCTGTTCATGCGAACTGTACTTATTGCATTTGTTCTTCATTCATGCAATTAGTGAAAGAGAGATGGACTTGTGCACAAATCGTCCACATTGAGAGGCTGTTTTATAGCGTGCTTTTATCTAAGAAGCCTAAAATCACAGATCGCGATGTAATAGAATCTTTGTGAGATATTTCGAAGAACAAATTACATAATATATTTGTAATAACAACACTTTTTCAATTATCAATATATCTGCAGGGATGTGCATGCACTCCTTTATTCCTCAGACTGTTATACATAATTTGTATTTGTCCATCCCAAGTTCGATATAAACCGTAATTTATACCAAAAGAGAATCAAAAACATAATAAAATTTACACCTCTTTTTACAGGTGTTTATACTATTTTAGCAGACCACGTTTTCTACATGTGCTCCAAATTATTTAGTTGAGTATATTATACACACACAATTATTTCTAAACAAAATTGGTTTATAGGACACTCCCCTCTTTATACCGATTCATCCAACATACGAAAATGCAGGTAAATGAACGTGTGTGTATAGTGAATTAAATGATTTCGAAAAACGTTAAATCTAAGGAAAATTATTTGGTACATTTTTAGTTCATTTTCCAAAACTCTACAGAGCTCTAGTAATAATAATCTATGTATTAAAGAGGAACTATTTTAGCAGTTACGAAAACTGTGCACTCGCCACTACCGTTGATAGTACCCACCTTCAAGGGTGAAATGTCATCAAGTCTGTCATTATCGACAGTTTTTATCTCCGCTCCCTTTTCATTCCAGTCCCAATCCCTCGGATTTAATGCACTCATTTTACGTTCATATTCAGGTTATTACGTAAAGGTATAAACTACTCCATGTGATCAGGAGCTGTGCGTATCTATCACATCCCCATCCTCATCTCATTCTTAGGGAGCTAGAGTTGTCTTGCCATTAGAGTAATTTTTCGAGATGGTGGGTTGGTATGCACCACTAAATACCCTATTAATGGTCCTAAAATTAGAACAAACACACACACACACACACACACACACACACCTGCGTGTAGTTTCAACAATTGAGCACAATCCAAAGTTAGTGTGAGAACCTTTAAAATTAGTTAACATCATAAACAGTTCAGGAAATATCAATGTAAGCACACAGAAGGTACACTCTTTTACATACAACCTGGTCCGCAGCCGGCCGCCATAGAGGCAACGTCTGCGCGGATCGCGGCATGCGACTCATAAGATGTCCCTGGGGATAATTCATTAAGTTCGGCTATCTGCGCAATCTGGCAACACTGCAGGCTGTGAGAGGTTCTGGAGAAAGCCTTATCTTTTGTAAGAGATCCTGTGTAGTATCCACACCCGCGGTCTAGCGGTAAATACCGAGATGCGTGTGAAAGGAAGTAATATGTTGTCTGATTCTTCGTGGAAAGTGCTCTCTATAAATTTCAGTAGTAAATTTCTCCGAAATGCACAACGATTCTCTTCTAGCGTCTGACACTGCAGTTAGTTGAGTAACTCTAACGGTCTCGCGCTGACTAAACAATCCAGTGACTAAATGCTCCGCTCTTCGCTGGGTCGTCTTCTCTGTCACTTCTATCAGTCCTATCTGGTAAGGACCGCAGACTGATGAACTATATTCAAGAAGCTGTCGAAAAAGAACGTTGTAAGCCGTGGATGAGTTACATTTATTTAAGATTCGTCCTACGTATCTCAGTGTGACACCTACCTTTCCTATTATTTGTTTCATGCAGGCATTCAACTTGCAGTCACTCTGGATAATTACTCCCAAACATTTTACAATGGTTAATGTTCCCAGCAATTTGTCATCAATAGCGTAGTTGTACATTAGTAGCTTTCTTTTCCTAAGTATGTGCAATATGATACATTTATTTATATTCAGAGTCAACTACCAGAGCCAGCTCTTGCAAATTAGTACTGTCTTCTGGCGTTGCTACATTCTTATAGACAACCACATCGTCTGCTAAAAGCTTTAAAGAGTTTCCGACGCTTTCTTCTTGATCAGTAGTATACATTGTTAACAGTAAGCGGCTTATCACTCTTCCTTGGGGTACCCCGTAAATTGCCTTTATATCTATCGCTTGTACTTTTTCACTAAAAGGCAGTGCGGGACGGTGTTAAATGAATTCCTCAGGCCAACGAACACGGTATCAAACTGAGCGATATTGTCTACAGCGCTGTGGGTTTCATGGAGGTACAGAGCGAGCTGAGTTTCGCAAGATCTCTATTTGTGAAATCCATGCTAACTTTTATAAGGGAGATTCACGTTCTCCATAAACGCCATAATTATTGATCGATGGCTACACCGTTAGTGTGCAAACTTTCCTAGTAGCGTAGTTTCAACGATCCATGAAAGTGGTTTATAAATGGTATGAAAAGCTACGGAGTTGTTAAAAATACTCAAAGAAAGATGCTTCGTTCCGTACTAGTACACATTTTGCCAGTGGTTTCCATCAGATTATGAAAATCGTAGTCGAAATCTCACACGGATTTCATTGGATTGAACTTCCTTCTAGGCGGGGATATTGCGCGACCACTTGCCGTGGGTAAATTTTACGAGTGCATTTTATACTCGTTCGGTGCGAGGCACCATCGTCACAGCGGGCTTAAGCTTCTTTAGTGGCTGCCGGAAATGAGGAACACTTCTATGGGCAGGCAGTAAACACGTAATGTTCATCGTACGAGTCTAATCTTATGACCGCTGTTACTCCGTAGGTGGCGTTGAGGCACCGCATTCTTAGTTAGACTTTATCGACAGTGCACGTGTATCTCTACATCTACATCGCTGCTCTGCAAAGCACACTCAGGTTCCTGGTAGAGGGTTAATCAAATCACCTTCACAATAATTCTCTGTTATTCCACTCTCGAACAGCGGGCGGGAAAGAAAATGTTCATATGTGTGTGAAATCTTATGGGACTTAACTGCTAAGGTCATCAGTCCCTAAGCTTACACACTACTTAACCTAAATCATCCTAAGGACAAACACACACACCCATGCCCGAGGGAAGACTCGAACCTCCGCCGGGACCAGCCGCACAGTCTATGACTACAGCGCCGGAGACCGCTCGGCTAATCCCACACGGCGCGCGGGAAACAAAAAAATACCTATTTATTTCACTGCGAGCTCTAGTTTCCTTTATTTTATTATGAAGATATCAGTTGAAACAGTGTACGTCTTCACAGATGTATCAGTTAAATTTAACTATAAAATGGAAAAATTTACCGAACTTATAGAAATCTTTGCGGTTTGCCTAAATAATTTAGGCCGAAAATGGAGACAGTTGCTTGATAAACACCTCGTCTAACTTTCTACTCCATCACTGCCTCCAGTGACCTTGACGTAAACGCAACATTTAACTCCACACTTCCTTCCTTTCAACATCGGAGATCACTCGAACCAATATTGAGCCACACATGCTCCTTCCTATCACAGTCAGGGATTTTGCGTGAGATAAGTGTGTATCACACTCTTAGTATATGCTATACTTTTACTATTTATTACTGCAAACTTCAGAATGGAATGTACGTCGAGTCTTCGCCGAAGATACGTAGTCTAGAGCAGCCCCCGCTGCAGTATGCTAAGCGTAGGAAAAGGCAGCCTTTCATTGCAGCACACGTGGTAAGCTTGGAATAGATGTACTGAAATGAAAGGAGCTTTCTGTCTGGAGTAGTTACCTTGGTACATGACAGGCAATAATATCGATTACAGTGCTACCTGGAGAAAAGAAAAATTACGAAAATCGCAAGAAGGATACAAAACCGTCGAAATACTTTTTAACGGGAAGTACTCACGTTGTTTGATTGTCGATACAACTCCAGTATTATTTCAGAACAAATAAACGTGAGTAAAATCTTAGACTTATCAGCTACATTACCTATAATATGCGGTCCATAAATTACGTCACTATATAGGGAGTAGTGAGGAACTGAGTGTAGCAGACGTGACATGGGTTCAAATGGTTCAAATGGCTCTGAGCACTATGGGACTTAACGTCTATGGTCATCAGTCCCCTAGAACTTAGAACTACTTAAACCTAACTAACCTAAGGACAGCACACAACACCCAGTCATCACGAGGCAGAGAAAATCCCTGACCCCGCCGGGAATCGAACCCGGGACGTGACATGGTGCAGGATGCGCTTCGTATAGTACTGATATCTGTAAAAACGTGCACAAAATACTTACTTTATCTCATTTAAAATCTTGCACGGCAGCACACCAAAAATGCTTACTTTCTTTTGGTGTGATTTTGTCTTTGTAACTCCATTGCTTAGAAATATCTGGCATTTGGCCACGCCAGTGCATTGACCTCGGTAAGCAACAGCATACGTGTACGTTTCAGAAAGAATGAACAGCAATACCAATATAACCACTCATGGCCGAGGTTGAAAACTCGTACACGGATACTGCTTAGCCCGCCGAAGTCTAGAATACGAAGATCGTCCAGAGAAGAAGTCCGATCGGTCGGGAAATGGAAACCACTGCGAAAATCCGATAAAACTTTGCACAGATGTGTTGGGCAGTGTCTTTAGTATGCCCGACGATCGTGTCGCGTCGCTCTTTTCAGTTTTGAGTGAACAGTGAGAATGTAAAGATGCATATGGAATAGGGTCTCCCGTCAGGTATGAGAGCCTGGTTAGAGATTTCGCCTGTGTCATGCAGCCCACATAACACAACTGTCGAGCAGTTCCTTCTTCATGATAATTCTCGGCTGCACACTGCAGGTGCAATGAAGACGCTCCTGCAGCATTTCCTATAAGAAGTGTTTGATAACCCACAATACAGTCCGTAATCGGCTCCCCCTGAGTCTCATCTCTGCTCACAAGAACCTCTGCTTATGAAGACAAAATTTTTCCACAGACAACGAGCTGCAGACCAGTACAGGTAATTGGCCGAGAGCACAGGCGGCTGCTTTCTATGACGAGGATATTGGAATGTTGATACAACACTATGACAAAACTCGAAGTTGGAGCGGCGACTATGTAGAGAAGTAGGTGGCAAGTGTCCCTAACTGTTGCAAATAAAATGTTTCTGTTTTTCACTGTGGTTTACATTTCGCGACCGATCGAAGCTTACTTTCTGGGCAACCCTCGTATAAAACAAGAGTCGTTAAATAGCGTTGTTTTCTAGCTCCCTTCAATAATATTCGTTTTTTGACTGAATGTATTTATAGTCATCTATGTACTGATCTCGTGTCTTTCCTCCCAACACGACATATCGTGTGACCTAAATACTGATAATTATAAATTTAAACAGTGGGTTTTCACTGTTGAAATGTGTTTCTTTGTGGGAACAAAATGGGGGTATACATCACTTAAGGGATGTTTTTGGATTTTGAAAGAAGTTTTGGGATCGGAGTTCCTGCATTTGCACATTTAGCAGAAGTGAAGTATTGGTAGCAGGTAATCATTCAGATTGAGTACACCTTCCTTAAAAGCAAACAATCAAGGTATACAAGTGAAAGTTATACTAATTAACAATCAAGTTATATTAGTAAGGGAGTATTTATAATAGGCAGTTTGATACTGGAAATAGAAAGGAAATAAGCAAAAAATAACAATGATCTGCAGTACTCTTGGTAAACTGAAATTAATTTAAAATGACTAAGTATCGTATCTGCCAGAAAGGTAAAGGTAAGAATCAGTGTACATCACAAATATTGCATTATGGCAGTGAGAAGTAGACTTGACGCAAATAGGGATAGTAAAGAAAATAAATTTGAGGACTGTGAGACATATAGAGAAGGGAATAGGTGGTAAACGGGCAAAGATACTTGTTCACTGTATTCCAAGACATGGAAAAAGAGCAGGGTGACGACCTAATTGGGGATTAGTAAATGATGCTGGAAAAATGCAGGAGCTAAAGTGACACATCTACATCTAAATTCTACAGACTAGTAGGGGATAATGGGAGAGGGTACATCACCTTGTACCAGTTATTAGGAGTTCTCTACTTCCAAGATTGGAGCATGGGAATAATGATTTCTTAAATGTCTATGTGCTCGATGTAATTAGTTTAATCTTGTCTTGGCGACCACCATGGGGCAATTTATATGGTTTTCGTATTTTTCTGAATTCATAACTTAAAGTTGGTTCTTGTAACCTACTAAGTAGTGTAATATACCATGTTGTGTTACGAGTCACCAGTTTTCTGTTCATCAGAGTCCTTGGAGTCTGTACTGTAGCGATCTTTTGAATCCAATGCATATTGCACTATCTGCTGCTAGTCTTTTGTTCAACATCCATAATCTTACGAAGGAATGATGTAGTAGAACTCTGTGTAAACTTGGACAAGAAGATTGGCGTTATGATTATTCAGACGTCTAGATTTATGGACTATAAGTGAAGACATCAAGAGACGTCTACACTGGCTTATGGTGCGTGTTATCCCTGTATTACAGTGTCCGCGTAGTTATACTTGAATTAGCATACAATCTGTCTTTTCATTGTTAAAATTTTCTGGCATGATTCGTATTGGAAATTAATCGTGCGGCTATATCGACAGTCTGCACTGAGTGACAAGTTTAATCGTATTATTCCTATTAACAATTTCGAATTTTTTTACACGCCAAGCATTACCTGCTCAATCGAGCGAGCATGCTCTACTCTCCGCTATATGACAGTGATAGTTTATTTAACTTAAAAAGTAAAGTAATATTCTTTAGAAGGCATTAAATGGATAATCTCCGCCCAGTTGAGGCGTTTACCACTTTAGATTTTTCATAATCTCCCTGACGCTGTCTGAAGGGCCAGACAAACCTGTGACCATTCATGCTGTCCTTATTTCTATGCGTTAGATGTTATCTGTTAGTCCTATTTGGGACGGGTCGCACACACTTGACCAAAATTCTATAATTGATTGCAGAAGTCGGTTGTAAGTAGTGTCCTTTGTAGACTGAGGTTTCCTAGATGTCTGTCAATGGAGACTGCCACCAATTTTATGGACGAATACCCCTCTTTGATCACACCATTTCATGTCCCTACAGCTTTTTCTGCTCGAGATTTGCATAAATGTCGCACCGTGTAGTTTGGTTTAGCTTCACGGTATTAATGCAAAACCCGATTTCTGAAGAAGCTTTCATCCTCGGAGATACGATAGCGTTAATTTCATACCCAACATGCCGATCGTTTCCGACTGAAGTGTTGGAGCTGGACCTGTTGCATTTATGGAGCACAACGGCCCCCTGGAATTGCCGGTGTTCCCGGATAGCGACCGCCTTGTCCGGCAGCTGCCGCCGCCGCTGTTGCTGAGCGGTTGGCCGCTAGCTGAGGTTGAGGCGCGCCTCACAGTCCAAAGCCGCTTAGCGCCGCCGCTCGATTTCCGCCGGGCCGAGCCGAGGGCGCCGGCCTTGCCTGGGGGCAAAGGTGGCGGGAGGGGAGGGGGGAGGGGGAGATCTGTTGCAGCCTCCCCCTCCAGACAGGCAGAAGCAGTGTCAGTATTTCCAGCTGCAACCAGACGGGCTGCCAAATCTCTCAGGCCGGAGGTTGATGTAAGAGGAAACTGAGGGGTGTTTACACAGCTCCACTAGCCCGTGCGTCTCCCTTTCTTCTGCGCCAACACCGTGCTGTCTCCCAGAGCGTTATTTTTCATTTGGTTTGACCTCGTCAGCAACCTTCCTCTGTCTCGTGCTGATATTTTCATCTGTACGCAACTACTCAGCTGGTCACTGAAATTGCAGAACCATGAAGGCGGCATACAACAAATGGCATCAGGTGTTCCACATCCTTGGATATGCAAATGTTTGGTGTTATTGCGCAGCCATACTAAGTACGAATAATGTTATCTACATTCTTACATCGACGTCAAGTGCTATGAGTCAGGAAATGGATTTCTCAGCAGCAAGAGAAGTAACCACATAAACATTTTATATTCATTGCTTCAAAGAAACTAAACCCGAAGTAGTGTTGCTAACTGATGCAGACTGTATAACCCCACTTGTAACTGTGCAAGTATTTAGGCATATACAGGGTGTTACAAAAAGGTACGGCCAAACTTTCAGGAAACATTCTTCACACACAAATAAAGAAAAGATGTTATGTGGACATGTGTCCGGAAACGCTTAATTTCCATGTTAGAGCTCACTTTAGTTTCGTCAGTATGTACTGCTCAATTGAGCACGTTATCGTGATTTCATACGGGATACTCTACCTGTGCTGCTAGAACAAGTGCCTTTACAAGTACGACACGACATGTGGTTCATGCACGATGGAGCTCCTGCACATTTCAGTCGAAGTGTTCGTACGCTTCTCAACAACAGATTCGGTGACCGATGGATTGGTAGAGGCGGACCAATTCCATGGCCTCCACGTTCTCCTGATCTCAACCCTCTTGACTTTCATTTATGGGGACATTTGAAAGCTCTTGTCTACCCAGCCCCGGTACGAAATGTAGAGACTCTTCGTGCTCGTATTGTGGACAGCTGTGATACAATACGCCATTCTCCAGGGCTGCATCAGCGCATCAGGGATTCCATGCGACGGAGGGTGGATGCTTGTATCCTCGCTAACGGAGGACATTTTGAACATTTCCTGTAACAAAGTGGTTTAAAGTCACTCTGGTACGTTCTGTTGCTGTGTGTTTCCATTCCATGATTAATGTGATTTGAAGAGAAGTAATAAAATGAGCTCTAACATGGAAAGTAAACGTTTCCGGACACACGTCCACATAACATATTTTCTTTCTTAGTGTGTGAGGAATATTTGCTGAAAGTTTGGCCGTACCTTTTTGTAACACCCTGTACAGACCCTCAGAGTGGCGCTGTCTCAGCATCCAACGCCACATTCCTGGACACATCAGGAGCCACTGCAATGTCCCGGGGGAGCATGTCACTGATAGTCCGACCCCCGCCGCTCCAGCTGTACTCACAAACAGAAAGGCAGGAAGGCAACCATACCTGTGACTTATCATCTTGGGGATTAAGAATTCACTTCACCTGCATTTCATCTTTCTGTTATCAGATGACAACCAGTTTAGTGGCATTGAAAACCATATCTTTAGGTGGCGTTTAACTGAGTCATAAAAGTAACGAAGCCCGGAATGTAAAACCCAACATCCGTTGTCAAACTATACTAACAATCCGCTAAATGCTGGTGTGTCAGTGAACCAAAATGAATCGGACGTAGGGATCCAAGTCCAAAATGGTTTGTGGAGACACAACGCTACTCTATGCGCATTCCCAGAACATGGAACGAGACTGCATACTGTGAAATACTTGCCATGTTCTGGGCGTTGTGTCTTCAGCGACGAGTTTGTGTATAGATGCCCATCTCAAGCTGATTTTAGTTCACTAACGTACCGCCATATATCGATATATTAGTTTGGTCCGACAACGAATGGCAGCTTAGCTCTTCTGACTTAGTTACGTGTCACCTGGGGATGTGGTTTCCAGTGCCATGAACCCGGATGTGATCTGACAATCAATAGATTAAAAGTAGCTGAAGCAGCTACTTAGTCTCCAAGATATATTCACAAAGGCTGTCTCCTATTAACAGCTTTTTTTCCACCGATCTTCCGTAGACTCCTCTCTACTCGCTTCGTAGGAAAGAGCAAGTCTTGATATTGCTCTTCTCAGAACTTCTAGCGATGTTTCTCCCTCTGCATCAGTCACGAGACCTTGCTGATCAATAATTTCTAAGGAACCGTTTTTACCGCTCTTCACTTTCCTGCTCAACAAACAAAAGAGAACGACGACGTCTGAACAAACACCTACTGGTAGCACGGCTATGACTGATGTGACTCCCTGAGGATCCAGCAGAGAGAACAGCAGCCCGCCCGAAGGAAACTTTTCAGACGACTCCTGGTTCTGTGAGCAGTATCAAGGCGGATTTATCGGTATGTGGAGACTCCGCAGAGAGCTGACGTTGCCAACAGCTGACGTAAAGGTATTGAATTCAACAGGGTACACAGCACTGGCACCGCTGAATAGCATAGCCTGTAATTTGGACATCAACAGTTATACTTCTGACCTGTTACTGCTGGTGGCTGCGCCCTGTCGTCGACACTTACATTACGTCTATAGCGCTATCGGCTAGTACCAAACTAGCAATACACCGTAAGGATACTTATTTGACTGTAGTCGTGAGTAATGGAAAGGTATCGGACTATTTTTACATCTCTGCCTCGTGAAGACTGGGTGTTGTGTGCTGTCCTTAGGTTAGTTAGGTTTAAGTAGTTCTATGTTCTGGGGGACTGATGACCATAGATGTTAAGTCCCATAGTGCTCAGAGCCAATTACATCTCTACAGATTCATATAGAAAGAAAGCGATAGCACAACAATCGGGAACCGAACCAAGGGTCTATTAGTAATCAAGCAAATTGTAATTACGTAAAAAGAAACGGCCGCCAGCCAAAGTAGGCGAAGTTGTACCAAGTACTGGCATGGTTCACAAAGGAAGTTAGCTGTTGGGATTAACTTGATACTGAAATTCTGTTTTCCTGATAAGATACAAGGCAATAACGCAGTTTAGAAAGTAATGTATCAGTGATTTGACAGGAGGAGTATTAATAAGTTTAGGCAGACACTGGCTCTCAATAACACAATCAGTGCATTACTCTAGGAAGCTAATGATCATAATATGTAAATGATTACTAATGGTGGAGCACTACTAACTTGGACAAGGGGTTCTTTTGTCAGTTTAACTATAGGAAATTACTACCACTGAAATTGTTATCAAGTAATTTTCTCTTTTGTAGTGGCTACATTTGTATTTTGAAGGAACATTCATTTCATTATACTATTTAGCTCAGATGGTACATGTGATACCTGAATCTTACACAGTTTGAATAATTGTAGCTATTTGCTTGTTGTAGTATATACAAGTTATAATAATGGAAGTTGTACTTCTTGAGTACCGTTATTGTAATATTAAATTTAATTCTGTGTCAACTATTAGCATCTGTACCAAGAATCTAATTAATCACTAGACTCGGGTCACGCCTGAACATTTTAGTCACAACCCAATATTAGACACACCGTTAACCACATAAGACATGAAATAATAAAGGCAGTTATCCCAATAAGAAGAATCTTTAAACTGAATGCTTTCAGTCTTCTCTTATTAACTGTACTTTGATGAAACTTTGACTTTCCTTTTAAGAAGATTAAGTGGAGCATTTCAAAACTTACGCTCACTAAATAACTATGTTCTTTACAACTCCAAAAAGTTTATTAACTTTTATTACGGAAAATTACTGTTTTTCCGTTCAGTGAAATAGGGTACTCCTAATTATCATAGCAACTGGGATTGGACTCCGTCTACCTAAACACCGATGGTTAAAATACAGTGACTCAGCACAACGTTTGCGGAACAGAAACTTGTTATTGGAACAGAAACCACATAATTGGTGTATGCAGTTATACAGTACTCAACTGATATTTTGACATGAAGGTGGTGACAGCATCAATCTCCTGTGGTATTCGAAAAAGTATCCATGGCTTTTCCTGTATAACAATCTCTGAAAATTCCCGTTTTAGCGCCGGATTTTCTTAGTGTAGAGCTACCTAAGGTATGCTATGAATAATAAGCCAAATTACCCCGCATTCGAGGCTGTATTATACAATCTTGCAGCTCTTCTCGCCTCTTTCAGTGCGCAAGAGGCACATAATTTTCCTGCTAGGCGCCGACTGAATCTTACCACAGAGGAACCTTGCAGTTTGATCGCCAGATCCACCTTTTCTATTCCCGCCTAGCCAGCTACGTTGCGAAAGGACTTCCTCCAAGTTTTACGTGATTACAAACCTACTTTCCCTATGCATGAACCAGTATTACGAATAAATTTTTAACATTTCCGTTCTCTTACGATGTACTACTTTTGGATTATATCCACAGATTAATTATAATTACGTAAATTACTATAAATAAAGAATAAAATATTTACCTGGATGTTACATCAAAGAACATGGTTATACAGAAGTCACATGAAGTAAAAACAGACAAAGAACTTAGATTAGACACTTATAGGTAATATCGATAACAGTGCTACAATTCATAGCAAGATAATGCTGGACGTCATGTCGCCCATTCTGTTCTGACCTACCTCGATAGAGAAGATGTTATATTGTTCTCCTGCCCAGGATTGTTTCCAGGTCACTCACGCATTCAAAACCCCTGGTCATGGGTTGTCGAGATACTAGCTCACCACTATTCGCAAGGATTACAGAATGGTATGGTAGCAGCTCTGGGTATTAAGTTTCGCACCCTGTATACCAGCAAATCAACAAGAACTTCAGTATTGTCACCATGAAGAATAGGAGAGCCAGACCAAGACCAAAATATGTGAAACAAACTATAGATGATGTAGGCCAGGCTTGGACGAACTTTGGTGTCCCGCGTGACTTATTCGCATACTTACATAAACTCATGGGCGGCCTCTTCGGTTTACACATTAACAGTTCGTAGCGAATAAAGCCCAAACTATAGTCTCTGCGACGTTGTGTGTCTGGGGTAACGCTCATATACGAATGGCACTCCTTTCCCAACAAGCTACGCCAGCAAATAATGCGTATGACTTACAAAGATCTACAGTAGGTGTCGCAAAACGGTCCAGCTTCTAGCTCTCTCTCCCACGAATTTCTTCCTCAGCAGTTGCGAGCCAGATTCAGCCCGCATGCAAGTTTCGACCGGTAGTCTGCCGGTTGCCCACCCGTGATATTGGCGTAATACACTGCTGACAATGAAAACTGCAAAACCAAGGAGGACAGCAAATAACGAAATTTTGCATACACGGTATAGTAGAAAGAAAAGAGTATTAAATTTCTAGGTGATGATGTCGATGTCTTTTAGTGTAGTTTGCAATGACTGATAGCTTGATGTCATGTCACTTGTTACTAGACCATAAACGTCAGTGTTTTCTCGTAATCGTTGGTTCATGCTGCCTCCTTCCAGATTTTTAATATTTACTGATATACAGGGTGAATCACCTACAACTTGCACCGCAAATACTGCGGAAACGGAAAGAACTATTGATGTGTGGTTTCCACAGAATTCATAGGAGTATTGTTAGCTAATCAAAAGATCGTAATAACATTTAGAAAGTTCATTTTTTGCGTAAACATACGTTTTATAAATGGAAGAATGCGTATTGACACTAACAAGGTAAAAGTAGGGTAAATTAGGATATCAGTTGTGCTTGTTGCAAGATCCTAGCGCGAGTCGTTTACGAGGTGTCGTATTTGGAAAACTTTCTACGCCGACACTGGTTTGTCCCATTAAAGCTGCGTAATTGCTAGGTGCGACGTTATTATGTTTGCTTAGAGTGTGCTTATGTGTGCGTTGAGTGCACTGCGACTTGTCAGTCAGACTGTGACAGTCCAAGCACTTGGTCGTGGGTGAACGATAGGGTTTACCAATGCAGAAAAAGCCGACATCATCATGGTATATTGAAAGTGTAGGAAGAATTCAGTTCCTTCTTGTACGGTGTATATGGCAAGAGATGTCAACCATTTAGGTATTTGTACATCAACCTCTTCAACAGTATCGTTAAAGTGGTAGTGTAACACCCAGACAAAGTAATAGAAGGAAATAAGCGACGACAGAAGAGTGGGAAATGTTCCTGCTGCTGTTGCAGTGGATCCACTCAATCACTCGGGAAAGTGGCATGTGTTAGACAAATGCCCAGTGCACTGTACAGCGCCATAGGTCCCATCCGTATCACATCTCTCTGGATCAAGAGCAGCGTGGCAACTGTTACGAGAATCGTGTTAACTTCTGTCCATGGGTATTAAGACAGGATACTCCAGATGTATCCTGTCTCTTGTTTATTGATAAAGCCATATTTACCGATCATGGCCAGTTAAACCGCCGAAACATGCACTTCTGGTCTTCGTCACAATTCCCATTGGCTTCATCAGGAAGAACGTCAGCGTCCATGGAGTATAAACGTGTGGTGTGAGATAGCAAACCATTAGCTCAAAGGCCTGTTTTACATAGAAGGAACACTGAACGCTCACTAGTATCGTAGCCTCCTAACATACCCTTTTTCCACGTATGCTAGACGACGTTCCTTTGGAGACTAGGAGGAACCTCTGATACCAGCATGATGGCTGTCCATCCCACAATGCACGAAGGACTACACCAAGTTTTCACGAATTTTTTCCAAATTGTTGGATTGGACGCAGGGGACATGTACTTTTGGCGCCGCGTTCCCCGCATTTGACGCCTGTAGTGAAAGCTGAAATACGCTGTCTACAAGGGCACGTCGCCTACACTTGGCGATGCGCAACGACGTATTTGCTACATCCTGCTCGGACATCTCCGTTGAAATGCTAGCACGTGTGAGGTAGTCGTTCCATACCAGACTGGAAGCGTGTATTGCCGTCGGCTCTGTTTATTTTGAGTACAACCTGTGATGATCAGTTACCTCGGTACTGGTCAGAATCCACATAACTAGTGTATGCAATTCTGTTGTTCTTTAGCGTGTGCTACCACTGGTATTGTGCATGTGTGAGTTTGCGATATTTTGAAACTACGATATCTCGTAAACGACTCGGAATAGAATCCTGCAACAAACACTGCTGGCATTCTAATTTATCCTATTTTTAGTCTGTTAATGTCACTAGGGATTCTTCCATTTGAAAATGTGTATGTCTGAACAAAAAATACACTTTATAAGTATTATAATAATATATTTATTGTCTAACTAGACGAGATCCTGAATATCAACCCATTCTGCGAAAGCAGCACATCAACAGCCCTTTCCATTTCCGCAATACTTGCGGTGCGAGTTTTACGTGATTCGCCCTGTACAGGCCTATTATAATTTTTGTTTCGCCATATACTGTTTTTAAAGAGTTCGACTGAAATGCAGCGTGTCAGAGGTCGTGAGAGACTAGCGCCTGAGAGGTCAGAGAGCTCTGGCCTCGCGGCAAATTTCATCCCCTATTTATTTTTTTTCTTCTTCTGTATAGAATAGAAATAACGTATGTAGCCTTCAGCAAGCATTTACCATGTAACGATTATGCCTGACGTCCTAGGCATGACTTTCACTAATGCCACCTACTGTTAAAATTGTTTATATTATATGATGTCGAACTGTCTGCGTAAATTGGGCACCGATAGTGTTACGGAGTAGTAAGGCACGACATACTGTATACTGATTTTCATAAATAAGTTCTCCGCTGTTCCTGCTTTCTTGTAATGCACTGCTTTTAATATTTTATCTTAATATCCAATGTTTCACGCCACAGATCTGATGGCGTTCTTTGGAATTGCGTCGTCAGATGATGATGATGATGATCATCATCATCATCATCATCTAACAGTTCCAATTTCCCGGGTACTGGTAATGGGCCTCTTCCACTTCGTCCTGCCCAAATAAATCTGTTCATGGAGAATGTTATCCACTATCGATCCTCTGGCCACTAGATCAGCCTCAATCAAGTCCACCCATCGGGTTAGAGGTCTTCCTTAAGGTCTTTTCACATCCGCCCGTCTTTCAAAATCTATTTTGGCTGTTCTAGTTGGCTCTAGTCTCATCAAATGCCCGTACCATCGAAGTCTAGATGCACCAATTCGATCTAATAGGGATGTCTTTATTACGACTTCTACCCTCACCTCCTCATTCCTTAATTTGTCCAGCTTGGTCTTCTGGGTGGTGAATCTAAGAAATTTCATCTCAGATTCTTGCAGCCGTGATGATTCTCTTTTTTTGGCGGTACATGTTTCAATACCATAGGTCAATATTCGTATGAAATAGCTATTAAACATCATCAGTTTGGCCGGTTTTGGAATCAAGTCGTCCCATAAAAGTGATCTTACTTGTTGGTAGAATGACAAAAGAAAATATCTTGACCGTCAAGACGAGTGTTTTACCAATTAATATCGGGTATATTGTACAGATGTTGAAACAAGAATGGTATAACGGCACCAAAGCGGACGAAAGACTGTGGAGCTGGAAAGTGACAGTGTGCTTTATCCAATGTTCCGTCGTGTTTAAATGCTAGATTGATGGATAAGAATCTCTAAAAAGTACAATATCCTTTATTTAACGTTGCAGGTGTCTTTTTTGGTGATTTTAGCGTTTCCAGTAACAATAACAGTGAATAGGAAGATGGCGACACAAGGACATTTTTCACTTTTACCTAATCAATACTTTAATACATGAAAGAAGGATATTATCGTAAAATCAGTGTGTAACTTACTGGAATTGATCTTTCGGTACAAATGCTTATGGCGATTTGATGTAAATCTTTCATTCGATACAAGCACAGGCCTTAATATAATTTCAATGGTGGGTCAACGATAAGGGCGTCGCACACGCCATATGATAAACTTTGATGTATTAGTCTCTCCACGTGTAGAATTTGCTGTTGCTTCGCAACAGAATACTGAACTAGTAAATAGACTCTCCAGTTGCTTATATATTCAACTTATATAGGTTAAACGCCGTCTTTTGCAACTGTAATGCAAGTGTTATAAAGAGAATTACCATCCATTACAGTCGCAAACGACTGAATTTATCATATATAACTTGTATAACCGCGACTGCGGAGAAAAGGAACTGAAAAAACAGGGAGAATAACATGTGCTAAAATATTCTTTAAATTATTTTACGAGCTCTTTTAATTTCTGTATAGGAACTTTTTAGTGGACCTGAAGCAAACGTCAGTGTTGATGTGTTCCCGTGGGAAACTGTGAGTCCAAAACACACTACCATCGGTGTTTGCTGAAGCAACAGTTGGGTAAGAGAACAGCGACAGCTACGATTGATGACTGTTAATTTAGGTCGGTTGCTATCAGCACAGCGAGTAATTACGCAAAGCTGCATCCGACTGATCTACAGCACTGCCAACTTGATTTAAGGCCATACGAGGTGACTGCAGCCCGACGGCTGAACAAAATGGTGCAAAATGACGATGTTTAGCTCCCAGCTCCAGAAAGCGGCGACCTTCAAGAGGCTATGTGGAGACATTAATGGAATAAAATAATGGTTCTACGTTTTCTTAATGTGATTCTTCATCACGTGACACTCAACCAATGATGTAAGTCATGGTAATGAAGTGGCATGTATGTGTCAGTTGGTTTCATGGAACCACCGCTGTAGAAGGAATCAACTTGAAAAGGTGACAGAATGCAAAAAGAAGCTATCTTGTTTGGCAGAACCCATGACCACACCGTGAATGAAGTTGATGTATCATCGCGGGCTGCAAAGTGTGTGCAACGAATTGTATACCACTAGCAGCAGTATAAGACGGCGTAAGTTGAGTGATCGTAAAAGACCCTAACCGACAATGACTGGAGACAGACGTCGCCCTTTGTCAATGAACATCGCTTGCAAACGTGGCAGAACTGTTGCTGTCAGGGAAACCAGCCCCGTTTCAGAGTTTCGAGCGAACATTGCGAATGGAACTGGATGAGCTGGACATTTTAAACCGGGTACCTTGCAGAAGGGTATTGGTCAGAGCAGCACGTGAAGTCACATGTCTTCAGTGCCCCAAACAACACAGAAACTAGACACTAGCAGACTGGAGGCGTGATGTGTGGTCCGACGGATAGCAATTACGCCTCTTCCCGAATGACGCGCAGTGTCTAATGAAGTGACGGCCAAATGAGGCGTTCCAGTTCTGTTGTGTGGAGTGTGTAGTTCAGGATGGAACTGGTTGTGGGGCGTATTGGGTGATTTTTGGTTGTGGGATGTTTTGGGTGATTTGTCTTACTCTGAGATGATCCTAGTTACTCATGTTACCGTGGGCATGGACCATAACGTTATCCAAAATCATTGGCGATCAGGCGTTGATGAGTATGCTGCTGACAATACCCTATTCCAAGATGATAGCAGAAGTCTTAGAAGACTGACGTGTACGTTGCTGGTTTGACGAACTCTTAAGCAGACTACTGCATGTTGAGAACCTAGCTAGTTCATCGGATCTTAATCCAATAGAAAATATTTGAAAAAGCGGATAAACCGTAAAAAAAAAAATACCTGTGGTATCTAATCATCAATGACTAATCACAAAATCGACGACGTATTGACTCGTCCATTATTAAGCTTAAGGCTGTTGAAAGTCAGCTACGGCAATCCATGATAGGAAGTGCAGAGAATAGGCAAATGTTAACGTTTAGGTTACCGGAGGTAAACAATAACGCTAGAACCGTCGGAATTGCGGACGCTCTGGGCAGCTGTCTCAGGGGAGAGATTTCACTTCATAAAATTAACTGGTAATTTCATCCACCACCTAGACGTTGTTCTAAGGCGTCACAGTAGAAGAGGCATCGAAACCATACCCGTGAGAATCGAAACGTGAGTGAGTTTACGCAGTTTAGAGCGCTACAACAGTGCTAGAGGCCTGCTAGTGCCTGCTAGTTCTGTTAGCTCAGACACTGACTTCTGTTGTGCAGCCAACTGCATGTATTGATTTTTGAAATTTTTAGAACCAGCCTGCAGTGTAATAGAGAGTCTGCTCGAAAATACTGAGTTCCTTGAGTCTCCTGCTGCGAGCATGCTGTCGAGTCCCAAAATCCCCGCCGCCCGTAATTGCTATGTGATAGTGTTTGGTACTGATGCAAGCAATCAACCTACCACTATTGCAAGCTTGTGTCTCTGCAATTGCTCCTAACCGATCGGGAACTGATGACTGACCAGTAATCCTCTTTTCTTCCCACCATCCGGTTTTAGGACACGGAAGACTGCTTTCAGTTGTACATGATAAACCTGAAGGATCTTTTGGACTCTACTCCTCGCCAAAATGAGACTATTACCAAAGCAAGAGACTATGTTACTTGATTTTAGCATGATGTCGCTGCGGGTGAAAATGTCTCGTCAGTCGTCCTTACCTCTCCAATACGACCAGCTTTCTAGGGCGTGGACTGTGCGGCTGGTCCCGGCGGAGGTTCGAGTCCTCGCTCGAGCATGGGTGTGTGTGTTTGTCCTTAGGATAATTTAGGTTAATTAGTGTGTAAGCTTAGGGACTGCTGACCTTAGCAGTTAAGTCCCATAAGATTTCACACACATTTGAACATTTTGAACGACCAGCTTACTGCCCAGTGTTGACTACGTAGCATTCAGGCAGTGTGCACACACGCCTGCAAGCCAAGTATTATAGAATGAGATTTTAACTTTGCAGCGGAGTGTGCGCTGATATGAAACTTCCTGACAGACTAAAACTGTGTGCCGGGCCGATACTCTAACTCGGAACCTTTGCCTTTCGCGGGCAGCTGCTCTACCATCTGTGTTACCGCAGCACGACTCACGCCCCGTCTTTTTGCAAGTACACTGTGCAAAATGTGTCACGAAAAGAATTATAGTAAAGACGTAATAAATTAAAACGTCATGTCTATGCGGCAGTTTTACTGCGCGGATAACGAAAATGTATTGAGGTACAAACTTTTTTCCTTTTCTAATTTTGTGGTGATGTCAGGGTGAAAAAGTTTCGTAAAGGTTTGTAAATATGAGTAAAGTTTGTTCCAACATAGTAAACGCTGTCATTCATAAATACTGGACGAATAAAGGATGAATATTCGCACGCCGCGGACTACACTCCTTTCTCAGGACCACCCATACCACTTTGGCAGGGAGATGTTTCTTGTCTCTACAGGAATTCTCTCCAGACAAGAAGTGAAGTGTGTATGTAGTTCAGTAGAAATCAGTTCAGTGGTTTAGGAGGTTCAAATGGCTCTGAGCACTATGGGACTTAACTACTGAGGTCATCAGTCCCCTAGAACTTAGAACTACTTAAACCTAACGACATCACACACATCCATGCCCGAGGCAGGATTCGAACCTGCGACCGTAGCGGTCACGCGGTTCCAAACTGACGCGCTTATAACCGCACGGCCACACCGACCGGCTGGTTTAGGAGGAAATATGATACGTGCATACATACATGTTTACAACACATACGCACATCCAATTTTATATTAAGCATGGACTTGCTTTAGTACCAAGTAACAGTGGATTCTTTCGCAGACAGACTTGCAGTCCGTTGTGAGAGGGAAAAGAACCTGATGGAATTAGGATTCTTCTCTCGTCACAGTACGACCATTGTGGCCACGTGACTCCAAGAACAGCAGAGGTGAAAGTCTCGACAGTATGACGAACGACCAACTTGGTCGTCAGTCGCTGGAAATAGAGTTGCGTCGTCACTCCCTTCCAATCCGGCCGCGGAGCAGCGTTTCCGCTTTCCTGCCGCTGGGAAAACTGTTTGTGCGGCCCGAGTTATGATCCCTGGGGAACGCCGCCGACTTGCAGCGGGGCTATAAGCTTCCTTGGTCCGCGGGGAGGGCCAGTCCTTTCGGTTCCGTTGTCCGCTCCTTCGGCGGCCTCCACCTCCAGAGATGCCAATTTGTCCCTTCGGACTCTCCTGGCGTCTGTTACCGTGTCGAAGTCTGCTGCAGTTTATGTGAGGGTTGTGAAGGATTATGATGACGACAATGATAAATGAGTCCCAATTCTTTCTGATGCTAACGAATTCATCTTAGGACCGAAAATTAACTGTATTTTCAAGGGCGGAGAATAATATTATATTACTCATGATTCATTTTGTCGATCATATTGTACTTCTATGGCTGATTAACATGAATTATCAGAAAACCAGCACATCATTTACTGTAGGCGAATTTTTTGAGCCACATTTGGATACATTCTATAGGAAAATCATCACGACCTCGCACTTGAACAAGGCGCTGATGACGTTTATTGCTCACAACCATCCTAACTAGGAATTTAACAGTTTGACAAATGTAATGAGCACACAATTATTTGTAATTACCATTTCTGTAACCGTCAACCAAGATTATGTCGAATAACCACATTTGCTCAGTGTTTTACGCGTGTAATTTCAATACGATTTTTTGTAAACACTATTTATTTATTACCGTCAGTGACGATCATGTGCTTGAGTTGCAATGCACTATTTATCTCATACTGTACACAGTTAAGGTGTCGTACTTTTCTTTGTATGCATTTTTTTTAAATATTAGGAAAACTGCATGGTGTGCAGTTGTAAGCTTTCCTCGTGGATTCACTTGTGATACTTCTCTTGTGTTCGCAATTAGATTTTGGATAACAGCAAAAATACTTCAATTTATCGACGGAAGAAGAAGTACGAAATGTTCAGATAACGACAAGACTGCAGCAGTATCTTCCTTAGGACAGAAAGAACAAAAAGTGCTGGTAAGGCAAGACGAAATGGCTGCAGGAAAAATATGAAGAAATCGGAAAGAAATGGCAATCGGAAAACCTGATTCAACATACAGAAAAGTAAAACCAATTGTCCGTGACCTAATGTCATACCCGATGACTCCCCACATCGTGATGCCAGACAGGTGTACTACTAAGAGTTCTACATCGAGGTCCCATCCGTATCACATATCCCTGAACCAAGAGTTATAGGGAAACTGTTGCAGAATCGTGTTAACTTCTGTACATGGGGGCTAAGAGAGGATCCTCCAGATGTATCATGTATCTTGTTTAGTGATGAAGCCACATTTGCCAGTCATGGCCAGTTAAACCGCCGAAACATCCACTATTGGTGTGTTCACAATTCCCGTTGGCTTCGTCAGGAGGACCGTCAGCATCCATGGAGTCGAAACATGTGGTACGGGATAGCAAACCATCAGTTCATAAGCCTGTTTTACGTACACGGAACACTGAACGCTCACAAGTATCGCAGCCTCCTAAACACCATTTTCAAGGAAGCTAGATGTCGCAGTATCTCTCCAAATTGTTGAAACATTGGGAGCTCTCCCCAGGTTTCTGCTGTGATTACTGACATTGTCATCGAGTGTAATGCAAAATTGAGATTCGTAGCTGAACACAATTCGACACCGTTCTTCAGCAGCCCGTGCTTCCAGGTAACGGCACCATTCGAAACGCAACCGTTTGTTTTGTGGTGCTATCGGCAGCCTATGCATGGGACGCTAATTTCCTAGTCTGGTTTGGTTTGGTTGCTTCTAGTCTCTGGCCAATGGTGCAAAATGACACGGAATGTAGCAGGGAGTCCACTACATGGACTTGGATGGTGGGCGCAGATGTGAAGGGGTTACGGTGTGCTTGGTGACCCTTATTGTGGTCACATGTCGTCGACCGGAACCACTATGATGAGTGTCCCTGGCTTCGCTTTGACATTCGATCTAACATTTTGCCACTGCCACGTCCGAGTGAGCCATAAATGATAAATGTGAATATTACCGTATTCGACCTTGCGAGACAAATGGAGGCCCACGAAGAGGCCTGTTTCAGACTTTGTCAGGTGCTGGTAACGCTGTTTCCAAGACTACGTGACATCTCCATATCCTTCACGGTAATCACTAGACACCTGAGGCTGTCCACGCACGTCATACAGAATATCCTACGAAACGTGGTAACAAAACCGGACCCGAACAACACCAATGGAGTGTGGTTGCCGTTATATTTGTCACAGAGAATTGTATCTCTAACCCTTTACATAGCTGTCGATGGTGTGTATGTGTACATAGTTACACAGACATCAGACAACATCTTCTGAGTGTTTCGCTTTTTTATCAGGCAGTGTATAATTCATACACGAAAGAGAAAGTTAAAAACAAATCTCACTGTATCACTTCTTGAGTATTATTCACCGACCAGAGTCTGTTGACAACAAACATTAACGGAATATATAATGGAAGATTCAATTAAAAGCTGGACGTTTCGTCACAGTTTTTCTTAGTCTGCGTGAGTACATTACAAAAGTATTCAAGGTGATACACAAATGGAGAGGCGTTCCATTTAACGAAGAACCTTAGGCCCCGGACACTGCAACAAGCATACTTCGTTTGGTAAATCTATTTCGTCGAGAGAGTGCGATGATAAAAGCAGGCTAGGTCCCAAAAAGTTACTGAAAATAAACTGTTGGTTGAGAAACAGTGTGGCTGGTAGCAGCTGTATTTTCTCGATTACATTTCAGTTTAGAAAAATCCATACCATTCACATAAACGGACCGAAAAAAATTCTATTCTATAAATAGAGTTCGAAGCTGGTCCCTGATTTTCGTCAAGGTAAAGTACCACAGAATTAAGTAGAATTATGTATTTCCTGGATGTAACACTTTTCAGTGGAGCTCCTTTCTTTTAAGAATCGCCGCCTGATTGGTACTATATATACCGCATGAGACAGTTTGAGGAAAAATGCATGACAGGAAAGTTTAACATTCATCGGCATGTAATGGAAAGCGTTTTAATTAATGTAAATGGCTTAGACGCAACCGCCAGGAGTGATATTAGTCGCTCGATGACATACTCTGATTGTTTTGAGCTGCTGGAAAATTCTGTTTGTAACACCGAAAATTTAGAGAAATCACTCAAGGAGTACACTACAAAATGAGGCAGAACAAAAGTTACAATTAATGTTTTTAAAAATAAGGCGACTAACGTGTCAGAATGTGGAGAATATGGATCCGTTCGCTACATTACGTCTGGTTTACGTGGAACAAGTAGCGAATGACTTTATCAGCGGCACGTGAATGATCGATGGACAATATGTCAAGCGCTATGTATATCTTGGGCGGACTAAATCAATACATATAGCAAAACATGCAGACGGTCTTCTGTGAAAGCTTGATCAACGTCCAAGCGTGCCACTGCTGCATTTTATAACGTGTATTTCTTTGTATCATCTGTAACTGATTCCACTCTAGCCTACACACTGCTCTCAACGACTTTGGTAATATAGCATACACATTTCAATACTTATTTTGTACCTGGAGAGTGTTGTTCTCTATATTCATTTTATTATCATTAAACTGCCAGTTTCCTTATAAACTGACACCTGGGAAGCAAACAACTGGCACTGCTATCTTATCCCCCCTTTTCCTCTTCCATTCACTGACGCTGTGTGGGAATAATGATTGCTGATAAATCTCCATATGATACCTGATGATATGGTCGTAGTCTTTTCGCGAGACGTATGTGTGAAGAAGTTATACGTTGACGACTCTTCCCGGAATGAAAGCTCTCAGAATGTCAACAGAGAACCTTTCCGTGATGAACAAAGCCTCTTTTGTAACGTTTGCCTCCTTAGTTTATGGAGCATTTCCGTAACCCTTTCCTGCCGAATAGAGGAGCCCGCGATGAATCGTGCTGCTCCTCGCTGGATTCTCCACACCTCTTCAGTTAATTCCACATCACAAGATTCCCATACTGGTGATCAGTACTCAAGAGTAAATCGAACGAATGTTGTGTAAGCCACTGTCTTCGTGGATGAATTACATTTCCTTAACATTCTCCCAATGAATCTTCGTCTGGCTTCTGCTTTTCCTATTAGTGTTTTCATGCGATATCTCCGCTTTAGGTCGCTCTAGATGTTTATACTTAGGTATTTTCCAGTAGTAAGTGTTTCCAATTACTTGGCGCTACTAGTGTAATAGAGCAGTAGTGGATACCCTAGTCTACCTATAAGCAAAAGTATTATGTATATTTAAATTGTGAGTTAACTTTTTATCCCAGAGAGAACAGTCGATCCTCTGCAAGTATACTTATACTTTACTACCATCTTTTGACTTCGATAGCCTCTTATAGACAGTAGTATAGTCGATGAATAACCTCAATGTTCTCAGGCAGATAATTAATATAAGTTATATTCTGAAACAGCTGCTGGGGTACTCCCAAAATTACCTTCAGATCTGTCGCTTTTGTTTCGTTACGAACGACAGAGATCTGTTAAGATACTCTGCAGATTCAATTTTTTTCACCAGACACTGGAGACCTATGTCGAATTACTACTGGAAGTGAGCAAAAACAGCAGCAACCTGAGCACCTTTGTCTACTGCGTCCTTGATGTCACGTTAAGAAAAGAGAGAGATGAGTTTCCACAAAATCTGTTTGCGGAATCCGTATTCATTTTGAAAGAGAAGATATTTGTTCCCCAAAAACGTCATAAAGTGAGGGCATAAAACTCGTTCCACAAACCTACAACAGATTGTCGTTATTTTAAAATTGTAACCTCATAAACATGCATGCCACATGCGCCAAATTGCCAGCTAGAGTGCTACATTCTTGGATATGCAAATGAATAACATCTCAGCGCTATCGCACAAACTAGTTAGGAGTAATTCCATCTGAGTTATATGTATTTGTAAAGATTACGCCACAAGTTCTTCATTCAGGAACTGAATTTGAATTTTGATTGATTCTGAAAGATCGTTTTACAGATATGCCTTTTGGAGTAGAAAAAAGTCTAGCGGCTGTAGGCAGGAATTTATTGTTGAGCTGTAGTCTACTCACATTATGCGGGGCCCTGCTACTCTCATGGCTCCAGGAGTGCTATATTCAACGCCATGCGGAATGTCAGAGGACCTGAACGTCTATCGCCTGAGGGGACAGCTATGTCTCCCACCCGGAAGTGCAGGTGCGTCCAGCAACGCCACGTACGTTGACTCAGGAAATGGGCTTTCTTGCAGCGGGAAAATGACCACACGAACAGTGTTCACGACTTCTGGAGGGCCATGGCCTGTCAGCATGCTAACCATCGTAGAGACTTCCCTTCAGGCTACAATAGAGGGGCACAACGTTGTATCACATTAATACCAAATCGGAAAATTGTGCAATAAGAATCGCTGATATCGACAATTTCCAAAGATTAATTTGCGCGAGTATTAACAATGTACCTTTTTGAGCGTTTAGTGTAAATTATAAAACCATTTATCCTCCATTATTCGACTTACTATTACGTTTTATGGGCTGTTCCATTTCACTTCGGACAGCAGGAAAACATGCTTTTTTTCGGATCTTCAGTGTTCTCTCAACTAAAGTAGAGACTGAGTTAATACACACATCAAAAAAGTATTACATCACCCTGGTTCGCAGTACTCCTGAAGATAGACGTTGACTTTGGATATTGTATCACAGACACAGTCACTTTGATTGTTCAGAGATGTCACTAAACCCGCCCCAAGATGTAAACAACCATTCAAAAAAATGTTCAAATGTGTGTGAAATCTTATGGAACTTAACTGCTAAGGTCATCAGTCCCTAAGCTTACACACTACTTAACCTAAATTATCCTAAGGACAAACATACACACCCATGCCCGAGGGAGGACTCGAACGTCCGCCGGGTCCAGCCGCACAGTCCATGAAACAACCATTCATGAGCAGCGCCTGTTAGACGGAGGACAGCCGATCAGATCCATCATTCCTCCAGGAAGGAAGCACACTTCTCGCGTTGTCTGTAGTGCAACCATGACCAGACGGTCAATACCACGGTTCGATCGCGTCCGCATTGTGATAGGAAGGGCTCTCACCAAGGGAAGTGTCCAGGCGTCTCTTAGTGAGCCAAAGTGATGTTGTTCGGATATGGAGGAGATAGAGAGATGCCGGAACTATGGATATGCCTCGATCAGGCCGCCCAAGGGCTACTACTGCAGTGAATGACCGCTACCTAAGGATTATGGATCGGAGGAACACTGAGAGGAGCTCCACCGTGTTGATTAATGTTTTTCGTGCAGCCACAGGACATCGTGTTACGACTCAAACTGTGCGCATTAGGTTGAATGATGCGCAACTTCACTCCCTACGTTCATGGCGAGATCCATCTTTGCATCCACGGAACCCTGCAGCGTGGTACAGATGGGCACAACAACATGCCGAGCTGACCGTTCAGGATTTGCATCACGTTCTCAACCAGACAATCGTCGGAGACGTGTTTGAAGGCAACCCGGTCAGGCTGAACGCCTTAGACACACTGCTCAGCGGGTGAAAGAAGGTGGAGGTTTCCTGCTGTTTTGAGGTGGCATTACGTGTGGCCGACGTACGCCACTGGTAGTCATGGAAGGCACCGTAACGGCCGTACGATAAGTGAATATCATCCTCCGACTGATAGTGCAACCATATCGGTAGCACAATTGGCGAGGCATTCGTCTTCATGGACGACAATTCGCACCCCTATCGTGCACATCTTGTGAATGACTTCCTTCAAGGTAAAGACATCGCTCGACTAGAGTGGCCAGCATGTTCTCCAGACATCAACCCGATCAAAAATGCCTGGAACAGATTGAAAAGGGCTTTTTATGGACGACGTGACCCACCAACTACTCTGAGGGATCTACGTCGAATCGCCGTTGAGGAGTGGGACAACCTGGACCAACAGTGCTTTGATGAACTTGTGGATAGTATGCCACGACGAATACAGGCATGCATCAATACAAGAGGACGTGGTACTGGGTATTACAGGTACCGGTGCGTACAGCAATCTGAACAACCACCTCTGAAGGTCTCGCTGTATGGTGGTACAACATGCAATGTGTGGTTTTCATGAGCAATAAAAAGGGCGGAAATGATCTTTATGTTGATCTCTATTCCAATTTTCTGTTCAGGTTCCGGAACCCTCGAAACCGAGGAGATACAAAATTTTTTATGTGTGTATATTTACTAACTCGTAGCAGTGATAAACAATTTCTAAGCGTAAAAGCTAACGTAATGTAATAAAATCATGCGACTCTGACAGTTCTACCTCAGAAGCTATCCCAAGTACAATTCTCAAATCCAATTAAAAATGAAGGTAATATTGCACAGTTTGAGGTGGTATTTACATGATATTTTTAGAAATGAAACTTAATGTAATTTTCATCATGTTTTACAATTTTCCGACATGAACAGTTTTAAGCAGAATCAAAATTATGCCATATTGTTCAGCATTTCATTTAAAAATGTATTAATAACCTTTTTCTTGGCATCTTCAGTGGAGAGTTGCAGAAACAATAAAAATTAGAAACAGTGTCAATACCCATGAATCATGACGACGCTTTTATCAGTCTCCAGATGTATATGTTTCGTGGCTTGCCATCGCAACCTATTAACGGCGTGAGTCTAAATGTTTATTGTTCGATTATTTTTTCTGACATTTCACACGAGAAGCTCCATAAGACTTAAATCAGTGTTTAATAAAAAGATGTTGAAGCCCATGTAAGTCTAATCTTTAAGGGAATTGTGCTTATATTTTACACATGAATACAAGGTTTTAAAAAAATATGTTAATTATGATTGTGTTATTCTTATACAGGGTGTCCCAGCTATCTTGTCCATCCAAAATATCTCTGGAACAATAACAGCTATTGTAAAACGACTTTCACCGGTATCAATGTAGGGCTGGGGCACATGAATGTACATATTTGGAAACATTCTAAAACGAAAGCATATGTGATTTTTAACACAAACTTTCGTTTTTTTAAATGGACATCCTATATTTTTTCTTCAACAATCCATAGCATGACAAAGCACATACACAATGACGTTGATTGCATCGCAATATTCCCATTACATCCCGAGATATTAAGACGCGAAGTTGATGCTTGAAACACCCGACATGCGCTGCTAGCGCACGTCCTGAGGCTCAGGCGTGAACCCCATGCTGCCCGTAATCGCAGCAGACCGTATTATTCGTTTCGGACCTCTTGATAAGTATGGAGGTGTGATTACACATGACAATCACATCGCGATTACAGGCAGCATGTGGTTCACGCCTGAGCCTCAGAACGTGCGCTAGCAGCGCATGTCGGGTGTTTCAAGCGTCAACTTGTTGTTGTGGTCTTGAGTCCTGAGACTAGTTTGATGCAGCTCTCCATGCTACTCTATCCTGTGCAAGCTTCTTCATCTTCCAGTACTTACTGCAACCCACATCCTTCTGAATCTGCTTAGTGTATTCATCTCTTGGTCTCCCTCTACGATTTTTACCCTCCCCGCTGCCCTCCAATGCTAAATTTGTGATCCCTTGATGCCTCAAAACTTGTCCTACCAACCGGTCCCTTCTTTTTGTCAAGTTGTGCCACAAACTTCTCCCCAATTCTATTCACTACCTCCTCATTAGTTATGTGATCTACCCATCTAATCTTCAGCATTCTTCTGTAGCACCACATTTCGAAAGCTTCTATTCTCTTCTTGTACAAACTATTTATCGTCCATGTTTCACTTCCATACATGGCTACACTCTATACAAATACTTTCAGAAACGACTTCCTGAAATGTAAATCTATACTCGATGTTAACAAATTTCTCTTCTTCAAAAACGCTTTCCTTCCCATTGCCAGTCTACATTTTATATTCTCTCTACTTCGACCATCATCAGTTATTTTACTCCCTAAATAGCAGAACTCCTTTAGTACTTTAAGTGTCTCATTTCCTAATCTAATTCCCTCAGCATCACCCGATTTAATTTGACTACATTCCATTATCCTCGTTTTGCTTTTGTTGATGTTCATCTTATATCCTCCTTTCAAGACACTGTCCATTCCGTTCAACTGCTCTTACAAGTCTTTTGCTGTCTCTGACAGAATTACAATGTCATCGGCGAACCTCAAAGTTTTTATTTCTTCTCCATGAATTTTAATACCTACTCCCAATTTATCTTTTGTTTCCTTTACTGTTGCTCAATATACAGATTGAATAACATCGGGGAGAGGCTACAACCCTGTCTCACTCCCTTCCCAACCACTGCTTCCCTTTCATGCCCCTTCACTCTTATAACTGCCATCTGGTTTCTGTAAAAATTGTAAATAGCCTTTCGCTCCCTGTATTTTACCCCTGCCACCATCAGAATTTGAAAGAGAGTATTCCAGTTAACATTGTCAAGAGCTTTCTCCAAGTCTACAAATGCTAGAAACGTAGGTTTGCCTTTTCTTAATCTTTCTTCTAATATAAGTCGTATGGTTAGTATTGCCTCACGTGTTCCAACATTTCTACGGAATCCAAACTGATCCTCCCCGAGGTCCGCTTCTACTAGTTTTTCCATTCGTCTGTAAAGAATTCGCGTTAGTATTTTGCAGCTGTGACTAATTAAACTGATAGTTCGGTAATTTTCACATCTGTCAACACCTGCTTTCTTTGGGATTGGAATTATTGTATTCTTCTTGAAGTGTGAGGGTATTTCGCCTGTCTCATACATCTTGCTCACCAGATGGTAGAGTTTTGTCATGACTGGCTCTCCCAAGGCTGTCAATAGTTCTAATGGAATGTTATCTACTCCCGGGGCCTTGTTTCGACTCAGGTCTTTCAGTGCTCTGTCAAACTCTTCACGCAGTATCTTATCTCCCATTTCGTCTTCATCTACATCCTTTTCCATTTCCATAATATTGTCCTCAAGTACATCGCCCTTGCATAAACCCTCTATATACTCCTTCCACCTTACTGCCTTCCCTTCTTTGCTTAGAATTGGGTTTCCATCTGAGCTCTTGATATTCATACAAGTGGCTCTCTTCTCTCCAAAGGTCTCTTTAATTTTCCTGTAGGCAGTATCTATCTTACCCCTAGTGAGATAAGCCTCTACATCCTTACATTTGTCTTCTAGCCATCCCTGCTTAGCCATTTTGCACTTCCGGTCGATCTCATTTTTGAGACATTTGTATTCCCTTCTGCCTGATTCATTTACTGCATTTTTATATTTTCTCCTTTCATCAATTAAATTCAATATTTCTTCTGTTACCCAAGGATTTCTATTAGCTCTCGTCTTTTTACCTACTTGATCGTCTGCTGCCTTCACTACTTCATCCCTCAGAGCTACCCATTCTTCTTCTACTGTATTTCTTTCCCCCATTCTTGTCAATTGTTCCCTTATGCTCTCCCTGAAACTCTGTACAACCTCTGGTTTAGTCAGTTTATCCAGGTCCCATCTCCTTAAATTAGCACCTTTTTTGTAGTTTCTTCAGTTTTAATCTACAGTTCATAACCAATAGATTGTGGTCAGAGTCCACATCTGCCCCTGGAAATGTCTTACAATTTAAAACCTGGTTCCTAAATCTCTGTCTTACCATTATATAATCTATCTGATATCTTTTAGTATCTCCAGGATTCTTCCATGTATACAGCCTTCTTTTATGATTCTTGAACCAAGTGTTAGCTATGATTAAGTTATGCTCTGAGCAAAATTCTACCAGACGGTTTCCTCTTTCATTTCTTCCCCCCCAATCCATATTCGCCTACTATGTTTCCTTCTCTCCCTTTTCCTACTGACGAATTCCAGTCACCCATGACTATTAAATTTTCGTCTCCCTTCACTACCTGAATAATTTCTTTTATCTCATCATACATTTCATCTATTTCTTCATCATCTGCAGAGCTAGTTGGCATATAAACTTGTACTACTGTAGTAGGCGTGGGCTTTGTGTCTATCTTGGCCACAATAATGCGTTCACTTCGCGTCAACTTTGCGTCTCAATATCTCGGGATGTAATGGAAATATTGCGATGCAATCAACGCCATTGTGCATGTGCTTTGTCATGCTATGGATTGCTGAAGAAAAAATATAGGAGGTCCATTTAAAAAAACATAAGTTTGTGTTAAAAAACACATATGCTTTCGTTTTAGAATGTTTCCAAATTTGTACATTCATGGGCCCCAGCCCTACATTGATACCGGTAAAAGTCGTTTTCCAATAGCTATTATTGTTCCAGAGATATTTTGGGTGGACGAGATAGCTGGGACACCCTGTATATTCTCGTCAACAACAAACATTCAGCTTCAAAATGGATCGTAGTTCACAGAAATCTGAAATAAGGTTCTTAAGTTACACTGCAGAAAAATTTTCGCCTTTGGAAAATAATGCAAATTTTACCAAATTTTAACTCGAAAGCTAGTAAACATTTATGAGATTACTTTGTGCAAGTTGTTTTCTTTTACACTAATTGGCCCATGTAAAATTGCTTGTGATTTTGAAAAGTACGAAGTCAGCATTCTCATTTTCCGTCGATTTCAAGTGCAACAGCCTGTATACGTACAAACACTAACACTTATCGGTATATGAATAATAGAGGCGTAGTGCTTTCATAACTTGATTTTACTTGAAGTAATTTAAAAAGCAATAATCTTGTGAAGTTAAATCAAACACAACATCAGATTTATTATTGTATTCAACCATGCCACTTATAAAAATTTTCTTTTCAGACTCAAATTCTAATGTTTATGCGAGGGCGTGCAGAAAACTGATGCATCGCAATTTTTTGTAAGAAAACACCAAAACTTTAAAAAAAAGACTTTATTAACCTTCTACATCTTTATTTCTGAACATAGTCACCCTGGCGACGGCTAAATTCCTTCCAAATTTCACTGAAGAATGTTTGACTTTATTGTTGGAGTCACAACCTAATTTCTGCTGGTATCGCTTAATCACTATGAAAGCGACGTCCCCGAAAGTGCTCTTTAAATTCTGGATGCAGATGAACGTCGGATGGGGCCAAGTGGTGACTGTCTGCAGGACGATCGATGACAGTGGACCCAAGGTGTCGTATTGTTGCGAACGTCGCAGTGGTCGTATATGGTCTGGCACCTTCAAGCTAAAGGACAGCGTTCTCCATGTGTGGACGAACTCTTTCAATTCGAATCTCGATTACAGCACGCATTTATTTCCACGCACCGATATAGTTCTGTTCACACCACCATATTACACGCTAGCGACAGAGAGCTGCAAATATGTAGACACGAAAAATGCAAATGCAGAGTGTTAAAAACGTATTTCTTATTTAAATATATTTGAAAGTTTTCACGTAAAAAGTTGGAGTCAGTTCTTTCTAACACGTTCTTCTAGTTTAAAAAGTTGTACATAGTCAAATTCCGAGTTAGAGATTAAGAAATAAAAAGAAATTATTACATCATACTTTCATTCTGACAGTGGTGCGCCCAACCACGAAAATGGTCACAGGAGTGACACCACATCGTATTTTTCAGAGGAGTCTCATTCCTGCGCTCGGAATCACGATGACGTGACCACGCATGGAGGCTCTGAAGGGAAGGAGCTCGAGTATTTTATTACGTGACGTGGGATGTAAATTTTACTGATAGTTGCATAAGTTACTCTTGTAAACAATACATTCAAAATACGTTGAACCGAAGTCGGACTTTCTAAAATAAATGAATACAGTTTAGAGGCATAACAGATCTGTTTGAAAAACAGTGATTGCAGATTTATTCTCCAAGAACACTATGTCAGTTTTTGCAAGCATTTCATTCGCCAGCAGTTGTTGTGACCTTGTGAGACGCCGTTGGTTACGTTGTGGCAAACCGGGCTACCGCCATTGTTGCTACCAGGGTGCCCAAAATTTAGCATCCTGTATACCTCTAACTCACCTATACATTTTATCTCGTCTTCTTTCTCCCGTACTGTGAAGTTTTGTTATTCGTTATCTTTCCAGTTGTTGTAAGTTATATGGCCAGAAGTGTACATTTATTGCCACCATGTGTGATGGATTTCATGGTTAAGTAGACAGTGCTGTCAACACCTTCGGTATTCTGTTCTACATATTCCAATTTCTGTAACACTCTGTAAGTCATCGTCACTATTATTCCTTTCCTTATCACATGTTACATAGTCGTGCTGCTCACTCATCTGAGCAACTTCACACTTGCAATACCTCTCACACAGAGAACTTTTCGGTTGATTGCTCATCAGCCCGTAGATCCTGATCAGCTTACCGCTGCCGTTTCAAGTTCTGCATTATTTTCTATCCGCCTCATTCTTGACAAAAGTGAAGATGGCTTCAAAATTTTAATTACAGTGCGTACATCCTATTATTTTTTTAAATGTTTATTTTCTCAAGCAGTAGCCGTTTTAATATTCTTCTTTGCGCTTCTAGAAGCCTAAATCTATTTCCTGACAATAATGTATAGCGCAAAAATACGAGGGGCGTTCAGTAAGTAAGGAATCACATTTTTTCTGAAAGCAAGTTGATTTTATTCAGTATTTCAATACGCCATTTTACTACCCATTTTGCCTACAAAATCTTTTCAACATAATCTCCGTTGAGCGGGACGGCCTTACAGCACCTTACAGGGAGGGCCTGGTCGATGTCGGAGCCAACGTTTTGTACTAGCAATAACATCCCGTCATCCACGTACTTGGGGCAAACAGACGTGAAAGCAGGCTTCTCAGGATGGAGCAGGATAAGGTTACGATTGTGGACGGGGCCGTAATCAGTTAGTCTCTGTTGCAAAACAAATACGTCAACTTTATTTAAAGAAATTAAAATTTTAAAACGATCTCTTAAGAAAAACACAATTCACTGTATGACGGCTGAAGGCTTTATCACAGAACAAAATCCCACAATTTTGGTGCCGAATGCCACCAACAATAACCTCAAACAACAAACGGCTGAAAGAATGATTTAGAAGTTCCAAATAGCACATATTGAGATAAATACTTCCTTTTGAAACAACTGTAACACGGCTGTAGGCCATGTCACGAAGAAGTGAAATTATTACTCGGATTAAGGCCACACCAACAATAATCAGAAAATTACAAATATCCTTAAGACAAACACCACAATCCAAGGAATCAGGAAAAGCGGTTCTCAGCAAGTGTTCCAAGGGTCGGCCTGGGAAGGTAACTCAAACATGAGGTAAGGTGAGACAGGCAGCCAAGAGTTGTAGTCACGTAACAGGATGGCTACTCAAACTAGGGGCAGCTTAAGCGCCGACCGACCGACTAAGCAATCCGCATGACGTCCGATTACCGGTACAACGGTGGAATATTTTTAGGCAAGGGCGAAGAGACAGACAGCACTACGTCTTCAGGAAACACGCAAGGCCGAAGAAAACACTAGAAGAAAGGTATGCCTCCCAGAAAATATGCACAGTACAGTACAAGAGGCTGTCGAACTACACGCCGTGTCAGACAACATCAACACGACGAGGAAAGGTACACTGCCGGAAAAGTAGGCTAACCTCCACGGCCGGTAACTGAGGCGTTAGCCGCCACAAGGCAGAAAATACCGCTGGTTGCAATTCACTAATAACAATAATACTGAATTCAATGACAAATAACAAACAGAGGAAGACGGCTGCAATATTTCACAGCCTCGAAACACTTCACTCGTTGCCTCCAGGCTCAGCGGCCTCGAGAGCAACAACCCGCCAGCCAAAGGCGAGATCTTAGAATAGTCGAGGTTGCATTAGCAGTTAACTCTTCACTCAACTTAAACGACCAGGGTTCGTTGTGCAACGAAGTCGTCGCTCTCGCAGCTACCCGTCCTCGATCCAGCACTGGCAGCATGCCCTCTTGCTGCTGCTCCCCAACCGACTGATGTCCGTTGGCAACCCCTCACCAAATCCAGTACTCAGACAGCATTAAAATAACTGCTCATTCAAAACCACAAGATAGACACGGATCGAGGAAAACAATTCCACCAACAACTCACAATACTAAAACCAGTCACTGTGAAACAACACAGACTTATTGTGAGTCAGCACAAACACAGAGAAACCAGAAACGGTCGGAAGACTAAATGCACGTCGTCCGCTGCGAGGACCGACCGAACGACCAACCAACGGTCGTCCCCACTCAAGTCAGGCGCGGGAAAGATCCCAGTATAAATCGTCGACTGACAACTTATTCCCATGAGGACACTTTGACGGGCGGACACACACACACACACACACACACACACACACACACACACACACACACACCATTCAACTAAAACTCTCTGAATCCGGTCCTTGACGTGGTCGTGCACTCTCGCGACCACATCCATCCGTGGGGCAGTGCATGTGTGTCACCAGCGGTCGGGCGAGTGCTGGCTCCCGGATCTCACTGCTGCTCCGTCTCCAAACTCCACTAACTCGACACACGACGACCAGGAAATACTAGAGGCCGCTCCAAAGATAGTACCACAGTACGCGTTATCGATAAGCGCTGCTGCTGCCACTCACGGACAGACAAGGCGAGTAAACGTAGTGGCACCAGTGAACACAATAAGAAAACGAGACGCCACTATCGCTATTACGAGATGCCAAGGTATGAACGGCATCAACGCGAGCCGCACACGGCACAAGATGGAAGTCAGAAGATACGAGATCCGGGCTGTAGCGTGGATGAGGAAGAACAATCCAATGAAGATTTGTGAGATGCTTTCGCGTGCGCAGACCTGTGTGAGGCCTTGCGTTATCATGGAGGAGGAGGAGGAGTTAGTTAGCATTTTTGTAGCGACGAAAATGCAGAAGTCGTTTCTTCAGTGTCGTAAGTGTTACACATCACACTTCAAAATTGTTGCTCAATGAGGGAGGACATCGAACAGAATAACCTTTTAGAGTCTCAGACGACCGTCCCAAGATGTTAGCGCCTGAGGGTGCGGCTTTGAACTTTTTCTTCCGAGGAGAGATGGTGTGGCGACATTCCATCACTTGAGGTTTTTTCCGGTTAATCGTTATGAGACCATGTTTTATCATCTATGACGATGTTCAACAAAATATTGTCACGATGAGCCTCGTAACGCGCAAGCGATTCCGCATAGATGGTTCTTCGTAGCTTTTCTTGTTCTTCTGTTAAGTGGCAAGGAACCCAGCAGGCATGTACCTTTCTATATTCCAACTCTTGGTGCCACTCCATACATTGCCGGTTTGATTCCAGTTTGATGTGATGAACATATGCTTCATCGCCTGTGACGATGTTCGATGAAAAATAGTTACTATCAGGCTCGTAATGAGCAAGCAGCTGCATACAGTCTTTCGTTGCTCTTTATTGGCTTCATTTAGGTGGCGAGGAACCCAGCGAGCACACACCTTTGTATTCCCCAACTGTTGGACAAATGTGTGAGCACTACCCACGTAGGCGTCCAGTTGTGCAACGAGGTGTTTGATCGTGCTCCATCATCACCTCGAGTTTCCGCAAGTTCGAACATTGCGGGAATCAAAGCTGTGTACGGCCGGCCGGCACGTGGGAGGTCGAGCAGGTTAGCGCAACCTCGTTGCAATGATGACCGACGCCTCGCCCAACGACTCACCATGCTTTTGGTCACTGCCAGGCCTCCGTAGACATTCTCCAAGCGCCTATAGGCATCTGCGAACTCTAGTTTTTTACTAAAAGAAACTCAATGATACCTCTCTGCTTGGAGCGCACCTGCATTACAGAAGCTGCTTTGAAGGCCCCCACTAATTGGAACTTGATGAACCTATAGAGGCTCAACCTGGAATATTCCGCGATGTCCCACAGCAAAATCTGCATTTTCTTCTACCGTAATTGGCCGAGAAAAAATGTGTTGCATTACTTATTGAAGCCCCTCACACGTTGGTAGACCCACTTATGAAACAGGCTACGAGATAATTACGGAGGTAAGAAATATAACTATACAATTCTACACATGGAGAGTTAATGACACATCATTATTCCAACTTGTGAAAAATTTGCAAAACACAGTATCATATAATGAAACATAAATTTATAAAATCCTTCACAAATATCGTATTAGATTTGTGGGATGAAATGCAGGGACAGCATTAATGTCCAAACGTAGCTGCGACATTATGCAGGATAGGAACCGGTAAAATACGTAAGAATTTTTCTTGCGAAGATCTTTTATGCTATTCAGAGAGATTGATTTGCGAGTAGTCGGGCAGCCTCCACCACATTCAATAACTATTCAAATGTGATGTCGCTGGCGTCATTGGCAAGGCATACTGGCGACACAGCTAAGGAATTACAACGGGAGCGGGTACTAATAATGTGTGAAAGTATATGAAACGATTTAAGCTGTAACTACCTTTCTACTTTTACGCAATCGTAATATCCAGCAGAATCGAATCGAGTGTGAGAACAATTTTATGTAGATTAAAAGCGTTAGGTTTTCCTATCGGGTGACAGTATTAAAATAAGACGTTCCTACGAGTGTTGCACCATCTTGTGAGCTTAACGTGCCCGTGGACCACAGAGTCACGTACAATGATGGGGTGGGTGATGGGGTTACAGGAGTAATGGCTTGACCGATTGGGTGGGGGGAGGGGGGGGGGGGCGGGGAGAGGTGGCTGTTTGGATGTGAACCCGAGTCAAATGTCTGCGTAGACAACCTGATGCACTTTGCATGCTGGCCGCTATTGGTCACGCTTTCAGCTTAAAATCGCCGAATCTTCGTCATGATTTTCCTTCCTACTGACGAAATTCTCGTGAAATTTTATTTCTATTGATTTTCTTATTATCATGCAGGCGCCCAAAGTCAGGTGGAGGTGGCAGCGCCCTATACAGCAATCGACAATATCTCGACACTTTGCCAGAAGGTGGAGGGTGTGGCACTCTTCAACACGTCGCAATATCTGAACTCTGCCGTCGTAATGAAAAGCCGAGAGCTCCTCGTCCGTAATATGGTGGAAGTTGCCCAGTGACGGGCACATAAGCTTCTTTGCACTCTTTTACGAGCCGCAGAACGAATTACAATAAAACTGTTCCATAATGCGCAGACGTTAACACCAAAATATCTCAGGAATTAATAGGAAAGAGGTGGTTTTTCAAATTATTAGTTAAATTTTATGAAAAATGTTTAAACTGGTATGTTCCAAATAACTGCAACACTGGGCACACTGCGTGAGAAACAAAACATGGCAAATGTTAACAAAAATTTAAATAAAACAGTAATATTAATGCCGTTATACACCTTAAAAATAATTCATTGCTCTCTCTTGAAACCTAGTGCTCTTTGAAGATTGGTAGATTGTGCAAACCGTAAGGAAAACTCGTAATGTCGCTTCACCAAACCCAGGAAAAATTTACTGCCTGCAGTTTCTTGTCCTTGCTGAACTGATATGGCAACATTAAAGTTCAGTGAAGTCATAAACTATTTTCTCTTTAGTTCAGTGTCAATAAATGGTAGTCTAAATCCTTAAGACGTTTGATTAGCCTGTCTTTAGGCTGATAAATGTAAATAATGTGTCACTAGGGCCTCCCATCGAGGTAGACCGTTCGCCGGGTGCAAATCTTTCGAATTGATTTCGGCGACTTTCGGGTCGATGGGAATGAAATGATGATGATGATCAGGAGAAAACACAACACCCATTCCCTGACAGGAGAAAAATCTCCGACCCAGCCGGGAATCGAACCCGGGCCCTTAGGAGTGACATTCTGTCGCGCTGACGACAAAGCGGGCAGGGGTCGAAACCCGAGGCCTGGCCACAGTGTCCTCCTCACCACCACCGAGCCTGTGGTGCTTAGGGAAATGGGAGACACAGGAATCGACAGTAGTGGAAGGCGTTGTTATTTATATATTTATTTATTTGCATGTGTTTTTGTAATATTCACAAATATCATGAAATTATGTGAACACATCGGCGAAAGAGAAAATAAATATAAATTCTGGTTAAAGAAAAAGAAAGGAAAAAGGAAAAACAAAAAGAAATAAAATCCGCGCAATATGCGACGCGCTCTACCATCCGCGGAGGTCAGAAGTAGAATAGATCGTAGGCGGTTGAAACTGTCACCGCCGGTGGAGGAGGGGAGGGTGCCCTCTGAGCCAGGCACCCCCCAACTCAGTGGAGGTCTAACAAAGACCGCTCGAAGATAGTTAGCAACGTTCGGTAACGTGGCATGTTTTCTAGAGCTGCATGGGCTGTTCGTAAATAGGTCCAGAAGTCGAGGCGGGATTTAGGTCCCTCATGAAAGAGATAAGCGACGGCCCACCCTTTGACCCACGTAATAGTATGACATTTGCGGCGAGAAAATTTCGGCCCTCCGGGTATAGAAACATTCGAGGTTCGATTTTGTCTGGTGGCACCCGGAGATAGTAGGCAATGATTTGCTGCACGAAGTGCCATACATCTTGCGATGAAGCGCATGTCAGACGGTGTTCATCAGTGCCCAGTTGCTGGCAAAGGAGACAAAGAGGGTATTCTGACAAGCCAATGTTGTGCAGGCGCTGCTTCGTGGCAAATTTCCTGTTGACTATGTGACACCACAGTGCCCGGACGTTCGTAGGGAGGAAGGGCTGGTGGACGGTAGTCCACACTATGGGCCAATGGATGGAGGGATGTTTGGTCTCCATCACATTCCGCGGACACACAGCGCAGCAACAGGCTGTAAAAATCCTTAGTCCTAGGTGGGCGTGTATCTGGGAGACTGGTATGTATGTAACTGTAGTCGACGAAAAAGGTCGAAATATGAGACAAATGAGGCACGATATGGCCGTCAGACACCAGTGGTGAGGTGGAAGCTGGTAGGAGGACCTCAAGCAAGCTGTGTGTTAGAGATGTACCCTCGCTCAGCTACTGTTTTCTCATGGTACTCATGTACAAGACGGCAGCTCGCATACGGACATTGACGAGCCCGACGCCACCATACCGTGAGGGCAGGGTAAGTGTCTCATAACGGACTTTAAACATTGAACCAGCCATGTGATAATAGCCAAAAGCCGCCTGAAGGTTGCGCCCAATTGCAGTTGGCAGAGGGAGAACTTTTTAAAAAAAAAAAAAAAAATCTTTATTTCATCATTATCATGTTACGATGTAACCTACTATCTAAATACATTAGTAGGTCCTATATTTTACTATTTCTAAGTTCTATCTGCAGCTATTATGATGTTTAACACTACAGGTTTTTCTTACTACACTCCATCACCACTATGGGGGTTAATCTACCATACTCACTATTCTATGTTACTGTTTGTCTAATATTCCTTAATTTTAGCTTATTTTGTTATGATACTACTTACTTAATTTTAGCTTGTTTTTTTATGATACTACTTGCTAATAGTTGTTATTATTATGACTACTCTACCTGCAGCGTTACAAGTGTGCCAGAATAGATACAAACCTACTTTTTGGCCGTTCCCACTGAGCTAATCCCAGTGGGAGTGCCCCTGGCACTGGGCTGGCCGGTAACGTATTCGCTGCAGTTCTATACTATTTCTATTATCCTCGTTTGATCTTATAACTAACCTTATGTCTAATGTCATGATCGGTGCATAGTCAAGTCCGATTTTGATGTACTACCCCCCAATCTATTCCGAAAACCTGGCGGATTCCAGCCGTGAGGCGGCTGGCCAAGTCCACGTCCCGGCGGAACAGGGGGGCGTACGCGACAATTCCGGTGTGTATTTATTTATCGATTGTTACCAAGATATTCTCTGAGGACTTTGCTCGTTATTTTGTTTGTTAAGTGGTTCAGGACGTTGAATGTATTTTAGTGCCTGAGCAAGTGGTACGTGTCGTTGTTCGGCAATTGATCCCTAAGTTGTTGTGCAACATCGTCGAAGAGGGGACACTCGTACACCACATGGTCTGGAGTGCCCAGCACTGCTCCACAGTCACACGCTGGTGTTGCCCTTTTCCGGAACCGACAAAGATATGTCGGATAGGGTCCGTGCCCAGTAAGAAAGTGCAGCAATCCCCTTGTTGGTTTGATGTAGGTGAGTTCTAGCCGTTCCTTTATGTTGGGAAGCAGTTCGTGTGTTCTTCGACCAGTTTCATCGCTGTCCCAGAGATTTTGCCATAATTCCATGCCCCTTCTTTTGATACTTTGTTTGTCCCCTACATATATCCCCATAATTTCTTCTATTTTTTCCCTTCGATTTTTCTTTATCCAATACCAGGCGGCCTGTTCCCTGATTTTTATGTCCAGTGGACATAGCCCCATCAGTACTGAAAGTGCCCCTCCTGGAGTTGTTCTGTATCCGCCCACTGAACGTAGGAGCATGTTTCGCTGCACTCTTCTTACGGCCACGGCAGGCATGACCCTCGTGAGCCTGTGTGCCCAGACCGCTGACCCGTAACCTACTATGGATGTGAGAATGCTGTTATGGTATAATTTAATAAGATCAGGTGGGAGGTGGAATCTTTTATGTCCTATTCCTATTAGGTTATGTAGTACTGTGAGAGATCTTTGTGTTGCTGTGTCTATATGCGATGCATAGTCGACGATGACACCAAGATACCGGGCTTCGCGGCGTCTGAGGACTGGTAGGCCATTTATTCTTACGGTAGGATTTCTTGTGAGTTGGCCTTTGAGCAACAGGTAAGTTGACTTACTGGGTGCGATAGTCATTTTAGTTTTGTGACACCATGTGGTCAATATTGTAATAGCTCTTTCTATTTTTGGTTCCAGATCTTCGCGGCTGCGGCCGCCGACCGGCAGGAGGAGGTCATCTGCGTAGGCTATGACCTCTAGCACATCTTCACTGCTCTTTAGTTCTAAGAGTGGTTCCATGTTTATATCCCAAAAGAGTGGCCCCAGGACAGATCCCTGAGGACACCCCTTGGTGATTTTCTTACTGACTTTGCCGCTAGGGGTCGATAGCCAGACCTCCCTGTTTTCACAATAGCTCCTCAGACAGCCATATAGCGGCCCTGGGCATTCTTTCTCCCGCAAGCAGGAGAAGAGCGAAGGTCACCACAGGTTGTCAAAGGCGCCACTAATGTCCACCATGATGCCGACTATGTACTTGTGCGGGGCAGAGCCATAGACATCCGCAGCCAGGGCGATTGCGTCAGACGCCGACCGCCCCGTCCGAAAACCGAACTGCCTGTCACTCATCCCGCACAGGACTCGGTGTGCAGCCAACCTGTCTGCCACCAGCCTCTCAAAGAGCTTGCCCAACAAGTCCAGCAGACATATGGGTCTGTATGACTTGGCTTCTTTGGGGTCTTTGTCCGGGCCTTTCTTGATTATGACTACGTTCGCCTTCTTCCATATGGAGGGAAAGGTTCGAAGCCGTAAACACTCGTTGTACAGCTGAGTGAGAGGTGCCACCAGCTGGGGGGCGAGGTACTGTATCACCTCCGCAGTAATACCGTCTGGGCCAGGAGCTTTGCCTTTTTTGATCGCTTTTATTTGGGAGTTTACCTCTTCTTCAGAGAAGGGGTAGACCGCACGGTTGTTTTCATAGACCCGTTGGTTCTCTCTTCTTATTCTCTGCTGTTCTTCTGAGTCATCTTCCTCTCTATCGTCCGGCAATAGGGCACGGAGTAGGTCACCCGCAGTTTCCTGCCAGGTCTCCGTCATCCGGTCCCCACTCCTGACGGTAGATAACACTATAGGTGATTTAATTTTTTCCCTTACTATTTTGTAAGGTAGTCCCCAAGGGTCTGTAGCCAATTGGCTTTGCACATATCTCTCCCAGCTCCTCATCCTAACAGCCTTGAGTTCCTGTGGGAACTGATCTTTGGCTTCTCTGTATATCTGCAGCCATCGCTGCTTTTCGTGCCAGACGACACACTGCTGGTAATACCTCCTCGCCCTCCGTACTGCTTGGCGCATTTGCTCCAGTTCGGCTGACCATGGTGAAGGGGAGGCCACGACAGCCCTCCTCCTGGTTGGTACAGCTGCCTTAACTGCCCTGGTTATCGCACTTGTGAGATCTCGGGCGTATTCTTCTATGTTGACATCACCCTCCAGCAATGCAGGGATGTCACACTCCCTAGCCAGCCGGTCCCAGTCCGTTTTGTTGTAATTGAGTTGCGTCCCCCAACCTATGTCCCAGTGGCACTCGCTGTCTCCAATGGTGAATGTTATGAGGTTATGATCACTTGTGGTAATATGGTCCCAAACTGTCCAATTCGATATTTTTGTTGCAAGGTTTGGCGTTACCAGGGTAACGTCAATGTTTGTACCGTGTCCTCCCCCCTCCCCCCCCCCCCACGGTGTAGGTGGGAGGGTTTCCCTGTTTATTAGCGACCATAAGTTGTAGTGACATGATGGTGTCGACAGCTTTTTCTCCTCGGTCATCTTGAGTACCACTGAACCACAGGGGGGATTTTGCATTGATGTCCGCAGTCACAAGAATTTTTTGTCCCCGCAACGCCGTGGCTATTTGCACGAGCTTATCTAAGAATTCATCTATTGGTCTTCCGTACTGGAAGTACATGTTGACCAAGTATAGTATTCCTGTGGGTGAATGAAGCTCCACGACGTTGCAGTGGTCATCCAAAAATTGTGCTAATACAGTGGCTCTCAATGCTTTATTTGTGATTATGACTGCGGCTTTTGGTTCCCCTGCATTATATATTTGTTGCCAGTTGGTTGCAGTGAACGGGATCCGTCCAGCCAGGGAGAACTTGCGCGATGTGAACCAATTTTGATGCCACATATAGATTAAGAAACTCAACCCGTTGAAGTGTGTCCTGGCGGCGCAAGAGGTTCTGGCGGACGTCGTTGCGGATGACGTGTAACAGGCGACGGAAATTCGTTGCCGCTGTGCGTGTGACCGTGGGGGTAAAGGTAACACCCAGGTACCAGAAAGTTCGCACAAGCGGCAGGGGCGCCACTTCACCCTCCTGGAGGCCTCGTCGAATGTGCATTGCAGAAGATTTGGCGACATTCATGGCACTGTCAGCGGCAGCCCCATAACGGGTAATCAATTCGAGGTCTTCCCGAATCTCAGAGCCGGAGCGAATGACGAGGAGGAGGTCATCAGCATATGCCCGACAGCGAAAAGTGTGTTGGCGTAGGGTGAGGCCAGAGAGCTTGGTCGTCAAGCCACCAATAAGGGGCTCAAGGGCAATGGCATACAGGAGGGTAGAGAGGGGGCACCCCTGCCGTATCGAACGGCAGATAGGTACCGGCCCTACTAAACGTCCATTGACTTGTACACGTGAACTAGCACTGTTGTAAAGACGCCGGATGACGTCGAGAAACGGAGGGGGGATGCCCATTCGGGCCGCCACCGAAAACAGGAAACGATGACGCACTTTATCGAAGGCGCTGTCGAAGTCTAAAGCGACGACCGCTGCACGGAGTCTGCAGGCCGCCGCTATCGCAATTAAGTCGCGACATTTCCCTGTGGCAGTCTGTATGTTAACCGGTCCGCCAGGCGTCGTTTGCTCTGGCGAGAGGATATGAGGGATTGTTGCTCGGAGCCGCATTGCCAGTAAGCGCGCGAAAATCTTGTAATCGGCATTCAGTAGGGTGAGCGGTCTGTAACTCGTGACCATCGGACCACGGGCTGGTTTGTGTACTGGTATGATGATGCCCTCAGCAAAGGCGAGTGGATTGCTTGGTCAGATGTCATCAGTTCTTTATACACAGTCGTCCACCGTGGTGCCATGAGGTCCCGAAAGGTACGGTAAAACTCAATCGGTAAGCCGTCAATGCCGGGTGATCTGTTGACAGCACCCTTGGCGATTGCGTTCGTCTAGCGTGACCGCCACTGACAAAGCATCCGCCTCCGTGTGGGAGAGGGTGCGCGTGACGTAATGCAAAATGGAGTCTTCTGCTGCAGTTTCAGCGTCTTCTTTATAAGTACGACGGTAGTGCTCGACGAATGCGTGGACGATGTCATTCTGAGTGGTCACCAGCGTTCCATGAGGCGTGGTCAGAGTGCTGATGATCTGCCGACGACGCCGTCGTTCGTCGGACACTATATGATGCATGGATGGAATTTCTAAATCCGCATGATCCTGGTGCCGCGTCCGTATCACGACCCCTTGCAGTTTCCGGCGTGCCAGCGCAATTATCTTCGCCTTAGTTCTTTGCCGTTCCAACTGGTTGTCCGGCGTTGGCGGTTATGCGTCCATATCTCGGAGAATCGCGTAATAGAAGTCAACAGTGGTGCGATGCCAGTCGGCCATGTCCTTCCCGTATCTCATTAGTGTCCTCCGGATCGCCGGCTTGGCGTAGTCCAACCACCATGTGAATGTCGAGTGGTAGCAGGGAAGGCGTCGTTCGCAGGCTTTCCACGTGTCAGTGACTTGTTGGCGACACGCCAGGTCATGCAAGTGGGAAGTATTGAGTTTCCATGGCGCACGGCTGCGCCATACTGATTGCGGCGGAAGGAGGACCGCACAGATGTAAGCCCAATGGTCGGAAAAGGCCAGCGGCCAGCGTTCGGCGCCCCGTATCGCAGATCTAAGAGTTTGTGAGATATATATCCTGCCTAGTCGGCTTGCGGAATGACCAGTAAGAAAGGAATGGCCAGATAGGTCGCCGTGTTGAACTTCCCAGGTATCGTGAAGCAGGAGGTCTTGCACCACTATACGTAGTTCCTGGCATGTAGCATAGTGGGGAATCTGATCTTTATGATGCAGAACGCAGTTAAAATCACCTCCTAGTAGGCAATGGTCATAACGCTCTAAAAACAGGGGAGCGATTTCCTCGGAATAAAACTGGGCTCTTTCATGCCGTCGGTCGGTGCCTGAGGGAGCGTAGACATTAATGATGCGTGTCCCCATGGCATTGAGTACCATGCCCCGAGCTGATGGAAGGAGGACGACATCGGTCACAGAAATCCCGTGGCGGACGTAGATGGCCACTCCGCGGCCCATAGGATCACTCGCGGAGGCATGGGCGGTATAGCCATTGATATCCGGGAGACTAGCCAAGTGAACTTCCTGCAGATGGGCGAAATCAATATCCGAAGCCCAGAACATCTCCGGCATAAGGCGGATTTTCACCCTGGAACGGATGTTGTTGGTGTTGATGGTTCCGGTAGGCCTGGTGTCGGACTGCTGGTGGCTGGTCCCCTCCGCTGTCCGCGCAAGGGTGTGGGCGTCGCAGCGGAACGTTATCCCGCTGGCCCGCAGGGGAGTCTGGGGAGAGTATGATTAGTGGTGCGGCCGTGACGGCGCAGGGTCCCGTAACGGGTCCTGCTTCTCGACCTCCTCCTCGTGCCACGCCGTGGAAGCGGACACTGGTATATCTTCCATTTTGTCTGCAGAAGGTGGTGTAATTGTGCGTGGTGTAGTGTCGCCAGTGATACGGTCATGGTTTAGTTCAGCGTCAGCACGGGGGGCAGGCACACCGCTGGATGTCTCCGCGCTCATAACGTCTTCGTCAGCAGTAGCGGGTTCTGAGGCCTCGTGCTGGTCAGCGGTTGCGTCCTCCTCGACTTGCAACGTCTGCTCTTGGCCGGAAACTGTGTGACGTCTTCGCTTGCGACGTTTCGGAGAACGTTGTTTCCTTGTGCGACCCTCCGTGTCCGACGACGGAAGAGAGTCGCGTCGTTCTGGCAGAAAGGTCGCTGTAAGAACGATGAGCGAGTCGATCTCCATCGTGTTTCCGAGGTCAGGGTCAGCGTCTGGTTGCGCCGGCATCTTCGGAGCGGCGTCGGTGGCCGGCAGAGGCGGTGGGCCCTCCGAGGCGGTCTCCGTCGGTGTCTGGTCGGGCTCGTTGGTGGCATCGTTTGTGGTGACCGGGCGACGTTGCAAAGTGGTAGGAGAAGCCAGAGCAGCGGCATAGGTCACCGGTAGCACTGTAGGTTGCGACGTGGGTGGTTCTTCGGCAGCTGGAAGTTGCGTAATACGCCGTTGTAGGCATTCGGATCTGAGGTGGCCTTCTTTGCCGCACCCGAGCAGGTCCGAGGCTGGCCGATCTGTAAGTAGGACGGGACGTGGCTTCGGAGATCAATGGTGAGCTGTCGGACCCCGTTTAGGACAGGATACGTCCGAAACTGTGTCCACTTCTGCGCAGTGTGGCCATGGACTGTGCCGTATGGGCGAAGTGCCGCGACGACTTCCTCAGCAGGAAGTTCGAATGGCAGTTCGAAAATGCGTATTGTTCGCATACCTAAGTCTGCGTGGTCGACGGTTACCTCCCCCACATTGCCATCAGCATGACAGATGCGGAGCCCCTGTTTGGTCTCACGTAGTGTGCGTTCGCACGCCGCGTCGTTAATGATTTTCACATAGACCGTGCTGCTCACGATGGACAAATGTATGCCGATAATATCGGTCGCCGGGATCTTCACTTCCTCTCGCAGAAAACGCTCCACCTCGAGTGCTTTGGGTCGGGCATAATCGTTGCAGAAAGTAAATCGGAGTGTTGATTTACGGTAACGGTTCGCCATGGATCGTACAAGGTAAGCCGGCACTTCAGCAACGGCCGTCAGAATGTAAACAACGCGAGCTCGCGCTCCGCACGAAGTCAACACGTACGCGTCCGCTCTGTTGCCCTGCCGAAGGCAGACTAACACGACTCAGCTACCGGGGACGGACTTCATACTGATAGTAAAGCGTCTTTAAACCTGCTCCATTGACTACCATTTCTGTACTTTTTCTCCTTTGAGGGCAGCAACATATTCTCCAATTGAGCTTAAAGCTTCAGCAATGTGCCGTGTTGCTTTCCTGATGGTAAATTTTCCAGGCAGTATTGCAACGGCAGTTTTCTTCATTGACTCCTCTTCTCATTTTGATTTCTTTCAAATTGACATTCTGAAAATAATCGCTGAAAATGAAATACGGGTTTAGTGTTTTTGCCTGCAGAGCTGGTTGTCCCTTCAAGCTTGAGCAAAAAACGCAGTGCCCAAGACTGGTGCTAATGCGACAGGCTCAACAAGACTTACTACTTTCCACATACAGGGAAGTTTCGTTAAAAAATGCTTATAATTCTTGCACATTTTGTTGAATATGATAATACTTTCGTTAAAATTGGTGGGTGTAAAACTCATGTCAAGGTTATCTCCCTCGCACTAAGAAGAACAGATGTTTACTGGAGATCGGACTATTCGCCACTGACGTGAGTAAAAGGAAAGTAGCGGAAGGAACAACACTCAAGCGGATTCCTCTGCTGTTGCAGAACAGTCGGCTTCTGCCTTCTGGCATAAAAATGGAGGAATCATATCTATCAGGCCGTGAGGCTTGTTCGCTGCTTCGCCGTTAAGTCTAAATTCATAAATTTACTTTCGTTACTTTCTCGTAAGAGGAAACCCAACGAAGTTACTTACCAATGTAGCGTCGCCGTCCTGGCTGTACATTAACTGTTGCCTGTTGTTAGAACTGCGGAAGTAACTTAAAAGCATTAGGCCAAGAACTCTGTATACTGTTGTGGGCGAACTCTTGATTTCATCTACATCAGAACAACTGATTTCGCCGGAAAGTTAAGTTTGCACTTCTAATGGAACTGGCTGTAGACGACGTGGAAGGTCAAGTTCGCCGGTGCACGGAATTTAAGCAGCCGAATCTGAGGACCTACTCACATATCGCTTGGTAGGTCGTCTTTAGAGTTCCTGTGAAGCAGCATTTAAGGGAAACTAGTGTCAGTGATAGAGTGCATGTTGAAGAATCTGCATTTCGTGAGAGCGGAGTCCCAAATTCCACTCTAGTATCTCTCAACTCAGGTTCTAGATTTCTAACTTCGGGCTCATTCCGGGCTCCTACTCCACTAACACGAAGGGAAATAGCTGTTAGTTTAGCGAACGCGCTAGAGCCATTATTTTCAATCGGTCTTTTTGCCTTTCGATCACATTTGTGAGACGATTTTATTGCACCCTTTTGTCATCTCATTAGTGTGAAATATTTTCCACATCTTTCTCCTTCTCCACTCTTTCTCCAGCCTTCCCTACCATCCGGCGCGCGCGCCCGTGTGTGTGTGTGTGTGTGTGTGTGTGTGTGTGTGTGTGTGTGTGTGTGTGTGTGAAACACACCAAAACACAGTCCCAGTATATTTAAAAAAACGACACCCATTCCAGAGGAAAGCCACAAACCTTGGTTACACGAGCCAGCAACGCCACTGCGATCCAATAAAGGCTGTGTACAGACAATAGTATTTATAGCTTTTCGTTTCTAAAATACTGGAATCAAAGAATTAGAACTGGTCAAAAAGAACTAAATTCCTGTTTCAAGTTCGCCACTGAGCTGTCACAAACGGTTATCTTAGTACGCAAAACCACCGGCCACCTCATTATAACGCTTCTTTTCGATTTCACTGTCGGCATGACTGAATATTAACTGCAGATGCTTTCCTTCAACGAACCACGATGGAATTTGACGGTCCACCATTGAGAAATGTCAATAGGAGTATTATATTTCCCCAAGCCGTCAAAGAACATAGATTTCCACACTGAATGCCTGACTGTCTTCATAGCGTGAGAAGATTCGGACAAATGACGCAATGACGAATCTCTCGATGTTTCTGGTTAAACATTTACCTCTTACCTTTTCATATTCACACAACAAACCATTTGTGTTTTCGTGAAAATATACCCCAACAAGATTGCAATGTGGTTAAGGTAATAGAAACGCAATCGGGAAGGGTGGGGCTAAAATTTTATTTTCGCGTAATTACCGTAATTCACTCTGGATGAACGATAGGATAATTCCTTTTTACTGAACATGGCCGAGATTTATCGAAATCCTTGTAAAATCCGAGATTTTGAATCTTCTGTAATGACAGTATTTGGTAATAAATCTTGTGTTTTTTATGTGACTTCGGTTTCTAGATAAAAAAGAGTTCCGTTGGATAATATGAAAAATTTGATGTAAATATCGTATTTTGCGAGAGGAGAGAGAGAGACAGGAGAACTGTTCAGTTCCATTACACCTTGCCGGTCATGTTGTATATTAATGACGCTGCGGGCAACATAATTAATAAGTGAAGATTTTTCGCAGATGATACAGTTATCTACACTCCTGGAAATTGAAATAAGAGCACCGTGAATTCATTGTCCCAGGAAGGGGAAACTTTATTGACACATTCCTGGGGTCAGATACATCACATGATCACACTGACAGAACCACAGGCACATAGACACAGGCAACAGAGCATGCACAATGTCGCCACTAGTACAGTGTATATCCACCTTTCGCAGCAATGCAGGCTGCTATTCTCCCATGGAGACGATCGTAGAGATGCTGGATGTAGTCCTGTGGAACGGCTTGCCACGCCATTTCCACCTGGCGCCTCAGTTGGACCAGCATTCGTGCTGGACGTGCAGACCGCGTGAGACGACGCTTCATCCAGTCCCAAACATGCTCAATGGGGGACAGATCCGGAGATCTTGCTGGCCAGGGTAGTTGACTTACACCTTCTAGAGCACGTTGGGTGGCACGGGATACATGCGGACGTGCATTGTCCTGTTGGAACAGCAAGTTCCCTTGCGCGGTCTAGGAATGGTAGAAAGATGGATTCGATGACGGTTTGGATGTACCCTGCACTATTCAGTGTCCCCTCGACGATCACCAGTGGTGTACGGCCAGTGTAGGAGATCGCTCCCCACACCATGATGCCGGGTGTTGGCCCTGTGTGCCTCGGTCGTATGCAGTCCTGATTGTGCCGCTCACCTGCACGGCGCCAAACACGCATACGACCATCATTGGCACCAAGGCAGGAGCGACTCTCATCGCTGAAGACGACACGTCTCCATTCGTCCCTCCATTCACGCCTGTCACGGCACCACTGGAGGCGGGCTGCACGATGTTGGGGCGTGAGCGGAAGACGGCCTAACGGTGTGCGGGACCGTAGCCCAGCTTCATGGAGACGGTTGCGAATGGTCCTCGCCGATACCCCAGGAGCAACAGTGTCCCTAATTTGCTGGGAAGGGGCGGTGCGGTCCCCTACGGCACTGCGTAGGATCCTACGGTCTTGGCGTGCATCCGTGCGTCGCTGCGGTCCGGTCCCAGGTCGACGGGCACGTGCACCTTCCGCCGACCACTGGCGACAACATCGATGTACTGTGGAGACCTCACGCCCCACGTGTTGAGCAATTCGGCGGTACGTCCACCCGGCCTCCCGCATGCCCACTATACGCCCTCGCTCAAAGTCCGTCAACTGCACATACGGTCACGTCCACGCTGTCGCGGCATGCTACCAGTGTTAAAGACTGCGATGGAGCTCCGTATGCCACGGCAAACTGGCTGACACTGACGGCGGCGGTGCACAAATGCTGCGCAGCTAGCGCCATTCGACGGCCAACACCGCGGTTCCTGGTGTGTCCGCTGTGCCGTGCGTGTGATCATTGCTTGTACAGCCCTCTCGCAGTGTCCGGAGCAAGTATGGTGGGTCTGACACACCGGTGTCAATGTGTTCTTCTTTCCATTTCCAGGAGTGTATAATGCAGTACTGTCTCACAAATCTGCACAAATATTTAGCCAGACCTCGATAAGATTTCAAAGCGATACAAAGTTTGACAATTTGTTTAAACTGTTCAGAGACGTAAAATTATGTCAAATACTAGAAAACGTAGTATATTACGAGTACAATATCAGTGAGTCATAACTGGAATCAGTCAACTTGCACAACTAACTGAATTTAAAACTTTGTAGGGATATGAAAGGGAATGATCACGTAGACCCATGGGTGGGTAACGCAAGTGACAGACTTCGTTTGAGTGGTATAAAACTAGAGAATTTCAGCTGATCTTCAAAGGAGACTGCTTACATATAACTTGGGCTGCCCATCATAAAATACTACTTATGTCTGTGGAACCCGTATCAAGTAGATCTACAGAGGATATTCAACGTATACAAGGATAGTCAGCACAAATTATTACTCTTTGGTTGACCTCTGTGGAAGCGTCGTGGAGACGCTGAACAGACTAAAATGGCCGATGCCTGGAGGTAAACGGAACCATACCGTGAAAGCCTGCTTAGTAAATTTGTAGAAGCGACTTCTAGGAATCTACTCCAATTTCGTAGACGCAGTGAAGACAAATTAGACTAATTACAGCTAGCACAGAGGCATTTAAGCAACCATTCTTCCCGTGTTCCACACACGAATGGAACCGACAAAAGCCCAAATTAATGATACAACAGAAAGTATCCCCTACCATGTACTTCGCGGAGGTTTGCAAATTGTTTAGTTCATATACGGATGTAAATGTAGTATCTGGAAGTCTTTCTTTATTAGGGTGTTTACTTTCGTCTGTAATTACGCTTGAATTCCTTCCACCATATCAAAGCTTTTCTTCTTCTACTAGATTTTAATCCATGGGAAGAGGGAAAGTCACTTTGAGGCAAGTCTAGTGAGTGGGGAACAATGGTCATCTTGTTTGTAATCACAAATTCTTGTCTGCACACCGTTTGTGATCGTCACGCTGGAGTATCCAGTAGCTCATACGCCATTTCCGTTGACCATTTTGCCCTTGTGTTCTTCCTCAAACGGCATAGAAAGTCGCAGTAGAACTATACACTGATCGTCTGACCACAAGGGACAAACTCTTAATCAACAGTTGTGTCTATAATGTAAAGGGTGGTCAGAAACAGTCTGAAAAGTTTGTAAGGATATTGCAGGGTAGTTTGTGCTCAGAAGTAGTTGTTACTCAAAAAAATATTAGATACTTTGCACCGTTTCCAAGTTAATTAACACTGACGTTAGCCATCAGGTTGTTGCGAGTTCGAATTAAAGAGCCCCGTCAAAGGATCTGTCGCCAAACGTGTCTTCCGTTTGGTTTCCTAAAACCGAACAAGAGAACGATACAAAAGTTGGACGTGGGACGGTAGACGGTGGTAAGGATCGAACCAGAGCCAAAGGCTGAGCAGTCTCCTCTGCTATCGTCTACGCTATGAGAACAACTGACATTAATTGTATTTGGCCGGCCGCTTGACTTCGCTCTCTCAACGTACGAATTGGAACTTTAGTGCTAATTAACTCGGAATTGGCGTACCGCATCGTATTGCTTTCTTAACAGTTATTTCTCAACACAAACTATGCTGCATCACACAGGGATTTTATATATATGGCCACAGCCAACGTTTCACGTGAGGTTGCTTGTGAGCGTCTTGAAGCAGCATTATCCAACACCCAGATACTAGTGACGCAAACTTCACCACAATCCTTGACATTTCAGTCCTTCTGACAGACCTCATTCACGTACACTATTACTTTTCCCAAGGTCCTACAGAAATTTAGGAGAGTCCGTCTACGATCTCACAGAATCAGATCTCTCGCCTTCTGATATGATTCCAGTTGACAGCCGACTGGAACAGTCATCAGCAGTCAATGTTCACGCGTTTCTATAATGCTTGTACCAGAACTGAAGTTGAGCCGTGGTCGGCTCGTATCGATTCCGTTGTATCAAAGTAATCGATCTCGTCGTGCGAAAGATCTTCCGGTAGCGTACCTCGCGAGCTTTGTCTCTGACTACGGAAGGCAGTGCGGCCGAGCCTACTGGAGAGGTGTGTGAGTCGCCAGGAGGAGGCTCCGACAGCCTGGTTACACTTGCTCTGCTGTGTCTATCCGTGAGGACACAGCAGCGCAAGCGCAACCATTCAGCGTTGCTAGTGGAGCACTACACGGGTGTGCAGTCTTGAGAAAAAAGTATTTTCTGCTATATACGCCCTTCATCGTTTTGTAGTTGATTCGTTGCTGGCATAACGTCCATGTTAAATGCCATGACTGCAACTGGATCAGAGCGACTGCACGCCAGTCGTCGTTACTGGTGAGGACTTGCGTTTGAAAACATTGAACACTGTGCCCCCTGATATCTAGTTTTCTCCATGCCGTGCTCCGATTATAGCCACACGGCAGTTGTAGTCATAGTTAATTGATCTGAACCTTCTCTATGAGCTGTTGGTATTATTGTTTCATCTAAAACAAACTCAAGCTACACTCACGTACTTTCAATTATGTTTTCTGGTCATAGTCTTCCGTCTGTTGAACTGCTTTTTTAAAATTTCGTTCTAGAGTTCATTCAGTTGTACCAACTACAATGATTCAGCTGATGTTATAAACACTTGGTGCCAATTGCTATGTTACGAAGAATTTGACTGCATTTCTGTTATTGTAATTGGTGTGTTCTGGTGTCAAGAACAGTTCTCACTGTTGTTCATAAGTATCACTCTGTTGTTTTCCGTACTGTGTTTTGCCAGCTCGTGAGGCGGCGGAATAATCTATTTGTATCCGTTCTGTCGAGTGTGATTTTCGCCCGAAAGGATATATACTCACAGAATTTATATGTTGTAAAATACGTATCTTATATTTGTCAACTGTTAGTTTATTACCTGTAATCGTTGTAAAAAAAGAGGTAAGCATTTTTTTATCTTCACGTTACTTCACTTTTTCGACACAGTAATATTATTTTTTGCATCCTAATTCAGTCAGTATAAATTTTGATTCAACTGGGGCTCAAGTTTAGTTAAAGGAAGTTGAGGCATTTTTCTCTTATTGTGCTGTCAGATCAGATTTCGTGTAAATAAAAGTGAACTCATTATCATTCTCCTTTAAATTTTCAAAAGGCATGACATTTTATCTGTTGCACTATTTGGTTGTTGTAACACGTCAAATTTACTTGCAACGCATCTCTGGGTTAAAATAAATACCTTGCGAAAATTTTAAATTTGTTTCCCGAGCTACCAGACCTTACTACTCCCAAGTTGTTGTTTACGTAGCCCAACAATTAATCAGCTGTGTACAATATGGCAGCAAAGTGTGGTTTCAACCCACAGACTTCTGGGTTTTCGGCCCAGCACACTTGCACTAGCAGCAACACATGGTTGCAATCCATGGACCCAGTTAATTAATTGTTGGGGCAAGATATGCAAGAGCTCGAGAATGGTAAAGCCTGGTAGCCCACAAAAAATAATTTAAAAATTTTACAAGGTATTTATTTCAACCCTGAGATGTGTTGCAAGGAAATTTGATATGTTACAACAAGCAAACAGACCAAGAAAATCAGTAATCAATAGCTGTACAACAAATATTATTCGTCTTTTAGATTACTTATATTTATAAAATTGTGACACAGGCATGGTAGCCCACCTCGGAAGGGCTGTTCCACTTAGCTCACAGGGGGACTGTGCCTAGTCGTCATCATTGATTTCGTCTTAATTTACGGTATATAAAGCGCTAGACCAGGAGTAAAAGCGACACAATTGGGACCTTCACATGGCTCAGCGTTTAGAAAAAAATAGCATTTTTGGTGGAGGTCGGGCGAGGAGCGGGGCATTTTATTTTTTCGTAGCGGTGGAGCAGCGGTTGGCATAGCGGAAAGAGAATAGAATGGTAATTTGACGGTCGTTGTATCGAGGCCCTACGCGGAAATTTTTGTACAGTTTTTACGTGCGCTGAAAATAATTAGCAAAGTATTGTATTTATTAATACTTTCTTATAAGGCACAAAAGTGAAAGGCAAAGGAAAATTTGGGATTCCGAACAAATCTCTAGGAAGGATCGTAAAGCGTACACGAGATGTTCTAATACAAAGTTGGGTTCTTTTGTTATTACACATTTGATGAATTACGTGCCGGAGAGACTTACACCATAAAAACAGAAAAAAAACAATTTTCTCACCGTCTTGCAGATGTTATAAACGTCACATTTTTACTATTACTTGGTTGTTTTAAAGTTTCTATAGACATAAAAACAGTGGGTTCCTTTCATAAAAGGTTTTTTCATCGCACAGTTTGGCAGCAAACGGCGCGTGATGCATCATTTCGTCAAATATTGATGAGGGGAGTTAGTCATGTACAGCTGAAGGTGCTTTTATGCAGTCTTCTAGGGTCTAATTTCTTTCGCTCTCTCTCTTTACCTGGCGATAAAAACAGACGCCGTGGGGCTGCACTAGCGGAATGGATTTATACGGAATCACTTTAACACTGTACAATGGCAGTCCTCCTCGATTTTGAAATATGTCATCGTACAATAGTGGATTTTTCTGTCCTCGCTACGAGTGATTTAGCCGGATAAATTTGTTCTCTGGCACGCAGGGCTTTATACGATCAGTCAAAAACTTTTTGGTAATGCAGTTGTAAGTTTCCCTGATGCAGTAATGATGACATTTCTGTATTTTGAGACGTGAACATCCACCGTTTTCTGAATTCTCAGTCCAAAAATTTCCTTGGTTTTCTTTTCATGCAGTTCATGAAAATATTAATAAATGGAATATAGTGAGCATTATTTCGGTTTAATTGCAGTGTAAGTAACGTAAAAATCGAAAATGAAAGAGTTTCTGCGTAAGTACTCGACCCACCAACCATCGGATTATTGTTTTTTTTTTCTGTTGCGCGAACCACTGTTTCACAACTACGTTTAACATAAAACGGCTGATGCCTCACCCTTCGTAGGCCAAAAATGCTGTTTTGTTCTAACCGCTTGGCCATGTGGAGTTCCCATTTGTGTCACCTTTTTTTGCCAAGCCTTGCATATACTGTTAACTTAGATGAAATCGGTACATTGAGTAGGTGCGGTCTCTCTTTGAGTCGGGACCGGTGCTGCGAGGTTTCACTACACCCGGGATGCCCTGTACGGCTGCCAACGGCTCACTCACGTATCGTTGCGTAAGCTGAACTCATCGAGAGGTTCGCAGGCTACAGAGGCGCCGTCACAAGTGAGCTCGAGATGACGTGTTCCCCCTGGTTCTCAATGTACTGCACTCAACAAAATTAAGAAGTAATATAAATTGTTGATCATAGCAATTTCAGCTTCTTATTTGTTTTTGTTATAGTAAAATGTTTTCATTCTCTCTCTTTCAATTTCTTATGAGAAAGAAGCCGTGGTACTCTGAGTATTTCGTTTTATTTGTCGTGTCTAAATGAAGCCTTTGCATCTAGCAGATGGTGCGATTGTTTCATAAACGTAGTCGTTAGAAGTAAAAAATGGCTCTGAGCACTATGGGACTCAACTTCTGAGGTCATCAGTCCCCTAGAACGTAGAACTACTTAAACCTAACTAACCTAAGGACATCACACACATCCATGCCCGAGGCAGGATTCGAACCTGCGACCGTAGCGGTCACGCGGTTCCAGACTGAAGCGCCTAGAACCGCACGGCCACACCGGTCGGCCCGTTAGAAGTGCCCAGATTAACTGTTTGAAAAGTGAACTAACGGTTCCTGTAACCATATTTTCCATGATGTGACAGAAGGAGAGACTTTGGGTGGCAGAAACGATAACTAAAACATTTCGGACCTATGAGATGAAACTGCTACACGATTCAAATCATAGCAGATTCCTTCCAACAGTCAGGCCAGGAAGTGAGTGGCAGTGGTATATTTTGAGCCAAAGACACAACAATACGCCCACAGAAATTTTGTCCGCGCCTGGTCGATAAGGGAAAGTACAACTACCATTTCACTTTCTTCCGTGTAGAAGATAATCTCGTCCCACCACAACTGCCCCTCAGCATTCACAGCAACCCTACTCATCTGCACTTTCTCCTGCCTTAAGCACAGCCAGATCTGCGTAACGGAAATCCTTCCAGTAAGCGCTTGAAACATCGGCATTCCCAACCCACACTCTCAGTCCAGCTCCCAGCCCACGTCCCATCAGTTCCAGTCCACTTTTTATGTATTTATTTTTTTAAATTTACTACGGGCTGTTGATAAAACCACTCAGGACCACCTCCAGTCGAAATACCTAGGCTGCAAAACCGTCAACCGCAACCCACTCAATCCCCATGGCAGATATCCACTGCTACATCACGATCGTTCGAATGAGCTGACGAAGCTCAACCACTACTTCGCGTATCGCTGTGAAGCATATAGTTTGGATCTGTTGAATACTCTGTTGACGACTGCGGGCTCTCTGAATTATTCTTTTATTTATCTTCGTTCAATAAAGCATTAGCCACAAACAATCTACATTAGCACCACATAAAGCTCTCGAATGTTAACGCATAAAATACACCTAAGTTATCTTAATTTCACGTGACACAGTTATACTCGTAGTCAATCACAGATAAACGAAGACAATCCTTATCAAAGTAAAGGGTGGTCAGAAACAGTCTGAAGAGCTTGTAAGGGTGTTGCAAGATGGATTGTGCTGAGAAATAAATGTTATCTGTAGTCAATCAGCATTGAAGTTAGCCAATCAGGCTGTTGTTCGCACAAACAGAGAGTGTGTTGCCAACTGTGTCCTCCACTTTGTTTCTTAAACCCCAACAAGATAGCAACACAAGAATTGGACATCGGAAGGTATTAAGGATAGAACCCAAGCCAAACACTGAGCAGTCTTGTGGGGCATTATCTATATTGTGAGAACATCTGACTCTAACAGTACGTGTAGAGCCGCTTGAATTTGCGAGCACAACCATCCGATTGTCTGACTTCAATGCTAATTAACCAAAAAACGGTGCAACGTATCGAATTTTTATCTTAACAATAATTTCTCGGCAAAACTTACCCAACAACATCCTTACAAGCGTTTTAGACTGTTTCCGATCGCCCTGTAGAGTCACAACTGAATATCCGCTTCAAAAACATAGCCAAAATTAATACCGTATATTTATGGGTTGTTAGTACATAAAAGATATTTAACAACGTTTGGCTGAGGAACTTAAATCTTTTTCAGTATGCGTAGAAATGATTCTACTCTTCTGTTTGCCAGAAAAAATAATTTGGTCAATATTTCCCGATGAACTATTATCGTAGACGCAGGTGGGAAAATCTCACTAATTAATCTTATGTACATGGGTTGGGTAACAGTCATGGCTGAATCTCATCGTAGTAAACTGCATATTCCTTTTCTACGGCAACTACAGAAATAGAATCATGGTTGTGTTGTTACTTTACGCTCGCTGTCAGTATAATGTCTGCCCACAAAACAAGATGTAAGGTGCCATTCGTGCTGCCGCTCAGACAGCTCTTTCCTAGATTAAATTCTGGAAAAGTTTGCGAATAGTCTCTTTAGTGAGTTCGTCAGTTCGTTCATTCGTGTCGATACCAGCCTCTACTTTTACTCAATCGATCACATTCGCCCTGCATTGATTAACAAATTCGTAGTAGATTCAAAAATTATTTATTTGTCCTCGTGCATCACCGGGCATTAGATACAGACTACAGAAAACTTAACCAATTGGAGAATGTTAATCACTTGATGAAAGACAGGTTTTGGCAGCATTTAATGGCCATCAAAATCTCAATATTTTCCGCTAGGAAAACCTATGATTTGCCTGGCAGACTGAATAATCGATTAATATACATGCAGACTGAGGTGATGAATGAAAACTTATTGCGAGGTCAGGATTCGAACCCGCGCGTTCTGCTCACTAGACCAGACGAGCTGACCCTACGCCTCCCTGGCGCAGTGGCTTTGTATAACTGCACGGTCTACTCTAGCACGCCTGCCTCACCATTTCAACTTTCCATTCACACCTCAGCCGACTTGATGTTCCGCGTAAAGTCAAACAGCACTGCAGAGGCTCTGCAATTGTATTGGGATAGCACTTCCGTATCGATAGGAATTTTCATTCGTCGCTAAAAGGTGTCTGGAACCATATAGTTTCATTTGATATTCGATTAGTCCGTAACTACGGGCATAAAACGCCGAGTTATCCACATCCATCACTTTCGATTCATCCCTGTAGACGAAGGACAGTCGCGTGTGTGTACTTCACTCCTGCTCTTGGTTCTCGTTTGTCTGTAACCTGTCCAGCTACAATCCCTTGTAAAAAATCTCACCCGAATATCTTTGTACGTCTTGGGTAACAATGCTATAAGGTCCAATATAAATTCGAGACGTATTTCACTGATATCAAGCGGAAAAGTAAAATGGGTTTTGGGTAACACCAATGAGAGAAGAGTGAGTGTTTTTTAGCTTAAAGACGTAAATGTCCTTTTACAATACAACCTTAAATAAGAAAAACATTTCAGTGAAAACTACAATATTTAATCAGTGGTATTGATAACAAAAAAAGACTTCACTGGGAAACAAATACAACTGAAAAAAATCAGATTGCTCCTGAAGAACGATTTAAATCTTGGGTATTGCTGAACTGAAATAAATGAAAATCTTAACCCAAGATAACTCACAGAGAACGTCTTTTGTCACACCTTTGAAAGGGAGACGATGCAAAGAGGGATTGTCTTAAATGAATAGTTTAAGCTAACTTTAGATGTTTTATTGCACCGGACCTAGTACACTTTATGTGTACGTTTCGCTAATGAAGCGGCTGTAGTCACCACTAATCATATATTTAATGCAAACCAATATTTGTTTGAAATGCTATTTGAGGATATTACGTCATAGCGCACATGTACATTAGCGGTTAAAAATCAGTAACTATATTATGCGGCGCACTGCTGCGGTGCTGTTTCCGGTTCATTTCACAGTTGGCAGTCGGACTTGAAACATCCATTAAAATAATGGCATTCAGAACTATGTTAATCTCTCGGTCGATAGCGCCCACTTTGGTAAAAGCCGGCGTCAATATCCCTGGAAACGAGCGCTACTCGTGAAAAGTCGAAATGATTGCGGGATTATTAAAATGTACGCGAGTCGCTTCGAGGGCCTTTTATTTTTTGGATGGCAACAGAGCAAACGAGATGGAACACGTTTGGACCAATTCAGGCGCCCTTAATTACTCATTTGGCTTCAGCAGATGTTAATGGCATCGGAAACCCATTTGGGCAGCATTAAAAGGTGACGATGACCGACAGTTATTGCCGGTCAGCCTGGATAAACAGCACAGTTTAAGCAGCTACGTATAGTGTTACTGAGTCTACCAAACAAAATACTTGTGCCGGACGCCACTCAGGACATGATGTACGAAGGCGTACTGAAAAGTGATGCCTCAGAAGCTTTTACGTGAAAACTCTTTAAGTTTTTTTTAATAAAACAAGGGTTATTATTATTCTGCGTCTTTATTCTTCACGTGTATGGATTTATTTGTCAATATAGTCACCATGGCGATGAAGACATTTCTCCCAACTAAAGTCCACATTGGTGATATCGTCACCGTACAATTTTTTACTTTGTTGATGGAAACACAACGTTCCCTCTGCTTGCATCGCTTCATCACTATCATAGTGAAGTCCTCACTTTAAGCTTTACAAGCAGATGGACATCAAACGGGAATGTCCGGTGCGTGTGGATGATGATCGACGACAGTGAATCCAAGGCGTCGGATTATTGCAGATGTCTCAGCGCACGCTTGTGGGCTGGTATTGTCATGCTGAAGAGAGGATATTAAATCTGTGGGCGAACGCTTAGAATTTGAAGATCGCTTACAGTACGCTGTTTCTCACTCACCGACATAATTATGTTATACGCAACAGTTTCGAGCCCTCTAGCGGCAGATGGCTGCAGATATGTAGACCTGAATAATAAAGATGTAGAATGTTAGTCACGATTGAGTTATTTAAAGAGCTTCGAGAGTTTTCACTAGAAAAATTCGGGGGAATTAATTCTCAGCACGCCCCCGCACATTACACTGAAAGAATTGGAAAACGCCATATTATTTGTAACGTCCCCTTAGAAAAATTAGTGAATTACTTAGCTGATATACCTCTTACATAATTTGCTTTTCAAACAGCTGAGCAGAACTGAACGTACTCACACATTTCGCTCTTTGCCTATTCTGATCAACACTAAACTGACACACAATATTTTTAGCGCAACGCAATCTGACTATCAATAATCCCTACAAAAGAATGGCCCTGACTAACAATAACCTATACCTTTCATGAATTACTTACCTCACAAAAAACTTAGTTACTCAAACTACTGCAATACAGCGAGCGCCAATAGTGCCAGCTAAATAAAAGATTCTAACTACTGAAGTCGCTAACTCCTGATAGGCATAGTTAGCAAATGAAAGATTTTGATAGAGAACAGACAATGTATTTACCTTAATAGTGTTCAAAAGTCATAATATATGACATCCAGTCTTACAAATTTACTGTCTCTGATGGACACACGTCCAGATCATCCGCTCTCAAAACTCCGCCATTTCTCTCCCCACATCCGCCACTGCTGGCGGCTCACCTCCAACTGCGCAACGCTACGCGCTGTTAACAGGCAACTGCCCAACACTACAATAGCATATTACAACAGTGCTAACCAGCCACAAACTGCACACAGCACATCCAGTGATTTTCATACAGAGCGCTACGTGGCGTTACCAATATAAAAAACTAAACAGTCCACTTACATATTCTACAGCACAACCAATTAGTGTTGTATAACTAGTCATGTCACGTTGGAAAAATTTAAACAGTTCATCCGTCGCCTGGGGCGGCTGCAGAGGGAGAGAGAGAGAGAGAGAGAGAGAGAGAGAGAGAGAGCGAGCTTGCACTGTTAAGATCTATGGCAATGTATAAAAATTAGTATTCGTCATAATTAGGCCTCATTCGAGCAGGTACATATGAATATGATAGTAACTTCTAGTATATATGAGGTTCAGAAATTATCTAGGGTGATCCCAAACTGAACGGACAAAATTGTTCAGTGATATTTGGTGGGTAGTTTTGAATACAGGGCCCTTGGTCTCCAGTGGCTCATTACAAAATAGTTACGTTTCGATTCGTATCTTATCCCCATTTATCTTTCTGTTTTCCACCGAAAATACGTCCAAAAGGGTGCAAATGGCGACAGTATGAGATATCTATCTCGCTTAGAAACAAACTTATTGTATTCACCCGCAGTAGTTGCTGTTAACAACTGCAATTCCCTCATTCCTCTTCGAGCTCAAGGCGGCTTTCAGTACTGCTCGGTTCCATCTCGCATTTGCTTACCAGCAGTGCTAAATAGCAGTTTGCCGATGTGCACCAAAGAGCGGCACCACAGTGCAATACTAGTGCCAGCCAACATGTCACAGAACTTTTGTGTCTGTCTAAGGGTTATTGCTTTACACTGTGTTGTATGTTTGGGTAATGATCACATTACAAAATTTTTCACTGTTCAGAAGCCAAAGAATTTGGGTAAACATACTGAACAAATCAAAATGCTATGTCTTTATTCTTTATGTCAATGTAATTATTTTTCAACATAGTCTCCCTAGCGATGAACACATTTCTGCCAACGAAAGACCTGTTTAAACTACCTTCGGAAACCGCGGGTCACCGAAGCCAAAGTGCTCTGTAAATATCCCTGAACAAGTCCAAAATTTTGTCCGTGAAGGTCAATGGTAATCGATTTATCGCCATATAAGGTACAGTCTTTGTCCCGCATCAGCTGTGTCCACCGTAACATGCTCACAAGGTCACGTCGTATTTTGGTGCCAGCTGCGATCGTTACTGAGGATATTATTAGATATTTTGATCTATATAGCTCCTTTTATTATACTGCCCGATGAACCATTTGCTCTCGTGATGATAGACGTGTCGTTGAATGCAATTTTATACCCCTTTTCTCAAGAGTGTTCGACTACTGCCGTTTTATATGGCGATAGTCTCAGCACAATTGGAATCACATCTGCTCGAGGGATATTATGGACTAGACTAGACGCCACGCGGCAGCGGCAACGGCATAGGCAGGCCAGTATTGCACACATCGGACACGATTTCGACTTTACACCGCGGGCATGAAAGGGGCAGTCAAATGAAAAGGAGACAGTTGGAAATAAAGTAAGAATCCTGTTTATTATTTCAAAAGTAATCGCTCACTGAGACATGACGGTCTATGGCTTCATGGAAACATGACCGTACCCAGACGTGCAGCTCTTCGTCCGAAGCGCCGGAGTGGCCGTGCGGTTCTAGGCGCTACAGTCTGGAGCCGCGTGACCGCTGCGGTCGCAGGTTCGAATCCTGCCTTGGGCATGGGTGTGTGTGATGTCCTTAGGTTAGTTAGGTTTAAGTAGTTCTAAGTTCTAGGGGACTGATGACCTCAGATGTTAAGTCCCATAGTGCTCAGAGCCATTTGAACCATTTCGTCCGAAGCACATCGACGGCCATGCTTCCAAAATTATGGTAATCACATGGGGAGAGACCGGAACTGCACGTAGAATGTGTACAGGCTTCCTAACGAAACTATCACAGCGTAATTGAAACGACCATGGCGACGCGTGGGTGGGCATTGTCCTGCAACAGAATAATCCAATCCGTAAACATTCCTGGACGTTTGGTCTAGATGGTGCGCTTCAGTTGCTGCAAAGTGTCCAAGTACCGCTGTGCCGGTTGTTTCGAGTACGCTGCAAAAGTTTCGCTTGGAGGTTCTTATACATCCTCCATGCAATCGCAATCTCTCCCTATACGTTTTCCACATTTTAGGAGCCCTGAAGAAAGACTTCGTTGCCATCAAATTGATTCGAAGGAAGAGATGCATGCCTGGGTACCATCGTGGGTTCGTAGGCATCTGCAAACTTTTCTCCATGAAAGAATTGACCTTTTTGTCTCACAATGGGATAAAAATATTGACAGTTGAGCGACTACTTTTGAAATAAAAACAGTATGCTTAGTTTGTTTCCAACTGTCTAGTATTCATCTCACTGCTCTTTGTATTAACAAACACAGCCTCACATATACTCTAATTTAATATCTGTGTGGTACATACAGCTCTAGACTTTTCTTGACCAGAATTTCACTAGATTTTCACTGGCTGTAAATCAAATGCTGTAGCTGTAATTCCCCTCACAAATATCCCAGATTCGATTCCCTCTGCCGCACAACCAATTCGGTATTTGGGTCATGGCAGTTAGTTGTCACGTGACAATAGCAAAGAAGCACTCGGCAGAAAGGTCGTTATCTGTAAGCGCTTGAAGGGCATGAAATCCCAGTAGATAGAACCTTTCCATTTCATGGAGCTGTTAACACCACGTTTCACTTCTCTTGCATAGTGGTTATTCCTGTGGATCGGGCGCTGAAGACCTAAAAACCCTCTACTACTACTACTACTATTCCTATGGATCGTAACCGCAGAACAGTTCTTGATCCTACGTTTTCTAGGCCGATAAACGCTGATGAGACTGCGGTATTTCTTGTTTCAGTGTATCCGACGACTCTACCTTTGTACTGTCACTCCTGTGAAGCTGATAAGAAACGTAAAAACTGTTCAAAGCAGCGCACGCCGCCCTCCTGGGATTGTAGTCGGTGGAGAGTACTACGCCTGCGAGCGCTAGGCGCTATGGGAAAGAAAAATATAATTATTCTTTGCAAAACTAGTCTTCATGAAAATATAATTATGTTACTTCTTTACCACTTATCGTAGTAGAGACGGTCACATAATTTTTGCTATCGACAATACTAGTTGTTAAAGGCCGTCGTATTGAGAACATTGACGAATTTGTAAAATCATCCCTTACTGTGAACTGATTCTTCAAGATTTGCAAGTTCAGAACTAGAGATTTGAGTTCATACTACGTAGAAATATGGTTCAAATTTATTTAACATACTGTTGCACATCATTTCTGACTATACCATTTATTACGAATCGTGGGCTTATTTCGGGGTGGCAAGGATCAGAGAACAATGGATGTGTCGATACGACCTACAGTCTCTAAATAGCCCTGTTTGAGGAGAACTACTTCTGTTTGATGTTTTCATTTTCATTTGAACACACCTGCCATCCATCCTGTGATGAGAGGTACCGTATAATTTCCGTGCTATCCGCGTATGTTTATGAGGTGCTTTACGAAATTCGCACAGTCACAATTAATAATGATTTACAGTCTTTCTTGCAGCCCAACAGACAAAGTCAACCAATACTAGTAATAACATTCAATTATCACGGAAAGCAATCATGTATCTTACGAGAAGATAACATTTGGAACAAGAATATTACATTATGGTTCTTACTGGCGACAATCAGTAACAGAACTTGGTGCATATTTAATTTTCAAATGTTGTGTAAGCTCCCTTAATGCAGACTTTTACGCAGTAGCTATCATAACTATTATCAATGACAACTGAAATATTATATTGAAGATATTTTAGTTTAGTTTGGAGCGAGGCCGCACGTAGAATGCACTAAAATTTGCAGCGTACAAACAGCGTGTTTATGGTGCGCGAACTCAGGAAGAGATTACACTCTATTCACGACGGATGTGCAGCCAGGAATACATTTGGTGCAACACACAACTTTTCGTAGTCTTCGAATCACGTACCTAAGATAAACAGGAAACAGTCCTTTGCCACACAAATATTCTGGTATGAGGGGAAACTTTTTCTCATTCTAGTTTCAGGTTTCCTCGAGTCTTACTTATTGATGCAAGAGACTGTGGTAATGACAGCTCATCTGAAGATACTGTAGCGACGAGTGATGTACATCCTGCACACATTAAGCAGAAGGCAGAGAAAATGAGTTTTATTACTTCTCATCTGAGAGCTTACACACAGAAGTCTGTGTAAAAGTGTTACACAGAAATAGCATCCACAGACCTACCTATGGCGTGAAAACACTGTGAAATCAATGTCACTACCAGGGAAACATGTCAATGACATGGCAAGGACACAGCTCTTAAATTTGTGGAGATACAGAACCACATCGAGGACGTGGAGTGAAGAACTCATCGTGAACATTTTTGTTAGGTAATCACACAGCTCGGATATAAACTCATAGACAGTATAAAGGGTGAACATTAATGAATCCGACAAACTGCAGGGGCAGATTCCTGAGTGGAAGTGCAGGAGAAAAGGTGTTAATGAACATGTGTCCGGAAATGGCTGGTCTGCATCGACAAAAGATGGTGCCGGAACGTAGTAAGGAGCTGCATCAAAACACAGATTTGGGATGCAATGCACGCGTTCACACGTCGCATCGTGTATTGCCGCTCTCTTTCCCATGTTGCGGCCTCTCTCCGAATAGCGTCATAGGCGCCAGGAAATCGTTGTTGAAACGTATGCGTATGAGGAACTGGTTCGGCATACTCTAAGCTTTTCAGATGCACCAAACAGTTAAAATAGAGAGTTATTAAGACCGGTAATCTAGCAGGCCACGCTACGGGACTTCCGCGTCCAATCCGGAGTCCAGAAGATATTATTGAGGTGTTGGCGAACTGTAACGCGGATGTGGGGAGGTACTCCGTCATACAGAAACCACATAGTTTGTCGTATTGCCAAAGGCACATTCTCAAGCAGCAGCCCTAGCAGATCGTTCCGCAGGAAGTCCTGGTACGTTTCTCCGTCGAGGCGTGTACCGAGGCGGTCCAAATATGTTGTTGTTGTTGTTGTTGTTGCTGTTGTTGTAGTCTTCAGTCCTGAGACTGGTTTGATGCAGCTCTCCATGCTACTCTATCCTGCGCAAGCTTCTTCATCTCCCAGTACGTACTGCAGCGTACTTCCTTCCGAATCTGCTTAGTGTATTCATCTCTTGGTCTCCCTCTAAGATTTTTACTCTCCACGCTGCCCTCCACTACTAAATTGGTGATAGCTTGATGACTCAGAACATGTCCTACCAACGGACCCCTTCTCCTAGTCAAGTTGTGCCACAAACTCCTCTTCTCCCCAATTCTATTCAATACCTCCTCGATAGTTATGTGATCTATCCATCTAATCTTCAGCATTCGTCTGTAGCACCACATTTCGAAAGCTTCTATTCTCTTCCTGTCTAAACTCTTTATCATCCATGTTTCACTTCCATACATGGCTACACTCCATACAAATACTTTCAGAAACGACTTCCTGACACTTAAATCTATACTCGATGCCAACAAATTTCTCTTCCTTGCCATTGCCAGTCTGCATTTTATATCCTCTATACTTCGACCATCATCAGTTATTTTGTTCCCCAAATAGCAAAACTCCTTTACAACTTTAAGTGTCTCATTTACTAATCTAATTCCCTCAGCATCACCCGACTTAATTCGACCACATTCCATTATCCTCGTTTTGCTTTTGTTGATGTTCATCTTATATCCTCCTTTCAAGACACTGTCCATTCCGTTCAACTGCTCTTCCAAGTCCTTTGCTGTTTCTGACAGAATTACAATGTCATCGGCGAACCTCAAAGTTTTTATTTCTTCTCCATGGATTTTAATACCTACTCCGAATTTTTCTTTTGTTTCCTTTAATGCTTGCTCAATATACAGATTGAATAGCATCGGGGAGAGGCAACAACCCTGTCTCACTCCCTTCCCAACCACTGCGTCCCTTTCATGCCCCTGCTTTCTGTACAAATTGTAAATCCCCTTGCGCTCCCTGTATTTTACCCCTGGCACCTTCAGAATTTGGAAGAGAGTATTCCAGTCAATATTGTCAAACGTTTTCTCTAAGTCTACAAATGATAGAAACGTAGGTTTGCCTTTCCTTAATCTTCTTCTAAGATAAGTCGTAGGGTAAGTATTGCGTCACGTGTTCCAACATTTCTACAAAATCTAAACTGATCTTCCCTGAGGTCGGCTTTTACCAATTTTTTCATTCGTCTGTAAAGAATTCGCGTTAGTATTTTGCAGCTGTGACTTATTAAACTGATATTTCGGTAATTTTCACATCTGTCAACACCTGCTTTCTTTGGGATAGGAATTATTATATTCTTCTTGAAGTCTGAGGAAATTTCCCCTGTCTCATACATCTTGCTCACCAGATGGTGGAGTTTTGTCAGGACTGGCTCTCCCAAGGCTGTCAGTAGTTCTAATGGAATGTTGTCTACTCCCGGGGGCTTGCTTCGACTTAGGTCTTTCTGTGCTCTGTCAAACTTTTCAAGCAGTATCGTATCTCCCATTTCATCTTCATCTACCTCCTCTTCCATTTCCATAATATTGTCCTCAAGAACATCGCTCCTGTATAGACCCTCTATACACTCCTTCCACCTTTCTGATTTCCCTTCTTTGCTTACAACTGGGTTTCCATCTGAGCTCTTGACATTCATGTAAGTGGTTCTCTTTTCTCCAAAGCTCTCTTTAATTTTCCTGCAGGCAGTATCCATCTTACCCCTAGTGAGATAAGCTTCTACATCCTTACATTTGTCCTCTAGCCATCCCTGCTTAGCCATTTTGCATTTCCTGTCGATCTTATTTTTGAGACGTTTGTATTCGTTTTTGCCCGCTTCACTTACTGTATTTTTGTATTTTCTCCTTTCATCCATTAAATTCAGTATCTCTTCTGTTACCCAAGGATTTCTACTAGCCCTCGTCTTTTTACCTACTTGATCCTCCGCTGCCTTCACTATTTCATTCCTCAAAGCAAGACATTCTTGTTATACTGTATTTCTTTCCCCCATTCCTGTCAATTGTTCCCTTATTCTCTTCCTGAAACTCTTTACAGCCTCTGGTTCTTTCAGTTTCTCCAGCACCCACCTTTTTTCAGTTTCTTCAGTTTTAATCTACAGTTCATAACCAATAGATTGTGGCCAGAGTCCACATCTGCCCCTGGATATGTCTTACAATTTAAAATCTTGTCCCTAAATCTCTGTCTTACCATTACATAATCTATCTGAAACCTTCTAGTATATGTAGTCTCCATTAATCCCTGTCTACACAGTGATGTTGAACGATGCCACTGAGACGTCTAAACCATTCCCCGAGAACTGTCTGTTGCCCACAGATGGAAGTTATGCGTATTGATGATGCCAATTCCGGTAAAGGTTGCTTCGTAGGTAAAGAGAAATAGTGGGAGAAATCCCGCAATTCTAATACCCGGTGGAAAAACCATCAACAAAATCTTTCCCGTAGAGGGAAATCCGCTGGTGATAATCCTTGCACTGCAGGTGATGGTCATAGTAGCGTTTGTCATGCAGCATACACGTAGTCGTACTTTGGCTTACACCTTGTTGGCAGGTCACTTTCAAGGAGCTTGTACCAGGGTTAGTCTCAGAATCCTGTAGAACCCGGTCCTCTGCATCTGGTGTACACAGAGTCCGCCGCCTCGCTGCACTTTCCTCTGTCTGAAAGAACCCATGATCACACAAACCCCCATAAAGGGCTTGAAATGTTGTGTGGTGTGGTTGGTGTCTGTATGGTTACTTGCTTTGGTACAGCCGTGTTGCCTCTTGGTCGTTTCCACCTGCCTGGCAGTACACAAACACCGACTCGACTTGTTCCCGACGTGAATAGCGGACCATTCTGCTGCTTACAGTACGCTGCGTGAGTCACACGGCACGTCGTGTCTGTGTCTGTCTGTGTGTGTGTGTGTGTGTGTGTGTGTGTGTCATACGACACGTGGTCAGAGGAACTTTCATTCGTTAGCGCCATCTACCGTGGCAACGATGAATTTCCCGACACATGTTCATAGGACATTTTTTTCCTTTCCTCCATTCCCAGTTAGTAATTGGTCCCTGTAGTTTGTTGGTTTTAGTAACAATTTTTGGTTCGCCTACAGGTTCACGTACTCGTTAAAATTTCGGCGATTGGAGCAAAAATAGATAAATAAATAAAATAAAAATGGCGCAGTCTATGTACTTACTCAAAAAATTGAGATAAGTAAATTTATTTTGTGGAGGTACTAATTAAATTTCAAGACCAACACTTTTCTACACAGCTCATTAAGTGTGTTTCTTGAGTGCGTTCAATTGTTTTTCAAAGAATTGTTAGACAAACTTGTTCCACACATTTCTATCAATACAGGTTAAAGGAGAACCGTGTATATTTTCGCTCTGTAGAGAAACAGATTCCATGCATTTGTATATGACAAAATTTCTGCAGTTATGAATGGCAACGGCACGAAACGCAATGGCGTCATTATTTCCTTCTCGAGACCCAAATCTGAGGATGTTTGATAGTGTGTCGAGAAGCCTGGTCTTTCAGATATTCCATATTGTTTCCACTAGATTTAAGCGCAGATTACATTGTGCCTGTGGGAAATACAAGTATTCATTTCCTCCTCTTGAGAAACTAACTGTCAATATGTGGCAGCAGCTTTTTAGCTTCAAAGTCCTTAGTTCTCAGACTCTATTCCCACCACCTAGGTTAAAAATAATAGCTTCACCGTCAAAGTCTGATTAATCATACTACATACATTACCTGACCAAAAGTGTCCCCATGCAGTAATGCGTAATTTAGCAATAGGTGTCGCGAGAGGAGGAGCCACCAGCGCAAAATGAGGTAGGGGAGTACTGTGTAGGCGAAACCGGGACAGTAACAAGAGAAAGCGTCAGCGAGGAGTGGTCAGTGACTTCGAACGTGGACATGTCATTGGATGTCACCTGCATAAGAAATCTATCATGGGCATTTCAACCCTTCTGAAGCAGCCCAAGTCAACTACTGGTGACGCTACTGGAATGGAAACTCTAAGAAACAACTGCAGCTAAACCAAGATGGACCTCTTCCACTGAGGGACAGAGAAAATTGAGCATCGAGCGTTGCGGAGGATGGTTGCAAAAAAGTCTCATAAAATCAAAGGAAGGAATCACCCGTGCTACCTGCAGTCTGTCTAGCACAGTTACTCTGCGTACGGAGATAGGAAGAACGGCTTACAATGGTACAGCACCTTCTTGTAAGCCACATATTTCTGCTAAGCGATGCTTGAGCTGGAGTAAATAGCGACGCCACTGGAGTGTGGATGACTGGAAACGATTGATTCGGTATGCTAGATCACGTTACTGACTGCAGCAATTCGACCGAACGGTGTGGGTTTGGCGAACACCCGGAGAACGTTATCTGCTATCAGGTGTAGGGCCAAGAGGAAAGTACGCAGGATGTGGTGTTACCGTATAGTGGTCTTTTTCGTCGTTAGGGTGTGGTCAACTATTACGGAATGATATGAACACATTTTGCAGCAATGTGTACTGCGTACCGTGAAGGAATAGTTCGGAGATTATCGTTTCTTTAAGCATGATTATGCACCTTTTCATGAAGCAGCGTTTGGGAGGCAGTGGCTTGTGCACGTTAACGTTTTCGAAATAAGTTGTTCTGCCGAGCGCTCCGACATGAACCAAATGGAACACCTTTGGCATGAGTTAGAATGTCGACTGCGTTCCAGACCCCAACTTCCAACATCACTATCTTCTTTGGTTTTAGTTCTTGAGAAGGAATCGGCTGTTATTCCTTGAAAGAAATTCAGACACCTCACTGAAGTTATCATCAGAGTTCTACCATCATAAAGGCGAAGGATGGCCACCCCTTATATTGATGTTCACTAACAGCCGTCCGGAAAGTTTTGATCAGAGAGCGTAGTTGCAAATAGGGTTAAAGCGCCTGTTGCACTGCGTTAAGGATGGTTCGTGCGTTGGGTAACTTAGGTCTACGTTGTCCATTTTATGATATACGAGACATCGGTTACCACAGGCGTCCACCGTTTCAGCGGATAAAAAGCTGGATGCACGCTCTCCTCGAGCAGTTCGTTGTTTTGCCACAAAGCGTTCTGCAGTTCGGCATCAGTTTATCTGCTATTGGTAATAGAATACACCACATTCGTGATCGGACGTGTTATTTGCTACTTCATCTCGATTATAACATTACACTAAAGTTTGTGAAAATTTGTACACTGAAAAATAACATCTCGAATCCGGAATCTCGTTTATAGCAGAGTTACTCCTCTTCAGCTTGCAACAAGACATATAATATTTAGGCACCAAGTGTAGAGGAATGAGCAACACTTCATGAAATAACAAGGGGCACCACCACTTCCGAGATGCAGTTGGATGGTAGCTTTGCATCATGGTCTCCTAGGAATAGCTGCTGACACTTTGTAAAATGGCAATTTCATAGTAACACATCCAAGCCATCTTTAATTTAATTCCAGCATAGATCACCTAAAGTTACGAAGTCAGCTATTATTTTTATATTATTGCAAAATCTGTGGTACGTTTCTGACGCATGTGTTCCATTAATGTTGAAATAAATAATTACTCTATTGATTGCAAGAAACCGTCACGGCTGAATATGAAACCAGTTCTAAGCAGCTAGGTTACTGTCTACGTGTTACGACGTAAAAAATTAAGTCTCTTATATTAGTTTATCCCAAGACAGCGGAAAACCGATTATATGGTCAACAGACTTAATTGCTGATAACGATCGTGATCCACTGAAGAATAAACTGCAGCCACATCGCCTTGTTGGTCACTAGGGTACGATTATTATCCTTACACGAAAGCTTTAATCAGTGAAAGATTTCACATGCACATTGCTTCGACTCTGCAGTCTGTGAAGAACAATAGTGAAAGATTGCCAAAGGAGGGTGTCGGCAACTTCGCTGAACGTGATTCGTTGAAGTACATGAGTGAAACGGAAGATTGTAAGAAGAAATCCTTGAAGATCGTACCTCAGACCGATGTTTATGGGCACACATTTCTTATCAATGCCCACCTGACGTCTTGTGGGGAATCACTTCTTTATATTTTACGCTTGCACATTATTTTGATTAAATTTAGCGCTCGCTGGTTTATTTTCTTTCTGTTAACTAACAGTAACTGGTACACTAGAATTTGGAACATTTCTTTTCACGTTTTTAGATTTGCCTAACTGTATTTGTAAATTTGTGACGCTTAACTTCAATTCCGAGATGCAATACCGTTAAAGAAAAGCAACGATGATGATGATGGCTTTCATATTATTAGGTGATAGATTCTGTAGCTTCTACAGAATATTAAAAATGGGTTATGAGATAGATTAAACTGTGACATAACTACCTATCGGTGCCACGAAATCTGGCACTTTGTTGAACCACTACAAAACTGTGTATGAAAATGATTTGTCTGGCACGACCCATCTAATTTCAAACAGACTGACTAAACTCGGCAATCATACCAGAGCTGAAACCAGATTGTCAAATTTTATTAGCAATCACAATGTGGTTTCTGCAGTGGACTGCACAGCAGCATGATCTTTATAATCTGAAGATGACCGATGTGGTTAACGGAAAATTATTTTCAAAACAATGACTCTGCCTCTTCAGCCAACTGGAATATCATGGTTTCCATAACGTGTACACAGTATCTGATCAACAGCATATGGACACACATCAGTGGATATTAATACGGGGTTTGTCCACCCTTCGCCGTTATGACTGCGTGCTCTCTCTTCCGGACACTTTCAATGACGAATCTGAACGTTTGTGAAGGAACGGCATCCGATTTTTCCTCAAAAGCAGAAGCCAGAGAAGGTAGTAACGGATGTTGGAGTCCAGCAAGAAGTGGACATTCTATCATAGCAAGGTGTTCCACTGGGTTCAGCGCGGGACTGTGGGCAGGCCAGTTGTCCACAAAACCTTGCCTCCGAGATGTTACCTCTTGACACGGTGCTCTGTCATGCTGGTACAAGCAGACGTCGTCGCCGATAAGTTCCTCTGCTGTATGACGTGCACTACGCTGTAAAATGTGTTTATCTTCCTTTCGAATTTAAAGTTTTCTTGAGCGCAATACGGGAACCACATCCTAAATACGCCAAACGCCACCTCTTCCGCACTTAAACGTTGACACCGCAAACGATTGCAGGTAACTTTCTCCATCCATTCACCAGACCCAAAACCAAACCAATCCATTGGATTGCCACAGGCTACATCACTCAGATCACTCGCTACCAGCCATCCATTCTCCAGTGACGTCACCCTTTGTACAATCTAAAGCATCACTTATCGTTGACTAGAAAAACGCGTGGCTTACGAGGAACTGCTCGGCCAGTCCATACCATTCTGTTTAACTGCCTACATGGAGCCATTGCATTAACTGGACTGCTGGTAGCGTAATGGAAGTCACGATTGGTTGCTTCCGCCGTTTTCATTCGATTTTTCGCATTTCGGCTTCATTATTACGTTATCATCTGTCGCCTCGTCCGTCTGTAGCAGAGTTTAACTATTATCCTCGATTGATTTGTTACTCATGTGACAACCAATGATTAGAGTACGTTTGAAACCGCTGCCCTTTTTGACCGGACTGTTCCTTTGCTATTTCTTCTCACGAAGAAAATAAAAAAAAAGAAAAAGCTCCCTGCCTCTTTTATATTGACGTACGCGCCTCTAATGACATTTAGTAGTCAATTCTGCATTGCTCAGGGGTGTCAGGATACTATTGAACAGACAGCGTATATTTATCACTAGTGAGATGTAGTTGTGTGTCATTTTTAGTTGAAGTACAAGCTATGTTAATTCGTTTCCGTTAGAGGAACTTCAATAATTTCTGCAGAAGCATTTGTGTCAGTAAATCTATACTACAAATGAGGTAAACATTTGACGCTGAACTGATTTCGACTGCTCTGGAAGAAATGTCATGCGTAAGTGCCGTCTTAATAAATTAACGATGGTGAGGCGTAGTACCCTCTGCCGCCGACTTTTCGAGACGCCAACTCTGTTATGCTGGCGGTTGCGCCGTAACTGTCGTGTTGAACTAGGGCGCTGAGGAGCTGGCAGCAGGTGCCGTTGTTGGTGGGGAGACTTACCCCGACGTGGCCTGCTGGTCCACCTCCGGCCAGCTCTGGCGGCGGCGGCAGAACATGAGGGGCGGCCGAGGGTGCTGCAGCTGCTGCTGCTGGCGCCGGAACGACCCCTGGCGCCGCGGCGCGTGCCCCGGGGGCAGACCCAGCGCGCCCGGCACAGCCACCGCCGCCCCCGCCGCCCCCACCTGCAGCGCCGAGGCGCATTCCAGCGTGCGCCGACGCGAAGAAACCGTGCCGGGGGGCGGCACTACCTGCGTACAGAACGAGCGCCATCTGAGTTCACAGCAACCAATCGTATAATCCAACTAGACCGTTTCAAAGGACTTCGTGACGTAGAAAAAGCGTCCGACCCTGGGAAGTAGCGCAGAATGTTTGAACTCCTCAGATACAAACGCATACACACCAAGGGAAATGACATTATTATGATTAGCCACCATAAATCTGTTGAAACGTGTCTTATTCCTCAGACTTGAAAATTTTAAAGTAATATATGTAACATGTCTAAAATATTAATAGAGTTAAAAGCAGACCAGAAATGAAAAGTGGATACGTATATTGCGGAAGATCGATTTGATTTCAGAGAAGGCAGAGGAACAACGAAAGCAATTTTTACCTTCTGTGGGATTTTGGAGTTAATAATGTCACCTCCCCTTTTGGTAGTTCCCTCCCGGAGACCCGATGGGGGGACTATTCCGCAATCTTTTGCCAATGGAGAGATCATCATGACCATTTTTCAATTACAGGCCACATATCCTGTGGATACACATTATGTGTATTTAATGCAGTTTTTTCCATTTCCTTCTGCATCCTCATGCCGTTGGTCACTGCTGACTCCTCCGCCTTTAGGGGCAACTTCCCATCCCAAGGGCAAGAGAGTAAGCTGAACCTCCGTCCGCTTCTCCGTCCTCTTTGACGAGGCCGTCGGCAGAATGAGGGTGACTTGTTATACTGGAATTCTTCGGCCACCAATGCTGATTGTTATTCGAATTTCAAGCGGAGGCGGGTTTCGAACCCGGGATCGAGGACGTTTTGATTTATAATCAAAGACGCTACCCACAGACGGCGGGCTCAGGTTACCTTAGCTTCTCATAAATCACCTGCCGTCTCACAACAACGACCTGCCCTGAGCGCCAGACCTAGACTTAAAGCTATATCAAATTGTTTATAAGGGATTTGGAGGGAACTAGGCTGCAGATTTCAGCTGAGACATAAAAAGGGGTAATATATATTCTATGTAATTTCCTAAACAGCTAATGGACTTTTTAAGTGCATGGGAACATGCACATTCTCAATACACAGATTGACCAGCTACTGTAGATGGCGATGAAGCGTATAATGACGAATAGACACACCATAGTAATCAACTCCCACTGGTAGTCTCAGTAATTACACCGGAGCTAACTGCAATACTAGTGGGATTTAAATATGCTGGCGACGTAGATGACGCTAAATCATAAGTCTGTGAGGCGCTCTATTACAATTGTTGCTCATGTGGAATCATGTTGTCAGTAATACCAACAATTATGTGGTATACTAAATTATACACAGGACTACAGAACTTCAGCACCATTACATTTTGTGGGTAAAGGTTCATGGCGGTATCAGGGGGCAATGAAATTGTACCGTCGACCATGGGACCAAGACGTGCAAGCCTGCTTCTCACACGGACATTCGGATCGACGTGCAGCGCCTAATCAGCACCTTTTGGTACAATAATAGGCGAAGACGTTACGCAGCCATACCACCAAGCATGACAACACAACGTTGGTACTCCTCTGGTACGCCCAACAGAAAGTTTCTGGTCAGCATGTTCCGGCTCCGCTTTGACTACAAATGATTACGACTATACAGGATACGATTTTGGAAATTTCTTGATCACAAATTAATTTATTCATTGTTACGCGTTTCGATACAACATCATCAGAACACAGCTGTGGCGCAAACAAGAATACAGTTTGAGAAATACTAATGAAAAAGTTTTTCCATCTATGATACAGCAAGTTCTACTCAGACTTAGGCCGAAATACAAAGCAAGGACACGAACATGAGCAAAAACGTCACAGAAAATAAGACTCTCATACTTATGGAGTGAAGTGCCAAACTGTCTATACATCGATAAAGTGCCATAAAAACATCAGATAGCTTTAACAGTCATACAGAGAATAAACTGAATGTAAAATCATATGACACCTATGAAGAAACTTAAGCGACGTATCGATTAACTGTTATGTGAAGTCGTAACTAAAGAGGAGCGGTACAAGTGTAATAAATTAAAATGCCACAATTAATACAATGCAACGGCTCCCTCTATCGGCAACAACTGACTGACTCGTCTCTGTGTGACTGTTGCACGCAGGAGGTCATAGACCACACAATATTCGGCTGTCCATCGCGATATTATGCAGTGATCAGTGCTTTGTGGACACCACATAGCCACCAGAACGAAGACGCTGTTCACTTCGCATGATCTGTCAGTGTATAAACATACATTTATAATGTTTTATCTAGTCAGAGATCGGTAGAAACAATTACGTATATTGATGTTTCATGTGTAGGTGCTGATGAGTGATTTTGCCAGTATCAAAATATGTGACATAAAGGACTCTATCTTTTGACTGCATCGACTAAGAAGCTTAAATTTTTTGCACTGCCAAGGAATCGTAGAACCGTATACTTCAACATCTGAGAAAAATTTCTACTTGATAACTGCAGATGGGCAGGCAGATGGACAACAAAGTGATGCTACGCGGGTGACGGCTCTTACCGATTGTGATGCGGAACTCTATAAACTTTCCTAAACACTGCCCATTGCTCTCATGGTCGCTTTAACTAGGTAGAAAGTTGGGAAGCACATTACGTTGCTTGGCTTGCGTGAAGAATGCTGCTGTTATGGCGGTTATCGACATGGTCGTTTATTCATTTCCAATTCAGTAAGAAAACGTTATACCTGTTGTCGACCGAGCTGGGCCGCTTGCCTGTATTGTGTGGCCGTCTTGGTCTGGAGACGGGCGTCAGTTCGTACCCGATGTTCGACTCCGAGGTGTCTCCCTCAGCCTCCTGGAGTCCACATCTTATCGTAGAATTCCCTCAGTCCACGTAATGACTTAGTTTTCCTTTCGACTAATTCCGTAAGACGAGGTCTTCGGTCAGCGTCGTAACGATTGGCTGAGTTCAAGATTTCTATCAACCAATCCCCGCCACTGTAGCAAGGGTTCTCTTTCTCCTTTGCTTTGGGAAATTTTCTGTTTGGTTCCTACATGCCGCGGAAGAGTTTCACATTGAGTGCACTTCAAAACTAGCATTCCTGTACAGTGTCTCCAGTCGCCGACGTAACGAATTGTGTATGCAGCAGTTCGTCGTTCTCTGTAGGTCGCACAATAATGTTTACTTGTAACTGCAGGAAAACATACAGGAGGTAACAAAAAGGTGTATCCAAAATCTACGCAAACATTCCTCACACGTAGGTAAAGAAAATCTGTAGTATGGACATAGGTCCGCAAACGGTTTACACTCCTGGAAATGGAAAAAAGAACACATTGACACCGGTGTGTCAGACCCACCATACTTGCTCCGGACACTGCGAGAGGGCTGTAGAAGCAATGATCACACGCACGGCACAGCGGACACACCAGGAACCGCGGTGTTGGCCGTCGAATGGCGCTAGCTGCGCAGCATTTGTGCACCGCCGCCGTCAGTGTCAGCCAGTTTGCCGTGGCATACGGAGCCCCATCGCAGTCTTTAACACTGGTAGCATGCCGCGACAGCGTGGACGTGAACCGTATGTGCAGTTGACGGACTTTGAGCGAGGGCGTATAGTGGGCGTGCGGGAGGCCGGGTGGACGTACCGCCGAATTGCTCAACACGTGGGGCGTGAGGTCTCCACAGTACATCGATGTTGTCGCCAGTGGTCGGCGGAAGGTGCACGTGCCCGTCGACCTGGGACCGGACCGCAGCGACGCACGGATGCACGCCAAGACCGTAGGATCCTACGCAGTGCCGTAGGGGACCGCACCGCCACTTCCCAGCAAATTAGGGACACTGTTGCTCCTGGGGTATCGGCGAGGACCATTCGCAACCGTCTCCATGAAGCTGGGCTACGGTCCCGCACACCGTTAGGCCGTCTTCCGCTCACGCCCCAATATCGTGCAGCCCGCCTCCAGTGGTGTCGCGACAGGCGTGAATGGAGGGACGAATGGAGACGTGTCGTCTTCAGCGATGAGAGTCGCTTCTGCCTTGGTGTCAATGATGGTCGTATGCGTGTTTGGCGCCGTGCAGGTGAGCGCCACAATCAGGACTGCATACGACCGAGGCACACAGGGCCAACACCCGGCATCATGGTGTGGGGAGCGATCTCCTACACTGGCCGTACACCACTGGTGATCGTCGAGGGGACACTGAACAGTGCACGGTACATCCAAACCGTCATCGAACCCATCGTTCTACCATTCCTAGACCGGCAAGGGAACTTTCTGTTCCAACAGGACAATGCACGTCCGCATGTATCCCGTGCCACCCAACGTGCTCTAGAAGGTGAAGTCAACTACCCTGGCCAGCAAGATCTCCGGATCTGTCCCCCATTGAGCATGTTTGGGACTGGATGAAGCGTCGTCTCACGCGGTCTGCACGTCCAGCACGAACGCTGGTCCAACTGAGGCGCCAGGTGGAAATGGCATGGCAAGCCGTTCCACAGGACTACATCCAGCATCTCTACGATCGTCTCCATGGGAGAATAGCAGCCTGCATTGCTGCGAAAGGTGGATATACACTGTACTAGTGCCGACATTGTGCATGCTCTGTTGCCTGTGTCTATGTGCCTGTGGTTCTGTCAGTGTGATCATGTGATGTATCTGACCCCAGGAATGTGTCAATAAAGTTTCCCCTTCCTGGGACAATGAATTCACGGTGTTCTTATTTCAATTTCCAGGAGTGTATTTTCATGTCGACCTCATTATCTACTTTCCTTCGGAATCACATTCATTATGGTAAACACTCAGGAAAAGAACACTTCAGTACAACATGAAACACTTTCCTAAATTAAGTGTTCAAAATGCCCTCTGTTAGCTGGAACACACGCACCAATTCGCCGTCGCATGCCCTGCAGCCTTCCGCAGTAAGGGCACGAAGACTGTACATCATGTACTCGGGTTCCGTACACAAGAGCTTCCAAATGCCATCACAAAGAAAGGAAAATGTAGCGCTATTAGGAACGGTGAGTATGGAGCCCAAGGAGCTAGTCCATTTCTACCTATTCATCTGTCACGGAATTTAGAAGCCTACTGAAATGAATAGGAGGTTCATTGTGCTTGAAGTACCTGTGTTGTTGCACTCGTGAAGACACATGCTCTAGCACTGTGTTAGTCAAACTTATTTGCGCAAGGATAAATACGGACATTATGAGAAGGCACTTGGAGCCGCATATGTACTAATCTTGTTATTAATAACTGGTAACCTACATAAATTAATATGTTACGACCCCCCCCCCCCTTCCCAATAAAGTAGGTACACTAAGATAGCGATGTATTAGCCGCCGTCTCCCAGCTACTGACCTTTGAAAGTCGGCACCATTAGAAACACTTAGAGTCGACCTCCGTTTCAGATGGCTGCCACACTCAGCGACCCCCAAAGTTGTGACACTGCAATTGACTGGCGAAGTAGTGTTGTGTTGTCTCCGTGAGCACATGATTAGTTGAACTTTTATTTAACACCTTCACGCCGGTGCTGACAAATATTTTTTCTCGCCGCGGGGAGGAGCGCGTATTCATATTTCACTTTATCTGGTGTCGCTGCTTTTCTTGTTTCTCGGCTTGAGTCGCCGATCTTAATCATACTCTCGAAGCTGCTGTTTTAATACACTGACCTTTACTAAGCCAACGGTCTTGCCGCAGTGGTGACACCGGCTCCCGTCAGATCACCGAAGTTAAGCGCTGTCGGGCTCGGCTAGCACTTGGATGGGTGACCATCCGCTCTGCCGAGCGCTGTTGGCAAGCGGGGTGCACTCAGCTCTTGCGAGGCAAACTGAGGAGCTTCTTGACTGAGAAGTAGCGGCTCCGGTCTAGAAAACAGCCATGCGGCCGGGAGAGCGGTGTGCTGACCACATGCCCCTCCATATCCACGTCCGTTGACGCCTGTGGGCTGAGGATGACACGGCTGCCGGTCGGTACCATTGGGTCTCCCAAGGCCTTTTCGGAGGGAATTACGTTTTTAGTTAGACTTTTACTAAAATAACCACAGATTATGCCATATCTCTTTTGTTCAGAGCGCTCTCTCATTGATGATTCATAGAAAATGATTGTATTTACTGTCCATTGCGCCTGGCTGATATGTAGAACGCTATACGTCTTTATTATGCTGGTAGCATAAATTGGAGGCAATTAAGGCTGAGCCACCTGCAACCTGCCGTTCAATCTCATTTGCGTTCGCCGAAAATCATGTTAGGAGACGCACAACTATTGACTGCAAATGGACTCACACCACTTTCACAGTAAAGGCTCAAATATGAATCTGCACTTTACTCTGTGAGTATTGGTGTTGGAAACCATTAGTCTGAAACTTTGCCAGAGATGATGAACGGACTTTTTTGCGGCACATCAGATCCAAGTGTATTTAATGTTTTCAGTTACTTTCACATCAGGTCACACTGAACCATCAAGTTACTTTCTTTTACCTCCCTCTTCAGTAATTTATTCGCTTTTACAAATTCATGCTGAAAGGTACACAAAACTCGGGACGTTTGTTCATCCTGACGATCAATTACGTCAAATAATAAAACCCATGAATTCGTCAGTACTGCAGTATGTAAAAATCCGCCGTAACGTCGATGCTGACTGTTTATATAATATGAATCGGTGCACTGTTTGACACATTCTTATGACTGACGACGTAATTTACATTACTGTTTGACAACAGTGACGAATTCGTGGATGTTATTATTTAACGCCATTTATTTTATGTCGCCTAGTATGATGTATATGTTTGATGAACATGATGGTAGTCCTTGGACCGAAACTGATTGTTCAGTAAGGAATTTTTATCAGTAGCTTTTGGCGGTAAAGCGTCACGTTGTTCAAACAGTGACGAATGTTCGATTCGTGTGTATTTTCTCTACGATAATACGTTCACTATTCTGTTCACAGAAGCCTAACCGCAATCCTACTTCCTCATTCAATGTTAGACCTATTGCCAGTCATACGACTCTTGTTACTACCAGATCCGAGGTGCTTTCACGAAATACTGTTTTGTTTCTCCACATGCAATAAAATCTTTCATTCTCGACTCATTTAAACAGTTACTAATCACATAATCATTCTTACGGAAGGCGGACGCCTGCTTTGAGGTTAGTCTAACACGTTTTTCTTACAATATGAATGGTATACAACTGTTATTTATTGATTCATGAAGTTTGAGAATGCAGTCGAACCACTTCTCTTCTTGTGGTGTTTCGGCTGTGAATCGTTGAGCCATCTTCAGACTGAACCGTACGACATACCATATGTGTTTGCTTTATTATGTATATTGATAGTTACCAGAATACATTTTCACTCTGCAGTGGAGTGTGGGCTTATTTAAACTTCTTGGCAGATTAGGACCGTGTCCCGGTACTGGAGGATGGATCGAGTAAGTCTTTTATAGTTGTAGAGGATGCTGAGTGGATGTTATTCCCATCTACGGTCTGTTAGCAGTTTTAGAAACTTTTGCCTATTGATGACAGGGGATATTGGAGGCTGAAGTACAGGCCCTACTTGACCCAAGTGTCTTGGACTGTCTTACATCAGCGGTAACATGTGCCTGTTTCCCATTAGGCATACAGTAGTCGTCAAACTTTTGGCCCAATCGCCAACGCTAACATCGCACTTCGAAATTCAAATCTTTAGATCATGTTATTAATTGGTAACCTGCATAAATTAGTATGTTATGAGCACCAAATTGACTAGCTGCAGTAAGGGTGTAAAAAGTTGTCGGCTGACCCCTAAGTACTGATCGTTAAAAATCCGTATCATTCGTAACACTTCGTGTCTGGTGATCTCTTCTTCAGATTTCTGCTACCCTCAGCGACCCTAAGGATGTGGCACTGCAGTCGTCTGACGATGTGTTTTTGTGGTTTCAGTGTGAGCGGATAATCAATTGATTAATAACAGTAATTGTGCTTATATTTGAATTCGTTATTCAGTAGGAGGCAATATCACAAATATTTACAAAATTCTTTGAATGACATTTTTCATTTGCTCAATGCGTTGTATTGGTTCAAATGGCTCTGAGCACTATGGGACTGAACATCTATGGTCATCAGTCCCCTAGAACATAGAACTACTTAAACCTAACTAACCTAAGGACATCACACAACACCCAGTCATCACGAGGCAGAGAAAATCCCTGACCCCGCCGGGAATCTAACCCGGGAACCCGGGCGCGGGATGCGTTGTATTCCAACAGCCTTAAAGCTGATACTCGTTGTTATCGTTGTTACATATACGAGTACGTACCGCGTCTGAACCGGACAGTATCTATAACGGACACCGACCACTCCATGTTACTACAGTTTCAAATTCATACCATAGCAACTGATCGGTACGAGATGCAAATGCCCTTGAGTTTTCAGCACCGGAAGACAGACAAGAAAATCTTTCCTCTAAGCAGCCCCATCAACGACCTGCTACGACAAATCTCTTTGCCTCTGCACTCAGCTTCGTCCATGAGATGACCGACCAACTTTTCGGAAGCCTACTACAATTCCTCCAGTACATTTCTTATTCGACGACAGAGTCAGGTACAGCTCACAATTGCAAATCCTGAGTATTATTCTTCCTGTGCTGTTTAGTACCAGACTCCACCATTAAAGAAGCAGTCGACTTACATACAATGACATGATTAACAGAGACAAGGGATGTCAATTCAGCAAAGCATGGGCACAAGCGTCGGCGGTACTAAAGCATCGTCGGTCGCAGACGAACGAATTCGAATCAACAGACGGGCAATCGGAATTCCCACACTTGAACTGGGTACCAACACTCTACCCACGCGCGCGCTGGATGGCGATGTGTGGCCGCGCTTTTCCCGCGTCGCGCCTGCGAAGACCGTGACCCGTTTCTCCATTAGCGGGCAATGGATGTAGCCGTTCTCTGCGATCCGTCTACGATGACTTTATAGCATCACTTCTTGGCCCCTGCACTTTTATAGCCAGCTAGCCTATATCTTGGCGAGCCGTTACAACAACACGTCAGTAAGCACCTGAAGATGATGAGCAACTGTCTCCTTGAAATATTGTGCAGCTCCCACAACATTATCTGATGAGGCGCCCATGAACCAATGAAGTATTTATTGTTTACTGGTAAATTTATGTATAAAAGATGTATAATTGTGTGTTCTGTGATGTAGTTTGTTTTGGTTTTATGATCACATTTGCACCTATTCAAAGTGTATGTAGTCCATACTTCGTCTTCGAAATGCGGACTCCTTCATTATCGTGTGGGACAATATTTTCTTTACAGTGCGATTGAAATTACATTTTACCTGCCAGCCCACGAAAGGGACGCACTGCGTTGCCACCTGTCACGGCGCACTGACAATAGTAACTGGGCGCATGTCGGGCTAGGCTGCAACGAATGATTGGCCGAGTATGATACAGATAACACGTACTCTTAACCGTCAAGTGCAATATAATATTAACTGCACTGTATTTGCAAAACAAAATGGTTCAAATGGCTCTGAGCACTATGCGACTTAACTTCTGAGGTCATCAGTCGCCTAGAACTTAGAACTAATTAAACCTAACTAACCTAAGGACATCACACACATCCATGCCCGAGGCAGGATTCGAACCTGCGACCGTAGCGGTCGCTCGGTTCCAGACTGGAGCGCCTAGAACAGCACGGCCACTATGGCAGGCCTTTATTTGCAATTAAAATCTGCAACACGTTAGGTTAACTTCTCGGTTTGTGCTCCGATATTTACCCAGTGATAATTACAATGGGATAATTTTAAGTGGAACTTTGACCTGTCTGTCATTTGAAGAGCGCTCGCCAACTTTGTCATCAATAGTAATATTCTATGGCACACGTCGGTACCATCTGGAACTCTTCGTGTTGATTGTGGTCTGTATCAGATTGTTACCAACATTAGCCGTCTACAGGTGTGACAGTACAGTTGCGTGGTCTCTGTCACCATGTTAAGCCAGTGTCAAAATTTCTACAATGGTAGGTGGGCGGTAAGAGTCGCGCACGCCCGTGAGTTGTCGGTAATGGAGGACAAACTATACAGTCTCTCTCTCAAATCCCGTAATTCCGCAGTGATAATCACACCTCTAGCAGAATACGTATTCTCTCGGAAAGCATGGTAAGCTTTCACATTGAGCCCGAGTGGAAGAACGTGAGGCGCTAACAGTCACCAGCAATATCGGACCAATACTGGACCTCTGCCCCTGAAGCAAATGGCCAATTTTACTTAGCTCACGGCCGAATTCACTAGCTCAATTAAAATTAAGCATATCTGTCTCTCTAAGTATTATTGTTCGTTATTAAGCAGGAAAAATACACTCTTAAGAAGCTCTTAACGTTAGCTGACGATTTTTGGACTCCGATCCTAGCTGCTGAATGCAAATACAGCTAAGAACTGTGGGATGCACGAATAGTTAATACGGGCTGCATACGGCCCACGGGCTGCAGTTTGACGACCACTGCTCTCGCAGAATAGGCGGACTATTCTGTAGACTAGTCTCTCAGAAAGCGCGGCAAGTTTTCACGTTAAGTCTGGGTGGAAGGACATGAGCGCCAGCAGTCACCAACAATGCCGGACCAAACGTTGACAGAAAATCTTTGTTGACAACAGGAGTGCACAATTTCTTGAGGATTCTTGGCGGTAGTGTAATACTGGTACGTTCTGTTTCTGTGAGGCTCCCATATTTTAATGTGAAAAATGAATGAAGAGAAGTGGAGAATGAGCTGTAACATGGACATAAAGCGTTAGCGGACTCATATCCAAACAAGACATTTTATTCCTCTCTGAGTGAGGACGTTCCTCTATGTTTGGCCACACCATTTTGTTATAACCTTTATTAGATCATGACCAAAGGTAAATCAGCGCCTGTCCAAAAAATACGTCACTCAGAGCATTTTAGCTGTCGTCTGTGCAAGGAATCGAAACTTTATCTTTCTTCGAGTATAATGTCTTTTCTGGAGACTAGAAATCTACTCTGTAGGAATCAGCATGGGTTTCCAAAAAGACGGTCGTGTGAAACCCAGCTCGCGCTATTCGTCCACGAGACTCAGAGGGCCATAGACACGGGTTCCCAGGTAGATGCCGTGTTTCTTGACTTCCGCAAGGCGTTCGATACAGTTCCCCACAGTCGTTTAATGAACAAAGTAAGAGCATATGGACTATCAGACCAATTGTGTGATTGGATTGAAGATTTATTTAGCGTATGGCATTTAGACACAATTGTTATTACAATCAATATGCAAAATTGTAATAATTTGGCATTAGATATTCTTACAGTTATTACCATAGTTACACAGAATTATACAAAATTATACAAAATTACACATAATACACATGTTACAGTAGTTATACAAAGTTATAGTAGTTTGGAAGTAATTACAAACAAATTGGATTGAAGAGTTCCTAGATAACAGAACGCAGCATGTCATTCTCAATGGAGAGAAGTCTTCCGAAGTAAGAGTGATTTCAGGTGTGCCGCAGGGGAGTGTCATAGGACCGTTGCTATTCACAATATACATAAATGACCTTGTGGATGACATCGGAAGTTCACTGAGGCTTTTTGCAGATGATGCTGTGGCGTATCGAGAGGTTGTAACAATAGAAAATTGTACTGAAATGCAGGAGGATCTGCAGCGAATTGACGCATGGTGCAGGGAATGGCAATTCAATCTCAATGTAGACAAGTGTAATGTGCTGCGAATACACAGAAAGATAGATCCCTTGTCATTTAGCTACAAAATAGCAGGTCAGCAACTGCAAGCAGTTAATTCCATAAATTATCTGGGAGTACGCATTAGGAGTGATTTAAAATTGAATGATAATATAAAGTTGATCGTCGGTAAAGCAGATGCCAGACTGAGATTCATTGGAAGAATCCTAAGGAAATGCAATCCGAAAACAAAGGAAGTAAGTTACAGTACGCTTGTTCGCCCACTGCTTGAATACTGCTCAGGAGTGTGGGATCCGTACCAGATAGGGTTGATGGAAGAGATAGAGAAGATCCAACAGAGAGCAGCGCGCTTCGTTACGGGATCTTTTAGTAATCGCGAAAGCGTTACGGAGATGATAAACTCCAGTGGAAGACTCTGCAGGGGAGACGCTCAGTAGCTCGGTACGAGCTTTTGTTAACGTTTCGAGAACATACCTTCACCGAAGAGTTGAGCAGTATATTGCTCCCTCCTACGTATATCTCGCGAAGAGACCATGAGGATAAAATCAGAGAGATTAGAGCCCACACAGAAGCATACCGACAATCCTTCTTCCCACGAACAATACCAGACTGGAATAGAAGGGAGAACCGATAGAGGTACTCAGGGTACCCTCCGCCACACACCGTCAGGTGGCTTGCGGAGGATGGATGTAGATGTAGATGTAGATGTAGAACATCGCCTTGGCCAGCAGAGTGCCTGCCAAAGCGTGCAAATGCTAATACCTTGGTTCTTTGTCCATATATTACATTTTCAATCATCTATGTAGCCCACTGAAGGTATCGCATGACATCATGTATCCCAGAACGTAACTGTTTTGAGTGGTGATCTGCGTTCTGAGCTGATTGATGAGATTGCGAACAGACGGACGGTGTCTCCACGCGATGATCTCCGTTAACGGTCCGGACGAACCTGCTGTTGAAAGGCTTTGAAGAGAAAGCGCTGGAGAAGTAGCACTCTTGCTTCTTCAGATATGTTGATAGTATATTGGTTGCGTGGTCAGAAAGGCGTGAATAGCTTGAAGATATCCTCCAACGTCTCAGCTCTCTGCCTCTCTACATCTCAGCATCAGACTCACCGTAGAGATGGAAGTGAACAGCGAGCTCCCCTGTTTGGATGTCTTGGTCCAGCGAAAAGTCGACGGCGGTAGGCGAGACTGTGTGTTCAGTACACCCACCACTCCAGTTTGTACTCGTATGCTTCCAGCTGCCATCATCGCTCACAGCGTATTGGTACGCCACACTTCCTGTACAACCTACCAACGGAACTTTACCACCTTAATGGAGGGACACTGCGAGAGACAATTTCGATGTGCCTTCAGGCTGAAAATACAGGCAAATAGGACCTGCCATATGGCGGACAATTATCGAACATGAGCGGCAGAATCCTAGCTCGGCGTGAGACTCGATGCGTTTTTCGAAACCGCGATCAGTACTAGGGACTAGATGAACTGGGGCTCCGCAAATCGGGGGTCTTTTTTTTATTTTGTTCCACGTAAATGTGCTGTGGCATATATCGGGCTGCCTTTACAGACAGTTGAAGAAAGGCACCAGGAACACAGGAGACACGCCGAGCTCAACCGACCCGCAAGATCTGCGGCTGCGGAACACTGCATAACTATAAGGGTGTCCATGAAATATGAATAACCGTTAGTGCTGAGATAAACCTTTTGTTTTTCGTGTTATGTCCTAAAGGAGACCGTTGAGACACGATCGGTATGGACAGTCTTAAGTCACAGCAGAGCGTGGGACCCAGAGCTGAGCCAACTGAGGTTGCAACGTCGGTCGAGAGCTGTTACAGCGACCAACGATGGATGTAGAAGCACTGAGGGGCTCAAGTTGGAACCAGCATCCGATGATTGAGATCCCCATTCCTTTCCCGCCCCCAGTACTCCACCATCGAGGCATGGGTATAAAAGAGGCGTAACATACCAAAGTCGATCGTTCTGCAGGTAACACCTGAAGATGGCGGAAAGGTACGCTGTCGAAATGTCGTATTTCATCAAAGACTGCACCTGGCTGCACACGTGTAAGCGACACAAACAATGGAATAAATGTTAGCTCCATGGGGCATAAATCTAAGACACAGGAACTCAGCACAAAATACCTGAAGAGCTACTGTTGAAAAAGCCTCTGTTGCCTCGAGAAGTGCTGTTGCAGACTGATTATCTCTTGAACGTTATGTATAAAAGGGGAACGTCTGTTGGATACAAGTGTAACAGAGTAACGAAGCTGGTAATGACAGTTGACTGAGTTGTAGGTGCACAAGATTGTGAATTTGAACTAATTAGGGTAAATTCTTTTCGACGCCTAAGTTAAACAACGTTTCATGTGCATATGAATTTTCATTACAATGACAAGAATATCAGAATAGAGTCACATTAAAAAGAAAATCTGAACCATACATAAAGTACTAGTTGCTGAAACTAGTAAGTGTAATAGTTGACAGCGAAAAGTAAAACATGGGTTATATCATGGAAAGACATATTTTCGAAACCAGATTTTAAACTGAAAAACATTTCCAGTGGCAGATAGTGGACTCTTACCTTAATTTAGTGGTTATGAAGTGCAGATTAAAACTGAATGAATTGCAGAAAGGTATGAAATCAAGGCTATGGGATCGGAATAAATTGAAAAAAATTGGGGTCACTGAGAGTTTCAAAACGCACATTAGGCAATGATTGGCTACAACAAAGGGAATACAGTAGAAAAATAAGTATATCTGACAGCAGAAATAATGAGGGCATTGATCAAACAGGCAAAAGGTACATGGCTCAGTAGAAATGTTGAATTCAGGGATGTTGGATTCAACCGGCGAAAGAAAGTAATTTAAATGTGCAGTAAATGAAGCAGGCAAAAACCTGAAATTGGCAGAAGCAGTTAAATGGCTAAACAGAGACGGCTAAAGAACGAATGCAGGGATGCTGAAGCGTGCATAACTAGAGGAATACATGATGCCGTTTACATGAAAACTAGACTTTTCGAGAAAACAGGAGCTGCTGCACCAATAACAAGAGCTCAAATGACGAACCAGTAATACCAAAGAGGAGAAGGTATAAAGGTGGAAGCAATAGGCAGAAAGCCTATATAAGAAAAAAAAGAAATTTCAACAAAATTTTACAGGGAAGGATGAGGGTGTTCATACGGATTGTGTAGAAGATAAGATGCTATGAGAAAAATTTTACAGAGCACCAATAGATCCAAGCAGAAACAAGAACCTATTTAGTACATGACATTCCCTCCGAAATAATGAGGTTCTTGAGAGAGGCATCCATGCAAGATGTATGAGATATGCGCACGGACTGTAAGAAGAATGTAATAATTCCTTTTCCAAGGAACTCAGTTACTAACAGGCGTGAATACTGCCGAACTATCTGCTCAGTAACTCATTGCTCCAAAATACTGAAATTAAATATTTACAGAAGAATAAAAAAATTGGTAGAAGGCGATCTCTATGTTCCAGAGAAGGGTAAGTACACAAAAGGCAATATTGATTGCACAATAAATCTCAGAAAATAGTTTGTGAAAAGGATATCAACGTTTAAAGTATTTGCAGATTTAGAGATATATTTTGGCACTGCTGACTGCAAAACTTTCTTGGGAAGTATGAGGTATAAGGGATAAAGTACAGGGGACAAAGGTTAATTACAACTAGTACAGCAACCAGACTACAGCTGTAAGTACCAAAAAGTATGACTAGGAAGCAATAACTGCGAAGACAGTGAGAATTTGTGCGATGTCATTCAATCTGTAAACTGAGCAAGGTTTGAAGAGAATCAAGAATAATTTTTGCAGAGAGGAAATTCGAGACGAAGCAATAAAAACTTTGAGATTATCCGGTGACATTGGAAGAGCAGTTAAACAGAATTAACAGTACGTTGAAAAGAAATAACGCCATAACGATCATGTTGGACAGTGTTCCTGGGTGGATTACGTTTTCTCCTCCCCCTGTATGAGGGTACGTAATGCGCCCAGGAATGTTGTAGAACGTGAGAGTTTTGGTGGCAGACGTTTAATGGTGTGAGACACATAATATTGCGTAGGCATATTGAGTTCCAGATATTTGAACACGGTACATTCGCCAGTCAACGTTACTGTGACACTGTACTCCCTTCTCAAGTGCGTTTTTTGAAGGATGTATCGATTTATATGGCTGACAATGCGAAAGGATTTTCGGCGAACGGACTGGCTTTTCCGTTCCACCGACTTAAATCCCATCTAGCACTTTTCGGATGCGTTGGGACAATCTACTGCAGCACGTCCGCTTGCACCAACGAACCTCCAGCAGTTTTCAACCGCACTGGTGGAGGAATGGGGCTCCCTGCCACAAGAAGTGCCGACCAATCTTGCGGCGAGGTATGGGGCACGTTACAGAACATGTATTGCCGTCTGTGGTTATCATACACCCTATTAAGAACCATGTCATGCCTTTTGTAATATCCAGCAGACAGTCATAAATCGCGGTGACTTTAGTGTAATTATCGTCTTTCAATAAAAGTATCATGTCTGTTCGTCTCATTAAGTATTCCTGACAATTACCTTCTCTATTATACAGTTGCAGCTTTTTCTATGTATGGTCTAAGTTTCATCGAGTTACGTTACTTGGCAGTGACTGAACAGGCGAAAGTCGCTTTCGTCGTTCAGTTTTGCACACCAGTGTATACATATGGAATGTCGTCGAATTAAATAACATGAGGGTGAGGGAATTAGATTAGAAAACGAGACACAAGAAGTAGTAAATGAATATAGTTATTTGGGGAGCAAATTTACTGGCGATTGCTGAAGTAGAGATAATATAAAACGCAGACTGTCATTAGCAATAAAAACATTTCTGTAAAAGAGGGATATGCTAATATCGAATATAAATGTAAGTATTAGGAAGCGTTTTCTGGATATGTTCTTCTGGAGTAGCGCAGATCTGAGGCACCGTGTCACGAACTGCGCGGCCCCTCCCACCCGAGGTTCGAGTCCTCCCTCGGGCATGGGTGTGTGTGTTGTTCTTAGGATAAGTTAGTTTAAGTGTGTAAGTCTAGGGACCGATGACCTCAGCAGTCTGGTCCCTTAGGAATTCATACACATTTGAACATTTATTCTTCTAGAGTATGGCGTTGTATGACGTTAAACGTGCACAATATAGTTCGGACACGTTGAGATCAGAGGGTTTTATAATATGGTGTTACAGGAGAATGTAGAAAATTAGATGGATAGATAAGATAACCAACTAGGAGGCGCTGAATCGAATATGCGAGTTGAGAAAAGAAATCTATGCACAACTTGTCTGGCCACTCGGTGTGGCCGAGCGGTTCTGGGCGTTTCATTCTGGAACCGCGCGACAGCTACTGTCGCAGGTTTGAATCCTGCCTCGGGCATGGATGTGTGTGATGTCCTTAGGTTAGTTAGGTTTAAGTAGTTCTAATTTCTAGAGGACTGATGACCTCAGCTGTTAAGTCCCATAGTGCTCAGAGCCATTTGAACCATTTGAACAACTTGTCTAAAAGGAGAAATCTGATGAAAGGACACATTCCGAGGCAACAAGGGATTTTCAATTTTTCAATGAAGGAATTTATGGGGAGGAGGTGGAGAGGATGGGTAAAACTTGAAGATAACGACCGTGAAGGGCTAGGATAGATGTAGGTTGCACTAGTTACATAGAAGTGAAGGTTCTTGCACAAAATAAACAAGGGTAGAGAGCTCAATGAAGTCAGTCTTCGTACTGAAGTTGATAACTAGTCACTTAGGAATAAAATCAATAAAAAGTGCTGGGAAGCTAAGCATACAGATGTAATGTGAAGAAATCAGAAAGGAAATGGTCGTTGAAGGAGCAGATTCACCATTTGATAAAGCCAAAATAACTTTCGGAGAATTGTACAGTTAGGACAACAACATAAAGAGAGCAACAGTAATGCCACTGGTGAACCAAGAGACCTTCAAGCTACAGAAGAGTCGTTTGCTGACCCAATTTACAAAGAAACAGGCGTCGATTTAGAGGGCAGATTAACTTTGGAAAAGTCGCATTAAGGCCACATAAATGCGACAACAGTCACAGTGTTATCTTCAAAGCCTATTTAAGTTACTGATATGAATAAAACACAGAAGGACGAGGAAGAAAAGTGACGCTTTGTTAGACTATCAGTTTGGCTTTAAGAAAGATAAAGGTTCAAGATCTTCAAATCTGAAAATCATCTCGATGTTCAAAGCAAAATGCTGCACCTGACATTTACTCCTGACTTTCTCATGCAGGCAAACTCTCTTATCCTGGCTTTCCTTTCTGATTTCTTCACATTACATCTGTATGCTTAGCTTCCCAGCACTTTTTATTGATTTTATTCCTAAGTGACTAGTTATCAACTCCAGTACGAAGACTGCCTTCATTGAGCTCTCTACCCTTGTTTATTTTGTGCAAGAACCTTCACTTCTATGTAACTAGTGCAACCTACATCCATCCTAACCCTTCACGGTCGTTATCTTCAAATCTGAAAATCATCTCGATGTTCAAAGCAAAATGCTGCACCTGACATTGACTCCTGACTTTCTCATGCAGGCAAACTCTCTTATCCTGGCTTGTGGTATCTCAATAACCTATTACACAAAATTCTTCAGGAGATAAGAGCAAGGAAGATGAGCTGCATTCCTTCTGTCATACGTGGATATCTCAGCACCAGCTAGATATGTTGTTCATGCCACTGAAGGTAAGGCTTCTAAATGAGTATCTATCAGATATGCGATAAAACTTCGAGATGGCTCCCACGTACCAGTTTGTGCTGATACATATTAGAAAATATCACGTGTATCGACGGATCGGTTAGTCCGGATTGCTTAGCACTATCAAGAACATGGGACAGCACTACATAACGAAGATGCGGCTGAAGAGCAACTCAAGCCGATATAGTTATGACACAAGAAGTGATAGAGCACATTTTTAAGTGTAACTGTAGAGAGTATCACTACAGCAGAGGGAAAATGAGTTGGTCATATTTTATCCAGCATTAAATGTAAATATTATGCGGGAAAGTTTTTGCAAACAACAAAGACAAGCGATTAATAAATGCTGTTGTGTGTCAAAATTTGAGACAGTGTTTTATAAGACTATTAATTTTGGCTTTGGTAATCCTCACACTGACACCTGTTTAGTATCTAAAGAGCTCCAACTAAAAATATAGGTCGCAGAGACCGAAGAATGCCAGGAAGTGTAAGGCTGACACGTGCCTGTATAAAATCCGTGCAAGGTAGTTTCACACATCATGAACAAATACTTTGAAGACATTGTAAAAATTAAGCTCTACCAAACTTTTCTACTAGAGAAGTCGTTCACACACAACTGATTTTGTTCCCTGAATGCTGTGCTACATGAACCAAAACAAGGTACTGATGACGTTTTTCTACATGCGTGGTATGAAACAGAAGCTGGAATCTTAAACATGGCTGAGAAACAGCAACTTTGAAATTCTGAAAAGATTGAAAAAATCAGATAACCAGTTGCAAAACATAGGTCTATTAGCCCTTGAGCTAGGTTTCGATATTTCTAAAAATATCTCCTTCTAAAGGAGTCGGCCTTATTATATCAATAAGAGCAGATCAAATTGCATCTCCACTACGAAACTTTCTCCTACATTGACTGGAAGAGAGGACTAGAGATACTGGGAAGAGAGTATCGAAACGTGAGCTTTCCTTCAGACTTGAGCAACAGCCAGAACAAGAATTCGATAATGCACTGTATGCTGAGACATTGTATGAAATGCACTACGGTGTTGTTTGAACATACCCACTATTTTACTTTTCGTGGACATAGATTTGTGCTATCGATTCATGTATTCAGTGGAGTGGATATCATATCACCTGGTGAATACAGAACATCCGAGCGAGGTTTGGAAAGGTGCTGATGTGCAGGAAAAGACTGGTTTTCCTACAACTTCATATGGTTTTATGGATAAATATCGGAGTCTACCGTGTCCTTCTAAATGATGGATGTACAAGCAATAACTTACTGGTGAAGCAATGATAAGATTAAATATGCTGTTAAACCGACGTATTTCTCTGGATCAGAAGTACGTTGTGATGTTCTGAAGGACATTACTTCATTCAAAGCAATGACACGTGCTGTGATTATTCCCAAGATAAACCATTTGAGTGCAGAAAAGAAGAAGTATGTAATGAAAGCAGTGCGTTTCCTTATCATTCATGAGGATGCAGTAACTTTCTACAATGACATATATAGTGAGGAATATGAAGTTCATGACAGCTCACAGAGAATTTATGAGAAGAAGAGTCCCCTGAAGTTATGTAGAAGGGAAAAAGAAGCATTAGTTTCAGACTTTAATGTTAAAAAAGGGCGTTTAATATTCAAGTGTCACTGATCAAGTCTGAGCATATAACAAGTCTGGAAAAAAGAAAACTGTTTTTCTGTTCCCAAATTGATAAACTACCACAGATTTTATGTATATAAGGAATGACTATCTTACAACATATTCAGAACTGTACTAAATTTGTTAATTGTAAAAAAATACCCCTGTAAAATTGCTTGTTAGTTAAATAAATGTGTCTCCCGTAAAGTTTTGCGAAAACGGTTCTCAAATGGAAGTAAAGGAAATTGAGTGTTTACGGGTTTATCAACAATATGTGCCCTAAAATGAGAAAAAAACGGTAAGTTTGAGAAACTGAAAAGTAAATGCAAGTCATTGTACGTAGAGGTAAACTAGCATTCTTAAAAAGGCATAGCAAAAACTTAGTCAATATTTTGAATATTTCTACGTAATAACATTTCCTAGAATGCAAGGACGAAAACAACAACGTAGAAACTAGACTGTAACTGGAAGAAGAGCAATAAATCTGTACACCATGCAAGAGTGATTAATAGGAATTGACAGTTTAATTTGAGCTAACACAGTCGTAAATGAAAATATGTTACTTAAAAAATGTAAATGAGACTGGAAAGTTAACACGAAACTAACTGTAGCTGTGCTAAATACGTATTATATTCGAATATTTGTTCATCGTTTGTTCGCACTGGACTCAATTTACAGAATTTGATTTGTTAACTCACTCAAAATAACAAACTAGTGTACGCTATCAGTAGTAGCACACAGTATTCGATTCCAATGACTTCCTGTTGAAGCACGTATGTTCTGCAGATATATGTGCTGATACCAAAATAAATTTCAATTACGAAATGTATAATGTAACTGAAATCAAAACGCCGCTTATCTCTTTCCATTTCAGAGCTACAAAAGAGATATGTACGGTAATAGAGGTCATGCAATGATCTAGTGGCACTGTGGAACACATTTAGGTAATTTCTCTTACAAACATGCTTACCTGTGTCGTTTACGTAACGAATAGAAGTACGCAGGATTTTAACAAGTGGCAGATAGGACAGTCAATATAATCGGAAGTGGATTAGTATTGGAATTGACAGGGGATAATTTTAGTTGGCCTATACGTATGAATTTCTTATATTACCAAAGTGTCTTGAAAGTGCTCTACACGGGGTGATTTTCTCATCTGCCCATACAATTAGAATGTAATTTAGCTGTGAGGTTCTGTACTGATAATTTGTAGCTTTTTTTGAATGTTTCAATTAGCGGGTACTTACGGCGAATTTGAGGCTATTTTTCAAGACTGTTGTCTGTATAAATATATTATAACAATATTGTTATGCTTGCAGTCAAATGTAAACATGGTACGTGATAGAAAATGTAGCTTGCCGCTTTGTCTTGGAAACAACGTCGAGGAACGGAATTTAATTTGCTTGGAATTTCCATTATGTGATAAACCCAGCGAAGCCAGCGCATTTTGAAGTGATATCTACGCTGAAACATCCCACTGCAAGGAGCCACGTCCAGTCACATCCACTACCTATGCCAGGTATTGAATAACCGATTGGTAACTGTTGATGAAGTAGCGAACTGAAAGTACATTAGACGGAAACGTGATTTTGTGTATGGCAATCCTTTCGTTAGGTCTGTGCAAGCATTGGTCCCTCAAACTTCAATGAAGATCACATGCGCAATCGTGAAAAACTTCTTCAGCAGCTTCTAGACCTTCAAGGTAGTGAAGGAGAAATGAATTGAAATTAATCATTGGAGATAGAAACTGGGTCACTCACGTTGAGCCAAAGATGAAACGCTAGAGCATGGAATGGAAGCACTCCGCGGTTTTAGAAAAAAAAAAAAAAAAAAAAAAAAAAAAAAAAAAAAAAAAAAAAAAAAAGAAATTAACGATAAAATCCCTGCAGGAAAAGAGATCCTCACTGTTTTTTAGACGCACAGAGCCAGTTCTGGAGAATAGCTGGAAAAGAGGTCATCGGTAAAAAGTGAACGTTATAATGATATGCTTTACAATGAGCTGAAGTCCTGAAGCGTCATAATGATTTTTTGTACCCTGTATAACATACGGGGGGCGTTCAATAAGTGATGCAATACATATTTTTTTCTCCTCCAATTTAGGGTGAAAAAACGTGGAATTTGTCGTGAGGTTATCACGGAATATTCCCGCTTCGGACCCACAGTTTCATGAAGTTGTGATAGGTGGCTGTGCTATACGTTGGCTTCAAAATGGCGTCTCTGACGGAGATGCGTTCCAAGCAGGGAGCTTTCATTGAGTCAGTTTTTGCGGAAAGCCAGAGCATCGAAGATGTCCATAGGCGCTTGTAGAATGTCTACGGGCACCTGTCAGGAACAAAAGCACGGTAAGTCCTTGGGCGAGGCGTCTGTCATCATCGCAACTAGATCGCTCAAACCTGAAAGATCTCCCGCGTGTCTGCTGGCTCCACACAGCTATGACTCTTGTATTGTTGGAACGCACGGACATTTTCATCCGAGGAGATCGAGGGATCACAATCAAACACCTCATTGCTTAACTGGACATCTTTGTTGCTAGTGCTGAAATACTAGTCCACCAGCTGGGGTACTCAAAGGCATGTGCACACTGGATTTCCTTGTCGCCTAACAAAAACCAATAAAGAGCAACGAAGGACCATCTACGTAAAACAGCTTGCCTCTTAGGAGGCTTATTGTGTCAATGTTTTGTGGAATATAGTCGCAGGTGATGAAATTGGGTTCATTACCTCGAACCGGAAACAAAATGGCAATCCATGGAGTGGCGCCACACAACCTCTCCCCCGAGTAAAGTGTTCAAAGCCTACCCTCAGCCAATAAAGTCAGGGCGACGGACTTCTGGGATTCTGTTTGTTCTGTTTGATGTCCTCCCTCATTATGCAACTATCTATTCGGAAGTGTACTGTACTATCCTCAGAGCACTGAAGACAAAAAATATGCTGAAATACAGGGTTTTGTAGCCAAACGAGTGGGAAATAACATTCTGTATTTGAATCCTGAGTAAAGTCAGCCTACGTTAAAAAAAAAATGATGCATTACTTACTGAACACCCCTTCCATGCTGAATAGACAATGATGTTTTATTGAACAGAAAACATTACTTTTATGACAAAAAAACCTCAGAGGGTGTTTGGACTTGAAGCGTGATAACACCATTTAATTTTTATCTCCTTGAGTAAAAGGAAAAATCTAAGTCATTGTTTCATTCTTCTCTTGTTACACTGAAGCGCAAAAGAAACTGTTATACCCATGCGTATTCAAATACAGAGAAACACACACATGCAGATACGGGGCTGCTGTCGGCAACGCCTATATAACATAAAAAGTGTCTGGCGCAGTTGTTAGATAGCTTACTGCTGCTACAATAACACGTTATCAAGATTTAAGTAAGTTTGAAACTGGTGTCATGGTCGGCGCAAGAGCGATGAGACACAGCGTCTCCGAGGTACTGATGAAGTGGGGATTTTCCCGTACGACCATTTCACAAGTGTACCTCGAATATCTGGAATCTGGTAAAACATCAAACCTCCGACATCGTTGCGGCCGGAAAAAGATCCTGCAAGAACGGGTCCAACGACAACTGAAGAGAAACGTTCAACGTGACGGAAGTGCAACCCCTCCGCAAATTGCTGCAGATTTCAATGCTGAGACATCAACAAGTGTCAGAGTACGAACCATTCAACGAAACGTCATCGATATGGTCTTTCGGAGCCGAAGGCCCATCTCGCGTACACTTGATGACTGCACGACACAGGCCGGCCGGTGTGGCCGAGCGGTTCTAGGCGCTTCAGTCTGGAACTGCGCGAACGCTACGGTCGCAGGTTCGAATCCTGCCTCGGGCATGGATGTGTGTGATGTCCTTAGGTTAACTTGGTTTAAGTAGTTCTAAGTTCTAGGGGACTGATGACCTCAGATGTTAAGTCCCATAGTGCTCAGAGCCACTTGAACCGTTTTTGCTCGACACAAAGCTTTAGGCCTCGGCTGGACCAGTCAACGCCAAGAGTAGATTTTTGATGATTGGGAACATGTTGCGTGGTCGGATGAGTCTCCTTTCAAATTGTATCGAGCGGATGGACGTGTACGGGTATGGAGACAACCTCGTGAATCCGTGGAGCCTTGCGTGTCAGCAGGGGACTGTTCAAGCTGGTGGAGGTTCTGTAATGGTGTGGAGCGTGTGCAGCTGGAGTGATATGGCGCCCATGATATGTCTAGATACGACTCTGGCAGGTCGATGTACGTAAGCATCATGTCTGATCGCCTGCGTCCATTCATATCCATTATGCATTCCCATGGGCATTTCCAGCAGGCCAATGCGACACCCCAAACGTCCAGAATTGCTAGACAGTGGCTCCAGGAACACTCTTCTGAGTTTAAACGCTTCCGGTAGCCACCAAACTCACAAGACATGAACATTATTGAACATATCTGGGATGCCTTGCAACGTGCGGTTCAGAAGTGATCTCCACCGCGACCCCCCCCCCCTCCCACCCCCCGTACTCTTACAGATTTATGGACAGCCCTGCAGGGTTCATGGTGTCGATTCCCTCCAGCATTACTTCAGACATTAGTCGAGTTCATGCCACGTCGTGTTGCGACATTTCTTCTTCCTCGCGCTGGCCTTTCAGAGTAGATGTTCTTATGATCTCTTTTTTGCTTATATCTTTACGGGAGTATTGTCCATGTAAGTCTCCTTGAATAATAAGTAAGGATATTCAGTGCATTGTGCTGCTTCATTTTGGTGTCAACATCATGTTTTAGTAGCTATGGCCATGGATCAAGCGGTGAGTTTTTGTGATTGGGATTAGCCGGCTTGGTCGCGATCTATCCGGCCGCCATTGTGACCATCTCAGTGAGATAATTATTATTGGTAATTATTATACAGAACCTGACTGTTTTATTCTGATGAAGTCCGATTTTCCAGTGTGAACAGAAATTGGTGCGCTTATAATTTTGAATTCCACGGTCATAGAATTTCTAACCGAGCCAGTTAATCCAAAAGTGATACTTCGTTTTCTCATTACGCAATTACAACGTGAAAGAGATATTTTGTCGTAAAACATTTGTTATGAGAAACTTCAGTATAGCTGTCTCTTTTATCGATGTGACGAATGTTCCATGTGATCTGAAACTACGATACGCTAGTAAATCAGTCCGACTTTGGACATTAATCTGAAAGGTTTTTATCATACCGTTCTCTGCTGAGAACGCGTGTAACGGACACTATAGCTTGGAATTCGAAACGGACGTTGAGGTGTATCGTGAAACTGCGTTGTTTCTTCAATGACGGTGCGTCCACTTAACACTACCCGCACCAAACATATCGGATTATCCATTTTCTTGGTCCTCTTATGTTGTGAGGCCGTTGTTAATCTTCATGTTAAGCGGCAAACCCTCTGCGGGTCGAATCCGCCCTACGGACTAACGACGAGGGGTGGTGAGTAGGTCAATATGGATGTGACTTAGGCAGTTTCCCACATCCAACGAAATAGAAATAGGTCTGTTACGAGCCTGCCGCCAGAGATACACTTTTTGCAAACACTTTGAAAACCTTCTGACACTTGAACACGAATTTTGTCCAGGTGGGGAAGGGGGATGAGGTGATAAGTTGGGACCTAGTGGTGTCGGGTGGGGTATCCAGCCACTATCACTAACATCTGCAAGATTTCCAACCGCATACAGACAAGAGGAAAAGGCAAGGAAGAAGAAGAGGAAGTGGAAAACCGATGTCACTGGATATTTTATACTGTTGTTATAATAAATCAGAAAAAAGTATGTACTGTCTCATTAAGTTATAATCAGATTAAACGAATTGTTGCGCCATGGTGCATGGTGCGAAAAGTGTCAGTCGACCATAAACAATAACAAGTGTGAGGGCCTCGACATAAGTAGGGGAGTGTTGTACTTTGGTACTTTCGCCTCTAGCCAGTCCTGTAATAGAAGTATGATATATTTTCTTGCTCCATTTTTAGGTTATGGCATTCAATTTTTACGTGCTGTAGTCTCTTTCGGAAATTATAGAAAATACTCAGGAAAATTAAAGTTGTTTCAAAGGAACAATATGGTCCTTTCAAGTGAAATTTAAAAGAGTTGTAATCGAGACGTCTTGTCAATACTGTATTTAAAAGCTTATCTGTTACATTATTTATCTACTTCACACCAATATCAGTAAGTGAAACTAAAATTAATTTTCAAGATAGGTAAAATTGTTAGGACATAAAAGGAACAAGTTTATTTGAAAGTATCACATGTCCTGTGATAAACGCATTCTTCTGTTTCAAGATACAAAATGGTGCACAACCGACGAAGTATCGTTAAGAGAATCATCTTGTGTTTGCAGCTTTTTTTCTTATCCGTGTGTTCTTCCTAATATACTATAATAAGTAAATGTGTTTCCGCCTTGAGCAAAAACAGTTTTTCTAGTTTTAGTATCCAAATATCTTTTGGAGTAGTTTCTACACCATCAGTGGGATCATTTATTACCTGTTAAATAACATACAAAAAAGTATGCATTAAAATACATAACAATTTTTGAAGTTAGAGTGTTCACATTAATATAAATAGAAACACAGACATTAACAAGAAAAAGTAAATATATACCTTAGCATTACATATTGGTGTTAACATAGCCGTCTGAATTTGCAACACAACTGTAATTATTGTCTTCAATTATGTTATTTGCAATTAATATGCATTTATCTATTTATTGTTGTGTAATTTTTCTAATTTTAGATGAAATATGAAATTATCGATGTATTTTTCTCCTTTCTGTATCGCAACTGTCATTGTATAGTGTTATGTTATATTGTAAATAAACATTCGCTATTTTATTCTGTGACTAGCTGTTTTTAGATTATAGTACCAGTTTTCGGAAAACGTATTGATGGATATGTTGAATGTGAATAGTCTTTGTGAAATAGTCAGCAGGAGAGGATGAGGACAGAATGTGTATGTAAGTGTGTTTATTTACTTCTTGTAGATGTCACGTAGTCACGCTTCTACAGGGCAGCTGAGTGGAATTCCTAACATGCACTCTTTCGCTGTTTGTGTGATGTTCACTTGTCAGGAATTTTGAATTTTGCAGGTGTTTCTCTCTCTCTCTCTCTCTCTCTCTCTCTCTCTCTCTCTCTCTCTCTGTGTGTGTGTGTGTGTGTGTGTGTGTGTGTGTGTGTGTGTGTGTGTGTGTATGTTTCTGAGGACTGGTTTCCGTTGCAGTGCTATTCGTTCATTATTTCTTTTCGTTCCACTATGGCTTTCTGAAGATACTAATTTTCTTCTATTGTAAGTTTATGTGAAGAGCTCTTGCTAAAACTGGGCAAGTTGTATAACAAAACATTGATAAACGTATTTTAGTTGCAGATTAAATGCTGTGCGGAAAATATCAGACAGCCATGTGAACACCAATATGTAATACTAAGCTATATATTTACATTTTCCTGTTAATTTTCCTTTGGAACTTATATTAATATAAACCCTGTAATCTCATTAATGCATTATATAATATAATGCATTAATTCTTCATATGTTATTTAATTGAGAATAAATGGAACTGTCATGTGGCTAGGCCTCCCGTCGGGTAGACCGTTCGCCTCGTGCAAGGCTTTCGAGTTGACGCCACTTCTGCGACTTGCGTGTCGACGGGGATGAAATGATGATGATAAGAACAACACAACACCCAGACCCTGAGCGGAGAAAGTCTCGACCCAGCCGGGAATCCAATCCGGGCTGTTAGGTATGACATTCCGTCGCGCTGACCACTCAGCTACCAGAGGCGGACATAGAGAATAATCAAAGCCACTGAAACTGGAGAAACTTCTACTAAACAAGTTTGGGTAGCAGGAAAATAGGATTTGCTCAAGGTAGAGCCATATTTGCATATTAAGTATTGCTTAACTGCCAACATGTTGTACAAATAGTTCTAAAAATACCTAGCATTGTACTCATCATAAAATTCTGTACCTGCAGAATTAAAAATATACTGCAAATAACTTTAATATATTACACAGCGCTTAAATCTGTAGAACTTACAAATTCTACACAAAATACAACTTTACAAATTATAGCAACAGAAACAGTAGAAAACGGTGGAAACTGTCTATGACAGTGTCTAGAGAGCATTCCTTCATGTGATCCTTAAATCAGTAGCTAGACTGAAGAAACGACCAAAAAATGTCGTGTGTTGTTAGGTAAACTATATGGATACCAAAGGCTACGTTTTATTAGTAGAATATACAAAAGATGCAACAAATCTGCTGAATTGGTTGCCTTTACTACGTTTGTCTGCCATCTTCTGGAGTTCTGCATCGAATTATGGAGTCCTTACGAAATAAGATTGACTAAGGATAACGACAAAGTGAAAGTATGGTATGCTCGTTTTTTGTCGTGAAAAAGGGAAAGAATGTCACGGATGTGATAATCGAATTGTCGTGGCAAAAGGGCGTTAACCACTGTGGCATGATCTTTTCACAAAATTTCAATCACCAACTTTCTCATCAGAATGCGAATATTTTGTTGACGCCCACTTACATAGGGAGAAATGACCATCGTGACAAAGTAACAGGAATCAGAGCTCGCAGGAAAGATATAAGTTTTCATTTATCACACGCGCTACTCGAGAGAGGCAGAATCAAGGAATATAGAGTTTTCTGTGGACCTCTTGCCTGACACTTATGTGTGAATTATGGACTGTTCGCGTATATGTATTTAATTTTTGACTTGCGTTCGTCTATACAGGATGAAGAACCTGAAAATTGCGCCGTAGGTATTGCTCTTATGGAAAGTGCTATTGATGTACGGCTTCTACAGAATCGATTAGTAGTCAGCGCTCGTATTGTTAGTCAATAAACAGCTTTTAACAACAAAGTAGCGTAAATTAGAATGTCAGTGGTGTTTGTTGCTGGATTCTAGTGAAATTCGCACCCGTATTTTAACAAGTTTCCACACCTACATTGGTTTGTGCCTCCGTAGTTGCTAGGTACAGTGTTGTTATGTTTGCTTACGGTGTTCTCGTGTGTTCCTTAAGTGCACTGCGACTTGCTGCTCAGTTATTGTGTGACACTCCAAACAATAGGTCGTGTGTGATCGATGGGATTTACCAATGCAGAGAAAGTCGACAAGCTCATGATGTATGGAGAGTGTAGGCAAGGTATCCCAATAGAAGTCGATCATCTCGGGAATTATTTATCAATCTCCTCAACTAGTTACGTGAAATAACACTAGACAACGCAACAGAAGAAATAAGTGACGACAGAAGAGAAGGAAATTAATGTTCTTGCCGCTGTTGCAGTTGATCCGCACCTTAGCTCCCGCATAATCGCGCGAGGAAGCGGCGTGAGTCAGACAAACGTCCTATGCATTCTCCATCGACATAGGTTCCATCCCTATCACGTCTCTCTCTATCAAGAGCTGCATAGAAAAGATTATGAGAATTGAGTTAACTTTTTTACATATGCCTTAGGATACTCCAGATGTATCACGTATCTTGTTTAGTGATTAAGCCACATTTAACAGTCATGGGCAGGTAAACCACCGAAACATGCACTAGTGGTCTGTTGACAGTCCTTTTGGCTTCTTCAGGTGGAACATCAGCGTCTATGGAGTGTAAACGTGTGGTGTGGTGTAATCAACTATCTGCTCATAGGCCCGTTTTTCACAGACGAAACATTGAACGCCCACAAGTATTGCAGCCTCCCAACAGACCATCTACCTCGAATGCCAAAGACGTTCCTCTGCAGACTAGGAGGAACGTGTGGTACCAACATGATGGCTCTTCAGAGCATAGTGCACGAGGTACAATGTATGTCTTTACGAATTGTTTCCAAATCGATGGATTGGACGCAGAGAACCTATACCTTCCTTGACTGGGCCATTCCCCGGATTTGACACCTGTAGACATTTTTCTGTGGGGAAAGCTTAAAGGCGTTATATACACTCGATAATTTGCAACGTCATATTACTGCAGCCTGCTCGGATATCTCTGCTGGAATTCTAGCACGTGTCCAGTACTCGTTATATACCAAACTGGAAGTGTGTATTGCCGCTGCCGCTGGTCATTTTTAACACAGCCTGTCATGGTGAGTTATCTCGTTTCTGGTCGGAACCCACATATCCAGTTTATGCACTTGTGTTGTTCTTTAGTGTTAGCTACCACAGGTACTGTGCAAGTGTCAGTGTGCGAAATTTTCAAATTACGATATCTCGTAAACGACTTGCACTTGAATACTGCAACGAGCACCACTGACATTCTAATTTTCTCTTCTTTTGCCGGCCGGTGTAGCCGCTTCAGGCACTTCAGTCTAGATCCGCGCGACCGCTACGGTCGCAGGTTCGAATCCTGCCTCGGGCATGGGTGTGTGTGATGTCCTTGGTTAGTTTAAGTAGTTCTAAGTTCTAGGGGACTGGTGACCTTAGATGTTGAGTCCCATAGTGCTCCGATCCATTTGAACCATTTTTTTCTTCTTTTAGTCTTAATGTCAATAGTCATTCTTCCATTTAAAAAAGCATATGCCTGAATAAAAAATACACTTTGTAAGTGTTATCACAATCGACCCCACGACTACCAATCCATTCTGTGAAAACGGCACATCAGTAGCATTTTCGTATGTATACTGGCACAAGGCGGGCAGGTGCAGTGACCTGGATTACATGCTCCACGCTCCGACACAGACAGCGTAGGCGTAGCGTTTGGCAGGAGTAACACCTCGTCCGTTGTAGCCGCCTGCTGCAGCGCGAGCGTCGGCCTGCCATCCGAGGCGGCGAGTGTTAACTTGATGGGCGCCCGAGCGCGATTTCTGCCCCAGCTCCCGTTTCCGCGAATAACGGCCGGCAGGTAATCCGGCGACCGCCAGCACGGGAGGGAGGGGAGGGGTGGGACGGGATGGGAAGGGAAGGGGAGGGGAGGGGCGGCGCGGCCGCCTACGTAATCCGCAAAGTGGCAGCGGCTGCAACGCGGGATCAGCGCACGGTCGCTCGTACCTTGCTACGCTGCTCGCCCGACAACGAGGATAATCCACGCATATAAATTCTGAAACTGCCTCTTGTTTGATCACATGAAAAGCAGATATCAGCGAAAAGCAAGTCAACTGTAAGGAAACATCCACCGTGACTTCTATTAGTATGTAGAAAATAACTGTAAATCGAAGCCAAGCACATCGGAAAAATAAAGACCATCTTCACTTATTGTTCTGTTTCTGTTGCACATGTTTAATTACATTACATGTTTCGATCACACCGGTCCATCTTCAGATCAAAATAGTTGCGTCAGCAACCCGTCTTGCCTACTCAGAACCACTTATCAGACTACTTAGATCTGAAGACGATCCAGTGTGATCATAACATGTAATCTAATTACAGACGTCCAACTGAGGCGGCACAATGAGAATTTTAACTATCTAAACAGTTGCTGAATCTCTCAAGGCATTTATGTTGACCAGAGCGGAAAAATAATTATTCACTTCCTAGAGCCATCACCGTGTAAGATTGCTCTAGCCTTGATAATGGTATCAAATGGGAGAGAGAGAAAGATTCTTCGACATGAAAGCAGCTACTACCTGTCACAATTTAACGTGAGTGCAAATATAGTTATGACGCTGGTGATAAGGCTCTGAAGGTATTCCCCATTGTATGAAATTTGACCCATGAATGAACAACAACGCGATCTTGAAGCGTAGCGCCTTCGCATCGCTCCTGTCACTTGTTAGGATGATATCGTTATAGGCATGAGCCATCGACAGATGTCACCAGCTGAGATGGACCTGACAAGGTAACCTCCCCATCGCACCCCCCTCACATTTAGTTATAAGTTGGCACAGTGGATAGGCCTTGAGAAACTGAACACAGATCAATTGATAAAACAAGAAGAAGTTGTGTAGAACTGTGAAAAAATGAGCAAAATATACAAACTGAGTAGTTCAAGGGAAGATAAGCAACATAAGGACAATATGAACGCAGGAGCGCCGTGGTCTTGTGGTAACGCGAGCAGCTGCGGAACGAAAGGTCCTAGGTTCGAATCTTCCATCAAGTGTAAATTTTAATTTTTTATTTTCACTTTATGTGACAAACTCTTATGTTTTCATCACTTTTTGGGAGTGATTATCACATCCACAAGAAAACATAAATCGGGCAAGGTAGAAGAATCTTCTTACCCATTCGCCAAGTGTACAAGTTAGGTGGGTCGACAACATATTCCTGTCATGTGACGCACATGCCGTCACCAGAATATATCAGCTGTGTTTTCCTGTGGAGGAATCGGTTGACCTATGACCTTACGATCAAATGTTTTCTGTTCCCATTGGAGAGGCACGTCCTTTCGTCTACTAATCGCACGGTTTTGCAGTGCGGTCGCAAAACACAGACACTAAACTTATTACAGTGAACAGAGATGTCAATGAACGAACGGACAGATAATAACTATGCAAAAATAAAGAAAGTAAAATTTTCAGTCGAGGAAAGATTTGAACTAAGGATCTCTTGTTCAGCAGCTGCTCACGTTACCACAGGACCACGGCGCTTGTAAACACACTTCGTCCATGATGTTGCTTATGTGGCCCATGGACTACTCAGTTTGTATATTTTGCTTATTCTTTCACAGTTCCACACAACTTCTTCCTGTTTTCTCAATTGATCTGTGTTCAGTTTTTCAAGGCCTATCCACTGTGCCTACTTATAACTAAATCTGAGGGGGGTGCGATGGGGAGGTTCCCTTGTGAGTTACAGAGCTGCACGTAATTGTACTAGTAGGAGGCAGAGGTCAGCAGCTGACGGACAGTGCTAGCAGTCGTAGTCAAAACAATGTTGTAAAGTTATGTTTGATTAATATTCAACGTATTTGCATAATTATAATTGTTTTACATGTGTGGGTGTTGTATGAGTGAAGAAGAACAGAAGTAAATGAAAATTGTTTTGTTTATTCACGAAGTACCAGTTAAACTATACAGGAGACTTACTATAATTAAATCTGCAGTCAGTTTATGGTAATAATAAATTGTGAGTAGAACACAAATTAATCGGTAATTTCAGAAGGAGTAATTTAATATTTGATACTTTTCTAAATTTATTTATTTAGCAATTGCCATAGAAAGAAATGTTTTAGTATGATTGGTCATTGAAGCAAAGCGCGGGTTAGTGCGGGATAATACTGCAACCTGGGTGTTTAATGTTTGTGATATCAGCCAATCAGAAAAATGCAGGCTCGCGCCAATCTATGCGGGAACAAAGCCTTTGGTGTGATCTACGGGGGTCGGGGCTGAGGGTTCGAACTAGTAACATCTCATTGAAAGCAGCTCCGACGAAAGTACTGTAAAATTGCGGAAAAATGCTAATTACGAGTTCGCGAAGTAGTGCAAAGTGTATTTAAGTGAATGGTATAGTGGAAGTCGTGTGGAATTTCGGACGGAATATCAAAATTATTGCTTTTGACTGTTAGTTAAAGCCGCGTGGCGTGTTGTGCGATCTAAGACTGGAACAGGTATTACGTGTAGAGCAGAGTGCACAACATTTGAGCGAGCATTCTCATAACTAAACGATCCGGTGAACTCTATTAACTTCAGTAACGGGTGTAAGTGCCATAAACTGGCTACGCGTGTGATTGTGGTGTGCGTGTGAACTTTACATTGTGTTGCCACTTAGTACGGACTTGGCAGTATTAACTGTGGTCTTTATCGTAAAAATACACCTGAAAATTTACATTGCCAAGTTAAAACTTTTATTTCAGTAGCTAGCCACATCCCGTTTACCAGTCAATTCTGTGTATGTTGCGACCTGCAATAGACAGTAGTGGTCTAGTATTTTCTACTACAGCTTTTAGCTAGACAAATGAACATTGCTGGACACTGGCAGGACGGTAAAAAGTAACGTGCCGCGCCGCAATCTGACTATAATTTATGAAGTCTGAGATAGTTAGCAAAGATTTAACAACGAAACGGAACGTAGAATCAGGATTTTAACATACACTATAGGAAGATAAATTTAAACCAAAAGCTTTTACTTTTAATTTATTTTTTAAAATTTTTTAAAGGAATTATTGCTACTGGCCTTACCTTAGCATGTCCAAACGCACAGTTTGTGACATATCGTCGCCTACGACGTTACTGGGCTGATTCCATACAACCGACTGTCGCATACGCACTACTTATACGAGCTGTGGAGCGGCACAACGCCCCCAGGCACCATTTCTGCTCCATCTACAACGCTCCAGAGCCACCATTGTGCTCTTTTGAGGTGGTAACTACTATTTTGTTCAGTAACCTTATTTATCGACTGCTATCGTTATCCCTTCCCACATCCTCCTTTTTATCTGTACTTCTCATTGACATACATAGCAATCATAAATAATGTATATATGCCTATGTAAATCTGATGTAGATTGCTTTTTTTATTATCATTTTCCTAATGTCTAATTTTATATAACCGTGAGCGCTTTGTCAACATTTAACCTCCAGTCAAATTTTGACATACACAAACGATAATGTAAAAGAGTTTTTCTGTTCAAGTGTCGTAGTGCAGTCACACTCACCGACTTCTTTATGCTTTTTACTTATTAAAAGTTGATAGCCGTATTTATTTCAATTATGTACTACATTGCTCTATTCACTACGAGTTTGTTAATATGTACCTTTGTCCCATCTTTTTCCTGCTTTTAATTTTAGATATATGTCCTCTACTTTATTAGACTAATTTTGCCGCGCGGGATTAGCCGAGCGGTCTGGGCGCTGCAGTCGTGGACTGTGCGGCTGGTTCCGACGGAGGTTCGAGTCCTCCCTCTGGCATAGGTGTGTATGTTTGTCCTTAGGATAATTTAGGTTAAGTAGTGTGTAAGCTTAGGGACTGATGACCTTAGCAGTTAAGTCCCATAGGATTAATAAAAAAAGACTAATTTTATAATATTTCCTTCCTTTTGACTGACGTAACGCACAGTGAAATTTAGTTTTGTGTAATAAGACATATGAATGACTGAAAATGGTTTCCAGGTAGCCGAACGTAACAGCTTCCAATCTATGACCGATTCAGTTGGAACAGAGGACCCAGTCCACTCCATGTAAATGCAGTCCCACCATTACCGAGGAACCATGTTGTTGACTACTTCGGCCCTTTACGTCTTACCAACTGAAATTGGGATTCTCTTACCAACTGAAATCGGGATTCATCTGACCAGACCAAGGTTTTTCAGCCGTCTAGGGCCTAACCGATATGGTCACGAGCGCAGGAGAGGCGCTGAAGGTGGTGTGCTGATAGCAAAGCCACTCGCGACAGTCGTCTGCTACCATAGCCCATTAACGCCAAATTTCGCTGCACTGTCCAAACGGATACGTTAGTCGTACGTCCCACGTTGATTTCTGCGGTTATTTCACGAGCTGCTTCTTGTCTGTTAGCACTGACAACCCTACGCAAACGACACTGCACTGTCCGTAGTGAGGGGTAATCCTTGAAATTTGGTATTCTCGGCACGCTCTTGACACTGTGGATCTCGGAATACTGAATTCTCTAACGGTGTCCGAAATAGAATGTCCGATGCGTCTAGCTCCAACTATCATTTCTTGTGAAAAGTCTGTTAATATCCGCCGTGCGGCTGTAATTACATCGAACACGTTTACACAAAAATCACCTGACAAGGGAACCTCCCCATCGCAACCCCCTCAGATTTAGTTATAAGTTGGCACAGTGGATATGCCTTGAAAAACTGAACACAGATCAATCGAGAAAACAGGAAGAAGTTGTGCTGAACTATGAAAAAAATAAGCAAAATATGCAAACTGAGTAGTCCATGCGCAAGATAGGCAACATCAAGGAAAGGGTGAGCTGAGGAGCGCCGTGGTCCCGTGGTTAGCCTGAGCAGTTGCGGAACTAAAGGTCCTTGGTCTTCCCTCGAGTGAAAAGTAAATTTTTTTTTATTTTCAGACAATTATTATCTGTTCGTTCGTCCGTCCGATGCGAGGTAACTGCGCCGTAGTATGAATCTACAAGAAAACCTAAATCGGGCGAGGTAGAAGAATCTTTTTACACATTCGCCAAGTGTACAAGTCAGGTGGGTCGACAACATATTCCTGTCATGTGACGCACATGCCGTCACCACTGTCCTATAGAATATATCAGACGTGTTTTCCCGTGGAGGAATCGGTTCAACTATGACCTTGCGATCAAATGCGGTCGCAAAACACAGACATTAAACTTATTACAGTGAACAGTGACGTCAATGAACGAACGGACAGATCATAACTTTGCGAAAATAAAGAAAGTAAACATTTCACTTGAGGGAAGACTTGAACCAAGGACCTTTTCTTCCGCAGCTGCTCACGATAACCACGGAACCATGGCACTCCTGAGTTCACACTATACTTGATGTTGCCTATCTTGCGCATGGACTACTCAGTTTGCATATTTTGCTTATTTTTTCATAGTTCCACACAACTTCTTCCTGTTTTCTCGATTGATCTGTGTTCAGTTTTTCAAGGCCTATCCACTGTGCCAACTTATAACTCAATCTGAGGGGGGTGCGATGGGGAGGGTCCTTTGTGAGTACAATTGACAGCTCCGCTAATGCATTTCCTTTTGCATCGTGTGGACGCGAAACTACCGCCGACTGCATATCTACGTGTCGGTACCCCAGTGTAATAAGCAACGTTTGAACGACGAATCGGTCTGGCACCAAGGCAAATTGAGCGAATCAATTAACTCATTTTGCAAGAGATGTTAATATGGCTGAAATTAGTGCACAGCTAATGGCAGTTTTTGTTATTACACCATTCGGAATTTACTCGCAAAAAACAAAACATTTCTGTACTTTAAACTTATTCGAATCGGTTCAAACTTTGATAGTAGCTAAATGGATAAAGTAAAAACGAAATATTTCTCACGTAATAATCTTTATCCGTTATCGATATGCGATGGTTTCAAAGTCGAGGCAAATGTAGCATATAAAAATCATTCTTACCTGAACTAAATGCACGTAAACTGTTTAAAGCGATTCAAATAAATAAAAAATGCGTTCTCACTACAAAACTGAAAACTTGATTTGAAAAATCGAGCTTCAACCGGGTTTTAGGTGAAAAAAACGTGTTCTTTTGTGAATCTCTGATTACGTGCGCCATTTATATGTTTTACACTTGAGCGAATTGGTTCAGATTTGGTAAGAAGGTAGATAAATTTCATTTAATTAATGGTCGCCCTGTTGTTTTGTAAAAGCTTTATCCGTTCTCGCGATATAAGCTACATGGTTTGAGAACAATAAAAAAGACCTATACCAGATCAGTCGTCGCACCGGTTGCAAAGCTATGCAAGTCTAATGTCAAAATTATGGTTGAGTATAAGCTGGGAACCAAAATGAAACACGCTCCTATCGTAGCATAAAAAAATCGAATATGTCCTGGAGTTCAAATTCGCCTAGATGAAATGAAAAGAAAGTTATTTGATCTTTCTTCTCTGAGTTGAAGTTACCGATATAAAGGAGGGAACAACCTTTTCGAATTACCTAGAAGTTTCAAATACATTTAAATCAAAACATCTTGACATATTTCTGGTTTTTTACGAGTTAATCCTATTTCTCTAGCGCAGTGAGTTCTCTAAGCTGCGTAGTGTTGGTACGTCTTGCCAATTTATAGGCTGAAGTCTCCAAAGTGTCCAAAGTCTAGAAAATTCTCCAGCTACAGTAAATTATAGGCCCCACAGAGTATCGTATGGGTGGGGGGAAAATATTTGGGAAGATGGATTTGTTCCTGGAAGGGGGGCAGCGGTATGACATCATCTTCACGATGTTCCTGGAGGGGGGGGGGGGGAATGACATCATGTTACTTTACATGACACAATGCTTTATATTACATGATATGGGTGCTAACATTACCAAGGAGAAAAGCTCCGGTATGTCAAGATGTTTTCATTTAAATGTCTTTGAAGCGCCAGGAAAGTTGACGTACAATGTATAGCACGATTCCCATCTCTAACTCATCAAAAATAATGTCTACAATAAAACAAAACTGCTAATTTTCTGAATGTGAAAAATAAATCATACAGTTGCTATGCAGATACTAGGTGCTCACCGATATAAGTATCGCATGTACCTAAGCTCTTCAAAATGTCTAGCACCCGCTTCAAAATGTTGAACGACCTGCTATTCAACCTTGTGTCCCTTATCTGACTAATTTCTAATTTCTCCCATCAGCATTGTGTACTAGCTAATAAAAAGGTTCCTTATCTCCAACATCCACAGCACATTCGCTGGTCTTAAATAAACAGTAAACGTGAGTCCCCATATCTTGAGTGAAGTGCGTTCGGTTCCTAACTACGAAATATTTGTTACTAAACCAATATGATCTGCCAGTAGGCCTATAAATCATAGCCAAATTTCAGAAACTGCAATAGATAACGTAAATGATTTGTTGCGGCGTGGAGAAAGAATATGGTACAGAGCTGTTCGTATAACAGAAAAGACAAACTCATCGTCAATGATAGTAGGGGATTGGGGCACAGGAAGGATTTAGATCCAAAAGGAGTTCAAATTCGTCTATACGAAATGAAAAGAAAGTTATTTGATCTTTGTTCTCGGAGTTGAAGTAGCAGCATAGACTACTGCGCTACTTATGGACAATTAGTGAGGGATTGCTTCAAGGGCCCAGCTGGAGAAACCTACGAGCTTTTTCCAGAAGATGACGTAGCCCCCGAAGAAATTGGCCAGCTATCTGAAGAACCACTAAAGCAAAGACTACTAAGTACCCTATGAAAATAAAAAAGCACAAGAAAAATAGACCAATCGAAAGATGAATAAAATGTGAAATAAAACGGATATATGCGAGTGATACACTTGAGAGTGATCTAAGTCATGTGAAAAATCGGGGAGTGGCAGCCCAACTAATAAACGGCAAATAAAAGCGTATACATTGTTAAAAGGCTCAGAGAACATGAAGCCATTCTTTACCTCAAAAAAATATTTCCAAGAAGAACAAAGAGTAAACCATTATACTTTTTCGAAAATGTACTAATTTTACAATCCCTTGAAATCAAATGAGAGAGACATTTTAGTAATTGCTTCTATGATTACATGAAAAATAATTATAAAACGTACTGCTAGTTACGTTTGAAATAGTAAATTTAAGTTTGAACATTTGTTTTAATCAGTTAATGTATTACTGTCAAAAATGAAATTTGTATTTAGAGAGTGGATGGTTGAAGCGGTCAGACAATATGGTATACAGCAATTTCAGTTAGTAGTAGATACACAACCAGTTCATGCAGCCGATCTATCTTCTATTTTATTAACATACAACATTTTCTGTGAAGATTCTAAGGTATATTTATTCAGTACTATGCTTGATCCATGATGAAAAAAATATCATCATTCACACTGAAGACCTCGGGAAATAATAAGAGGATGAAATATGAATCATTGATACTTCTGAAGAGAAGTATGCAAGGTGTTAGAGATTACGCAATATTTGTCATTTAATTTTATTTACAGTCTTCCTCAAAAATAGAAATAATACTTACGTGTAACTAGTACCTGTAGCTAAGGTTTGACACATAAGCCCGTAACTATCAATACCCCAATAGAGTCTCAGGAAGTGTACGTCGTTGGTGCTTCATAAGTATCTATGAGAATAAATGCAAATAAACTCTAATTATATTCCTTAAAACAAGGAAGGGTTAGCCGCATTGGCTTGTAATCAAAACGTGCTGTGTCCCGGATTCGATACCGGAAACTGCTTATATTCTGAATCAGCAACGGCGACAGAATACCAACAGCAGCGGAAAACGGTATAACTGGAGTAGGATTTGCTATTAACAGGAAGGAAGAATAGAGAGAGAGGTACTGGGAACAGCTCAGTCGTAAGGTTCTCCTCATCAGATTCGACAGAAAACAAAAGCCGACTACTATGGTTGATGAATACATGACAACGTCGCAAGCAGAATATGGAGGTATAGAAAAAGTATATGAGGGTATTGGAAAGGAATTACGGGAATTGGGCTGAATAACAGGAATGAGAGAAGAGAGAGACTAAATTAGTTCTGCTATAAAGTTCAGATGGTAAAAGTGACTATAAAGTTAAAAAATCGCAGGAGGAGCAGCTATACTGATGACGAAGCCCGTAAAATACGGGAAGATTTCAGCTAGATGCAGTCATGGTCATAGATACTGCAATCAGATACAGGATTGTAAGACGGGCAGAGGAGTACGTACAGAATCAGATCCCAATTTAACAATGATGAACAGTAGACTGAAATGTAGTAACGGTCTTGCCACATTGGTAACACCGGTTCTCGTCAAATCACGGAAGTTAAGCGCTGTCGGACGAGGCTAGCGCTTGGATGAGTGATCTTCAGAGTCTTCCGAGCTCTTGTGGGGCCAGCTGAGGAGCTGTCTGACAGAGAAGTAGCTGCCGCGGTCACGAAAGCTGGCAATGGCCGGGAGAGAGGTATGCTGACCACATGTCCTTCCATATGCAGTGGCACCTGTCGACTGAGGATTACACGGCGGTCGGTCGGTACCATAAGACCCTCTAAGGTTTGTTCGGACGAGGAATAAGAAAATCGTCTGGATATAAAAGTGAAAATAATTGGGATAATAAAGTTCTGAAGAATGATGTGACGAATTTGAAGTATGAGGAAGTTAAATGATGAAAAGTGATGGGTAACAGAAGAAGACTTCAGATCGATCGAGGGAAGAAGAAAGAACAAAATAATTCATGGAAAGACAGAAATATAGCAATATAAAACACATGCTAATGAAATAAACAGAATTTTCAGAGAAGCGAGGGTGAAATGACTGCAAATAGAAAGCGAAGAAATTGTAAAACAAATTGCCATAGGAAGAACTGATTCGGCATATAGAAAAGTCAAAACAACCGTCGATAAAATTATAAGCAAGAGCGTTAACTTCAAGGGTGCAATGGGAATTCCCCTGATAAAGACAGAGGTATTAGCAGTGTCCTCCCGGCGATTCTGTATCTCTTGACAATAGAGATCATCACGATACGTTTTTGGTTACATGTCCTGTGAATGTCCGCCCCGATAGCTGAGTGGTCAGCGTGACGGATTGCCGTCCTACTGGCCCGGGTACGATTCCCGGCAGGGTCTGAGATTTCCTCCGCTCAGGGACTGTGTATCGTGCTGTCTTCATCATCGTTTCACCCCCATCCGGCGGGCAGGTCGCCCAATGTGGTGTCGAAAGTAATAAGATCTGCATCAAGGCGGACGAACCTGCCCCTCAAGGGGCCGCCCGGCCAGTGACACCAAACACTCATTTCCATTTGTCCTGTGAATAAACATTTTGTGTCTTCAATGCAAAAGTTAGTATTTTTTTCTGCATTCTAATACCGCACCTCTGTCCTCTCCGAATGCTTCCAACAAGTAACGAAGGTTGCAAGTGCCATCCGGAGATGAAGAGGTTTGCACAAGAGAGAAATTCACAGCGTGCCGCATCGAACTGATGACTCAAACAAGGACATGTGCAAAGGAAGAAAAGAGGAAACGTAACTGAAGCTGTGATTGGCTCCACTTTACATGGTCTCTTAAAGGGAAAGAATCGAAAATCGTAAAATTTTTTTTATTCGTAGCTGCTATTTTCTTAGCAGCTATGGTATGTCTTTCGGTATTAATTTGAGTCGTCAGTTGCACAATTGTTTCGGCTCACTTCTTTAAGCAGGTTAATCTATCATCTTCAGAAGCTCAATAATGGATTAGGAGATGTCAATATCTTATTTGTAGAAATATAATGCGATGAAATGTTCAAAATTGTACAAATTTCGTGTGGTAACTATAAAATATCAATTTGTGTGAGTGATTATCACATACAATATGCACATATTTGTACATGTCATTGGATTATAGTTTCTGTGAAGAAGTTATTGAGCTGGCCAATGAATTTCATTCTGATATATATATATATATATATATATATATATATATATATATATATATGCTTGTCAGTATAGATCAGTATAAGATAAACGTTAACGATTTACTTCTGTCATTTTTATATGGAGGCACTAATCAACCTAAAAACATACTACTCATAATAAATATAATTATTAGTTTCAAAAATGGTTCAAATGGCTCTGAGCACTATGGGACTTAACATCTGTGGTCATCAGTCCCCTAGAACTTAGAACTACTTAAACCTAACTAACCTAAGGACACCACACACATCCATGCCCGATTCAGGATTCGAACCTGCGACTGTAGCAGTCGCGCGGTTCCGGACTGAGCGCCTAGAACCGCTAGACCACCGCGGCCGGCTATTATTAGTTTCAAGCCAGCCGCTGTGGCCGAGCGGTTGTAGGCGCTTCAGTCCGGAACTGCGCTGCTGCTACGGTCGCAGGTTCCAATCCTTCGTCGGGCATGGATGTGTGTGATGTCCTTAGGTTAGTTAGGTTTAAGTAGTTCTAAGTCTAGGGCGCTGATGACCTCAGCTGTTAAGTCCCATAGTGCTTAGAGCCATTTTTATTACTTTCAAACTGAAGTAAATTCTGATTCAGACTACTAATTGTAGCTGTTAGAAGTAGTATGTTTTAAGTTGGTTAGTACCTTCAAGTAAGAATGGCACAAGCAAACCATTGATGTTTATCTTACAAAAAAAAAACATATTGAAGTGGGTACATATTAAGATACTAATTAGCACATTATTGGTGCCTATATCCCTAGTAACATGTATATATCAAGGAAACTACACACAATACTTCTTATTCCAAGGGTAAGGTTCTGGCGTAAGGGGGACCGACCAAAAAATAATTACGAAAACAATGACAAGCAAAGCTATTAGCATGAATGTCCTTCAATTTCGAAAACAGCTCTGAGATAGACGGAGAAAAAAATGGTGGCTGCTATGTCGAGTGCTTGTGATAACACCAGGCAGCACGAGAAAAAGATTTCAATATAAGCGGTACTGCATACGGGGGTGGCTCTCGACAAATCGATGAGACAGTGTGAATCCAACATTTCCGATACTTTGCAGAACGGCAATAGTTTTATGCCTTTTGGAGATGTTATTGCCTCTGTTTTTCCTTTTTTGTTATTGTTGCTGTTGTAAAGAAGGATTTCAGAGTCTCTGGTAGATCGTTTCCGCCACACTGCGTGAGCGGGCTTCAGTAACGGCTAGAGGCACGACTGTACCTTTGTGAGCATTGCCTCCCACCTCATCCCTCCCTCCCGCCACCCTCGTCCAAGGCCTCTCCGCACCCACCCACATACACACACACACCGGCACACACATACACACCGCGTGCCACATCGCTGGCTACCAGAGGAAGAGCAATCGGCGCAGATTGGACGTTGCCCGAGGCACAGCGGCGTCGCCCACTCATCGCGCGGAGATCGAAAGGAACCGAACAGCACGTCGGTGTGTGTGAGGGGAGGGGGGGGGGGGGGGGGGAGGGAGGAGGGGGTGGCGGGAGGGAGCAGAGGCGAACGAGTTGCAATGGGACGCGATGTCTGTCTGTGATCGATAGCAGCGCAGCCTAGCCGATGCTGCCCTTGTCTCAAAGCTGCGGGCTGCTGTGTATGCTAGCTTCCTGACAAACGTTTCCATGTCACATGCCCATTTTCACAGTGACGAACTACTGAAAAAATTATAGGGGCTGGCCGTAACAAAATGAACAGCGATGTAATGGGACACGCGACCACCTTAAACATATCCGGAATAGCTTGATAGCCTTACGCCAGTTTTGACCGAGTGTTGAATTTGTTTTGCTCTGTTCGCCGTCTTCTGACTGGTTTGATACAGCCCAGCACTTTGTGTCCTGAGCCATGGTATAAAAATTTAAACACCTACAGCCGTCCTTATGATGTTATTTATTTTATTGCGGCCAGTGTCGGTGCTTCAGAGCATCATCTTCAGGCCTTCGCTGATACTGAAGGGGTTTACACCATCCTTATATACGATGCATCAGTGGCCAACATCTATACTTGTTTACGCAGACTACCTGTAAACGGGATGTTGTCTCTCCAGTCATAAACTATCAATTCCACGTGCAAGGAATTCATGGTATTGTGTGCGTAAGCAGTCAGACACTGCTGCCTGGACTTCAACACCGAAACTTGAGCCTCTACGAGCCTCTTTCGACGGGTTAAAACTATAATGATCTGAAGATACGAGATGTGCGGAATACGGGGAAGAGGGGGTGGCAAGCAGGTGTATATTCACAATATACATAAGTGACCTTGTGGATGACATCGGAAGTTCACTGAGGCTTTTTGCAGATGATGCTGTGGTATATCGAGAGGTTGTAACAATGGAAAATTGTACTGAAATGCAGGAGGATCTGCAGCGAATTGACGCATGGTGCAGGGAATGGCAATTCAATCTCAATGTAGACAAGTGTAATGTGCTGCGAATATATAGAAAGATACATCCCTTATCATTTAGCTACAAAACAGCAGGTCAGCAACTGGAAGCAGTTAATTCCATAAATTATCTGGGAGTACGCATTAGGAGTGATTTAAAATGGAATGATCACATAAAGTTGATCGTCGGTAAAACAGATGCCAGACTGAGATTCATTGGAAGAATCCTAAGGAAATGCAATCCGAAAACAAAGGAAGTAGGTTACAGTACGCTTGTTCGCCCACTGCTTGAATACTGCTCAGGAGTGTGGGATCCGTACCAGATAGGGCTGATAGAAGAGATAGAGAAGATCCATCGGAGAGCAGCGCGCTTCGTTACAGGATCATTTAGTAATCGCGAAAGCGTTACGGAGAAGATAGATAAACTCCAGTGGAAGACTGCAGGAGAGACGCTTAGTAGCTCGGTTCGGGCTTTTGTTGAAGTTTCGAGAACATACCTTCACCGAGGAGTCAAGCAGTATATTGCTCCCTTCTACGTATATCTTGCGAAGAGACCATGAGGATAAAATCAAATTAGAGCCCACACAGAAGCATACCGACAATCCTTCTTTCCACGAACGATACGAGACTGGAATAGAAGGGAGAACCGATAGAGGTACTCAAGGTACCCTCCGCCACACACCGTCAGGTGGCTTGCGGAGTGTGGATGTAGATGTAGAACTACAGGTCTACCTGCACAAATCCATACTTCCCTTTATTTTCGATGTCAAAAGTTATCTAGCCCATATCGCACTCACATTTTAGAACATCAGTCTCATGAACAATACGGTTGATTAATCTGACACTAACATTAATCGTAGGCGCAATATCACTCATATTAATACGCATGTTTTCTCGTATCAACTCATTAACTCCCTCAATGTTGTTCTCGGTGACTGCAAGGACAGAGCGTCATGGGTGTAGCGAATCTTCAGCATTTGTTATACCCTATTTTGAAGTTACCTACACACTTGTACACTTGTGTTCTACTTGAATATCTTTTACCATATTGCACAGTTACCCGATGTTGTACTCCGATTGCTTTCAGCCCTTCTGCTAACAGGAATCTAATTACACTCTGCTGCTTCACGTTGGTACAAATTTACAGCGCTACCGAGATCTTGTTTGAGTGATTCCCAGCTTCCCGTTCGCGAGGCAGGCCTGCCGGTCTCATCCTGATAATAGATCTAGGACACCACCAAAAAATAACAAAAGTGCAACAAAGTTTGTCGATGTTTTCGTTATTTTTATACAACTTTTCCAATTGTTTATTGAATGCAAAATATATTACAAACTCTCTCCACTTCTACAGGTTTTACCATCTATTGATCACTTTAACACCAAAGAATTTATTCCCTGATATCATCTCATCTTGTCTCTTCTTCTTGGCAGTTTTTCCTACACATTTCTTTCCTTGGCGATTCTGCAGACAACCTCATTATCTTACGAATCCCCATAATTCTTTGAAAGGAGCACACATGAAACACTACGATTCCTTTCTTTTCCCGAATAAATGAATCACATACATCCAATGCTATCTCCAAACTTACCTTTTCAGATTTCCTTCTAAATGTAAGACCTATATTTATTACAGTTTTAAACATGGCTGTTATTCATCAACCGTATGCTATTTTCAGCATAGGTTTATGCAGCCAACCGGTTGCTAGTAACTGTTAGGTGCACTGACATAGGTTTCGACACTACTAATGGTGTCTTCATCAGAACTGACCCTTTGATAAACCGTAAAATTACATTGCGAAAGGCAATGGTTAGAAATTTTTGACTTGAGCATAGTTGCTGCAATTTCTGACCATTGCCTTTTCGCATTGTAATTTTACGGTTTAAAGAAAGGTTCACTTTGATTGAGAGACCCTCAGTAGGTGTCGAAATCTAGGTCATTGCACCTAACAGTTATTTGCAAACCGTTGTCTGTATAATGCTATGTTTAAACTACATTTATTGCTAGCAGACATATTTTAACAAGGAATAGCGTCTTTTCCTTTGCTAGTCTGCTTATTATATATTGTTTTCTTAGTCAGCCATGCGATATTTTAGTTTCAAGATAGTACAATTCCTTCTTTTCGTCTACTCTGTAGTCAAAAGTTCTGTAGTTAACCCTATCGCTAATCTAGTTCCCGCTGCTGTCCATTAATTTTGTATTTATTTCAATTTCATCTACTACTCTGTGTGCATTTGATCGTTAATTTCAATCAAAAGGTCCTGCAATTCAAATACATTTTCACTGAAAATGGCAATGTCACCATTGGATTTTATTTCTGTATTCTTTTGTATCAGAATTTAAAAGAGCTTTCGAAGGCTTGAGATCAAATATATTAGCAGAGGCAGATAACATTTCATCGGAATTTCTAAAATCATTTGGGGAAACGGCAACCAAACGGATATAGAGCTGTGTATAATTTCAGAAAAGCATCATCCACACAATTCCGAAGATAACAAACGCCGATAATTGCGAGAACTATCGCACAATCTGCTTAAGAGCTCAAGTATTATATAAGCGACAAGAATAATATACAGGAAAATGGAATAGTAAAGGCACTAGAGGGGGCAGTTCTGACATTGTGTTTGATATTTGAAGCAAGAACCGCGAAAAATCAAGACACGTTCATAGGATATATATACCTAAAGAAAGCTTTTGACTATGTAAAGTGGTGCAATGAAGGAATTGTCAGAAACCAGTCGCAATGAGAGTACGATTAATGAAGTATGGTTCAAAGCAATACAAGAGTTAGAAAAGCAGCTTGACCAGAGGAATCAAATCTTAATGGAGAAGTGTGAGAGGAAGCTCGATAGAGAGGAAAAAGACATATTTATACATATCTAAGGAGCAAATCTAGCACAATTGATGTTCAGGTAGAAAGTTGGACCTAAAACTAGGCCACCGACCGGCCGCCACAGAGAGAGCGTTGTTCACATAATGGGGTAGTTTGGCTGAAACTGTTCTTTCGTATTTCTATTGTATTGTTGTGTTCATACCAAGTTCGCCATAAACTCCATAATTGAGTAACAAGGCACTATGCAAAAATAAAGTCTCCGAAAACCATACCCTGCTGGAAGAAAATAGTCGACACTGCGGCCATTGTGTCACCGTATAATTTCAACGACGGCCTAACGGGCATTATGAAAATCATTAACGTTCTCGAACTTGAGATGGGACCAGTTAGCAACAATTTCTGCAGCGGACGGATAGGGTATCGACCGAGCAGAGCAGCTGATGACAGAAGCTATCAAAATGGCCTGCAGGACCACCACGACCACGATCAGAATATGATGCCAGTATTCTAAATTGAATTTTCCGTCAACACCCATAGCTGATTTGCAGTATCTTCAAAAGTCTATTGGTGGTACGCTTAGGTCTCGACTTTGTGAACAAATAAAATGGCATTTGCTTCGACACAGTATTCGGTAGAACTTTATATTTTTTAATTATCCTATGCATTCTGATAGAAAATATATTGAAAATGATTTATACAAAATTATTTTGTAACACGACCAACAGGAGGGCTTCAGGATTTTCCGCCGATGACCAATGTTGCGGTTGCAAGAGATTGTTCCGCCTGGTGCAGAGGTTACAGGGAGCGTCCGGTATGGACACAAAAATGATTTCTTAAAGTCAAAAGTATGAGGAATAAAACTGTATCACCATACTTAGCACTACTCTTTATATTATTTGAAAAAATCAGGAAAGACACTTATGTTGCATGGTTTCAAACAGAGCAACCCCCTTACGGCGCTAATACAACCGGCCATCCCCAAGTCGGCCCTTAAACTCTATGTGGCAACACTGCAAGATGTGGAAATTTCTAGAAGAAGTGTTATCGTCCGGAAGAGCTGTTAGAATGCTGCAACAGCTCGTGGCCTACTGGTAAACGTCGCGCATTGTAGACACAACGTCGCGAGTTCGAGTGCATCCTTTATTTTTTAAACCGCAATTCAACTTCCTACTCAAGGTATCAAGGATTGAACCTCTACGATAATTTGCAGCACTTCGCAGCCCACTAATAATAGCGAAAACTTCTCCGTCAAAGAGCTCGTGCCTGAGTGAAGATCAGTATTTTGTCGAGAGTTGCCTTGCACTGCAGTGGCCAGCGGCCACATACATGACGTCAGGTGCCGTCCGACCAGGTGATCGCGGCGTGGCGCTCCTTGATCACATTTGAACCAAGTGATAATCGTGCAGTAACACATCACGCGTAAGTTGCTGTGAATGGATTTACCAATTGTCATTTCCTTATTTTAAATTCTAGTATTAAATTTACGACTCATTGATCGTTTTGTGTTAAAAAAAAGTTGAAGGCACCAGTGGCAGCTTGAGTCTTTTGTACTGTGCGTGAGTGACCGCTTTCGAGTAAAGCATGTCACGGAAGGGTTTTCTTATTTCAAGAAAGATCGTTCAGGTATGAATGATATTGCACACTCATTAAGTCTCAATAATTGACCTATGTGATGAACTACAACGTAACGTTCGTCCGAGGTTTCCATTCAACAGGAAAAGTTCTGAAGTCTGATACAGGAATAGTGCATGCTCCGATTCACAGCAACAGAAATCAAAGGAATGACTGTAATGAATATTAACTTGAACATCTTCAGTTCGCTCATTTAGAACTCTTATGAAATATTATTACTGCTGTCGAATTATGAAGCCTTTCTTTTCTTAAAAAGAAATTAATGATTGAGCAATAGCAAGAGACACATATTCAATCAAAGGGCAGTGTGAACATTTTATTTTGCATCTGGTGGCTCAAAAAGACTACTGTACAGTACGAACTATTCTCCCCGGGTGCGTATCTACTGAACTGGCTTCTGTTGCCGACAACTGAAACACCTTTCGATCACATTGTAAAAAGGAAACTACCAAAAAGCAGAACTATCCAAGAGTTTGAATTGGAAGTTTTTCCTCAAACATTTATTCTTCTTATCTTGGGCCCTCAAATGTTGAACTTCAGCATTTCTTATCAGACATCTGTCAAGAATATTCCTTTAAGGACGAAAATGTACTTCAAACCTGGCTGGCTTGGCGACATTTTGATTCAGGACGAGTAGTTTTCTACAAACATGGGAGTCCAAATGGTTCAAATGGTTCTGAGCACTATGGGACTCAACTGCTGAGGTCATAAGTCCCCTAGAACTTAGAACTACTTAAACCGAACTAACCTAAGGACATCACACACATCCATGCCCGAGGCAGGATTCGAACCTGCGACCGTAGCGGTCGCGCGGCTCCAGACTGAAGCGCCCAAAACCGCTCGGCCACTTCGGCCGGCAAACATGGGAGTGGTAAACTACCTGAGCATTTGTGATTCTTGAGTTTCTCCCGGCGTATTTGATAATCAAAATATCCACGGGTGCGCTGCCGGTCTATAGTGTCCAACGGGCACAATATTTCGGCGATCATACATGTCGCCATCATCAGGTGAACTGACGGACTGAGCTCCTGTGAACGTGCCGGCACGGAGATCCGTACGCTATGGCTGCTCAGAGGGAACTGGGTTCGGTCGCGGCGGCGGCCGATTTACATACCCTCCGCCCGCGGCGCGCTCCCTCCGCCGTCCGCGCCCCGTGCCACGGTCGCGCGGTGGAACAGATTGCGACGGCGTCTCAGATGACGTCGGTGTGATGGCTCTGTCCGCCGTGGTCGTCGCAACTATAAGTATGCTCGACTTACTCTTGATTAACCCAATCGCTGGTTCCAAAGCCTTGCTAAGATTATAGCCACAGTCACAGTTTATGAGGTCGTCATTGGTGCGAATTTCGATGGCCTCTCTAACAACGCTGTCCCAGTATCTCGACTTCTGTACCAGAATCCTCGTGCGGTCATACTCCATGGCGTGATTGGTCAGACGATGCGTACCGTCGAGGATCGATGCCGTGATCACCAGAGGCACACTCGACTGATGTATCCGAGCAAGTCGGCGGTCGCTGAACATTGTTTGTCGGAAAATCACGCCATGGAGTATGACCGCACGAGGATTGTGGTACAGACGCCGAGATACTGGGACAGCGTTGTTAGAGAGGCCATCGAAATTCGCACCAATGACGACCTCATAAATCGTGACTGTGGCTATAATCTTAGCAAGGCTTGGGAACCAGCGATTGGGTTAATCAAGAGTAAGTCGAGCATACGTATAGTTGTGACGACCACGGCGGACAGAGCCATCACACCGACGTCATCTCAGACGCCATCGCAATCTGTTCCACCGCGCGACCGAGGCGCGGGGCGCGGACGGCGGAAGGAGCGCGCAGCGGGCGGAGGGTATGTAAATCGGCCGCCGCCGCGACCGAACCCAGTTCCCTCTGAGCAGCCATAGCGTACGGATCTCCGTGCCGGCACGTTCACAGGAGCTCAGTCCGTCAGTTCACCTGATGATGGCGACATGTATGATCGCCGAAATATTGTGCCCGTTGGACACTATAGACCGGCAGCGCACCCGTGGATATTTTGATTACCTGAGCATTGTCAGAACATTTTAGATAATGTGTATTTGATTAATATATAACTTATATTTACTGTTGTGTTTATTAAACTAATGGAAAAACGCTATTAAATGTGCAAAATTCTAATAAAAATGATTTACAACATATCACGATAACATTACAACGAAATTTTATTTTAATGAATCATGAACTACGTGTCATATGAGCATGGCTAAACCAGCAAAAATTAGTGAGACATTACTCACGCTCAAGTAATATGAAAATAAGCCATTTCATAAATCAAATGGTACATTCAGAGAAAACAAAAATTGTTTTAGCGGTAGGAGAAAACAATATTATTAAGTGTGCAGTATCACAAATTTTTTTGGCCCTACGCTCCGGGGTACTGGAAGTAGCGAGAAAACTTACGATGGAGAAATTCTCTTAAGATTTCCTTACTGATTTTAGGTCTGAATGCTCGTAGCTTAGTTACTGTGGCTTCAGGGTTGCCACTCAGAGCAACTGCAGTATTCACTTTACAGCATGACCACCTCTGAGCTAGCGAAGAACTGAGACGTTGTCTCTCCCTTATTGTCGCAGTCGTGGCTAGGTGAAATAAATCAAATCATAAAAGAAGAGATTAGTGGCAGCTTTTTGTGGAATGACCTTCCTGGACTCATAACCATAAACTGGTAACCCGATGTCACAACTTAAGGGAAAGTCACTCAGATTATTCAATGGAAATGACAAGAAGATGTCAAGTGAATTTGGCAGAATAATTCTGTGCCATACAGGAAATAGCTTGACAGCCACAGAGTAGTGCAATATAATCAATGTTACTTTGAAGCTTCAATTATATTACCAGCAAAAAAAAATATTTCCACCGACAATGTGAGCCTTGTGTGAGGTAACGGGCGAATTGTGGCGTTCTTGAAATATTGCAAGTTCGGAGTTGGCGTGGCCGGACGGGCCGCTCGGCAGGCCGACCACGTGGTGCTGGACGCTGGCCGAAGCAAGAGGGGTCCAGCCACGTGGCTGCGAATTCCATGTTGACGCTGTGACGAGGACTGTGCCTTGTGTCGATGAAGGAGCTTTCTATGCCAGGAGAGCCAAAGATGGTGGACTTTGTGAAACCTTAATGGCAGACATTTCACAGTTCGTATGGAAATTATAAGTAGCCAGATGAATCATGATACCTCAAAAAGAAACATGTACATTACTATTATTTGCACTTTTCAATATCTTTATTAGTTTAAAGTTTAGTATCTGACTGTAAATTATACAAGTAACATACTGCAACGAATTTCTAAAATCCAAATGGTTTATCCTATTTCGTCGATCTACGTGTCTTTATAAAGCTATTAGTGTAAACCTAAATTGGTATAAATTACAGGCATTTAACTTGAATAGTACATGATTTATTAGAGGTGAAAGTGGCCGATTACTATCGATCGCGTCAGGCCATAAGTACTTCACAGTTACACGAAAAAACGGTAGCAGCATGCTTATAAATATATTTATTCGTCTATGTCTTTGTTTGTATCGGATGTATACTATTCATGAAGGAATTGGTCAAATATTTGCTGTGTTTTAGAAAGCGCAGAGATATTAGGCTACTTGCCTACTTTTGCTTGCTATTCCTTTGATATATGTTTATTTAATTTGTTACTGTATTTAATAATTTATGTTAGAGCGTGTTTATGGTCCAGCCGTAGGAATATTTATTTAATTTCAAGTATTTAAATCTAAATCGAGTATTTTGTATGTGTTTCAATATGTTTGTGAGTGCACGTTGGCTTGGAGACATGGAGGGAGCGCTCTAGCCAATCACAGCGCTCGTTTCTAAGAGAGACGTATGGAGGCATTTGAACCACTTTTTGCAATCTTTCATTTACAAATTTCTACCTTACATTCGCAATTTCCGAGTGATAGGAACCTTTGACCATTCGATCCATGTGTATATTAATATTGTATACTGTAGTCTCAGCAGTATTTGGCTTGCAATGCGGCAACTACGTATACCAGCATCTACACAACGAAACCAACCAAAACTTTTAATATTTCATCTCTGAGTCTGAGTGTACGTAGTTGAGGGCCATCACACCACATCATTTCATCATATTTGAAAGCCTGCAGCTCGCACCTGGGAAGCTCATGTTTCATAAATACAGCGGTGCCTGATGCCATGGTGTTCGTTAGAGGATGTGACAGATTAAAAAGTTTTATTCTCATGTCAATGAATAAGTTTATAGCCTAGAGCGTAGTTACTAATGATGCAGCGGATTCATCCTAAACACCGTAAACCAATGTTTGTTACAATTATTATTATTTTTCTGCCTTCAGTGTACTACAAACTCAAGAGATGATCTGCTGATGCAATAAGATGGCCTTATAGTCTCAAACGAGGATTTGCGGAGAAGAAAAGGACAGACAAGGAGCCTACTCAAAACAGTCACTGCTAGAGGGAACAACATGTTTAGCCACCCAAGTCAGTATTCATTTCTGTTCACTACTCAGATCGAAGGAATAATGGAGCGGAAAAAGCAGACCTGCACAAATGAGACGATAGTTTACAGATAAAATTAAAAACGACAGGAAATATGAGATCGTCAAGAGACCAGCTTCGGGAAGGGAGGAATTATGTGTGTACCCATTAACTTAACCATTGATTTTAACGATGTATTATTTCTCCACAAAATGAGAACAATTTTAATTAGCAGAATTCCATCGATCAAGTCATGTTCAATAGCAGTCGTCAGTTCACAATGTTGCGACACTACAAAATAAAAAATTTTTGTTCTATACAAACAGAATAACGAAGGAAGTAGTTGCTGTTGACACAGAATATGCTAATAAGATACTAATTACATATTCCTACAGTACTGAATTTCGACCTATCTCTTCCGACCTTTAGGGATTGGTAAACGAAATATAAATGATACGAGTAATGAGTACACATAATAATTGCTCTCATAAGAAGTTCCAGAAACACCTCGTAATCAAGCTGAAAAAGTTTAAATGAATTTGACTTAGCGACACATTAAGAAAAGAAAGTGGGAATTATTTGCTGCGCACTGTTGGAATGCGAGCTTTCGAAAGAGCAAATATATAGGGTTAGACAGCAGTCAGTAATGAATGAACATCTTTTATGAAAATGCTCTCTAATCTTGAACAGCAGTAGCTGAAAATTTCATATTACATTCTACACGTTGTTCACGGGAGGCCACACATTTGAGTACCCAATGCTCACGTCGTGCCTGAACTCTTATGACAGTTGTAGGCACGTTATGAACCAAAATACTAATTGTAAACCAAAATACTGATACATCTAAGTCCTTCAGCAATGAAATTGATACAAATGCATGTCTCTTCCACTCCTTGTATTAACAATTTCTCTTTCGTTGAGTAAGAATGGCTTTAAAAACAGTGAACTGTTGAGACTTTCGTCCAACTAAAGGCCACCTAAATCCATGGCCAATGATATATAATATGTAAGTATTCACCATGGTTGGCAGATAAGTAAAACTCGACTCGCCGTAATGGTCGATATTCTGTTTGTGTTAGTTGTCAAATCACCCGCGTCACCTAACGATAAATGCCTGGTGATTGTGTTCTGTCAGATGCAGCGTCATTAATTCTATATACCTTCACATTTGCGAATGACTTCTTAGTCATTTCCTTTACGGTATCACAACAAATTTTGAAACTTTTCTGGTAATGATTTTTCCGCATGTTTCGTGGATAAAAGTCGACAGCGCCTTCTTTTTACGCATTTTCATTGTTGGCTATAGTTATCTTAACATTGATTTTTTTCATTTCTTTGCGTTGCTGTACTGGTCATAGATGATATTCAGCAATAAATCATTTTCGATAAAAAATGTCGTCTGTCTGGGATATACAATTAATATCTGCAGTCAGTATGTGATAATTGTGTCGACAGATGATTTCGCGGTGCTGCCAAATGTGTTTCCTGCAAATTTAGTTCAATTCTCAAATTTGCTAATTTGACTCAAATGTATTCTTACACAACAAAGCCAGTTCGTGAATTGGATTTATTTACTGAAATAAGGTCAAAATTGATCTCCAGTCAGCGAACTTTATACAATCACACACGCACTTCAGCGGGATCATACTACCAGAGTTGCGTGTTATCTATACACGGTACGCATCACTGTTTGAGTACCTACGTGGCTGGCCCGTTCCGGTGTATGTGTGTGTGTGTGTGTGTGTGTGTGTGTGTGTGTGTGTGTTCGTGCGCGCTTATGCGTATGCGTGTGTGTGGAGTGGGCTGGACAGCTCTCTGTTAGCTGCGACGAACACGTTATTTCGGACAGAAGTGGTGTCTGGTATCCCGCGTGGTTCTGTGCTAGGCCTGAAATAGGCGATGTGCCTATATTGGCATAAACTGAGATAATCGTGTGTGCCAACGATAAATATTTGTCTAAGCGCAAACGCACTCAGCATTCCAATGTTAGGTAGGAACATAAGGACGCAACAGACGGTACAGAGTGTGGAAAATCAAAATTGTTACTGACAAAATGTTTCGCTTTGACGTAGCAGACTTTCCACGTGTGTCATTGTTCAGGAGCTACAACGATATTCGCTTAATTGAATGGACGTGACATTTAGATGTTTCTAGAATCTATAAATACAATTACGATGCCGACAATTCACTGATTCCGACACGATTTCAAGTGAAAGCTTCTCAGAACTTTAAACGCGGGAGTTCCTCAAAACTTAACAGCGTAGCTGATGTTCCGCGAACATTCCGCTCGTGTGCACTCACAAGGGAAACCCACCAACAGTCGTTCTTCGGCACAGACGAAACCTTGCAGAATGAAAGAAGGTTAAAATGAAGCGATATCTTTTTTCGCTTAAGTACCGACACTCATTAGCTTCCGTATGCTTTCTCATTGTGTAACAGAGTGAGGCGGTAGCGTAGCGGTTAACAGAACAGATTTGTATTTTTGTGCCCCTGTGCAAATCCAATCTTACGTTTTCTTTGATCTTTTTCTTTGCGGAACTGTTTGGTATCAGTATTTCTCTTGACATCGTTAAATATAACAGCCCGCTCAAAGTGATCCCACAGATTCTCGACTGGATTGAAATATGTGTAGTTTAGCGGCTAGGTGAGCACTGCAAACTCATCCTGGTGCTCAAAATGGTTCAAATGGCTCTAGCACTACGGGACTTAACATCTGAGGTCGTCAGTCCCCTAGAACTTAGAACTACTTAAACCTAACTAAACTAAGGACATCACACACATCCATGCCCGAGGCAGGATTCAAACCTGCGACCGTAGCAGCAGCGCGGTTCCAGGCTGAAGCGCCGAGAACCGCTCGGCCATAGCGGCTCATCCTGGTGCTCTTCGAACCACGCACCTACACTGCTAGCTTTGTTACGTCTTCCTCGTGGAAGCCATCGTGCCGTGGTAGGACAAACTGCCTGTACTGGTATATGCGATTGCCAAGCATAGATGCAAACTTCATCTTGTTTGCCTTAGACAATGACGAGGTCACCCTTGAAATGCCATAAAAGCAATCCCGAGACCTTAACGCTCCCTGCTTCGATCTGGACCCTTCCGGCGAAGGATGCCTGCTTTCAGACGTTTCACGCCACACAGGCCAACGACCGTCTGTCATAGAAAGACCACATTTCGCTAGTCGGTGGACGTCCTGTTGTGGTACTGGCGTGCAAATTCCATCCTTCATCGCCGATGAACAGCAGTCAGCATGGGTGCGCGAACAAGATGCGGAAGCCCATACACAGCAACGTTCTCAGATCGGTTGTTGAGGAGACACTGTTGATAGCCCCTTGGTTCACCTGGGCGATCAATTACTCAACAGTGCACGTCTATTAGCTCGTATACATCTCCGCAGCCGTCTTTCACATCTGTCATCGATGGCCCATGGTGCATAACGGTTGCCTCGGCGCGTGTTTTGAATAGCTCCGTTTTCCAATAGAGGGTATACATTAACCACGGTGGCAGGCGAACAGCTTAGAAACTTAGAACTTTCGGAAATGCTTCCACTCTTGGCCCGAAAGCCGATGATCATTCATAAGTGGACGCCTTATAAATCGCTCCGCTTCCGCATTACGACAACAGCTGCACTTTTTGAAGGACATCATCTTTACCCCAGTGACTGTTATAAGTTTTTATTAGACGCTGTTGCAATTTCGGACTTAGACCATTATCAAGTGATATTACGGCTTTAATATCACTTGATAATGGCCTAAGGCCGAAATTGCAATAGTGTGTAATAAAAACTTATAACAGCCACTGGTGTAAAATGATGTCCTTCAAAAAATTTTTGTGACTGTGAATCCCAGCTACAACAAGTGTAAACAGCAGCACTGCTTCCACTTCCCCCCCCCCCCCCCCCCCCCGCCCCTCCAGTACCCTTTATGTACCCTACATTGCTAGTGCTTCCACTTGCCGTCTGTGAGTGGTTACTACAAGTTGACATCGAATATAGCGGTGGTCGTATTTATGTGACTGGATGGTGTACATCAAGACCGCTCTGTGCTCCAACCTGGCTGAGTTAATACCTATTGAGAAGGGCTAATATTTCCTTTAAACATTGAAGGCTGAACACCTTGGCCCAGAAGTTAACCTATTACTTGAAACTATCAGCTTTATATGATTACAGGGGACAGAGAGAAATGATGCCTGAAAGTCTAAGAAAATATGTGGGGATTAAGCTATCACTCCATTTCGAAGGATACTAGCAGGAATGGAAGTGGAGAGATACTCCTAAGGACAGCCACCCCGCGATAATGAAATAACTGATATTCCATGCACAAAACTCTGAAAGAGTCAGTGAAACAGTTTACTGCTTTGAATGATTTTCTGTTGGAACCGATATTTTCGATGAACTCTTGATACGAAGATTTGTCCAGTCGTTCTTCATGTGGACAGATGAAGAAGTGTTTGATGACGTGGTGTTCGTTAAATAGAGCAACTCTTGATATTTGTTTCGCATATGCATGTGAAAATCGTTACAGATGCTGATCTTGTCCAGAGATAATGACAGAGTGAGACATGATGTCTATGAATTTTGTGAGATCACCCCAAATTGAGGAATAATTCAAGGAAAGGGCGTGAGCTGAGTCCTCATTTAGAGGACGACTCTACTTTGCTGGCTGCTGGAACAGAAACGGACATATGTAAAGGACAGACAGACGCTAACGAGCCAAAACATTGTGATCACTGCCCGCCGCGAAACTGACTGTAACATTGCTGGCGTTGCGGGTACGTTACTCGGTAAACAAAACTTGTAAGAGGAGCACAGACGAACTGGAAATCATTCTGCTGACGTAATGGGCCACAAATGGGGAAATTTACTGACATAAGTAACTTATACAGAGAGCAAATTGTTGTGATCCGATACATGGGAACGAGTACCTTGGAAACGGTGAAGTTGGTTGGTTGCTCACGCACGGCCATCGTGAGAATATCTGGAAAGTGGTTGAAGGATGATGCAGTCCACGAGTGGCCGACATGACGCTATACGTCTACAAATCACTGAAGAACGTGAGGGTCTGAGGATTCCCGCTTTGTAAAGCAGGATAGGCGGCAAAGTAGAGCGCTGGTGCAGTTACAACTGCTTCGGATCACACCGTTCAGTGCATACGGTTAAGCGAGGGCCTCCGCAGCAGACGAATTCTGTGTATTCCCATGTTGACTCAACGACATTGCCAATTACGACTACAATGAATATGGAATAACAGAGATTGGATCGTGTCGCTGCTAAATGGAAACAGGTCGTTTTGTAGCATGAATCATGTTTCTTTTTAAAGCAGATCAATGGTCGCGTCTGCTGGAGACATGCGTAACATTATGGATGCAGGCGGATGGGTTCAGTATTGTGATATGAGGCATTCACATGAGCTTCCACGGAATTTGTGAAAGTAACCGAAAGAGTCATGATACCTGTGGACCACCCAACGTCCCGCATTGGTTGATGTCTTCCCCGACGGCGATGACGTCTTTCAGCTGGATATTTGTCCATGCCACAAGGCCAGAAGCGCACTACAGTGATTTGAGGAACTTCATAATGAACACATACTGGCGTTTTGGCCATCAAATCCGCATAATTGACGGGAAATGCGTGACCAGTGCGTAGACTTCTGGTACCGCGAATCTCCTGAAGCACATGCACGACGTGTCGAATCCAAGCCAGGCAAAATCGTTACTTTATTGAGTTCTGAAGGGGCACCGCTATGTTATTAGGCACGTACTCATAATTCTTTGACTCAGCAGTGAATACACGGTGAGGTATTGTACTCAATATCTCTTTCTGCAAATAGCACGTGCCACACGAAGTTTCTTAGCTACATACCATTCTGACGCTGATGCGGCCGTAGATGAACTGTTTCCTTCGTATTATTCACCAGGTCTGCATTGTGACTCCTGGATCATTTCTCCCTCTCAATATATGTACCTACAACACAAACACTGCACTATACAGTGCGATCGTAATCTTTGTCGTTTCAAGACAGATTTTTTTGCTGTTTCAGTTCTCATTATCTGAATATATACAACTGTTAGAACTGTAGTCTTCAGGATTTAAAGCGACTCATTGCCTGTGTTCGTGCGTGCATGAATCAGCAGAGTACACAATTTGTTAATTTAATCACGTGACCGACATTAGAAACTGCTGTTTCATTCGCAGTTTTCTTGGTCGCACCGGACCGATCCACATCATTTTACAGGTTTCATCTCTTATTAGTCTTCATTAGAACCCGTACCGTGCAGCAATTGTAGCGCTGTGAACAGTCGCCGAACGCCAGCTACTCCTTACTTCAAGTGATCAAGATGGGCGCTAGGGGACTGTTGGAGGTACTGATGGTCATGATGATGACCCAAATGTAGAAATCGGTAAACTATTGTAAGTACATCCAGTGAGATCAAGAAAACTGTTCATAAAAGCTATCTTGATTTCGACAGGCCTTAATCTAATCTTGTCTAATTCTTTCATAATTTAATCCATACAAGTTGTCGCATGAGCCAAAGCTTCTCTTATGAAATATACTTTATGGCTGTTCTCGAGGATTCCTCTAGCTCACTTTGCTTTCAGTGCGCACATGTTCAGCACTTCGTTCGGCACTTTCAATGGGCTTTTCGGCGTAATTAATGCAACATTACAGAAATACTTTACACATTTGGCACTTCCAGAGATGATTATAGCGATATATAAAATCTCTGTACCACTTTTATACGTATATATACGCACTCATTACTTATATACCGGATGAGTGATAAAACCAAACGTTTCAGCGCATCTGACGATTTAATTTGAAATTGTACGGCTAACAACATTGCTATACTCAGTCAATGTGAAGAATAATTATTGAGCTTGCTGTTAGGTATGAACGATCTAACTAGCAGGCATTATGGTTGAGGCAAACACGAGACAGAAAAGAGATTTGCTGTAAAATAAAAATAAAAATTGAAGAATACGAAGTAGATAAACTGGAAGAATTCTGCCATCTTGAAAGCAAAGTAACACATGGCCGACGAAGAAAGGTGGACAAAACAGCAGACGAGTGCAGGCAAAGAATGCATTTCAGGTCAAAAAAATTCCTATAGCATCACATTAGCTTGTGGAAGAAAATTGTGAGAATGTACATTTACAGCGCAACATTATATGAAAGTGAATCGTTGACTGGAAAAAAGTCAGGAAAGAATAGAATTGAAGCGTTAAAGATGGGGTGCTATAGACTGATGTTCAGGGTAACTGGGGCTGATAATGAGGAGGTTGCCCACAAATTCGTTTAGTAGTTGAAAGTGTGGAAAGCACTGAGAAGATAAATGGGCAGGGGTATAGAAAGCATAGACAATTTGCACTGTAATTTGATGGTACTTGAGGGAGATGTAGAAGGCAGAACATGTGTCGTAAGACAGAAATGGAATGTATGTAACAAGTAAATTCGGAATTTAGGTTGCAGAACTACTCTGAGATGAAGAAGCTGGTATAGGATAGAAATTCCTGGTGGGCCCCATCAAATCCCAGTCCCTTCCCTATCTATATTTTAAAAAAGAATCTTTCTATATATTTCTGTCAATGTATTCTATCACATTTGCAAATCTCGAGGACACTCAGAGAATTGAAATATTAGAACGGAGTGGTAGATTGTAGTTAAAGTAACGTTTTGCCCTTGGGGCGAAAAACATCGTAAGGGAGGAATAAACAATATTTATTAACGAAATTAGGATGGAGAAGCCAATGGAAACCACTGTAAGAAGTATAAAAAAGTTTCTGAATTAGTCCGAGGGTGAAGGGCGAAGTATCATTCCCATTTGGAGCTAGGCATATAACAGCAAGGGCATACTTGTGTGTAATGGGAATACAATAATGTGAAAAGCGATTTAATATCACCATGTTTATTATCTTTTCATGAGGAACCATAAAAGAACACAGTTCTGCTATATTGTTGTACCCAAATAAAATTTTGATTCTATTTAAGAACATGTGGGCTCAGCAACTGCAGACGCTGTTCCATTGAAGCCGCAAACTGTAACCAACCGGTGTATGCGGTTTTACATCTCACAGGCGTGCGAAATACTGGGAAGTTGTAGATATAACAGCAAAAGCAGCAGTAATAATAGTTGTACTCAATAAATGAACACGAATTAATAGTAATAATAATAATGACTGTATTCACTAAAGCAACGCGTGTGAATATCGCGTTTGTAGCCCATATGAACCATAAGTCTTAATTTTCGAAAAATTTTTTTTAAGAAAGTGCTTCTGGTCTATAGAATTATAAGTCGGCGAAGAAGAGAAACATTTGAAATGATTTTTTACAGAAGTATGAAGAAATTTAGCTGCTAAAAATAAAAGCAACGAGGAGATTTTTAGTGGAATTGGCGTCAGAACAGATTGACAGAGCGTGTTCCAAGACTTCAGGGACGAGTTTTCATAATATTCGAAAGCAAATGAAAGAAATGGGGATTGGCTGAGACTGGAAGACATACAACAAAGAACTGATGACATTGTGTAAGTGCAAACCTGAGATCAATGGATTACCTCAAGAGAAGATATTGTGGATGACTGCATCAGATTAGGGAGAGGCCTTCTTAACTCACATTCAAACGCTGTTACCTGTGTTGAAGTGCGAAAGAATTTACAAATTTAAACCAAAAAAATTTCAGTTAGGATTTTTTTGTCTTCAGCTTCTTGTCTGGTTTGATGTAGTCCGCCACGAAACTTGTCGTTTCAGATAGCACTTGCAACTTATGTCCGCAATTATTTGCTGGATTTGTTCAAATATCTGCCTTTCTCTACGGGGTTTTTGCTATCTACATTTCCCTCTAGTATTGTCGAAATTATCCCATGATGCCTTAACAGATATCACCCTGTCCCTTCTTCTTGTCAATGTTTTCTATATATTTCTTTCCCCGCCGACTTTGTCGAGAGTCTCATAATTTCTTATCTCTTTAGTCCACTTAATTTTCAACGTTCTTCTGTAGCACCACATCCCAAATTCTTCGATTCTCTTCTGTTCTCATAATTTCTTATCTCTTTAGTCCACTTAATTTTCAACGTTCTTCTGTAGCACCACATCCCAAATTCTTCGATTCTCTTCTGTTCCGGTTTTCACACAGTCCATGTTTTTTAATTGTCATACAACACTGTGCTCCAAATGTAGATTCTCAGGAACTTTTACCTCAGATTATGGCCTATGTTTGATACTAGTAGTTTTCTCTTGGCCAGGAATGCTCTCTTTGCCTGTGCTAGTCTGGTCTTTACGTCCTCCTTGTTTCGCCCATCGTCGGTTATTTTGCTTCCGAGGTAGCCGAGCTTCTTCCCTTCGACTACTTCATGATTCCAATATTGTTGTTATGTTTCTTGCTATTCCCGTCCCTGCTGTTACTCATTGCTTTTGTCTTTCTCCGTTTTATTCTCAATCCATCTCTATACTCAATAGACTGCTTGTCCATTCAACAGGTCCTGTACTTCTCCTTTACTTTCACCGAGGATAGCATTGCCATCTCTTAGACCCTTTTTAATCCATGCACTTCGTTCTTTGTCTTCCAGTCTCATTGTTCCCTCTTGGTTCTTATACCTATCACACAACAGAGTGTCTATAATTAAAGTTCCAGTTACAAAACGTCGTAGAAAGGGAACCACTGCTCAGAACGACGTCAAATTTGAACAGATACTTTGAAGCACGTGGAAACGTCATTGAAAAATAAAACAAAAATTAGACCAATAGCTCCCACTGTAAGCGTCAAAATTTGCATACCAACATAAGCGTGTCCGAGACGCCCAACATGAATGTCTTCATGAAGGATCGCGCGCTGCTAGTAAAGCTCTTTTACAGGAACGGTGACTACGCGCCAGTAGCCACGCAAAAGGTCCAGACACTTAACGGCATGAAAAAAGGTTTGGTCCGATGTCTGCTACGGCCTCGAGAAAATGAGTACAAAATTCGAAAAGACATGTTCTTTTGAGGTGCCATGTGGCATAGGAAGGACAGTGTTTGATCCAGTATCTGTTGAAGATGTGGCCACAGCATTGCTGGAGGGGTTGAGCGGCGGTATGTAAACGAGCAGTACACGCAGAATTGCCCGAACGTTTCACATGCCTGCGAGCCCGGTGCACGAAATCCTACGAAAATCTTGGATTGCTATCCATACAAAATCGACCTTGTTTAGGAATTGCTTCCTGCAGACCTGCCAGCAAGACGAACGTTTGCTCTGGAGTTTGCATGGACGTGGACAGTGACGAACCGTCACGAAACATTCTTAGGACAGACGAAGCCCATTTTCATCTCCAAGGACATGCCAATATGTAAAATACCAGGAAATTGGCAACGGAAAATCCGCACACACACATCAACCGGTACCGGCGAAGGCGAAGGTGACTGTGTGGTGCGGATTGATGGCCTTATTTTTTCGAACACATGAGTCCTGCAGGTCCAGTTATCTGTACTATCACTCGTAAACTCTGTGAGATCCTTTTGCGCACCAACGTCATTCCAGCCATTCAACAGCGTGGTTGTGTGAGCAGGATCATTTTTGTGTAAGATGGCGCTCCTCCGCACATCGCATAGCCAATGAAGCCTCTGCTACACAGACATTTCGAAAATGCTAGAATTATCAACGTCGTTTCCCTACAGTCTAGTCGTCCCGATTACCCGACCTCAATCCGTATGACTTGTGGTTGTGGGGTTAGCTGAAAGATGTCGTGTTCAGTGCTCCAGTTACGAACGTAGCTGAACTGAAGGCACCTATTGCGCAACGCATTCTGAACGGGACTCCTGACACCCTGCAATCTGTTGTGGAATATGCTGTTTCGTGATTTGAACTTGTGGTACAAAACGGTGGGCAACATATTGAAAATGTATTGCGCCAGTATCACTACAGTTAGAAACACATGCCACTTTTCTTTTTATGTGTTTTTTGGCCCCAGGACAAGAACCGATGCAATTTAGCATTTTATGCGGTTTTTGGCCTCAGAACAATTGAAAACCGATTTTTCACATCCGATGCGGTATGACCTAGTCGTGGTGGATTGGCCTATCCAACTAACAATGCTACAGGTGTTAACTGCCAAACATGTGTAGTCACGCACTTTGAACAGTACAGATGGTACCATGCGCATCTCAAAAAATAGCCATCGAAATGCATTCGTACGTCATTTGTAGCTGACCCTATTTAGGCTAAGACGCTTACAGCGACATCTGTCAATAAAATTTTTATTAAATTTTTTTGTTCCATGACATTTTCTCCTACGTTAACAATAAGCTCTTCAAATTATAAGTCATTCTGGGCAGTGGTTCTCTTTCTACAGCGTTATGAAACTGGAGCTTTAATTATGGACACCCTGTATAATACTCTTTTTTCCTATAGCTTGCCCGTATTTTTTTTAGCATTTCGAACATCTTGCACCATTTGACATCTTACAATGCGTTTTCCAGTTCGACGAATCGTATGAACTTTTCTTGCTATTCCCTAACGGTATTTAAAAAATATACTTTACAAAATGGCATTTATTAACGTTTCCATTTCTGTCTGCCCTAAACGTAACACCCTCAAAGAATTTTCCATCAGTGGATTACAAACGTCTCAATAGCAGCAAAACAATTTTCTTGTTGGAGCACTAGCTGTACAGCTCCTTTTACTCTTTTTCTCCAGTTCACTCACTCACTCACTGGTCATACCATACTCGAGAGTCCATTAGCGCAGCAACGCATTTTCGCCATCTGTACCTGTGTTGGGCTACTTCCTTCCATTCACCTTCAGTACCTAAGCTCCTCAAATCATCCCCAGTTACAGCATTTAATTTTATTTTTTAGTTTCCCAGCGCTCATTTGGTTGGTGCCAATGTACGGGAATTTGTTTGTGAGGACAGGAAGCAAATATAATTCTACAAGAAGAAATGTAGTTTACAAACTACGACTTGGGAAATAAAAACACCTTACTTCTGTTTCTCTGTTATAGAAAGATAAGTACTTTATTACAGCTGTCTTTGTGTAAGAGAAGAGTTATCTGAGATCTGCAGGCCGAAATTAGCTGCAGGAGGTCGAGAATGAAAGATTAAAGCACTGAGTAATTTGCGGATGCTGATTTGGAACGTCACCGTCTGCGAAAGTAAGAATCCTCGTTCTGGTCCCGCTGCGAGATTCAGTTTTAATCTGTGATTTAAGGTGACTGACAAAGTCTTGCAAGCCATAAACGTGCAATTAAAAGATGCGTTGACACATTAACCAGTTCTTTTTATCACCGCCATGGCGTCTGATTCATTTTCAGGCACAGAATGTCAGACTGTGTCGCAGAATTTGCTGGCGGATCTACATTACGGAAGACACGGAATTTTCCAAGCTCCTGCTTAAGATTTATGACGGCTAAAATGATTTAATAGCCTGCGCTAGGAATTTATGGAGGCGAAAATCAGCATCAACGTTCCCGTCAGACCACTTTTCTCCGAGGAAATTGGACAGCGCAAATAAATTCTTCCTGAGTCACGTCGCCTCTTGTAGCAGAAATTCAGATTCGTCAGCATCTCCAGGCACAAGCGTAGGCCAAGGAGCACTAAGTCACTGAAGAGGAATGTGCCGAAGGTTTCTTTGTTTCTCCGCGGAGAATGCAGACTGTAGAGGGTTCTTCATAGGGAACTGTCCTGTCGTGAGCAAATAAGTTCATTCCCTCTCTTTTTTCTATTTCTCTCTCACTTTCTCTCTCTTTTCTTTATTTCTTATTCTTCCTTCCATTCTCTCTCTCTCTCTCTCTCTCTCTCTCTACATCTATCTCACTCATTCTCTCTCTCTCTCTCTCTCTCTCTCACACACACACACACACACACACACACACAGGCGCGCGCACCCTAGTTTCACGATTTCTTTTGTTCACCCTCGCATTCTCTTTCTTACAAACGTCCTCACTATCTTGTTTGCTGAATTTTGCTCTAGGTTGCCTCCTTGACTAGATACATTCTTGCTTGTTTAGGCTGTACATTGTAGTCATTATCTATATGAATAGACGCATTAAGAACAGTATTAAAATCTCTTTAGTACCTTCTACATATAGTGACCGGTACTCATCATGGACCTGTAAAAGTTCTTTCTATTTTACAATTACAGGTCGGTGTTTAGCGTTATTAACAAAAATCTCGAAAATTTCTTGACTGATTTACTTCAAATTTTTATACGATACTCTAGTAACCGTTCGTGTGAACACAGGTTACATTTTTTTAAATAATTACGGCATGTAAATATATAGTTGCTAAATAGAGGGGAAAATTGTTAGCAAAACTTTCGAAAAGTTCTAGACTGATTTACTACGCTATATACTTTTGTATACATGTTTTTTCTGTTAAAACAGACAACGAGAAAGAAAATTCTGTGTTGTGCTATGCTGACGTAAGAAATGTCCAGAGTCGTTTTCTTCCTCGCCGTCAGTTTCAACTACGGTAGCATGGCATTTAAACTATTAGACAAATTGTTTCTCCAATATATATTCTTCCTCCTTATACATATAATTTTAAACAAAAATGTTGTGTACATCTGTGTGATATTCTGTTTTGGTCCTCGCAGTTGGTTTTAACAGGAAACAGGAAAGCTTTATTAATAGCTTATCGGATTATGTATAGAATACTACTACGGAATGTGTTGTTTGAAACCTTTCAACCCTCCCCGGTTGCAGGAACTTCGAAAATGCTGTCACTGAAGCTACTGTCCTCACAGATCCAGCAACAAGAGATCGCTCAGACGGACATAGGAAAATTTTTGCCATAAATAAATATATGTATAATAACCTATGAAGAGGAAACCTTGCTAGCAAAAATTTTGAATATTTCTTGACCGATTTACTTCAGATTCTTACGTGATACTCTAATAAATATTTGGGTGCATACTGGCTATAAATATTACCCCATATACTAATGATGCCAACAGATTTGCCCATTTATTGTAAGTGACTTCGCCGAGCGGGATTAGCCGAGCGGTCTAAGGGCTGCAGTCATGGACTGTGCGGCTGGTCCCGGCGGAGGTTCGAGTCCTCCCTCGGGCATGGATGTGTGTGTTTGTCATTAGGATAATTTAGGTTAAGTAGTGTGTAAGCTTAGGGACTGATGACCTTAGCAGTTAAGTCCCATAAGATTTCACACACATCTGAATATTTTTGTAAGTGACTTCAATTCCCAATGAAGGTATTGTTGGCCATAACAATAAAAAAGGATCAAGATTAGAGAGAGGGGGCAAGAGGAGGTGGACAGAGAAGGGAGGGGAGGTGGAAGCTGTCGGAGAAGGAGAAGATGGACAGAGAGGGGGGAGGAGGAGGAAGTGGAGACAAAGAGAGTGAAAAAGAGATGGACGGAGAGGGGAGGAAGTGATGGACAGAGAGAGGCAAGAAGATGAGGTGAACAAAGAGAACGAAGAAATAGGCTACACATTATATATATTGCCATAAGTCTTCTTTGATGCAGCCCACCACGAATTCCTCTCCTGTGCTAACCTCTTCATTTCAGAGTAGTACTTGCAACCTACGTCCTTAATTATTTGCTGGATGTATTCCAATCTCTGTCATCCTCTACAGTTTTTGTCCTCTACAGCTCCCTCTAGTACCATGGAAATCATTCTCTCATGTCTTAACAGAGGTCCTATCATCCTATCCCTTCTCCTCATTAGTGTTTCCCACATATTCCTTTCTTCTCCGATTCTTCGTAGAACCTCCTCATTCCTATAAAATTTCGAAATTTCTTGATTGGTTTACTTCAAAATTTTACGCAATACTCCAGTAAACGTTCAGACCGACATAGGCTACACTTTCAATGTTTGTAATGTATAAATATATACCATGTAGCGTAAAGAGGAAACGTTGTGAGGAAAATGTCGAAAAGCTCATTACCAATTTACTTGAAATTTGTACATGTTACGTTTAGATGAATATTTTATATGGTATGTGAATATACAGGGTATTTAACTGAAGCTATTGAAATATCTCAAAAACTGGGAATAAGCTGTATATAGTTTTCTACAGAACGATGTTCGGGCATTCTGTTACAACCGACTGTGACAAATAAAATGCTGTCCTGTAAAATGGTGTAATTTCATTTTCTTCATCACAGTCAGTATTAGCTAAGATAATAGGGCATTTTAACCATTAGACAAATTGTTTCTCCCATGTATAGTGTGATTCAGCTGCTCCTGCCGATGGGTTTTATGCAACCATCAATGCCTACAAGAAACACGCACAAGATTTTCATATTTTCTCAGTTACCGGAAGTAAACTATTAGCTTTACAGAAGAAATAAACAGGGCCTCTTTGTAAGCAATTGAATGCAGTTAAATTTTGTACTAGGACACGTTTTCGCTGGAGGCGACGGTTTTGGAGTTATTAAAAAAAACGCATTTGAAGGTCGCTTTTGTGCGTTTTTCCTGAATAATACGAAAACTATGGTCTCTAGCGAAAATGAATCCCAGTAAAAAATTTAGCTACGTTAAATTTACTAAAAAAGTTTCTGTTCATTTTTCTGTTTGCACGTAGGGAGGAGACTATGAAAATCTTGCGTATGGTGTTTGAAGGCGTTATCGTTTGCATAAAACCCACCCATAGGGATAGCTGAATCTCCCTGTATACTATTACTTCTTTCATACGATTTTAAACAAAAATTGTATACACAGATATGTGCTGTTTCTTTTTCCTCCTGACTGTTAGGTTTTAACAGAAAACAGGGAAGTAGTATTTATGGATTATTGGCTTGTAATTAAAATACTACACCAGAATCAGAATCGTCCGTAACTTCGTAATCCCATCCACCTGCAGTTTAAAACTATGCAAAATCCTGTCTTTGAAGCTACTATCCTCCCAGATTCAGCAGCAGAATCGGTTTCTCATATCCCCTATACCAATGACCGCAAGCGGTTTATCCATTCGTTTTAAACGACTTCAGTTCTCATCAAGGTTTTATTGGCAATAACAATTAAGAACAAACAGAAGGAGAAATAGACAGAAATAGATCGACAGAGAGGTAGTGAGGAAATGGACACATAGAGGAGTGTAGGAGATGATGAGCAGAGAGATAGGTGGGGAGGAAATGGAAAACGAGTGTGGGAGGAAGAGAATGACAGAGAGAGGGAAGACAGGAGATTAGGACGCACATTCAATTCCTGTACGTATTTAGCAATTGTGAAGCATTGTCGAGTTCGCTAGTAATCTATGCGGCGCAATCTACTGAAAACGAGACTGATGGAAAGCAAAACAATATACTGTTTATTATTTCAAAAGTTATCACCTTAACTATTAATACATTTATCTCACTGTGAGACAAGACAATCAATGCCTTCAAGGGAAAATGAACCATGAGTGTATCCTCGCATGCACCTCTTCATTCGAAGGAAATCGTCGGCCACGACCGTCTCTCTTCAGGGCTCCAGTAACATGCAAACTGCATGAGGAGAGAGCGTGGCTGTATGGAGGATGTGTCAAGGCTACCCAACAGTACTTCTACAGTGTGCAGTCGAAACAGCAAGCACGCCCGCTCCAGGACAGCCATGATGACCTTTTTCTTTGTCTTCAAGGTTCCACTCATCATTGACTTTCTGGGACACGGCGACACAACTAAAGCACAACTGTACTTTGACACTTTGAAAAAAAATGAAGCGCGCCATCAAGTCCAAACACACGCGTATATTGACGAACGAATCATTCTGTTGCGGGATAGGGCCCACTCACATGTTGCCAAAGTTGTTTTGACCACGATGGAGAAATTTTGTTGCAAAGCACGTACATAGCCTCAATTAAGTTCCGATCTTTCAAATTACGATTTTCGTATTCTTGCAGCTCTAAAGAAAGATGTTCGTTGTTGACGATTTGCTTCGGTCGAAGGGGTGCACGTCTGAATAAAATAATCGTTCCATACGCAAGCACAAACATTTTTCCATGACAGCATTTACCGTCTTCTCTCATAGCGAGATAAATGTGTTTACAGTTATGACGATCATCTTTGAAATGAAAAACAGTTTACTTACTTTTTTCCATCTGTTTCGATTGCCCCTTATGAAAATACTTGCCTCTCTTCTCCATACTGGAAGAGAATCAGTTCCAACATTCTGTTTTCACATGGCATTTCATTCATCTAAGCTTCTGATCGTGAATATGGCTAACGTGAATGGATTTATTGTTGTCTACAAAGGTTTACAAAAGCATTCTACAGCTGTTATATTGATCTCTGTAATAGATTCGGAGAATATATGCAAAAGCATCACAATGTCAAAATATTCTCCGTAATTTCCATGCTAGCTGTATTTAGGAAATAATGAGGTGGAACATTATATTGACATTCAAGTTGTCCTGACCTTTTCTTAAGTATTTAATACCAATCTAGATTGGCGGTCGTTCCTTCTGCATTAGCTTGATTGCGATGGCGCTATTTTCACTACCAGGAACACTCTTACATCTTTTCAATTGAAGATAGAATGTGCTAAGAAGAAATGGAAATGTGGCTATGGAAATGCTCTCGAGGCTCACCTGGAAGTTCTGGAAGAGATCAAGGATCAGAGAGATCGCATAGCAACTAGCTAAAAATGGAAAAACGGAACGAACAAGTTTTTAAGACATACTTAGGGAATACCGGTTTTGGGAATAAAATAAGGGGACGTCAAGGAGGAAAACGAGATATAAATGAAGAGAATAGCACAAAATAGGGGCCAGTGATCGAAACGATAGCACATAACCGTTATAAGTTGGTTGAATATGTGAAGATGGTCAGACTGAGAAATGAACCTCTCTCAGACATATAGATCAAAGAAGTTCAGTGTTATACTTTGCTTTTTGCAAAACGTGTATAAATTAAAAAGGAAAAAGCAACAATGATGTAAAATACGAAATTACGTTCCACGTTATGAACAAGACATCCCACAGACTGCAGCTAAATTACTCCTTTAGACGTATTCCATTATTGGTCACCTAGAACTGTGACAATTCCCTCTGGCAGACACTCCATCCACTTCCATTTTTCATCGTATGAATAAGTGCACAAGTCGATATTTTGGATTCCACTTTAGATGCCTCACATAATTGTTTGTTATGGTCTTTATTATGAGAGACACTTCCAAATATTTATTTAACTTATTTAATTGTCGTCAGATTTCTTCAGTGCTATTCGCAAGATTGAAGACTAGACGATTTATTATTATCTCAAATGAAGCTAATTTCATCTTGGTATAAAGTTTAATTACCCATTCTATCAAACCTTATAACTTCATTGAGCAGAAACAGCAATGTATTTGTGTCATTCGTATTTGAGATCAGGTTTGAAGGCTGCCTTTGAGTTCCAAATTTAAATACTAGGTAAGTTATATGGTTGATGTGCTGTATTTATGGAGTGATATAAGTGGAAAATTAAGTACATTCTATCAATATTTAAACTTACAATATTATAAAATCTGTTGACAACTGCCTGTAATACAGATATTAACACAGATAATCACTCCTAAGGTACTTAGTAATCACATGCGGAGAGGGTAATTAAATAGTATATCATGTATTGTATGTGTATCTCGAACTTAAGACAGAGTCCGGCCCCGGTAGCTGAGTGGTCAGCGAGACAGAATGTCAATCCTAAGGGCCCGGTTTCGATTCCCGGGTGGGTCGGAGATTTTCTGCGCTCAGGGACTGGGTGTTGTGTTGTCCTTATCATCATCATTTTATCCACATCGACGCGCAAGTCGCCGAAGTGGTGTCAAATCGAAAGACTTGCAGCCGGCGAACGGTCTATCCGACGGGAGACCCAAGTCACTTGAGACAGAGAGAGGTACCCTAAGGAAGATTATTATAGAAAATGGGGGCAGCTGGCTCTTCGTTTAACCAGTTTCAATAAAGCTATACATGAACGAATTTCATAAATTTTGCAGTTTAATAGCATTTACCTGCATTTGAATATTTATGATACTAAAAGATAAAACAAATAATGTTCTGTCTGAAAACCTTACATCGATCATACAGAAGCTTACTATTGTGAGTATAATTATTAGTATAATTTTCGTGACTTACTATCTAAAAATCTTACATCGATCATATGGAAGTTTTTTTAATACTTTTCATCCATACTATTGTAATTTGTTACAATTAGAATTGTTCTTTATGTACCTTGGTATCCAAACATGTAGTATTACAAATATTGTAGTGGGGGATGTTGCAAATAAATCAAAGGAAATGAGATGAATAACAAAAGCTGCCAATACTGTAGTTCATGCGTACACCAAGTAACCATAAAGTCACAAAGATACGATTTTTATTGCATGGGCATTGCCTTATAACGATTTTGTTTTCAGGAGGTATCTTTCAAACAGTTAGTAAAACTCGTCACTTTCAGTGGGGGCTATAGCTCTGACGTGAGTGATAACGGTGAACAAAAATAAATGCGTAAAGTACACCACTGTTGTACGCTAGTAAACACAAAACAGTCAGTAGTGATAAGACAGGTGCGCTGTTCCTTAATTTGGCAAAAGTTAAAATAATAATTTAAAATTTCGCAGTTATAGGCCTTCGTTTTATACTAACCGTAACACAAGTAAGATACTATCCAACAGCAGGAACCATATAACTTTCAGCACTTAGTGGTGTAATAATATCAACTGCAACTAATGTGGTAAAGCAGATATTAGCCGCACAGACATGTGACAGTTGCGTTGTCAGGACATGACGTAAGGGTCGAGACGAACGAAAACCGATTCAGCCTTTGCGGAATGTGTTCTAAGAGAGAATCATCCATGTTCTTTGTGACTTTCTGTTAGGTTAGTGCAAAAGTAGACAGTGCTTTTGTTTTGCATCTTGGTATTCCAGTTGCTACTGGTATAATTATCGATTGTAATTTTTTATTTATAGTTCACTTTTCGTATTTGAGTTAACATATTGTTATTTTATTATTTGGAGATAATGAGTGGAGCTGTGCACACACGAAAATAGAGTGCCAGTTGGAGAAGCCGGAACATAAGAGTTTAGACTTTCTTGGTGAATCTCAGTTATGAAGTTTTCGCGGGTTTTCAGCCGAGTCAAGGAGTTTTTCTGCAGCAACGTTTCAAAAAGTATTCTGTTTGATATCTTCAGGTGACTTCGCCTGAAGATGACAAGTAGAAAACTTGTCGAAACATTGCTGCATAATGACACCTTGACCCGACTGATAACCCGAGAAGACTTCGAAATCGGAACATTTCCAACATATTCTTCTGAGTTCAATAGAATGGTGATAGCAGCCGAGTCAGCCAGAAATATTTGCATCGTGTATGGGGATAATGCCACTGGACAGAGCACGACAATAAAACAGGTTTCTCGTTCCAAATAGGATCGTATTGAAATTAGTGACTCTCCACTTTCAGGAATATCTTCTGGGTTTGATGAAGATCGTTTAAGCGCACTAATCCACCATCACCCACGTCAGTGTGCTCGAGAACTCGAAAATGTATAGCGCTGTGATAATTCCACCAAAGTGTGACATTTGTATGCAACGAGGAAGGTTAAAAATGCGGTGTATAGGCACCGCATGCTCTGAGCCAAAATCACAAAAATCAGCGGGTTGTCATACGTGCATCTCTGCTTGCTCGTCATCGGTTGGATGGTGAACCTAACCCGATTTTTCCTACCCTGTATCGTTACTGGTGACCAGAAATTGTATATTTCTGTTAACGTAAGGAAAATAAAGGAATCGTTGAGCCCAAACAAAGCAGCAACTCCCGGTACAGTATCCTGCATGCTTCCACAAAAGAGAACGCTATGCATCTCGTGGAACAGCGACGGTATGGTGTTGTACGAATTGCTTCTCCGAGGTGTAACCATCTTTGCTGACATCTGTTGTCAACAACTGAGACTTCTTGCAGAAGCAGTACAAGAACAACGATAAGAAAGACTGAGTGATGCTGCTTCACGGTAACATACGCCGGCAGTGTGCTAGGCACAGGACTTGGGTTAGGAAATTATTCCACACGCATCTTATTCACCTCATCTTGCACCCTCCGATTTTCACCTGTCCGCTCTCTATCGAACAGCGTTTAAGCAACGCCCTGCTAAGTCGTTATCGGATGTGGTCTGAAGTTAATGATGGTCATTCAGCACATTGATAGTAACATTTGCCAGAACAGTAAGGGACTGAAACAAATTTAACATTATATCATTCTCAGTCATAAATAGTAACCTGCAACACACTCTGTAGCCATAAAATATGTGCTTTCGACACCTGGTTGCTTAAAGAAATTTGTTGTTGTCGTCTCTGCTATCGTATCTGTCAGTATGAGCACTGAATTTTTGAGTGCCCTTTATGTACATAAGTGTACCCAATCTGTAGTAGCTCTACATATACGGCTGCAAGTGGGCTTCATCAGTCTGTCTTACCTTTGCACTTATCAGCCTTCTGGTTTGATGCAGCCAGCCACGAATTACTCTCCCGTGCCAACCTCTCCACCCCAGGGAAGTATATGCACTCTGCTGTCTTTCTAGCTAAGCGCCTACACGACAGCAACCCGCTACACACCTGTTGCCAAGCATCGGGCGTCTTACACTGCGGGCAGCTTCCACCTCCGCACGCTCGTAACTGAACAGCACTTGCCACACGTCTTAGTAAAATATAATCCAGCCGGCACATAAACAGGCTGTTCTGCTGCCTACAGAGCCTACGGCAGACGCCTAAGCGACGAGCATGCAGACAGTAGTGCACGCATTCACGACCGTGGTGCTGCTATCGCGGCACTATTTCATCTCCGTGTGTCGCGTATCAGCAAGTACGTCACAACGTATTTGTGCATCGTAACAATATTTATGTGGTCACACAACTAAGGAACGGCACTTAATATGGAGTTCTCTGGAATTTACGTCTACCACTACAGTGGTCTATTGATTAGAATTTCTCCTGCAAACTTCAGCGGCCTGCTCTCAGCTAGTCTACCATACCTCGGATCGTCGCCTTCGACGCTATGCGTAGCTGTCAGCAGTCGTCGTCATGCCACACCAAGACTTGGCCTTTGCCACAGCGGACCTCCAGGATTTTCATATTATTTCGCGTTGTGGCGTCCGTGCAATCAGAGGCAGTTAGGGCACTATTTGAGACATTAACTGTGACTGAGTCTTCCATGGCTGACACACACTGGTCTTAATGCTTCGCATCCACTTTAACACAGGGACGTGCCTGGAAACTATCCATGGTGCGTGTGTAACTGAGCTTCAAAGAAGGAGAAAATGAGGTTTGAAGTTGGTCTTCAATAAACTTGTCAGTCACAGTGGCCAAGGCACCAGTTCTGTCCACATCATCCAAATGTTGTTTGTAACAGCTGACGACAAGAATAAACGTATTTCACTGGCTCCAGCAGCACCATTCAATGTTTTGTCGCATCGATTGGCAATGAGGGTAAAATGCTCATGTTTTGGAACAGCATTGCTGACGGCAATCAATTTCATACCAGTTCCTGGCGGAAACTTCTTTTTGGTTTCACCACTGATTATAGTTTCGAGTTTCATCCCAGTTCCTGGCGACGGTTTAACTTTTTTCATCTCATACTAGTTGGCGACGGATTTTAAGCTACGTAAACACAATTATCGATAACTCTACGAATTTCACCATGATTTCATCCCTGTCTTCAGCGATACTTCCAAACGTTTTATCAAACTTAATTAGCAACGAGCTTTTTTGTGAAACTTTGTGATACTCGCCAGCCAGACAGGACCTGTCAGCTTTTCTTCCACAATGTGGTGCGTATCTTTCCAGTTTTATTTGCGGTATCAACATTGGCTTGGATGTAGTTACAGCAATTTATTTCCATTGCGTGGCACGCAGCAGAGAGTGTTACCATAGCTTCGAGGTGACCCAGCCACCTTTCACTAGGCTGCTCCATGGTCCATGTGCTCCAGATAGTAACGCTACCACCCACCTCTTCTTGCTTTGCAACAGTTCCGTAGTACATCCGTGCTCCATAGAGGGGTCTGTACTTCATCACTTATAGATCTTCCAGCCAAACCCATCAACGTGCTATCGTTGTCCGTACCATTTCACCTGACGTTCCTCGCCATCGTAAAGTGACCTGAACAGTCGAGCATCTTCCTGATCCCAAGGCGAAAGCTCATGTCTCTTTTTCTAGCACTTTTTTCATGTCCCACCGCGTTGGATGTGTCGTTACTGACGTGCTATGACTCCATGCTAGTCCATTCTCCTTGTCACACTCCCCACCCCAAGTGCTCCCCCATGCATATAAACCCTCTTGGCGCAATATTCCTACTCCTCAGCTGCTCCCACACACATATGCGCCCACTAGGTGCAACATGTATACAGAGTGTTCCAAAATTTTGGAAAAACCCTCATAAAAGCCGCTATACTGGATTCAAACTCGAAAATTTCCAGTAGTAATGTGTATCAGAGAGATGAGAATTTCACCAGAAAGACGATGACATTGTTATTTTGAACATAACTTTATTCACTCTCGATTTATAGCCAGTGATGTGTGGCAGCAGTGTAACTCTCGGCGGTGTGAGTATTTGGTACTGAAAGGTAGCAAATGGAGTATCAAACAGCGCAAAGTCCAAATATCATGATTGTAATGTTAATGTTCAAATGTTAGGTCACATGTACTCATGCTCACGTTTTAACCGTTGTTTCCTCATTTACGGGTTACGAAAATGACATTAACACAGGAAGAATTGATCGAAATCAGCTTGGCATCAGGAGAACGTAGCACATAGATCGTTGGTGAGGATTTCCACAGTCACCAACCGACCAGACAACCCATTCCTCACAGGGCAGTTGGCAAACGTTTGACCAAATTCTGGGCAACAGGTTCCGTCGCAGGTAAACTGAAAGTTCAAAATCTGCCACCGGTGAAGCAACAGCAACGCCTGTGCTGGCATCATATAGTGGGAGTCCGCAACGGAGCACTCGTTGTCTGTCGCAAGAATGTGGAGACAGCCGTATCTCAGTTCTGTGAATTTTATCGCAGCTCAAATGACTCCCATACAAAATTCACCAGCTCCAACACCTGAATGAGTATGACCCAGATTATCAGGTACAATTTACAGAATGCGTGACCAGCAACTGCAGATAAACGCTCGTTTTTCCTATCATGTACACTTCAGTGATGGAGCCAATTTCTTTATCTGTGGCGAGGTGAACAAGGAGAATCACAGATATTGGTCGACCACAAATCCTCACTGGACTGATGGATCTAAAACGATCGGCTCGCAAAAGGTGATGGTCTGGTGTGGTGTATGCTGTAAGCAATTGGTGGAACCGTTTTTTACTGAAGGTTCATTAACAGCCAACTGTTATCTGAGGTTGTTGGGTGAAGAGGTGTTTCCTTCGCTGTTAACGAAGAAGAGGACATTTCCGGAAATCCTTGATCACAATGGAGCCCCACCGCATTACGGGTGCAGTGTGCGGGCTTACCTGGATGTGCAGATTCCTCAGAAGTTGATTGACTATAGCGATGCCACCAGGTTCACCAGATTGAACTCCTTCGGATTTCTACCTGTGTGGCCACGTCAAAGCACTGGTTTACGTCGTGAAAGTACGGGATCTGGTTCATCTTAAGCAGCTCATTGTCAACGCGTGCCGTCAAATTCAGCCCGATCTGTTGGTCAAAGTTCATCAAGACTGAGTTTTTAGGATAGCATTAACACTCCGACATAATAGAAAACATTTCGAATGATTTCTGCGGCTGCTGATGTTCTCTCGGAGATATATAACGTCGGCTTGATGCCTTTTAGATATGTAACACTCACACTGCCGAACATATCACTGCCGCCACACATGACTGGCTATAACTCGAGAATGAATGAAGCTATATTCAAAATAACAACGACATCGATTTTCTGGTGAAATTCTCTGTCTCATACACTTTACCACATTCCCATAGGAAATTTTTGAGTTGAATCCAAGATGGCGGCTTTCAAGATGCCCGCTATGTTCGCGGCATAGGGCGTAGCGTATAATTTCCTCCTCCCCTCCCCTCTCCCTCCATTTTCATGTGTAGGGACATTGTTTACTGTTTGCTGCTCCGTTTGGATTGTATGATAGTCTTTCCGGCCTTTGTACCAACATGAACTTTTCAAATGCTCTTGCACCCAACTATGTCCACCAGGCGCAAATATCACGTGGCTTCAAGTACGTTGCACCGTATCCGTGGGCTGCGACCATATTTATGCTGGCAGACAGCCACGGAGCGTCACTTCACACTGAACTCTCCATTGACGTGATCTATTTTTAGAGTTGGAACCAGTGAAAAATTTTTAGGACGCGTAAACATACCTCATCTCCCTGGAATTCTGACTGGAGAAGCGTCTTACCGATTGGACAATTCGTTCCCTCCAACGATTTTCGGTTATGTGCATGGAGCTCAGGCAAGTTGAATTTTGTACAGTCGTAGAGGAGACACTGATGTGATCGGTAGTGAGTACGACGTACTGCTCTTGTAGTCAGATGGCGAATTTGGACGTGAGAGTTAGCTCAAATTATTGGAGTTAGTAACTTTCTGTAATCTTAATCATTTACGAAGATATATAACCTACATTTGACTTTACGACATGTTAAGCCAATTTCAAGTGTCACAACAGGAATAAATGAATACATAATAAAAATACAAATAGCTGATAAGTAGCACAAAAATGTAACTAAGGTATAGATTAAATTATTTGCTTTCTTATTTATACATTATAATTAATGTGACTTCGTCGTCAAAATATATCATCGGTTACATAAACCTGATGTTTCGTAGGTAACAGTGAGAACATTTTGGTGACATGTTAATTAGCTGGCGACTTTCATGACCTATGAACGGTATAAGGTTGTGAAATAAAACAGATGACCAAACCATAGTACATTTACTATATGTGTTAACGCTTATACAGTAAGAGGCTTATATTTTATCTTAAACACATAAATAATGTTGCATTACAGACTGTATATCTGAGTAATAGTGTGAACACTATGTACACTAGCTTCCTCTTTCTCCCCCTTTTCTTCTCCACCAACTTAGACTACACCATTACACGGCCCTTCACTCCCTCACCACCCACAACCCTCCAGCCCTTCTCTATCCCTTCCTTAGATTCATTTCTGTTAACTCGAATCTGCAATTTACCCTTTCCCTCTATGGCTCCGCCATTCTTTCTCTACTGTCATTCTGAATACTTGATCTTTCATGAGAACCTTTAAAGATATATAAAGATGGTTGTAACGTATAACGACGTTTATAACCATTTATTTTACATTATGCACCATGTACCAAACATATATTTTGCTAAGACGGTTGTAATGATGAACGAGGCAGAAGTACTAAGGAATGGCGAGATACACTTGAAGCTCCCTAAGGCTACAGATACAGCAATAAGGATTAGCTCAGTAGGCATTACAATTGACTAGGAAATGACTTCATTAAAAAGGGTAATCACACAAGTAGGAAAGATAATGTAGGTACAAAGAAGGTAACCATGGGTAACAGAAGACATACTTCAGGTAATAGACAAAAGAAAGAAGTACAAATATGTTCAGGGAAATTCAGGAATACAGAAGTACAAGTCGATGAGGAATGAAATAAGTAGAAAGTGCAGGGAAGCTAGGACGAAATGACTGCATGAAAAATGTGAAGAAATCCTAAAAGAAATGACTATTGGAAGACCTGACTCAGCATATAGCAAAGCCAAAAAACCTTCGGTGAAAATAGAAGCAAATGTGGTAACATTAAGAGTGCAACGGGAATTCCGCTGTTAAGTGCAGAGGAGAGAGCATATAAGTGGAAATAGTACAGTGAAGGCCTCTACGAGGGAAAAGATTCATCTGATGTGATAGAAGAAGAATTAGGAGTCGATTTAGAAGGGATAGGGGATTCAATAGTAGAATCAGAATTTAAGAGAGATTTGGAAGAGTTGAGACCAAATAAGGAATTTCTAAAATCATTGGGAGAAGTGGCAACAAAACGACTGCTCACGTTGGTGTGTAGAATGTATGAGACTGGCGACATAACATCTGATTATTGGAAAAAAAATCATCCACACAATTCCGATGACTGCAAGAACTGACAAGTGCGAAAATTATCGCACAATTAGCTTAACAATGGTTCAAATGGCTCTGAGCACTATGGGACTTAACTACTGTGGTCATCAGTCCCCTAGAACTTAGAACTACTTAAACCTAACTAACCTAAGGACATCACACACATCCATGCCCGAGGCAGGATTCGAACCTGTGACCGTAGCAGTCACGCGGTTCCGGACTGCGCGCCTAGAACCGCTAGACCACCGCGGCCGGCAATTAACTTAACAGCTCATGCGTCCAAGTTCAAGTTAGATCATTTTTGTGGTGAAAGTAAAGAAACAAACCATTTAATCTATGCATTGATTACATTTTTGTTCTACTTTTCTGCTATTTGTACTTTTATTATGTAGTCATTTATTCCAGTTGTTACACTTTGAACTGGTCTATTACCGAAACCTGTATCGTGTAATAAAGAATATTATACAGCCAAATGGCGTTGATATCTATCCGTAAGTTTCATAGGACTGTGGTTCCAAAGGAAAGAAAAATGATTAAAGTTATTTGTTGGAAACATTCCGGGAATATCACGAGTGTTAATTTTTCTATCCTTCAACTAAATTCTAACGGGGCCCGGCTTGCCCTTTCCTCGGCCATGATAGCAAGGTGTTTCCAATTCGTTTCGTATTTCTTTCTGCTGCTAGGGACAAGCCAGTTTTGTAAACTCAAGTTCTGATACAGAATGGTGAACTTTATCTTCGGTTGCTCTGTGAATGTTTGAGTCTTTGCGGGTGAGCATACAGAGGGCAGACTTATACGTGGGCTGTGATCGATAGAAATCGACTGACTATGTGCCGCTCCGAAATGTTTACACTCGTTGCCAACCTCAGGCACGTAATAGCACTGTGCACAGCGACAATAAGTAGCGGTTGTGAATGTAGTGTTGATGCGTCTTCGTTGTTATTCTTATTAATGATTGTTGATATTACTTATAAAATTGAGCTGGTCATTCTAGCGACTGTCCATGAACTTTCGTGTCCCTTCTGCGACGCATTAATCCGTTACATGTTCGTTTCTTTTATAAGATGCAAGCTGGCTGCCCTGGGAAAAGGAGGAGGGGCTTCTCTCAGCAGTCAAAAATGGTTCAAATGGCTCTGAGCACTATGGGACTTAACATCTGTGGTCATCAGTCCCCTAGAACTTAGAACTCCTTAAACCTAACTAACCTAAGGACATCACACAGATCCATGCCCGAGGCAGGATTCGAACTTGCGACAGAAGCGGTCACGCGGCTCCAGACTGAAGCGCCTAGAACCGCACGGCCACACCGGCCGGCCTCAGCAGTCAATATGCTTCGAGACGATCGCAAGCTTCCGCTTCCAACATCCTTTGCTCAGGAATCTAGTAAAAATGTGCGATTAACATGTGCGTCGATGTTGTGTACTTGACACAGCCCAATCCCTCCTGAATAATGACGATTATGATGATTAATGCAATTTGCTCATACGAATGCATTGCGTCAAGATTTTATACGTGTTACATGCTTTATGAAGTCCAAGATTACGCTCCACTTCCTGAATAAGAATTCTGTAAACGTCAATTTAGTTAGTTACAATTTTCCCTAACGTGCACATCACTGCTTCATCCCTCCTCATGTGATAACTAATATCATGCACCCTGTAAGAGAAAGATACTACGAAGCATTTAGTAGAGTTCAATCCCTGATCGGTATTTAGATTCCCGTCTTCTTGGCGATAGGACATAGAACTGACACCAATTACTATCTCTGGGACTTTAGTCGATTTGGAACTCATCGGGGGTTAGAGAGTATTATATCTATTCAATAGCAAGCTCCCGTATATGAAACTTCGTGTTATAGGACAAAAGATCGTCCCACCAAAATATCAACTTCCGATATTGAGAATGAGTCGAGCGCCGAGATCAATAGCTCGCGCCTGGCAAGTTTGGCATGCTCTTTGCCAGTCAGAGGGCCTTTGGAACTCCCTCTGGCGGAAGAGAAGAAGTGGATGGTCAGCATTGCTGGAGCACCGTTTTTCTGGTGTGAGCGTTGGCGGTTGGCGTTCTCTGTGCAGGACGGAGGGGCTGTTGACGTGCTGTGCTGGGCTAGCCTAGTCCTGTTCTGGCTGTACTTGTTCGTGCTGTACCCGGTTTCCTTCCGGAGAGTTTGTCGCAATTTGGCCAAGGCCATCGCTCTTGCCCCCATCCGCACCAGCTGACCGGAACACCTTCACCACAGGATTTTTCTGGGCACTGAATAAAACCCTTGTTCGGGTTCCTTGGTCGACGAAAGAGTCCTGTTCCGCTTCTTATGTTTATGTTGGTCATTTGCATGCTCTGGTGAGATTTGTCTCCTTTGCCTGCTATTGGTTGTGTCTGAAACCACCTGGTCCTGCCTTTCCTCCTGGTTTTTCGATTGTTTTATTTGTGCTGTCCTCCTTCATTCCCCATTCAACTTGATTTTGAAAAGGTATGTGGCACGTGCTCAACTCTGTCCCATCGATAAAGTGGCTTATGGCTAGAGCAAATGTATTTTAAAAAATATCTTGGGCTCCCAATTTAAGTAAAGTGCAAATTTCGTTTTGTTAATTCAATTTTAAGGCCTAGAGTTTTGTGCCCGATTCTAAGTCACATTTTATCACTATGTTGCTCTTAAGAAAAGGGATTCACTTTATTTAGCGACACTAATTAGTTTCTTGCTGCCAGTACATTTTTCGTCCTCATATACCACAACAATGTTTAGGAAAATTAAGTGGAATTTCTTATATGATGCTTTCCTCTGTTAACTTATATGTAAAACAGTGTTAAAAATATTCCCATGGGGACAGTTTATGTTCTGGAAGCTTCTGGTTTGATCATTAAGCTAATAAAGGTCCATTTGTATACCTTGTTTTATGGACAGTTACTTGAAGGCTACTTCTGCATTCATTAAGGTTGGGGTGATGTTTATCTATACTTGAGATACTAATAATTTTTATCCTTGGCCGGTAGCAATTCCGGGTTTAAGTGTGTACCTCGCTCAAACCTATTAACATTAAGCAGCACCGCGTGGCGAGTTAACATTCAGCGTCACTTTAATCTTAACTTAATATTTGTTGTTGGATTCCCTTTAGAGCCGAGACAAAGACTTAGGTTTTATTCCACCTGTTTACTGCTTAATCGAGCTATGCTGTATATGTTGTAGTGCGCTACCTACCCTCTCTCGGCTTCTTGTCTCCGGGGAACTGGGTCCCGTGATCTACGTCTGGGGTCTGTTGTTTCGTCTGCGGGTTTGTGCCCTGACCTGACGTGTGGCGGCGTTATTACTCTATTGTAAAATCTTAAACATGGCTGCGGAATAGTAATTGTGTAAATCTGAAGTAGATGGTCACGAAGTCAATGAAGTTAAGGAATTCTGCTACCTAGGCAGTAAAATAACCAATGACGGACGGAGCAAGGAGGACATCAAAAGCAGACTCGCTATGGCAAAAAATGCATTTCTGGCCAAGAGAATACTTATATCAAATACCGGCCTTAATTTGAAGAAGAAATTTCTGAGGATGTACGTCTGGAGTACAGCATTGTATGGTAGTGAAACATGGACTGTGGGAAAACCGGAACATAAGAGAATCGAAGCACTTGAGTTGTGGTGCTATAGACGAATATTGAAAATTAGGTGGACTGATAAGGTATGGAATGAGGAGGTTCTACGCAGAATCGGAGAGGAAAGGAATACGTGGAAAACACTGATAAGGAGAAGGGACAGGATGATAGGACATCTGCTAAGACATGAGGTAATGACTTCCATGGTACTAGAGGGAGCTGTAGAGGGCAAAAACTGTAGAGAAAGACAGAGATTGGAATACGTCAAGAAAATAATTGAGGACGTAGGTTGCAAGTGCTACTCTGAGATGAAGAGGTTAGCACAGGAAAGGAATTCGTGGCGGGCCGCATCAAACCAGTCAGTAGACTGATGACCAAAAAAAAAAAAAAAAAAAAGAAATCTGAAGAGGTTGAAAAATCAGTCAACCAGTTGCAAATAAAGATTTATTAGCCCTTGACCATGGCTTAATCTAATCTATTGTGCCATTATGTGATGTAATAAGGTCATTGCTTCTGAAGAAGATATTTTTACAAAAATCGAAAGGGTCAAGGGTTAATAAACATTTGTTTGCAGCTGTCTGGCTGAGGTTTCAACCTCTTACTCTATTGTAATTTTTAGGTTTTGGTGTGCTTTGGCACGACTTTCAATGTAAATTATTAATATTTAATGTTCCCGCAGCAGCAGCTGTTAAAATCAGCTATTACTGTTTTTTCGTCTTAAGCTTACTGCAATTTAATTAAAGAGAATTTTAGATTAGACCTGTTTCTCTTTTATTTATAAAGCATCTTCCGTGGTTATTCTGCAAATTGGATACAAGTGTTTGTATATTTTTGGTTATTTTAGATTTAACATAAACATCAATATATTTCAGTATAACATCATTTTATCTACAAATGCTATTAAACATTATGTTGGACAGATTTATCCCGGTTGAGATGTATTCTTTTAAACCTAATGAGAGGCCACTTGGAAATGCCTGACCAATCGTTCATAATCATTTGATGGCCATCTTTAATTAAATTGCAATAAAATTGAAATGGAAAACCAATTACAACTGATTTTAACAGCTGCTGTGGAAGATTTTCAGAATAACCACTAAAGATGCTTCATAAATAAAAGCGAAACGCATCTGTTGTAATATTCTTTTTAATTAAATTGCAATAATGTTAAGACGGAAAAACCAATAGTAACTTAAATTATTGTTGAATCAGAAATCGTTTTACCAGTAAAGAGTACTTGGCAACAAATGATGTTCAATAGTTTTCCCCAGCCCTTCCTCTAGGTCCTGTTGGTTGGCGTCCTAAGATACAAGCGCTTGTTGCCTATATCAGAGATGTTTTGGATAATCAAGAAACAGTGGGCGTCTTTTAACCTGTCTACGTAGCTGGCGTCTAATCGGAGCTCTTTTTGGTCGTCGTTTTTATTTTTCCTTCTTGGTTCCAGCGTATTTGTACATTACCCTTCTTTCTCTACAGTTTACACATATCTGACTGTGAATTTCGAACATCTGACACTATTTTACTTAATCGAACTCTTTTTCTTGGTGGAAAAATCCTGTGTAACCTAACAGACTTTCAGTTTTCTTTTCTACAGACTTAACGTTACAAAATACACAGAATTTTAGTAATTTATAGTCCAAACTTTGGCTGTAGATGAGAATATTCTCTTACGCGTATGATCAGTCGACTCACTTTCGACATCTCCATGTTTTAAAGCACACTGAAAAAGAAACTCCATCAGTTCCAACTAGAACTGAACTATTAATCAGTCTGGCAAATGATGGTGCTTTGCAAATGACTGAAATGTAGTTTCAGAGAGAAAACCACGTGTAAAGGACCGCGATGACGTTATTTAGCTGTCTATTGTTTGCAGCTCATCCGACGAAGTCAGCTGAAGTTCGTTACCTACCTGGGCGCGTGCTTTTGTGTGCTAAATGAAGCTGTTGCGAACGGAAACTAGAACGCCGCTTGAATTTAATTCCTGTCTCACTGATGTGCCGCTTTCCACCCCTCCTGCTCACAATCCGGGAAGCGTATTTGGCTGTCTGAAACTGAATGCATGTTAAAACATATAAATACACTGGTAAGTTTAATCATTGTTACGTGACTATTACTACACTCGTTACTACAGAACAAATTCTCCAAAATTCTTCATCTAATTTCCTTGCATGTACTTAAAAAAAATCCATTTCGAAGTCTGAGCAACCGAGCGAAGTGGCGCAGTTGTTAGCACACTGGACTCGCATTCGGGAAAACGACGGTTCTATCCCGCTTCCGGCCATCCTAATTTTGGTTTTCCGTGATTTCCCTAAATCGCTCCAGGCAAATGCCGGGATGGATCCTTTGAAAGGGCACGGCCGGCTTCCTTCTCCATCCGTCCGTAATCCGAAAGGCCGATGACCTCGCTGTTTGGTCTCCTCCCGCAAACAACCCAACGCAATCTCAGAGAGAAAGAGAGAGAGAGAGAGAGAAAGAGAGAAGTCTGAGCACAGGGGTTGTTCCCAATCGTAACTGACGAATAAGCGAAGGCCAGATAACTATGCATATTCGTAACAAACGTTTTAGAACATTCTTAAACATTCGTTCATCAACAGATACAAGGATTAAAAATATTAGTGCACGGTGGGGTAAGAAGTATGTGAAGAGCTGACTCAGTGTGTTACTTCAGTCTGCATGCAAAATAGAGTTAGAACTTACACTTTTCGATGTGACGTTATGTTATTATCCATATCTTTATATAGCAGGGACAAGAATTCTGCAGATGTGAAATAAAGCTAGAATAACTTTATGCATATTGAGATGATATGTTGGATGGTTACTGTGATTTTCAGATCTGTCATAGCTGAAATTGTTCTTCTGGAGTACCCGTTTTATTGCAGAACTATTAATTACAGTGAATAATATGATGCAATCACCTAGAAACTGACAAAATAAATATACCTTACACTGGTATGGTTCTCGCTTTAGCCATAGACTGTATACATCAGGCAATAGTGGAGGCCATAAAGTTAATTACTTCTGCTTATTACCTGTAAGAATAGTTTGTATTCCACTTCATCTTCTTACGTGAATTTCAAAAATAAGATTTGTCGTACGAATACACAATATTATTTGCCCATTCCACATCTGTGGTCTTACTTTTTTATCAACATATAACACACACGTCTGTCCGAAACAACTATTACTCTTAGAAAAACAGAAAATACAGGATTGCATAGATCACGAAGTCAGTTTATACTCATGCAGAAGATTTCAATCTTTTCACTTCTTATTAACTTTCAAAGTTTTTTGTATAAAAATACCATTTGAATCCGTCTGGACTTCCCCCTTTTCCCTTCTCTCTCTCTCTCTCTCTCTCTCTCTCTCTCTCTCACACACACACACACACACACACACACACACACACACACACAAACATACACACTTCTTTCTCAGAAAATATGTTCTAAGATACTTTCTGCTCCATCACACAGTGACAGAAATGGAAGGTGTTACACCATAAATGCAAATGCTTCTATTTTTAATTCTTCTAATTATCTATTCCGAGACATAGGACGGCTTGCTGCTATGAATAATCTGGCACTTTTCAGCCAGATACCAGGCGAGGTGGTAATGGAGCAAAAGAGATCCACGTTGGGAATATTTGGGAGAGATTTCAAGTTTCTTCATTTATCTTACAATCAAGGGAAACATTCTGTACACCTTGGGCGAAAATGAGGATATTGTTTGGAAACTGATTTTAATTGAATTCTGGAACGATGTATCCCAGACAGAAATACGAAAGCTAGTGTGCGTGAAAGTTTATTTGTTCATGAGCGTATAGACTGAGTTTCTCGGCAAGTGCATTTAACATCTGCTGTTACATTACGAAGTACCAGTCTGATATTGATCAAAACTAGGAGAGGGTCATCATGTAAGGTGTAATAAATAATTTAAAATTAATTCCATTTGGACTTACGGTCCACCATAGTTGTAATAAAGGCAGTGCTATGTTAGGAATCTTATGATACCACCGATATCGAAGTCTTTGTTTAAATAAAGAAAAATTCAAAAGAAAATTGTATCCATAAGAATCTAGTATTTCACGCCTTAATATTTATATTCGATATTTTTATAATAATGTGCGAAGTTTTAGTACACAATTTTGTAAATTAAGTTCTAGTAATTCTTCTAAATAGACCACGATGGAATTATCCGAATGGGATAGACATCGGTAGATGTGATTTACGTGTACAGACAAACAAACGATTACAATTTCATAAAAATTGGATGATTTATTCAAGAGAAAGAGCTTCACAAATTGAACAAGCCAAAAACGCGATGGTCCACCTTTGGCCTTTATGCAAGCAGTTATTCGGCTTGGCATTCACAGAGTTACTTCGTGTCATCCATTGGGACATAGGCCAAATTCTGTCCATTTAGCTCCCTGAGATTGCTGTAGGACCCTACCCATATTGTTCCAAAAGTTCTCGTTGGGAGACAGCTGGCGAGTGTGCTGGCCGAAGTAGACTTTGGCAAGTACGAAGACTATCAGTAGAAACACTCCCTCTGTGGGATCAGGCATTATCGTGCCGAAATGTAAGTCCAGGGCGGTTTCCCATGAAGGGAAACAAAAGGGGCGATGAATATCGTCGACGTATTGCTGTGCTCTAAGGGTGCCGATGACCATAACCAAAGGTCCAGACCTCAACCCTGGTTGCTGGGCCTTACGGCGGGTTGGAACCCCTCCACTGTCCCCGGCGTCTTCAGACACGTCTTCAGTCACGCCTTCAGTCTGGAATCTCACTGACTGGAGTATAATTGTCTTCCGTGATGAGTCCTGCTTCGAACTGATCCCCGATGACCAGTAAATCGTTCCACTGAATTGAAATTTGTGCATCTTTTCTCATAACCACAACTCGCGTCGCAGACCGGATATTTAAACTACCATATCTCTACAGTTACTTTGTTGTTAATTGCTGTTTCGACGGTACTGGGTGTTCGCCTCGAAAAGCTATGGCTTTCGTTTAATGTAGGGTCTAACAACTTGCTGATTCTGAGCGTGAGCACTAGCATCTGCTCAGGCTCTTGGTCGCGAGCAGAGCTGTTGCTGTGTCGTGGGGAGTCAACAAGATGCGAGCGCACCACGTGATGCGACAACACGGGAGAACTGTGACGTAGCGGGAGCGTCAGTTTTGACAGTGTTACCATCTAATAGTAGCAGCGGTAACTCAGCAAGGTCTTCGCAACTTTAATCTGCAGTGTTAAGAATTTCGTAGTTTCAAAATGCGACATTCTTAGCGTCATGGAAAACGTGTAGAAAATGAAAATTTCTTATGGAATTTACTGTTTTATCGTGTTGGGAAAAAATCCGGACTCGTAGCACAACTGAGTGCCAAAATAAAACTTTCAGTAGCCAATATGTGATGGTCTGCTGCTTGAACTAATTTGTCTGCAAGACGACAGGGAATATTAAGACACTATATATTTTTGCAATATTCTCCTCAGGATCGATTTTCTCCTTTACACAGCACTCAACACGACTCTCCACTGCACTTCCTGAGACTAAGGTGCGAGTATAGTGCACACTGCTCGCAGGTCTGTGGTTACCGTCTGTTCGCTAAGCATGCGTCCTCTGAAGCCCTCGTCTAATGCAATCAGTTTTGTAAATATTTGTTTTAGCCGATGTACTGCAAACTGGAAGTCTTCTCTACTGTCCTTTATTATTGCTTAATCATTTCCTGTTTTTTCTGATATTTTAGGATCTAAAATATTTTATCATTTCTGATAGGGATCGCCTGCACAGATAAGAATCAGTGGAGATACCTAATCAATAGATTTTGTTTTCTAGCAGAAAAACATTACATCCACCAGAATAATAAAAATTTTAGCAGCTTTGTAGCGGTATACATAAACACGTTTTTCCAATTACCTGTGGAACGCTACCTAAAGAAGATTATTAAACAAACGTTACCTGGTGCCTGCAGTACAACGCTGCCAATTTCAAATGGCTGCCATGAGTAAAATTACCATGTCGACCAGCGTAACAATATCTTTGGGAGATCAGTTTTTCTATATGAGTGCAAGTGTGGTTTTAAATATTCAGTTCGAGTCTGAGGGAAAAGAGCCGAAGAGCAGGAATGGAAGCGTGGCGCGATGGGAGCTAGAATGAATACTGAGTGAAAAGAGGTATAGACAATATTATTATTCTTACACTTGAGGCATTTAGTCAAGCCCACAATGCAAGTGTGGTGCACTTCCTCCCAGCCCTATAGAAGGGACGAGGTTCTCCTCACTCGGCTTCGGATAGGACACAGTCATATGGCGCATGGCTTCCTGCTCCGGCGAGAGGACCCTCCAGTTTGTGGTGCTTGTGGCGTCCAGGTTTATTTTCTGTCCAGCGACGCCCAGCTGACTTGCCGGCGGATCTGCCATCTCTTTTAGGAAATAGTCAAACGAATGTGGTTAAGTTTTAAATTTCTGTGACTTGTCCAAAAAGGAAAAGTGTATTGTAATTTATTGCGAAAACTAATGGAAGGAGGAGCTATGAACGAAACACGCAAGTAGTTTAGTTGCTCAAGAGTTTAATAACAGCTCACGCACGATAAGAGATAGTACTTGTCCGAAACTGTATTTGATTTAAGATTAAGTAAATTTCCTGGAAAATATTCCAGAATGACGATAACCAGATGAAACTAGTGTTCTAAAGACAATTATCGGGGCGAATGCGTACTGAAGTATTGTTGGGTTGAAACTATGTGACAAACAGCGATATTTCCTGGTCTAGCTCGTCGGCGAATGCTGGTCGTTAAATTGAACGGAAGCCCCGGTCTTCCGGTTTCCGCGGGACTGCGGCTGTTCTCCAGCCTGGAGTAATAGGGCGGGGCTCCTCTAATCGGGCTACAGTGAGATAGTCTGACCCGACAAGGTGCTTTTCAAAGAAGAGTGGTTTCCACCGCATGGCTTAATACGTCTGAGAAGAAACTACTGAAACTTGAAGAATACTAGGCGGTTTTTTGTTCTACTGATTTTTATTTGTATGAACTAGTTTTCGGCTTATTAGGCCATCTTCAGATATCTACTGGCTGTTGTTTACACGGAGCTTGTGTTCTTGCGAACCAAACATTCTGGACTAAGATAAAACACACTAACATACGATCTTTGGTTGTGGTATTGTCTTCGGAATTGTCAAACGGGACTTTTGACTTTTTGTTCTGTAAAACTGTTCTTTAACATAATAAATCACATTTTATGGTTTGTCAGTACCAACAGCGACGCTTTTTTTGGGGGTTACATTTTGTTATTAGAAAAATTGTTCGTTAATAAATACCAAATATTTCTGTGTTACAGCTGAGTTATAGTTAGGAATGTAAACACATAAGGCATATTACATTACATTGGGGAGTGAATTTGTTTACTATTGGGACACTTTGTGGTTAGTAGCAGGTTTACTGTATTGTGTAAAGTTTAAGAGTGGTGATGTGCTCAGTTGCAATTGGTCATTTAGAACCAGCTGGGGATTTAGGTCTATGTGTTTGTTAATTTCAAATGCTTCTAGTAGGCTGAGTTTTCTGCCTTTGTTGGCTATATGTAGCACTTCTGTGTGTCTTAGGTATTTGTGTCCTTCTTTGAGCACATGTTCAGCAAAGGTGGGGTCTGATTTATTTAATCTCCAGCTGCGTTCATGTTCAGTCAACCTTGTTGGTATGGCCCGGGCCGTTTGACCAATGTACATTTTATTGCAGTCAGTGCAAGTTATTTTGTAGACCCCATTGTTGCTTAGTTTATCAAATGGCTCTGAGCACTATGCGACTCAACTGCTGAGGTCATCAGTCGCCTAGAACTTAGAACTAATTAAACCTAACTAACCTAAGGACAGCACACAACACCCAGCCATCACGAGGCAGAGAAAATCCCTGACCCCGCCGGGAATCGAACCCGGGAACCCGGGCGTGGGAAGCGAGAACGCTACCGCACGACCACGAGATGCGCTTAGTTTATCAGTTTTGTCCTTGCTGTTGAATAGGAGATTAGCTGTAGTGCCTTTTACATAAAATGATGTTTTATAGGTTTGGGATTTCAGTGTTTTGGTTAGTTTGTCTGATAGCTTACCTAGATACAGGTTGGTTTCTGGTGTGGTTGTTATTGCAGAGGGGGCATAAATGTAGGGCAAGATTTACCTTCTTTGTTTCTTGTGCAGGATTTTGTCAACTAATTCAGGGCTATAGCAATTGTTATATGCAATACTACTACTTCTACTTCTGTTTGTAAATTTTGTTTTGGCATTGGTATGGATGTGAGGCGATGCGACATGGAATTGAAGGCTGCATGGTTGTGTGTAATTGGGCGTTGTGAACGTAAGGGTATTACTGTTTTTAGACATTAACATAGATATCACCACAAATACACATACTTTCCAAATTTACAGGAAGCCCACAACAACAGACACAGTAATGTAATAGTTGGTATTTATTAATGCACAATTTTTATAGTAACAAAATGTAACCCCCAAAAAAAACATCGCTGTTCTACTAACAACAATTTGTGTCCAGTCAACTGTTCACAACAAATACCAAAAGAATAACTGTAATTTTGTTATAATATGTATTTTAAATAATTCTGATTGTTGCCATTCATGGTATTGACAAACCATAAAATGTGATTTATTATGTTATAGAACTGTTTTACAGAACAAAAGGTCAAAAGACCCGTTTGACGATTCCAAAGACAATGCCACAACTAAAGATGATATTTAAGTGCGTTTTGTCTTAGTCCAGAATGTTTGTTTCGCAAGAACACAAGCTCCTTGTAAACAATAGCCAGTAGATATTTTAAGAGGGCCTGATAAGCGGAAAACTAGTTCATACAAAAGTCAGTAGAACAAAAAACCGCCTAAGTGTTATTCAACCCTCAATATGGAAATGTTCTATCAAGAAGCTACGGAAGAATCCATAGCTAAAAACTACTGAAAGTGTTAGCAGCCGCCGGCCGAAGTGGCCGAGCGGTTAAAGGCGCTACAGTCTGGAACCGCACGACCGCTACGGTCGCAGGTTCGAATCCTGCCTCGGGCATGGATGTGTGTGATGTCCTTAGGTTAGTTAGGTTTAAGTAGTTCTACGTTCTAGGGGACTTATGACCACAGCAGTTGAGTCCCATAGTGCTCAGAGCCATTTGAACCATTTGTTGGCAGCCAGTAGCCCCTACTGTAAACGTTAACATGAAATGTCCAATCGAAATACCTTCTTTCTCCTCTGGAGGCTGCTTGGCCTGGCCTAAAGGCCTGCACGTTAAAATCATTAACAGTTAGTGCAGTGTCTGTGTTTGATGGTGTCCGTATAGTTCAATGCAAATGTCCTTCAGAGATGCATGCATATCTTAAGGAACAGACACTGCTGACCATCTAGAGCCGTAATAAATTATGAAATGTGTCTGCAAATTACGAATACGATATTGCATGTGCTATATGGTTTACTACAGGCACATGAAAATTTGTGGCGGACTGGGACTCTACTCGGGTTTTCCACTTACCGTGAGCGGTCACCTTATCCATTCGTGAATGACATTTCAATCGAATTATACAAACACTGTCAAATACAGACTCTGCACTAACTATATTTCATGCCAAAGTGAGGCAAATTGATGAGAAGGAGATTGTCCTCCCTATGCGGGAAACACAGGGACGGTGGGTGATGGCTCTGAGCACTATGGGACTTAACATCTGTGGTCATCAGTCCACTAGAACTTAGAACTGCTTAAACCTAACTAACGTAAGGACATCACACACATCCATGATCGAGGCAGGATTCGAACCTGCGACCGTAGCGGTCACGCGGTTCCAGACTGAAGTGCCTAGAACCGCACGGCCACACCGGTCGGCACGGTGGGTGAGCGCTATAGGACGTATGCAAATTTGAACCGGTCCAGGAGACGTGCACGGATATCCGAAGTGGTTAAGGCGACTAATCGGGATAAGCGGAAAATCCTGTGTCTAGTCCCGGTCGGTTACAAATTTGTAAGCCGGCCTTTGTGGCCGAGCGGTTCTAGGCGCCTCAGTCCGGAACCGCGCTGCTGCTACGGTCGCAGGTTCGAATCCTGCCTCGGGCATGGATGTGGGTTATGTCCTTAGGTTAGTTAGGTTTAAGTAGTTCTAAGTCTAGGGGACTGATGACCCTAGATGTTAAGTCCCATAGAGCCATTAAACAAATCTGTGTGTGTTTGTCTTAAGCCACACAGATGATGTAGGGTCGCACTCCCAATTTGCGAATATATTTCACAATGGGAATAGTTTGTTGGAGTGGTTACGATCTGGGAAGTAGAGGAGTCAGTTGGTAGCCCTGGTGGGGTGCAGGTTGAGAGTTTCGAGCTCTCCTACGTGCCGGTGTGTATTTCGGAAGTCTGTAGTCAGGGATTGATAAAGTTGCTCTCTCTGTGCGAATAAGTTAGAAAATTTTCGGAAGAACTTTCCCGTGCACAAACGTGAGAATCGACTTAGTCAGATGCCTGTCTTCAATCTGGGTGTAGCTATTTAGTGAGATTACACAGACTGTGTAGGAAAATGTTACGTAACAGAACATGGAGAAACTATTTAGCTGGAGGTGTAGCTTAACCAACGTGACTGTTATCAGAACCTAATACTCTGCATTTTGCCACCCTGTACACTGAAAGATATAAACGGTATCATTCGATTAGCTATATGCACACTGCCACTGCTTTCAAACTTCACTTCTTCATCAGTACGTAACTTCTTCACCCCCAAGTACATAATTTCCGGTGGCCTTCTTTAAATTTTCAGCTGCTAAATGAGCATTCTAAAGTTTATACACGCAATACATTTTAAAGTTCCTGTTTCTTTGCTTCACTTTGTGCTTCAATGGACCTCAGCGTGTTTCGCTTGCCACGTGTGAAATGTGATTAGCAAGTGGTGCTTACCTTGGGAAAGCCGTGCTGCACATTTCCGGCACTGGAACTGCGTGGGGATGGCGGCGGAGCGGCGGCTGGAGCCTGCTCGCCCTCGGTGGAGCTGCCCGAGCCGCCGCGCGTGAAGCGCTTGGGCGACAGGCTCAGGTTGGCCACACTGCTCGTCACGTACTGCTGCAGCGAGTTGAAGAAGCTCATCCTGCCGATTGGTTGCTGCTCTCACCTAACTATGAGTCACGAGGCTTTATACCTTTTCGCACTGGGGTTGAACTGGAGAGCAGGTGTCACAAGTGTATAATACTTGATACACGATCAGGGAGTCAGGGATTTCTTTCTCTTCTTGAGAACTCAGGAGCTAGTCAAGTGGTTGAATGTCCAGTTCGCAGTTTTGCTTGGTATCTGTCTAAGGTCAGAGACAGTCTCTCTCTTGTTGAGATGGCGTAAATTTCTGATCAAGAAGCTCACTGATGTTCAGCTGGTAAGTATGGTTGATGTCCACTCTGTGGCTCGACAGTTACTCACTCGTTGGACTGGTGATTCAGTTGCTGGTAAGGAATCTCTGGGGAGCAGTCGACGATTCTCGTGTTCAACTGCCGGATCCTTTAACTGTCACGTACTGCTAACTACCAAGCACCTTTCCTGAGCAGCGTCTGGACAACTTCAGGAGCTGATATTTTACTTCAAAATACGAACTTGTCCTTCGCTGGCGACACTAATTTCAAAGTTGATGTGGTACTACACAAACCAAAGAGCACTTTTGTAAGATACTCTCTTCTTCAGCTGTAGAGACAGGCTTAAACTGTCTCAGATAATTTCTAGTTTGACGCGTATCAGATGCCTGCAGCCCAATATAAACATAAACTATTATTTTATGAGTGCAGTTTGTATGTAGATTGTCTAGTGCGATCCATACATATGCAAGCAATTCAAGAACCTGCTGCTAGCACCTGTTCTGATTTCCCAACCACAAGCAGATAAATTTCTTCTGAATATGATTACTCTGTTGGTACGTAGCAGGCGATACTTTGTAATTAATGGTATCTGTTAGTTCATTGGGGGAGATGGCCTGCTCAGCAGTTTCTAAACGAGCCTGTAGCTTCTCTTAAAAGTGACTCTATGCCTAGCAAGCAAACTCTCTTGTAGTGTACTGTGCACTTTCGACAGGAAAGTGGCGGCACTTGCTTCGCACTTCACTGCCTACGGCGACGCGGTTGTCTACTCTGAGGTGCGGGACGCGCGGCGCGATCTATGAGTCTACCTCTACTCGTGGCTACCTGCAAGCGACTCGGCGCGTTACATGCTACAACGACAGAGCGCTGGTGCGGATTTACATGACGCGTTCCGGCCGCGTGGTCCGGGAGCCGTGGGCGGATGGGGCGACTGCGATGGCGGCAGGGGTGCGTTGTCCTGCTGGAAGTAGCATGTCCGGCGGCGCGGCGGCTCCTGCCAGCATTAGAGCTTGGCCACCCCTGGTGATGTCTGCTCGCCTGCTAGCTGTTGCCGTGGTACCAGTGTCACAGGGTAGGCTACAGCTACTTGCACTCCAGCTGCCAATGGAGACGCAGCAGCTGTAACAGAAGAACAGTTGTGCCATTTTAGTTACATCTGTATGACGTTGAGTGGTATATTACGTAACATAAAAAGGAAAATATTTTTCTGTCAGCAGAGCAGCATTGGAGCTATATTAACGACCTACGTGAGTCAGCCCCAGTTGCAGGTTACCTATCCAATGGCTTCTGGGTGCAAAAGAAATTTGATTTCCAATATTTCAAATAATTATTCATTGAATTTAAAGATTTAAGATGTTATAATAATCTACTCATCAACACTAAATGTTTAATCCACCAATACAGGCATTACAGTTAGAAGCTGTATCCATGTCTTGAGGCAGCGTTAAGTCACGGCGAGTAAATTACACAGACCTTACTCATCCATTACTGGAGAATGAGAGCACTTAGCGATTTCCATCAAACTGTACACATAACGTTAAACCTTTACAATGGTTTTTCTCATTGACCCTTCCGACACAATGACAAAAGGAAAAACGTTTATCACTTATATGAGTTTCAGGAGGAAAGGTACATTCTTTGAGGGATGATAATACAATTACGGAAAAAAATCGCAACACTAAGCAGGAGTTGTGCGACATAAAGTAAAGTTGGTATGCGTCTTTCTACATCTAAGAGGTGGTTTCTGTTCACAATTCTGGCCAGACACACAAGAGTGGCTCTAGTGGCGCCATTATGAGGAAGTGTATCAGGTTTGCTTTAAATAAACCTGTAACGGTCATGAACGTTAGTTACCTTTGAGATTGGACTTGGTAAGTGAGTGTTAGTCAAGAAGGCTTTAAGGCCAAAACGACGCTATTATCTTGACTTCACTGAGTTTGAAGGAGGTTCGTGTAACAGGGCTACAAGAAGCTATATGTTTTTTCTGCGATATCGCAGAAAGACGTGGCAGGAATGTAGCCACAGCACATGATTGCTGGCAGCGGTGGTCACGAGAGTGCCCGGTGGCAAGGAGACGGGGCTCCGGAAGGCCACGTGGCACTACCGAGAGGAAAGATCCCGTGTTCGTCGTATGGTCTCTCGCGCATCAGTACTGCATCTGCAGCAGAAATCTGAATAGTAGTTGCCACCACAGGGACACTATGAACTGTCACAAGTCGGTTTCTTAAGGACAACCAGAGCCAGACTCCCTGAAACATCAAATCCACTGATCCTAAACCACCACCATTTGCGACTTCAAATGTGTCAAGAGAGAACTTATTCGACGGCAGAATGGACGTCTGTTGTGTTTTCTTATAAAAGCTGGTTGTGTCTCGGTGACAGTGATGGCCGTGTGTTCGTTAGAAGTATGAAACGTCCCCTTTGAACAATTATACAATACTGTGCTTAAACTGACACACAATATTTTTAGCGCAACGCAATCTGACTTTCAAAAATCCCTACAAAAGAATGGCCCTGACTAACATTAACCTATACCTTCCACAAATCACTTGCCTCACAAAAATCTTCGTTACTCAAGCTACAGCAATACAGCGAGCGCCACTACTGCCAGCTAAATAACAGATTCAAACTACGGAAGGCACTAACTACTGATAGGCATAGTTAGGAAATGAAACATTTTAATAGAGAACAAACTATGTATTTGCCTCAATAGTGTTCAAAAGTCATAATGTATATAGCAGTTCATTATATCCAGTATTACAAATTTCAAAACTCCGCCATCTCTCTCCTCACATACACCACTGCTGGCGGCTCACCTCCAACTGCGTAACGCTACGCGCTGTTCACATCCAGCTGCCGCTGCCCAACACTACAATGGCAGACAATGCAAACTAGCCACAGATTGAACACAGCACAGCCAGTGATTTTCATACAGAGCGCTACGTAACGTTGCCAATAAGAAAACATAAACAGCCTACTTACATAGCCCCCATGCTCCCCACAAAAAAATTTACAAATTGTTTTGGGCAGTGGCCAATACAGATTTAAAAAAAATTATCATAGTTACAATAACAAAGATATCAAATGCACACACTTATTGATACAATGTTGGTCAAAAGCTAAAATTTTCTCACAGTCCATAAAGACAGTCCTGATCATTCATCACAGTAAAATTGCAGTGTTTTTCTCAAAGTCTGAGCAGTAAAAGAAAATGCACACGGAAGTAGTGGATTTCCATGCAGTCTCTTGACATGCAGACAGGTAATGGGCCACAACAGAGCAAACCCACCGCAGAGTCATTCGAAGTTTTGAAGAATATTGGTAGGTAGGTCATCACAGAGCAGACCACTGTAGTCCTGGTAGAGAGTATGGTACTGGTGGGTCATCAAAGATGCAGACCCACTGTAGTCCTCTAGTCCTGTTGTGACTGTGCAGGTGCACAATCACCATTGAAGAGTCTTGCAGATAATATAGCAAGTCCATAACCACCACTTGTGCACTCACAAAGTTTTTGGAATTGTCCTTAGAATTAGCAATGCTGTTAACCAGTCCCTTGCTGAATTATCAACACATGTGCAAACACTAACAGTCCCTACTTCTCACATATTGTCCATATACTATGACCAACAGAAACGTGTGCAGTGAAATGTAACTTACAAGTTAATAATATGATGAACTGGTGTCAATTACAATTTTATAACATAAGAATACAATTACAGAGGTACAAAATACATCATTAAAAACATAATAATAAACATTTGTAGTAATACAGGCTTTACAAAATAATAGAAATAAACATATACATCAGTGTTACAGGAATTATGAGATAAGTAGATACATAAAAGATCAGAATAAGTTTTGAAACATCAACTTCACACATGAGCATTAAAACAAAACAGAATAAATAATGTCTAAACATCTTTACAAAGTAAATAACATATTTTTAATGCCAGTTATATTTGAGGATAACAGTATTCCTCATCATAGTGAATGTAGCTTAGTATTAGAAGAGAAAAAAAATTCTATGAAACAGTACACAGAGACAGGAAGAAAACAAATACACAAGGGTACACAAACAGATAGTGGGATAACACAAAAGGAAAGGACAGGGTTCGTTTTCAGTGTAACATTTGGTACTGCAGTCCAACCCAAAACTTCATTCCATATATCTTTTTTTTCTTATTTCAACATTTGTTTCCACCAAAAAAAATCCTATCCAAGCATGCTTTCTGTATTCTGTTCATATCCTCTTTCAAAAATAGTTTTTCTTCACTGTACACTACTTTTTTGGCCAAACCATTTTCTTATAGCTTCTCAATGCATTTCTTCCAATCTATCATAATTAGTTTCTTATACAGGGTGATTCAAAAAGAATACCACAACTTTAAAACATAATATAACCTTCTGTTATACATAATTACAAAGAGTATTTAAAAAGGTTTTTTTCACTCAAAAACAAGTTCAGAGATGTTCAATATGGCCGCCTCCAGACACACGAGCAATATCAACCCGATACTCCAACAAGTTCCACACTCTCTGTAGCATATCAGGCATAACAGTTTGGATAGCTGCTGTTATTTCTCGTTTCAAATCATCAATGGTGGCTGGGAGAGGTGGCCGAAACACCATATCCTTAACATACCCCCGTAAGAAAAAATCGCAGGGGGTAAGATCAGGGCTTCTTGGAGGCCAGTGATGAAGTGCTCTGTCACGGGCTGCCTGGCGGCCAATCCATCGCCTCGGGTAGTTGACGTTCAGGTTTCATAACTAACCTTTTTCGTAGGACTCTCCATACAGTTGACTGTGGAATTTGCAGCTCTCTGCTAGCTCTGCGGGTCGATTTTCCTGGGCTGCGAACAAATGCTTGCTGGATGCGTGCTACATTTTCATCACTCGTTCTCGGCCATCCAGAACTTTTCCCTTTGCACAAACACCCATTCTCTGCACACTGTTTATACCAACGTTTAATACACCACCTATCAGGAGGTTAAACACCATACTTCGTTGGAAATGCACGCTGAACAACTGTCGTCGATTCACTTCTGCCGTACTCAATAACACAAAAAGCTTTCTGTTGAGCGGTCGCCATCTTAGCATCAACTGACGCTGACGCCTAGTCAACAGCGCCTCAAGCGAACAAATGTACAACTAAATGAAACTTTATAGCTCCCTTAATTCGCCGACAGATAGTGCTTAGCTCTGCCTTTTGTCGTTGCAGAGTTTTAAATTCCTAAAGTTGTGGTATTCTTTTTGAATCACCCTGTATAGTCTACCCCCTCTTAAGCTAACTTAAATCTACTGAGCTCAGATGCTAAACTAAGGGACAAGGCAATGCAGCAGCACAAAACAATTAACACGAACAGCAATGACAAAAAAATTCAAATTGGCAAAGCAATTGCAATATTACAACTAATATAAGGCACTGTGCAGCAAATAAATAAATAAATAAATAAATAAATCCGTAGTAAAACTGGCTTAACAGCCTAATACAAAGTCAAATTCAGTAACACTATGCCTGGCAAACAGCAGCAGCAAATGCTATAACTTATATCTAATCATGACAAAGCTCAAGCACAAAAATTATTACAGTAAAAATGGCCATGTTTAATACCTATGTCACATCATAACACTAGAGTGATGCATCACAAAAACTTACGCTAGCAGATAAGTTACCAAATCGTAAAAAAATTATTTATGCAATTCCTGTGAAGGGAAATGTCTTTTTGTACTCCCTCATTTTTTTTTTTTTTGGAGTACATCCATTATAAACTTATTTTTTACTGGATCTGTAGGCATAAAATATGTATATTAGTACATCTATTAAATTTTATTTTAACCAATGCTGCAGTGCAGCTAGAAACTAGATACTAAACGAAATGAGAAAATATATATAGCCTATATAGAGCAATGCATGAAACGTCATTCACTGGGCAAATGTCGTCTCCAAAGGCAAAAGAATCTCTCAACTAGAAAGACAATAAATGTAAAATGTTTCTCATTATTTCATTAGGGATTTCAGTAAATATCATAAATTAAGAGCTCCACAGTTTAATCATATGTTTTCAAGTTTGAGTGTGTCGTATTTGCGATGCTTTCTACAAAGGAATGTCAATAGCGAGGCTGATGGCCTCCCCTTTTTTTTTCTACCTGTGCCTCTGAAAAGGCACACACTAATGGCTTTTTCTCCAGGCATCTGACACAGCTGGGTGCCCATGACGCATTACGTGCAGGTGGTCACTTAACTTTCTTACAGAAATATTTACGACAGCAGTTTCCGCTACAGTGACAGTCTCATAAACAAAATTTCATGGGTCGAGAATTTGCGTTGCAAATGTGTAGAAACAAAATCTTATGAATATAACAGTGTCCAAAACATTTTCGCCGGCATTGTGATACATTCACGCATTTACACACATTAGATAACTCTTAAAGTACGATTCTTGGTTTCCAACATCCTTTTTCACAAGTCAGTCCCTAACCACTATTCATTACTCCTTATTACACATATATATATTCCTCAACATGTCAATCTTGCGACGACACTTCAATATTTCATCATAATAAATACATAGCATAATCAAATTCCTCATATAGCATCAGCTTATTGATCATAAACATACCTCAACAGCATAACACACATCATCGTCATCGTAAAAATAACATCATAACACCTCAGTCAACTCACAAAATCGTCGTAGCTTCCTCCAATAATTAAAAAAATTCTCTGCTCATGTCAAAAGTGTCATCTGCCTCAAACGTACTTCAAAAATCGTGATCCCATATCAAATGTATCATTCAAAGTTCTCATAATATCACAATGGGTCTGAAAAAATACGAACAGTTCACAAAGTACAGACGAAATACAATTTCATAAGTGTGAAGTTACCCAACTGTGTAATTGCGTAAACATGTGCCACTGATGTAGTGAAAAAAGTTTATCTCTCAGCTAAATGATCAGATAGCTGTGTAATTTGTGTGTTAGAGAAATATGGTACCGATGTGTAAAGTTGTATAAGCAAATACCATATTAGCTAGGGCTCCTTGTGCTTGCCAAACACATGGTACACGAAGTAGGCGTGTACCCCCTGAGGATTAATGTAATTATGCCGTCAGGTGTTACAGATTACAGCAATGGAATGAAATGTATCACGGAAAACCTTTGTATCATTGTACTTCAAAAATCTTGAAAAATAAATGGTTCAAGTACAAAATTAATCACTCAAACACGTGCCCTGTAGCGCTAAATGTGCGTTTTGTTGTAAGATAATTCTGTGGAAGTGTCGTAGTTATCGTCCTCTGTAAGCAAAGTTCTGCTGAAGTCGATGTACTTACCTCGTAATAAACGAAGTGAATTGCTTTGCGTATAGATATCTTAGTTATTACGCTTATTGCCGTGATGAAGGAAGTACTGTGCTGTAACGTATTGTTGTGCTACAGAAAAGGCTGTCTCATTATAGCTATACCACAAAAGTTACTACTAAAACATGTTTTACTTTCCAGAATAATTCAGAAAAACTGTGCAGATACAAAACAGATACACCGCAAAAGCAACGTTGTAAATTGTCGCTCATTAGTAGCGTCGTGATAAAATCGTGTAGTTGTCACATAAACTAACCACTGTGTCATCTGGTATCTCACAGAAAGTACTTTAAATCCAGAATGTATCTTCAAGTAAACCAAAATGTAGCATTAAAATCTCATTAGCAGTACCAGTATATGTCCTAAGTATGTGAGCCTGATAGTCGTTACGTAATGGAGCAATTAACAAGCAAGAATGTACAAATACAACACTGTGTCGTCTGTTCACTATAACAATGCATTCGTAATTTCTATTTAAAAATGTTCCCTAGGTTCTAGACTGGATATTTAACTTCAAACATTGTTGCATGTTAACAATTTCTTAAGTCTGAGAAAGCATACTAGAAATGTGAAGTGAAAAGTTTTATGGCAAAGACAAAGTTAAAAAGCAGATTATCTTTCAATAAACGGTTTTACATGTGAAATGTGGTGTAAACCTTTACTCTTCCTAGTACGCAGAGTTTCAACTTCAACGCAATTATCATGTGGTATACGTCGGATTCTGTAAGGTCCATTGTAAACTAGAAAGAATTTGTGACTCAAGTGTTTCTTCTTATGTGATAATGAATGAGCTTTAATGAGAACTTTCTGACCAATATATAATTTTTTTTTGCATTTGCTTTGTCGTGTAGTTTTCTCCTTTTGTCTACCGCAGATTTTATATTTTTGATAGCTAAATCAATTATGTCTTTGTGTCGAAGTTTACGTGTATTCGGAAAAGGTACGGCTAGCAAAAGCAATGGTTTTCTGAACAGTAGTGTCAAATGGTTCAAATGGCTCTGAGCACTATGCGACTTAACTTCTGAGGTTATCAGTCGCCTAGAATTTAGAACTAATTAAACCTAACTAACCTAAGGACATCACACACATCCATGCCCGAGGCAGGATTCGAACCTGCGACCGTAGCGGTCACGCAGTTTCAGACTGAAGCGCCTTTAACCGCACGGCCACACCGGCCGGCAACAGTAGTGTCATTTTCTATGGCTTCTTGAAATAAGTGGGCACCAAGACCGACTTTAGAAGAATCCGTGCTAAGGCAAAAATCTTGTGAGAGATCTGGATGAGCTAGTATTGGCGCGTTAAGTAGCGATTCTTTCAAAGAATTGAATTCCAACTGTGCTCGTTCGTCCCAATTCCAAATAGTATTTTTTCCAGTGAGAGAACAAAGTTTTGGTGTAACTAGAATTTGATAATGCAGAAAACGACGGTAAAAATTTACGAGACCTAGAAAACTGCGGAGTTGTCTTTTTGTGGATGGAACTGGAATGGCTCTGACTGCTTCTAACTTTTCAGGATCCGGCTGAATGCCTTCAGAAGAAATAATATGTCCCAAAAACCTCACCTTTATTCTACCGAATTCAGACTTTTCCAAGTTAACTGTAATTCCAGATTCTGCAAAAATACGTAACAAACTGTTGAGGATGCGATTATGTTGTTCCCATGAGGCTTCTGCTATTAGAATATCATCCACATATAAGGTGATGCGACGTTTTAAGAACTCAGGTAATATGGAATTTAGCCCGCGAATGAATGCTGCCGAAGAAATGTTCAAACCAAAAGGAAGTTTCCGAAATTGATAGCAAACGCCGACACAAAGAAAAGCTGTGTATTTTCTACATTCTGGATGAAGTTCGATCTGATAAAAGCTGGATCTGAGATCAATGGAAGACAACACTTTGACACCATTAAAATTTTGAAGAAGTTCTTCCATCGTCTGCGGCCTGTCTGTTTCAGGAATGATCTTAGGTTAGTTAAGTTTAAGTAGTTCTAAGTTTTAGGGGACTGATGACCTCAGAAGTTAGGGGACTGATGACCTCAGAAGTTAAGTCCCATAGTGCTCAGAGACATTTGAACCATACCTCTGCTAGAATCCAGCACACTCTGCAGAGTGCCGACATACACTCCTGGAAATTGAAATAAGAACACCGTGAATTCATTGTCCCAGGAAGGGGAAACTTTATTGACACATTCCTGGGGTCAGATACATCACATGATCACACTGACAGAATCACAGGCACATAGACACAGGCAACAGAGCATGCACAATGTCGGCACTAGTACAGTGTATATCCACCTTTCGCAGCAATGCAGGCTGCTATTCTCCCATGGAGACGATCGTAGAGATGCTGGATGTAGTCCTGTGGAACGGCTTGCCATGCCATTTCCACCTGGCGCCTCAGTTGGACCAGCATTAGTGCTGGACGTGCAGACCGCGTGAGACGACGCTTCATCCAGTCCCAAACATGCTCAATGGGGGACAGATCCGGAGATCTTGCTGGCCAGGGTAGTTGACTTACACCTTCTAGAGCACGTTGGGTGGCACGGGATACATGCGGACGTGCATTGTCCTGTTGGAACAGCAAGTTCCCTTGCCGGTCTAGGAATGGTAGAACGATGGGTTCGATGACGGTTTGGATGTACCGTGCACTATTCAGTGTCCCCTCGACGATCGCCAGTGGTGTACGGCCAGTGTAGGAGATCGCTCCCCACACCATGATGCCGGGTGTTGGCCCGGTGTGCCTCGGTCGTATGCAGTCCTGATTGTGGCGCTCACCTGCACGGCGCCAAACACGCATACGACCATCATTGGCACCAAGGCAGAAGCGACTCTCATCGCTGAAGACGACACGTCTCCATTCGTCCCTCCATTCACGCCTGTCGCGACACCACTGGAGGCGGGCTGCACGATGTTGGGGCGTGAGCGGAAGACGGCCTAACGGTGTGCGGGACCGTAGCCCAGCTTCATGGAGACGGTTGCGAATGGTCCTCGCCGATACCCCAGGAGCAACAGTGTCCCTAATTTGCTGGGAAGTGGCGGTGCGGTCCCCTACGGCACTGCGTAGGATCCTACGGTCTTGGCGTGCATCCGTGCGTCGCTGCGGTCCGGTCCCAGGTCGACGGGCACGTGCACCTTCCGCCGACCACTGGCGACAACATTGATGTACTGTGGAGACCTCACGCCCCACGTGTTGAGCAATTCGGCGGTACGTCCACCCGGCCTCCCGCATGCCCACTATACGCCCTCGCTCAAAGTCCGTCAACTGCACATACGGTTCACGTCCACGCTGTCGCGGCATGCTACCAGTGTTAAAGACTGCGATGGAGCTCCGTATGCCACGGAAAACTGGCTGACACTGACGGCGGCGGTGCACAAATGCTGCGCAGCTAGCGCCATTCGACGGCCAACACCGCGGTTCCTGGTGTGTCCGCTGTGCCGTGCGTGTGATCATTGCTTGTACAGCCCTCTCGCAGTGTCCGGAGCAAGTATGGTGGGTCTGACACACCGGTGTCAATGTGTTCTTTTCCATTTCCAGGTGTGTATTTGTCCTGCTCGATCACCACATCTGTCTCCAGTCGAGCACATATGGAACTTCATCGGAAGACAACTCCATAGTCATCCAGAACCACCATTAATTGTTCTGGTATTGACTGACCACTTTCAACAGGCATGGAACTCTATCCCACAAACTAACATCCGCCACCTGTACAACTTAATGCACGCACGTTTGCACTCTTGCATGCAACATTCTGTCGGTGACACCGGTTATTAATGCACCAGTATTTCCCATTTTCAGTGGATTACCTCGCGATTACATTAACCTGTCATCGTTCAATGTTACAATTACCTAGATAAATGAATTCCAGAATGTCATTACTGTACGTTAACTAATTTTTGGTGTAGCTATATTTTACGTCAATATAGTTATTGATTTAGTTTGAAATATTTAAAATGTTGTCATAATCTGCTCATTAAGAGTAAAGGCTTAAAGCAGTAAGACAAGTATTACAGTTAGAAACTGTGTATAATTATGTGATTCACAAGATACTGGACAATTACAGCACTTCGCGACAATCATCAAGCTGTACACACAATTTTTCAAACCCTTACCAAACTTTTTTCGTTGACCCCTCCCAAAGAAATATAAAAGGAAAAAGGTATGTCACTTATATTTTCGCTGCTCATGCACTAATACTCCAGCTTCAGTATCCAAATATACCACTGAGTAAGCTTACAAAATTATATCATCGAACGATACACATTTCAGGAGATGCGACGTCGTAAACATTGCGATGCGTGAGAAAGTAGCTTTAGCTTAAAATGGAGCGCAATTTACCCAGACTGTACACATCAAGCGTTCTATAATGAGAGCACGTAGTTACTTCCAACAATCGCGAAACATAGTTTCAAACCATCTGAAACGTTTTCTCGTTTACGTGCTTAACTTCTAATTATTAAAGCATTGACTTATTTGGATATTAACCAGACATTTGAAGCAGTTCTGCAACTAGGAGTCGATGTTTCAAAGAATCGTGGTTTACTGGTAGGCCAGATAAGAAAACTTCAGGACAGAGTTCGTATGTTATTACCATCTTTCTCACTGAAAGAAATCATGAGAATCTTTTAGAGCTTTCAGCTTTCATGGTTATAGTAGGTGCAAAACAGCTCTCGTGTCACACGCTACTGGCCACAAAAATCGCAACACACGCGTAACAAATAACGAAATTTTACTATTTGTGCTTATTGATTACAATGGGAAAAATGATTATACATGACGCAATCACATTACTGTGACCGTCACCTGCGCTCGACATCAACGTACAGTAACTACTCAAAGACAGCAGGTGTCAGCACTAGCAACTGAGGTTATGTAAAGCGCGTCAGGAGAATGCGGAAAACAATGCAGTCATTGTCGTAAACTGGACGATTTACCTGACGTTCAAAAGGGCGTGATCATTGGCTCTTGCACCAATGGTGGAAGCATTTTCGAAACGGATAAGTTAAACTGTTTACGTGCTGCCGTGGTTAAAGTATACCGTGAATGAGCCCGAGAGACTACCAACAGAGTCTCCTCAACTACTTGCTGCGTATGGGCCTCTGTATCGGGTGCCTGATTCACGCACACGTGATAACTGCTTCATTGGCGCCAAGGGCTGGAATTTACACGGCAGTATTGCAGCCGGGCGTCCAATGATTGTTGACAGGTGGCCTTTTCAGATGAATCACATTTTGTGCTCCATTGGACACATGGTCGCTGGCATACACGGTCCTGCAACAATCATCGGAAGGATCCAGGCCTGAGGTGGGAGCTTTGTGGTATGAGAAAACTATTCACTGCATTCTCTGAATGATTTCGACATTTTGGGAGGGACAAGTATCAACAAAAGTATAATCTGTGGTTGGGGCCATCTCCATGCGCCATATAGTTCGCTCATTCCTCAGCGTCGTGGCATCTACCAGCAGGACTAATCCCACAGTGTACATACACAGTTCGAAGAGCAACAGTAAGAATTTATAGTACTTCACTAACACCAAACACCCCCAATCGACAATCTGTGGAACAACTTTGATTGAGCTATCCGCGCCATGGATGTTCAACCGAGAATTCTATCACAAACTAGCACGGCACTGGAATTGGCAGGGCTCCACATGCCTGTCGGTAACTTCCAGAACCTTACTGACTCCCCTGCTGCGCGTCCGCGCTGCACAGGGTCGTAATGAAGACTTTTGACCGGCAGTATAATTAGTGTGAATGGTCCGCATATTTACACGTATTTCGGACTATACAAAGAGCAAAATTCAGTAAGCGGGCTTCTACCTCTAGCGGGAACAGTGGCCTTAACTCAGCTGAAAAATAAAGAATGGAAGTGAGCTTGGGTGACTTGTATATCAATACTAATTGCTTCAATTCTATGCCATAGTTTATCGATGGTAGCAAATGGTACGCGCCCGGGTAGCAGGTATTAATGCGACCACATGCACGACGGGGAGGTTTGCCGACCCCAGATCGGATCCACTTGGTGGATTAACAAGGAGTGTTCCGTGTGCCCGCTAGCCAGGATGTGGTTTTTAGGCTGTTTCCCCACAACTCACTAGGTGAATACCGGGCTGGCTCCCACGAATTTAATCTTTTCACAAACTGTCGACACTGCTTCTGTCCCAGGGGGTAAGTAGAAGACTGATGACCTTAACTGTTTGGTATTCTTAAGAATTTACTCAGCATCATCATCCATACCTGAGGCACCAGCCTGTTTTCATTCCACGACAAAATTATTTCAGCAGATATGACAACTGAAGAACGTACTTTCCAGCGTAACAGTCGAAAAGTCTGACTATCAAGATACGTCGGGACAGCAGAGTCGGTTTTGTGTTATCTTGTTGAAAGATAATTCACGGAGACCATCCAGATAGACTACCACCACCGGCTTTAACACCTCAGAGGCCTAACTGCTACTGTTCAAGCAGAAGATGAGACAGCACCTCAGACCAATATGCCTGTTGCTTCGCCCATATAACAGTAACGATTGTAATCTGTCAACATTAGTTCTCTTCACAACTTCCACATAGATACGCCCATCGTGAGGCCTTGCGCAGAAGGGAATTGATCTGAAACGACGACAAGTTGCCATTCGTCTGTCCAGCTTTGCCGCTGGGTGCACCAAAGTCCGTGAGCTACCGCTTCAACAAAACAGTCGGTGTGTACGTACCCTACAAGAACGAACCGCATTTTTCCTGCATTTTCCATACACCAGGAGCATTTCGGCTTTTTTTTTTTGTATTGGTAAATCCCATATACACTCACGATCTACTGCCTGGACTGTCACACACGAACTGACTAGCAAGTCGCAATGCAGTCAAGGAAAACACAAGTACACTGTAACAAAACATAACGACGTAGGTTGAATGGGACAAGCAAGTGTCGTTGTGGAAAATTTTCAGAATACGATATCTCATAAACGACTCGCACTACACTCGTGCAACAAAAAATGGTTCAAATGGCTCTGAGCGCTATGGGACCTAACATCTGAGGTCATCAGTCCCCTACAACTTAGAACTACTTCAACCTAACTAACCTAAGGACATCACACTCATCCATTCCCGAAGCAGGATTCGAACTTGCGACCGTAGCAGCAGCGTGGTACCGCTTGTCCACAGCGGCCGGCTATCAAGAGCACTTTGCATTTCCAAAACCTTAGCGATGCAAGTTTTAGGTGATTCACCCCGTAGTTTATAATTACCTCTAATTATCCTACCCCTATTTTCGATGGCATTTGGAGTGTAGTTTGCATGTTTCATCATACTTCGGTCATTCTACATTTATATATGCTTTTTTCCGGTACGTATTTGGTTTGGAAGTTATGAAGGTACACTGTGTCCCAAAAGGAATGGTCAATATTCAGGGATGTGACTGGAACGATAATTCGATGCAAGAAAGTCTAATAAACATGGGCTGCAAAATGTATACCTCAAGAGCTACGGGAACTTCTTCATCTTCGATTAAAACAAACCTCGTCTACTGTTAGCTCTTTTATTGGCATATTTTGAGAGTTGGTAATACGTAAAAAAAAGCAAGGAAAAAAGGTCCAGTAAAAGTACGCTCTCAAATGAGTACTTCAAGCGCTTTAATTATTTGTTTAGTGGATGAGATGTGTTTCACAGTAGTGAAAAGTCCAGGTACTCATAGCTCTTAAATTACGCATTTTAATTCCAAAGTTTACTAGCCTTTTTTGCTTCAAATGATCATTGCTGTCTATCCTTGAATAACGTACATTCCTCCTGTGACACCTTGTATACATATCTATGTTCGGATGTTATCATGACTGAGTAACCAATGCATTGGTAGCTTTTATGTTAAAATCTACGACTGGCCCGGTGCTATAATCGAAGCGAAAGTTGTTTCTTTAATAATTATTGGATGGAAACTTGAAATTTGGAGAGAGTGGAAGGAATATCTTAAGAACGGACTTTTCTAAATTCTATCCCCAAAGGGTAAAAATATGTCAGAATTAGGGCAATTTTGAAGTCAGAATTACGAAAATTGGCGTTTGGTTTCTCAGTAACAAATAAAAAAATTGTGTATTTCATGATTTCTGGAAATTCATTCCATAAGTGAGTGAATTTCTTTTTCAACATAAATCGATGTTACAGAAGTACCAGAGCACTTTTAAAGCTACATCTGTGAATAGTGGTATTTGGCTTCTCAGTTGTAGATAAAGAGAATACAGTTTTGGGTGGTTTTGGTAATTCAAACCCTAAGGGGACAAAGTAGAGGACGAAAAGTTTTATGAAAACATTTGATTGTGAAAAGATTTTTAAAACTCAACCCACTAAAATTTGTATTTGGTTTCTCGATTGGAAATATGAAAATCCGTGTTTCAGTGTTTTTGGAAATTCAGCCCCTAAGGGGGTGAAATAGGTGATGAAGGTTGTAACGTAAGTATTTCATTATGATAGAATCTTCCAAATTAAATCTATGAAAACTTGGATTTGAGTTCCGAGTTGAAAATTAAAAAAAAAAGTGTGTTTCAATGCTTTTGGAAATTCAATCCTTAAAGGTGGAAAATAGGGGATGAACATTTTTATGAAAATATTTATTTACAGTAAAACATTTTATAGCTGAATCTAAGAAAACTGATATTTGACTTATCAGTTATAACTAGAGAAATACGTGTTAGGGATGAAAATTGGTATAGAAATATCACCATAAGAACTCAAAAGGAAAGATTAACTACAGGCACCGAGTCCAGTTACCAAAATCACTCTCTGGATAAAAGTACACACATCAAAAATAGTTTTGAATCAACTCGATTCCGAGAGTTCCGGAACCTGTACAGAAAATTGGAATAGAGATCAACATAAACATCTTTTCCGCCCTTATTATTGCTAATGAAAACCATGCATTGCATGTTGTACCACCATACAGCGAGACTTTCAGAGGTGGTGGTCCAGATTGCTGTACACACTGCTACCTCTAATACCCACTAGCATGCCTGTATTCGTACCATGCCCGTATTCGTCGTGGCATACTATCCACAAGTCCATCAAGGCACTGTTGGTCCAGATTGTCCCACTCCTTAGCGGCGATTCGACGTAGATCCCTCAGAGCGATTGGTGGGTCACGTCGTCCATAAACAGCCGTATCCAATCCATCCCAAGCATGTGCGATAGGGTTCATATCTGGAGAATATGCTGCCCGCACTAGTGGAGCGATGTCATTATCCTGCAGGAAGTCATTCAAGGTGTGCACGATGCGGGCGGGAACTGTCGTCCATGAGGACGAATGCCTCGCCTATATGCTGTTCCTGTCTCTCCGCATCTCCTCTACGTCTGAGCAACATCGGTTTGGTTCACTCCGAGACGCCTGGACACTACCCTTGTTGAGAGATTTTTCTGGCAGAAAATAACAATGCGGACGCGATCGAACAGCGGTATTGACCGTCTGGGCATGGTTGAACTACAGACAACACGAGGCGTGTTCCTCCTTCCTGGTGGAATGACTGGAGCTGGTCGGCTGTCGGACCCTCTCTGTCTAATAGGCGCTGCTCTTGCATGATTGTTTACATTTTTGGGGGGCTTAATGACTGAACAGTCAAAGGGACTGCGTCTGTGATACAATATATCCACATTCAACGTCTATCATCAGGAGTTCTGGGAACCGAGGTGATGCGAAACTTTTTCTGATGTGTGTATATTCAGAAAAGACCATGCTTTAATGGCTTTGATTAGTGTGAAAAGTTTAGCCGTTGCAGTTTGTAAACTAAATCATAGAAAGCTATTTACCAGTCACCACAACGAATCAGCTTTGATAGAACTGCACAGAAAAAGGTACAGCTACTTAACACGTTATTTGTTATAGACTCACTACGCGACGTCCTGATAACTAATCAGGGAAGCTTTGTCTAACCCGCACTTACAAAATATTGATTTTATTCCGACCATTGAAAATGACTTTCGTGGTACACAAAAGTAAGCGAAAACTGAAACGGATGAAGTGTGCTAGAATAATGTTACATTATTTTGTGGTAGTTCTCGATAATTACGTAAGTAATCCCTGTTCATGTAAATTAGACAAGGATTATTCTGTTGTAAGGCAACTGACGGTATGGTGGAATCTCTAGGGAAACAAGCCCATGCTAGTGTGGCGAGTAAAATATTGATTTCGCTTCCAGTCGCTCTGTCAAGGACAGTCCAAGAGAGCGGCAGAGCGTGTGCTGTGAGCCGCTATCAAAGAGATTACGCCATATACTTAAGTAAAACTTCAATGTTTTAATATCAGTACGGAAGACGGTGAAAATGTTAAACACTGTGAGTCTCAAAATGCCAATGGTTAGTTGGTACTTCAAAAATCCACTTTTTGTAAAATTCTAAGAGGCATACAGTATTAAAGCTAGAAACTTCTAATTTTTTTATCATTGTAGAGTTTACAGGAAGCTAAAATCTTATTTTTTGAATTATTAAACATTTTTCGGAATATTATACGTGCATAATATTAACGTTACCGAGTTTAGCTTCTGGATTTGGATTCAGTTTATCATAAAAACACATGATGGAAATTTCCAGGAAGATACCTCATCACATTTTTTGTAGCATTAAGGAGAAACCAAAATTTTGTACTCGTATTCTGTAAAACGAGTTAGATTAAGAAACCTTTTTTATTAAGCTATAAAGCCAAGATGACAGCACTATATTCATGATAAGTGATACTGATGATGTGTCAAGTTTCAAGATAATATTGTAAAGCTTCACGACACAGAAGATAAAAGCAGAGGCAGTTTAGAGGCCGCCATTTGCCGTCGGTTACATTTGTAAAATTCTGTAGTTCAAAGTTAAGAGCTATCTGGCTAAGAATTTAACAGAACATAAATAGAGAACAGAATCACGTACAGGAAAGTTGGGAGCGTTATTAGTCTTGAACTAGCAACGTTATGAATAATTTTCTACTCATAAAGGATGCTGGCTGGATGCTGCTGTGAGTGCTAGAAGCAGTTTCGAAGCAATCGTTCCCTTAGATGCCTGGGCTGAGCATATATAAATAACGAGGTGTCTGCACGTAAGAGGGTATTCGATGGTTGTCACTCAAACGGAAATGTGATACGCTCTAGTGTGAAGCTGTTCACGTCCACATATGCCTTGCTTGGCGCTAATAAAAGCTGAAATTATTGTGTTTCGGTTGAACAACATCTCGTACAACTTGTGAAACTGCCTAAAAGAGAACATATTCGAATTAAGAAAATATCTGGAATCCCCGCAGTTGGTAACCATGTTCTGCTTTGTGTGCCGCCCGCTATATTATACACTGACAGAAAAAAGTCGCAACACCAAGAAATGATTAATGTAGAGTATTGAAATTTCGGGAATGCATTTGTGTAGTTAAAATATTTAAGTGATTAACACTGCCAGATCACAGTTAAAGCAAGAGCGAGATAAGCCACTGCATATACACTACTGGCCATTAAAATTGCTACACCAAGAAGCAATGCAGATGATAAACGGGTATTCATTGGACAAATATATTGTACTAGAACTGACATGTGATTACATTTTCACCCAATTTGGGTGCATAGATCCTGAGAAATCAGTACCCAGAACAACCACCTCTGGCCGTAATAACGGCCATGATACGCCTGGGCATTGAGTCAAACAGAGCTTGGATGGCGTGTACAGGTACAGCTGCCCATACAGCTTCAACACGATACCACAATTCATCAAGAGTAGTGACAGGCGTATTGTGACGAGCCAGTTGCTCGGCCACCATTGACCAGACGTTTTCAGTTGGTGAGATATCTGGAGAATGTGGTGGCCAGGGCGGGAGTCGAACATTTTCTGTATCCAGAAAGGCCCGTACAGGACCTGCAACTTGCGGTCGTGCATTATCCTGCTGAAATGTAGGGTTTCGCAGGGATCCAATGAAGAATAGAGCCACGGGTCGTAACACATCTGAAATGTATCGTCCACTGTTGAAAGTGCCGTCAATGCGAACAACAGGTGACCGAGATGTGTAACCAATGGAACCCCATACCATCACGCAGGGTGATACGCCAATATGGCGATGGGGAATGCACGCTTCCAATGCGATTTCACCGCGATGTCGCCAAACACGGATGCGACCATCATGATGCTGTAAACAGAACCCGGATTATTCCGAAAAAATGACGTTTAGCCATTCGTGCACTCAGGTTCGTCGTTGAGTACACCATCGCAGTCGCTCCTGTCTGTGATGCAACATCAAGGGTAACCGCAGCCATGGTCTCCGAGCTGATAGTCCATGCTGCTGCAAACGTCGTTGAAATGTTCGTGCAGATGGATGTTGTCCTGCAAACGTCCCCATCTGTTGACTCTGGGATCGAGACGTGGCTGCACTATCCGTTACAGCCATGCGACTAAGATGCCTGTCATCTCGACTGCTAGTGATACGAGGCCGTTGGGATCCAGCACGGCGTTCCGTATTACCCTCCTGAACCCACCGATTCCACATTCTGCTAACAGTCATTGGATCTCGACTGACGCCTGCAGCAATGTCGCGATACGATAAACCGCAATCGCGATAGGCTACAATCCGACCTTTTCAAAGTCGGAAACGTGATGGTACACATTTCCCCTCCTTACACGAGGCATCACAACAACGTTTCACCAGGCAACGACGGTCAACTGCTGTTTGTGTAAGAGCAATCGGTTGGAAACTTTCCTCGTGTCAGCACGTTGTAGGTGTCACCACCGGCGCTAGCCTTGCGTGAATGCTCTGAAAAGCTACTCATTTGCATATCACAGCATCTTCTTCCTGTCGGTTAAATTTCGCGTCTGTAGCACGTCATCTTCGTGGTGTAGCAACTTTAATGGCCATTAGTGTATGAAATGCTGGTACATAAATAACCGATGTCATCTACAGAAGAGTGCAAAAGTGCGTGCAATATGTTGTGCAGGTGGTGGATGTTAGTGTGTGGGATAGAGTTCCATGCCTGTTGAGCGTGGTTAGTCAGTACAGGAACAGTTAATGCTGGTTCTGGATGACTATGGAGTTGTCGCCCGATGAAGTCCCATATGTGCTCGATTGGAGACAGCTCTGGTGATCGAGCAGCCAAGGCCGTACAGATGTCGACACTCTGTAGAGCATGTTGGATTCGAAAAGCGGTACCAGATTGCCGTTCAGATTTGCAGTCAACGTGCGTGGTGTAACTACGACAGTGCTCCTGGTATACAAAATCGCTTCCCAAGCCATAACTGCAGGTGTAGTTCCAGTGTGTTAACCAGGCCCACTGGTTGGTTGAGGGCGCTCAACCAACCTCCTCCTAACCACAACACGGCCATCACTTCCAGTGAGGAAGATCTTCCAATGAGCTCTCGCTTGACACCACTGAAGTCGGAAGTGGTCGTGTTTTGGGCTCAGTGGAATGCATGGTACAAAACTTCTATCTGGGCGTTTGTAACATTTAGTTGTATCACTGTCGTGCCAACTGCTGCACAGATTCTTGCTGTGGAGACATTGGGACACACCGATGCCGTACGCGGAACTCTATTATCTTACCTCTCGGTAGTGCCGCGTTATTCTCCAGAGCCCAGTCTATCTTTCGACCGTACATCCTCGCGACCCCCATTCCCAGCTATCACGTACTGTGGCTACTCTCCTGCCAAGTTCTTCTGGAATGTCGCAGAAGGAACATCCACCTTCTTGTAGTTTCATTACATAACATAGCGTAAACTGAGTGAGGTGTTGACGAAGACGCCTTCGTCACCTTACAGGCATTCTTGACTAACATCAACTCACCACGCCGTTTCTCAAAGGTACCTAAAGCTAACGACCGTTACAGCGTGCATTTAAAGCAAACATGATTAGCATCCTCATTTACTAACACCACTCCTAAGCGAATGGCGCAAAACTGGAATAGACATAACATTTCGAAGTAGAAACGGACCTACCAACTTTCGTTCATGTCGCAAATTCCTTCTTGGTGCTACGATATTTTTCCATCCGTGTAGAAAATTCTATGACAAGTGTCCGAGATTACTCTCCTTTTCTAAGCGCTAGCAACTACCTACATGTAAAAGGAAACAGACTGCAGAAGTCGTCTCTCAATTGTTTCGAGTGCTGTATACGCTAGACAAGCTTCAACGATTTCCATACTTATTCTTGTGCAAGTGAATGCTTATCATAATATAATGTTTCGTTAAACGACAGTAGACTGACTCCTTTGCATTATTCTTTGAGAATTAGAACTTTTTATTTCAGTTAAGGCGAGCTGAGAAGAGGACTTGTGGAACGAATACTACGTACAGTACGTTCTCCGTCGCTTTCTAGCTATCCACACAAATAGTTTTCAAGCCGCTAGTAGATGGCTGTAGTATCTAAAAATCGCACAAGGCTACCAAAATTTTCAGTTTACAAAATCACAGAGCAAGCAAACAACTCTAAGATTTTACCTGCTGCCACACGAAGCCACATGTACATGGGACTGTGCGCAAAGTCAGGAAGATGCCTGTTTTGCAATCCTTAGCTACCGCAGATTCTACAACGCGTCTCTAGCATATTTCAAACTCAAGTCGATAAAGCGAAATTCCGTCAATAATTGTTAATAATAATGACACAAATAGTAATAACCATTAGTCTCAACACCTTTAACGCAAAACTTCACTGTCCTTTAACATTTAACGACGAAGTAATTATTAATGCGGTTATCGACATCGGCACAAGTTTTTATAAGGCAGAACCAATGTTGTTATAGATATCCACAGCCACATCCACGCAGACCTCTGCAAGTTGGTGTGACATAAGAAAACGAAGACATTCGGAAACATTTAGCTAGGATAGTAGAATGTCACTTATGGGTTTCCGAAAATGAAACAGTCTTGTTTACGGCACTTAAATGTGGTAACGGCAGAATGTTTGGAAGAAATGCAACTTAAGTCAAATCCTGTTATTGATCGAGGTAGGCTGTATTTATGGTTTGTCCGCCGTATGTACTTTGTACGGGCAATGTGAACCACACAGCAGATGTAATGGTGCAAGCCGAATCTTACATACAGGCATTTTCTCTCGGTCTATTCGTAAGTATGAAACGAACTTCGTGATCAGAAGAGATTAAGAGATGGATTAAATTAGATAAGAGGGCCATTCGGAAGTAAGGAACGATCGGTCGCGGAATTGGAACAACAGTGAAAAATCAAAAGTGTTTTATTTGCAACCGTTAGCTACAACTTCCAGCTACTTCTCTACAGAGTCGCCATTTCGCCTTCGAATCTGCTGTAGCGTTATACTAACTTTCCAATACACTCGTCATAGAAGGCAGCCGCCTGTGCTTTCCGACAATTTTCTACGTCGGACTACAGCTAGTTGTCTGTGCCAAAATGTTGATTTCATCGCCGGCGGTTCATTTCAGCAGAGATGAAAATCAGAAGGAGCCAAGTATGGTGGGTGATGAAAAGCGTGCCCACTGCCCCTGCAGTATGTGGCCGAGGATTGTCATGAAGAAGTAAATGCATGATGTTACGCAGGGTTGCGTGAAATCAGGCGAAACCTCTCGGCAGGCACCAGTACTTCGTGGGAGACACTACTTTCTAGGCGTCTGTTTCCGCTCACTGTGCGCTCAGAACTGAGAAGAGCGACGTGACCCTATCTACGGGGATACTAGAGACACTTCCCAACACATCTGCGGAAAGCTTCATCGAATTTTCGCTTCCTTACTTTTCGAATATTCCTTGTACCTTCACAAACAGGGTTGTTCCCACAGGCTCGCCCCCACTAACTCTTCGCGACGGGAACAGAAAAGGTGGTAAGTGACAGTGGTAAAAAGGTACCCTCTGCCACACACCACAAGCTGGAATGTGGAATATTGATGTAGATATAGATGTAGGAGTAGAAAGGAAACATGGAGTTGGGAATGAAATCAGCATCTCCTGTGCAGTTCACGAGTGATTTAGTGAAACCACGCGTACCTTGAGGGTGGATGGCGGCTTGACTTGAATCCTGATACTGGTACTGGTGCGGTGAACTGTACAGTGGCATGCAGTGTGTTTTACTTTTCCAATCAACGATTTCAACGAACAAAATGTTTTATGGGTTGCAAAAGTTGCCTGCGATAAGCAGCCACAATCTCGGCGCACATGGAACCCACAACCGCTCTGCGGCGAGCCACAGCTATTCCGGTTTTGCTGCTGTATTTTTAATTATCTGCTCATAACATGCGTGCTTAACTCGAGTGTCATAACTACCGCAGCGCGCTCTCCCCAACTGGCTGCAGCCTATCACGGTTGCCATATTCGCCGGTCGCGCGGCAGTGTCCATCCCCTAGGCACGCCGCCACTGCAGCGCAGTACGTCGGTAAATCGGCGTTTGTTGTTCTTTTGTGGCGGCCCGCGGTCTGCTAAATGAGCATCGATCGCGGCCAGCGTTTGTGTGGCGGGCTCCTGGCGGCGGTCATCGCCGACGCCACATTACGGTCGGCTTTCAGCGCCCCAGGGTGTGCGCCGCTCTTTGTTGTGGATGCTGAATAGCGCGCCGCTGCGCCCGCTCTTGTTTCATGCACTATTCGCACATTTAACGTCCCAGCTTATAAACTGCACACTAGTTACGGCGGAGAGAGATTATCTTTAAGGACAGCCCATAACGTTAGCACTAAAATTTTCTGGTACAGGATCATTAACACGTGCTTTGAGTAAAGAAAAAAGGTCATGATGTAAGTTTATGGGTACTGACCAAGAGATTAGGTGGTTCACAAGTTGTCTGCGTGCATTACGCTCCTTGCTGCTGTGCGTGATGGAAATTTTTACCCATAACGGTCCAATTATTTGTCTGATATACTCCAATATCTGTCTTCCATACAAATTTCTCTCTTACGTCTTCCTCTGTTACTCTGTTACACTGACGGAAAGAAAGCAAAACCAAGAAGGAAACGTGCGGCATATAGGAAAGTTGGTAGTTGTGTTTCATCATCTGAAAGATGATGTCTATTCAGATTTCACACCAGTCGTATGAGGATGCAAATCATTTTTGCTTTAAATGCATACTGTAACGGTCGTGAGCGTTAGTTACCCTCGTGATGGGATATGGTGAGTTGATATTAGTGAAAAAGGTCTTTAAGGCTACAAAGACTCCGTTATCTTGACCTCACTGTGTTTGAAAGGGGTCGCGTAATAGAATTACAACAAGCTGGATGTTTCTTTTGAGATACTGCATGAAACTTGATAGCAACGTAGCCATTGTACATGATTACTGGCAGCGTTTGTCGATAGAATGTGCGGGCGTAAGAAGACAGGGCTTTGGACGGAAACGTGGCGCTACCGAGAGGTAAGACCATCGCGTATGGCGTATGGATCTGGCGCACCGTGCTGCGACTGCAGCAGTAATTTGAGCGGCAATTTGAGCCACAGCGACGCATGGAACAGTTTAAAATCAGTTACTTCAAGGGCAGCCCCGAGCCAGACACCCTGTACTGTGTATTCCGGTGACCCCAAACCACCGCCATTTGCGACTTTTGTTGTGTAAAGCTTGGTTGTCTCACGCACACTGACTGCAAATTCGTACGTCTGGTTATCCGACCTCATGAACAGACAGAGTTACACAATTGTCTTACAGTTTCCTTAGTGATATGTTTTTCGAAAACATTCGAAGAAGTGATGTACCCAAGAATAAAAGTAATGTACCTAAGAATAATCTCATACTTAAGTGGAAACAATTTACTTAGCATATCACGGTTTGCATTGCAGAAGGTCTGCTCGACTGATAATGCTAGATATACATTCACACATAAAATGGTACCAACCTTAAGCAATGAAACAACGCTAGTTGATATTATTTGTGATTTTTCCAAGACGTTTGACTGTGTAGAGTATTTCATTCTCTTGGAACATGGAATTCATGACTTTACACAGCTGTTCTCAATCATACTTAAGGAACAAAATGCAGAATGGTATTTTCGAAAGACATAAAATGGTTCTCAGAAAATGGACTCCGTCTTAATTATGAAAAAAAAACATTATATTCAGTTCTGTACAGAGTTATACAAACAATTGATGTAACACATGAACAGGACTCAGTAAATAGGGAAGAATGCTCCAAATCCTTGAGTGTACATATTGACAAGAACTTTACGTGAAAGAACCATATTGCTGGGCTTCTATGACATGGAATAACCTTCTGGGGTAACTCATCACTTAGAAAGTACTGACTGCACAAAATCTGTCAGTAATAATAATATGTGGTTTTCACCCACCGATGTCTTTAGGTACCTCTCGAATTAGCTAACTATTTTAACTGCGCCATCACAATACATATCTTTGCTTATGAAATCCGTCGTAAATAATCCATCACAGTTTGAGAAAAACAATACATACAACACTACAGGAAAAAATGACCTATATAAATCACTAATAAAAAGTCAGTGGCTCAGAACAGAGTTCAATATGCAGAAACAAAAATATTCGGTCATTTTCCCAATGACATAAAATACGTGACAGGAAGGAAAGCAAGTTTTAAATAAAACTTAAAATAATTTCCTCTGGAAAACTCTTATTTTTCCATTGAGGAGTTTCTACTTAAAAATGGTAACCAGTGAAAAAAAGTCCTTGTTTTTAAGTGTTGTTGCATGAATAGGATAAAAAAAGATAATGCGTTCATTAATGTTAATACTAATCATGTATACGTAACCTGTAAACTGACTCATTCCACATCGTTGCGATAAAAGAATCGTTCAAATAATCTATGGAATACGTAACGAACTCTCTTGGTGAGGTTGGTTCAGATGGCTCTGAACACTATGGGACTTAACTTCTGAGGTCATCAGTCGCCTAGAACTTAGAACTAACTAAACCTACTAACGTAAAGACATCACACACATCCATGCCCGTCGCAGGATTCGAACCTGCGACCGCAGCGGTCGCTCCGCTCCAGACTCTAGCGCCTAGAACCGCACGGCCACTACGCGAAATTAATCTTGGTGAGGAATGCTTTCTTTACTGTGCTAATAATTTTTCCTTGTCTCATTGCTTCATCCACCATGGAGTAATTTTGTGTCCTAGGTAGCAGAAATCTGAACTTGAAAGTCACTATCTCACTATTCTCCATATTCAGAGGTATAATTTATTGTTGCTTTTTCACCCAAGACATCGAGCTTGTGAGACAACAGGAAGCTATCAGCAGAAGCAGCCATTGACGGAAGCATGTACATTGTTAATGCTTGTGAGATGTTTATGGTGGCTCTCTTTCAAATAGTACTTTTCTGGAGTTCTGCAGGAAGCTTGTTTATCCAATATTAAATCTTGCAGTGGACATTTGGGGAAAAGAATGTCTGGAAGCACTTACTGGGGACAGAATGCTGGACCCAAGTATTTCTCCCACTGTGTACAGACAATGCATTCGGTCGAAGAGGCGAGAAAACAACATACCTGAACCTGTCTGTTAGGCGCCTCTTGCCACAGCTGGGGCTGAGGGCCTGAGAGAAATCTACGTCACCCAGTCAACGCATTGTAACAGCTTCGCATACACCCTCTGTAAATACGCATGGTGACCGTAAAAGTTGGCGAGTTTCCATGGTCGCCGTGGACCAGACGCTACCGAGAGGGTTGTCAGGTGATGATGCCTCAGTTCTTCAAAACAAATGTAGGAGGAATGCAAGATTTATGGCGGATCTGAAATGGTCTATGTTGGGACACAAAAGCACTTCTCTTAGTTTAGCTGGAGCTCCTCAGACTTGCGATAATTTAAGGCCATTCAGATAACTATCTCCATGACAAATGTGTTGTTCCCTTTAGAGCTGTATGGAAACACAAAATAACATGTTGACTGAAGTGGCTGCGGAAAAAAAAAGCTCGGTAGTGCAACGTCTCCTCCACTCTGCGCGGGAATCTGAGCGTCAGGGATTGGCCGATTCTTTTGAAAAGAGAAGAACATCTTAACTTTGAGTAGGTCTGGCTGATGAGTAGAGCGGACGAACAGGGGAGACGTGGAGCTTGTGGAGTCTTGTAATTGGCATGAAACCATCGTGGGGGCAGTTGCAGGAGTGCTTTTGTGGAGTTTAGGCAGATTTGATGGAAGTGAGCGGAGGAGAAATTTGGTCTTCCACTTCATACTCTGTGTTGGTCTCTGGATTCAGACTCCGGTCTGGAGAGGACTCTGGTCTTGACTTTTGTTATGACTGGAGTGCACTAGGGGGACACTTGTCCTGGGCATGAGTTCACACTAACACTGGTCTTAACTTTGGAGCCTGTAGTGAGGACTTTGTTGTACCGACAGTGTAGACCTCAGTCATCTCAGACAACTCACTGTGCGGAGGAGAATCTTAATCGTGACAAGTCAGCCGTTCAGACTTTTGACCTTCTTGTGTGCACTGCTGTACAAGTGAGTCAGACTGGTCCGTGGTATGACTGGCGAACGGGAATTTCATACGCTGAAATATGGCGATATTTTAGGGCTCTGTTAGTAAGTGGGATGCGTCTAACAGATTGCCAGCTGCGGTTTTGCACATTTCGCATCTGTGACAGGGAATTAGAGGTTTTGCACATCACTGCTCTGCAGACGGCTGAACCACGATCGTCACGTGAGACTCTACTGCATATCAGGAAAAGGAGTATTGCTTTCAGTTCTGGTTAGTTAGGGCAAACAGGATAACAATCTCGCCAATTTTTCTCGGCTGCGTTAACGTAGTGTAACTTCTGTGCTAAATATATCCATCAAGGCCTACTCAGTGTTAGATAATTTCGTATTGCGTTATCCATATTTTGAGCCTGAGTAAATAGTTCAGTCACACAAACCATAGTCTTTGTCAATCATCCGCCGCACAGAGTCAACTGCTTGTTGAATATTTGTGCTGCCATCAGATCATGTTTTATTTTTGTCATCGCCCTTAATATGTATCTTTGCCCAGTTTTTAATCAATAAACGTGTGACATAGCTTTTATCAAACATCGATATCGATGTATTAATCACCCATCAACAGTTGACAGATATAATGGCAGGACCACCATTCCATTATAAAAAAAATAAATGGCTCGAAGCACTATGGGACTTAACATCTGAGGTCACCAGTCCCCTAGGTTTAGAACTACTTAAACGTAACTATCCTAGAGACATCACACACATCCATGCCCGAGGCAGGATTCGAACCTGCGACCGTAGCAGCAGTGCGGTTCCGGACTGAAGCGCCTAGAACCGCTCGGCCATAGCGGCCGGCCCACCATTTCATAAATACTACTTCAACTTTCAAGGTCACTTAGATTCTAATGATTAAAATAACCTCTAATGCAGATTGTCAACAATAGACTCAGTTAAAGGTCAAAATCAATTTAGCAGATACACAGGGCAGGTAGTCCAGTGGAGACTTTACAGGTTAAAGTGACTATTGGCAGTTCGGTGACTCAGAGTCGCCTGTCGCCTTCCAGTGTAGTCTTGCAGTTTGGCGACCGCTGTAAGGATCCTTAATCGAGGGTACCTTCTGTAACCGTCAGATGTGATTTCCGTTCGTAGAGTTCTTTCTTCACATGTTGAAATTCAGTTGGTGCTCTGTAGCAAATTAACTTCACGTAATCATAACAATTGCTGGCACTAAGTATCTTGATGATCTGTAAATTTTGTTTGTGATGTTGGTTTCTACTTTTCATTCGTTTGTTGTTGTGATATCTGTGCCGCTTGTTCATTGATCCTGGCAGAGAACGCCTGGGATGGCAGTTTATCTGTGGCTGTTGCACTTATTGTAGATTAGGTTTGTTTTTATTTGATGCCCGTTATCAGGGATTTAGTGTTAGTGGCTTGCATGAGCAAACTTCGGAGTAGAATTGTGTGGCATTGCTTGGAGGAGCAATTTAAATTTCTCAGGAGTAGAAAATTGAGTCCATGCTCACAAGAAGCAAGGCACGTTTGCTCCAAAGAAGTGAGCATGTTCGAATCTCATCACAAATGGATCAGTGTCAGACCGGTAGCATTGAGTAGGAGAAAGTTGTGGGGAATTCTCAGGCGCGTGTAGTAGCTGACCTTGTGGATATGACGAACGCCGAATTTCCTGATTATGTCGAGGTACTTCAGTCAGACAAAGAAAGCGAAGGTGAAACCGCAGCACATCGCCAAGTAGAATCTCCAGGCATGGCAAGACGTACCGTTAGCGAGAGTACCTGATCAGACTCACGAACAAAACGTCACAGAGCGATGGAATCGCATTCGTCTAGTCCTGGATATATTAGCAGAGGATCTCAATTTGAGGCCCTCATGCGATTTATGAAGGAAGCGGAGAAGAAGAGGCAGGAAGTGGAGAAGAAGTGGTAGGAGAGAGACAAGGATGAGGGTCATAATCACTAAGAAGACGAAGCAGATACGAAAGGTAGCAGAACAGTTTGTTGAAAGTATAGATCAGGTTAAGAAGAAAGTTTCGGGTATTAAATAAGAGGTAAGAAGCTTGAAGGAGACATTAACTGAGACGCGAGAGGCCGCGAATGAGGCAAAACACGAAGTCAGGACGGTAAGATTAATAGCCCAAGGTGCACGCAAGAACAAGTAAAAGAGGCCAAAACCGAGATGTGCAAAACAAAAACGTTTTTCGGCACGCTCCAAATACGTGAAAGAAGGATCGTCCAGGAAACGTAAGAAAAAATTTGCGAAAACGTGAATTGCATCTAGCAGATCGAGAGCAAACAGATAGAAACATCATAGGTGATAGAAGAGCAGACTCGAATCACAGCACAGCAAAACAGCAAGCACGTCAGCGGGTTGTGGGGTTAGAATCACAGTCTGCAACGGCAGCATTTCCCAATGATCAGGGAAGGAGAGAAGAGTATATATTACGAAATTTCGATGCGCAGCTTGGGGCTACTTCACCAGCAAAAAGACAAATGGCGCAGGGGAATACACCCCCAGCGCTAGGGCGCACGTCAGAGCGCGCGACGTCGAAGACGCAAAATGTGGCAGAAATCGAACCAGAATACAATTGTGCACTCTCCGCAGCAAGGTGACATTACTCCATGAGTCTGACGACACAAAATGTCGTATTAACAATGCACGAGGATCGTTTGGACACCGATTTATAGAGACCCGTGCTGCAGATATGAGAGAAAATTCGTTCGTAGCAAATGTCGAACCAATGAACCACAAATATTTCTTATCTAGTAGAAATTTCCGAACTTACAAAGAGAATAACAATACATTACATCCAAAAAATTGGATAGCCCAGTACCATAAAGTGACACCGAAATTGTGGTCGCTGAAATAGAAGCCTGAACTTACCTGCGAACTTTTAGAGGGACTGATTGCTGAACATATGCGCAGTGTTTGCTGAGAGCTGTCGCTCACATAAGGACGCGTTCCACAACACATAATGGTTGCGAGACATGCAAGGAAGAATTAAGCAGGAGACTATGCTGGGCAAAGATCTAGAAGCGACAGGATTCCGTAGTCGCTAATTAAGAAGAATCGGTTTTCGGACCACCCATACAGTACAAGAGAATTGCGACGCACTGTTACGTTAAATTACAACTGAAATACCAACATCTCCTCATGGGAAGGTGCAACGATTCTATTGAATCCTTCGAGAGCGCGCTACGCGAATTATACTGGGTCAAAGAGATACAAAACGTGAGAGACATAAAGAGAAACAATGACTGCAGTTGGCGAGGTTCGTCAGCAAGGAACGACAACGGACGAAATGGAGGAAATTATCGACCACAGGCAAATAACAACAATTCGGACTATAGAGGGAGTAACCAGCCACCGTCGGGGAACAGAGGTAGACGAAGCAGTTACAACGAACGGCAAAAAGGTAACTGGAGAGAACAACGAAGACCAAATCGGTTCCAGCGGGAGACTGGAGAACCACAGCAGCAAAGAAACAACTGGGAGAACAACAGCCAATGGCAGCAAGAAAACCAACAAAATCATGGTATCCATATTAGGCAATCCAACCCGTCACAGGGGAAACGAGGCAGAAGCTTAGTTACAAACCAACACTCAGCTGCTGCGGACACCTCAAAATTAGATCGCAGGAACAATCGGAACGAGGAACATCAACATGCTAGAATATGAAGATACAATAGTACTTTTGCACGAGGAAAAAAAAGTTATAAGACGACCGGACCTACATCCTATTATTCACGTCACCCTAGGTAACATAGCTCACCGGAACTGTGGACGATGGAAGCCATGTAACGGCCGTCTCGGAGTCTCCGTACAAGAGATGCACTGCAAATAACCCATAGCCAGCACTCACTGGCGCAATGAGAAGAAAGCACACGGAGGTGCAGATTCAAACCTGGCTGGCGTTCAAGTGACCTTCGTAAACAAACTTTCTGGTCGTCCCTTCGCTGGCAATTGAAATAATATTCTCATGGATTTGAAACTTCCTGGCAGATTAAAACTGTGTGCCCGACCGAGACTCGAACTCGGGACCTTTGCCTTTCGCGGGCAAGTGCTCTACCATCTGAGCTACCGAAATCTCATGGATTTCCTGAACAAACATCTGGCCGTAATCGACGTCACAAGGAGAGCTCACATTGCAAAAAGATGTTGCCAAGAAATGTACATTTGCTGATCACTCAATACAGGCACAAATTTCTGGCGAATGCCTCAACTTAAACTACAACACAAGACGGGAGGAAGATAGTAATCAATTTTGGCGTGATGAGTGTTGTCGCACCGCGCAGTAAGATCAACAAACTCGTAGGGAGGTGCTCAATACGACTGCTAACATTTCAGAGAATTTAGAAAACATTTCAATGAATGACAAGGAAGACCTGGAAGAAACTTTACTTGAAAACGTGGATGTTTTTCTGCCGACACCGAGGGCTGTCCCTAATTTTGAACTTTTTTTGACGTTCATCTTACACCCTCCTTTCAAGACACTGCCAATTACCTTTAACTGCTCAAAAAATGGCTCTGAGGACTATGGGTCTTAACAGCTAAGGTCATCAGTCCCCTAGAACCTAGAACTACTTAAACCTAACAAACCTAAGGACATCACACACATCCATGCCCGAGGCAGGATTCGAACCTGCGACCGTAGCGATCGCGCGGTTCCAGACTGAAGCGCCTAGAACCGCTCGGCCACTCCGGCCGGCATGTCTCATACATCTTACTCAATAGATGGAAGAGTTTTCTGAAAGCCGGCTCTCCCAAGGCTATCAGTAGCTCCATTCGAATGTTGTCTACTCCTGGGGCCTTGTTTCGACTAAGTCTTTTATTGCTTTGTCAAATTCTTCACGCCTGCATGATATTAAAAAGGTGGCGTTTGAGAATTAAATCACCGTGGAAGGACATCAGCACGAAGCAAGACAAGAACCCAGGCCTGCTTGCTTTGAAAGAATGTTAAAGGACAGGACGGAAACTGAGCTCAGGCAATGCTAACCATTGTTGAGGGAATCTTGTTCTTTCGCAGTGAAGGTGAAGGAGCGCCCTGAGATGTTTGCATTCCAAATGAATTTGTGAACAATGTTATCTGGCACACTCGTCTTAGCTATGTACATTTTGGAACCAGGAAATGCTACTTGAAATAAGTGCACTGTGCCACTTTAAAAATATGGGCAACAAATTCGGAAGGTTTTGGTGGTGCACGAAGCCTGTCAGTAATCAAAGTATCCTATGAGGACAATGCCGGCACTTCTGCATCCCAACAAAACTAGAATATCTCGCTGCAATCGATTTAATGGTCCTGGTATTAGCGGTGCTGACATCCATGTATGTCACCTTAACCCCTTGAAAAAGGCAACAACAAAGACATTGTACTGAGCCTTCTCCAAAGATTTCCTCACCCAGGTAGGCCATTTAGATAGGATTATATCCGACAATCTATCCCAGTTCCGGTCAGAGAAATGGAAAGCTTTTTAAGGGAACACAGGATTAAACCAATATACGCATCCATACGGCATCCCCAGTCGTCCTCATCAGAAAAAATAATGAACAGCCTGGAAACGCTTTGCCATACATACTGCGCGAAAGGACATTCCACCTGGGATGTTTTCCTATGAAACTTCCAGGGCGTTATGAACATGTTGCCACAATGGAGTCACTAAGACAGCATCATGACTGTTCTCAAGAACTGGCAACCCAGAGATCTAACCCGTGAAGTCGTAGACTTCCCCCGAGAACCCGAGAGCAACATGAGGAATTTGTTGACCTGGCACTCAGGAGGTTGCGTGAGGCGTGAGTGGAAACGAAGGAGATCTAGAATAGAAAGACATGCGCAAGAGAATTATGCTTTGGTAAATACGTTTTGGTTAAAAGTTTCTGTCTGTCTAACAAGCAGAAACAGTTGTGCCAAAAATTCTACCATGTATACAGTGGACCTGTCCGAATCCGTAGGATCGCTCACATAAACACAATGACACTAAACCTGGAAGTCGATGAAATCTCTGGTTATTCACCATATCTGTCATGTGAAACCATTTGCAGAACAGGTGTTTGTAGTAGTTCAGTTATGTTAGAACAGTTTGTACATAGATCATCACGGAATTAGCAAATTCTCGATGATATTGTGTAATGCGGTCTACATTATTCATTTATAGAATTTTTGAAATTGATGTATTTGTATAGTCATTTATTAGCTAATGGTAAGACTGCTTGAGGAACGTGTTCAAGTGAGGTGCGTGGTAGTTACATTATCGTATCAGCGCTTTCACCGCCTGCGCTTGAAAATCAGTCTCAGGATTGTATAGAAATTCGTCGTAAGTGACGGCGCTTTTTATTAACGGACACCTTTCTGTGGCTTGATAGCCTCTGCACGTTGACTGAACTGAGCTCAGGGGCCCAGACTGCTGATGCTCCTACGTCAAGTGCTGAGTGAAGGGCGCCCCTCACTCTGGTGCAACCTTGCTGCACCTTGATGCTTCACCCAGTCCAGAGAGCATTTGCGTGTCTTCAGAGCCATATTCTATCAGTGGGTGTTTATAAATGTAACATGTCTCCCCAGGGATCCTTGTGGAGGGAGCAGTAGGATGATTCACGTTTCAGACATTCATGTAATACAGCATATTTTCTTGTGAAAGTAATTTTTTACAGCTAATGTAGGGTACATACTTTGTGAAGTGTTGGTTGAGTAACTGAAGGACAGTGGTTGCCAAACGTATTGGAGGTAGAAGAAACAATATTACACTGCCCTAGGAAATAAGCGCAACAGATGACATAGGTTATTTACTAGTTTAGATTTTGAGAATGAGTATGTTTCTTAAGCTATGATTATTGTCCTTTTACGTATCAAGGATGGCTGAAACCTTGTGTGTGATTGAGTAGGAATAAATCACTGTGTACTGCTGCATCGCCTTTCAACTGCTTAGTAGTTGTCCATCAGAAGGCTGGGGTATGGCAACGACCCTTGGGTTCACATGAGTCGCACTACACTCAGCAATGTTTGCCAATGTATCTTGCAGGCATGCAACTTTGTGTGAGCGAGTGACCCCCGAGGTGAACGAGATCAAGTTAGAATATTTCCTTATGTTTGTCTAGATTGACCAAATCGGCCCCAACTCTCATGTGATCTTTCTGGTACCTCAATACTATTTGTTGATTTCCTTTGTTCTGTTTCATAGTATGACATTTTGAAGTGCGACACTACACATGCAGAAATCAATCAAGGTGTGGGGCAGTCAGAGAGGACGAGTCACTCTCTCACCATTCTCTATATTCAAACCCAAAATTTAATATCAGTTTTTCCCCCATATCATCGTGTTAGCGAGACAACTAGAAGGTATCAACAGGAGCAGGCACTGATGGAAGCATATACGTTGTTAATGCATGTGGTATCTTTATGATGGCTCTCTTGCGAATAGTATTTTCCTGGAGTTGGGCAAGCAGTTTAGTCATTTAACCGTAAATCTTGCAGTGGACGTTTGGGGCTTGAAAGCAATGTGCAGCTATTAGGAAAAAGAACCATCTGAAAGCAATTACTGGGGACAGAATGCTGGGCCCAAGAATTTCTCCCACAATGTACAGACAATGCATTCGGTCAAAGAGGTGCATAAACGGAATACCTGGACCTACCTGTTGGGCACTTCTTGCCACAGCAGGGGCAGGACCTGAGAGAAATCTAGATCGCCCTGTCAGTGCCTTACGACAGCGTCGTAAACGTTCTTTGCGAACAGGGGTGCCGACGCTGTGGCCGAGCGGTTCTAGGCGCTTCTTCCCAGAACCACGCTGCTGCTACGGTCGCACGTTAGAATCCTACCTCGGACAAGGATGTGTGTGATGTGCTTAGGTTAGGTAGTTTTAAGTAGTCCTAAGTTTAGGGGATTCATGACCTCAGATGTCAAGTCCCATACTGCTTAGAGCCATCTGAACCATCATCTGAACAGGGATGGCGACAGTAAAAATTCACGAGTTTCCATGTTTACCATGGATCGTAAGTTATCAAGGGAGCTGTTAGCTTGTGTCGTACCTTGGCCTGCAGAGATTTTTAGGAAGCCTCACGCCTTAAAAACTGTTTTAGAAGGAATGCAACATTTATGGTGCTCTGAAATGATCTTTGTAGGGATAAAAAAGCACTTCTCTTAGTTTACCTGGGGCCCCTCAGACATTCAGTCCATTCAGATGTATTGTACGCTTTGTAGCTATATGGAAACTCAAAATAACATGCTGCTTCTAGTGGCCATGGAAAAAGAAAAAAAACATGTCAGGACCATAATGTCTTTCTCTCTCTCTGTGAGAGTTAGAGAGTCTGGGATTGACCACTCTTCCTGAAAAGACGAGAATCTTATTAACTTTGATTAGGACTGGCCAATGAGTAGAGAAGATGAGCAGGAGAGACATGGAACTCATGGAGTCTTGTTATTGGCACGAAACCCTTAGGTTAGCAGTTGCAGGAGTGCTTTTGGGGAGTTTACCAAGGTTTTGTGGGTGGTGAAGGGAGGAGAAACTTGATCTTCAGATTCTGGAGTGTGCCTTTGGATTCACGCTCCAGTCTGGTGAGGATTCTGGTCTTGACTTTTGTTTGGATTGCACTAGGGACGCTCGTTCTGGGCATGAACTTGCACCAGCACTGGTCTTAATTTTAGAGCCTCTGGTGAGAACTTAGTTGCATCGACAGTTTATAACTCAGTCATCTCTGACGGGTCAGCTGCTCTGATGTTTGATCTCCTTGTGAGTGCTGCTGTATAAGTGAGTCAGATTGGCCCATGGTATGGCTAGTGAATGGGAGTGTCACACACTGGAATCTGCCGAGATTTAAGGGTTCTGTTAGAGAGTAATTGCAATCTGTCTAACGGATCACCAGCTGCGACTTTTCACATCTCATGCCTCTGATAGAGAACTACACGTACTGCAAATCTCTGCAGATGCTTGAACCATGACCACCAATCGAGACAGGGAGTCATATCGAGAAAAGGGGTATTGTATTGCTACTCGGGCGCTTTAGGGCAAACAAGATCACATTATCGCCATTTGTTCTCAGCGGCACCAACATAGTATAACGTCTGTGTAGATTAAATCCATCAAGGTCAACACAGTTTAGATATTTTCATGTTTCGTCATTCAAATTTTCAGCCCGAGTAAATAACTGAATCAGACGAACCATCGTCTTTGCTAGCCAGTAGCCACACAGGGTTTTTAACCTCTTGTTCAACATTTTTGCTGCTATCAGATCCTGTTTTCTTTTTGTCATCATGCTTAACATGTATCTTTGTCCAATTTTTAACCAATAAACATGTATCATAGCTTTTATAAAAGATGAATCTCATGTTGATATACACTCCTGGGAATGGAAAAAAGAACACATTGACACCGGTGTGTCAGACCCACCATACTTGCTCCGGACACTGCGAGAGGGCTGTACAAGCAATGATCACACGCACGACACAGCGGACACACCAGGAACCGCGGTGTTGGCCGTCGAATGGCGCTAGCTGCGCAGCATTTGTGCACCGCCGCCGTCAGTGTCAGCCAGTTTGCCGTGGCATACGGAGCTCCATCGCAGTCTTTAACACTGGTAGCATGCCGCGACAGCGTGGACGTGAACCGTATGTGCAGTTGACGGACTTTGAGCGAGGGCGTATAGTGGGCATGCGGGAGGCCGGGTGGACGTACCGCCGAATTGCTCAACACGTGGGGCGTGAGGTCTCCACAGTACATCGATGTTGTCGCCAGTGGTCGGCGGAAGGTGCACGTGCCCGTCGACCTGGGACCGGACCGCAGCGACGCACGGATGCACGCCAAGACCGTAGGATCCTACGCAGTGCCGTAGGGGACCGCACCGCCACTTCCCAGCAAATTAGGGACACTGTTGCTCCTGGGGTATCGGCGAGGACCATTCGCAACCGTCTCCATGAAGCTGGGCTACGGTCCCGCACACCGTTAGGCCGTCTTCCGCTCACGCCCCAACATCGTGCAGCCCGCCTCCAGTGGTGTCGCGACAGGCGTGAATGGAAGGACGAATGGAGACGTGTCGTCTTCAGCGATGAGAGTCGCTTCTGCCTTGGTGCCAATGATGGTCGTATGCGTGTTTGGCGCCGTGCAGGTGAGCGCCACAATCAGGACTGCATACGACCGAGGCACACAGGGCCAACACCCGGCATCATGGTGTGGGGAGCGACCTCCTACACTGGCCGTACGCCACTGGTGATCGTCGAGGGGACACTGAATAGTGCACGGTACATCCAAACCGTCATCGAACCCATCGTTCTACCATTCCTAGACCGGCAAGGGAACTTGCTGTTCCTACAGGACAATGCACGTCCGCATGTATCCCGTGCCACCCAACGTGCTCTAGAAGGTGTAAGTCAACTACCCTGGCCAGCAAGATCTCCGGATCTGTCCCCCATTGAGCATGTTTGGGACTGGATGAAGCGTCGTCTCACGCGGTCTGCACGTCCAGCACGAACGCTGGTCCAACTGAGGCGCCAGGTGGAAATGGCATGGCAAGCCGTTCCACAGGACTACATCCAGCATCTCTACGATCGTCTCCATGGGAGAATAGCAGCCTGCATTGCTGCGAAAGGTGGATATACACTGTACTAGTGCCGACATTGTGCATGCTCTGTTGCCTGTGTCTATGTGCCTGTGGTTCTGTCAGTGTGATCATGTGATGTATCTGACCCCAGGAATGTGTCAATAAAGTTTCCCCTTCCTGGGACAATGAATTCACGGTGTTCTTATTTCAATTTCCAGGAGTGTATATTGATGTTTATGTTAAATCTAAAATAACCAAAAATATTTGCTAGTGATTGCTGTCAGTGTGGTAAATGAGTCACCTGCCGCCTTCCAAAACTTAACGCAGGTCCAATATAGTCTTGCATAATAACTGGTCTCCAGTTTTTATGTACACATAATTGCGTTGGTTCCTAAGACATTATAATGTGGCCACATATTTATATTTCTGATGCCCTTTCGATGTAATAAGTAGAATATGATAAAGGTTGTGGCTTTCAGGCGAACAGCAAAGAAAGCATGGTAAGTAATTCAATTTGTTATTCTTTCTTTATTCATTACATAGTCGAATTGAGAGAGAAGTTATAGAATATGCTAACAACAGTCTATAATTTGACTTACTTGATGGTACCATGTACACAATAACGCTCCCTCTTCAGCACAATGGGAAGACTTCATCGAATGGAATACTGTCCAAAGACATAATAAATATAACGTATTCAATAAACACATCCACTTCTTGATGTAACAAGTGTTAAATGTTTTTGGAAAATCATTTCACTGACACAGATTTTTTTGATGCACCACTGCTAAGAGTGATTTTAATTCACTAAATCGATGCACGTTCACTAATGGGGAATGTGATTATCGTAACGAATGTATAAAAAAGAAACGAAAGCATCGGTACAGTGGACCCAAGAGAGCGTGGTTGCGTCGCTGTAACATGCTTAAGTACATCAAAAACTATGCATAAAGCTTTTCCTACGACTTATAGTTTCGTATGGTTGTCAATGAGACTGAAGTCACTTGAACAAAACGAATGTCTTCGTATTAAAATTGAAAACTGTTTCCCGCAGAATACTTTATCTTATTAATGCGAGACAAAAATTAAAGTAAATTGGGAAAGAGATGTAATATTAATAACAAATTTCATCAGGGAATTTACATAATGGGTCAGTAATTCCAGTTCTTTAATAGGACTGCGAGATGTTCTTGAGTTCATGCCACAGGAAATCCGCATTACACGCTTTTGGACTCGAAAAACGTTAGCTTGGCGTGATAAATTAGGGAAAAATGACACTATGAAATGAAATAATTGAAATATACCGTCTTTTGTATTTTTAAATCAGCTGCTTCTGAGAACATCGTCATTGTGCAATGCTGGAAACTGTGAGTTGTATGAACAGTGGCGAGGGATTTCTAGGCAGGTAGCTAGCTATCTAGGTGAACTGCCCACGTCTACTCCCTGCGCTGTGTGGCTGGTACCTGAAAGTTTCCAGCCTCAGACTGTTGGTCAACACCGCAGGGTCGGAGACAACCCGCGAAACAGGCCAGGTGCCAGTTAAGCATCCCTCCCGGTGAGGTTCTCAGGATTGCGAACCGACCTCAGAACTTTCAAAAGCCTTGCCGCAGTTGCCAACGCAGCAGCTGCCACTAGTCGACAGAAAGGGTGACTTTTCTTAACAACTAAAGCGTGATTAACCTGATAGCAAGGGACGATAGTAAACGATGCCTTATTATTTGGCGAGTAACTGCTGCCTCAGTGTCTTTAGTCGTTGTCGAAACCCAAATATATCGTGCTCAATATGGAAATAACTTGTTCGAATCCTCAAAACTAAATAATTCTCGATCACCTATATTTGGCTAGTTAGTTACATACCTGAATAAAATTTGAAAGAACCGACAATGTGGACAGCAGTCATACGGTGTACCTAATTTTTTATTTAATTGTATTGATATCAAAGTCTTTTTTTGAATAAAATTATCTGTTTCGGCCTTGCAACTGCCGTCTTCAGAATATACAGTAGAAAGAAAATAAAAAAGAAAACTAAAAGCGTTATTTTCTACTACAATAAGAGATTAAAAACGAAGGCCACGACATATATTATAAACACAAATATATCTGTCATTCTGCTGCACTGCAACGTTATAACCACGTAGAATTATGTAGAAATATATGTCAAATCTGCCATGCGTGCTTTAACCGGATATGTATAGGATAAAAAGTGATCGTACAGGTTACTGGTGCAAGCATGAGCATAGATCCTTATACAAGGTAATTAAATGAAGGTCCATTTAAAAGTGCATTTCTTTCAAGTTTTCTCGGCTATATGTGAGTAATAAAAACGTATGCCACATTTATTGTAGATTGTGGCGAGGGCCACTGTATAGACGAAATCGGTAATTCTGTTCAAATTCTTTGTGATCGAGACAAATTTTAAAAAATAACTTAGTAATTTACGTGTTTCGTACGTCATATTCGCGATAAACTTTATGAAGTGGAAAGTGTAACTGTTGGCGTGCGAAACACTGCCAGAAAAAAATTCCGTGGACAGAAATAAGCAATACTAAATCGAAGTTCGAGGGGAGGAGAACAAATTGAGCTTCAATGTTGCTTACAGCAAGTACCGTGGAATACGTCTGTTCCCGACTAAGACACATATCACATACCGTTAAGATTTGCACTGTTTACAGATATGGTAAATGCAATGCAGATACGAGGAGAAATGGAGAAAATAAATCAAACCAAATAACTCTTATGAGCCACCGAAGCCCATACTCAGAAAATATCCCCTAAGACCTTTTCGAATACTTTCGGTGTTATTCGGGTTAATTCTGTGTATCTTGACTTGATGGGGTTCTGTGGGCTGTATTTGACATGTAACACAATACATTGACTCACACACCGGTGTGGCATTCGTTAACTTTCCCGATACGTTCAGGTGATTATAACTTCAGTTACCTCTTCATCTAGCTCACACGTGGACTGCGCCTATTTGTCACCAGCGATTTCGTGCGAAGTTTGGGTATATGCAAGGCTCTGAAGTTGTCGGAGATCCAGATTTCCAAAGGTTTAAAAAAATACCATTTTTGGCGCGGGTCGAGAGAGGGGCAGCAGTTACTTAGCGCAGTTTCCCAGCAGCGGTGTGCGCAGTGTAAGAGTGCAGAATGGTAATCAGAGTGTCCTTACGCAGAAACTATTCTAAGTTTTTCTTTTGGGCTTACACTGCAAATATTACGAACAATGTCATTATATTGTGGTTATTAATGTTTTCATAAAGGGCACGAAAAGGAAATACAAACGAACATTTGCGATAGCAAAAGAATTGGAAGGCAGAATTTTACTTACAGTGTCCCCGACGAGTTTGCAAATAAGTCTCCAAAAAGGAGATGAAATTAAAGCTTAAAAGACTTCATGTAAAGAATTCGATCAAAAAACTTCAAAACTGCTCTTATCGATCACGAAAAAGAAATCACATATCGAGAAGGCTGCATAAAGTATACTTTCCATTTTACATGAACAGATATACTTGCCAGTATATGGCGAAATGATGCGTTACGCTTGGTTTGCTACCAAACTGTGCGTACAGAAACCAGTTCATGAACGTAAACAAAGTTTTTTTTTCAATAGAAACTTTAAACAAGCGTATAACTGTAAAAATGCAGCATTTATATCGTCTGAAAATGGCGAAAAACTTACCACTACCCGCGTTTGTTGAGTGAATATCACTCCAGCATTTGTAAACCATCAACTGTAAAATAATAAAACTATCTAATTTTGTATACAAAGTTCTCGTGTACGTCTTACAATCCCTTCCTGGAAATTTATTTGCAATCCCAACTTTTCCTTTGCCTTTCCTCTTCATGCCTTTTATGAAAATATGAGTAAGCACAATGTATTGAGCATTATTTAATTTTATATATAGTGTAAGTAACGTAAAATTGAAAAAAAAAAAAATAAAAAGTTTTTCAAAGGGGGATTCAAAGCCTGGACCTTAGATTAGCCTTCTGTACCGTTTCCGCTTCCCTTGTCAGTCGCACTATTGTCAGGAACCTCAGCTAAGAATGTGTGTAAAACTATGACACTAAATCCATGAAGCTACATTCCTTTATAGCTTATGAGAGCTCTACGTAATAAGACTGAAGAATGTGATGTGACACATATAATGTATTCGCAGGTGCGAATATGGACAACCATCGGCTGTATAATGGACCGGGACTCGAACCCATATTTCCAGCTTGACGCAGGTTGTCGCCTTGCTATTAGGCTGTCCGAGTACACTCTACGGCAGACCGTAATTTCCACATGTCGTAAACCTAATGTTTACAAAACACTCTCGTATATGTATTATGTATATTCCCGTACAGTGGGGACATTTTAATTGCAAGTAGCTTTCCCGATGTTGACGAATAAATATGATATTACACTGCCTGTGTTGTCTGGAATTACGATGCAATGAAGCTTCAGAGATGCGTGAATGTCCGAAGGAACGTCCTCTGTGACAACTGCAGCCGTTGCGAACTACATGAGATGTATACACGATTATGGAGAACCATCAGCTGTATAATGGACTAACCAAAATGAAAATTTATGGCGGACCAGGAATAGAACCCGGACTCACCCCTTATCGCTATCTGTCGCCTTGGCGTTAGGCTATTCGAGAATGCTCCACAGTGGTCACGACAGATTTCGGTGTGCGGGAAATTTGGATTCGAGTCCCGGTCTGTCACAAACTTTCAGTGTCGTCGTTTTCACTGTCGTCATTCCATATATAGCCGATGTTGCCCATAATGGCCACTGCGAATACATTTCATGTATTTCGTAACGACTGTAGTCGCGGCTGTGCCTGTTTCTTCGGACATGCTAGAATGTAAGAAGGAACATTACATTTTAATTCTGAACAACACAGACATTGCAATATCGACGTAAGGAGAGGTATCAGATTGTGGATATTACAGCAATACAGCGATACGATCATAGCGAAAGCCCTCTGACTGTATACTCGTAGAGTCAAAGTCTTCAAAACAAATCTAGGAACAGGACAGGTGGATGGAACGCAAGGGAAGAACTTCCTGACTGAGGGCTCGAGAATGGCTCTAAGCAACAAAGGCAGTTCTACGCAGATTAAAAAGACGAAAGGACTACAAAGGAAACGAATGGGGCCAGTTACGGAGAAGGGACGTTAAACAGATAAGCCTAAACAAAGCGGGCGGGCTGGCATGCCTCTTCTCTCCCGCTATCATCCTTTCTTCCTCTCTGCCGCCGGTTTTCTTTGTTTCTGCAATTGAAACAGCCACCTCCAGCAGTGGTGCTGGTAAATTGAGCCCTCCGGCCTACAAAGGGCCCGTAATTACGACGGCCGAACCTACGACAGTTTAAAGAGCTCCCGTCGCCAAAGCACCGGCGCGGCAAACCGAGTGCCTAGCCCGGGTACTGTGCGTAGCGGCGAACCGAGTGGGCAAGTATTGTGGGTAGCTGGTTGCCATCTGCGCAGGGGGAGCCAGTGGACATCCTTCAGAACCGACGTCGGATTTATTGGGAAAGCAGTGGGGAATGTGGATGGGGAATGTGGATGGGGGATGTGAGCAAGGGTGGTCAAGGAATGACGGCAATCAGTGGCCTTTCACTACACATATAATTCAGCGATTGATTTCCCTCCTACGCATGTTACTGAGTGCATCTGTGCATTTCCGTCTGTCTTGTAATTGTACTAAACTCGGCTTTCATTTAAGAAATGGGAATGTGGAAACCCTTCAATACGAAATTCAATGTGAATCCGAACTTATACGATAAAATTTGGAAAATGATAGAGCGATATTTTCTGAGTATTTTGGAACAATTATCGTGAGAACGGAACGTAATCGTTTCATAACAAGACAAAAGGCATGTATCATCGGTGTTTGCGCTGTTCACAAATTATCAGTGTAGTGCAGGTAGAAAGAGGAATTATGTGAAGAATTCAAATGAAGTGAAATTATTCTGTAAAATGAACTACCAGGCATCACGGGTATCTTATTCCAAAATAAACGGAATATATCCCAAAAAAGTCTCCGAATTTTTATCGTCGGAAAAAATAAAAAGAATCAAAACAAAAATCACCAGTACTAATTTGCGTATAATGTGTACTGTAAGTGTAATGTTTAGCTGGATAATAACTATACTATATGCTAAAACTGGCGTTCATCATATAATTACGGAAGATCCATCCACTGTGTTTGCTTCGTTGGAGTAACAGAACTGTCGTATAAAATCTGTCGCCATCTCCTAGAGATAAATCAGAAACAGATTTATTTAAGCCACTATATTTGAAACTGATATGTTCAACTTCTTCCTGAAAACCCGTCACAGACTCTCTTAAATGGTACAGATGAGAGAACACTCCGTAATGCAATCGTTCTTTACAAGTGTACCCTCCTCCCCTCCCCCTTGTCTCACTTTTTGGCACTAAATATTGTATCGTTTTGGCAGATCTGATGATGCTAATAGTGTATGAAGAACAATTAATTAAATAGAGTTTTCAATATCTTCTTGAAAACATAAAGTTAAGTGACTAAATTTTTGTTTGTTTGCAAGTACTTCTGAAGGTCTGGTAGACATTGGTATCCGCGGCCACAGTACAGTAGCACTGCACTAGAGACTATGTGACGCAGAGCCCTGTGAAAGTGGAGTGTGTACCTTACCTAGTTCCCTTTCTTGAATCAGAATGGAACAACCGCTTTGATAATGTATACGGCAACAATGCACACAGAGACGGGTTACCTATGTGGACCATGTAGCAACATACAGTGACGGAAAAAGAATCGCAATATCAAGAAGGAGTTGTACGACATACACGAGAGTTGTTAGGCGTGTTTCTACGTCGGAAAGGTGATGTCTGTTAAAATTTCGCGCCAGTCGCGTAAGAGTGGCGCTAGTAGAGCCACTAAGAGGATGCAAACCAGGTTTGCTCTAAATAAAAACTGTGATGGTCGTGAGCGTTAGCTACCCTTGACACTGGACAGGATGAGTTGATATTAGCCAAGAATGCCTTAAGGTGAAAAAAGAAGCAATTATCAATACGTCACTAAGTTTCACCAGAGTCGTGTAATAGAGCTACGTCAAGCTGGATGTTCTCTCTGCGACACTACAGAAAGACTTGGCGAAAATGTAGCCACTGTACATGATTGCTGGCAGCGGTGGTCAGCAGAGTGTAAGGTGGTAAGAAGAGAGAGCACCGGATGGCATATAGTGCTAACGACAGGGAAGACTATCGCTTTCGGCATAAGGCTCTGATGTGTCATACTGCCTCTTCACTAGAAATTTGAGCACCAGTTGGCACCACAGTGAACAACGAACCGTTACTAATGAGTTACTTCGTGGACAATTCCGTGATAGACGCCATGTAGCGTGCATTCCAATGATCCCAAGCCACAGCGATTTGTGCCTTCAGTGGTGTCGAGCGAGAGCTCATTGGAGGACAGTGTGGGGATATGATGTGTTTCATCGGTGACAATTACGATCGTTTGTTGGTTGGAAGGTGGTTAGTTGAAGGCCTGCAACCAACCTGTCTAAGTGCTAGACACACTGGACGTACAGCTGGATTTATGATCTGGGCTTTAATTTTGTATGACAGCAGGAACACTTTGGCTGTCACCCACGCGCCGTGAATGCAAATTTGTACGTCAGTCTGGCGATTCGACCTGTTGTGCTGCCGTTGAAGGACAGCGTTCCAAGCGGTGTATTGCAACAGGATAACGCTCCCTGCATAACGCTATTGTAATCCAAAATGCCTTACAGACTGTCGACATGTTGCCTTGTCCTGCTCGATCACCAGATCTGTCTCCAATAGAGCACACATGGGACACTATCAGACTATAACTTCGCCGTCTTCCACAACCAGCACCGAGCGAGGTGGCGCAGTGGTTAGCACACTGGACTCGCATTCGGGAGGACGACGGTTCAATCCCGTCTCCAGCCATCCTGATTTAGGTTTTCCGTGATTTCCCTAAATCGTTTCAGGCACATGCCGGGATGGTTCCTTTGAAAGGGCACGGCCGATTTCCTTCCCAATCCTTCCCTAACCCGAGCTTGCGCTCCGTCTCTAATGACCTCGTTGTCGACGGGACGTTAAACACTAACCACCACCACCACCACCACGACCAGCATTAACCGCCCTGTGTTGGCCGACTATGTGCAACAGTAGCAACAAACTGACGTCGCACCAACTGTACAAAACAATGCATGCACCTTTGCATTCAACATTCTGGCGGTTACATAAGCTATTAACGTACCAGCATTTCACATTTGAAATGGCTTATCTCGGACTTAAGTTGCCCTGTGATCGTGCAATGTTAAACACCTAGACAAACATATTTCCGAACTTACACTACCCTACATTAATTATTTTTTGGTGTTACGATTATTTTCCGTCAGTGTATTACGGGCCCTGCACTGTCGGGGCCCTGCAACCCCAGTGTCTGTTTTATTGCACAAAAATGAAACATAAGCAGTTGTGAACGGAAAATAATGATACTATTTACGAGTACTGGTGATTATTGTGCAGTAGTAGCAAAGCTCTAGATATTATAGGATACTGACATAAAATAAGGCGTATCTTTGAACATTTGAAGAATATGGTTATCATAATCATACCTTATTACACCACATTTTACGTATTACAAATTGGCACAAGATTTTCTTTAAGGAGCGTACCTGGAGGACATCGTACCTAGGAATTCATAATTTTTCTGGTCGATGTTTCAGTCTAGTTACCGAGTCAAATGAAGAGACGCACACTAGAGACTACTATAAGCAGTTTCCAGCTTTTTATACTGTGTGGTGCTAACGACACATGCATTGTTACCATGTCGCATGCGCCACCTGTGAGTCGTTGCGGAGTGCTGGGCCGGGAATGGGAGAAGTGGTGATTGAGTACTGAGTAGAGAATGCGGTTGTTGTCGCCTGTCGTTGGCTAGTTTGTCCAACGGATAGGTGCAGTAGTGGATGATAGCTCTGTCGGGTGTTCAGTTTCTTGATGTCAACAAAATTTGGATTAATTCCAGGACTGAATGGGTTTCATTTGTTGGAAATTCATGAACGTCGAGTCTGACTACTGAACTGCCAGAAGAAAAAAAATTTGTGCACACTTACAAGGTGCATTCAAGTTCTAAGGCCTCCGATTTTTTTTCTCCGGACTGGAAAGAGATAGAAACATGCGCATTGTTTTAAAATAAGGCCGCGTTCATTGTCAATACGTCCCAGAGATGGCAGCACTGTACGGCAGATGGAATTTTACCGCCAGCGGCAAGAATGAGAACTGTTTTAAATACTTAAAATGGCGACGTTTGCCTTACTTAAACAGCGTGCAATCATTCGTTTTCTGAATTTTCGTGGTGTGAAACCAATTGAAACTCATCGACAGTTGAAGGAGACATGTGGTGATGGAGATATGGCTGTGTCGAAAGTGCGTTCGTGGGTGCGACAGTTTAATGAAGGCAGAACATCGTGTGACAACAAACCGAAACAACCTCGGGCTCGAACAAGCCAGTCTGACGACATGAACGAGAAAGTGGAGAGAACTGTTTTGGGGGATCGCCGAATGACTGTTGAACAGATCGCCTCCAGAGTTGGCATTTCTGTGGGTTCTGTGCACACAATTTTGCATGACAACCTGAAAATGCGAAAAGTGTCATCCAGGTGGGTGCCACGAATGCTGACGGACGACCACATGGTTGTCCGTGTGGCATGTTTCCAAGCAATGTTAACGTGCAACAACAACATGTATGGGACTTTATTTTCGTCGGTTGTGACAATGGATGAGACGTGGATGCCATTTTTCAATCCAGAAACAAAGCGCCAGTCAGCTCAATGGAAGCACACAGATTCACCGCCACCAAAAAAATTTCGGTTAACCGCCAGTGCTGAAAAAATGATGGTGTCCATGTTCTGGGACAGCGAGGGCGTAATCCTTACCCATTGCGTTCCAAGGGCACTACGGTAACAGGTGCATCCTACGAAAATGTTTTGAAGAACAAATTCCTTCCTGCACTGCAACAAAAACATCCGGGAAGGGCTGCGCGTGTGCTGTTTCACCAAGACCACGCACCCGCACATCGAGCTAACGTTACGCAACAGTTTCTTCGTGATAACAACTTTGAAGTGATTCCTCATGCTCCCTACTCACCTGACATGCCTCCTAGTGACTTTTGGCTTTTTCCAACAGTGAAAGACACTCTCCCTGGCCGCACATCCACCAGCCGTGCTGCTATTGCCACAGCGATTTTCCAGTGGTCAAAACAGACTCTTAAAGAAGCCTTCGCCGCTGCCATGGAATCACGGCGTCAGCGTTGTGAAAAATGTGTACGTCTGCAGGGCGATTACGTCGAGAAGTAACGCCAGTTTCATCGATTTCGGGTGAGTAGTTAATTAGAAAAAAAATCGGAGGCCTTAGAACTTGAATGCACCTCGTAAAACATACTCCATCGACGATTAATTTAGACGGTATGTCGTTTCTGTTTACTAAAGTGATTTCGATAATAGCAGACGCTGTGGGGTGTGTTACTTTATAGGAATTAAGTTTCATGTAACCGTTTCTTGTCATGTCGGAAAGTGCATGGCTCAGTTAACACGATTGCTCGGCTCCTGGACATTGATTTAAATTAATGGATTCTAGGGCGATACTGAGTTGGTTCTGTAGCACTCAGACGCGGGGACATTTGATAATACTGTGTCTCTCGTGTATGTATCCACGACACGATTACATTAGTAAGCTTACTGCCAATTTCATTTGCTGTTTGAATATTTTACCCTTTTCTTCCGATCAGGGATAAGAAGTAGGAGCAATTATAGTTTGAGGTACAAATAGTCATGGGATACCTCCGAATATGTTGTCGGACCTCCTTTTTCTCGAAGTACTGGAGCAACTTGACGTGGCATGGACTCACAAAGACGTTGAAAATCCTCTGCAGAAATAATGAGCCATGCTGCTTCGGTAGCCTGTGTGTGATTACGAAAGTGTTGCCGGTGAGGGTTTTGTGCAAGAACTGACCTTTCGATTATGTCACATGAATGTTCGATGGAATTCATTTCGGGCGATCTGGCTGGCCAAATCATTCACTCGAATTGTCCAGAATGTTCTTCAACCACTTTTGTCCCGGTGACATGACCCGTTGTCATCCGTTTAAATTCCACCATTTTTTTGGAACACGAAGTCCATGAATGGCAACAAATGATCTCCAGGTAGCTGATCATAACGATTTCCAGTGAATGATCGGGTTATTTCAACCAGATGACCCAGTCCATTCCATGTAAACACAACCCACACCATTATGGAGGCACCATCAGCTTGCACAACCCTTGTTGGCAAATTGGGTAGATGCGTTCCTAGGATCTGTACCATACTCGAGCCCTACCCTCAGATCGTCAGTTCTTAGTAACTGAAACTGGGACTCATCTGACCGGGCTATGGTTTTTCCAGTTGTCTAGGGTCTAACCAATAGTCAGGAGCCCAGGAGAGGTGCTGCAGGCGACATCATGCTGTTGTCAAAGGTACTCACGTCAGTCATCTTCTGCCATAGTCAATTAACGCCGTATTTATCCGCACTGTCCTGGCGGTGACGTTCGTCGTACGTCGCACATTGATATCTGTGGTTATTTCACCCAGTGTTGCTTGTCTGTCAACACCGACAGTTCTGCGCTAACGCCGTTGCTCTCGGTCGTTATGTGAAGGACGTTGGCTACTTTGTTGTCTGCAGTGAGAGGTAACGCCTGAAACTTGATATCCTCGGCACACTCTTGACTCTGTGGATCTCAGAATATTGAATTGCCGAACAATTTACAAAACGGAATGTCCCATGCACCTAGCTCCAACTACCATTCCGCGTTCAAGGCCTGTTAATTCCTGTCTTGCGGGCATAATCACTTCGGAGTGCAAATGGTAGCTCCACCAAGATACTGCCCGTTTGTACCTTGTGTACGTAGTACTACCACTATCTGTATGTGCGCAAATCGCTATGCCGTGGCCTTCGTAATCTCAGCGTACGTTGGCCTTATGCCGCAGGCTGTAGTGATTCTGAATTGAGCTCTGGATTCTAAATTGAGTTTTATTATGAGACGCATGCGACACTGTGAAAAGACTGCCTTCTGTAATAAGGTTGTCATTTGATAAAGGTTACTGGCAAATTTACACTCCTGCTTTGGGTGGTCATTCAGAAAGGACATGAAGATCAGTTAACTGAATTGGTTCGATGCTTTGTAATTTGTGATATTGGCAAAGCCTAGTAGTGTTCTCTTCTCAAGTGAGCAGAACGTATTGGTATATAACTTATATTTAGTGGCCGATCAGAAAATAAAGTATATATCCTGTGGTCGCAACGGCCTCGCTGCAAACCATTGCCTACACATATACATAGCGGCCAAGTGAAAATTGTTTGTGAAGTCTTGTCAGGAGGCTAGCCGCTCACCTAATGGAAAGATATTTTGTTATTGTGGGACGTGAGATTAAGTTCTGTGCAGAGTCGTCAAATATTGCGAGTTCTACATAGGTAAGTGCAGTCTTGAACGTTAAAATTATTTCGAAGGTATTTTTAATTCTCCAGTTACAGAGGTTTTTAAAAAACCTAGTTACGTATCGCGTAGACAGTTAAGCTACGTTTCGTAAGTCGTGCACCATCCCATACCTAGAAACGGAAGGTCTCTACCATGGAACAAGTGATGGGTGTAGTTAAACTGAGTTTGCTTAATGTCCTAACGATCTTCTCTGTATTTCTTCCCTGTCCTGGACACGTAAAATTGCATTAATTGCCAACAGCTGCCGATTCAAAACATTTTTCCCTTCTAATGGGATTTCGACACAATGTCTTCTTAATATGATTTCATTTACTGATCATCGGCGTTTTGTAAAGTAATAATGTAACACATAACTATTAAATGCAGCATTTAAAAGATTTTCTCGCTCGTAATTCTTCTAAATTTGAGTAAAATATTTGTTCCAAGTTACCTGCTCATTTGTACCTTGGAACAGTTTCTCAAATTTAAAAAAACCTTACTGTTCCGGTATAATTTAAAAAAAAGAGACTAGGAAACACATAGAGAATGCTATCATTTCAAAATGAAATAACAAAATACGTTAAATGGTTCAAATGGCTCTGAGCACTTTGGGACTAAGTCCGACTAAGACCGCGTATCGCAACCGTAATGTAGAGCACGCGAAGAGTGCCAGTACTGCAAAAGGATGGCAACGTTCGTAACTCTTTGCCATACAGCAAATGGTTCAAATGGCTCTGAGCACAAGTCCCATCTGAGGTCATCAGTCCCCTAGAAATTAGAACTACTTAAACCTAACTAACCTAAGGACATCACACACTCCCATTCCCGAGGCAGGATTCGAACCTACAACCATAGAGGTCGCGCGGTTCCAGACGGTAGAGCCTAGAACCGCTCGGCCACCCCGGCCGGCCAAAATATGTTACACTTATATTACAGGGCAAGCTACAGGCGAACGTCTGAAAAATGTTCTAACGTGCGTCTCACCCTCTTACATGTTCTACTTTGGTCTACTGCATGTTGTTTTTTTTTGTTTTTTTTTTTTTTTTTGTCATCAGTCTACTGACTGGTTTGATGCGGCCCGCCACGAATTCCTTTCCTGTGCTAACCTCTTCATCTCAGGGGAGCACTTGCAACCTACGTCCTCAATTATTTGCTTGACATATTCCAATCTCCGTCTTCCTCTACAGTTTTTGCCCTCTACAGCTCCCTCTAGTAACATGGAAGTCATTCCCTCATGTCTTAGCAGATGTCCTATCATCCTGTCCCTTCTCCATATCAGTGTTTTCCACATATTCCTTTCCTCTCCGATTCTGCGTAGAACCTCCTCATTCCATACCTTATCAGTCCACCTAATTTTCAACATTCGTCTATAGCACCACATCTCAAATGCTTCGGTTCTCTTATGTTACGGTTTTCCCACAGTCCATGTTTCACTACAATACAATGCTGTACTCCAGACGTACATCCTCAGAAATTTCTTCCTCAAATTAAGGCCGGTATTTGATATTAGTAGACTTTTCTTGGCCAGAAATGCCTTTTTTGCCATAGCGAGTCTGCTTTTGATGTCCTCCTTGCTCCGTCCGTCATTGGTTATTTTACTGCCTAGGTAGCAGAATTCCTTAACTTCATTGACTTCGTGACCATCAATCCTGATGTTAAGTTTCTCGCTGTTCTCATTGCTACTACTTCTCATTAGCCTCGTCTTCCTCCGATTTACTCTCAAACCATACTGTGTACTCATTAAACTGTTCATTCCGTTCAGCAGATCATTTAATTCTTCTTCACTTTCACTCAGGATAGCAATGTCATCAGCGAATCGTATCATTGATATCCTTTCACCTTGTATTTTAATTCCACTCCTGAACCTTTCTTTCATTTCCATCATTGCTTCCTCGATGTACAGATTGAAGAGTAGGGGCGAAAGGCTACAGCCTTGTCTTACACCCTTCTTAATACGAGCACTACGTTCTTGATCGTCCACTCTTATTATTCCCTCTTGGTTGTTGTACATATTGTATATGACCCGTCTCTCCCTACAGCTTACCCCTACTTTTTCAGAATCTCGAACAGCTTGCACCATTTTATATTGTCCAACGCTTTTTCCAGGTCAACAAATCCTATGAAAGTGTCTTGATTTTTCTTTAGCCTTGCTTCCATTATTAGCCGTAACGTCAGAATTGCCTCTCTCGTCCCGTTAGTTTTCCTGAAGCCAAACTGATCGTCACCTAGCGCATTCTCAATTTTCTTTTCCATTCTTCTGTATATTATTCTTGTAAGCAGCTTCGATGCATGAGCTGTTAAGCTAATTGTGCAATAATTCTCGCACTTGTCAGCTCTTGCCGTCTTCGGAATTGTGTGGATGATGCTTTCCCGAAAGTCAGATGGTATATCGCCAGACTCATATATTCTACACACCAACGTGAATAGTCGCTTTGTTGCCACTTCCCCCAATGATTTTAGAAATTCGGATGGAATGTTATCTATTCCTTCTGCCTTATTTGACCGTAAGTCCTCCAAAGCTCTTTGAAATTCCGATTCTAATACTGGATCCCCTATCTCTTCTAAATCGACTCCTGTTTCTTCTTCTATCACATCAGACAAATCTTCACCCTCATAGAGGCTTTCAGTGTATTCTTTCCACCTATCTGCTGTTTCCTCTGCATTTAACAGTGGAATTCCCGTTGCACTCTTAATGTTACCACCGTTGCTTTTAATGTCACCAAAGGCTGTTTTGACTTTACCTGTATGCTGAGTCTGTCCTTCCGACGATCATATCTTTTTCGATGTCTTCACATTTTTCCTGCAGCCATTTCGTCTTAGCTTCCCTGCACTTCCTATTTATTTCATTCCTCAGCGACTTGTATGTCTGTATTCTTGATTTTCTCGGAACATGTTTGTACTTCGTCCTTTCATCAATCAACTGAAGTATTTCTTCTGTTATCCATGGTTTCTTCGCAGCTACCTTCTTTGTACCTATGTTTTCCTTCCCAACTTCTGTGACGGCCCTTTTTAGAGATGTCCATTCCTCTTCAACTGTACTTCGTACTGCGCTATTCCTTATTGCTGTATCTATAGCGTTAGAGAACTTCAAACGTATCTCGTCATTCCTTAGTACTTCCGTATCCCACTTCTTTGCGTACTGATTCTTCCTGACTAATGTCTTGAACTTCAGCCTATTCTTCATCACTGCTATATTATGATCTGAGTCTATATCTGCTCCTGGGTACGCCTTACAATCCAGTATCTGATTGTCCTCAGCTCGTGGTCGTGTGGTAGCGTTCTCGCTTCCCGGGCCCGGGCTCCCGGGTTCGATTTCCGGCGGGGTCAGGGATTTTCTCTGCCTCGTGATGACTGGGTGTTGTGTGACGTCCTTAGGTTAGTTAGGTTTATGTAGTTCTAAGTTCTAGGGGACTGATGACCATAGAGCCAGTATCTGATTTCGGAATCTCTGTCTGACCATGATATAATCTAATTGAAATCTTCCCGTATCTCCCGGCCTTTTCCAAGTATACCTCCTCCGCTTGTTATTCTTGAACAGAGTATTCGCTATTACCAGCTGAAACTTGTTACAGAACTCAATTAATCTTTCTCCTCTTTCATCCTAGTCCCAAGCCTATATTCTCCTGTAACCTTTTCTTCTACTCCTTCCCCTACAAATGCATTCCAGTCGCCCATGACTATTAGATTTTCGTCCCCCTTTACATACTGCATTACCCTTTCAATATCCTCATACACTTTCACTATCTGTTCATCTTCAACTTGCGACGTCGGCATGTATACCTGAACTATCGTTGTCGGTGTTGGTCTGCTGTCGATTCTGATTAGAACAACCCGGTCACTAAACTGTTCACAGTAACACACCCTCTGCCCTATCTTCCTATTCATAACGAATCCTACACCTTTTATACCATTTTCTGCTGCTGTTGATATTACCCGATACTCATCTGACCAGAAATCCTTGTCTTCCTTCCACTTCACTTCACTGACCCCTACTATACCTAGATTGAGCCTTTGCATTTCCCTTTTCAGATTTTCTAGTTTGCCTACCACGTTCAAGTTTCTGACATTCCACACCCCGACTGTATGTTATTACTACCTTATTTCACAATATTCGCGGCAGCGATAGCTTTCTTTGCATTGTTAACAAACTCATCTAATTTCGGTGAAAAAGCCTCGTACCAAACGACTCAGTCCGCTAAGCGAAAGAGTCAGGAAAGCAATTACAATTGTACAAGAAGTGACAATAGAGGAAAGCACCATGACGTCAATGGTTAGTGAGGAAGCAAGAATGGAATACATGTATTGTTTCATGTCAGCTGACAAAGCATGTACAGTCGTGCTCAAAAGTATCCGAATGACCTGAATTGCATTTCGCCTGATTCGCATGCAACCCACATAACACAGCTGTCTACCAGGTCCTCTAACCGCTCCTTGGTACAGTCGTTTCACTATTGAATATGGCTCTAACAAGTCACCACTAGAAAACTCGGCTCTGTAACGCAATAACTCAAAATGTAAAGTAATTCCACGATACTATAAATATCAGGGAACACCTTATCACAGATATGACTGTCCTTAGGGCTTGTAAGCTCACATTTATTGCAATAAATGACATACCTGAAATGTTACCACTCGCATTATTACGTCAGATAGGTAATGCACCTAGTAAGTTCGTCGTATTCGTGATTTCTTCTTCAAAGTAACTTACCGTACTTGTTATTTAACACAAAATGACATTAAAAATTTAAGTTATTCCCGAGAAGCTTGTTGAGAATATGTATGAACTTCAAATGACACGATGAACCGTCTCGTTCTGCATATGGATTCAAACCCAGGTCATGCAGACTAATATTTCGTGACTGGCGGAATTTAACAGTCATTCCTGGAAAGGCATACAGAGAGTGATATACCTCGATTTTAGACAGTATCAGTTAGCAAATGTCAACTTTAAATTACATAACGCAAACATTTTTAACAGACGCGAATTCCTACCCATCATCTATTGTCCCTGTTAACGAACTACTAGAGATGTTACATATTTTATCGACATACAGAAGCTCAAATAAAAGATGATATAAGGGTGCTGTGACCCTACATAGCGTTTGTTGCGTTACTAGAAATAAATAACTAGTATAAGAAAGGTTACTGGTGATAGAGTTCCCACATTTCGCCACTCCTGACTTTATTGTGGTTCAACCTTACGTCTATTTGGTAGAGAAGGAATATCATGTTTAATGTGAATTTCAGACCACAATGCCATTATACTTTCTTCACTTGGCGTAGCTAGAAGAGATTAGAATCTCTCCCTATTAAAAATCATCGGCAGAAGTTGGAAACGAACCCAGACCATCATCATACGAGCCTCACGCCAATCCAACAGACCACCAACGCCTCTTCTGTTTGAATCATTTTCTGTCAGAACACCGCTGCGGCACACTCGATAAGAATTCTGACACACAGGCTCCCTGTAGTAGTTTGCAGAGTGTTCAGTACATTCATTTACTTGGTTGAACGAATCCCCATGAACTAGCTGCCTCAGCTACCCAGTGCATGCATTCGACTCTGTTTTGTTGTAATCACCGAAATAAAATCGCCTAACTGCCACCTACACAGAACTTCCAACAGTGTAGGATGCAGAAATTTAAATAGGTAGAGTTCCTTTCCAGTTGAGCTACTCTATTGCGCTATCTATTGGTTGAAAACGTCCTGTAGTGCAAAAGAAAAGCGGTAACTGTCTGTCTCTCAGAAGTCTAGATCCGGCCATATGGATTATATCACAGCACTGTGGAATGCGGAAGTTCTGGAGGAACTGTTGGCGACTTCTGGAGGCGCTCTAGCTGGATGACACCTATTAGCGTCGCGGTAAGTGTCACGCACCATAGATAAGACGTCGTGAATTCTATTGCATTCGCTGCTACATCTTTTACAACGCAATTCTGCTGTCTGCTGAAGTTACCAATTTAATGGAACTTTCAACATAATTCCCTTCCCTTTCACTTACCCAAAATAGCCGCAGGTGGAAAAAGTGCTAACTTCTGCGACATTTTGTTCATTTCAGGTTTAATAGACGGCCAGGCAGGTGATGCATCTCGAAGCTTTTGTATTATGTATGGGGAGAGCACATCGTGCCAAAATAGTCAGAAAAGTATTTTCTACATTAGCTGTTGTCTGGTAGTGGCATTTTATTCTTCTTCAAACCTTGTTTGACAGCTTTTACTCAGAACATGTTTTCTACATGCTTGTAATCAATAAACTGCTTGTGCATTGTGAGACTGTCATAGAGAACATCAGGGAATTCGCATATATCGTTGATGATTAATTTCTCATTCATGTTTAGTATTGTTTTAACAACACTAAACGAAACCTTACGAAAATTGTGCACTGCATTATAAGAAATGAAGTAAAACTACCCACGATAACCTTATATAACCTTACGTCGAAAGTCTCATTGATAAAACTGAGTATCTGTACACAAGAGTGTATCTATCGGCACGAATTAGTAAAATACTACTCACTTAGATTTATATTGGGTCTGTGTTTAATTGGTAGGCTGTGTCATACTCAACAGGTATGCAAATGTGGCATTTCATAAATAAAGTTTGTATTCCTAGAGACCCAAAATATGCTTGTCAGCAGCGGAACGAGACGTTACCTGTTGTGCAGCATTCTAAGTTTTTCACCATTGAAAGTATTTTCTTGCGATTTCCTTATCGATGTTTGATCTGACTGCTTGTAGCTTTTTCACAGAAGGGATAAAAACGTTACATTCAGCGAGAATGGAACCACGAACCATAACAGTCGATTTTTCAGCGGTCAACACGTCACCACAGAGCTAGCAAAGAGGTATGTATCGTGCTGTCCTCTTACGAGGCCAATAGTGGTTAGAGCTAGTAAACTGCTATTTAAAGGACGAATTTAGTTGCGATTTCCACATGCAACGACTTTCCTGGGCTGAAAAGCGTAAATTTACAATCTTTTGGTACACCTCAACCGATAATAACTCAGATTTTTCAATAGAAAAATGACAGGAAAAATCAAGTGAACTTTGAGGCTTAATTCCGTGCACACCAGGAAGTACCTCATCGATCACAGAGTTGTCAAATATACCTTGCCTTGTTGCCAAATCTCAGTTACAACATTAGCAGGAAGAAGACGAACCGATGTGATCCTATAGCGGGCTGGGAAGTGACCATACCGGGCCTCTCAAAGACGCGGCTGCTACGGCCTGCAATACGTAATAGGTTTCATTCGCATTTCTGTAACCAGGTTTAGGGATTACAGCGTAGTTACTAATAATACTCAGAACTGACTGCGAACTAAGCATCATAAATCAGTAACTCTCATAGTTGTTTTTATATTTCTTTCGTAACTATTCTCAAAACTAAGAAACTCATTTACTGACGTTTTCGTGCCTCGCTGATAGTCGAGCACACCAAAAAATAAAAATGTATGTGTGTGTGTGTGTGTGTGTGTGTGTGTGTGTGTGTGTGTGAGAGAGAGAGAGAGAGAGAGAGAGAGAGAGAGAGAGAGACAGACAGACAGACAGAAATAAAAATAAAAAAGTATGAGACAGACAGTAAAAAAATTTTGTGAAGAAATTGAATACCGGTATGTAAATAAATCTTTCAATAAAATAACACATTCCACATCATTACGAAATGTCCTATTCATGATCTATGGAAAAATTATTAATCTCATCTAATCTAATCATATCATATTGCTGACTAGCAGTGAAGAGTCATCAATTATCGAAATTTTCGCCAATATCATTAACCAAATCTAAACTTGAAATTAAAAGACGACAGTTTTTGTAATAACCCGGGACTTCTATCAAGACCCTTTCATCCCTGTTAACTAACCACGAAAGATGTCTGATATACCCCCATTCAGAAGGAACAAAGTGTGTATGCATGTAAAGATGAAATGCATGATGTGAAGTTCTGTGACAGATGTACGAACCCAACACGTAATCGGATTGTTAACTAAGAAAATCAAATGTTAAGCATCGGTTTTTCTTACCAGCTGCTAGGTGTTTGAATCTTAAAAAATGGTTCAAATGGCTCTGAGCACTATGGGACTCAACATCTTAGGTCATAAGTCCCCTAGAACTTAGAACTACTTAAACCTAACTAACCTAAGGACATCACACACACCCATGCCCGAGGCAGGATTCGAACCTGCGACCGTAGCAGTCCCGCGGTTCCGGACTGCAGCGCCAGAACCGCACGGCCATTTGAATCTAAAATGAGGATACTAATTTTTGTGCCTGAGCGACAATCGAACCGCACTCCTATCGTTCTTCTTTATCGTCCACGAATATAGGTTAAGAATCAATTGCTTACTCACCAACAGTAAGACGTGTGCATGTTTGACCAGAAATTGTTGGCAACACGTGAACAGACATTAAAAATACACGTTGATTTTCACTAGCAAGCCGGTGTGCACGTGATAGGGCTTGAAATGAAATTATGAATATTTTTGTTCTGGGTCAGGAATCGGACCCACATACTTACCTTTGGAGGAGACCTAGAGAAGGTTGTAGTCTTGGAAAAAGGAACGAAATGATTGAATATCGTTCCGAGAGATTCATATCCTCGAAGGGGGAGATACGAATTCGAATATTTATAATATTGAAGCTAGACTGTGTATCCTTGTCTTCCTTGAGTTGGCACTGGAAGGCGTTGATTCACACTTATACAATACAATGAATACTTCGAACGCTATCGTTAACGTTGCTGTCATAAACTAATTATGTTTTTTTTAATTCTTCTGGTTCTTATGCGTGCAACATGTGTTGTAGATACAGTCTTAGACAAAAAAATTGACCACCGAGTCGTTTACATAAGGTGGACAATACAGTCGTACTCCTCTCTGAAATCAATGTTCCGCAATATTCTCGACCTGGCAACATAGTAGACTGCTACACTTCCCGAAGGAACTCTTAACTGCAATCAGAGTACATCACTGTTGTCTACAACCGTAGTCTTGAAGTAAAACGCGAGACTAGCTTATACGACGTCTGGTAACCAAAAGCACATGTTGACCAAATTTTTATCGCCCCTTTCTCTCGGTGCTGAAGCTATGAGTATAATTCAAGCGAATCTACAATGTATTTCGCTTCCTGTCACATTCGTAATAACTGTTTGGTTAAACAATATTTTAGTGAGAGATTTCATTGCCGACAATCTGCTTCTGAACACTGCATGTGCCTGAGTTCTTTGGGACCTGTTTGCTGCTTACCAGCGGGGGCTGAGGCACTGCACTGTTTCGCCTTCTGCTGACAACATTTGCTCCACTCCTCACTCTCGATGGGGTAAAATGTTTTAATGTTGTTGAGTGGTGACCCATAAAATTTGTCTACGATTTGTGTTCCACACTCGATAGCATTGTAGGCACAAAACCGTTTTAAGTTGATGAGTATTTTATTACACTAGTATGCGATACATCAATGTGGCACGGACTTAATGTCATTGTGTCTGATCCAGTGCACTATAATTAAAGCGTCACATCCTGTTCTTTTACCTTTCACAGGAGATTCTTCAAATAATTTATTTTTGCCATTGATTCATATGTGTTAGACAAGGCACAGAGAGTAAGTGTAATGTAATGTGTTTGGTTTCTTTCTTTGATTCCCTTTGGTAAATGGATGTGAAACATTGTGTCAATACCTTTCAGAACCTGCCTTATAGCTACTGAGGCAAATTGCTTGTTTTGAGGTGCATACATTAAATAATGGAGAAGTGAACGCCGTTCAAAAGTGATATTTAAAATATTCAATTGGATTTAAAACGACAAAATTGCCCGTACTTGAAGCTACCAGAGAGAAAGTAAGTTGCTAGAGCCGCCTGTTAGCAAATGTCTGCAGAGAGTTCCTAATTTCTACTGCGGAAATTCTGCAGAGATGCCCTGTAGTAACCAAGAGGTTCATTTCCATCGTACTTTTCACCCTGGCATGTGAGTCTTAAGTGAAGAACAATATTGAATTTCTTATTGTTGACAGTTGATTCGAATTTCTTCAGAGACGCTTGTACTGTGAAGCAGCTTGGCAGTCAGAAAGGCGATATCTATGACCATTAACACAACTTACTGTCATCTTCAACTTTTTTAGTCATGTTTTCCTCAGTTGCGTGTAAAATTACGGTATATATTTTTACTTATGGACCGTCTGATCCAAAAAGATATCAGATGTTGGAAGTATGAAACAAACCATTCCACATTTTCAGAACATTTGAAACGCAACAACCTCCATCCTACAAACATGGAACAAGAAATGAAAATAATGAGAATAAGCAACCATGACAAACATCTTATACAAATACAAGAAAACTTCCACATCCAGAAAGCCATAGCAGAAAACAAACACGTGATAAATGAACAAACACACATCAGCACAGGCTTCCTACTACACTTAATGAAGGAAATGATAACATAAACAATAAAACTCTTCCCCCTTCACCTTCTGGACACACACACACACACACACACACACACATACACACACACAAATGCATACACAACAGATCACGGATACTTCAATAATTACACTCGAAAATTTGGAAATAACATTCGGTCTTTGGCAAAAACATTTGACAGTCGGCAACAGAAACCAAAACATTGCATTGAAACAAGCGTTCAGTTCATGGTACTGTGGAATGTGGGAAAAAAAACGCAAATTGGAATTCATAAGAAAAACAACAACACCAAAAATGCAACACGAGCGTAATATGTAAGAAATTGTCCACGCAAACTGTAAGTACAGTTCAAAACATTACTACTTAATACGTAATACCAGTCACCAGAGGCCGAGCGGTTCTAGGCGCTTCAGTCTGGAACCGCGCGACTGCTATGATCGCAGGTTCGAATCCTGCCTCGGGCATGGATGTGTGTCAAGTCCTTAGGTTAGTTAGGTTTAAGTAGTTCTAAGTTCTAGAGAACTTATGACCGCAGCTGTTGAGTCCCATAGCGCTCAGAGCCATTTGAACCATTTTGAACCAGCCACCAGAACTGTTTATATCCTATAGGTATAGTGACAAAAATGTAAATTAAGTAGCAAACATATGTACACATTCCAGGCCACTGATGATGCCTTGCAGAAAATAAAGGCGAAACGCGTATGGCACTAAAACTGTGTTTTATTCAGTTGCTGTCAGACGGTCCATAAGTAAAAATTATCAATATGCTGTAATACAAATTACTGTGTCGAGCTACCAAGAGGATTTGATGTGTAAAGATTTTCTCCTGATTTCGTTCCAGAATTTTTCTGCAAATTCGCAGCCCCATAAAATAAATCAGAAAAAAATCTCACACACGCTGGCCCCTACCACGGTTAGAACTGACGACTCATTGAGCCGTTGCGACACGAGACATGGGCTACGGACACACATTTCAAGTAAGTTACCTGTGAAGAAGCAGTATTTAACATCTCTCGTAGTTCGTTAACAGGGACCTTAGATGCTGGGTAGGAATTCGCGTCCATTAAAAAACGTTTACGTTATGTAATTTGAAGTTGATATTTGCTAATTGATACTGTCTAAAATCGAGGTATATCACTCTCTGTATGCCTAGTCAGGGATGACTGTTAGATTCCGCCAGTCACGAAATATTAGTCTGCATGACCTGGGTTTGACTCCATATGCAGAACGAGACGGTTCGTCGTGTCATTTGAAGTTCATACATATTCTCAAGAAGCTTCTCGGGAATAACTTAAATTGTTAATGTCATTTTGTGTTAAATAACAAGTACGGTATGTTACTTTGAAGAAGAAATTACGAATACGACGAACTTACTAGGTGCATTACCTATCTGAAGTAATAATGAGAGTGGTAACATTTCAGGTATGTCATTTATTGCAATAAATGTGAGCTTACAAGCCCTAAGGACAGTCATATCTGTGATAAGGTGTTCCCTGATATTTATAGTATCGTGGTATTACTTTACATTTTGAGTTACTGCGTTACAGAGCCGAGTTTTCTACGGTTGACTTGTTGGAGCCATTTTCAATAGTGAAACGACTGTACCAAGGAGCGGTTAGAGGACCTGCTAGACAGCTGCGTTATTGCGAAATGCAATTCTGGTCGTTCGGATACTTTTGAGCATGACTGTACAGTGAAACATAAGTAAGTATTTGTACGTATATATGACGTATGTTATCATATGAACGCCAATTGGTTATCTAGGCAACAAGGCTTAAACTAATTGTTTCATCCTCAATCGACAAAACCGTACTTACGGGTAGTTCACTGTATTGCTCTGTCAACTGACAGGAAACAACATATCTATTCCGTTTTTACTCCCTGTTGACATCTTGGTGATTTCTGTTATTGCCACTTCCTATATGACTGCAAAATATCTAATGATCATTATATATATTTAATGAAATTTACAGGGCCAAATGAAACCAGCACTTTTACTTACAATGTTACAGCTTTCTTTTACCAAAGTATCATTGCTTTCATTTTGCAATATATCATGTACTCTGACGTACATTTTAAGATAAACGTTTGTCATTAGCAATGACATACTGTCATAAACTATGGCGACGCATTTCCTGGTTATATTAGCTTTCGTGTGACCACCATTCTGTATCATCACTGATCGATAACAGTATGTATCGATTGAGGTGTCGTCTCCTAGGTAGCCACTTGGTGTTCTGTCAGCCATCTCTGGATTACGTGGGACTACTGAAGTCACTTACAAAGGGCAGGTAACGTTGAAATACTGTATGTTAATGGATATTACTTCATTTCGATTCTGCATTGTAAACAAAATTTCCTTTCATAAAACTTGCTTTCATTGCTTAATTTATATATCACCTCACCTTTATATTTTTTGTTATTACATGTGTAATAATTACACTTTTCTGCAATATTGTTATGTGACAATGTCATACTCTGTAACCACTGGCTATAAATTACATGACGCTATGCGACAGGCAGAGGGTGGAGTCTCCGCTACTTAACCACAAGCATCCGTGCGTTAGTGATCCGCGTTTATTGTCACGAAATAGCAGGCTGCTCCTCGTCATTCTCTTCCACGGATAGATATGGAATCGTATTTGAAATTACTTGCATTATTTACATTTATGCTTAAGTATAGTCCTCTGAAACTTAGTATCACTCTTCTCATAGAGTTTGAATGGTCTGATGATGATCGTGTCCCTTTCGAAACAGGTTATCTGAATAATAAATTTGAACAAGGTAATTGCGTCTCTGTTGATACACCCTCGTCAGTTTATCATAACAAGGGTATTTGTAATGTACGTCTCATACGCGAATCGTGGAATACCTTTAAGGTATATTCATCGATTAAGCTGTCTTTAGATGGATGACAACGCTCAGCAGCCGTGAGTGGCATCCCATCTGGAGAGCCCCGACGTGACAGACAGCCGGGGGCGGTCGGGTGATAAATGGCGGGGGCGGACGAGGGCGACAAGGGCGGAGGTGGGGACGGACCTCAGCAGGGCACTGCAGGATCGTGAGAGGCGAGCAGCTGCCTGTTGGCAGCTGGGCTGGATGGTGGAATCGGGACCACGCTGCGCATCGTCATCTCTGAAGCAACTCGCTATTCGAAATTATAGTCCGTTCTAGTTTATTTATTTATTTAACATGATCTGATTAGGGCCATCAGGCCCTCTCCTACATCAGACCAGGTTTTCATATACGCAGTACAGTTTTTAAGTCATAGTTACTTTAAATCATTTCAAATAACTTCCGGGAATTCAGCCAGGTAACACTTTCAGCGACCGCCGATATTTCGGCGGGAGAACACCCCGCCATTTTCAAGGCAAACTGCAACGGACAGGCGGCGTACATGCAAATTTAATACCTCGGTTCTCGGACCCAAGCAGGAAAGATAACACACACACACTGAACACTAGTGCCACCAAAGGTGGCCAAAGTCAGAGCTGTCGATAGTGAGACTATGAATTCGCAGGTGAGGTAGCATTGAGTCTGTCCCTCTGTTTCTTGACAAGGGAGAGAGCCGGATTCCAAACAGAGTTTAAACAGAAACCTCCATCCCTGAATTCCCGGAAGTTATTTGAAAGTTGTATACGCCAGGAGAAACTCAGGTCTCACTTTAAATCATAGTTACTCGAGAAACAGCAATTTTAATACGAGAAATAGTATCGTAGTTACCTAAGAAATAAGAATTTTAATATGGTGAATAGTACTGTTATCATTTGTCTATAGAGAGAATGTGACTAAATAACACTATGAACTAATAAATTTAACATTGGTAATATTTCTACTGCTGCTGCTGCGACTAATAATAATGATAATAATAATAACAATAATAAAAAATAATAATCGTGTACTTAACAACAATAATGATAGTGGCAGACATAAAAAGAATTTATGGGCGTAAAAATAGATGCTTTGTGATACAGCGAGTTCTGGGAGAAGGAAATTCAAGGAGACTGCGCCAAGAGGTATGTAAAGGGGTAACGACTGCGTAGCAACAATGGTAATCATTATTGTTGCTTCGATAGATATGTTGTTAACTGACTTTGAGACTGGAAATGTTAGTCAGTTCTCTAAAATGTGCAGAGCCGGGTTCCTGCTACTGAGAATGACTTGGAGAAAGTGGCTGAACGATGGAGTGGGACAAAAACGATTTTTCTCTCGTGGGACGGTTCTTTCTGCCATGTTGATCAGAGAAGAGCATTAAGGTCGAGGAAAGACATGGGGGACAGATTATGTTTGTCAGTCACTAGAGAAGGCAAAGGGTATAAAATCTATGTGCCTACGTTCAATCAGACAGAATGGTGCATGTTGTGATGAAACACGTTGAAAGAGTCTAACATCACAGATACATCGAATGCAGATATTGAGAACCGGTTCCATGCGACGTAAGCTTTCCTGAGAAAGACCTTGCAGGACACCGTCACTGTAATCAATACTTGAAAGTGTAGGTTTCTGTAAAAGTTTCTTTTCCAGGTAGAGATAACAGCTTTGTACATTTTTGTAAGGCATGGGAGGCTGTTGATACCTGGTTGGACATTGCAATTACGTGGTTAGTCCAATTCAGCTCCTTATCTTTTATTACTCCTAGACTATTTTCTGAGGGAGACGTTAGTATTTGACTCACTTAGGATTAAAGATGGTAGTGATTCCAGATATTTCGGGTTAATGAGCCTAGAACCAGTACTGGATGGGTTTTGGACGGTCTGAGCTCTGACCCTATATTCTGTACCTATTTTGATAGCTGTCTTCAGGGTTATTGGTTCTGTACTGAGAAACAACGGCAGGATATCAGCATGTATCTGATATTTTCAGTAGGAACAAACTGATGACATCACTGACAAATGATGAAAAGAGTATAAGACCTAATATCTGGGGACACTGAGTACTTATTTTCAACTTTGCTCATTTGTACGTGTCAGTGAGGGTTTTCATCTTTGACATACAGTGAAAAGAATATAGGACCTAATACCGAACCCTGAGGACACTACGCACAGATTTCCAACTTTGCTCATTTGTAAAAGTCAATGAGACACTTCTTAGTACACGGTGTTTGTAAATTATTATCGGGGTTTTAACACTTTATAGTATTTGTTACATTAAACTTACAGTTATAAATGGTGTTGTAACGCCGGAAATGCATATTCTCCTATTTCCATCTATTGCATTGCAATTTTTTTTCCTTATTTTGTTACCTAAAGATATAACATTTCTGTGTCTTTGTATATTGTAATTGTTTTACTATTTGTATATATATGCATTTATGTCGATGTATAATTGGTTTGTTTTGTGAATATCATTTGTATTTATACGCTGGGTCTGACCTAGGGAAAACTATGCTATCTAACGAATACATCGATAGGTCGTGTGGAGAACCAAAGTGCTTAGTATCTTTCGTAGTGTTAACTCTGTCGCGTGGAGCGCGAGCAGAGGGGAGTCTGGCTGGAGTAGTGCGGTTGAGCAGGTGTGTTGTGTGACGCTGCCGCGAGTTGCCGCGCTTTCGGGGTTTGGGAGCATGTAATTGCGCTCGACTTGCTATGATAGTTTCTGAAACGGTGTCGCGGACGGGAAGCATTAGCTGACGCACATCAAGAGCCCGTTTCGCCTGGTGACAGTGTCGAGAAGAAGGCGCGCCAACGTCCAGCTTCTGCGACAGCGACGGCCGACAATGAGTGACTGTCGCCACCTCCTCGACCGACGACTTCAAACCTTCAATCAACCAACAAGGAAGACTGGAACCACGTAAAGTTTTAGAACTGTATGGCAGAACTCAGCTTTTAAAATTGTTGCATCACAAAATTACAGCAACTTAGTGTGAACCTTTGTTGCTCATTGTCCCAATTGCATTACCAAGCAGGGTCCCTTCCTTTTCCGAAATGAACCCGAGTGTCGTTGAAATTCAGACGCCAGCATTAAAGTAATAACATTCCACTTCACTGCTTTAATTTCAAAGTTCAGTTAAAGTATTCATTTGTTGTTGTTGTTGTGGTCTTCAGTCCTGAGACTGGTTTGATGCAGCTCTCCATGCTACTCTATCCTGTGCAAGCTTTTTCATCTCCCAGTACCTACTGCAACCTACATCCTTCTGAATCTGCTTAGTGTATTCATCTCTTGGTCTCCCTCTACGATTTTTACCCTCCACGCTAAAATATTTAGATTACACAAGCACAAAGTAAGAGTGCGAGTTTTGTTACCCTATTTTAGCTTACCAGTGACTGCAGCTCAGTTTGGTACGTACTAAACGTTACTATTGTTAATTGTCCAGAATCATTTAATTCAAGTTCAAAGTTAAATCTCTTATTTCTAAATTGCGCAGATTCAAGCAGCTTTTGAAATGATTGTTGAGGTAGCCCAAAACTAACCGTATTTTACTGAATTTCGATGTGCTTCAGAAACAAAGCTCACTATTAATTTCAGTCACTAAATTATCTTAAATTTTCCGGTTTTATTAATTCTTGTGATAAATTAAGTCAGAGTGCAGCGAAATTTATTACTTCTGACAAACTTTCAGTTTTCACACTACACGTGTCAACCTTCAGTTGCCACGCTTCTAGTGCTAATTATATGTGTAATAACCTTTCTTTTTCAGTTACTATAGTAATTCCATAGGACTGGCGACCGTAATTTCCCCCAAATCTCAAATATCTAATTACCGCTAGTTAATTGTTAACGTAACGGCCGCACATTTACTTTCTTTATTAACTTTACCCGTTTTCAAGATTAATTTCCACCAGTTTCATTTGCATTTTTCCTGTCATTTAGATGTAACCATTTCCTCCCTCTTTACCGACAGATTAACTTCGGTGACGATTGCTTTTTCCAAATTTCCATTAGGTACACGCGGTTTAATTTTTCACTGTCATTAAGGTCGATAAGTGATGGGGAGGTTACAATGTGTCAAATGAAAGAGCACTTCAAACAGTTGTGTTTGGCACCAGCAAGATGGTGCGCCACCTCACTGGCGACTGGTCGAACTTCACTGTACGCAAGCGCTGGATAGGCCGCAAGAGGCAAAATGACAGGGCTTGCTTTGCATGCTCTCCATGTTCACCCGACATAACGTCATGCGATTTTTTCCTTTGGGGCTTCATCAAGGATCGTGTGTACGTGCCTCCACTACAAGCAGACATCCATGAATTAAGAAACCAGATTGATGAAGCTGTTGCTACAATCACTGAAGACACTCTAATCAACGTGTGGGAAGAACTCGGCTATAGACTTCATATGTGCCGTGTGATAAATGGTCCTCCAATTGAACATTTATAAGGTTCTTGATAAAACTGCCTGAGTTGCTCTTTCATTTGACATATCGTTTATAACTGTAAGTTTAATATAATAAATATTATAAAGCGTTAAATACCCTATACTCATTTATAAACATCCTTTATTATGAAATCTCACAGCGGAAGTGTCACAAGCATTATCAATCTTAAGTGTACCAACACAACGTCAACTGTGTGTTCGGCTAGCGCAGTGTCTAAGCTCACTAGTCAAAATAGACTCGCCTGCTTGAAAGAGAAACTGGTAGCTTTGGAACGCTGTAGACAATTTAGAATTGGTGTCAGGCAGTTTGTGACCCTAAATTGGCGATCTAAGTCATGGCAGTGAAGTGGTAAACTTGTGCCATTCGGTTGTATGCAATTAGTGCAGGAGTATAAGTCGACGTGGAGATTTGATACAAAGGAACTATGATGTTTGCACAAGATCATGATCAAGTAGCGAATGAAGCAGCCAGATTTGTTGATGTATCAAAGCGGATTGTCCAACGTGTTTAGAAGTTCAAATGGTTCAAATGGCTCTGAGTACTATGGTACTTAACAGCTGTGGTCATCAGTCCCTAGAACTTAGAACTACTTAAACCTAACTAACCTAAGGACATCACACACATCCATGCCCGAGGCTGTATTCGAACCTGCGACCGTAGCAGTCGCGCGGTTCCGGACTGCGCGCCTAGAACCGCGAGACCACCGGGGACGGCTGTTTAGAAGTAAAGGTATACCATGTAGCATGCTGTATGAACAGTGCTCGTAAAAAAGATTCTAACCGACAGGAACTGGAGACAAGTCTGAAATAACCTTCACACAAGACTGAAACTGCTCCTGTAAGTCAACGCACGTTCGTCTCAACCTGTTTACTAACTAACGCTGCAAACGGTGGTCCCTGCTACGCATCACTGGAGTCGGATACCTGGCAAAATGACACTGCTTACAGTATCACATAAAGCTGTGCGTCTTCGAAGGGCCAAACAACGATGAAACTGGATGTAATTCATTCGTGGCGAGTAGAGTCGTCCGAAGAGTCTCGCTTTTGCCTCTCTTTAAACGAAGCAAGGCGTCTAGGCTACAGACAACCGGATGAGGCGCTTAATTCGCAATGTGTGGAGTGTGTGGAACAGGCTAGCGGTGATACTATGATGTTCTGGAGCGTTTATTGTACTATGAATTGTGTCTACTCTTTTAGGTTACCGTGAACATTACCGTGAACTTCAACAATCTGTGTTACTTTTTTTCTACATTCATGACGAGTACGCTGCGGACGCTCCAGTCTTCATAGTCACGTTTATCAGGCTGCACAGACACATTCCTGGCTGCATGTAAACTCTCGCACCCTGTTGTAGTTTTACTGGACTGCAGAATCATGCGCTCTTAATCCCACAGAAATCTTACGAGTTACGTGCGATCATTATTTATAGATTCATTTCTCGTCTGTCCAACGCGATTTCCATTATTTCAAAAAAAAAAAAAAATGGCTCTGAGCACTATCGGACTCAACTGCTGAGGTCATTAGTCCCCTAGAACTTAGAACTAGTTAAACCTAACTAACCTAAGGACATCACAAACATCCATGCCCGAGGCAGGATACGAACCTGCGACCGGAGCGGTCTTGCGGTTCCAGACTGCAGCGCCTTTAACCGCACGGCCACTTCGGCCGGCTCCCATTATTTCAAACTGATCTTTTGCAGGTAGTCTCGCCCAATTGATCATTCCTCGTATTTTAACATTGGCCGAATAATTATCAATTTCACTGCCATATGAAAATGTATTCGTTCCTGGGTTGAGTCCCCACCGCCGCTTAGATTCTGAATAAAAATCATCAGCTATAGTGACCGAAGACTTCCGGCATAAGAAACCACCCTCACAATGCCAGCGAGTCTGTCAAAGATGGAGGAGGAGCGGACAGAAGTTCACAGGGAACTCCCTTGTCCTTCGGGTGGGAAGCTGCCACAAAAGCCAGAAGAATCGGCAATGATCAACGGTATGACGATGTACAAGGCAACGGAAACCACTGCATTAGTATACATAATGTATATCCACAGGACACATGGTCTCTAATTGAACAAGTATATCGATCTCTACATTGGGCTGCCAAAGGGGGATGTGATCATGAGAAAAAGACTGAATGAGCAATGAAACGATAACGTTCTACGAGTCGGGTTGCGGAATATCAGAAGTTTCTGGGAAAGCCATAAAATCTGAAAGGGATTGCTAAGGCTCATTCCAGATATAGTGGAGGTCAGTGAAGTAAAATGAAATGAAATGAAAAGAAAAAACACAAGGATTTCTGGTCGGGTGACTACGGGGTAATATCACGAGAAGCAGAAAATGGTATAACAGGAGAAACTTCGTTATGAACAGGGAGGTATGACAGAGACTGAGTTTCTAAGAACGTCTTCAATGGATTGGAAATAACAGCCAACCAGATGCTAAATAAAAGTTTATTAAACCTTCACCATGGTTTCGACAGTTTTAAAACTGTATGCATGACATTAAATAATTAGATATATTGCAATCATATAGGCAGTGGCAACAACAGAAATCACCAAGATGTCAACAGGAAGTAAAAACGGAATAGATCTGTTGTTTCCTGTCAACTGACAGAGCACATACAGTGAACTACCCGTAAATGCGGTTTTGTCGATTGAGGATGAAACAATTAGTTTAAGCCTTGTTACCTAGAAAACCAATTGGCTTTTATATGATGACATAGGTCATACATTCGTACAAATAGTTACCTATATTTCACTGTACATGGTCTGTCAGCTGGCGTGAAACAATACATTTATTCCATTCTTGCTTCCTCACTAACCACTGACGTTATGGTGAATTCTGCTTTTGTCACATTTTGTACAATTGTAATTGCTTTTCTGGCTCTTTCGCTTAGCGGCCTGAGTCGTTTGGCACGAGGGTTTATCACCGAAATTAGATGAGTTTTGTTAACAATGCAAAGCAAGCTATCGCTGCCGCGAATATTGTGGAATAAGGTAGTTGAAACATATAGTAGACCAACATTTTTCAGACGTTCGCCTGTATCCTGCCCTATAATATAAGTGTAACGTATTTTGTTATTCCATTCTCAAATGATGTCATTCACTTTATGTGTTTTCTAGACGCTTTTTTAAATTATACCGGAACAATAAGGTTTTTTAAATGTGAGAAACTGTTCCCAGGTACAACATGGCCAGGTAACTTGGAACAAATATTTTATTCAAATTTAGAACTATTACAAGCGAGAAAACCTTTTAAATGCTGCATTTAACAGTTATGTGTTACATTATTACTGTAATAAACGCCGATGACCAGTAAATGAAATCAAATTAAGAAGACATTGTGTCGAAAACGCATTATAAGGTAAAAATGTTTTGAAACGGTAGCGACTGGCAATTAACGTAATTTTACGTGTCCAGGACAGGGAAGAAAGACAGAGACGATATTTAGGACATTAAACAAACTCAGTTCAACTACAGCGATCCCTTGTTCCATTGTAAATAGGCCTTCCATTTCTAGGAATATCATTCTACAGAGGGCATGTGCGCCTCGGACAGAGCTAACGATATGAGCGAATTGTCTGAAGGTTAGAGGCACTAGTTTCATGGGCGTCCAGTATGCGACTAGGCGCGTTGAGCAGCGGATGTGGTAACACAAGTACGTATTCGTTATTAGAATTATCATGTTAACTGAAAGTTTGAAGAGAAGAGTGGTAAAAAAGTGAGCCATTACAGCTATACGGCTAATAAAGAGCCCGCAGACTCAGGTAAACATAGAAAACTACACTGAAGAACCAAAAAAACTGGTACATCTGCCTAATGTCGTGTAGGGCCCCGGCGAGCACGCAGAGGGGCTGCAACACGACGTCGCGTTGACTCGGCTAATGTCTGAAGTAGTGTTGGAGGGAATTAATGCCATGAATCCTGTAGGGATGTCCATAAATCCGTAGGAGTACGACGGGGTGGAGGTCTCTTCTGAACAGCACGTTCCAAGGCATCAGAGGTATGTTCAATAATGTTCATGTCTGGGGATTCTGCTGGCCAGCGGAAGTGTTTAAACTCGGAAGAGTGTTTCTGGAGCCACTCTGTAGAAATTCTGGTGTGGGGTCTCGCTTTGTCCCTCTGGAGTCGCACAAGTCCGTCCAAATGCACAATGGATACGAATGGATGCAGGTGACCAGACAGGATGCTTACGTACGTGTCACCTGTCAGAGTCGTATCTAGACAAGGTAGGCGTCCTTATCACTTCAACTGCGCACATCCCACATCATTACAGAGCCTCCAACATTTTGAAGAGTCCCCCGCTGACATGTAGGGTCCGTGAATTGATTAGGTTGTCTCTATACCCGTACACGTTCATCCGCTGGGTACAATTTGAAACAAGACTTGTCCGACCAGGGGACATGATTCATGTCATCAAGAGCCCAATGTCGGTGTTAACGGGCCAAGGTGAGGCGTAAAGCTTTGCGTCATGCAGTCATAAAGGATTCATGAGTGGGTCTTCGGCTCCGAAAGCCCAGATCGATGATGTTTCGTTGTGTGGTTCGCACGCTGACACTTGTTGATCGCCCAGCACTGAAATCTGCAGCAGTTTGCGGAAGGCTTGTACTTCTGTCACGTTGAACGATTTTCTTCCGTCGTCGTTGGTCCAATCCTTGTACGATCTTTTGCTGGCCGCAGCGATGTCGGAGATTTGATTTTTTTACCTGATTGCTGATGTTCATGGCACACTCGTGAAACGGTCGTAGGGTAAAATTCCCACTTCATCGCGACCTCGGAGATGCTGTGTCAGATTGCTCGTGCACCGACTATCACACCACGTTCAAAGTCACTTAAATCTTTGTAACCTACCACTGTATCAGTAATCGATCTAAAACTACGCCAAACATGTGTTGTCTTATACAGGATGTTACAAAAAGGTACGGCCAAACCTTCAGAAAACATTCCTCACACACAAATAAAGAGAATATGTTATGTGGACATGTGTCCTGAAACGCTTAATTTCATGTTAGAGCTCATTTTAGTTTCGTCAGTATGTACTGTACTTCCTCGATTCACCGCCAGTTGGCCCAATTCAAGGACGGTAATGTTGACTTCGGTGCTTCTGTTGAGATGCGACTCATTGCTCTACAGTACTAGCATCATGCACATCAGTACGTAGCATCAACACGTTAGTGTTCATCACGAACGTGTGCAATGTTTACAAATGCGGAGTTGGCAGATGCCCATTTAATGTATGGATTATCACGGGGCAATAGCCGTGGCGCGGTACGTTTGTGTCGAGACAGATTTCCAGAATGAAGGTGTCCCGACAGGAAGATGTTCGAAGCAATTGATCGGCGTCTTAGGGAGCACGGAATATTCCAGCCTATGACTCGCGACTGGGGAAGACCTAGAACGACGAGGACACCTGCAATGGACGAGGCAATTCTTCGTGCAGTTGACGATAACCCTAATGTCAGCGTCAGAGAAGTTGCTGCTGTACAAGGTAACGTTGACCACGTCACTGTACGGAGAGTACTACGGGAGGACCAGTTGTTTCCATACCATGCACAGCGTGTGCAGGCACTATCAGCAGCTGATTGGCCTCCACGGGTACACTTCTGCGAATGGTTGATCCAACAATGTGTCAATCCTCATTTCAGTGCAAATGTTCTCTTTACGGGTGAGGCTTCATTCCAACGTGATCAAATTGTAAATTTTCACAATCGACACGGGTGGGCTGACGAGAATCCGCACGCAGTTGTGCAATTACGTCATCAACACAGATTTTCTGTGAACATTTGGGCAGGCATTGTTGGTGATGTCTTGATTGGGCCCCATGTTCTTCCACCTACGCTCAATGGAGCACGTTTCCATTCCACGATTAATGTGATTTGAGGAGAAGTAATAAAATGAGCTCTAACATGGAAAGTAAGCGTTTCCGGACACATGTCCACATAGCATTTTCTTTCTTTTGCGTGTGAGGAATGTTTCCTGAAAGTTTGGCCGTACCTTTTTGTAACACCCTGTATAGGCGTTGCCGACCGCAGCGTCGTTTTCTGCCTGTTTTCATATCTCTGGGGAGTACACATGTGTATACCAGTTTCTTTGGCGCTTCAGTGTATTTACAAAATCATAAAAGCGCACGAGAAGCACATTTTCGTGGATACCTAGCTGCGACAAACATGAGTGTCAAAGCAAACTGCTTCAAGGAAATATTATCACTGTATAAGACTCCCAAAATGACGTATTAAGTTGTCACCCGACATGAGGGAATATTATAAAAGCACGAACATGAACACCATCTGCCAGAGGCAACCTCAAATTATGCATCTTCACTCAGTCGGCGTATGTCTCTAGCTCTGTACGTGGCATATTTACGGTCTGTAGGATCAGACGGAACTTATTGTATTTGATATCACATATATACAAATCTGTCAAGTGGGATACTGCACATTGTTGTATCCAATGTCAAATGTCTGATACTTTAAAAAGTTTTAGGAGAAAGCTCGACACTAGGGGGCTACTAGTTTTAAATTATGTATTTTAAATGATGAAGTGGATTACACGCACGTTTACTAAGCAGTGATTATACTTCACCGCAGTTTCTTTTGTGACCATTTCCTATAACTTTTTTTATTTAACGGTATCGTTTGTACACACAAAGACGTAATATTTGTTAATGTGTACAATATCATCTGAATAAGTTTTCGAAATTTGGAAACCATGATCCATATTTTAAAAAAACCAGTGTTTCGCAATTGATGGGCTATTATTATTGGAGTTTTACAAATGCTGACCCAAATATTATTTTTTCCGCAGATTCGGGTAAGTTTTGTTTGTTTCGTGGGTCAACATTTCTAAAACTCTAATTCCTGTCTCCCAAACACCACCCTATGACGAGAGACGGAAAGTCTTAGTTTTAGCGAATCAAAATTTACGAAGTAAAAAAGTATTTTTTTTATTTGTCCGTAACCATTTTCCACGCAAAAATGAGAACATAGATTCTCTTGAATTACAGTGCCAATTACCAAGAATCATAACAAATGTTTAAGACAAAATGTACGTAGTTTTTTTTTATGTAGAATCCGATTCTGAAATAAGAAGTGGGGGCTCCCATTTGAAACTTTAAAGTTGCCTCCCGTCCCACTCCCAGGGGGCTGGGGTGGCGGGCTAATTTTAGCACCAGCAGATTTCCCCCTCGAAAATAATCGACTTTGGATTCTACACATTTTTTGTGTGAAGCTTATTTTTCGAGTGTACTGCGTGAGTAAGGCGTCCAGCAAACTGTCACCCCGTTTTGTGGACCTGTATACGATGTCAGCACGTGTTTTTGTCTTGCTGCTTCTATATGGGACTCTGTTGAGCCTCCTGTTCTTGTTCTTCCCTGTTCCTGTGTCTGGACGGGCGAGTTGAGGATCGTGTCGCTAGTATGAAAATTTGGTAATTGTCACAGAGCTGTAATATGATCGTGTATTTTAAATTATTAGTGTTTCGGACTGCTTCAGGTTACGTAATTTTCTTTTACGTTAATGTGTCATTAATCGTGATGTTCAAATTATTTTTGCTTTTGTCTGGTACGTTGTGCACTAAATCGTCACGTCGCTTTCTTTAGTTATTTGGAGCCCGCATGGTTATGCGTCTTACGGGGAAAATCGTGTTGCATGTACCTTCGTAACTTATACTTTCAAACCAAGCTTGTTTTTAACGTAGGTGAGGTTCAATAACCAACCACTTGCACCTCCCTTCCACATATGTTTTTGGTTCCGAGCGACGGTTAAGTGGCTATCGTCACCGCCTCGTGACGTGATTTGAAGCTGAATCTCAGTTAGCTGCTAAACTTCTTTGCAAAGTTTTCACTCTTTTTACTTAAAACTTACTTCTCTGTTCATCAGGCTGCCATTGTATGTTTTACATTGGAGCGTATACCCACTGGTTGCTTAGAGAAGGAGAAGTGTAGTGAGCAGCGTATCGGGCCTGCCCTGAGTAATTTCGGGGCCGTTCGTCCAGGCTTCATTGCCCAATGCATGGCGGTTGCATTTAAAGCAGCTTCAATGGTTTTTGTATCCTTTTAACAAATCCCTTCGAGGTAAACCTCAATTATTTGTTGTGCTTTAGTCAAACACATTTTAAAGATTTATATTGCCTGCCTGTTTTGAAGACTTGTGTCCCTACCATGTTATACTCTTTATAAAATAGTATCATTTAGGGAATTCTTAAGCCTTGTATTTAACCTTTGAAGAGACTGTTTTAGCGATGATCAGTAATTGTTCTTAAATTGTTTTCTGTAATGGGATAGTTTTGTCTTAATATGTCAAGGTCCTGTTGACCTAATTGGTAGAATTACTTCTGCTGAGGAGTGTTAATAGAAGTCTTGATACGAATAATATTCAGTCCTTACTTTGCACTGTCCCTCCACTCCCAGGCAACCAGCAGTGCGTATTACATACATTACTTATGCATAAGTCCGCGAACAAGAGTTTTATCAACGACTGTTACTGTCGAATGGCTGTTCGTCCCGCTTACGCACTTATGTCCCTCACTTTTACCTCCTATTGATTTACTGATTATGTCCACTGCCTTGATGGTAACAGTGGATCGTTACATATAAATATGCAGTTCTGTTCTGTGAGTCTTTATGACAATCTACTTCCTTTTCTTTTGTCCTACTCTGAATATTGAACAACATTTACACTGTATGTGATAGCTACTGTTTGACCTTAACTTTGTATTATTCATCTCCGCTTACACACTACTCCACACGTAGTTTTTCTAGGGCATGTCTGTTCAGTCGAGCATTCCTTTATATTGTCAGGAAACATACCCATACCTTTTCGTTATTTCAATAATTCACTAATTCTGCAGTTTACTTGATCAATTATTGTTAAGTACTACTACTACTACTACTACTACTACTACTACTACTTCTTAAACTTACGTAACAAAAGCTAATACTAATAATTCTACTATGACTACTTACGGAAATGTTATGGGAACGACTGCTGAGAAACGCACACACCAGAAAACGCAAACGCATACTTACACGCACGCACACACACACACACACACACACACACACACACACACACACACACACACACACATTGTTGGCATGTATCTAGCTTCTCTGTTCAGTCTTTGCAAAGGGTTTGTTTTTTCTTACAAACTAAAGAACTTTTAATGCAACACAAACTGATTGAGACAAAAGATGTCATACACACAGATAAAAACTGTGGCAGTCAGATTTCTTCTATTGCTGTTCAAGTCGGCTGAATGACACAACATCAGCATGTTAAGCTACTCTCAATAGAAATACGTATTTCAAATGCATCACTGCCGTCGTTCAGCTACAATTTGCTCAAATTCTCCTAAAGGTAGTAAATTATCATGTGTCTTCCATTTCAGCGGTACTCATTTTCTTCGAAATTGGGAGTCAATCGGTCTCACGCACAACGGAGTAATTCCAATTTTACACGCCTTCTTACGTCGTAATTTCTTGTACGGCCTGTGAAGTAGCTACATGACTGAATTCATTAAATGAAGTGTTGCTGCTATGGACCCAAATTACTGCGTATATCGCTTTTAAATAATAATGTTAACTTTCATTTCTACTTTATCCATTTACTTCTGCAGAGAACATGCCCTTTGTCCTTGCCGTAATTTTGGTCTGAAACTTTTACATCAGTTACTAAATGCAGCGTCGGTATTTCAGTGCTCAGTTCATAAAATCGATACATTTATTTGTAATTTTTGTCTTTTGCTGTTTCGACTACACCTGACTTAAGTTTCAGTTGCATTCTTAGACCTGTGTGTTGAAATTTCTAAGAACAGTCGTGTTTGAGTTACAAATTTTAACAACGTTGATCGCAATGTAGTGTAACTGTGACTTGCCGATTATCAGTTTCGGTTGACCAGCAACCATTCTTGGATCATGTTTACTACAGAATTAGTGATTACTAAAGATTCACCACAATGTTGGGCACAAGACCGTCGTTAGAAAGCGTAACTCTCCAAAACGTGGGTCAAATCATGACTGTTAATATAAAAAACCAGCAGAAGGTTTGAATAACGGTATAACGGTGATGTGGGCAAAACTGTACCAAGCCACTAATTATTCAGTAAGCATGAACTGAGTTACACTTAAAAACGATGACGTCGTGGCCAACTTTGTACTTAGGTACTGATTCTTTAATAAGCATGACCTGCAGGATCAACCGTAGCCGTAAGTTTAATTATTCTGTATTTTATTATGATTGTGAATGTTAGCATTTTTAACAAACAATGGAGATCCTTCGCCCTTCGACAATGTGAGGGCTTACAAACGGTGTATCTATGTTTTATCTATGTAGGAGGGAGAAAATCAATGAACGTGCAGGGAGGAGGTGTTGTCGACACTGGCTTTCCTTTATTTTCTCTAAGAAAAATACAGGTCGTTTATAGCACACAGCGTACTAAAAATGTGAAGCAGGTAGGAACGGCGATGGCTTTGACTGCTGTTTACAGTTTGTGTATGTCTGAACAGTTGCACAGCCTCCACACTGCCGTTGAGTGATGGATATAAAATTCAAATAGAAGCCGCCCACACAATACAACTGTTACCTCATCGCCTCATCGTGTTTTATTCCATAGTGTGTGTTATTTTCGTAACGGAGACACTATCTCGGCAGGTACTCTGTTTATGCAATGCTCTACTAGTCCTATATCATTTCAATCCCACTCTCCCACGCTCAGATTTCCAACCCAATTTTCATAGGAACTCTCCTCGAGCTTTTAAATGTTGTTTGAATTTCAGATTTTTTTTTTTTTTAATAAAGCTCTTAGTCGTAGATACTTGCTTTCTTCTCGTAAGTATTCACAGAAACATGCCACTCGTATTGGCCACAGAAAACTGGTCAAGCTCTGCTTTATTATTATTATTAGCCATCGCATGCCTTTAATAACGACTGCATATTTGTGTTCTCAACATCTTCTGTCAACTTCGTGATTGCGTCATACAGTACTGCATTTCTGGTAATCCTTTGACAGTTTAAATCTGATTATCGGTTTCCATCGCTGTCCCGCAAATTGCTTTTGTCAAAACATTGTGGAATATTTTTCATCTTCGTCAAGAAAATTCCACCAACTGTTCCATCTTGGATTAACCGTATTTCTAAACATTCCTGTTTGCAAATTTATTTTAGCATCTCTTCTCGATACAATAATTTCCAAACGTCTGTAGTGTAAACTTCATATGACGTACAGTAATTTGCTTCCAGCACAACTAAAAGTATTTTTACTTTAGGAAACTGCTTTCTTAAAGTCTAGAAATCATAGTTTAGGCTACCTTGTGTTGGTTATTTTCAGTAGTCTCAATACCTAAACTGCATTGCTTCTTCTACAAAATATTCCCTTCACTTACTCAATATCTGCGTTTTTAATATCGTTTGTGACACACATTTTACTGATAACTTAGTTTCATTGCTATTACCATTTCAGAATAGTTAGGTGAATTGTACCGTCATTAATCCTCTGTACAGATCGAATCGTCTGTAGCCAATTCACAAGCAGAGCTCTTCTCATTAAACTGTCTGAGTCCAATTAATAGTTCATTTCAGACATTGAATCAGTTGTACCGGATAACAGCGGTTCTTTCCGATCCACGAGCAAAGGTTTGCTTACTGAACTGTCTAACTATAATTAATAGCTAACATCTGAACTTGTCGGTTACGGTCTGCTATAATTATAAGCTTCACAATTGGTCCTCATGTTGCAGGATCAATTCCGGAGGCAGAAACAAACAATAAGGCAAATTTAAATGGTGAACGTAAAGTTTGAGATCTTACTGACAATTATGATGGTCCGTAGAAAAGGAAGATTCACTTTGTGCAGGCTACTGGACACGTTCATCTCTCGTAGGCGCTAGGCTTGCTTCATTCACATTAACATCATTTAGTTGCAAATGGCAGTACCGTATGATGTACATAGGGCATTGCATAATCCTATAATGTAAAACTAAGGCAACAACAGCAAACGATAACTGTTTTAGCCAGAACTTTCGTAGACAAGTTACCACTTGAAATACGTTCACATTGTACAGCTTTGAATAAAGAAACCCCACTGATAATGGCACAGAGGTTCTGAAAAATATTTGGTTTTATATCAAAAAACAGTGCTTGCTTAGCAGACGGAAGTCATATCCAGTAATACTATAAAGTTGGAACTGTTGCGTACATTTCACCACTCTCACCACAACAATTCACTCACCTGTTGATAACAGAATTACAGCATACCGCAGGCAGTGCAGTCAGCATTACAAGTAATTTTGACTCCATTTGCATATATTCATTCTTAATGATTAAATTGAAGGCAAAAAGTTCCTCTCAAACGAATGAAAAAGTATGAACAGCGTAACTGTCGTTGTGGAGCGTACCATTCGAGGCCTGAGCTGTCCACCACAGCGATACAGTGTAAGCCGTAAGTAGCTGTTACAGTACACAGAGACGAGATACATTAATCTGCATCTACAGATACAAACAACTGCGTGCATGTATCGAGTCGACATGGACCATGATTCCTCCATGTAAGTTCCACCACTCGTAGGAGTCATTTCTTCATAATGCTACAGGGAGAACATTGATGGTGGACAAGATGTTTGTGGAAACACAGGCTTCAATTGATAGCTCGAGAATTCATAAATGAACATCTTGTCTAGCTTCCAACTGCACGTTGTATAAGTTCATTCAAAATTTGATGCTCGCATGAATGTGTTGATGCCCTAGCATTAAAAATTTCTTTGCTTGTTGGTTTTCTTATGCTTGGAGTTGTGGTTAAACAATTTCCTTCGCATTGCTAAACTGCAACTGACATGTTTCATATACATTTTGTGGTACCTTCTCCGAAAAAGAAAAATGTACAACTGTTTCTGAATATCATTTATTCTACCTTGACATACTTTCGCAATTTTGTTAGCTAGTGAAGAAAGAAGTATGACCTAGCGGAAAAGAATCTCCACCATTCACGCTACTACGACTTACGAGGCGTGTTCAGTGAGTATTGCAACGTATTTTTCTCGGTTAATTTCGGTTGAAAAATTGGAGAATTAGTTGTGGAACATCGTAGCATACTCGCGCGTCAGCTCCTGTACTTCCGTAAAGTTCCGATGGAAGGCGGCGCTATACCTAGCTTTAACAATGGCGTCTGTAACGAGACCTGTCATTGAGTTTCTTTTGGCAGAAAACCAGAGCACTACAGATATTCATGGGCGATTGTAGAATGCCTACGGATACCTGGCAGTGAACAAAAGCACGGTGAGTCGTTGGGCGAGGCGTCGGACATTATCGCAACAAGGTCGCACTAACCAGTTCGATCTCCCACGCGCCGGCCGGCAGCACACAGTTCTGACTTGTGGACTGTTGGAACATACGGACACTTCAAATCGAGGTGATCGGCGAATCATAATCAAACACCTGGCTGTTCAACTGGACGTCTCTGCTGGTAGGGTTGAAACACTCGTCGGCCATTTGGGGCACTCAAAGTTACGTGCCCGCTGGTTTCCTCGCCGCCCAACAGAATACCATAACTAGCAACGAAGGACCATCAGTGCGGAGTTGCTTGCGTGTTACGACGCTGATCGTGACATTTTGTCGAACATCGCAATAGACGTTAAACACAGTTTTATCACGTTGAACCAGAAAAAAACGGCGGTCTATGAAGTGGTGTCACTCCGTCTCTCCTCCGAAGTTAAAGTTCACAGCAGCACCCTCAGCGGGTATAGTCAAGGCGAAGGTCTTCTGGCTCTCTGAAGGGGTTATTCTGTTTGATGTCCTTCCTCGCGGTGCAAAAATCAACTCTGAGGCGTATTGTGCTACACACATGAAACTGAAGAAGCGACTTCAGCGTTTTCGTCGTCTCTGCCAATCGAACTTCTCCTTCATCATGACAACACAATTCCCCAGAACCCAGATTTAACACCTTCCGACTTCCATTTGTTTGGCTCAAGGAAACAAGCATTCCGCGGGAAGCAGTATATGGGTGATGAGAAGGTTACTGATGTAGCAAGACGTTGGTTCCGATGTCGACCAGTAAGGCCATCGACCAGCAAGACCGTCGCTTAAACGGAGATTATGTCGAAAAATAGGATTTTGTAACCATAAGAGTGGGGAATAATACGGTGTATTGGAATCATGGAAAAAACCAATCAGCTTTCAGCAAAAAGTGTTGCACTAGTTACTGAACGCCCCTCTTATTCCTCGTTTCCGTCTCAAATATAGGCAGATGGTAGTGACTAGAAGGAAAAATGTGTGAAGAGAAAATAAGAGAACCTAAAGAACAGGGTCGAACAACGCTTGTGTCTACGATGAAAATTTTGGAAATTTGTGATAAGGTCTTATGGGACCAAACTGCTGAGTTCATAGGTCCCTAAGCTTACGCACTATTTAATTTAACTTAAACTAACTTACGCTAACGACAACACCTCCGACAGGGGGAGCCGCGAGGGTAATGACAAGGCGCCCTAGACCGCGCGGCTACCCCGCGAGGCTGTCTACGATGACTCCGCTTGTATTATTGCGCTGGTTTCTTTTGCAAGGAAAGAGCACCTTACTCGCAGAAAGAGAAAATGTTTTAGGAGCGACTGCGGTTTCCGGGTACTTTCGCTGGTTTCCCACAAATCAGATACGAGGTCTCGCAGAAGAAGGGCTCTTTTGTCCCGAGAACCCATTTCAATTAATCAGTGAGCTCAGTTCATCATATGAATTGTGGCCTTCATAGGGAAGTATAAAGTACTGTAAAACTAAGTTTGCTAATACACAAGATTTTATCCTAGCTTAGATCTCATAAAATGGAAGTTTAAAAAAAAATTGTGGAGCTGTAACGAATTATAAACAAATATCAGAGTAAGTAGTACACTCGATGTGTATATAATTTGCACGAGTTTGCCTACTACGAGCGTTCCATATTACAGAAACACTAGAAAACTAAAGTAATCGCAATGCAAGCATAAAGCAGATCACTGTATGTTCTGGTTACCGCTATTAATTTGCGACCACACACAAAATAGTCATTAGGTAAACATAATTAGTAATTTCACAAATAATGTAAAATTAAAATATCGGGAAAGGAACATGAATAATACTTCAGCTAAATATACTAATACAGTCGTAAAAGCTGAGTTTCATAAAGTAAAATTTATTTAACATCTGTGCTAGGTAGGAAAACAGGTTAAGGGGCTGCTAAAATAGAAACACTGAGTCCAATAACGGATGCATCTCTTAATTTTTAATTAATTCCAAAAGACGTAAAAAGAGCTTCACTGGTATTAGCATAAACACTGACTCATTAACATCTAACATAATGAACTTATTATAGTTAAATCAGCATTAAATCCAGCGGCAAGGCAACAATCCTACAGGGGGGGTCGCATTCTTTAAGAGTTCTTCTCCTCCTTTATCTTTCCTTTTTTTAAAAAAAAAGACTTTCCAGTAGCTAAATAACAGTATTATTATTTCTCCAATTTCCTTACTCCACTAGCCTTTAGCTCGATACAATTATTGCGTGGTTTTTAAAAATAATTTCAAACAAATGTTAGCACCAAATTATCCGGAAAGAGCAACAAGGATTATTATTGACCACCCAATTTAAGTAGCCATTCGTTCTAAGAGATTTGTGCATGACAACCAACAATAAAGGAAAATCCTTACACAAACATTGCCTTGTTCTAATCTCAATCTCAATAAGGTCAAACTAAGAAGCGAGGAAGCAATCACTTTACAATTAGGCACTTACTTACCACAAAAACCGTTCTGGTTTTCATACATTAAACAAATTGGCATAAAACAAGTTAAGCTGAACAGCCTATCCTGACTCCCTCCACTTGGTGCTAATTAAAAACAGTAAACACTTTTCCCCTTTCACAGATTTTCATCTTATGGACAGCTGCAATTAATAAGCAAATCCTTTAGAAGAAACAGATCATAGGCTTATTGTGCGTGGACCGGTTACGACAGCACGAGCCGGTTATCCAACATGGTCACGAAACCGCACATTGCGCCCTAGGCAGGACATTAGAACACGAATAGCTAGATCTAAAACATAAGAAAACACTATTAACGCACAGGAGTTGTTTCAGCAACTAAACCTTGCTATATCAGCCAAACACCAGTTCCGCTATCAGGAAGACGCCACGCCATATTGTCTCACACAGCCGTGCTGCCAAACTAACCGTCGTGCGACTCATAGTCCAATGCTCGGTTCCGAGTACCTCCTTGGTGAGCCGCCGCGCCGTATCTTTTAGCCCCCGCCAATCAATCGCAGCCGTTGCCAGTAAACTTGTGCACATTTTGTTTTGTCGGACTCACAAAAATACTTAAGCTTTCGTTAATTTCAGTGCTAACTCTATGAAGTTTTCACCTAGCTCTCATATAGCAAAAATATTTTATTATTTACGTTTACTGTGTTATGTAAGGCCTATAAACTGACAACATCTCAACAAAATAATCTATTTAGCTGTCGAGCTACGTTGCGGTAGACTAACAGTTACATACTTCATTATCATTCGTAGTTATGTAGGTTTGGTTTTGTACTATGTATCTTCAACGAGCAAAGAAATTTTGTTTCAGCATTGTGCACGTTTATATCAAAGAGAAACAATAGATTTTAATATTATGGATATGATATTTCTGAATTGTATCACTATTCCGAATAAATTGTCAAGGGAAATCACAATACATTACCAGACGGCGTTGTAACAATTTCAAACTGAACGGCGTTGTAACAATTTCAAACTAATACAATTAATAAAATTTGCCGGATATCACACCGCTTTCGAACAGATTTTATCTTAAAACCCTACGTTTATCTCCAGCGGGCATTTTCAATTGGAATCGTAGCTTCTTTGTAGGTCCGATTCACGCCCTGGTTCGCTACTGACTATTAGCGAGCCAGGGTGTGAATCGCACCTTGAAAGAAGCTACGATTTCCTTTCAAAATTTCCTCTTCAGATGGGGACGAAACGTTGGGTTTTAAGGCGAACTTCATAACAGCCCGAAACATTTTATAAATTGTGAAGTTTCTGGTTCAAATGGCTCTGAGCACTATGGGACGTAACTGCTGAGGTCGTCAGTCCCCTAGAACTTAGAACTACTTAAACCTAACTAACCTAAGGACATCACACACATCCAAGCCCGAGGCAAGATTCGAACCTGCGACCGTAGCGGTCTTGCGGTTCTAGACTGTAGCGCTTAGAGACGCTCGGCCACTCTGGTCGGCGAAGTTTCCGCCGTGAAAGTTTACAGTTTACAATTTAAAACCGACACTAGAAGTCAGCATACAACTGCTTCTGCGCCCAGTAAGCTACACTGATGTATAAGATATCTACCGTTTATGTTCATTTGGAACAGTTCTAAGTTCAGGGGACTGGTGACCTCAGATGTTAAGTCCGATATATACTGATGTAAAGGGATATCTACCGTTTATGTTCATTTGGAACATGTGTATTACAATCAGGAGTACGTTTGTAGCGCAACATATTACAGCAGCAACAAAGCGAAGTCACCACATTTATCATTATTAATTTTCCTAAGAACCCCATGACGGTTTAAACAGCGGATTTCAGGACATTTTGGTCATGATAAGGCGTGAAATGGTCACTGTGAAGATAACAGCTACTCATTGTTTTAGAATACGTGGAAACTAAGACGGTATTTTCTTGCAAATAAATTTGCGGCAAAGACTATTCTGGTTTTCAAGTGTGCTGTTTCGTTACGATTTTCATATATGCTATAGACGTACAGTGAAGAATAATGTTCCTCTTCAAGAACAGTGAATGTCTAGTAAATAGCAGTAGACATGACCTATTGCAGAAAGACGTTTAATAACAAGGTGGGTGGACAAAACTATTGAAATACCAAGAACGCAACACATGACCATTCCCAATACGTTGCAGGAAAACCATTGGCATTCAAAACAACTGCCGACCGTTGTGGCCGAGCGGTTCTAGGTGCTTCAGTCTGGAACCGCGCTGCTGCTACGCTCGCAGGTTCGAATCCTGCCTCGGGCATGGATGTGTATGATGTCCTTAGGTTAGGTTCAAGCAGTTCTAAGTTCAGGGGACTGGTGACCTCAGATGTTAAGTCCGATAGTTCTTAGAGCCATTTGAACTATCGAAACAACTTCAAGGCTTTTCTGAATGCATAAATGCAACCCCGGTGTGCTTTTCAGGGGAATCTTATACCATTGTTCCTATAAAATAGCAGCAAGTTCAGGTACGGAGGTGGATAGTGATTACTCCTACAAAATAATGGCAAGTTCAGATAAGGGCGATGGAGGTGGATAAGGATCACGCGCGCTTCTCTTCAAAGTAGAGCACAAAGGCTCAATAATATTTACATTATGTGGCTGGCGGACAGGGGAGGTGCGAAAATTCATCCTCTTGCTCACAAAAGCGGTCTTGAACGATACGAGATAGGTGAGCAGGGGCCCTGTCGACGTCGAACACAAAATCACTCTTGAAGAACCAATAATGTACAATGAGGTGGGTCTGATCAGCCAAAATGGTCACGTTATCCTTGGTAGTAATGTGACCTTACCGAGTAAGTTGGAGCCCATGGAATATCACGATACAGCTGCCCGAAATCTGATTGAACCCCAGCCATATTTCACTACTGGAGCGTAAACTTGGCCATAAGTTGGAAACAGTGCGAAACAAAAACTCATACGGCGGAATTTCTTTCTTCCTTTGATCCATAGCGAAGGTGGCTTCGTCACCACGTTTCGCTAATACGGGAATTTACATCAATGATGAGTGGTTTTGGAATTCCAACTTGCTCTGAAGTTCCCCTCTTCGGGAGCTCCCTTCACGTTGTTTTAGTGCTGACACGATTAGTGACTGCCAGATTAAGTTCTACAGTGACTTTTTCAGCTGACGTCTTCTTATTTTTCTTCGCAGTCCTTTACAATGACAGTCCGTCACAATCACGTAGCACAGACTTTCGTCCGTGACATAGCATATCATGTTTCTCCGCTTTTATGTTTCGATACGGTGCCTTTTGAAATACCGAACATGTCGGCTGCCTGGGTCACGGAAGCACCCGCCCTATCAAAAGCAACATTTATGCGATTTTTGGAATCACTTACCTCCGATATAACGTCCTCACAACTACACAGAACACTGTTCTGACCACGACTGACATTTACAACGTATTGAGGACATTGCACAGGTGCCTTTCATGATTAACGCAGCAGCACAAACACAGGCATGGCTAACATCTGTATTTATGTAAAATACTGCCTTTTTCGCAGTTTTTCTACGTTTTTGTCCAACCTCTGTGTCTATAATCAGTTTATGAATGCGGAAAACAGGATACTGGTATGGATTGCATAAGAAGAAGTAATAACGTTAACAATTACACTGTATTGGGACCTACAGTGTAAGAATATGCAAATAATTAGATTCCGTCAAAATTGTTCCGTAGCAGTGAAAGTGCTCATAATAAAAAGAACACACAGCAACAGAAGTAAGGTTTCTTGAGCATGAGGTATTGTGTTTACATACTCTTGCTTTCACCTGTATCAACTGAAATTATATGCAATTTTATGCACAGAGCTGTTGTAGCTTATGCCGATTCGTGCGTAAGTTTTGGCTTTGTTTACCATTATTTTACGATCATTCATTGATAGTTTCCTAACGCTTAGGATACAAACGTTTAACATATTATTGGTAAACTTATGTTAATCTTATTTTATTACTTATTTAACGTCGGGAGTTGGTCGGATTCCTACCCGCTTGGCGTGTCTGTGTGTCATGTTCTGTTAGTGGGCAACAACTTTCACAGCACTGACACGACAGAGTATATTAGGCTGTGGTAAGACGGTATGTATTACTGCTTTTCTTAATATCTAAGGAATGTCGTACTATATTAAACTAAAACGAAAGTTTGCTAGCATAGGAGAGAAATTAGTTAGCGTGGCCTACTAGTGCACAATTATATTTAGACCGCTGTTCTTGCAAAATGACAATTTTTACAAAAATTCAACTCACGCTTTTATTCCGGTCTGGTAAAAGGTAGAAAACCAAGACGAAAGGATTGAAAGATGTAGGATTAAAAAGGTTTAAAAATTCTACTGCTGTATCGTTTCCACAGGATACACATTGGATGAAAGATGTTCATTTCTACACTTAAACTCAAAAGTGGCCAGTAACATCCAACGTGGGGAAGGCAGATTCTGCTACTTCACCTAACTAAAGTCCCAAAAGACGTCCTTTTGGCAGTTTCATGCAACGAAAACGTCGCAAAAACCGTCAGTTCAAGAAAGATAGATAAAATTACAAATAATGGACTTCATTAAGCAATCATTGCCGTTAATATGTTCCTTGCATATTGTTTACAAGTGGCAGTAGGGACATATTTTTAGCGTTCTTATTTCTGCTAATCGTTCTTGCAACTCTCGTCAGGTAGCGGCAGTTCCGTTGCTGTACCCTAGGGCTCTCCAGATAGACATTTACAAATTTAGCAAGCCTATGCTGCAGTGGATAAAATTGCCAATGCTAGAAACAGGAAGAAGTATCTGAAACACTGTCAGTTCATTAACAATACATATCTGTTGATGATACATCAAAGCAAATTAAAAAGATTCAAAGACAGGAATTGCGGAGTGAAGTTGAAAATTGTGTGGAGGTTTGTGCCACTCCCGTAACTTAGCTAGTTGAGCTTTCAGTACGTCTTTAACTCTTAAAGAGCGCGATTCGGCAGAAGCCAGGCAAAGCTTTTGCTACTTCATGCTAACAAATGTTTGAAACGTGCAGCCTGAAGAAAAGCAACTGTCTGCTTGAAAAACATCGCGTGTAAAATATTCTAAATGCTTCCTGGTAATTTGAATTTTGTGTTTTGTTATTGTTACTATGTATGATCTTCTGGGGATCTCCGACCCAGGGCCTTTAACTATGAGCAGCTACGAGGGCGTAATGAAAAGTAATACCTCCGGATATTTTTATCAAACGTTGTAAAGATGTTAAAAAAACACTTAATGAATAGGAAAATAGGAATGCGGGTAAGCTACTACAAACAGCATAGTGAACGCATCATTGTGGCCAAGATAGATACGAAGCCCACGCCTACCACAGTAGTACAAGTTTATATGCCAACTAGCTCTGCAGATGACGAAGAAATTGAAGAAATGTATGATGAAATAAAATAAATTATTCAGATAGTGAAGGGAGATGAAAATTTAACAGTCATGGGTGACTGGAATTCGTCAGTAGGAAAAGGGAGAGAAGGAAACGTAGTAGGTGAATATGGATTGGGGATAAGAAACGAAAGAGGAGGCCGCCTGGTAGAATTCCGCACAGAGCACAACCTAATCATAGCTAACACTTGGTTCAAGAATCATAAAATAAGATTGTATACATGGAAGAAGCCTGGAGATACTGACAGGTTTCAGATAGATTATATAATGGTAAGACAGAGATTTAGGAACCAGGTTTTAAATTGTAAGACATTTCCAGGGGCAGATGTGGACTCTGACCACAATCTATTGGTTATGAACTGTAGATTACAACTAAAGAAACTGCAAGAAGGTGGGAATTTAAGGAGATGCGACCTGGATAAACTGACTAAACCAGAGGTTGTACAGAGTTTCATGGAGAGCGTAAGGGAACAGTTGACAGGAATGGGGGAAAGAAATACAGTAGAAGAAGAATAGGCAGCTCTGAGGGGTGAAGTGGTGAAGGCAGCAGAGGATCAAGTAGGCGAAAAGACGAGGGCTAGTAGAAATCCTTGGGTAACAGAATAAATATTGAATTTAAGTAACGAAAGGAGAAAATATAAAAATGCAGTAAATGAAGCAGGCAAAAAGGAATACAAACGTCTCAAAAATGAGATCGACAGGAAGTGCAAAATGGCTAATCAGGGATGGCTAGATGACAAATGTAAGGATGTAGAGGCTTATCTCACTAGGGGTAAGATAGATACTGCCTACAGGAAAATTAAAGAGACCTTTGGAGAAAAGAGAGCCACTTGTATGAATATCAAGAGCTCAGGTGGAAACCCAGTTCTAAGCAAAGAAGGGAAAGCAGAAAGGTGGAAGGAGTATATAGAGGGTCTATACAAGGGCGATGTTCTTGAGGACAATATTATGGAAATGGAAGAGGATGTAGAAGAAGATGAAATATGAGATACCGCGTGGAGAGTTTGACAGAGCTCTGAAAGACCTGAGTCGCAACAAAGCTCCGGGAGTAGACAACATTCCATTAGAACTATTGACAGCCTTGTGAGAACCAGTCCTGACAAAACTCTACCATCTGGTGAGCAAGATGTATGAGACAGGCGAAATACCCTCAGACTTCAAGAATAATATAATAATTCCAATTCCCAAAGAAAGCAGGTGTTGACAGATGTGAAAATTACCGAACTGTCAGTTTAATAAGTCACGGCTGCAAAATACTAACACGAATTCTTTACAGACGAATGGAAAAACTAGTAGCAGCCGACCACGGGGAAGATCAGTTTGGATTCCATAGAAATGTTGGAACACGTGAGGCAATACTGACCCTACGACTTAGCTTAGAAGCTAGATTAAGGAAAGGCAAACCTGCGTTCCTAGCATTTGTAGACTTAGAGAAAGCTTTTGACAATGTTGACTGCAATATTCTCTTTCAAATTTTGAAGGTGGCAGGGGTAAAATACAGGGAGCGAAAAGCTATTTACAATTTATACATAAACCAGATGGCAGTTATAAGAGTCGAGGGACATCAAAGAGAAGCAGTGATTGGGAAAAGAGTGAGACAGGGTTGTAGCCTCTCCTCGATGTTGTTCAATCTGTATATTGAGCAAGCAGTGAAGGAAACAAAAGAAAAATTTGGAGTAGGTATTAAAATCCATGAAGAAGAAATAAAAGCTTTAAGGTTCGCCGATGACGTTGTAATTCTGTCAGAGACGGCAAAGGACTTGGAAGAGCAGTTGAACGGAATGGATAGTGTCTTGAAAGGAGGATATAAGATGAACATCAACAAAAGCAAAATAAGGATAATGGAATGTAGTCGAATTAAGTCGGGTGATGCTGAGGGAATTAGATTAGGAAATGAGACACTTAAAGTAGCAAAGGAGTTCTGCTATTTGGTGAAACATGGACGATAAATAGTTTGGACAAGAAGAGTATAGAAGCTTTCGAAATGTGGTGCTACAGAAGAATGCTGAAGATTAGATGGGTAGATCATATAACTAATTAGGAGGTATTGAATAGGATTGGGGGGGAAGAGAAGTTAGTGGCACAACTTGACTAGAAGAAGGGATCGGTTGGTAGGACATGTTCTGAGGCATCAAGGGATCACCAGTTTAGTATTGGAGGACAGCGTGCAGGGTAAAAATCGTAGAGGGCGACCAAGAGATGAATACACTAAGCAGATTCAGAACGATGTAGGTTGCAGTAGGTACTGGGAGATGAAGAAGCTTGCACAGGATAGAGTAGCATGGAGAGCTGCATCAAACCAGTCTCAGGACTGAAGACCACAACAACAACACAACTTTACGAACACTCTACAATTTCTTGAAATTCGTACTTTTTTTTTCAACGTAATAACCTTGGCGACGGACACATTTCTGACAAGGAGAGACCAATATGCCGATACCGTCACTTCAGAATATTTTACTTCGTCAACGGACCCTCAACTTCACCTCTGCTTGCACGCGCTTCATCACTATAAAATTGAAGCCCTCGAATATGCCCTGTAAGTTTTGGAAACACAGGAAACTCGTATGACGCCATGTCGGGAGTGTACGGAGGATGATCGCTGATAGTGAACCCAAGGTTTCGGATTACTGCAGATGTCGCAGCACTCGTGTGTGGTCTAATTCTGAATGAGAGGGTGCTCCACGTGTGGAAGATCTCTTCAAATATGTGCTTTCAATTTTCTGAGGATCTCGCGGTACTTTTCAGAGTTTTGTTGGGACTTTTAGGTATAAATTCCAAATGTAACACACCTTGAACATCCCACATGACTGTGAACATGACTGAGTTCTGATGACAAGGTATTTAAGTGTTTTGGCGCCTGTGACCCTTTGTGGTGGATCTCCATTGATGCGCTCTTGTTTTCGGGGTGAGAATGGTGAAACCAGCTTTCATCACTTGTCGCAATACTGGTAAGTACCTATCATCCTCACGCTCAAGAAGCAAAATAAGTTCTTCACAGACGTCCAATCTCCTCTGTTTCACGCCTGGAGTGAGCATTCGAGGAATCCACCGTGCACACAGTTTTCTGTTCCGTAGTTCAGCAATGTTGGACTGTGCACGCATTCGTGATATATCACACTTACCTGAGGGATGTGTTATCTGACAATTATCTCTAATGTGTTCACCAAACCGATTCCGACAGTCTCGTCGGTTAACGTATCCGGTCGTCAACTTCGAGCTCTGTCACACATATTGAGTTTAGCACCACCGTTTTCTTCATTACGACTATACTACTGATGTCACCACTGTACATTCTTGTACGAATTTCAGTTGGAGGTACGTTTGGTGCTGTTAGAAACTTAATTACAGCACTCTATTTCTCACGCACTGACATATTTACGCTACACACCGCTATGTTACACGCTTCAGCTCCGAGCCATCTAGAGGGAGAGGGTTGCAACTTCCTTGCTCCGTACACCGTAGGTTATTTTGATGCTTAGATAGCGCAATCTGTTAAACATCGTGGTCCCCAGTGCTGATGCTAAGTTTCTCGCGGTTCTCATTTCCGTCTTCTCATTACTTTCGTCTTTCTTCGATTTACTCTCAATCCACATTCTGTATTAATTACACTGTTCAATCCACTCAGCGAAGAGCGTCAGTCGACCGAGTAGTATGTATGACAAGTAATACTGAGAAGAGGAATTACGCTTCAGCACGGCCTCGTACAACGTGTACTTCGAAAGCCACTGTAATGTTCATGGCTAACGGTGCAACGTACCAATGTTATTAACGTATCATTCCTGATCTATTCGCATATTGAGGGATGGGAAAAATACCTACCTATCTATATACGTGCCCTGATCTCTCGTATTCTCGTGATCCTTACAATGGTTGCAGGAGATAGGCCACACAGTCTTCTTCGTCATGTTCTCTAAATTTACCTAATCGGTTTCCGCAAAAGCTTCTGAACTTTCTTCTAAGTTTGCCAAGCATTTCTGTTACGCTATAGCACAGCCTATACCGACATTTTCCAGTAGTGGCACTTCTCCGAATTAGTTCGATTTTCTTCCAGCCTTCTTGATAAAGTCTCAAAACACTATGACAAAGCTTTACGACTGGTCGAAGTCACTGCTGCTTCCTTCACAGACGCAGCACACTCATCTAGAACCTCGTCATCAAATCGGCCTTCCATTCGCCTTCCGTGATACTACTTTCGCGTGATCAGCCTATTTCAAATAGTGTGAGTCACATTCTCATTAGTCTGTTCACTCTTCACTGATTTTTAGTAATCTTGTAATCAGATACCATAAGACTTTTTCTCGTTTTTATTGTTCTAATATTAACCTTCATTTGAAGAAACCTACCTTTCATTAAACCAAGTCACAGTTTTGTCCAAATCTTTCAGCAGTTCCTTACTATCAACAATGCACGATGCTTTCCTGTAAACTGCTTGCGTAAACCATTACAGATGCATTGCCATTCTTCATGTCTTCTGACCGGTTTGATGTCGCCCGCCACGAAATTTCTCTCCTGTGCCAACCTTTACGTCTCAGAGTGGCACTTACAACCTACGTCCTATATTATTTGCTCGATGTATTCCAGTCTCTGGCTTCCCCTACAGTTTTTGCACTCTACAGTTTCCTCTCAGCACATTGGAAGTTATTCCGCGATGTCTTAAGTGATGTCCTGTCATACTGTTTTTTCTTCTCAGTGTTTTCTATGTATTTCATTCCTTGCCGATTCTGCGGAGAACTTCCATATTTCCAACGCCATTAGTCGACGCAGTCTTTAACATTCATCTGTGGCACCACTTTTCTAATGCCTCCATTCTCTTCTGTTCCGGTTTTCCCGCTATCCATTTTTTACTAGCACACAGTGCTGCGCATCAGTTGTATATTCTCAGATACTTCTTCATAAACTTCAGGTCTACGTTTAGCAGACTTCTCTTGACCAGAAATGACCTTTTTGCTGATGCTAGTCTACTTTTTATCTTCCTTGCTCCGTCCATCATAGGTTATTTTGCTGCTTAGGTGGTGGAATTCGTTGCATTCGTTTACTTTGTCGTCCCCAATGCTGATTCAAGTTTCTCGTGATTCTCATTTCCGATGATTCTCATTTCCGACCTCTCATGACTTTTCTCTTTCTTGGATTTACTCTCAATCCATCTCATTAGTCTGCCTATTCGCATTAGTCTGCTCAATCCACTCATCACATCCCGTAATTCTTGTTCACTTCTATACTGAGGATAGCCATGTCATCAGCGAATCTTGTCGTCGATATGCTTTCACCTTGAATTTTAATTCCGCTTTTGAACCTTTCATTTTTACTCGTCATTGGGTTCGAATGTTTAGATTGAAGAATAAGGGTGAAGTTCTACATATCTGTCTTAACGCATTTTAATCGAGTACTTCGTTCTTCCAGTCTTATCGTTCCCTCCTGGTTTTTGTATATACTGTGTATTACACGTCTTTCCTTACAGCTAACATTTATTTTTCTCTTAATTTCGAACATCTTGCGCCATTTTACACTGTCAGACGGTTTTCCCAGGTCCACAAATCCTACGAAAGTGTGTTTGGTTTTCTTCAGTCGTGCTTAGATTATCAACCGCAACGTCAGAACTGCCTCACTGGTGCGTTTATCTTTCCTGTAGCCAAAATGATCGACATCTAGCACATCCTCAATTTTGTTTTTCAGTTTTTCTGTGTACAATTCTCGTCAGCAACATTGACGCTTGAGCTGATTGTGCGATAATTCTCACTTCACATTAATCGGCACTTGCTATTTTCGGCATTGGATGGATGATGATTTTTTTTCTGGAAAGTGTTATGGAATATCGCCAGTCTCATACATTCTACACACCAACGTGGATAATCGCTTTCTTCCCGTTTCCCCCAAAGATTTTAGAAATTCTGATGCAATATTATCTATCATTTCTGCCTTTTTTGACCTTAAGTCGTCCGAAGCCCTTTTTCTAATTGTGACTCTAAATCTGCAACCCCGGTATTTTCCCTGTCGTCTCCTCTTTCTTCCTCTTTCACGTCACCTAACGAGTCCTTTCCCTCATAGAGAATTCCAGTGTACTCTTTCCGCCTATTCGCTATCTCTTCTGCATTTGTGGAATTGCCATTGCACATGCCACAGTAGGAAATATTGTACCTTTTAGAGGCCATATGCACTGCTCGTGGCCTACTTAAGCACTCTAAACTCACAGCCAGATCATTGTGTTGCCTGACGATGCCACAGGATCCTATCCCGTACGTGACACTACACCGGAGCTCGCTGCGGCGAATATCCCTTCTTACGGCTACAGGGGGTAGTTACCGCTTTCGCCCCGTGATGTTATCCCGCCTTATGGTTGCAGGGGTGATTACCAGGCGTAATTAACGGAGGCGTTTCAGCCCCCGATAGCGTCCACAGTTGATGGCGCCGTTAGAGTTGAGGCAGCGGCGCCATAACTCCGGGACAATATCGGCGGCAGGCACACATTCGACGCTCTTTGTTGCTCCGTGCTTCTTCTGCGTCACAGCTCCTCATTAATTAATGTTTATTGCGGAGTTCTAGAAAGGCGGCGCTACACCTGCCGCCAATGTTGACGACGCTGTGCATTTGACGAGTGTGCTTTGTATATTGACAGAATGCTCTGTAGGAGCTGACTAATTAAGGAGCGCAGTTAACTGTGTTATCTTTCGCATGATCGCAGAACGTTTGTAATCACTTCGCCAATTTTACGGCGTTTATGTACCTTCGTGATAATTATATTTCTCCCTCAGCAGTCAATTAAACGTCTTTATTAACGTGCAGTGAGAGATGCATTAATAGCACTCTTCGTAAACACTTTAAAACTATTAAAAAAGGATGGAAACTAAGATTGTAAGCACGAAAACTGTACGTTATACTGTACTGGCCATTAAAATTGCTACACCAAGAAGAAATCATTAACGGGTATTCATTGGACAAATATGTTATACTGCAACTGACATGTGATTACATTTTCACGCAATATGGTTGCACAGATGCTGAGAAATCAGTACCCAGAACAACCACCTCTGGCCGTAATAACAGCCTTGATACGGCTGGGCATTGAGTCAAACAGATTGGATGGCATGTGCAGGTACAGCTGCCCATGCAGCTTCAACACGATACCACAGTTCATCAAGAGTAGTGAGTGACGAATTGTGACGAGCCAGTTGCTCGGCCCCCATTGACCAGACGTTTTCAATTGGTGAGAGATCTGGAGAATGTACTGGCCAGGGCAGCAGTCCAACATTTTCTGTATCCAGAAAAGCCCGTACAGGACCTGCAACATGCGGTCGTGCGTAATGTAGGGTTTCGCAGGGATCGAATGAGGGGTAAAGCCACTGGTCATAACATATCTGAAATGTAGCGTCCACTGTTCAAAGTGCCGTCAATGTGAACAAGAGGTGACCGAGACGTGTAACCAACGGCACCCCATACTATCACGCCGGGTGAAACGCCAGTATGGCGATGGGGAATGCACGCTACCAATGTGCGTTCACCGCGACACATCCCCCCCACAGTGAGATGATCTATGGCCGATCTCCCACTACTGTATAACGATCTTGATTGTTCCAGGAATGCAGCAGAAGCAGCAACTGGGACACATCGCCATCGCTTGTCATGGTAAGGATGCATGATACCTATACTAACAAATCCAACCTTGCATGAGCTATCGCAGCTAGTAAGCCACTACTGCTCTTACTACCCATCCCACTGTCGCAGAGGTTTTTTTCCCACGGCACGAGCCATGGCACTTTTTTCCCTCTGCTCTTCAAATCGCTACCCTCACTCGCATTTCGTCCACTATCTATCATCTAATGGACCGTGTTAGTGCGTAGTCTTACCCAGACGCACGGACAACATCACAGCCCAGCATCCTGTGATCCACTTACTAGACAACTAACATGTTTACGGAGGTGACAGTAGAACTTTTGGTTTGGTCACCACGTTGGTGTGGGCGTGGAGGGGCCCCATCTCTATTTTATTTGACGCCAAACATGGATGCGACCATCATGATGCTGTAAACAGAACTTGGATTCATCCGAAAAAAATGACGTTTTGCCATTCGTGCACCCAGGTTCGTCGTTGAGTACACCATCACAAGCGCTCCTGTCTGTGATGCAGCGTCAAGGGTAATCGCAGCCATGGTCTCCGAGCTGATAGTCCATGCTGCTGAAAACGTCGTCGAATTGTTCGTGCAGATGGTTATTGTTTTGCAAACGTCCCCATCTGTTGACTCAGGGGTCGAGATGTGCCCGCACGATCCACTACAGCCATGCAGATAAGATGCCTATCATCTCGACTGCTAGTGATACGGGGCCGTTGGGATCCAGCACGGCGTTCCGTATTACACTCCTGAACCCACCGATTCCATATTCTGCTAACAGTCACTGGATCTCGACCAACGCGAGCAGCAATGTCGCGATACGATAAACCGTGCTACAATCCGACCTTTATCAAAGTTGGAAACGTGATGGACGCATTTCTCCTCCTTACACGAGGCATCACAACAACGTTTCGCCAGGGAAAGCCTGCTGTTTGTGTATGAGAAATTGATTGGAAACTTTCCTCATGTCAGCACAATGTAGGTGTCGCCACCGGCGCCAAGGTTGTGTGAATGCTCTGAAAAGCTAATCATTTGCATATCACAGGATCTTCTTCCTTTCGGTTAAATTTCGCGTCTGTAGCACGTCATCTTCGTGGTGTACCAATTTTAATGGCCAATAGTGTATGAAGACTACTATTTAATTTCATTATAGGTGGTTGGTAGCAGCTGTAGCATAGCAAACCTACTCCCGAGTGCTCTGATAAATATTCGAGGCCTTCGCTCGACACAGACAGCAAAAGAACTAAGTTCGACTCAGACGGTGTGTCGAAGCCGTAATGTAGAGCACGCGAAGAGTGCGAATACTGCAGAAGCAGGGCACCGCTCGTAACTCTTTGCCACGCAGCAAATGGTTCAAATGGCTCTGAGCACTATGGGACTTAACATCTGAGGTCATCAGTCCCCTAGAAGTTAGAATTACTTAAACCTAACTAACCCTAGGACATCACACACATCCATGCCCGAGGCAGGATTCTAACCTGCGAAACTCGGCCACACTTGCCAGCACGCCACACAGCAAGCAGAGCCATAACAAGGCGCGCAAACGATGCAGCGGGACTGCACCCATAGTATCGATCTGCAAACTTTGCAATACTTGGTAATAACGTGCAGCATCCGAGATACGTAGCTCAAAGGTGTCTTAGTACTGACGATAAATGCAGAGGCAGGGAAAACCGTCCGTAGCCGTTGTACCACGGAGCAGTCGCGACTGCTGAGAACTCAGTTCAAATGTGGGCAAGGGGGCTCCTATCTTGCTGCAATGACTTGATGACTGGCTGTTTCAGACATCTCGTACTCAATGTATGCTCTTTCCGACTACAGCACCGATTACTGGCGCCCGAACATCGCCTCCACCACTTGAGATGCCTCAGTATTATCGTGTAGGAACAGTCAATGTCAATGGTATCTAATCCACCATCAAGACCAGCATGTTACACGACGTGATTAGAGTGGCAGGCTTGGACGTTGCCCTTCTCCAAGAGGTCCGTCCAGAGCTGCGTTTAGACCTTTATGGCTACACCACATACAGCCTGCCATCTGGTATTGGCACAGGAGGAACGGTTATCCCACTCCGAGACGGCATCGAACCGACGGACGTGACGTACTTGCAGAATGCCTGAAGCATAGCGCTCACACTTTGCGCAGTCGGCCTCATTAATATCTACTCGCCCTCCGGTACTTCACACTGCGGTTATAATTATGTCTTCTATGTGGAGGAGGTCGCTCCACTTTTGCAGGGAAACATGTAACATTACATAGTGGACGGCGATTTTAATTATCTCTTGCGGCCCGAGGACCAGATACCGCAGTTCGTCCCATGCCCGGCTCTACATGCCCTGGTACGTGACCTCGCGTACCACGACATATGGCTCTTACGTCATGGGAACCAGCGCGGATATACGCACTTTGTCAGCCACTCTGCCATTCGCCTGGACCGGATATACGTCTCACGTGGCCCCTTAACAGCGACAAGTGATGCAGAAATTTGGCCGGTGAGTCCCTGCTGTTGCCAATCTGACGAGCTGACATCAGCCTCGGCTAGAGGAGCACCGAACAAATCGCCAGGACTTGAGGGTTTATCCTTGGAATTCTACTGCTCTTTTATGAGCTTATGGGTGACAAGTGGCTCAAAATGTTTAGAGAACTGATCCGCCAGATTTCACTTCCCCACGGAATTCACAGACGGCATCCCAATACCGAAACCGAATGGTGGTTGTAGGTGGCAGGACTTTCGCCCAGTTTTGCTAGTTACAAGTTAACTCTACTGACGAACCCTGATAACTTCAAGTACGAGACTGCAACCTGTCCACTGTGGTTGGAGTTCATTGGTAATTTGCTACCGTTGTTATTTCTTTTATATGGTTACACAACTAACGATTTAATACTTCAGCTTCCTTTTTTCTTATATATCTGTTGATATCTTTCGTTTCTCTTGTATTCTTACTGATAAAAAGGGTTTTATTAAAATACTTCCGTTACTACTTTCCATAACTGTCTTCTCCGCCTACTATCTGTGGGCATACACGATCAGTGGCATAAAGAATGATTTGGCAGCTATATTCCAGTGTTTGCTTTTACTGATACTGTTAGTTCAGATGGTGCTGCTGTGAAAGACGTCATCATCTTATTCTACTTCCACCTCAGTTGCTTTCCTTGTTTGTCTAATTCACAGATTTATATAACCTCAGTAACATAGTCGAATTTAAAATCATCACCTTTATCAATGTTTCGATATTCTGTTATGAAACTTAACAGTTTCGTTTACTGAACAGATATATGAACACCTTCCTTCCTTACTGTTTGAACTGTTGCCTTTTTTTTTTTTTTTTTTTTTTTTTTTTTTTACGAACTACTAAAATGTTATCACGAAAGGTCAGTCAGATTACACTAGAATGACCTCGTAGCTTCAAGGCGTAGATGAATTTAGTATGTTAAATATTGTAATTTTTTGCAGCCTATGAACTTAGTTCACAACTACCGACGTGAAGGCACGCAGAATAAAAGTGCTGGATATTAGATATTTTTCAAACATCGGGCCTTTATAAACACTGTTGTATTAAGCACTTTGACAATGTATGCGCTTTTGTGTTGCGAGACACGATAGTTTTAATCGTGTCATTCCATATTGTTACAGTACATTATTAGTTCTGTTTTCTTATTATTAGCTATGAAGATGGCAGTAGTTCAGATCTGAAACCAGACCCTGTAAAAAGAAACCCGGTCTTTTGTATAGTAATAGGAGGAACAAGAATATTTTTTTCATCATGGCCACTTCAGATCGATTGTTTGCATTTCGTGTTTGTAGACGCGGTGAACCTACGGAATGATGTTTTTGCTTCATTTCTGTGATACGGAAAGCACCTGAGAACGTAGGGAGTCTAATATCTTCTCACACCCGTCTGGTCCTCCCTGCCCTCTCTTGCTACCAACAATTCTCACTTCGTTTATGACTTTGTCTTACGTCTTTCCGTTTAAGGGGCTCCGGAACGCCCTATACTTGCGATGTTAAAATAACGCTTATAAATTACATCTTTCCTCACAAAGTATTTGAGGTAGGAAGTTGAACTTTTTACAGATTATTTATTGGAATATGGGCTACAACTTAACACAGAGATTTTACAAAATTTTAGTTCAGTTATTAAAGATGATTTTTTTTCAATTGTGATGAAAATTCACAACATTTTTTGCAATTTTTTATTTATATATTCAAAAATATACAGTTTTTTGGAAAAAGGCTGTGTTAAATTATGCAGAAGGTACTGTGTAACATTTACTGAAAGTTTGAAACAAATATGTTTGGAAGATCCTTAGAAAACATGTAATTAGTATAGAAAATAAAAGTTTTGGGAATCGAGCGACAAAGATTGGATTAACTTTTTAGTGCATTCTAGGTCCATAGGATGGATTATCTTCATCCTCTGCAAACTCCTCCTCCAGCTTCCTCTTGTTGCTCCTCCTGCTTACTCTTGCTTGTATTTCTAGACTCTTTACAGCCCTGTCTGCAACCCGAAGGCGTTCCTTGTCTAAAGCAAGCATAGCTCGTTGTTGTGTTCGTAGATTTTGCTACCATTTTCTTCAGTTGCAGTTACTGCAACACTGTTCCAAAAGGTGGTCATGTATGAACACTTATCACATTTCAGTTGTATTTCACTAGCAAGTCCTACGTGCTTTATTATGGAGAGTTCCAGACCAACTTCACTACAATGAATACATCTTACACAGTTTGAAAAAATTCCTTTGAGAACCGACATATCAAATATTTCATCCACATCCGATTCGCCCATAAGACATTCATAGTTTTCACTCATTGAACCAAGCTTCTTCTGTGAAGTATTTTCTTTCCCACTTTGACTGCTATGGGCAGGTGTACTTGAGAGGTTAGGTTCACTCACTTGGTTATCGTCTTTATTGTTTACAGTAATAACACATACCTTTGGCTTTCCAACATTTCTCCTTTTCTTAAAAGCCTTCAGAGGATTTCTAATAACTTTACTTTTACTCATTATTACATTTCAACAAAACAGAGACTCAAGAAACAGAATTAATTACGAATATTTTCGAGATAACGACAGAGTAAATAAACATGAAACAATCGACAATCACACCAGCGATATATATTGAACCGTCACAGGTTAGCCACAACACATACTTTATCTCACATCACTAAAATGTACCTGATGAACACGGACGTTAATAATAACACCATTTGACAGCAGTTTAACAGCGCCACAGTGGGTCACGCCCATGTAGAACACATTTAAAAATAAATTTAATAATAGTTGTTGTCTTCGGAATTGAATAAATTATATATCTCTTAAAAGGTAATAGTCTGCAGATTCAGAAAACGCAAAAAAGTAAAAATTGAACTTTTCATGATTTTGAGCCTTTCCGGAGCCCCTTAATGTAGGATGACAACGAGCTATAAAAAAAAAGCCTGAGCATTGCATTGATAGATCGCGAAAAGCTACGATACGGCGTGGCGTTGACGTGAGAAGAGTGGTGCAGTATAACAGAAGACAGTGGCGATGCCTTGTAGGGAGGCGAAGGAGTCGGTAACAGTTTCGCGAGGAAATATGGCATACATAAAGACTGAGGGACGGAATATGTGGATGTAGACGGCACGAGAGGGCACGACCTCAGGTCAGACAACTTACATCGCAGAATCTATCAGGAGGATGTAGTCGAATTAAAGTACACTCTGACTAAAAGGGTTTGTTGCCGTCGATGGGTATACGATGACATTCAGAGGTTCAGTGCTCAAGCGATGATTATTGTAGGGTAAGGTGGTACAATTGCGATCATTTCGAACAAATGTTATCGTAACTGGAAATACAATGAGAAAAGAAATAATTTTAACTATGGCACTTGTTCTTGGATGTTTAATGAATATGTAACACAAATATTAGACAGCTACAAATATTGGTATAAACACAAAAAAGGTTACCGAATTGAGAAAAATCGATCGAAAATGTATGACACTAAGTACAATTGTGATCACTTCCGGGTACAGTGTTGATCACTGGCATCTTCCACATAAGAAGCACTTTTTCCCTCGGCCACCAAAGCATACTTCGTGGTACCCAACATTGCATTTTTGGCAGCGAATCCAATCACCCTTAGCTACTGATTCTGCACTATAATAATTCAATAAACAAAATCCACAATTATTCTCGTTGTTTGCTGGAGATTTGAAGCTTGGTACACTTCTTTCATCATTACTCATAGACGCACATTTCTGTTTATTGTTCTTGTTGCATTTGTTCATTGCTTTCCTTGTGCCCCGTTGAAAAAGTTTTCTCTTGCTGTGGAGTTTTTCCAAGTTTTTATCCGAAGTGAGTCTAGGTAATGTCTGTGTTTACCTCTTCCGAGATGATAATTTTTTCTGTGGACTTGGCAAAATGTCCTTGCCAGCATCGTGCTGAGAAGTGGTACTGGACCCTGGCGTTACGGATTTGTCGTGTTCTTCAGTTGCATCTTTTGAAAACAAGGGTTCTTCTCTCATAATGCTGTTGGTAGCTTGACTGGTGGAGACTGAAGGAGCAGGAGCCTCCAATAACGATGAAGGTGAAAATTTCTCCTCGGGAACAATGTCTTTGCAAAAGGGCATTATTCCTGTACATTGGAACCCTTTGACGGCGCACCATCGGACGCAGATTTGCTCCAGGCATCACAGAGAATAGTGCAGAGTCGTTGTTTCGTAGTGTTTCCTTTGGAATTGCGATGAATCCAGTCAGTTGCATTTCTATGGTACTGAGCCTATTGGGACTTGAAGAAAGTTCTATCTATTCGTTGCAGTACATGTGTACTGTGCGGAGGCAATCCCAAAAGTTCTATCCCATTTTCCCGACCATATTCTACAGCATTAAAGCTGGTATGGCTGCCATGCTTGTCAATAATAAGAAGTGTAATAGGGCTACCCATCGTTTTGTATTTTTTGAAGTGTCGAAGACGGACCATGAAAAATTCTTCATTAATGTATCCCGAATTCAATCTCCGTAATGGGACCGGGAGGTAATCCATCTTGAAATTCAGGGCGTTTTCTCACTCATTTAAAAATTACCATTGGTGGTAAATACGTACCACATGCGTCATGCATGCAGCAACAGTCACGTTTTGTCCTCTTTCCACGTTCGTTAGGGAAACAACTCGCTTTCCTGTACGACTTACTATTTTTGTGGGTCTGTTGTTATGAGGAAATCCGGCTTCATCCATATTATAAATACACTCTGGTTTATCAAACAAATCATATTCCTTTAGTATTTTTTCTAAATTCTGAAAATATTTACTTACTTCTGCTTTATTTAAGCCTTCAGCTCAGCCTCGCGAAAGACCCTCGGGTTTTCTCAGGCTAAGGTGCGTCTCTTAACAAATGCACTGAATCAGTCGATTCCAGCAACCCTGCTTTCTAAGTTCCATGGATGTTTCAAATTATTTTTCTCAGCTAACGAAATGTGGCTTTCCTTAACTGGAGTGGCGACAGATCCAATCCTCGCTGTTCTAGAAATAAAGCTCTCTGGACCAAAGCATCTTCCATCTCAGAACTGAGCACCTTTGGATGACCAATTCTGTTTTCTATAGTACTAGTTGGAGTTAATCCAGCTTGCATTTTCATTTTAATGTACACTTTACCATGTAAAGTGCTGAAAGGAATGTCATATAATTCTGAAGCAGCTCGAAGGCTCAGATGTCCAGTCATTACACATTTTACTGGCTCATATAATGCAGCTGGACTCCATTTATAGTAGATTTTCTTTTCTGCTCGTTTTCGAGGCATCTAGGAAAGAAGAGGTGGTTTCAAAAAATCGCGTAGGAAACTGTTTAGCCGGCCAAAGTGGCCGTGCGGTTAAAGGCGCTGCAGTCTGGAACCGCAAGACCGCTACGGTCGCAGGTTCGAATCCTGCCTCGGGCATGGATGTTTGTGATGTCCTTAGGTTAGTTAGGTTTAACTAGTTCTAAGTTCTAGGGGACTAATGACCTCATCAGTTGAGTCCCATAGTGCTCAGAGCCATTTGAACCATTTTTTTTTGAAACTGTTTAAATATGCAGAAATTACTTGCAATAATTGTGTATAATACGTCTATGGTAACCAATTGTTACGGACTAAACTAAAAAACCACATTGATCGAAATTGTACTAGGGTATAGAAATTGTACCATTTTTATGATCGAATATGTACTATTGGCGTGAGTGCAGTCACGATTAAATAGTGGTGAATTGTGCCAAGAGATGGCAGCATAAGTCACAGAGGCTTTCTCTGTAGGTGCCTCAGAACACACCCCAACGGCAAACAAGTTTCTAATGTCACTAATATAGAATTTGCAAGCTCCTGGAAACTAAAAAAAATTATAAGAGCGCGTTAGACCAAGTAGCTTCATTTACCTCTTAACAGGGAACAAATTATATCTCCGTAGCACAAAGTTGTGTATAATTGGAATACACAGGAGGAGCTGTAGAAACCTGCTACACAACAACGCCACACAAAGGCTAGTGCTGCCAACACTACGAGACTGACAAATGGCGCGAAACCTTATGTTGATCGGAATTGTACCTATATCGAAGTTGTACCACGTTACTCTACTTTCTTAATCATACGAACCTTTGTATTAGGTAACTGCCTGTGTAGTAGAAAAGTTATATGGAAGTAGTAAACATATGAGTGATTGGTTTTCGGTTTTGGATACGAAAAGCAAAACATATGTACTGCAGTACAGCACTCGTGACTCCGCATTGTGGTCGCGAAATGGGGCCGAGGCAGTTTCAGATACGTTTTTACCGTCTGACGATAATTTATGGGTCTGTAGTTTTAGCTTGACGATGTCCACTCTGGACAAACGGTAGTTACTTTTATTCTGAAGAATGTTGGGTTATCCCGACTGAAACCCAGACAAATCTAGGTAAAATTATAATTAATAATCATACAGTTGCTGACAGATCAGCCAAATGTTGAAAATATTCTTACCTGCTGAAGTCTCCAGGTTATCCCACTTATGCTGACTGCAAATCTGTGTCTCAGTCAGTCTGGTATTCGAACTGTTGTGCTGCCATTCGTGAACAGTATGCCAGGGGTTTTTTACCAGCCCACATACCACTGTTGTAACCCAACATGCTCTACGGAGTGTCGAGATGGTGCCTTGGCCTGTTTCACCAAATCTGTCTCCAATCGAGCCCATATGGAACATCAGTCAACAACTCCATGATCCCCCACAAGCAGCGTTAACCGTCTTGTATTGACCGACCAAGGGTAACAAGCAAAGAACCCTATCTCAAAAACTGATATTCCGTACCTGTAAGACAATATCCATGGTTGCATTCAACATTCTGATGCTCAAAATGGCTGGGAGCACTATGGGACTTAACATCTTAGGTCATCAGTCCCCTAGAACTTAGGACTACTTAAACCTAACTAACCTAAGGACATCACACACATCCATGCCCGAGGCAGGATTCAAACCTGCGACCGTAGCGATCGCGGGGTTCCAGACTGAAGCGCCTAGAGCCGCACGGCCACACGGGCCGGCTTCTGATACTCACACAGGTTATTATTGTTCCATCATTGCATATATGACATTGGTCTTTCTCGCGCTTACATTAACGTGTGATCTTACAAGATTAATCACTTACAATCATTACCTAGACAAATTTATTCCCTAAATTTCATTACTCTACAATAATTATTTACTGGTGTTGGGATTTTGTTTCCGTCAACGTAAATACAAGCTAGTAATGAATTTTAAAATTTAAAAGTTATAAAATTTAAAGATATATAGAAGTTGAACATTGAATATCCCATTACTAGCGAGCATCAAAAATAAACAGACGTATTCATCATAATATTGCAGTCGTAAAACAGGGGAACAATATATAACACCACAAAAAATCGTTAATGCAGTGCCTGAAATGGGTTAATAGTGCGTGTAGGTATAAGGAACCCAAACAACAAGTCCAGACATCATGCAAGTATTGGAGCTAAACAGCTAATGATATGCATAGCTTGACGTTCCTCTCAGAGTGGGGTTAAAGAAAGATAAAGTAATAAAGCAAAAAGTGCCCAACTGTAGTTGCCACATCTAGGAGTTCCGTCCGGAACCGCGCGGCTGCTACGGTCGCTGGTTCGAATCCTGCCTCGGGCATGGATGTTTGTGATGTCCTTAGGTTAGTTAGGTTTAAGTAGTTCTAAGTTCTAGGGGACTTATGACCACAGATGTTAAGTCCCATAGTGCTCAGAGCCATATTTTTTTGTAGTTGCCACAAAACGTAAACGAAAATATAAGTACGCATTACCAGCATCTAAACTAATGTATAAAATGATACACATTAATGATAAATAAAATAAGCTAATACAAACAATATGTGGTGGTATGGATTGGAGTTTAGGCACTAATCGCCGAAAAAACAATGGTGAGGTCATCAGCATGCTATCGGGGAAACTGTCGGCGAAAACAAAATGTGAAACATATCATGGGGCCGGAAGCTATAACTGGGATAAGTGGAGTGTAGCATCCCGTGATATTTAAATTTTCGAACTTCTTAGATTGTAATATTCTTATGTAGCTTGTACTTGTTTGCTGCGTATTTTTCTGTACAGCCTTCTGAACAAGGGCATTATGTGCCAAAATTCTCTTTTGTGCAACTTGCTGCTGATGTACAATATTTCGACGACCAACTCAGCCGTCTTCTTTAGGTGCTGCAAATTTTGCTGATATGCGTAGTCGCTGCCTGAAGTCAAACGAGACAGGTTTATTCTTGATCTCACGCCGCTGTTTAGGTCCGACTTCAATTCCGAAAGCCCATTACGCCCTGTGATACTCTTTCCTTTTTTAGCGCTCGCGCTCATACTACGTCTTCCAACTCCGGTAGATGTGGTAGCCGGCCGGATTTTAATAAATTCAGTGGCAGGCCCCAGGCGTTATTAATTATATCCACCGTCCCTGTTTATTATATTTATCTGACATCTTTATCTCCTTAGACTCATTAATTATACTGTCCCAGAAACTTGGCTTTGCACCACGATACTGGTCTTATCGTATTTCGTCTCCTGGTTACCTTCAAGGCAGTGCTCGGAGACAACTGATATGCTTGCCATCACCGACCGTCATCAAGAAAAAGCCACGCTAAAAATCTTGGTCCATAGAGCTCAAATACTTACAAATGAAGATAACCTCGCCGAAGAACTATAACACCTACGAACAGTGTTCCTGATAAATGGGTACAAAGATCATCACATTGAACAGACTATCAAGTCAAGCTCAAGAATTGTTCAGAAAGAGCTTGGGAGTGAGACAGAGTAAGAGAATCGAAAAAACGGATTTCTACTTTATGTTGGCCCAGCTCCTATGGAAATAAGCCATTCAGTGTATTTCCCTCCCTTCAACTGAGGTAATAAGCATTCTCCGTAAAGTTAAAAAATTTCTAGGTCTCCGAAAGCCGGTGTTGGAGACGCAAGAAAAATCGCCAGTACACCCGACTAAAACAATCAAGCAAATAAGCTTCGCCGAACACGCCTCAAATATAGTCATGAAATGAAATCCGATAAAGCCTCTATTGTGGTGCAAACGCAGAGTTTCTTTTACATCACAACTGAGGACGCCATCAAGATAAAAAATATATCTAATGAACCGGCATGGCAGTTACAGTTCAAATGAATTTTGGGGTCCGGCACTCAATTTATTAAAATGTCGCCTGCCATCCCACCCACCAATGTTGGAAACCGCTGAGAGAATTGGCGTCTGAAGGAATCTCTGTGCGAGTTCCGAAAAACGAAAGAGCATCAGAGCGCATAGAGGGTGTCGCGAATCAAACTCTGCTGTAAATGGCAGTGTGGGACTAACAATAGTTCACAGTCTGGTTGGCTTCCAGACAGCGAGTACATGTAGGAGCAAAAGTCGCAGCACCTGAAGAAGATGGCTGGGTCGCGCGTCGAAATATTGTGCAGAAAATCGATACAACAACTTAACGGGACACCCGGAAGCACTGAGTATCAACATTCCCACAATTTAGTAAGTGATCTAGTGGGTTCAGCTGGATACGGCGTACCTGAATAAACTTTTGAACTCAATATCAAGGCTGTTACACGCTACTGGAGTGTGCATGTAGGGAGAGAAGTTTGTTTTGTTCATGTATAGTTTTTTAAGGTATAGCATTTGTTGAACAATGAAGTTTCACTAAGGCCGAAAATTCAGTCGTGAATTTCAAAAACGAATAGTGTTAAAAGAAATCATTATGTGCTTTAAAAGTTTTCCTGACATATTCTTCTTGCGGCAAACTTAGAATCATGGGTATTTTGTAATTTTATAGCACACTACGTTGCCGCAGTGAGGCATTTCCGTCCCTAGCAACGCATACGAGATACGTATAGAGCTGCCAGCTATGTTCGTATGACTTGTAAGCTGCGAAACCTCGATAGCAGATGCGGCTAAATATTTCTGTTTACTTTTTTGCCGCAACGAGTTCATTTGTCTACAGCATGTTAAAATCTATGTATAAAAGATTTTAGAGGTTTTACAAAAGATGAGGCGGAAAAGAGTTTTGTTCGACAAAAAATGTTACGTGTGTACAATTTTCCGATAGGAATTATTGAAGACTTTCACCTTAGTGATGTTCACAGAGAGTGTTTTGGAGAGTGATAGTATCTTTTAGAAGTGTTGTTGAAAATTTAGTCTGTTTACATTAATGAACAACTGGAATATGCGCTCTAATGATTGTATAAAACGCTCAAAATGACGAGGTAATTCGTGAATTTTTGTGCTGCATCATCAGCCCAACACGCAACCTACTCTCGTGGAGTGTTTATCGATGACTGGTACAAGAAAAGCGGCGTCTCCCGCACCCCCAACCTATAAAAACATATCCGTAGAAGGCTGGATTCTGGGGAACGCGGTGGCCAGCTTACAGGCGCACATCTACCAATCCATCAATGGAGGAAATCATTGTGTAGATGTTCTCTGACTTCTGTGCCAAAATGTGGTGGGGCGTCTTCATGCTACAACCATAATCTTTAACTGACTGTTAGCGGTTTATTCGACAACATTCCCTGCTATCAGTCACGTCGCTATCATCAGGTACGCCGACGAACTCAGTCCTGGGGAGCGTGGACGGCTAATATCTCCTGCCCACGCGAGCCACACCGTCCGCGGCCGCGCGTCGGTGTCGGCCATCGCGGAGACGATAGCGTCGGCATATATGGTGGCACCGACGTAACTTTCCTGACCGCTCTGGTCGCCAGGGCGTACACCAGTGGACTGTTCGATCAACAAATACACCGGGAAAAACTGAAGAATCACATTTCCGTAGTACTTCACTTTATGACACGCTATAATGTCCAAAATTACTTTCTTTGAAATATCATGGTACATCGCCCCGGGAATGCTAATGTGCTAAGATCATCGTTGAGATGAGGTCCCAAAGGTGGTCGAAACGTTGATGTCCAAGTCCGTCCCATATAGCAAGGGCGTATCTCCCATCGTCATCCAGTGTGTGGGGAAAGTTTCTACGACACTTCACTGCTGGTTACAACAGACCACAAGGACGACCAGTTGATGTCAGCAGGCATCGCAGAACACTCCAGTTAATAATGTCTGCATGTAGGACGGAGGTGATCACGTTATTGGCTCGACCTCCCGAAACAGTATCATCTTGAAGGAAACATCAGTGAAATGTTGACTGTCCACTGGAAAATAGGTTAGAGGATGCCGCCCCTATAGTGTACAGCCATCAAATTGCCCTCGATTTTAATGAATAGAAATATAAATTGACGATTTGTTAACTGTTGACTAGTTTGGCTTTCGGAGGCATTTCTGGCGTTGACTTAAGAAACAAAGACTTTAGAAAAACCAAGACATCTTCATAGCATTTGTAGATTTTGAAAAAGTATTAAGCAAATTAATATGGTGCAAGATGTTTGAAATATTGACTAATACTAAAATAAGATTGGGGTCCAGCAGAAAGTATAATTAGGATCTAGTAGAAAATAACAAGGTGATTTCGCGATGATGTTACGAACTTTCGGGGATGATGGAAAAAGGGAAATGTAGCAATTTGAGGGCACAGACCCTTATCCGCTTTCCCGTCTCCATCCATCCCGATTTAGGTTTTCCGTGATTTCCCTAAATCGTTTCAGGCAAATGCCGGGATGGTTCCTTTGAAAGGGCACGGCCGATTTCCTTCCCAATCCTTCCCTAACCCGAGCTTGCGCTCCGTCTCTAATGACCTCGTTGTCGACGGGACGTTAAACACTAACCTAACCTAACCTACCCCTTATCCGCTTACGGCTGAGTCGAAAAATGTAAATAAAAATCATTCTGCCACTTCTTACAATGGACATCTTCTGCTGCAAGTTCTTTGCTTTCCGTCGTTTGGAAGGAAGCAGTACGGTATGAAATAAGAAAAAATTGTCTAGTAAACACGGGTTCTAAACTGTATACCTTCAGAGCTGTCGCCAGTTGTTCAGAAGAAGAGATGTGTCCCACAGTAGTGAACAAGTGTTCATATCTCTTAACATATGCACTTCTGAGTGCATGTTTAGTGGAAATTTTTTCTTTTTTTGGGCCATTCTACCACCTCTCACAAAATGGAAAGGAAGTAGCTTGCAGTAGAAGTAGTCAACCATCACATCTATCAGAACGATTTTCTATAGCTTCCGACTCGATATTTCCCTGAACAGGGTGCCTTACCACAAATTGATTCATTTACCCAGCTGCACCATCCCAGACAATTTGTAACTTCAATGTGGATTTACCCCGTACATTCAGTAGGCCCAAACATCGAGAAGAAAGAACACGTATGGAGGACGAAGAACGAAGATTTTGGGTTATTAATGCGGTAAGACAGGGATGCAACATTTTGTCCCTAATCTATACATCGAAGCGGCAGTGACAGAAATAAAATATTCAGGAGTGGGAGTAAAATTCAGGGTGAAAGGATAGCAACGATAAGATTCGCTGATGACATCCTCTGTAAAGGTGAAGAAGAATTAGAGGAGGAGCACAGAACATGACCTTCGAGTAAACCAAAGAAAATCGGAAGGAATAATGAGTAGGAAAACCGAGACTAGTGACATATAGACCACAATGTATATGAAGTTAATAAATTCCTCTGTTTGGGAAGCAAAACAACATGTAGGAAAAGATGAAAAGCTGAACGATGGAATATACAAAGGAAGACGACTTGGAAGCAATATAATAAAAAGCAAAGATGAAGTAAATGTAGATGAGGTGGGAGATGTGATGAAATGAGAAAAGTTTGAAAGAGCACTGAAGCCAAAAAAAAGACCGTGGAGTAGATGACATCCCCTGAGAACTGCTGATACCCTTGTGAGAGCCAGTTATGAGTAAACGTTTCCACATGGTGTGCAGGATATTTGAGTCGTTGGAAATACCCTCAGAGTTCAAGAAGAATATAATTATTCCCGTTCTATAAGTGTGACTGTTACAGCAATTAATAAGTTACGGTTGCAAAACAGTGACACTAATTATTTAATAAAGAATGGGAAAACTGGTACAAGCTGATCTCGGTGCAGATCAGTTTGGGTTCCGGAAAAATGCTGACACACGCGTGGCAATAAGAACCCTACGTCTTATAAGATCGGTTAAAGAAAGGCAAGCCTACGTTGATAGCATTTGCAGAAAGCTTTTGACAATGTTCAGTGGAACACAGTTTTTAAATTTCTGTAGGTAGGAGCGGTAAAATACAGGGAGCGAAAGGTTATTTAGAATTTGTACAAAAACCAGACGACAGATTAAGCACCGGTGAGAATGGGAAGCACTGGTTGAGAAGACACTGAGACAGGATTTCACCATGTATCCGATGTTCTTCGGTCTATACACTGAGCAAGCTGTGATGGAAAGTGAGGTGAAATCTGGAAAGGGAATTAAAGTTCAGGGAGTAGAAGATCCAACATGGATGTAACAACATAGAAACAAAAACTTTGCGGGTTGTCTATAACATTGTAATTCTGTCAGAGGCAGGAAAGTACTAGGAAGAGCAGATAAACGGAAAGAACAGTGTCTTGAAAAGAGGATGTAAGGTGAACACTAACAAAAGCAAAACAAAGGCAATGGAATGTAGTCGAAGTGAATCAGGCAATGTTACAGGAAGTGCATTAGCAAATTAGACACTAAAAGTAATAGATGAGATTTGCTATTTGGGCAGCAATATGATTGGACGTAGGATACAACACATTAATGGCAGTGGTAAGGAAAGCGTTTTTGAAAAAGAGAAACTTTCTTAACATGGAATGTAAATTTAAATGTTAGAAAGCCTTTTCTGAATCATTTGGTGTGTAGCCACACATGGAAGTGAAACGTAGATGATAGACAGGTGATGCAAGAAGAGAACAGTAGCCTTTTAAATGTGGTGCTAGAGAATAATGCTGAAGATTTGATGGGTGCATGGCATAACTAATGAGGAGGTACAGAATGGAATTGTGGAGAAATGGAATTTATGGCATAACGTCGCATAAACGTGTAGCATCAGTTTACTGGACGCATTCTGAGACATCAATGACTCGTCCATTTAGTATTAAAGGTAAGTGCGGCAGCTAAAAATTGCAAAGGGAGACCAATAGAGGATTAGAGCAAGCAGATTCAAATTGATATAGTTTGCAGTAGGAATTCTGAGATGAAGAATCTTGGACAGGATAGAGTAGCCTGGAGACTGCATCAAACCAGTCTTCGTATTGAAGACCACAACAACAAAAATATTGGCTAAGTTGAATAAAATATTATATATAACACGTCTTCTGTTTTTGTTGGATACGGAAGTACAACTGATTACGGAGATAAGTTTTGGTATCACATATTAGATTTACTTATCTTTTCTAGTTGGTGTGATGAATGGCAGGTAGCTCCGAATGTAGATATATGTAAATTACCGCGGTGAGTAGGAGAAACAAACCCGTCATGGTCAGATACAGCATTAACAGTGATGACGCGCTTGCCACAGTCACGTCGTTTATAACGATGCAAAGCGGTATGAAATGGAACGAGCCTGTAAGGATTCTGATAGGAAAGGCGAATGATCGACTTCGGTTTGTTGGGAGAGTTCTAGGAAAGTGTAGTTCATGTGCAAAGGAGACAGATTGAAGAACGCTAGTGCACCCTACTCTTGAGTACTGTTCGAGTGCTTCGGATCCGTACCAGATAGAATTAAACGAAGACGTCGAAGCAATACAGAGGCGGGCTTCAAGATTTGTTACCGGTAGGTTCGAACACCACGCAAGTGCTCCGGGAACTCAAATGGGTATCCCTGGAAGGAAGGAGACATTCTTCTCGAGGCACACTGTTGATACAATATAGAGAAGCGGCAATTGAAGCTGGCTGCATAACGATTCTCTTGCCGCCAACATACATTGCGCGTAAGGACAACGAAGAAAAGTAATTAGGGCTCATACGGAGGCATATAGATAATCGTTTTTCCATCGCTCTATTTGCGAGTCAAAGAGGAAAGCAAATGACTAGCAGAGGTATGGGGTACCGTCCACCACGCACCGAATGGTGAACCGTGGAGCATCGATGTAGATGTAGATGTTATTTTGTTCTGAAGTACAGCTTTTAAATTTGTGCTTGAATTTATATAACTGAATTTTTCTGTTGTTATTGTGATTGTGATTTGTTGGCCAATTCTACTGTACCGTTTATGTATGCCGCAGATTTTTACAAATGCTATTTACGATGGACTAACTAGTCGACGGATTGTAAGTAGCATTGTCCGCACAAAAGATCGCCAAGATTATCTAAGGAGAGTTGCATGTGGTGGTGCGAATAAAATATGAAAGAGCATTTGTAACTTCCGTAAGATGATTAGCGGCAGTAGTTTCAGTAGTCTTTGCGGAGGTGATCTCTTTGGGCAATTAGAATTAACATTATTACAGGCAGATGACATGACGTTATGGTTGTCTTGCTGGAGCGATCAGGTACACTCTTTGTTTTGAATTGTCGTCGGTGGTGGAGTGGAAATTTTACTTTCGGGACGCCGCCCTGTTCATCTCGGGGTACGCTGAATGAGGTAACATCTGCAAATGCATTTGAGTTTGCCGCAATCACAAATTTTTGAGCGATTTGGTTAGGAACGATTTCTTTTCGAGAGTCGTGAGGTAGAAATTAAATTATTTGCTAAGAGAACATTACCTGAGTACTCATCTCATAATTAGAGCGTACAAAATCAGCACATTATTACATCATTCTACACCATTTTCAATGTAGTGTATGCAAGAATATGATTTTTCTATAAATATTTAATACTTGAGCTTCCTGCTGCATAGTAATGTCCAGTGATCGTTATTGGCAGACTTCAATAGAGATTTGCGCATACTTGTAATCACTATACTTGATAATTGTTGATTATTTATCGGTTAAAGTACAGTAGCTTAATTGAAATAGGATTTTTGAATTACTCAATACTGGGCATGGCCTCTTGCTTTTTTATTTCCCTTTCTTGGATTGGAAACCTACTAAAAACAGTCATGGACACATCCCTTACACTTTTGAATTATTTGTAATAAGCTCACACGCATTTCACATTGCTCATCTATTTAAAGACTTTCAGCAATATCCGCGTTATTTATTTCAGGCGATCTTGCGGCAGAATGTTTCATTACAGCGAGGGAGGCAGTGCAAAGCTGAAGTCCGTTACCTTTTTTGCACAGGTAAGAAGTGCCTTTAGTGCCAAGACAAAATTTTATTCGGAGTATTCAGGGAATAGCAACCGTTTACGAATTGCGATATATTCAGATCAGTTTCAGTAAGTATACGCGCTTGTTCTATGTGTCATTTAGCATCAGCGTCTTGATTGTTGAGAAGTTACAATCACAGGTGATGGGCCAAACTCCCTCTTTTATAGAAAGTATTGCTTTAAGGAAATTCCGTCGCATTATGTATCGATACTGTTGCACAGGCACGCTTCATATTCAGAAATATGTACAAACATATTTATGTTTTGGTGTACTGTCTACTCTGCTGAAAGATTACACACCAGTGACAATTAGAACTTTCCAATCTACACTCGGCATATTACGCGGAAGCTTTATGCAATTAGAAGGGTACACCAACATTGATATACCGAAATGTTCCAAAATTATAAAAAGTAGAACGTTTGACATATCATATGCTGTACAATCTAGACATGAACTGTAATAGATAGTATGACCACTGAGGATTCGACGAGACTGTTACCCTAAAATACCACTCAATCAGAAGTGAGCTGTGGTCGATGCACTTTAAGCATTAGAATGACATTACGTTCTGCTCTGATTACATTACCCTACTGAAATATTTACTTACTTCAATCATAACAAAATTACTTAATGCAGTGGGCAAAAACATAAATAAATACACAGAATCAATGAGAATAGGCCAACAGAAAGGCTCGGGCTCGGTAGTGTGAGATGCTAAAACAGATCCCGCACAGCAGTCGACCTCTGAATTCAAAAATTTACTTTCCGAACCATTTACAAAATTAATTAAAAGTGGAAACAAATGCAATTAAATCATTACAACCCAGCAACAATAAAGAATTCTAACCGAAAATGGAACCACCTACAGGCCCCCACTGGTCGACTGAGATCACCTTTACATAACAGTTTACAAGAGTATGGGTAGTAATTGTTGAAACGCATATAAAGTGAAACAATTACCAAACACGAAACATTTCAGAAACCACTGAGTTAATAGAAAACACCCTTTAAAAGAATACCCACCCGAACTCGAGGTTGTGTGTGACTTAACCAACAAATGGATAAATAATGAACATCACTTACACCTGATGAAACACAGATTGCCCAAACGTGCAAAGATTAGCATAAGTTCAAAAAATATGCATAAAGTAAATGAAAGTTTAAACCAATCTGGAGAGAATAGCAATTAAAATTAATGGTTTAGATCCAAAATTTTAAGTAGCTGCACTATGTGTTAGCTCTTTGTCCCGAAACATATGAGGAGTAGACTCGGTTGTGAATTAAATGAACCAGAGTATGCTTTAAATGAACAACGAACAAATAAAGCTGCATGTGGCTTGGCACTGTTATTTCATTATTTCAAAACAACAATAGTTTTTCACAGCCTGTAACGTACTAAAGCAGCACAATAGAATGAGTGTCATAACATTACACAAAAACAGGTTACTATCAGCTCATTACAATTAAAGCGTAATACTAACGATGTTAAGGGAGGGTATCATTTTCAACCAGTTATCTCAGGACGAGGTAAGGAAATATAGACATGTAAACTGATCGATGCTCACCGTTTTCAAGCAGCAGCTCTGTAGCCCCGAAAAACAGCTTCCATGAGATCCTAATCCTTTCACTGTGAGTGCTCGACAGCAGTTAAGGCAGGATTTAGCCGACGCCTCCATTTATCCAAACTGAAACCTCCAAACTCCTTTTACTTTGGACTTTGAACCCCACCGCACATCACGATTATACCGATCGGTCCCATCTAAAGTTCAATGCGGCAGTTGATACACAGCATATCGTGCCCGGTACAGGCCCCACATCACAACGGGCCTGGTACTACGTCAACTCAAAAGCAAAGTATTCAAGGCCAGCTAACACTTTTTCCAAAGTGTGAGACAGAGCGCCCCAACAGGCTCCTTGCGAGTCCACCCGCGTCTGGCTCCTAGAGATACCAGGCATCCACCGGCTCAAAGACTGCCTAGAAGGTGGAACTTGTGAATATCGTATTTGCGTTTAATCATTTGGCCTTGCTTAATACATTCTGTGAGGGTTTTTCTTTTTCTTTGAGGGGAGGGGAGGGTCTTTTAACTCTTTTGTCTCTGAGAAACAACAAAAATTGGACATATGATGTATATGATATTTTATTACACTACTGTTTATAAAAGGTGAAATACTCAGAATGAATGGTCTGCAACACTCCATGATAACAGGACATATATAACGGCGGAGTGCGGAAAAGTGGTGTGAAACTTGGTCCAACAGCGCCCTCATTTGGATGACCGGACAGGTTAGGGTTACGCAGTACTCTGTCGGTGCGGAGCTGTCATACAAAATGGAAACGTGTAACCAAGTACCGTTATGCCTCGCCGACATCGCAGGGTGGCATATCGGTATGTGCGTTCGAACGGTTCAGAATCATTGGTCTCCAGGAGGCGGGCCTGTCGTTTCGTGACGTAGCGGCTTGTTCAGGGCTCGCTGCTTCAACAGTGAGGCATCTGTGGTAGCAGTGGAGAGAAGACGGCTGTGCACATCGCCGGCGGGGTGCTGGATAATGGAGTGTGACCACAGAGCGAGTTGACCGCGATCTTGTCCGCTTGACCGTAACGGACAGAACGGCTCCGTCCAAAGTGTTGGCGCAACGTTGGATCACGGTTGCGGACCCGCCTGCGTCGATAGTTCGACGCGGTCTCTTTCGGGCTGGACTGGTGGCACACATGCTATTCCGTCGTCTTCCATTATTCAGAACCCACCAATGCTGCAGACTGCAGTGGGCACATGAACCCGACACTGTCGTGCTGAGCGGCAAAATGTAGTGCTTTGGCCACTTCATCTTGTCCTGTAGTGATGGTCACATACGCATTCGACGCCACCATGGTGAACGCAGTCGCACAGACTGTACTGTTGAGCGGCGAAACGTCAAATGGTTTGGAGCACCATTGCCCACAACACGCGATTTCTCTTCCTCCGCCTTGAGGACAACATGAACAGCTACCGCTAAGTCAGGGAGGTCTTACAGCTCGACTCACTGCCATTCCTACAGGCCGTTCCACATGACATATTTCAGCAGGATAACGCCCGGCTTCATGTGGGGAGGAATCTGCAGGCCTTCTTCGAAGAACGGCTGGTACAACTGCTTCCCTGGCCTGCCCGTTCGCCCATCTGTCTTGGACATGGTCAGTCGGCAATTTGCTCTTTCAGGTTCTCCTGCAGTCATAGTTAAAGCTTCGTGGATACTTTTATAAACCGCTTGGCAGATTATTCCCCATCAGTAGGCACTCTTCGATTCCATGCCACGACGTCTAGCGTGTTGGCACTTCTCCTTACTGAATTTCCACAGCCACAGTGCTTGCGCAGGTCTGTAATACTAATCATGTGTGTAGTGTCATGTCACTAATTGTGGGAGTAAATTTCATTCCCATAAGATCTCTAGGTCTCGGTGTTTCAGTATTTCCAAACAGTAGTGTAGAATTAGAAGATATTACCATTTGATGAAATACGTACTTCAAGTCCTGAAACGGATTTCATACTTGAGGACGAGAAAGTTGTGGCGCTCTGCCCTTCCTGGGTAGCAGTGAGGTTTAGGGGCGGCCTCGAACCGCCGGCGACACTTGAGGTATAGCTCGCCTGACCAGCGGCTCGTATCGGCTGATCTGGTGCAGCTCTTGCCCGCCGCCTCGCCGTTCTCTGTGCGGCGCCCACCTCATCTCGCAGCCCGTCCTTCCTGCTGCAGATTAGACCGAGTTAGGGGTGCGCCCTCTACCACCGCTACCCCCACCCCTCACTCCTGTCAGCGCAATTAAGCACAGCGCCTCACGCAGGCCCTGTTGTAGGAGACTGTCAGGCGGGGAGCGTGCACGCTATTGCCTAACTTCGATTATTTTTTATCGAGGCGCGCTCCACAAGTAAGACGGTGTTTCGGCACCAGTCTTACGCACGCCAGTGCGCACTGGATTCTATCACACATCGCCGGCCGAAGTGGCCGTGCGGTTCTAGGTGCTGCAGTCTGGAACCGCGAGACCGCTACGGTCGCAGGTTCGAATCCTGCCTCGGGCATGGATGTGTGTGATGTCCTTAGGTTAGTTAGGTTTAACTAGTTCTAAGTTCTAGGGGACTAATGACCTCAGCAGTTGAGTCCCATAGTGCTCAGAGCCATTTGAACCATCTATCACACATCAAAGTACCAAACTCGTTAACAAATTCGTTTTAACAACTAAATGCGGTTTATAAAGCAAGAATATCAAGAAACACTGTGGCAAGACAGTAGATAATTAGAGTAATTAGAATAATTGTTTAATCTACTACGGAAGTAGAAGAAAAAAGTTTCAGAAGGAAATTAACTTCTAAAAACGACATGTGGCGTCAAAAGTTTCCCAAACGTCGAAGTTACACAAGCCTCAAGTAAGGAGTTCTTACAATATCGGTTGAACGGAACAGATAGTATACGTACTTAACACAGAACAAATCCAAGGCGAAAGTAATGAAGAGCAGGAGAGTAGCAAGTTACTTCATATCTAACTTTATAAACTGGTAGTAACTGAGGAGGTGAATGAATTAGGACGCTGAAGCAAGGAGTCTCGTTTAGACAAAAGAAAAAACTCCTAATTAAAAAGGCGTAATATTTTTATCTAATTTGCCCAATGGTGAGAATTTCGAAATATAATTTTGGTATATTGGGAAATATTCCAGCAAAACAATGAGGTATTTGAGAGCAGTAATCTTGTGCAATATCGCGTAATCTTATCAGGGAACCTGGTGAATAATCAAACACATGAAACAAATGAAAAAATTCGTTTCCTCGTCTCCCAAGGTCTGTTCTGAGTACGCCCTTATAAGGGAGTGTACCGTCGTCTGGCCACTGATTGGCTAGCATTCGATGACACAGATTTTAGAACGGCCTGACACAAAGGAGTGCATGCTGTAAACAGCACAATTTCAATTATGTTGTATTTCAGTTCACTATGATCGTTGTTCGAAGGGATTGTGAATACAAGAGGTATACAGTTCACGAAGATAATACTGGTGATAAATGATAGTGTCTTGGCATTGACAAAAAATATTTTTTCAATAGCTATTGAAAATGGTCAAGCAGCCTATCAATCGTTTGTAGCGATCCACACTGCAGTGAAGGTGATTACTACCAGTTGGCATACGACAGTGTGATATCTCACGCGTGAGGGACACGTCTGTAAAAGATGCAATGCCAGTGGGAAGAACATCTGATTCGCGTCGCTGAAGTGTACAGTGTCCATCTCCAACGTCTGCTAGAAATATTTGGGTGTTATAATCAGTCAACGTCGTCATAATTTCGGCAGTAAATACTAGGTGGCAGCTCTGACGAGATTAAATATTGGTTTGGGGCTGAGAAAATCCGCCGTAGTCTCTGCAGAACGAAACTGTGCTGAAGAGAAACAGGGAATTCAGCAGGAATATTGGAAGTGTTTCGGGTACAATAATCTACAAGACTTTTTAAAAAAATTAAGTTGGTTGGGAACGCATAGGAGAGCAATAATGAGGTAAATAAATCAATGCCTATCCAGATTTAGGCCATTGTGTGGCCATCTTCACTACAATAAAAGTGAGTTAGAACATTAAAACAACATGTATGAAAATAGTCCCAACCACACTATTCATGTCAATCAGTTCACACTCAGTGCGAATTCAACGTCTCTCCCGTTGGCACTACCTGAGTTTTAAAGCTTCTTTAATTCATATTGTAACAGAACTTTCATTTTTAATAATTAACTAGCAATGGTGCAGTATTTTGCAAAATTTCGAATTATTACAAAAGTTGATTGTACAACTTTGAAGAACGTTAATTGCATTTCAGCCTTTATGTGAAACACATTTTTAGACGTAATGGTTTGGAAGATATTCCCTCTAAAACTAACATGCCAAATTAACCTTCCAGTGTGTGTTTTAGCCCTTAAAAGTGAAACGAAAAAATATATATTGCACTATTTTGATCCCTCTGTGTATGCACTAGGTTTGATCAAGATCGTTAATTAACACTTCGGAATGTTCAGTTGTTAGTGGAACTAGAGTCGCTGAGTCTCATGTTAAGTGCTCCACAGCATGAACCACACACACTTGCGTACCACGTCTGTCTACGCAGCAATAAATGCAGATGTTCTAAATACTAACCGCAACACTAGATACAAACTACAATGTTTCGTATATGTGTTTGCTGTATTAGGCAATAAAAATTGCTCTTCCTTTCATCTGAAAATGTAACTAGAGGAATCTTTGATGAGCTTGACGCTTTAGCTGTTTGTATTATTTTGTGCCCTGAACCTTCTAAGTTCCCTGTTAAGTTTTGAATAAAATAATTTTGGGTATGAAGCAGCGTCATTGTAAGTTACTAAAATATTCAAATTTCCGACATTTCGAAGGAATTGCTGCGCCTCCCAGAGGGCCGGAGCAAGTCGGTCGAAATGGTTCAAATGGCTCTAAGCACTATGGGACTTAACATGTGAGGTCATCAGTCCCCTAGACTTAGAACTGCTTAAACCTAACTAACCTAAGGAGATCACATACATCCATGCCCGAGGTAGGATTCGAACCTGCGACCGTAGCAGCAGCGCGGTTCGTGACTGAAGCGCCTAGAACCGCTCGGCCACAGCCACTAGCAGTCGGTCGAGAAGTCGGAAATTTAGTTGTTGTAGTAGTTCACAATGACGCTTCACAATACCCAAAATTATTTTATCCAAAATTGTAGCGGTCTTGGAAGCCTACGATATTCTTAGCTGCCCAGAAACTACGGTTCCTTAGAAACTTAATGCAACTCGAAGGTTCACATCTACAGTGGCATTCCCCTGGTATTTCTGTTTAGAGAAATCTGTAATAGAATATTATCATATGTACTGATTCTTCCACATTCGCATCCGTTTGATTGAGTTCGCTGATTTCACAAAGATATACAGGCCATGGTCTGTCCCTTTATGGGATGAATCATGCCTCTACTGCAATTTATTCCTTTTTCTAATCTCAGGGAACAATATTGGCAAACAAAACGCCCATTTTCCTTATTATCCCAGTCCTTCTGTCACGTACTGGTTCTTCAGGATTTAAGTTTAAAATTGTTCGTGATTTGTTAATCACGGATCTGCCTCACATTCTCAGTGTACCCATCCTGTGTCAAATAGCTCTCAGCTCTATATAAATAGGAAATATTCCCAGAATTATTACGTTGTTACTGTTTTTGCTGTACAAAGTTCTCCCGTAAATCTTAGAAGCACGCCTCGCTGTATGCGTCTTAAATTTGCTTCCGCGCGTTGATAGCGCAACTACTGAGCCCTCACGCTCGACCCAAATCCGTCGTGTCAACAAATATAGCAGGATGGTACAATCTATCTGCTGATAAAGTGATCAATAATTTCCAACTCGTACAAACTTACGCATGATTTTGCAAGCCGTCTCGGTGACTTTCTTGAGGTGTGCTGAGAATCTTTAATATTTACACACTTGACTATTGCAATGCAGCTTCTGATTTGTCAGTAGGATTTCTAATTAGAGACCGTCTATCCTTTAACGGTAAAAGTTTTGTCGACAGCTGTTACGATTCTGTTGTTAAGCACCATTGCTGCATCAGTGATACAACATTTGTTCATTTTGCATTTTGCTCCATCTTTGCCCTCGAGTATTCTGACACAACAGCGATGTCGGCTGCTTACGAGGCAGCATAGACTATAGCTTCCATCTTGCCCAGTACAGCCAGCAGCGGCTCAGTGATTATATGCCTACGAACTGGCCGCAAGTGGAGCATGGACGGCAGTATTTGGTTATATATCTGGTTGAGCCTATCACTCAGCATGTCGTCCTCTATAGTTATCTACTAAGCCATTTTAGCGGCGTTTGGGATTTGTAGATCTCTTAATAAGGTGAACATCGCAGACAACCAGACATTATGAAACGTGCCTGCGACGTCCATCATTAGCTACTGCCTATTTCGTAGCGGTGCTGCCCACCACGCACACTTATAGGCCAATTTGTTGCGGCATTGAAGCATTCATCCCATATGAATCCTAGCTGTCCGGTGCAGCCCATGAACACTCTGTATGCTCTCACACGAGAGCCTCTCCAGAACGCCGAATGGATTAGAAGGGCTCTTCGAGTCTGATGCGTCTTTATCGTCTCCCTTTATAATAATACTGTTCTTATTGTTAAAAAAAATCTCCGGAATACGGTCTGATGCGAGTGTGTAATTAAGACTGGACGTCAAAGGAGGCACTGTCTACGGGGCTGCTTCTTGCTAGATTTCTGGATACAACAAAAATAATAACAACAACAGCCCACACTCGCTCATTACAGTCACCTACTTGAGATATTTAAGATACTCAACATGAATGACACACAAGTAGTGTCAACTGTAGTGGTTTTCATTGCGCCATGAGCAACACGGCTTCGTTCATAGTTGACTCACATTATTTGTTATATGAATTGACACCTTGTTGTGAGGTCACTGGCTAAATGGGTCTGTACTGATTCCACAGGCTCAGATTCAGCGTCTACACTATCCTGCAAAGAATGCAGAGAGCACTGTATCGATTTGTTACTCGGTTGCGACGGCAGTACTGACGTCGGCTGTTATGAAACACTCCAAGTAGATTGCAGTCGGTGCGGAAGACGACATGTCTCTATAGATGGTTGTGAGTATATTTCGAGTTTCTTATTCCACATATCAAACAAATATCACCGCTATTCTTTACATTCCTACTGCCGTCCATTTTCAGTGATGCTGTAATGCTCTTACCAAAGTTCGACCTTGTATGTAACCAGGAGATCGGTTCCCTAACTCCTAAAAATGAATTTCAGGTAAGACATTCAGAACAATATTGCACGAAATCGCCGAATCTATTACATTATGTAATCACTTGAGTCTCCCAGATTGTAACAGGCGAGTAGAATCTCCCTATGATACTAAGACATGACCAGGAAATTTAGGCGGTACTTTATGTTTTTCCTCAAACGTTCTGCAGATACTGCTCCTGAAGAATGAAGGCTAAACAAAAAATTACTATCGTGTTTGTTAGACATTTCACATTTTTCCAAGCCCACATTACTTTTCATTCGAAATGTCTAGTAACCTCCCTAGATATTATCGTATTCTATACGGCTACAAACATGCCTCCACCGCCGGCCTCCTGCCTGTCTTTGCGATACTGTAAACATAATTTGGAATTGCGCTGTTAATAGCATCTAGTTGCAGCCACTTATTTACCCCCAATATTTTGTTGGCATTTTCACTGTTTATAAGCCAGATTAGTTCTGAGTTCTTTCATGGACATACTCGAATTTAAATACTACTCACTGTATTAATAATTCTTTTCTTCTTTTTGTTATGAAGAAACGGTGTTCTATGTAATTAATGTGACTTCCTTTCCTCTCTAAATGAGAACATAATTTGTCGGAACTGAGGGGGATTTTCCCTTTGTTAAAAGCACACAAATGTACGTCACACGTAGTCTGCTATATCAGTAGCCACATTCTGCGTATGGTGCACCCAGACTTATTAATGGTTGAGGGGCAGGGGGGAGGAGGGATCCTGCAATTCTCCACGATAATTAGTCTTTTTATGCAGTCACGTAATTTACCACCCGCCGTAAGCTCCCGCAGAAAGATAGTGGTTTTCATTAATATTTGCAAAATGATTTAGATAGGATACCTGTATGGCGAGAAAAGTGGCAATTGACTCTAAATAATGAAGAGTGCGAAGTCATCCACGTGACAACCAAAAGAAACCGGTTAAATTTCGGTTACATGGAAAATCACACAAATCTAAATACTTAGGTAATACAGTTACAAATAACTTAACTTGAAATGATCAGACAGACAATGCTGTGAAAGCGAAACGAAGTCTGCGGTTTGTTTCCAGAAATGAGACTAAACAGACTGCCTACACTACGCTTATCCGCCTCTTCTGGAGTATCCCTGCGTGGTATGGGATCCAGAAAAGGTCAAAGAAGGACGACTCCTTTTGTATTGTCGCAAAACAGAGGTAGGAGTGTCACAGATCTGATACAACTGTTGGGGTGACAGTCATTAAAACACAGGACTTATTAGTTGCGGCGAGATCATTTCCCGAAATTTAATCACCAACTTTCTCCTCCGAATGTAAAATTTTTTGTTTGTGCTGACATACATGTAGCGAAATGATCATTACAATAAAATAAGAGAAATCAGAGCTCGCACGGAAATATTTTAGAGTTTGTTGGTTGTAAGGTTGACCGTCTGTTGCCAACATAAAAGTGAAACGCTGTTACATAAATTCCAGCGTAATATATTAGTGATCTGCCTCCAGAAATGCATTACAAAATGTTTACATAAAATCTACTTGAAACAGTAGTTTCTAGTCCTACTTATGTCTAAAGTTTTCTGATTCCAGCAGACTCAGGAGCACATGTCCAGATGAGTCACAGCTGAATCGTTCGAGTCAACCGCATCCAACATTGCTGCTCTGACGCGCAAATATTTTTAATCTAAATTACCTAATAACATTGAATACCCATTTTTTATGATGTAGTTATGATCACAACCTGATGTCTCTGAGGTGCTTTAATCCCGTTCGTGAATGTAGTACGTGCAATGGCACACTAACTTTGTCATGACCCAGAAGCCTTTTTTTATCAGTTACTACACATCAAAGTATCACATTATGGTATCAGCAGCATAAGAAACGTGCAGATCAAGAGCAGCCCTCTTACTCCGCTCTCCACATCTCACACACACTGCTTCCTCGTTTGATGTGAACCAAAATCATGTTGCAGGTGAATTTTATACTTTGTTGACCAAACGACTGTTACATTAATTTGTTTCTTTGGGCTTCGATGGAGTGTCAGCCGGAGAGGCACACTCTGTTTATCCACATCCTTCACACAATCAGGTAGGTTCTTATAAATCACTCAGATTGTTTAGTAAATTTGTCATTTTTTCGTTTTTTATGGCGTTCAGTTGCCTTATTGATAACTATTTTTGTAGGACACCAATGTAGTGTTACATCTGTTCTGTTCGTGTTACATGTTGTATACATTCACAGTATCATTCGATGCTCTCGTGTTTGTGTTCTGTCCTCTTGTGTGGCCTGTCCTCGTTTCCTTGACGTCCATGGGATGGACCTGTTCAGCCATAATAGTAACATAATGCTTGCAGAGTAAGCATGGGCTTACGGAATACCCCGATATAGTTGGAAAAAGCACCACCGAATCCCCGCCATTTCGTTCATTATATTCTTTCTTCTCGGCGCCATTCCTACGACATTCTCTTAAATTTCCATGTGTCCAAGACAGATGTAATTATGACTCCGTGATGACAATTTCTGACATCTCTCGTTCGATGGATGATACAATGTTCTGTCCATAGGTCATATGTGGATTTGATTCTCAACACGTAACTTACTTCATCTCTTACATACCGAAGTTGAACAAAAACGTGGAAATATCGAGAGTAATGGATGCCTGAACATACACGCAGATTATAACTAAGCGTAGAGGTGTCTCTGTTGTATATGACCATGAACGGCACCCGTGAAATGCCCTTAAGACGTTATAAGTGCAAGTCGTGCTCAGGACAGCTTTCTTTGCAGTTATGAGTGCTTTATATTGGGGCTAAGTGAATTCTAACTTGGGCAAGTTGTTGGTTCTCCTGTGGTTGGTGTTGGTAAGGAAAGTACCCCAAGTGTTAGCTGTTTCGTGACGCACCGTACCGAGGTTTTTTACCGCATACAGTGAAAACGGAAAAAGATCATCCGTTAAATCACGATTCGGAAGAAAATATGTGTCGAGTGATCGTGACAGATGGTCAGTTAAAAGGACTGTGACACAAATAAGCGGACGACAGCTGGGAAAATCACTGCAGAACCAAGTCAGCATCAAAACATCACACAGGAGACTCGAGGATCAATAATTCGCAGAATGAGACGGATTTGCGGAAGCACGCATCAGTGATGGAAACGCCCGTGACAAGAACATGTGGTGCCAAATCCATGAAACCTGGACTAGGGAGCGATGGAAGGTAGTCATTTTGTGAGCCTTGTTTCACACTGTTTCCAACTTCTGGCCGATGTTAAGCCCCAAGAGTGAAGTATGGCGGGGTTTTGGTGACGATTTTGGCAGCCATATCGAGATATTTCACAACGCCATGCTTATTGTGCAAGGTAGCTTCATTGGCAAGAATCAGGTGTGAGCATTTTAGCTGAACAGGTCCATCTCTTGGTACAATGTTTGTTCCCCAATAATGATGCTACATTCAAAGATGACAGGGCCCCTATTAACACAGCTCCCATCATTCAGGACGGGTCCCTTGTGCACAAAGGTGAATTTTAGCATCTAATCTTGCCGCCACAGTCACCAGAACTTAAATTACTGGTGCTTCGTGATCTACTTTGGAGAGAAGGGTGCATGATCGCTATCTACCTCCACGATCGTTATTTTACTGAAAACCATGGAGGACTTGTATTTATCTGTTCTGAGACGATAGGAAGCTGTTTTGAATGCCAACAGCTTTCCTGTAACGTAGTAGATATGGTAAAGCGTTATGTCTCTGAGATTGGCAATTGTTTGTTCACCACCTGTGTGTCTGTGCATCTGCGAACACCATGGCAATATGCTTTGGAAATGCAAGCAATCCACAGTCACATATCTCCTGTTTAGATATCATCGGTTCTCTGTTAGTTTCCCGTTAATTTCTAAAGTTTTCTATTGGCGCGCGTCTGGGTGCAAGGGTGAAACCAACGTGTTGGCTGCCCGCGTCGCACACAATGCGCGCGCTGCTGGCAGCCGTCCTTGCAGGGGCCGGGTGGCCCAGCTGAGTGCGGTGCGTGGGAACAGCCCGACCCGGCGCGGAGGTACTGGCTGAAGGAGGGTGTGGTCGCCGCTTGGCTGGCGGCGGCGACTGATCGATAGGCGACCGGCAGGCAACTAGGGGCGCATGGGCAGACTGGGAGGATAGGGGGTGGCGCACGACAGGTGTCTGTCTGAGCGTCTGTCTGTCTGTCTGGAGGCGGCCGCGGGACGCACTGCTTACGACTTCTCCGACGACTCCAATTCACTGTCCCCATTTTGTTTTACTCTACTACAGGCTGCAGTGAGAAGCTCATCACCTGTAGTTGAAGAATTTCGTCTAGGAGAGGGTTACTCTGAAACCAAACAGTGGTCCTCTGGATCGGGTGACAACAATGAGTCACCATGGTAAACAGATTACAAGAATCCTCGGAATTTGATGATCCAAAATAGACGAAAGTACTACAAAATGGTTCAAATGGCTCTGAGCACTATGGTACTTAACTGCTGTGGTCATTAGTCCCCTAGGACTTAGAACTACTTAAACCTAACTAAACTAAGGACATGACACACATCCATGCCCGAGGATGGATTCGAACCTGCGACCGTAGCGGTCGTGCGGTTCCAGACTGTAGCGCCTACAACCGCTTGGCCACTCCGGCCGGCGAAAGTGCTACAACAAGGCTTAAATTACTGCATCGTTTCTCGGCGAAAAGTCTTAATGAAAACCTGTGGTCAAGCACAAATCGCCTGGTGGAGGATCTAGCATAATTGTGAGTCGGATGAGATCTACAGTAGCTTAATTATGAAAGGCTTGATGAGAACTAAAGGGTTTGAGTCGGCAGTCATATTGCTCGGATCCCAAAAACATCGATGGCTCTTGGAATCCAACGATATTATTCTTCATGAAAGGAAGCAAGAACCAGACGAAACAGAATTGGAGAGTTAGTGAGACTGGAGAGAGGCGTAGAAGGCGACTGGCAGCAAAAAGCAGGAAACAGATATTGGTAGAAGAGCTGGCTTGTTGCTGCGCAGTCCTCTGTGCCTGATCACATCACACAGAATATGTAAACAGGTAGCTGTATAGGGTAGTTACTAGAAGAGCTGCACGGAAACTAATGTCTGTAAAATATGTCATGTATTGTAAGCAGAATGTTATTCGAAAAAACTAGTTGAGTAGCTGGTACTATCCACGTGAATATTTATTCCCATTTTCTATTAGTCCATCTCCTCCTCCGTCCACCTCCTCCTCTCCACCCCCCCCTCCCACCGCCCCCGCAATCTCTGTCAAATTAACCCTGGCCCCCTCTCTGTCCTTCTCCTCCTCGCCCTCCCCCTGTCGGTCTACTACTGTCCCTTTCTGTCCGTCTGATCCTTCCCCTCAGTCCATCTCCGCCAAACCCACACTATGTCCACGTCCATCTCCTATCTGTCCATCTCCAGTTTCTCCACCTCTGCCCATCTCCTCCTTCCCCTATCTGTTACCATGTCCTCCTTCTCTCCTCGCTGTCCATCTCCTCTTCCTCTTCCTGTCTCTCTGCGTTATCACACTCACTCCAGTGGTAGTCTCATGATTTTTCCTCATGAAGTGTTTGTTAAATGTGTTACAAGTTCGGTTTAAAGTGTTCCAAGGGTTTAGGATGACCTTTTTACCCGTGGCGTTGCCCATGCGAATTTCTTTTAGTCATTAGCATTGTGACTGGTTTAATGCGGCCTGTCTCAAATTCCATCTCAGAATAGCGATTGCAGCCTACGTCCTCAGTTTTTTGCTGGATATATCACAATGTTTGTCATCATATGCCGTTCTTACCCTCTACAACTCCCTCTGGTACCATGGAAGTTATTCCCTGACATCTATCTTAAAAACAGTCGAACTATCATCCTGTACCTTCCTCTTGCCAGATTATTTTTTTTTTTTTTTTTTTTGCCATACGTCCTTTGCCCCGCCAATTTTGTGAAGAACCTCCTCTTTGCTTACCCCTTGCCGTATCACCGTTTTGTTATTGTTTCCTGTTGCTTTTTGTACATATTATATATTAACCGTCGTTCCCTCCAGCTTATCGCTTTTTTTTCTCAGGATTTCGAATATCTTGAACCATTTGATTTTGCAAATGCTTTCCCCAGGACGACGAATCCTATGAATGTGTCTTGATTTTTCTTCATTCTTACTTCCATTATCAACCGCAACGTAAGAATTGCGTCTTTCGTGCCTTTACCTTTCCTAAACCCAAGCTGAACGTCATCCAATGGATCCTTAGCTTTCTTTCCCATTCTTTTATCTATTATTGTTGACCGGATATATACATGTTAAATACATTTCACATATATTTAACGTATTTCAGATGTGTTTGTACACATTTTCAACCTGTATCTCTAGCGAATTTCGTCCTGCAGTTTCATTTTCACGTAGCTCAATGATTGTAATTATATAATTTTAGATGAAATGTGTTGTGAGTATAGTTAGTTGTAAAGGAGTAATAAATTGGAACGACATTCATAATGAGGGATTTTTCGCTCAACTCAGTGTTCATGACATCATGTCTCCTGGTCTATGTGTCATACAAAGATAGAATTTTTCTGGTAGATTCATTGGTTTATGTGAATATTGTCTAAAAAATTTGTCCCGAATACAATTTGCAGTAAAGAATAACAAATAAGAATTTTATCCTTCATGCGACAGTTTTACTGCATAAACAGCGAAAATCATTTTGCGTGTGCCGTCGGCAGGAATGTGCATTACGTTTGTTGCAAGTCTCTAAGTGATCTCATTCTCAAATACTGGATGACTAACGTGTTGTTATTCGTGCGTAGCGGGCTACACTACTTTTTCAACCCTACACCCATACCTCTGATAGGTAGGTGGTTCTTATCGCCAACGCAGCGACCATTTTCAGACAGTGACAGGTGTACCAGGTTTGATTGAAATCGGTTCAGTGGTTTAGGATATGTGGAATATAAATGTAAAATAAACAGAAATACAAAAAAAAATACGTTCAGCCATTGTTGGATTTAAACCCTTTGTAAAGCATTAGATAAAAAATAAAATGTGTCCTTGCGAATCTTTAAGTGGCCCTGTCTTACTCGATGTTGTGTTCAAACTACTACTGGAAATAATCGGATAGTGTGAACTGGTCTATTGTGACGCAGATCTATCGATGACTCAGAAGTGCTGCTAAGCACTGCCTGCATGCTGCTCAAGTAAAAGCAGAAACTAGGAAACTCTCTAATTAGAATAAACGGTGTTCCAGTTAAAAGGGAAGTGTTTAGTCCGTTTTGTGAATATATCTGCACGAGAGTAGGTAACACAATGACCCCTAAGCTCACCCACCAAACAGCCACAATTGCAACAAGAGATTTTAGATTTCCACAGATTCTCGTCACACTGTATCATGATACGATGTTCTATAGCAAGTGAGACTTGTGCAAATAATCGGAAGGATGCAAAGTTAAATCGTTATAAAGATCTGCTCTACCTCGCGAATAACTCTCTTACCGCCAGCTGGAATTTCGGGTAGCTATAATTAAACTTTCCCTGCTTGAGCCAGTGTAGACTGAAAAGTAATTACAATGTAGGTATTTATTGTTTCCTTTCTATTTTCTTTTAGTCTGTTATAAAGATACAAGAACAAACAAATGTTGCACATGACTAGCAACAATATAACACATAATATTTTAACATAATTTAAGATGCGTTAGTATACGAATGTTTAGTGTAGTACCATATGGGTACGAAGCGTCATAGTAATGATACTCAGGCTGTGCGTTGCTGGATTTTAGTTGTTATTAGTATTAGTGCCATTGCTTGCCGTCAGTGGTACGGCGACGTAGGGTTGAAACACAAGACCAGTGTGCATTACAACTGCACACAATCAACATGGGTCTGGACAACGTAGCAGGGTTTCCTCGTAATAGTGTTTTAGCAAAACAACAGCAATGGTGCTGTTGCTGTTCGCGAATATCGACGCATTAAATGAATATCGAGAGATCATCTTTCCACTCCAGGGTTGAAGAACGTGCGATTTTGGAACTGCTGCTGGGAGAAGCCAACGTCCAATTGCGCTAAAAAAAATTTACGAAGTTGTTGTTGCCGTGGCAGAGAATGGTGGACGCAATGTGCAGTCTTCAAGCAGCGAACGGCCTATGTCGCTGCAGATGAACATGGTCCACCATTCGAAAAGTTCCGCGATCAACTGTGAAATTATATCTATACTGCGGTTACAGGCTTTCGTGGATGGAGGTGGTGGCGACATTGAGCAACGTTTGTAACATGAAAGGTAAACATGACGCGCAAGTCACCGAAGTGGCGTCAAATCTAAAGACTTGCACCCGACGAACGGTCTACCCGACGGGAGGCCCTAGTCATACGACATTTACATTTTTACCTGCGATCAAAAAATTTGGAAAATACACTTATATTCAGTCGGTCAATTCCTATTTCGTTATCGCAAAATTACTGGTTTTGGGCTGTGCCACCCACCTTAGTTCTGTTGAAACATAAAAGCAAAAGACAGTTTATTTCTAATCCATCTCACAAAGTTACAGATATAAAATTGAGTGCTGTTGTGCTATCTTGTTTTCATGGCCCCTAAACAAGACGTTCGACGGTAGTCATACATTCGTTTTCTAGTAAAGAGTTTCTAAATGTAGCCAACTTTGTTTCTTGACAACTGCGTCGTTATTTATCCGATGATTAACCGGGAATATTTGCTGCACTTTCATATTTGCTATTTCGAACTATCAAGCTACCAGCGTTTCTTTGTATTCGATGTCTATGGCCTACTGCCATGCCCATTTGATGGTAATAAACATATTTTTACAGCTCCAATTCCTCCGAATCTTTCCGACACCTAAGTCTTTCACTTGCGTTCTCTAGTATTTATTTTACGTCGTCGTCCTATTTCATACCGTGTCTTACTATTACCCCTAACAGCCTGTACGACTCGATCTGCTCAAGATGTTCGCCACTAATGTTTCAAGCATATGCTCTCAGATTCTTTTTCCGTGTTATAGGCATTATCTTACATTTCCTCACGTTAAAAGAGAGCTACCATTCATTACATCAAATGGGTTCAAGTTCTTTTGCAATTCTTTACACTTCTTCAACGCCTGTTCTTTCCTGGAAACAAGAACATAGTCAACGAACAATCTTACAACGCCATTCAGTCTATCTGATAGATCATTTACGCAAATTGAGAGCACCTAATGGTATTATGTTGGTGGTGAAATTCTCGTTTATGTTTCGCTTGTTGGTATTTTATTAGGTTGGTGCATAAGTTGTTTTACATGTTGTTATCGCGGTTTATTAACCGATTGTCATTTTTTATTTATAGTTCACTGTTGCTATTTGTCATGTATCTTGTGGAGATAGTGAGTGGATCTGCGGACGCTAGAAAATGGAGTGCCAAGTGGAGAAATCCGATACGACATTTTCTTTTTTTGAATTCTGTAGAGGGGTGTCAGCTGCAGGGGCAGCCAAGAACATTTACACCCGTGTATGGCGATAGTGCCATTGGACAGAGCTCGGCAAGAGAATGGTGTTCTTATTTTAAGGTGGACCGTTTTGACATTCATGACTTTCCACGTTCAGGAAGACCTTCGGTGTTTGACGAACATCGTCAAACGCATTAATCTACAAAGATTCACATCACTGCTTTCGAGATATGGCGAATGTGATGAAGCGTGATCATTAGAACTCCGCGCAATGGAGAGGGTTAAAAAATTGAGTGTGTGGGTACCACATGGTATAAGCCAAAATCGCAAAAATCTGTGGATGGCCATAAGCAAATCTCTGTTTGCTAGCCATCAACTGGCTCGTGAGCAACACTGACCATTCCTATCCTGTATCGTTACTGGTGGCGAGAAATGGTGTCTTATGCTAACATAATGAAATTAAAGGAATGGTTAAGTCCAAACAATGAACTCCCCTACGAAGACCTGCTTGCATCCACGAAATATAGCTATGCATCTGGTAGAAGAGCGACTGTGTGGTGTACTACGGATTGCTTCCCCGGATGTGTAACTATCAGTGCTGACATTTGGCAACAACTGAGACATCCTGCACATGCAATCCAAGAACAACAACCAGGGAGACTGCGTGAAGTGGTGCTACTCTACGATAACGCACGCCCGCATTCTGCTAGACTGACAAAATAACGTTTTACAGGATTTGGGTTTCGAAGTCATTCCGCACCTACCTTATTCACCTTATCTTGCACCATCTGATTTTCACCTTCCCGCTCTCTGTCGAACATCGTTTAAAGAACTTTCCGGATGAAAATGCACCCCGAACATGGTTCAACGAGTTCTTTGTCTATTACAGTCGCAGAATCGAAAAATTACCCCAGCGTTGGCAGCCTTTTGTAAATAATGAGGGAGAATATATTATTGATGACTAAAGTCACCGTAATTGGTATCTGTTTCGTTTATTAAACTTATAGAAAAAAGCTACGAACTTACGCACCAACCCAAAACTCTCGTATTTGTAGAACATTAGTCGTCCGGTAAAACATACGAGGTTGTATTGAAACATCCAGCCAATCACAAATTTACGAAGAAACTGCAAGTGAACGTAAGTCGTTGACTAATGGACGATGTGTCAGTTGTTCAACGCCACTCGGATGTCAAGGAAGGAGGGGTTTACTTATTCACCTGAATCTGTTGTTTGCAACATCGGTGGACTGACGTGAGTTAACTGCCGCCCACTCCCGTGCAGACAACGTGTAGAGGGATGATATTGCCTTTCCTTGCCTTGTAGACGTGGGAGGTTCCTGAGACGCGCGGCAGAACCCAGCCAGTCGCCGAGACAAAGCGACACCACAGATTCGGCGCCTATTGTTCTCTCTGAGCAGCATTCCTGGAAATCCAGAGGCGCCGTCGAGCGGCCGCCACATAAGGTGCGGCAGAGCCGCACTATGAACACTTCTGCTCCCCGTGGCCACAGCTGCGAAAGCCTGCTCACAATTACAAGGGCTGCTGGCTGCGGTGCAGCTTTCATTGTTGTACTCAACCTGTAAGTTTTAATGAGATATTTCGCACAAAACCAGTTCGTGGTACAACGAATATTCAGTCAACTTCTTGTACCTGAAGTTCAGTCATGTAAAATTTTGCAGTTGAGTTCATGGCCGCCTTTGCATCCGAAAGTTTTTATCTGTACAATTTCGACAAAATAATCATTATCAGGAGAAAATGATTGTGCTTTTGCACATTTCAGTACCTGAAAAACTTCGACATATATGTAAGTCATCATCACATCCGTAAATTGAGACTTTATCTTCACCATTGTCCGTATATATCACAAGCAAATCAAATCACTACTCGTGTACGATGAATAGATGCCATGAGTTGTAAGGTTGAAAGTTGTTAACAACGTTGAAATTAAAGAAGCAGAATACAAATGTGACGATGGTATGCATATACGTCAGATGATTTTTAGGTTTTCACGCGTAATAAAGCTCAATTATTTACAGTTGATAAAGCTCAAACAGCCAAAAATACAAGAGTGAATTGTAGAAATAAATAATTTTAATCTGTGAAACATTTTACTTGAGAATAGCTACACAGCTGAAACAGTGTAGTAAACAAATAAAATATAAAAATAAATGTATAATAAAATAAAATAGAAATGAAGAACAATCGACATACGAAGCATATTTACGTCGAAAAATAGTTCTACAGGCAACAGAGACCGTTTACAAAATATGCAGTCCAATCTTGATAAAATTGGGAAATCTTTCAGATAAGGGCATCGGTTTAACCGTTCGGAAAAGTCATATTGTATAGGCTACCTAAATAGAAAGGAAATAAACTGCCACCTTTTCTCTACAATATCAACGATATTAATGATCACCATTGAAAACAGTCAACTCTCACAAGAATCTGTGCATAATAATTTGTATGGACGTGAAATGGAATGATGGTTTGATATTAGGAAAATGAAATCAGTCTAGGAAAGAAATTGATTAGAAAATATTAGTACGTCCCATCCTTGATTATTGGTCCAGTGCATACGCTCTATACCAAATAATACTAGTAGATCACCACATTTAGTCTCAGGTTTGTTCAGCTCATGGTTGAGTTTCACTAAGAAACTGAAGAAAACTGGAGAGACTTCAACACTGATGCCAGCTTTTCTATAAAAGTGTGTTTAAAATTCTGTGGGGAGCAGTATTAAGTGAAGCAACTATGATTATCAGACACCTCCTCGCCTGTTGCTGTCACAGGGACCAGAAGACACGATTAGACCAATTACAGAGCGCACATAATCTTTTGAGCAATAATTCTTTCCAAGCTCTATATGCAAATGAAAAGACAAGGAACCATAATAATTGGCACGTGGGGTGTCTTTTGACTTTGACCTCTTCCATTTCCAGTGTATGCACGTTAACTGCACTTAAACGAGTATTTCCTGATATAGGGAATATTTTAAGTCTGTTCTGTACAGTGCTTCTTTCTTAAGAATTGCAGAGTGACGTCGCTTGTGTGAATCAGTCCTAATCCTGAAACTTCCTGGCAGATTAAAACTGTGTGCCGGACCGAGACTCGAACTGGGGATCTTTGCCTTTCGAGGGCAAGTGCTCCACCGACTGAGCTACCCAAGCACGACTCAAGGCTCGTCCTCACAGCTTTGCCCGCGAAAGGCAAAGGTCCCGAGTTCGAGTCTCGGTCCCGCACACAGTTTTAATCTGCCAGGAAGTTTCATATCAGCGCACACTCCGCTGTAGAGTGACAAATTTCATTCTAAATCCTAATCCTGTATCATCTGTGCATGTCATTAATGTGGAGAACAATGTCCTGGACTGAGAAAGAAATATGTTTCTTTAGCTTCTGTATAAACTTACATTGTCCTTGTTTAAAGTCTGTGTTAACAATTCCCTCATAGTTTGAATATAAATAATTAGATTATGCGCATGTTGATTCTACACAGGCAGACAGAACATGTTTTATAATCTTTTCTCAGTCGTGATTGTCTGAAAGACTTACCGATACACCAGTTATTTTTCGTATATTCTTATTTGCCAGTAGACAAAAGACAGAGATTAATGAGATTAGACAAAATACAGAGATTAACCTGTAAGCTGTGTGGTAGTTTACACCATACTAAATCGACTGTCACAGAGTGAAGCGGACCACGTTGCAAATACCATTTGTTGACATTTGATACACTTAAGCTGTCTACTACAGGGTCAGACGCACATTATTTCTGTACTTATAGATCACAGTTTCCAGTCTGGTAATAGAATCTTCTTTAGTCGAGGAAGACATAGAAGTTGCTTGCAACTACATATCAAGGACACTTTTTACATCGAAAAGAGGTTTACTGATATCACTGTTTACTAAAGGGCTGCTGATCTGACAAATAAATATTGTTATAATCTTTATTGTAAAGATGGAGCTTATCCACAGTAAACTGCCTACTTGAACTCTCTTGATAGTCTTCCACCATACATGTCTGGGTTTGATGTTTATGACAGCGATGTATCATGTGGCTGTCTTCTGTCAGAGTTGTGGGGAGGGGGGAAGGCAGCTGTTTCAAGTGGACAGCCAAGAAAAGTTAGAGAAAGGATGGTCTGTAATGTTCACGAAGAAAATACTTTGTTCAACAGTTCACTACGTGGTAAATTCTCCTGGATACTGAGTTTGGAAAACTGCAACAACTGTGTGTAGATGACTTATCTTATGGAGTTGGATATAACGCTGGATATAACTCCGAAAGTGTAACTGAAAGTGTAGCAGCCCTCGTTTGTTACCGATATAAATACGTATTACTACTTTTCGGTATGCTATTCCACCGAAGTGCAATACGGTACACACTGTGCGACAACAGAAGATGACAAAAGATCAAAATATCCACGTCAAGCTGATATCGTACCATGGGGTCAATATAATGTTTGGCTCATTTTGATACCGGTTTCAGAGACGAGTTTTTGACGAGTTATTGACGAGTTTAGACGTGTGAATAACATTGTTTTCTTTAGTAATAATTTTCAACAAGCGGGCTTTAAGCCGTAAGTTAGATAAGCAATATTGCACATGCTATATGGTATGCACGTAATATTATGGTGAGCTGGGAGTCAAATACATTGGGTGCCAACAAACAAGACTTGTTGGAGCAACTTGTACACAATTTACCCACCACCACACACCATAAGGTGGCTTGCGGAGTATAGATAAAGATGTGCATGCAGATGTAGAATTTATATGAGAATATAATTAATATTACACTCCATTGTGTTTCTCATATTCATTGCTACAGAAGTCGAACTTTTCACATACGCACTTGTTGCTTTTCGAAATTTTTGGACAAATACTATTCAACGATGATAAGAATGTCTGACCCTTCGGATAATATTGAGTACATCCAAGACGGCTAAATTGTGACTAGCTCTTTCATTTTATTGGTTTTTTACCTATTGCGCCAGTGACAGTTTTGTTTCATTTTAATTCTCATAAAAATACTGCACTGTGACTGGTCGTTTCATTGTAACAGATGATAGAAAATTTTCTTTTCAATTTTCCTGCCAGAACTATCTCACAGTTTTTAAATTTACAGCAATGCGCCATCTTGGATTTTTAATTTTTTGCCAGTGTCAAGTCTGACTTTTAAATTTTGCATCATCTTAAATTTTTAAATTTCTCGCCATCTGATATCTCTCATTTTTAAATTTAATCCCATCTGAGGTCTTTAATTCTTAATTTTTAATTTTGTGATGTGCATTCAGATTCATTGATGACATCATCGCCGCTTGCTTGCATGCAACTTTCGATAAAACGTGACACTTTCAGGGTCATTTAAGTTGCAAGTGGTCCAACGTCCCCATAGATACATTACAGATCTGATTTACATCTTTTATGAGGTGCCAAATGTTGGAACAGAAGAAAATCGAAGCGTTTGAGATGTCATGCTATAGAAGAATGTTGAAAATTAGGTGCACTGAGAAGGTGAAGAATGACAACGTTCTCTGCAGAATCCGCCATGAAAGGACGTACAAAAGAAAGTGGGAAGAAGAAGGTGCAATATGATAGAACAAGTGCGCAGACATCAAAAAATAACTTCCTTGGTACTACAGTAAACAGCAGAGGTTAAAAACTACTGGCGAAGACAGAGATTGGAAAAGTAGAGCGTAAGTGCTACACTGAAATGAAGAAGTTGGTACAAGAGAGGAATTCGTGGCGGGTCGCATCAAGACAGTCAAGACACTGATTACTCAAAATAATAATAATAATAATAATAATAAATCCTGTGGAGGCCCGGGAGAAGAATAGGCCTCCGGTATGTTCTGCCAGTCGTAAAAGGCGACGAGAAGAACAAACCACTAATAGGGCCAACCCCCCTTTTAGTGTGAATAGTTGGTTCAGGACAGAAGTAAAGAAGCCTTGGACAAGCGCCGTCATGGTCAGGGACGACGCTTGAACCCTATGCCCGCCTACAATGGTAACGACACTGTTAGCCAACTGGAAAATGATTTAAATCCAAATAGAGGTGTTTTGCAGGATATGCTTCCTGCAACCACCCTAGAAGGAAAACAAAGACAGAGGATGAGATGGTCAGATGAAGTTAATCGACAACTCATGTTCTGTTATTACCAAGCAACAAACCTAGGAACCAAGACAACTGGATACAGATCACAAGTATACACAACATTTATTACCAGATACCCAGAATTAAAATTTTTAACAGAACAACGACTAACTGATCAGATCCGTGTAATAATAAAAAATAACAGGATACCCCAGTCAGAATTAGAAAACATCAAACAACAAGTACAACAAATACTAGAACAAAATAATGTGCAATCAGAAGAAGAAGAAAATACAGTAATGGACTCAAACATCTCAGAGCAAACAAACAAAGAACAACACGCATCAATTAAACAATCAGAGGAAAACGAAATCTTAAGACAGCAACCAGTACAAGCACAAATAGAACACAAAGTGACACACATGTTAGATATAGAAGAAAAAATTCAGCTGACATATATAGAATACAAAGACACAAATACAGACATTAGACCATTCTTGCATAGACTGCCAAATAACCCACAAGTCGAAACAACAATAAAAACCATCAACACAATCATACACAACAAAATAAATGAAAACACAACTATGCAAAAGTTACAACTACTGGTTTATATAGGCGCACTCACTACACTAAATATACACACTAAGCAGCGGTCAGAACCAACTCACACACAGAAGAAACCCACAAAACCAGCATGGCAACACAGGCTACAGATCAGAATAGAAAACTGAGAAAAGACATCTGACAGCTAACACAATTTGTAAGAAATGAAATGTCAGAAAAAAACGAAAAAGGTTAAGTAAAATCTCACAACAAGAAGCGACAGAGCAATTAGATGAAAAGAAGCAGAAATTACAAGCATTGACCAAACGACTTAGAAGATACAAAAAAGTGAAAATAGAAGGAAACAAAACCAAACATTCAACACAAACTAAAAGAAATTTTACCAGACAATAGATAACACATACATTAAAATAGACAATCCACGAAACATAACAGACATGGAACACTTCTGGAGCAACATATGGTCAAACCCGGTACAACATAACAGGCATGCACGGTGGATACAAGCAGAAACAGACACATACATGATGATACAACAAATGCCTGAAGTGATAATTTTGCAACATAAAGTCACCCGAGCAATTAATTCTATGCACAATTGGAAAGCCCCTGGAAAAGATAAAATAGCAAATTTCTGGCTTAAGTAGTTCACCTCAACACGTTTTCATGTAACTAAATTATTTAACAGTTACATTGTAGACCCATGCACATTCCCTGATACACTTTCAAATGGAATAACTCTGAACCCACTATCCAACATGCTAAATAATACAAATTATGGATACAATATTACTGGAACATACCAACACAAAATCACACATTTGCTATACATGGATGATCTAAAACTACTGGCAGCAACAAACCAACAACTCAACCAATTACTAAAGATAACAGAAGAAGCCAACAATGATATAAATATAGCTTTTGGAACAGACAAATGTAAGAAAAATAGCATAGTCAAGGGAAAACAAACTAAACAAGAAGATTACATATTGGATAACCACAGCGACTGCATAGAAGCGATGGAAAAAACAGATGCCTATAAATATCTAGGATACAGACAAAAAATAGCAATAGATAATACAAATATTAAAGAAGAACTAAAAGAAAAATATAGACAAAGACTAACAAAAATACTGAAAACAGAATTGACAGCAAGAAACAAGACAATAGCTATAAATACTTATGCTATACCAATATTGACCTACTCATTTGGAGTAGTGAAATGCAGTAACACAGACCTAGAAGCACTCAAAACACTTACACGATCACAATGCCACAAATATAGAATACATCACACACATTCAGCAACAGAAAGATTCACATTAAGCAGAAAGGATGGAGGAAGGGGATTTATCGGCATAAAAAACCTACATTATGGACAGGTAGACAATTTAAGAAAATTGTTTATAGAACGTGCAGAAACTAGCAAACTACACAAAGCAATCACTCATATAAATACATTGGCTACACCACTGCAATTTCAGAACCACTTCTACAACCCTTTAGATCACATAACATCAATAGATACGAAGAAAGTAAATTGGAAAAAGAAAACACTACATGGCAAGCACCCGTATCATCTAACACAGCCACACATTGATCAAGACGCATCCAACACATGGCTAAGAAAAGGCAATATATACAGTGAGACGGAAGGATTCATGATTGCAATACAGGATCAAACAATAAACACCAGATATTACAGCAAGCATATTATTAAAGATCCCAATACCACAACAGATAAATGCAGACTTTGCAAAGAACAAATAGAAACAGTAGATCACATCACAAGCGGATGTACAATACTGGCAAATACAGAATACCCCAGAAGACATGACAATGTAGCAAAAATAATATGTCAACAACTTGCCATACAACATAAACTAATAAAACAACACGTTCCCACATACAAGTGTGCACCACAAAATGTACTGGAGAATGATGAATACAAATTATACTGGAACAGAACCATTATAACAGATAAAACAACACCACATAACAAACCTGACATCATACTCACCAATAAAAAAAATAAATTAACACAACTAATCGAAATATCCATACCCAATACAACAAATACACAAAAGAAAACAGGAGAAAAAACTGAAAAATACATCCAACAGGCTGAGGAAGTCAAGGACATGTTGCATCAGGATAAAGTTGACATTATACCAATTATACTATCAACTACAGGAGTCATACCACACAATATCCACCAGTACATCAACGCAATACAGCCACATCCAAATGTATATATACAACTACAGAAATCTGTAATTATTGATACATGTTCAATTATCCGAAAGTTCCTAAATGCAATGTAACATATACCGTACAGTTAAAAGGAAGTCACTCTTGATCAAGGTCCGCATCACTTTCCATTTTTAACCAGACCTAAGGTCTGAGAAAGGAAAGAAGATAATAATAATAAAATTGAGACGAAGTTCTAATTTGTGTGCTTTCTTAGCAGTAGAAGTTGTATTTTTTTTTGTGCACATCAGTTTCTGTGTCTCTTGTAGTACTTTCCATTGATGTATAAGGAGTTTCCACATTAGTGTTCTACGGGATACTATTTCTTTAAAAAGTTAATATAGGAAATACACGATATTGCCTAAAAGGTACAACATGAAAAAATAAGAATCTTATTGGATTGTAGATGACCAGTCTTTCAAGTCCGAATTGCCTTTGCAAACAGAATTACGGTTTTGTAGGACTTCGGTTTTTCGTCTGTCTTTGATGCTCGATAACTTCCAAAAAATTTGTCCTATCATCTACTGCGTGGTCTGAGTCATTTCATCTCAGCAGAAATTTCAGTAACTTTGGGGAGGCATAATTTCATGCGTGACTGGGCGTTACGCGGTCCATTAACGATGTCTCTCTTCGGGCTCTGCGTGGGGTCTCCTCTCCATGCTGTCCTTGTAGAAATGGGTTCACGTTACGCAGCTTTCATTATCTACGGCGATGCAATGCACATTAGACAATCGATGGCTCCCACAGGCTCTGTGAAAACGACCTGACCACCCCGTCCCGTGGTTTAAACCAGTGGAATATTGCCAAAGCCACGTTGTAGATCCATCCCATATGCAAATGACTCCGGAAACCCGAATTCTTCTGTATGCTCAGATGTGGTAATGGCCTTGCAGTAGTCTTGCACCTATTATCAAACCGCATGCAACGTTTGTTAACTCGCACTGGGCAGCCATGTTCACTATGCGTGTGACTGTAAAAACCTGGAAACGCATTGTCTACTCTCGCAGCATTTACCACATTTAAAACGTAACATTCGGACATCATGCACATATCTTCATACAGACCAACCCAACCCTTCTTGCCAATTTTGTCAATTTACTGCGTATTCTTAAGAAAAAATGCTATTTTTGGAGTAGATATTAGAAAAATAACATTTCGTGGGTGAAGACACTGCTGCACAAAATTTAAGGACGGAAGTAACATTCGTATGATGTGTCACTTCCAAACAACGTACCTTGATGAAACTTGGTTCATACGTAGGAAGAATTGTTATAGTGTAGTGTTGAACCTAGCTAAAAGAAGTAGGCAATAGCACGAACAGAAATGACACTTTACTTCAAATGGTTCAGATGTTTCTAAGCACTATGGGACTTAACATCTGAGGTCATCAGTTCTCTATACTTACAAACCTAACTAACCTAAGGAGATCATACACATAGATTCTCGAGGCAGGATTTGAACCTGCGACCGTAGCAGCAGCGCGGTTCCAGACACTTTACTTCAAGCACAGTAATTACACTGAAGTTACCGCAATTCATAATGGACCCTGGATGCCACAAAACGTGGGGCATTGTCCTTAATAGAGTGTGTGATCACCACGGATTGCAATGCATGTTCTCGCAACTGACAACTTATGCAAAGTCGTTGTTACGATATCGACGTCTTACAATAAGAGTCCCCAACAGGGATGTTACTTCTCCTGCAGTTGTGTCTGTCAGTTGAAAATATTCGATGTTTTGAGTTACTAGTATGTTGACACCCTTAGGCACAGTCAGATGTTTCGCGATGCCGTGTAAATTCTTGAAAGCAAAGAGCCGGACTTGACCGTTCTCCCATGCGCTGCTTGGCTTGAAACGCACTAATCTGCGCGGCATGGGCGTCAAAGAAGATTCGAATGCATCGAAAACCTGTACATTTACGTTATCAATCAGATTTGTGGAACTGAACATGGAGTTACTACCTACATCCAAAATACAACGCGTGAGCCTTCTTTCGATTGTGAGCACTACTACAAACACATGTGCCGTATAGAAGAGCATGAAACTTGGGGATTCCGTGACGACATATCCCACTGAACTATTAACAGGGACACTGTGGAATCCTTATATGCGATTTCAGTCCTTCTCGGCGTAATCCACTGATGAATTCTTCTCGGGTTATCAGCAGAGTGGTGAATACGTCTTGTCGCAACGTTTCAATGAGTTTCGTACCCATCATCTTCTGGCAAAATGTCGGATGCTGTGTTCTGCATATCTATGTAGCTGCTTGGCTGTCCTCCGCTACTGTAGACCGTGATTGGCCGGCCTACAGCAGCGGACGACGGCCAAGCAGCTATATAGATATGCAGAACACAGCATCCCGAAATTCGCCAGAAGATGATGGGTACGAAACTCATCGAAACGTTGGGACAGGACGACGCTACCACTCGGCTGATAACCCGAGAGGAATTCATCAACCAGGTTCTTTGCGAGATGGCTGTGGTCGATTAGAATCACCACAAACTGATTGGTGATGACTCCTTCTGCAGTGGGAGCATGCGGTTCTTCCTTTCTTCGTACAAACAGTGTATCTTTTCTTGAGACAAAGACAACACCGATTTCTCGATCTTAGTATCTGTAGGTGCTCTGGAGTATCTTTAACCATGTTGCATTCTTGTACCCATCGCCTACAAACGTCTGCGGGGAAAGCGCACGAAATTTTTTGCGTGAGAACCTTACCATAAGCATTTACCATAAGGATTTGAGATCTCGGATGTGGTTATTCCATTCTATGAACTCCGTGTTAAGAGTTTCAGGACATTCAACGCGAACGAGTTGCAATTCTTCTAAATTAAGTGACCCTGTGCTACGCCGTTGCGGTCTCCCATGCGTAATCGAAGGAATTTAAGTCGGGGTAACGCGTAGGTCCGTCCTGATACCGAGTACCCTCTTGTTCCAAGAGCTACTCGAGCGGCGCTGTTCGAAGCGGCCGCACATTGCCATCTAAAAAACGAAGCCAGGGCAGAATGCATCCCTGAAAAACGCACGTGGGGAAGGAGTCCTGTGACACAATAACCTTGACCGGCGAGTGCACCGTGTTCAAAGATCTGAAGGTCAGTACGGTCAAGCTGCAGAATGCGTCCCCACATCTCGCAAGTGGACCAGGAAATTGAATGTGTTCGACAATGTTCCTGGTTACATGACATGTCCCCATCTCTCGTGAAATGGGCAGCATTGTTCCTGAGTGATTTAAGAGTTCCCTTCTCTCTCAATATAAGGAAACATCCGGCATTGCCGAACATGATAATTTTATGGCCCAGGTGTTACGGAGTGAGGAGACTTAATGTTGCATGGGCGTACTGACCTCCAAATCTTTGAAGACATCACAGTCAACGGTCAACTTTGTTGTGACTGTACTTTTCAGGTTCATCTTCTCATGGGTGCACTGATTTAATTTTTTATGGATGACAATGCACGTCCACATTAAACATTACAAGCGAAGCAGCTCTTATAACGATTTGATTCGGCGAATACACTGGTCTGACCGTTCCCCAGACTTAAATCCCATCGAGAACGTGTCGGATGCGTTAGGGAAAGCACACACATGCGCCGACGGCCATCCAGCAGTTGGAAAACTTGATCGCCGTACCACGAGAACTCCTTGCCAGCCTTGTGGCCAGCATGGGAGCGCGTTGCCGTCCATGTTGATCACCGTATTAAGAACGATGTCCGCCCTTTTCTTTCCGTGTGGTGTAACTACTTTCTTCGCATAAAAGTGTCATTTCTATTCGTCTGATTTAGTATTTCTTCTAGTTACCTTCCGCACTATACTGGACAGCGCAGGTTCTATCAAATTAAGGAACTTGGCAAATACATATCAACATCAATAACTACATGCGTACTCCGCAAGTCACCAAAAGCCGAGTACGGCGGCGGATACCTCATACCCCTACTGGTCATTTCCTTTCCTGTTCCGCTCGCAAATAGAGTGACAAAATGACGACTGTCTAAAAGCCTCCGTACGACCCTTAATTTCTCGCATCTTATCTTCGAGCTCCTTGCGCGAAATGTACGGTGACGGCAATAGAATCGTTCGTTTCGCAGTGGTTAGACACTGGACTCGCATTCGGGAAGACGACGGTTCAATCACGCGTCCGGCCATCCTGATTTAGGTTTTCCGTGATTTCCCTAAATCGCTCCAGGCAAATGCCGGGATGGTTCCTTTCAAAGGGCACGGCCGACTTCCTTCCCCGTCCTTCCCTAACCCGATGAGACCGATGACCTCGCTGTCTGGTCTCCTTCCCCCAAAACCAACCAACCAATAGAATCGTTCTGCAGTCGGCCGCAAATGACAGGTCTCTAAATTTGCGCAAAAATGCCTTCCCTCCACGGATTGGTATTTGAGTTCACGATTCATCTACGCAATATTTATCGAACTCACCGGCAGCAAATCTAATAGCAAATCTATAAAATGTCGTGTGGCTAGGGCCTCCCGTTGGGCAGACCGTTCGCCGGGTGCAAGTCTTTCGATTTGACGCCGCTTCGGCGACTTGTGCGTCGATGGTGATGAAATGATGATGTTAAGACAAGACAACGCCCAGTCTCTGAGCGGAGAAAATCTCCAACCCAGCCGGAAATCGAACCCGGGGCCCTTAGGATGGACATTCTGCGGCGATGCCCACTCAGCTACCGGGGGCGGACAGCAAATCTACAAATTTGCTTCGATTTATTGCTTTAAGCCAACCTGGTGGGGATCACAAATACTTTATCCGTACTTAAGAATGTGTCACTCTAGCTTAATAAAAAAGGTATAAAGGTAAACCAACAATTTTTGTCTGTTTTTATACTTTATACGACACGACGTATTTTTGTTTGTAACTACTACCACAGTGCCAACTGGTGGCTGGCTGGAACGTCTATGACGTTTACTTGCGAACTTAGTGATATGATACGATGTAAGATGCGTTTTGTCAAGATTCAGTGAAATGTACTTCAGAAGGTATTTTATAGCATGTGGTATGTTTATGTTAAATTTTATTATATCTCTTTACATTTGATCCCGGAGTGCTCTGAAGATGTTGATCGGTGCTTTACAGATGGGACATAGTTTGCTGAAACCAGTCATCACAATAAATGCTGTACAATGACGATATGCGATCTTGGCTGTTTGAAGTTGTACTCCTGCTTCTGCATGAAGTTTCTGATAATCATACACACTGAAGCGCGAAAGAAACTGGTATAGGGATGCGTATTCACGTATTCAAATACAGAGATAGGAGAGCAGGCAGAATACGACGCTGCGGTCGGCAACGCCTGTATAAGACGACAAGAGTCTGACGCAGATGTTAGGTCGGTTACTGCTACTACAATGGTAGGTTGTCAAGATTTAAGTGAATTTTAACGTGGTGCTATAGTCGATGAAGGAACGATGAGACACGTATCTCCGCAGTAGCGATGAAGTGGTGATTTTCCCGTACGACCATTTCACGAGTGTACCGTGAAAATCAGGAATCTGGTAAAACATCAGATCTCCGACATCGCTGCGGCCGGGCAAAGTTTCTTCAAGAACCTGACCAACGACGATGCTGGGCCATCAACAAGTGGCAGCGTGCGAACTATTCAGCGTAACACTTCGATATGTGCTTTCGCAGCCGAAGGCCCAGTCGTGTACCCTTTATGACTGCACGACACGAAGCTCTACGCTTCGCCTCGGCCCGTTAAGACCGAGATTGGACTGGAAACATGTTGCCCCGTTGGACGAGTCTCGTTTTAAATTATATCGAGCGGAGGGACGTGTACAGGTATGGAGACAATCTCATGAATCTATGGAACCTACATGTCAGCAGGGAGCTGCTCAAACTGGCTCTTTAGTGGTATGGGGCGAGTGTATTTGAAGTGATATGGGACCCCTGACATGTCTAGGTACGGCTCTGACAGGTGACATGTATGTAAGCTTCCTATCTGATACACCAGGACAATGCGACACTCCACACGTCGAGAATTGCTGCAGAGAATCTTTAACATTACCCTTATGAGTTTAAACTCTTCCGCTGACCACCAAACTCTCTGCCGCGCGGGATTAGCCGAGCGGTCTCAGGCGCTGCAGTCATGGACTGTGCGGCTGGTCCCGGCGGAGGTTCGAGTCATCCCTCGGGCATGGGTATGTGTGTTTGTCCTTAGGATAATTTAGGTTAAGTAGTTTGTAAGCTCACGGAGTGATGACGTTAGCAGTTAAGTCCCATAAGATTTCACACACATATGAACATTTTTAACCAAACTCTCCAGACATGAATATTGCTGAACATATGTGGGACGCCTTGCAACGAGCTGTGTTCCATCGCTCGTACTCTTGTGGATCTATGGGGAGCCATGCAGGACTCATGGTGTCGGTTTCCTCCAGCACTACTTAATAATTAGTCGAGTGCATGCCACGTCGTGTTGCGGCACTTCTGTGCGCTTGCGGGGACCCTACACAATATTAAGCAGGTGTACCAGATTCTTTGGCTATTCAGTGTAAAATATTTCACTGTGTTCAGCTAGGTAACATTTTTTGGCGTGGGTTTCGTCTTTAACTAATGGCTTTATTTAAGAAATCACCAAAAATTCCATACATACTCTATGAGATCTAGTATTGCAGAATTGTTCATATTGAATGGCATTGAATGGCAAGAGGATTTGTTGCTGTCTAATTTTGTGTTTAACGAATTTTTTTGAAGCACAGCTCTAGCTTATAGCTGTGGCTAGTTCATACACTACTGGCCATTAAAAATGCTACACCACGAAGACAACGTGCTACAGACGCGAAATTTAACCGACAGGAAGACAATGCTGTGATATGCAAATGATTAGCTTTTCAGAGAATTCACACAAGGCTGGTCCCGGTGGCGACACCTACAATGTGCTGACATGAGGAAAGTTTCCACCCGATTTCCCATACACAAACAGCAATTGACCGGCGTTGTCTGGTGAAACGTTGTTGTGATGCCTCGTGTAAGGAGGAGAAATGCCTACCATCACGTTTCCGGCTTTGATAAAGGTCGGATTGTAGCCCATCGCGATTGCGGTTTATCGTATCGCGACACTGCTGCTCGCGTTGGTCGAGATCCAATGACTGTTAGCAGAATATGGAATAGGTGGGCTCAGGAGCGTAATACGGAACGCCGTGCTGGATCCCAATGGCCTCGTATCACTAGAAGTCGAGATGACAGGCATCTTATGCGCATGGCTGTAACGGATCGCGCAGCCACGTCTCGATCCCTGAGTCAACAGATGGGGACGTTTGGAAGACAACAACCATCTACACAAACAGTTCGACGACGTTTACAGCAGCATGGACTATCAGCTCGGAGACCATGGCTGCGGTTACCCTTGACGCTGCATCACAAACAAGAGCACCTGGGATGGTGTACTCAACAACGGACCTGGGTGCACGAATGGCAAAACGTCATTCTTTTCGGATGAATCCAGGTTCTGTTTACAGCATCATGATGGTCGCATCCGTGTTTGGCGACATTACAGCGAACGCACATTGGAAGCGTGCATTCGTCATCGCCATACTGGCGTATCACCCGACGTGATGGTATGGGGTGCCCTTGGTTACACGTCTCTGTCACCTCTTGTTCGCATTGACGGCATTTTGAACAGTGGACGTTACATTTCAGATGTGTTACGACCCGTGGCTCTATCCTTCATTCGATCCCTACGAAACCCTACATTTCAGCTGGATAATGCACGACCGCCTGTTACAGGTCGTGTACGGGCCTTTTCTGGCTACAGCAAATGTTCGACTGCTGCCCTGGCCAACATATTCTCCAGATCTCTCACCAATTGAAAACGTCTGGTCAATGGTGGCTGAGCAACTGGCTCGTCACAATACGCCAGTCACTACTCTTGATGAACTGTGGTATCGTGTTGAAGCCGCATGAGCAGCTGTACCTGTACACGTCATCCAAGCTCTGTTTGACTCAATGTCCAGGCGTATCACGGCCGTTATTACGGCCAGAGGTGGTTGTTCTGGGTACTGATTTCTCAGGATATATGCATCCAAATTGCGTGAAAATTTAATCACATGTTAGTTCTAGTATAATATATTTGTCCAATGAATACCCATCATCTGCATTTCTTCTCGGTGTAGCAATTTTAATGGCTAGTACTGTAATGTATCACGTACGCCTCGCCTTGAACTCTTGGAAGGCGATTCAATTTTCAAGCAAACAACGACCAGCGCTCGATACTCTGTCAAGTCCTGCAGCGTGTTGGGATATCTCGAACACGAGCATCATAAATATTAGGCAGTTGAAATCTCTTCCACTATTCGGATTCGAACTGGCTACGTGCGAGTCGAGCGTGCATTGGTGACGTCGGCTATGTAAGCAGTTGAATGGTGTTGCACTCTTAAGACGAATCGTGTTCTGTTGCGCCATGGCACCACCATCAGAATGCCAAGTGTCACCTGCCACCTGGACTGCAGCGCGTTGATGTGGACCCCAGTGGCCAGTGTCATCAGGCAGCGCCGTGCAGGGAAAAATACGCGAGGCCGGCTGCCAAGACAGGGCAGCGTTTGTTAGGAGCGGCGGCCGACATGTCGGGCGGCGGGGAGTTATGAACCAGCTGTGAGGAACGGCGCTGGGGTGGGCGACTGCGTGCCAGGAATTTAATATCTGCCGGCGGAGGTCTGGCGCTAGCTTCCTGCATCAGGAACGCCATCGGCTCCATCGTCTGCCAGAGGAAAACACTGTTTCTATTAGCACCCTTCCGCATCTGACGCCGAGATACCAGCACGAGATACCGTTAATGGGGGAGCCTCTACAAGCAAAGAAGTACTGCATGCAGTTATCGAAAGAGGATTTAGTACTGGCTTCAAAAAAGATGGGCTTCGAATTCTAACAATTTCCTGAAGTGATTGGTATAGAATTTACTCTCAGTGGCGAAAGTATCTGGACCAATAATTCAGTTCGTTCCAGACATGCCAATGAACTGCTTGGTGAACAGCGTATTGATTCTTCCCTTGCAAGTGTTAAAACGCTTAAAATCTTTATACCAGGAAGAGGTTCAAATGGTTCAAATGGCTCCGAGCTCTATGGGACTTAACACCTAAGGCCATCATGTAGGGCCGGCCGTTATGGCCGAGCGGATCTAGGCGCTTCAGTCCAGAACCACGCTGCTACTACAGTCGCAGGTTCGAATCCTGTCTCGGACATGGATGTGTGTGATGTCCTTAGGTTAGTTAGGTTTAAGTAGTTCTAAGTTCTAGGGGACTGATGATCTCAGATGTTAAGTCCCATAGTGCTCAGAGCCACTTGAACCATTTGCACCATCATGTAGGGAAGCAGCCTACTCACGCCGTATAAAATTCACATCGGTCTTTCGATTGTGTGCCAGCCAGTCCGCTGAAACTAGCGCTGACGTCATAAATGTTGCGCAATACTTTAAAAATCAAGTAAATAACCTGAAACGTTTCTAGCATGTCAGGAATAATACTAAATCTGTATGTGTTGGATATCAGTCCAATAACTTTACCCATTTCAGGAATTTGGACAATTTTCTGTAAAAATCACTGGCGCAACAGAAAAGAGCTAGAAACTTAAAATTTATATTTAGATTTCTTTTGCATAATAATTTAGTAGAAACAGTATTCTGGATCTCACAAATTAAAATTTTAGTTGAAATTCATGATTTTCCGGTTTTTGTCTTAGAAATTAAGGAAGCAAGATGGATTAAGAAGGCGAATAAATAAGGCTAGGATGTTTAAATTTAAGTAGAAGGGAGATCCGCTATAATCATAAAGATGTGAGAAGTTTCAACTGAATAACTATAAAACTATAGCGATAGCGTATCTCCAAAGGGCAAGTTCAGAGCTCGTCTACTGCATGTAGTGTAATTAAATTAATTCTCTCGCCCAAAATATTTGACTTATCCACGTCAGACTTTTATTATGATTACTTACCTGTGTGCTGATTGCACATTTAAAGTGAGAGCTTCATCGGCCATTAGCAAAGGAAACAATGATTTATTCGATAACTTGAAGTGGTGCATTACTAGCCCAGCGGCTAGTCGGGAGAGCAGATTTGATCAGGCGTTGCCTTAGCCGTCCGCATCGCGGGTTTATGTGTAAGAACGCTGCACGAAAGGAGGAAGGCCCCAGTTCTCTCCAGACGCTGATGAGCGCACCACCTGTTCCGGGAGTCGCGTTGCGTCGGTATCATTGCTATAAACAGCCTCGGATGCCGTAATAAGTTACTCAGGATACGCGTAACCATGAAATCGTTTTCGAGTGAAGTGTTAATTCTGGGATGACTTAATGATCTATCATCAGTTTGCGTGTGTCGTATTTTCACGTGCCGCCGCGGGACAGACATTCTACCATTTTTTAGCATGGCGTTTGATGAACATTATCATCAAATTATGGCCAGCATTTATTTAACATTTAATTTGAACAGTTATAGTTACATCAGCGCATTAGACTCGAAACTGCTCTGTTAGTTGGATTGTGTGGATTCTTTTTGGTCTGTGACTTTCAGAACATAGTGAACATTTTAGACAAAATTGTTTTTGATTATGAATCCCAGACAATCTCCTAATTCCTCAGAGCTATAAGCTGTAGCTATAAATGTATTTCTCAGATGAAGTGGGCATTAGGAATTCTAATTACAGGCTTCACGTTTTGCTAATCACTTTCTGGTTGCCAATATTGTAGTTAGAGAGCAAGTGTTGAGAATGGCAAACAACAGCATTAAATAAATAATACGAAATATTTATTAACAATAATTCCACCCGCCGCCCCACATATGGTGCATTGGCCGGGAAAGAAGCTGAGTAAAAGTGAAAGTAATTTTTAAATATTCCGATTCGGGAGTGAAATGCGACACGCAACTGAGTAATAGAACAGTGATAGTGTTACGTGTGCATGTGGACGACGCAAATGGATTAACAATGCCCACTGGATTGACGGAGCTGGCACTGAGTCTAGCGGCGCTGCCAGCATCGCGAGAAGCCAGTTTCGCCTCACCGCAGTCATCCGCCGGAGCAACCGGAGCCGCGCCTGCAGTTGTGGGCCACGCAAACACACAGCAGCTGCCTTAGTGCCGTCTGCAGTTCAACGCGCCATGTCGCATCAGTAGTCCTGGTACGCCGCGCCGGCAACGACATACGTCGTGCAAAAGAAACTAAGTTAAGTGAAAAGCTGTTAAAATTTTACTAACCTGCCCTAAAAGACTGTCGGCGATGGAACCGCAAAAAGAAACTGAGGTTAAACTTACATCAGAACCTATGTCTGTTGAAGGAACTGTAAATCCAGACAACGGTTCAAGTGTAAATATGCATGAAAATAGTAATGTTAAAGTGAAGTATGAAGTATTGTCTCCTGACAGTAGTGTGAAAAGGGGCAATGATTCAATAGTAGAGAGCCCTGTAGTAAAGCAGAGTTCAGAAATTGTTAATTTATTGTATGATAGTTTCTCTGATGAATTAAAAATGAAACAGTCATCAGAGATGGTAGAGTTTAAGAAGGAGAAGTTAGATATTACTGATCAATCAGAAGTTTCATTTAGTTTTGATGATTCTGGTGTTGGAGCTAGTTTTTCGTCACCTGAGTGTGATAAAAAGCCAGCTAGTGAGCAACCCAAAGATACTTGAGCTATTGATTTAAATGTAATATTGCAAGCAATAGCTGCCAGTAATGCTAGAATGACAGCTGAATTAAAGTCTGAAACAAGTGAACAGGTCAAAAGCAGTAATGCTGAATTAAAGTATGAGATTGTGGCCAGCCAAACTAATTTTAATAAAGGATTGGAGGTAATGGACAATACCTTCAAGGCTGGTTGAAATAAGTTGAAAAAGGATCTGGTCAGTTTGAATTATAAAATTGATTACAATCATGAGGATATTAAGAAAAAGGTTGCTCAACAATTTTCTGAAATTTCTAAAACAGTAAAATCCGAAGTTGCTGAGTTTCGCAGAGACTTCCAAATGGAAGATGCGAAGCTGGAGCACAAGTTAACAGAAAAGATCGAGGCGGAATCTGAACTGTGCTCAGATAGGTTTAAAGATGTTGATATAAAAGTAAACATATGTCAAGCAGAAGTAGTCGCAATCAAAACTGATACTACTCATATTTTGCAAAGAGTAGATAATGTTGATATGAGAGTAGAAAATATTAATACTAACATTGCTAACATTGAGAGTAAAGTAGCTTCAGTAACTTCTGGTAATGGTAGTATGCAACAAGTTGTAGCTGCAAACGCCGCTTTTATAGGGTGTCGGCAATTCTAGCGGATCGATCCAGATAAAAATATCCACCTGCTAGATATCTGGAACGATTTTGAAGATGTGATTCCACCAACTTGGTCTGAAAGAGAGAAAATCTCATTTATTAGAAGCCATTTAGCAGGTGACGCCATGCGTTGGTCAACTGATGTTATGTTGAAGTGTATAACATTAGCGGAATTTAAAACAGTTTTCATTAATGAGTATTGGTCTAGCAATAAGCAAAATGAAGTGTTGAGAGAATTTTGGAGTGGAAAACTCTTCAATGCAATCAAGGAATCTATTAAAGAGTTTGCTAGGTCATGGATCTCACGTTTGTCACATTTGGTCGAAAAGCTAAAACCTGAAATGTTAATACTAGGTCTTGAAGCCATGGTATTGGCAAACTAGAATTATATCTGCCCCTAGAGACAATCTGGATCGTTTCATTGAATATTTGGAACGTGTAGAGCGTGTGGCTGCCGATGAGGAGCAAGCACGTAATAACAGAAATGCTAATAACACTAGTAGTAATTTTAAGAACGAGCAGAATGGCAATGTAAACATCAGAACAGTCGGTGTTCGCCATCCTAAGAGAGGTAGGAATTGGACGAATAATTATCAGAACCAACAATGGCATCCAAATGATAGTAATTTTGTTCCAAACAAAATTATGCAAGTAAACAACAGTGCGGAAAGCAATGCTGTGCCAGTTAGCTATGATGGAAATAAAGGAAACAGTAGTAGGCCGAGGCAGGAAAACTAGTTCCCGTCTATGAGGACACTGGCGTTCACCAGGCGATTACTTTTCCTAAGCCAGTAATTACAGTAATTGGTAAGACAGATCAGAATACTCAGACTGAACATGTGGATGAGGGGTCGGTAGCATCTAAGGATACAGCAGAAATATTAGATCACTCACAGTATTTGATAGATACCGTGTTAGAAACGATTTCTATGTGGGAAGAGAAAGAGAAGGCGCAGCACTGTAACGGTAGGGAAGAGCTACAAAATATTGAATTGTCAGGTGAAGAAGCAGAAGAAATTCATGCTTATATTTACGATGTGGATGATGTGCTCTTATCTAAAGTGCCTGTGCAAGATGTTGATACTGTACTAATAGATTTAGGACAGGAGGTAAGTGAGAATGTAGAGGATAGCCTGTTGGGGGTCGATGAACCCAGTAGCTGTGACCAGTTGTCACTTGAGAAGGAACCCAACGATAATAGTGAAAGTGGTTTAGCTGTAACTAGTGTTATGCCCGGTCTGGAGGCGCAGAAGCGCTCAGACTACAGCAATTTGGGTCATGTTCAGCAAACTAAATGTAATGAAGTCGTGCGGTGTTTCGATTTGAAATTAATAGACCGACTGGAAAAGGCAGCTCAAAATGTAATTCAGGAAACCCCTACATACTTCGACCTAAATGTAATGAAGACAGATGTCGATCACTTTAGTTGGAGACAAATCCAAAAGGAACTATTGGATGAATTTGAGGAACCATCTGTACAAACTAGAATAAGCCACCCTATAATAATAGTGAATATGTTGGGTATCGATGTACGTTGTCTCTTAGACAGTGGAAGTGAGGTGAGTGCGATATCTCAGTCCTCCTTTGGTGCATTACCTAGTAAAGACAAGCTTACCGTAATGAGGGTATCAGGACTAAGAATAATTGGTGCTACTGGCAAGGTGTCAAAAACGGTGAAACAAGAAGCTTTGCAGCCCTTTAACATTAATGGTAATTTAATAGATCATCCATGCTTAATTGTAAATAATCTCAGTATTGAGGTTATAATTGGCATAGATTTCTTGTCAAAATATCAGAGTGTTGTTGATTTTGAAAGAAGCCAGTTAAAAATAGTCTTGCTGATAACCGGAGTAATTACGGTACCTTTTATTGATAAACATGTGGTAACTAATGATGAAACTTGGGAGCTGCCTGCACGAGTTCTAAAAAATAGGAGATATTGGGACGATGGTGTTGATCTTAGTAAAAGTAAGCTAAACACAGAAGAAGAAGAAGAAGCAATTATTTTGGACAAAACAGAAGCTAAACTGCAGGAAATCGATAAAATTTCAGCTAATCAGAAGGAAGAACTGAGACAGGTTTTAAAAAGGCATCATAAGGGGCCGACCTTTTTAAAGACCTGGGTATTCCAAGTAGAAATAGAGAACGAACAAGAAGTGCACAAGACTATAGCTTTCGCAAGTCGATCTTTACAGGCAGCAGAGAGAAATTATGGCATCTCAGAACTGGAAGCATTGGCAATTGTATTTGGGGTACAGAAATTTGGGCAGTATCTATTAGGTCACAAGATAATTGTTTACAGTGACCATAAGGCGTTGACCTTTTTAAAGACCTGTAAGTTGAGGAATACTTGTTTGGCAAGATGGTCATTGTATCTCCAGCAGTTTTACCTTGAGGTTAGATATATTCAAGGGAAAGATAATTTGGTAGCTGATGGGTTATCTAGAAGTGTGGAGCTCTGTGATGACGCGGGAATTACAGCAACAGACCCCAGTGAAGTACGAATGTTTGCGTTGCACGAAGTGAAGGAAGAAAGCGCATTAAAGAGGGTGATTAAGAAGAGACGTGAACAGAATGCAGATGACCAACTGAAATTAGTAAAGAGCTATTTGGGAGATGCGAACTATCATAAGGTTTCGCAATACTACTGTCTGCATTAAAGTATTCTGTTTAGGAGGAAAAAGGTAGGTGTTTCTGAGTGGAAGCTGTGCTTTCCCTCACAACATATAGACTTACTAATCGACTATGTACACCTGAGGTATGGGCACTATGGTGCAAAAAAGTGCATTGCAAAAGTAAAAGAGAAAGTTGTGTTTGTCAACATGTACCGCCGTGTTGCCAAGCGTCTAGCATCTTGTGTAGTGTGCCAGAAAGTCCGTGCTGCTATCACCAGAATACAAGGGGATATGCAATCAGTAGAGCCAACTGAAACGCTAGAATTACTGGCTTGTGATTTGTTTGACCCTCTTCCTGCTTCGAGTGCTGGGTGCACCCATGTTTTTGTTGTTGTGGACGGATTTAGTAAATATGTTAATCTATACCCAATTAAAAGAGCAAATGCAAAAACGTTGGTAGAAAAGTTGGAAAAAGATTTCTTCGTGAACGTTGGCGTTCCGAAGAATTTGCTGTCAGACTATGGGCCTCAATTTACTTCTGATAGATTTAAAGAATGTCTGGATAAGGCCGGAGTGAAACATCTGAAAATATCTGCGTATTTCCCCCAAGGAAATATGAGTGAACGTATTATGAGAGAATTGAATAGGCTTTGCAGGACTGATTGTGCTCGGAAACACTCAAGTTGGGCAGAGCACATGAAGTATTTTGAGAATGTAATTAACAACGTAAGGCATGATGCAACAGGTTTTGCGCCTTTCGAATTGATGTTTGGCCAAGAACCGCACAATGTGATTGCAGATATGGTAGAATTCCCTATTCTAACGCAAATATCCACAGACGAGAAGAAGTTAAAGGCTAGGGCAAATATAAGAAAAAGAGCATTGGAAAGAAAGAAGCGTCATGACGCAAAAGCTGTACCCACCAGTTTTGTAATAGGTCAGTTAGTCCTTGTCAAAACCAAGGAAAAATCAAAGAAAATAAATGCAGAAACAAAGAAATTCATGTTCGTATACCAAGGACCTTTCAGGATCATAGGAAAACCACATGCCAATGCATATAGGCTAGAGTACCCTAAGAGTAAAAAGATATTAGGTCTCAGGAACGTAGTCGACGTAAAGTAGTTCATTGGTAGTGAATGAATTCTGTAGGTAGGAGGTTGTTCTGTAACCTCTACACAGCGTGGGAGCTGTGCAGTCCCAGTGTGTGAGATCTTCTTTCCCATTTCAGATTTCACTCTCTCTTCATCTTTCCTATCCACCAAAGTTTCGACTCCTTCTTTGCAATACTAAAATTTTCTGTCATGGCTATCAAGCCACGAGTTCTGTAATCATTCTATCCACTGATTAGTGAAGAAAATACCTAATATGACAAACCTAACAGTGACATAAACAATAGAGATGTATGACGTAATTAAGATACAAATGTATTTGAGTAACAAGTATGTATAGAACCCTGGTAATATTATAAGTACAAAGTTGTTGTTTTATTGGAAATGGTCCACCAACAGTAATTTAAAAAGGTACACAAATTCGTGTACAAGCAGGATCTGAAGTGGCAGTGAAACCTATTGTATGCTGTAGAGCTAACTAATTATAAGTAAAAGAGGTTGCTTAGTGTTATGAAAAAATAGACAGATAAGTTGTAAAAATGAACTCACGTTGTGTAGCAAGGAATGGCAGTGTAATAGAATTGAGTAGTGTTTGTGGTTGAGACGTGAAGGACACGTCCCTGAAATATTTATAAAGTTGGAGCTGCCGTTATATGGTGTAATGTGTGACAGAACACACCTACATGTATTGAAGTTATGAGTTGGAGGAGTGAATGCGACCATAGGTACCCTTATGTTACATGAGACAGAGCAGCTCATGGTGTCCTATAGGTTTAAGGAATTTAGCATTACGCTCGTCCATAATTACTTAATGCACTTTAGTGGTAGGTCGAGAGAGACTACCTGTGGTTTCAGCGTCCGATCGAGTGGAAATGGATTGCCATGTGAGCAAACTGATCAGCTGCAATACACTATAGATATGAAATAAATGTGCTATCCTATGCTTTAAATTTTAATGGAGTGAGTATTACTTAAGCTCATACACTAGCAAAGTAAGTACATAATTGCAGATGTGGAACTGACACAGCAGCAGAGGACCAATAAGTTGATTTAGTAGTCAACTAAACGTAGTGTGTTTTGAACACTCAGAACAGTACTATTACCACAAGTTACTCACATGTACAAAGAGGCTGAAAAGACAACTACTAATCAAATATACTCATACTATCTCTAAGAATAAGGTGATCGAACATGAGTCAGTTAGGTAAATAAAATGCTGATTTATCAGTAATGTACCGAGCATTGGTTCAGTTTTCCGGCCCAGAAATAATAAATTGAAATTAAATAGGATTTATGACTGTATGCCTTGAGCATAAATTTTCTCTAGTACGTGACTAACGGCGTTTTGAGCCATTTGTTTACCGATTTTATGACAATTAAGTAACTGCAAGAGTAAAATTAAAAAAGTTCTGTTAACTTTGTTCCAGTAACATATTGAAAGATAAAATGTATATATCCCCATTTCATTGTGACCCACCCATAGAATATTAAGTGAACAGAGTCCGAGGCACTCTTTTTGTTTGTTCTACAGGACAAACCAGATAATGGCAGCCTTGTAGCTGCGTGAAAGCGTGGAGTGACTTGGACACAACTCACAGTGACCCCTCCCCTTTTCCCATGTAATTTAGAGTGGACGTGAAGGACGCACTCCATAGCAACTTCCCCTCCTCTACCCTTGTGAATGGAAGTGTAGAACGCCAGCCAAAGCGGCTACAACCACGTGTGTAAAATTGAAATTGTTATTATTTGTGAAATTTTCTTTCAGGTTTAGAAAAGACTGCTAAGATATAATTATCTGTATAAGTATCATGTATAACTGTGTTATTGTCTTTGAATTTGGGTATGTAAAAATGTATTTAATGTATTTAAGATTTCATAATTTTACATATTTTTATGTGCTTGTTTGTCTAAGGCAATATGTATGCCAAAGTGTTTAATTGATTTTGCTTAAATTTTGAGTGATAATGTTGCTTAAGAGGCAGTGAACATGCCAGCAATTTAAACTATTGAAGTAGGTAATCAGTTTTCCTTTCAATATTTCTATATGTTTACATTTAAATTTTAACTTTTCATAGGGAGTTAAGCTGTACTCTTGCTTCCCTTTTGTAATTAATTCTTTTTTTCCATTTACATTAAAAAAAACGAAGTAGAGGGTGATGTAGGGAAGCAGCCTACTCACACCGCATAAAATTCACATCAGTCTTTCCATTGTGTGCCAGCCAGTCCGCTGTAACTAGCGCTGACGTCATAAATGTTACGCAACACTTTAAAAATCAAGTAAATAACCTGAAACGTTTCTAGCATGTCAGGAGTAATACTAAATCAATATGTGTTGGATATCAGTTCAATAGCTTTAACCATTTTCGAAATTTGGACATTTTTCTGTAAAAATCATTGGCGCAACAGAAAAGAGCTAGAAACTTAAAAATTTATATTTTAATTCCTTTTCATAATAATTTAGTAGAAACAGTATTCTGGATCTCACAAATTAAAATTTTAGTTGAAATTCATGATTTTCCGGTTTTTGTCTTAGAAATTAAGGAAGCAAGATAGATTAAGTAGGCGAATAAATAAGGCTAGGATGTTTAAATTTAAATACAAAGGAGATCCGCTATAATCATAAAGATGTGAGAAGTTTCAACTGAATAACTATAAAACTATAGCGATAGCGTATCTCCAAAGGGCAAGTTCAGAGCTCTTCTACTGCGTGTACTGTAATTAAATTAATTCCCTCGCCCAAAATATTTGACTTAGCCATGTCAGACTTTTATTATGATTACTTACCTGTCTGCACATTTAAATTGAGAGCTTCATCGGCCATCAGCAAAGGAAACAATGATTTATTCGATAACTTGAAGTGGTGCATTACTTGCCCAGCGGCTAGTCGGGAGAGTGGATTTGATCAGGCGTTTCCCTTAGCCGTCCGTACAGCGGCTTTATATACACTCCTGGAAATGGAAAAAAGAACACATTGACACCGGTGTGTCAGACCCACCATACTTGCTCCGGACACTGCGAGAGGGCTGTACAAGCAATGATCACACGCACGGCACAGCGGACACACCAGGAACCGCGGTGTTGGCCGTCGAATGGCGCTAGCTGCGCAGCATTTGTGCACCGCCGCCGTCAGTGTCAGCCTGTTTGCCGTGGCATACGGAGCTCCATCGCAGTCTTTAACACTGGTAGCATGCCGCGACAGCGTGGACGTGAACCGTATGTGCAGTTGACGGACTTTGAGCGAGGGCGTATAGTGGGCATGCGGGAGGCCGGGTGGACGTACCACCGAATTGCTCAACACGTGGGGCGTGAGGTCTCCACAGTACATCGATGTTGTCGACAGTGGTCGGCGGAAGGTGCACGTGCCCGTCGACCTGGGACCGGACCGCAGCGACGCACGGATGCACGCCAAGACCGTAGGATCCTACGCAGTGCCGTAGGGGACCGCACCGCCACTTCCCATCAAATTAGGGACACTTTTGCTCCTGGGGTATCGGCGAGGACCATTCGCAACCGTCTCCATGAAGCTGGGCTACGGTCCCGCACACCGTTAGGCCGTCTTCCGCTCACGCCCCAACATTGTGCAGCCCGCCTCCAGTGGTGTCGCGACAGGCGTGAATGGAGGGACGAATGGAGACGTGTCGTCTTCAGCGATGAGAGTCGCTTCTGCCTTGGTGCCAATGATGGTCGTATGCGTGTTTGGCGCCGTGCAGGTGAGCGCCACAATCAGGACTGCATACGACCGAGGCACACAGGGCCAACACCCGGCATCATGGTGTGGGGAGCGATCTCCTACACTGGCCGTACACCACTGGTGATCGTCGAGGGGACACTGAATAGTGCACGGTACATCCAAACCGTCATCGAACCCATCGTTCTACCATTCCTAGACCGGCAAGGGAACTTGCTGTTCCAACAGGACAATGCACGTCCGCATGTATCCCGTGCCACCCAACGTGCTCTAGAAGGTGTAAGTCAACTACTCTGGCCAGCAAGATCTCCGGATCTGTCCCCCATTGAGCATGTTTGGGACTGGATGAAGCGTCGTCTCACGCGGTCTGCACGTCCAGCACGAACGCTGGTCCAACTGAGGCGCCAGGTGGAAATGGCATGGCAAGCCGTTCCACAGGACTACATCCAGCATCTCTACGATCGTCTCCATGGGAGAATAGCAGCCTGCATTGCTGCGAAAGGTGGATATACACTGTACTAGTGCCGACATTGTGCATGCTCTGTTGCCTGTGTCTATGTGCCTGTGGTTCTGTCAGTGTGATCATGTGATGTATCTGACCCCAGGAATGTGTCAATAAAGTTTCCCCTTCCTGGGACAATGAATTCACGGTGTTCTTATTTCAATTTCCAGGAGTGTATAAGAATGCTGCGTGAGAGAAAAAGGCCCCAGTTCTCCAGATGCTGATTAGCGCACCATCAGTGCCGGGAGTCGCGTCGCGTCGGTATCATTGCTATAAACAGCCTCGGATGCCGTAATAAGTTACTCAGGATGCGCGTAACCATGAAATCGTTTTCGAGTGAAGTGTTAATTCTGGGATGACTGTAATGATCTACCTTCAGTTTGCGTATGTCGTATTTCCATGTGCCGCCGCGGGACAGACTTTCTACCATTATTTTGCATGGCGTTTGATGAACATTATCAACTTATGGCGAGCATTCACTTAAACATTTAATTTGAACAGTTATAGTTACATCAGCGCATTAGACTCTGAACTGCTCTGTTAGTTGGATTGTGTGGATTCTTTTTAGTCTGTGACTTTCAGAACATAGTGAACATTTTAGAGAAAATGGTTTCTGATTATGAATCCCAGACAATCTCCTAATTTCTCAGAGCTATAAGCTGTAGCTATAAATGTATTTCTCAGATAAAGTGGGCACTAGGAATTCTAATAACAGGCTTCACGATCTGCTAATCACTTTCTGGTTGCCAATATTGTAGTTAGAGAGCCAGTGTTGAGAATGGCAAACAACAGCATTAAATAAATAGTACAAAACATTTATTAACAATAATTACACCCGCCACCCCACATATGTTGCTAATCGGCCGGGAAAGAATCTTTTCTACATTACATTCTACATTTAATAACAACAATTAAATCCACCCGCCTCCCCACAATCAGTCTCCTAGACTTAGAACTACTTAAACCTAACTAACCTAAGAACAGCACACACATACATGCCCGAGGCAGGATTCGAACCTGCGACCGTAGCAGCAGCGCAGTTCCAGACTAAAGCGCCTAGAACCGATAGGCCACTTGCTGGCCAGCCTCGGTAGAGGAATCATCTCCCACTATTCTTCGGGTACTATCAAACATTGATGAGAGGGTTTCGAGTGTAGAAGTGTGTGACATAAGACCATTTGGAACGTACATAAAGTGAACTATCAGGGAACACTGGGCAAAGATAACATACGCTTCCTTTTTTCCTTTTCTGCGGGTGGAAATTCTGTAACTGCCTTGCTCGTGTAGCTTAATGCGCAATATGAGAGTTCGCGAGACAAAGAGGTGAGCTATACCCAATTTAGTCGATGCAGTGTATTAAAGACTGTCAGTCTGGTACACCGGTGAGGGTGAGTGGGGTTCTCAGGCGGTTTTTTACGCTCATTTAGACAAATGACAAGCTGGTCCCCAAACTACGCCTCAGACAGTACGATAACAGACAACTGTGGCGACACGAAGGGGATCCGGCCGCAGAGTTACCATGAAATAAATTTATGAGAAAATAAAAAGAGCGGATCATGTTGAACTACGCAATCTCTAGAAAACGGAGGGAACGGATGTTTTCAGACCATAAACTAAGTTTCAAATTAATGAACTTTTCCATAGTTGTCGCCTTGTCTTGGGAACCGTGATCTTTTTGTTACAATAAATAAAGAAGCACAGTCTGGATCACAACTTTTTATCTACAGAATACCTGTTCCGATCTGCGTTTCAGATGATTTTCAGGTCGAGGTTGGAACAAAAAAGCTGTAACAATAACGATTTTACAGAAAGGCGACATTACGAACACTTGTCTCTTGGGTAGTAATGTTCGTAATTCCGCACTTCTGTAAAATCGTTATTGTTATTGCTTTTTTGTTCCAGTCTAGGCCTGAAGATAATCTACAATGCAGATTGAAAGTGGTTGTCGGTAAATAAAAAGTTGTTTATTAATGGACTTTCTTATGTCTTCAAACGCATGTCAAAGCACACATGGGAAATACCAACGTTTCTGTCGAGAGGAGGTAACACTGATTGATGTTTTTTAGAATAATTTCATCACACGTCACTGTTACATCTATTTTCCAATGAATTACCAATGTCGGCTGACATCGAATAGTTTTGTACGTTTCCTCCTCAATGTGAGACAAATTTGTAGCCCTTTTATGCACATTCGTTACTTTTAATATCTGTAAAGGTGCTGATAACATTGCCGTTGAAGGCCCCTAAACTCGTCCAAAAAGAGTCACTGGTGTCTTCTCTCGACAGAAACGTCATTATTTCCACAAGGACAGTACCAGCTATAAAAAAATACAAACACTTGTAGATATGTTGACAGATTGTGTTATCTGTAGGAGGAAAAGGTAGAACAGTTTTGTTCATGTAGCCATTGGCTGTCTATGTTCTTGTTATGTTTAACAGCTAATTGAATCATTATTATTTTAAATGCTAATATTAATCGATAGCTGTATCCATTTTATTCAAAGTGATTATTAAGTAAGGAGAATACCACCCAAATAGTTCAGAGATTTATTTTATTACTGGTGTAAAAGTGACCTCAGCGCAGTAAGTACTGTAGCAGCATTAGCTAACAGTCGTAAACAGCAGATGTGAATTTATCCTGTCAGTAGTAAGCAGGCAGTGTTAACTAGTAGGTGACCGCACGTAGTGTCTCAACGTTGTGCCACAAATCGCAAAGAAGTAGTAGATCTATATCAAGTATTCAAGACATTCTCCAGGGTGTTTTCGGAAGATAAAATTTTTACACACTGCTTGTTCCGTACATCTTGTGACTCAGAAAGAGCAAAAGTGGATTATCACCGCAAACAAGCACAGCGTCTTCAGATTTAAATTGCTGTACATATTCCATAAAATATGGTTAGCGTCCATATCTGCTCCTTGGATGTGTGTGATGTCCTTAGGTTAGTTAGGTTTAAGTAGTTCTAAGTTCTAGGGGACTGATGACCTCAGATGTTAATTCCCATAGTGCTCAGAGCCATTTGAACCTTCCTCCCCTCCCCCCCCCCCCCCCCCCCCCCCAGCACAATTTGTTCCAATATTTTTCCATTCCTTCCATTTTCTGTCGAGTTACGGTCCATCTTGAGAGTACAGTTCTCGTTCTCTAAACGAACTGACTAATTTATTTTATCTAAAGATACAGTTTTTCGATTTCTTCATCAGACATGGATTTATTAGGCACGTATACTCGCGCAACTGTGGTGGGTCTTGGCTTGTTTTTACCTCAACTACGAAAATGTATTCACTAAGTTGTTTGTTATGTTTCTACCGCATTTCTGTTCTCTTGTTCCACTATTAGCCCTAGCCCTGTGTTACCTGTATTTGATTTGTATTGATAACCCTGTACGGGCGCTAAGCGGGAGAGGAAACTTTGGGATAAATTTTGTAAATGACTGGGAGTAGATAATCGGGGAGTGAAAACTAGGATAAATGCATGTCTTTGTAGATTTTGGAAGGCACTATAAACTTGAAAGGCGCGGAATTTCGTACTGCAGTGGCATCGCTAAAAATGGGTAAGATGTGAGTGCTATACGTGTGGAGTCCTACGCTATCGACTATACCACCGGCCAGGTCACTCGCAGAGGCAGCAGTCTTAGCCCTGTGAGGTGCCACCAGTCTGCTTCGTGACGCGGGAAGAGCCTCCGCTAGGAGGGACTGCAGCGCCCCAATGGAATGGTTGACAAGTCGCGGACCAGCCAAGGCGCAGGCAGTCTTGGTTCAGTGTTTGGGTCGTCCACTCGCGATTAACATGGCCTGCTTATTCAGTCACCGTTACGTGAAGGTTTGCAACCTCCACCTATAAGACTCTGCACTTTTTGTAGATATTTAGGCATTCTTCTAGAGGAGAAAAGAAACTTTCTAGAACACGTAATATATGTTATTAAGAAACTATGCATAAAGATTGCCCGTACTGGCACTGCTAACTGTAAGTTACCGTTGCATGTGGTGTTATCACATCACAAAGCTATCTTCAACGCCGTTGTGCTCCTCGCTGTCAGCGTCTAGGCGCGTCACCTTAACATACGCAGCTAAAAATCTATACTGCGACGAATTCAGTGGAGCGTACTTCTGAGGCTCATCGATGCCTTCCGCACTACACCTGTAGGAGGTTAACTGGTGATTATTGGGATAGGTCCGATGAATATCGTTGTGCATTACAGGGCAGCGCTGTATTGGTTGGGGCGAATGAGCAATATGATCGTATGTATGAGATCGATGGGAGTTAGATAAATGGCAGTCTGGCTGGGACAATAGGAGCACTCCAAGGCGTATTTACAGCATATTTCCAAGCATAAGGATCAGGCTCAAACTGTGTGACATCGCCCCTGCTCGAGGTATGGTGAACCTATTAACAGGTCACGGTCCATATCACAAACATCTGCATCTAGTGGGATGTAGTAGCACACAAATCTGTGAATCTGGTGAGGAAGGTCCCGCTGATCATGTCGTTCTCAGATACCCCCTTTTTCAGGTAGAGGGAGACTACAGACAATTAGACTGCGATATGAAAACAAGTGTAAGTGACCAAAACTTGTGGACTAAATTCAATATGATAGCATATTTGATACCTAAAAGGCAACTTCTTAACTTTCAGTCTATAAGAACAAGTGGACGTTTTGAGCATCAAAATGATGTCAACAGGTCACAAGAAGCGTTTCTTCAATTATAGGTAATGAAAGGCATATATACATTTAATTAAGCGAATCGTCAAATACCTATGTATATAAATAAGAAAAAAGCAAAAATAAAAGAAAAGAGAGAAGACTATGCCCACCTACACGGGTAGGATTGCCGAAGCAAGTACATACCAGTGTGAGTGAAGTAGAATAGTGTAGGAACAACAGGTGTAGAAGTAGGTGTAGTTAGTCAACAAACCTCTAGTTCTTCCCAGGCTGCCAGTAACATATATATTATTGTAAGATGGAAGTTATTTACTTGGAACTTGAGTTAATTCCCTTTATTTTACTTAATTTTTTAAATTGATTCTTATTTAGCAAATTTTCTATTTTATTTCTACATTAATATTAACCAATGGCTCTTGTTAATAAGATGTACTAGTACCTCATAATATAAAACATCGTATGTCACCATGATAAATGAATATATGCGACCTGTTTAGAGTTTCCAGATAACAGGTCTAAAATTTGTAGCAATGAATTGAATTGAAGTGACCTCCGCTTGAACGGACTTGATTTGAATTGTGAGGGACTGGGTGTTGTGTTTTCCTTATCATCATCATTTCATCTTCATCGACACGGAAGTCGCCGAAGTGGCGTCAACTCGAAAGACTTGCACTTTTTTCATAGGCTCTATCCCGTATCTAAACAGGGTCTTAATGTTAATCATGAGTTTGGCAGTGTTAGTAGTACAGAGTGCCCGTTTGGCATTCCTGTGATCACCCATCCCCCTCCTCACCCCCCCCCCCCCCCCCCACACCATCCCTCACCTGGAGCATCTACATACCGCATCTGATTACTAGTATTATCCCATGTGAAAGTGTGCGAACGCTTTCTTAATGTTTGCGGGTCCTATAACTGAGGCGGGATCTACATACCACTACGGTATACGGTATTCACCTTGTCGGATGTGGGAAACCGTCTAAAAACCACGACCAAGCTGACTGTCACAACGGCCCTCGTAATTCATCCGGAGACTGGTGCCGTACAGCTAACCGTGCAGATATTCTCGACATGTGTTTGAAGACTGGAAATAGATTAAGATAAGTAAAGTTCGTGCAGGGCTGGCTGTCTTTTTCAAGGTCCGATCAAGCGCGAAGTAGAAATCACATGAACATAAAATATGTCTCATTTGTAACATTTAGCTTCACATTCCAGCTACTTCTCTATATAGTCGCCACCCCGACTTACACGATTGTCGTAGAGGAGAACCAACTATCCAATACGAATGCCATAGAACGCAGCCGCCCGTACTTTCAGCCAATTCTCTAAGTTGGTCTGCAGCTCCTTATCTGTCAAAATGCAGTCCTAGTCAGCATCTCATGTTAGTAAACAGATGAAAATCTGAGGGAACCACGACCCGGAGTGGCTCTGAGCACTATGGGACTCAACTGCTGTGGTCATAAGTCCCCTAGAACTTAGAACTACTTAAACCTAACTAACCTAAGGACAGCAGACAACACCCAGCCATCACGAGGCAGAGAAAATCCCTGACCCCGCCGGGAATCGAACCCGGGAACCCGGGCGTGGGAAGCGAGAACGCTACCGCACGACCACGAGATGCGGGCGACCCGGAGTCTGTGGTAGGTGATACAATACTTACCACGGAAAATGCTTCCGGAGCGTCTATGTTCCTGCAAAGTGTCGTGAAGAAGGACAATTCCTGATGACAAATTGTTCTTCGCCTGTTCTGAATTGCTCTTCGTAGACATTGAAGAGTCACACACTCTATGAATCTGTAGTAATGGTCGTGCCATGTTCTATGTATTCTACCAACAAAACCACTTTCCCGTCCCTGGAAAGATTAACCATGCACTTTCTAGTGGAGAAGCTTCTCTTGGACTTCTTTGGTATACCCGGGCAGTGAGAAATCACCCGCTGTTTAAGTGCTCTTTTGTTTCTTTAGTCTCAAAATGGACTCATGTCTCGTCCACTGCGACAATTTAATTCAATAAATTTTCTCTTTCATTATGGAAGCGCCGGTGAAGGGTTAAGGGATCAACCAGCCGCTGTGTTTTATGGTGGCCGGGGAGCATCTACGAAACCCGTTTCGCGCAGTAATCGGTACAGAACTGTCTCACTCATCGTGGTATCGAGAACTGACCTGAAAACGCTCAAGATTGTCAATCGACGATTTTTTTCGAATTGATCGATGCATTTACTGATGAATATCATCGGTCGACGCTGGCGTCCTTCCCTACCCGCCTGCTTCGTAAACGTCTATAAGTCCGGCTTCAAAGTTCCTGCATCATCGCCGGACTTTGCTGACACCCATGAAAGTTTTGCCCTACACATTACTCATTCGTCGATGAATTTTGGGCTTCTTAACAGCCACAAGTGGGCCGCGCGGGATTAGCCGAGCGGTCTCAAGCGCTGCAGTCATGGACTGTGCGGCTGGTCCCCGTGGAGGTTCGAGTCCTCCCTCGGGCATGGGTGTATGTGTTTGTCCTTAGGATAATTTAGGTTAAGTAGCGTGTAAGCTTAGGGACTGATGACCTTAGCAGTTAAGTCCTATAGGATTTCACACACATTTGAACATTTTTGAACAGCCACGAGCATAAAGAACTCGAATGACGGAAGGCAGTTCACACCTGGCGTGGGACTCTCTTGTTCTGGTCATGTTTACGTGCTCACTGCACAATCAGAACTTAAAAAGCACGACGTGACGCAATCTAAGGACATACTAGAGACACTGTGCAAAGCATCTTGACAAAGCTACATCGGGTTTTAACTGTTATTTTAACTCCGTGACCGGTCGGACCTTAAAAAAAAAGAAACAAAAAAAAAAAAAGAACTCGTAGGATGGAGAGTGAAGAGAAACAAGTAAACAATTGGTATGTCATCAGAGACAAGAAGTAGCTCCAACCAGATAGGACGGGAAGCGCTGGGCTGGTGCTGAGTGGAGTGACCTGTATGAACCAGGGAGCTGGTAACGGGGTCGAGAGAGTTCGGGGCCGATTAGTGGGCACGCGCGCTCCTGCACCTGTCGGTTCGTTAAGATAGCGCGCCGGCGTGCCGTGGCGCTGCTGTCGGCGTATTTCACGAGGCTTATCTGCCTTCCGGGGGCCGCCGTGGCAGCGACTGGACGTCAGCAGCTGACAGGGGGCAACTCAGCTTGCCTGGTCTGCGCCGATGGCGGAACTCGAGGAGGAGGGTGAGGAGGGCAAAAATAAAAGGACTGGACGGCGCCGGCTGCCCGCGTGGCTGATAAGTCCACAGACTGAAGAAGAAAATATCGTACCATAAACGCACGATTAAGGAAAGAAAGCTAACGACACCAAATTAGTGTCAGATACGAATAACGAAAGGTTGTCTGAATAACGAAAGTATGAACTTACTGTAATGTAAAAGCGGTTGTGAAACGGGATTGTCAGTTATTGCCAAATGGCGTACCTCGCCAGCGGCAATAAAAAATGGTTCAAATGGCTCTGAGCACTATGGGACTTAACTTCTGAGGTCATCAGTCCCCTAGAACTTTCCTTCGTCATGAAAAGGTGCTACCTGTCAGTTACGATATGCTACTGCAATAAAGCAAAGCATTTAGTCCAGCTGCCATACACTGTATAGTTCCGAAGATACAAACAATATGCAGCTTCAGTTTTAACGGTCGATAGTCGAGGGCGTAAGCGCATTGGTAGCAGTAGCTTTAGTAGTATTAATTTTTACAAAAGTATCCTTATCACAATGTTATTTATTGTTTTGTTGGGGAGTGAGACAGGGTTGTAGCCTATCCCCGATGTTATTCAATCTGTATATTGAGCAAGCAGTAAAGCAACAAACGAAAAATTTGGAGTTGGAATTAAAATCCATGGAGAAGAAATAAAAACTTTGAGGTTTGCCGATGACATTGTAATTCTGGCAGAGACAGCAAAGGACCTGGACAGTGTCTTCAAAGGAGGGTGTAGGATGAAAATCAACATGAGCAAAATGAGGATAATAGAATGTAGTCTAATTAAATCAGGAGATACTGAGGGTATTAGACTAGGAAATGAGACACGTAAAGCAGTAGATAAGTTTTGCTATCTGGGAAGCAAAGTTATTAATGATGGTCGAAGTAGAGAGGATGTGAAATGTAGACTAGGAATGGTAAGGAAAGCGTTTCTGAAGAAGAGAAATTTGTTAACATCTATTATAGATTTAAGTGTCAGGAAGTCAATTCTGAAAGTATTTGTATGGAGTGTAGCCTTGTGTGGAAGTGCAACATGGACGGTAAATACTTTAGACAAGAAAGGAATAGAAGCTTTCGAAATGTGGTGCTACATAAGAATGCTGAAGATTACATGGGTACATACCGTAACTAATGAGGAGGTAGTGAGTAGAATTGGGGAGATGAGTAATTTTAGCACAACTTGACTAGTAGAAAGGATCGGTTGGTAGGAAATGTTCTGAGGATCAAGGGATCACAAATTTAGTACTGAAGGGCAGCTTGGAGGGTAAAAGTAGCAGAGGGAGACCAAGATATGAATACACTAAGCAGATTTAGAAACATGTAATGGCTCTGAGCACTATGAGACTTAACTTCTATGGTCATCAGTCCCCTAGAACTTAGAACTACTTAAACCTAACTAACCTAAGGACATCACACACATCCATGCCCGATGCAGGATTCGAACCTGCTACCGCAGCGGATGCGCGGCTCCAGACTGTAGCGCCTAGAACCGCTCAGCCACTCCAGCCGGCCAGAAAGATGTAGGTGGCCGTAGTTACCTGGAAATGAAGAAGCTTGCAAGGATAGAGTAGCATGGAGAGAAGCATCAAACCCGTCTCTGGACTGAAGACCACAACAACAACAATGAATCGATTACATTAAAAGAGTTTTATGGTGAAAGTAAGCGACGTCAGGCCCGAAAAAAGTCATAAAGATAATCAATAATAATAATAATAATAATAACTGTACTTCGTGTGCTTCAATGGCCTGCTACAAGTCGTTCAATTGGTCTTGAGTGTCCCTAACCTACCCCAGTTATCCAACTGTGGAAATGTGATCTATAGTTTAATGTGAAATCCGAACAACGTGTCATTTTGTTTTTGTGGCGAACCTCCGCATTGTGGAGATGTGACTGCTAGGTCAAAAGCAATAAATAAAATCATAACTTTTCATTCTGTGTTAATTTCAGGTATTTCGATAGATGCACAATCCATAATTTTTGAGACACAATCTCACAAATACCTTGCATCCTGAAAACGACTGGGTGTGCTCCTCTCGAAATTCGGTGGTTTTCGGTGAATTCACCCGACAGCGTTCTCGTAAGCTGTTTGGACATCCTACACGCCAGCGGAACCTCAAGTGTTAAAATAATCAATAGTTTTTAATAATCTCAACTACGTTTTATGAATGTGTTAACAATGATACGCCTCAACTGACTGTTCCTAACCACTGGCGTATTGTACAGGAAACAAAACATTTCAAATGTGTACACAAAAATATAATTAAATAGAACAATAACATCATCTACGTCACTACTCTGCTATTCACGCTCTAATGCTTGTTGGAGGATTCACACTAACAGTTTCTCGTGTAGTCGCTGGAAAAATGAACTTTTAATATTTCTGTGGTAACTCCGACTTATTTTATTACGATGATCATTTCTGTGTAGGTATAAATGAACGGGATACAACGACTCGAGTTGCACAATTGCCACGATACTCAAGAGGCATGTAATTTGATTAGAAGCAGCTTGTGAGGATCTGTGTCAAGGCCTTCTGGAAGTCCATAAATGTGGAATCAATAATGTCATACGTCTTTAAAACAGCAAATGCTGGTTCTCTGTTAAAACCATATCCTCGTTAGTTTTGGTGGTTTGGACACACAGTAAAATGAAAAAAAAAAGGAAAAAAAGAAAAAAAGAAAAAAATCCGAAAGAAAACAGTAGTCAGCTCCTACTTTCCAGGATGCAAATGAGTAGCCAAAACGTGTTGGGCACAGCGGCCTGTCCACTGCTAGAAAAAGGTCCCCTGTCAGAGAGAAAGAAAAATGTTTAATGGATATTATACTCGCCGTTCGCTGATGTTCCTCCCGCCAGATCCTTCCGGGTTCTAAACGCTTGCAGCAAGGTTTCACCTTCTATTCGAGATGATGTTCTTCTAGTGTTACCATCTAGTGTCAGAAACTACTAAAATGTGAATATGGAACGTTTTCTAATGCATCTGAATCTGACATGCTGAAACCTAATGAAGCTGATTTCAAAAGTCACAGAAATGCTGGTCCATTTAAATATGTGATATGCAAGAGATCCGAATGTTAACGCTAGATGTTGCTTGTAGCACGAATTTAGAAATCTGTTGTAGAAAACTGTGTTGTGAAAATGGCAGCATGTCTCAACTTCTTTTGAACAGAAAACGATCGGAGATCCATGAGTGGCATCATATTCGAGATTACACAAGAGCTCAGGTTTCTCGGTGCAAATGTATCAATGGTGGACAAGGATCTCCCAAAAACAATGTTCCCACACGCGTAAACTGCCACACAATACGACTGCAAGTGTTTAGCGAACGAACGTCACTTCGCCTGCTCAGAAATATACCGAGCTAGCGAAGGTCTGCTGAGAGTCACAAACGTCGCCGATTTGGAAGTGAAACGTCCAGAACCAGTTTCTACTACCAGTTTTTGTATGTCCATCATTGTGGCTGGAGTTCTGGGGTACTACAACCGCTCATTATTGTAAGGAAATGAAATACTTACAGCTGTCCTTAAGATGTCATTTATTATGAAGTTGACAGTTGATAGTTGGAGGGAGGACATCACAGTTGTAGCTAGTCTGTGTAAACCGGTTATGTTGGCCACTGATGCATCGTATATATGGATCGTGAGAACCCATTCAGCATCAACTAATGCCTGAAGATGGTGCACTGAAGAATCGAAACTGGTAGCTACACAATAAATGACATCCTAAGGACGGTTGTAGGTGTTCCATTTTCTTACAATGTCTACTACATCTGTGGGTGGTGGTGGTTAGTGTTTAACGTCCCGTCGACAACGAGGTCATTAGAGACGGAGCGCATGCTCGGGTTAGGGAAGGATTGGGAAGGAAATCGGCCGTGCCCTTTCAAAGGAACCATCCCGGCATTTGCCTGAAACGATTTAGGGAAATCACGGAAAACCTAAATCAGGATGGCTGGAGACGGGATTGAACCGTCGTCCTCCCGAATGCGTACTACATCTGTACTCATACAAATGCTCTGCATACACTCTGTCAGACGACTGATTGCTATCACATTGGTTTCCCATTTCTTTTGGCCACTCGGAATAACATGTACTAATCTCATCTAAAGTACACTTCCTGCAGGTCCGGCTGTGTTGTAATCACTGTCATATTGTTTGCTGTTTTGATTTCTTTTGCAAAAGCTCATTCATCATAAGATTTTCAAATTTGTTCATTTTGTAAAAATAACAATAAATTACGGTTATATATTGTTAATTAAATAGGTTGTGTGAAAAGAAAGTTATATCGGTGGGTCCTACCATCCACGTTTTCCCTAATTCCTCTAAGTGCCCACGTCTCAAATATGAGCTGGCAACTCCTATCAGCTTAGATCCTCAACATGCTCTTGTTAATGCAATTGGAGCGTTGCTCGGGTCTCAAAGGGCCATAAAGCGGCTGCGTTCTCTCCGTGCATGACGCTCGCAGTAGCAGTAATATTATATTTCCCTAACTTTATGTGTATTTTTAAATTGGAAGAACAAATACTTCGTAATATTTAACTCAGTGAAGAAATAAAATAAGAAAAATTTTAAGGCTGTATTATAAAAATTTCATTTCATGTTCAATTTTAAGTTGCAAGTCTGCTAGCAAAGAAAGATTCTTTCGAAAGTCCAGACGACACCTTCGAGAACTGATCTTTCATTCGTGAATTCTGCTCATACTTGGTCTGTCTTATGTGAACGAATGGCTGAAAGTATTCTACTTCTTTCGAGAAATTATTGGTCGGGAAGGATGATGTTGATTAGGCAACTGTTAGACGCTTATCTGATTTTGGTGAGAGTATCATTTCTGTTATTTCAGTCATTCCATAGGTCTAGAATTCCAATAACATCGCTGGACCAACGCAAAAGAATGAACTAGTTGAGGGAGGGATCAGAGCTGAATTAGACGTGCATAGAAAAAGAAAAGTAGAAATTAACTCATCGACGTACCTCAGTGGATGATCAGAATGGGATGGCGCAATGACTTGTAATCAAAAAATAAATAGCACCCTCATAACTTTCAAAAATGGCTCTGAGCACTATGGGACTTAACATCTATGGTCATCAGTCCCTTAGAACTTAGAACTACTTAAACCTAACTAACCTAAGGACATCACATCATCACTTTCGTTGCCTGCCTAGTATTCATGAACATCTCCCCCACAGTCAGGTTTCAACGTGTGTACCTATTAACTTGCACACCATCGTACTAGTGTGCGTGGCGTTTAAATCTTGTAAGGACGTTACTAGACTAAGACAATAACAAAAGGGTACCTGACGCTGTAAATTCAGGTGAGTAGACTATTGTAAATAACGTGCTGATAGCAAGCATGCATATGGAATGAAGTCAAGTAGCAAACATTCTTTTCTAACGTCTTCTATAATGGAAGTAGTATTTCTATGGACGCTCCATGAATTTCGTTAGAATATCTTCACCACGTGTTCGTACTTCATATCTCCAATAAACCAATTTCACAAGAATAGTGTCATGCATGAAGATTTCCAGAGAAACGTTAGCTTTCATATTTACTCTGTGGTACTTTAGCCAGAAATTGGTACGATATCTGCTTCACATTTCATATTTACAAAAATCCTGATTGTAAATAGAATGCTAATTCTGAATGTCACGGACCCTGTTACTTGCGGAGTCCTGAAGCGTATTCTAAGAGCCAATATTATGACGTTAAAAATCATCAGATGTAAAAAAGACATAACTCGTGTCACTTACATTACCTTGAAAATAGTCGACATCGATGAACAGGTCGACTTTCTTTCCACGTTTCTGAGAGGTACTCGATGCAGTACTATTACACTGTCTAACGATAAAGCACACCACCATCATAAACTGGTGACTTCCTTGAAGAATGATTGACTGACAGAACCCAATAAGTATAATGGACGACAAATATTTAACAAAAAGGTAAGAAACACAACGTGTGTTTAAAGGACGCGTGCTGAAAAGCTTTATCAGAAAGTATACAAGCCGCTGAGATGGTTCACTGCGATGGATCTGTTTGAAGAACATTACTTGTGCCGTAGCTGGGTCGTTGTGAGAGAATTCCAAACGAGAGTTGGCGCCTATTAGCATTATAATATGATGAGTATTCCTACATATTGTCAGCCTGCGTAATATCGGTTCAGGTAGTTTGATATTTCCCTTCAAGAATTTTAACCTAACTGTTAATGTTTACGTATTACATTAAGACAGTGACGCCACACACACATAAATATACTTTCTTGTACTGCACTTACATTAAACCTGAAGTGTATGGTATCCCTCATAGGTCAACGTAAAACGAAGGCATTGGGGATAAAACACATAAGGCGTAGATTAGTTCACACGGACGAAAATGCATAAGTATATGTTGCTGCTTATTCGCTGTTCATATATGTCAACGTTAATGTTATGATACTCACAACTTGCTATCGTAGGTAGCGTGTAGAAGTATGCGATTGTCAGAAATGCTCATATCACATACAGTAGGTATAATTGTAATAATGGCACTGGAATCGTTGCGTAAATATTCACGTATGCAGAATCTCCCTATTACCTTTGGTTCGATCAAAAACAGTTGTGTAATCGCCTGTAATAGTATGCCCCTACACGAAATATTGGAAGTAAATTTTATACATAGAATGAGGATTTACAGTGATTAGTACAGTTCTCAGGTAACACTTTACAAATGGATCGTACTTAAGTATTTCGTTACACGTATGAGTGGTATCAGTTTCATAACTTTAGATGTATTACTATTATTTTCACTGACTTATTTAGAGATTTTATGCCTTTAATGTCACCATGTAAGCTGCTTTAAATTACTTCATTGGATAGGTAACATCCTTCTCTGTCAGTTTTCGTGAGGATATACAGTAGACATCGTTGTATTGAGTGTTAAATACACTGCCTGACATTGAAGGAAATAGAAGAGGAGGAGGAAACGAAATGAAGCTTCACAGGTTGGGAAGGTATGTAATGTAGTTTTTATAGTTACAAAGACGAGTGAAACTCACCTGGAACGTGTCAGCATTAGCCCCCTCTCTGCTGGATGCGTGCACTGATTCGGTTGGAAGGAGTGTCACGAAACTGTTGTATCATCTCCACTGTTGGAACTGATCCCTGATATCGTGGATAATCGCACTGGAACTGAGTTGACGTCCAGGCTGTCCCACGCAGGTTGTGGTCGGAAGAGATCTGGTAGTACCTCAACACGTCGGTGACAGTTCATACAGACATGTGCCAAGTGTCGTCGAGCCAATGGCACCACGATGTTGTCGTATGGGAAGTTACTCATGAGAAAATACAATTTCCGTGGCGAATCGTTGTGACGTCAGAGTTCCCTTCATTACTACCACCTGTGACATGAAGTCATACCCGATTTCGCCCCACGCCATGATTCCAGGAGTAACACTGCTGCGCCTGGCATTGGAGGCATGGGATCTCTCTCCAGGTCGCCGTGGTACACACCAACGACGGTAGTTTCGAGTTGTGCAGAAGCGCGAGTCATTGCTGAACATAATGAGACATGATTCATCAGCAGTCCACGCTCCCTGATAACTGCACCAATACTGACGCAACCGTTTTTGTTGTGGTGCTAACGACGGACTGCGCGTGAGATGGTGAATTCCTAGTCCGTCTGGTGCAAGTATCCGACCAATGGTTTGGGATGACACAGAATGTTGTAGGAATCTAGTACTTGTTCTCGGATGGGAGGTGCGAGACCGAATGGATTACGATGCAGTGTGGTGGTAAGATGTAGTGGTTGGAACGTTGATTATAAGTGTTTCTGCCTGCATGATCCATTGTAGTCCATCATCAGTTCACAGTCACATTCGAATGTCCATCTGTTTATAGCAGTATTGGACAAGCTGGCGAAATGGATGTCCATAATGAGACCCTTTTCAAACCCTGTCAGGTACTGATGACGCCATATCACGCTAGTGTGCTACACTTTGGTGTGCTTCAGAGTGATCACTCAATATCGGATGCTATTCACGTCCGTTTTACAGAAAATATTGTGGAATGGAAAATACTATTGATGTGACGTTCTCACTGAATGGATTGGTGGTCAGAAACTCGCATTGTTAGTCAATCAATACACTTTTTAAATGGGATAATGTCTATTGACAAACTAAATATAGGGTAAATTGGAATATCAGTGGTGTTTGTTGCATGATTCTAGTGCAAGTCGTTTACGAGACGTCGTATTTTGAGAACTCCCATACTGACACTTATACAATACCTGTAGTAGCACACTCTAAAGAACAACGCAACTGCATACACTATTTATGTGGATTTAGAGCAGTAACGAAACAATTGATCATCACAGTGTATGTCGTATCAAACCCCTTTCAGCCGCTTAATTTCCAAACTTATTTTATTTGGCTACCAGATTTGGCGATTTAGTAAGCCATCTTCAGATCCCTAACCGACCATCATCTGCCGATAACGATATGATGTGATCGCTATACCTACAGATACCAGTGTTTGAATGTTAGCCCCTATTTTCACCATTACCCAGGTGGACACTTGCTACGCGTCAGTCATGGGCCTGAAGATGGCGTAGTCGATCACCGAAACTGGTAGCCAAATAAAATAAGTTTGGAATTTGGAGGGCTGAAAGATGTTTGATTTGACATCCTGTAGCGAGCAGCCGAGTCCTGCAACCATCTCTGGAAAGATGGACATACAGAGATCAAAGGATGTGTTCAAAATGACTACCGGCAGCGGCAGTACACGTTTCCAGTCTGTTATGGAACGACTGCTGCACACTTGATACCCTTTCATTGGAGATGTCCAAGCAGGCAGCACTAATACGTCGTTGCGCATCATCGGGTGTAGTTGGTATGTCCTTATAGGCAGCATCTTTCAGTTTCCCCACAGAAAAAAAACGTTTATAGGCGTCATACCCAGGGAACGGGCCAGTCAAGTTACAGGTTCCATGCATCCCTTTCAGCGGTTTGGAAACAACTCGTGATGACATGCGTAGTCCTCCGTGCACAATCGGCCGGACAGCCATCATGTTGGTACCCCTGGTCTGAAGAACAACATCTTCTAGAATTCATTGAAGATGGTCTATTAGGAGGTTGCGATACTTGTCCACTTTGAGTGTTCCGTCTATGAAAAACAGACCTATGAGCTGATGGTTCGTTATTACACTCCATGAACGCCGACGTTCCACATGACGAAGCCAATGGGGATTGTCAAAAGACCAATAGTGCATGTTTCGGTGGTTCACCCGGCCATGACTGGTAAACGTGGCTTCATCAATAAACAAGATACGTGACACATTTGGAGTATCCTGCCTTATCGCCCATATACAGACGTTATCACGATTCTCACGATCGTTTCCCCGCCGCTCTTGATTTAGAGAGATGTGGTGGGGATGCAACCTATGTCAATGGAGAATGCGTAGGACACGCCTGGCTCATGCCACTTCCTCGTACTCCTGCGCGGGAGCCAATGAGCGCATCAACTGCAACTGCACAAAGAAAATTAATTTCCTGTGTTTGGAGCTTAATGGCACTCAACGGCGAGATTATCAGCCTCCTTACACTCATTAAAACAAATGAATGTGGATAAAACCTCTAAACTTATTGAATACTCCTGCAACCACTACCACCTCACTCGAAGTGACCACACAGTCACTATATCTCACAAGTGCTAAGACTATGGAAAAAGAGTAAAAGTAGCTATATATGATATTGAAACGCAAGTAAGGTGACAAAGGCACAGGGATATGCCACTGGTTGGCCACTTACAAAAGACTTGGGTGAGCCGGTCTCCCTGTTAACACATTAAAATCATCTCCCTAAAATCTTGGAAAAATATTAGACAATTCACAAAACTTTAGAAACTCCTTTTATTGTTACTTAAAATACAGGGCACATCCGTCGGCAAATCTGCCGTGGCCAGCTGGTCAGGATATAAAGCACAGTCCAATAAAATGTGGCGCACAGTGGTCTGTTCGCCACAAGCGCCACAAATTGGAAGGTTCTCTCACCGAATCAAGAAGCCAAGCATATTAGGGCTGTGGCCTGTGCAAAGACGAGTAAGAAAGACCTCATACCATCGACGTGGCTGGAAGGAGGTACGCCACGACCGCGTTGTGGTTTTTACTAGGCGGAGTTTGTTGTATGTCATTTCCAGCCACTCATCCACCCGTTGACGCAAGACTCTGGACCTCAACAGTGAGGCTATAGTGGGTACACTGAAGTAACTGAGGATCATGACACCTCTCCTTGGCTGCTACATCTACCCCTTTCGTTCTCCACCATACCCAGCAGAAAGAAACCTCCGCCCACGTCGTTGTAGTTGGTGAAAGTCATCCTGGATATTCTGGACTATAAACGTAAAAACGCTATAGAGAGTAACCGGCACTCAGGGAATCGGGATAAGAAATTTAGCACTGGAAGGACTTCCCATCTGCTCCAGTGCCAGAAATATCGCATATCGCATATAACTCTGCATTGAAGACACTAAAGGCTAGAGGCAGTCGGATCCTGGGAAAACAATGGAGCAACCAATGGAGTTGTATGGACCCATCCGTAAAGACAGCTTTATAGCTGTGATGTTTATATAAAATGTCAGAAAATATCGCATTAAAAACAGAAGCAGAAGTGCAATCTCTCCTGTACTGCACTAGATATAAAATGGCTCTGGGCCTCTCAGGTAACCCAGCTGGCAAAATATTAAAACCTTGGATTTGAGGTTGTACTGGCTCCACTCCAAGTAATTCCAGCACACGCTACACGCCGATCCCAAATGGCTTTGTTGCTCATGTACATTAGGAGGGAAGACTTTCCAGAGGGATATAAGCAACAGTACGGTATGCAGGTGCATTCGGAGCTGCGAGGAACTTACACGCCTGACGCACTACGAGGAGTTGCCGTCGAACTGTAAGTGGGGTTTCACCAACCTCAGCACAGAAACTGGGTACAGAGTTGGTACTATAAGCACCCATGGCCACATTAATCCCCTCATGGTGGACAGTGTCAATGATCTTCAAATAAGAGGGCCTCGCCGATTCATACACTGTACACCCGTAGTCTAGCCCCAACGTATTAAAGCGCTAAAAAACTGGAGAAGACGCGCCTTGTTCGCTCCCAAAGACCTTTGGATAAGCACTTTATGATGTTCTGCACCTTCAGGGGTGTAGCTTTTACGTCCCTCAAGTATGGTAACCACGAGAATCGGGAGTCAAAAATGCGGACCATAGCCTCACTGAGTCTCTAAAATCTAGAATGGTGTCCTTTACATTCAACGTAGGTAAATTAAAAATACAACGATGAGAAAGATTAAAATGAACACACAGACACATTTTTCATCAGAAAACTGGAAACACGCCTTTGCAGCCCATTCCTCTAGTCTCTGGACTGTAAGTTGCTAACAGAAAACAGCAAAATGCTTCACAAGAAAGAAACATTGTACATGACTCCTTACTGCAGGTGCGATACTGTTTATGGCAACTGCAAAGAGGGTAACACATAAAACACTGCATTGAAAGACACCATTCTCCTGCTCAAACCGATCTCACAACGTCTCACCAACTCTGGCCCTAAAAATCCGCTGAGAGAGGAAAGACTGCCATGCCTCACAGTGGTCGTTGAAAAGTTCCCAGGGCTTACTGAGATGGAAGAGTGTTGGCGATTACCAGTCCCCTGCTCAGGCACCTGGTATCTCCTAGCCCGTTCTCACCAGAAGACTTGTGAGCCCCTGAAAGGAACATTAATTTCCCTCTCTTCTGTCGGCAATTGTTTCCTTCTCTTACATTGTCTAGGTGTTACACTACCTCTTTCACGCAACTGGTTGAAGTGATTGATAAATAACTCGCCAAGATGGTTGACGTTTATTGGGTTATCTTGCCACATACATCCTACAAAAACAAACAGCATTTTTGCTACACTCTCCATACACCATGAGCCCATCACTGAATACCGAAGTTAGTGCACTCTGGTGGCCGTTGTACCTTTCACAGAGATTTGCAGTTCTAATCCATTACATATCTGCCAACTTTGTTTACCTGCCCAAGTCATACTGTACTACGATATTAGCTTCACTTGTTTTGCCAGGCATTGCAGGTGTTGTCTAGTTTGGAAAGATACCGGATGATGATATCAGGACTGGAACCAGATGTAATAAGAAAATGATTAATATCAGCCCTCGGAGGTGAACTATGACTCTCCTCAAAGTATTAGATAGTATTTTGAATTCATTAGAAATTCTCTTAAATTGTAGCTGAATGCGAAATAATCAGATCATTTCAAATTACACATTATGAAATAATCTTCCAGTGTTTCTGGTGTCTCTAGGTGTAATATTACATACTGTAATGAAATTGAACAAAGACGTGAAATTAAAAATAGGGAAGGTGACGACTGACAAAGAGGGGATCCACCTTTGATGATGAGAACTGAGTACTAGTAATTCCTCTGTTTGTAAAAAAATTGGTATCAAAGGTCACGATGCAGGGTCAGTTTCTGACCGGGAGGAATCGTTGCAGTACTTGAAAGCAAGGATATTTTATGTATATATACTAGGGTTACTATCCCAATAACTTTAGAGAAATTGAATAACTAATGACTTTAATCCATTGGAAATGTACTTGAGGTGAAATTCCTTGCTGAGTGGAGGTGCATCCTAATAGTGGACAAGTAGAAGCAGGTGAGCCCCCTGTCTCCTTCCCTCCTCCTACCTTACTGTGTCACATAGAGCACTTACAGGCTGTTTCCCAATGATATACCGGCCGTTCTGAAGCGCAGTACTCAGACTCTGAGTTATTGTTTATGTTTCATTACTGTTTATTTTTCATTACATGCGTTAACAGTTTACAAAATACAGAAATCAATAACAAAAAAATGGTTCAAATGGTTCTGAGCACTATGTGACTTAACTGCTGAGGTCATCAGTCCCCTAGAACTTAGAACTACTTAAACCTAACTAACCTAAGCACATCACACACATCCATGCCCGAGGCAGGATTCGAACCTGCGACCGTAGCGAAATCTATAACAGACAGCTAACGCAAGAATTGCTCATCAACGAATTTTCATAAAGAAATACACGGTACACTACACTGCTAGACGGGAAACTAATTATTAACTATCTTACAAAGCAAGTAAGGGATTCTTCAGGGAAAAGACCATTGACTCTCCACAACAGCTGCTCTCATTTCAGTTTACAGACAGAATACATTGATGGTAAATGGAGGGAACACAGAGAAATCGTCTCGTATCAAATCACCCCACTTTTGTTATTTCATTTAAATAACAGATGAATATCGAGATGTTTTCGTTCTCGTGTTTAACAGTAAAAATACTACAGGAAGTGTGACTAACTCACAAGCACAGAAGGTAACTTTGATTTCAAAGCCTTACAAGCACAGCGGACATAAAATTAGTCACCTACAGAAGACAACATGCTAATACCATGTAACACTGCCGACATCACGCAAATACCGTGTAACACTGCCTCTAATATTGATAGCGGCCTTATTCAACGAGTTAGTTTAAATATGCCATATATCTACCCGAAGACAGGCACTGACGTTTAAATCTCATAGAGCTATCAAACTGTGGGAATATTTCATTGTTTTAGGCAATTCCAGTCTTTTTCCAAGGAATTAAGATTGAGTGGATTGGCAAGCTGGTCGAACTGCGATGTAGAGTCTAAGAGTTTGTTAAATTTGGATAATTTTCGTGCAGCCCTGTTGTTGCCTTCGAAGACGCGGCTGTCCATGGCATACTCATCATGAATATTCTTTTGTGTGGCCCAGATAACGACACCGATTCCGCTGCTGAAGATATCGACGTTATCAGGAGAATATGCGGCACGGAAATTGAGAATAGGAGCCTCCTAAGCGATACACCTGGTCTCCCCGCCTAGAGGCCAGATTGCCTCTATGAGCAGTAGCTGGGAGCTTCATTGGCAGATCACTGAGTGAAGCCTGCCGACGTCATTCTCGTGATGTACTACTGGAACATGGCTACTGTGTAGTGGGTTGCACTATGGATTACAGATTACAGATTAATCATTGCTGTGCTGCTAACAAATTTGTCAGGACTTACATTCTGGTATTAATCTTCCACCAACAAGATAGTTCACACACAATAATAGTTCGTTTAGGTTTTGGTGGAACTTAACTTCGCTCTGTGGTTGTTTCATTGTGTGTTGATCCATTGTACCTTGCAGAATGATGAGATTATTTCCGGGAATGCTGCGAAAACATTCCCCTGACCACAACACGCCTCTTCCAGCCTGGACCCTTATGAATATTGTTGCAAGGCCGTACACAGAAATGGGCATCTCCAGAATGAAATTTTCACTCTTCAGAGCGGTGTGTGTATTGATATAAAACTCTTGACAAATTAAAACTGTGTGCTGGAGTTAGACGCGGACTCTGGAGTTTGGCTTCTGTGGGCAAATTCTGTGTGAATGGGTCGTGAGCATGTTTGGATAGCTCAGTTAGCTGAGCTGGTAGAGCTGTATGGCAAAATGTTTGCTGGACTGTCGTTGTGGAACCACTGTTGGTAGGCCCTTGGTTCATCTGAGTAGTCAGTTGGTAAACAACTGCACGTCTGGTTGCCCAAACACAACCATCTTTCGCAGGCCGCTGTGGTAGAGCGGTTCTGGGCGCTTCAGTCTGGAACCGCGCTGCTGCTACGGTCGCAGGTTCGAATCCTGCCTCGGGCATGGATGTGTATGGTATCCTTAGTTTAGTTAGGTTTAAGTATTCTACGTCTAGGGGACTGATGACCTCAGATGTGTTAAGTCCCATAGTGCTTAGAGCCATTTGAACCATTTTCGAACCATCTTTCACCCATGTGAACTATGACCGGTGGTGTACCACAGAAGCCTCGGCGCTAGTTTTGAGTACCACCATTCTTCCGTGTACAATATATTTAACCACGGCGGTCAGCGATCAGTTAACAAAATTAACCCTCTTTTTTAATACTTCCATCCTTGACCCGAAAGCTAAAGTCCTGATCTTATAGGCGTCACATAAATCGCCCTATTTCAGAATTACGATAATGACTGCACGGTTTTTCGTATCAACCTCACAATTTATATATCCACCACTGCTAGTGCTGCCACCTGCCGTCTTTGAGCGGTTATTGCACGTTGACGACAAACGTAGACAAAGGTCACATTAATGAACTATGTACAATATCACTATATTGCCATGACTTTTGTCAGCGGTGGAGGAGGGCTCTATGTCATTTACACCTCTCGGATATGGCCATTGTTACCTTTTAAGGGGTCACTAACATTACGTCCGGTGATCGTACATAGAACAGCACCGGCTACGGTGGCACGTATTGACAGCTTGGCGCGTTTCGCCTCATATCGCGGTTCTGAACATCCAGGTAGAAACAATAAGACTGTTGTTCTGGTCACTTTCGTATTTTATGAACAGCTACATGACAGGTGGCTGGAAACCCAATAACAGCGCATGATGTGTACGGCGAGAGAGGTCCTTTATCACGTACCAGGTACACCAGCTATCGGTTGGACGAAGCCCTGCTGGCCGGCTGTGGAGCCGTGGTGTTACGCGTGTGGCCGCCGGTTTAACGGGTGCGCCTAGACGAGAAATTAAAACCGCGCCGAGCCCGCAATTAGCCAAGCGCGCATTGTTCGGCGACAGAGCCGGGCCGGGCGGGGCCACACCGTCCCATTGTGTCCGCGCAACGGCCGGCCAGTCGATATCGCCTCGCTCCAGCATCGGCAGCTGCCCGCGTTGCATCCTCGTTCAAGGAACTCTATGCGCTCGTGCTGGCTCGTGTTATCTCGCTGGCCGACATCACTACCACGTATTACGAAGGTGGTCAAAGTTGCACGGAATGGCCCACGGGAAGCAGTAAATTTTCGTTTGGTTCTTGTGAGGTTTATCATATATTTATACCGAAAACACTGATACCAGGTGGTTATAATTAATGCTTAGCTACTTACAGAGGTCCAATGTGGGCTGCAATTATCGTATCTCAGAAAAACTTGGTAGCCACTCTAATGCGTTAATTCAGAACAGTTTTACGGTGGGGGAAAAATAGTTTCCATTTTGGCCACCAGATGCAAATCTGGCACTGCAAGAAAGACTTATAGAAATGGTTCCATGTAATAGATTACGAACAGGATGTGAGCAGGAAAGGTCAAACAAGTGAGAAACGCATAATAGTGATTTTATTACCAACCGTGTGACTTAATGAGCATTGCGCTGATTTGAATATATGGCCGAAAGAGTCATCCTTCAGGAATTGTGAAACGAACCCTGTCGTTCAGGAGCGATTGCCACAAAGGGCGCAGATTCACCACGAGATGGGGAAACTCACAGGCGTCTATTGTCTATTGAGGCCTAAGCGCTGTAGTTGCGAGTGAGACAGACGAGAACCTACGTGATAGGGAAACCCAGTAGAAAGTTTCGTGGCCAAGGAGACGTAGCAGTGTTACATACGGCGGACCTAAGATTTATTTTTGCAGTGATGCAGGATATCAAGCTACAGTAATTTTAATCTGCCATCCTTCATAAATTTTCATGACGATCGCAATAAAACTTGAATATTGATCATCTCCATAATAGTTTTGGATTTACTTTTAAAGTGAAATTCACTAGTTTTGTAACAAAGACCTGTATGCTAAAATTTCAACGCGTTGGTCGATCTTAACGATCGACAGTTCATATAGAAGCGCATCATAAAAATGACAAACGTTGTGAGTATCAACTCTTTAACTTTATTTGTTTAACAGACACAGTAAATTTAAATTATCAGAATTTACAGTTAAGCACCAGATCATCATTTCCTTAACACAAAACACATTGAACGATGACAGCGTAACACCTTGTTGAATCATTAGCCAATAGAATTTTGTTGTAAAGTTTAGTGCATAATACTTACTTTGTTCTTTATTTATTTACCAGAAAGCATTTTGGTGTAAGGCTACTGGCCGTGACATTCCAAATTAAGAAGGAAGTTGTATTTCTTTTAAGTAAAAGATTTTAACGTTTATTATGTAATGGATATTATTGTCACTTTACTTAGAACGTGAAAGTGGTCAAGCTTTGATTATTTAAATATGTTAAAACGTAAAGTAATGTAGGATAAGCTGTGACCAATCAGATGCATGGCTTCAGGAAAGGTTACTGCGCTAGTCAGTTCAGCTGAGATATCGGCACGTAGGAAACGCGGTCGGTGAAGGGCAGTTCTGGTCTAGACACCAAAGAATACAGTTCGGCTGGAGACACCAAAGGCTACAGTTCGGATTGAGACATGCAAGCAGACAGTCGGTCTTTAGGCAGCTAGGAAGTGAAACGACCTAGAAAATTTCGCGTTGTGTGGTATCGCGGGGTGAGCAGCCGCGCACCTTGTGTGAACTCTAACTTTTCGCGTACATAACTTGTATTTCGCGATGAGATTGTGAATGATCGAACCGTGTCAAATGGATGTGCGCTCGAGTGTAACAGTAACTCTAAATACGACCACTTTCGCTATTAGTTTGCTTTATGAATAAACATTAATCTAACAAAATCGCAACTGTGTGGCCTACATCATTTATGGATCGTTAATTTAGTTCCCGATATTATTATTACTATTATCATATGTTATGTTAACTTTGTATTTCGCAAACTTGCCATCAGCCAGACATTTATTCAAACTGTCACAAGTGTCTAGTTCTGGATGTGTAATGCGACACTTGCGGTTCAGCCCCTAGACGAGTTTGAGCCACGACATTTCGACGAAGAGGAACCGCATGTCACCCCGAACATCTTTGGGATGTTAGCTCTCACCCGCCGCTTACACAATTTGTTCAGTATGAGCAGAGAGACGTCGACGGCATGCTGTATTCGCAAACCGTTTCTTGCAGCAGTTTCTGTGGAATCTGAGCAACGTGATCATGTATACTGGCCTTCAAATAAGGTATATTCAGAGCCAGACGTCACATGTATTCGGATCAGGTGGTCTTGCAGGCAGTGCGTATGGGAAACCTCTGGAGATAACACGAGTGTTGAAGGTTGCGTTAAGCAGATCTTTCACAGGGTGAGCGGCATGAGGTGCCCCATCTTGTATGAAAACAGTGATTTCCGCACAGCAGCGCACTCCCAAAGCTAGAATCACATGCTATACAAGAAGTCTCGATTAGGTGCAGACGTCACGGTACATCTGACAGGCTCACTGGGTGTATTCTCTTCAAAGAAGACCGACGTGTCACGACATGAGAATAAAGCAGCTTGAGAATCCACACCTCACAGTCACCATATGGCGAGAGCAGTGGCTATTCGTGCACAACACGTAGTTTAACAGTACCCCAAATTCGGCACTCCTAGGTATTCTCTGCACCCTGTAGTGCCTCATCGCTCGGCCAAATGTCATCAACTTCCATTTGTACCGTCAATAACTTCCAAGGCGATAGGGCATCTTCCTCTTCCACGTGCCTCACGAACCTTATCCGTGTTTTCTAACTCATTATCATCACCTTTAAACAATTTAATGGCATCGTGCTTCCCCTCAGACCTTTCAGTCGGCGATAATCTTTCGTCTTCGCACGGTAATTGCTGCGTCAACGTAAAAGGTTATCCATGCTGTTAAGTCACGTTACATCTTGTCGACTGACAGCGTGGGTAACATACCGTCATGGAAACAGTGTACATTGCCAGATTTGCACCTAGTTGTCACAACTGGCACGAAAGTTTTTTCCAGCGTGAATCGGTTCCGAGTTAACTCATTAGCATCTGTACCACGTTTCGCTGCCATGCAACAATTACAACCCACGTTAGAACTCTGTGAGTGGCTACACTTACATTATAACCACGTAGTACGTAACTCATGCATGCTTGACATCACTGAAGTATAGGAGCGATCTAGAGTAAAATCTTCAAGAGCCAAGATCACTAACTGCAATTTATTTTTATATCCGGTTTCAGCAAATCTAAGTTGCCATCATTGGCTGTTATGTAAATACAACTCAATATATCTTCATCGTATGTGCAGTGTATAGTGTCAAGTCGTGGCAACGTCATCCTAGGAACATGAAGCAAGTGATACATCGGTCTGTAAATAAGAAAAGGTGTACTTACATAAGGTCCGATGAAGGCAACTTAGATTTCCCGAAAACCTCATCAATAATAAATTATAATTAGCGAACTTGACAGTTAAAGTTTTTAAGTCTCTATTTCTATATACATACTGTTTTACAGACACTACCATTACTAAAAAGCCAAACACGAGTCTTTCTCTTAAAGAAGTACAGCACACAAATAGATCTCATCATTGAAGGTGCTTCGATGAAGACCGCCAGCGCTCTTTCCATAGATAATCAAAGGGGCGACATGACATCTTTGACTGTAGCTAAGCAACGGCCAGCTTCGACTCTCGTCACCATGGACCGTGTGCGCGCTCTGCCACCCCGACTTAATGGCGGCCCCCATCGGCTCGTTCTCAGTCGACCATCGACAACTGGAGGATGTCCATCCAAGGACGAGTCCTGGGGTCATATGGGCCACGGATGCTAGAAGAACATCATTTCCAGTGAGACATGGTTGGTATTCCATCAACCTACACGATCGAGAAGTGCGCCTGTTATTTGCACCAGAAGAAATCCCGTGCATAGTAGAACTGCTAAGGTGTATGGACTGGTTTGTGATATCTAATACGTTTACACTATGCGAGCTGTTGTTCCGAGCTATCCCCTGTCCCGTAGGGTTCTTTATACTGTGTAATTGAGGTTTGAGTTAACCTGTTTTTAGTTAAAAGAGTGCACGGTCTGGGCTAGCTAAAATTTCTTGAAGCCTACTTGATGAAAGAAACTTCCGACTTCTGCTGCATTGGGGAGTTGAAATAACTCAGTAGTAGCAGATGACAGTTTTTGCCGGATGGGGATTCGTAACCGCATATCCCGCTTTGCGCGAGCGGTTACTGTCATTGCTTCAGCTACCCCAGCACGTCTCCCGTCCGATCCAAGTGGAGGAGGATATTAGTGTTTAACGTCCCGTCGACAACGAGGTCATTAGAGACGGAGCGCAAGCTCGTGTTAGGGAAGGATGGGGAAGGAAATCGGCCGTGCCCTTTCAGAGGAATCATCCCGGCATTTGCCTGAAGCGATTTAGGGAAATCACGGAAAACCTAAGTCAGGATGACCGGAGACGGGATTGAACCGTCGTCCTCCCGAATGCGAGCCCAGTGTGCTAACCACTGCGCCACCTCGCTCGGTACCGATCCAAGTCTCCATATGCGGCATACTATGGAGTTTCGTCCCCTGTCCAGTATTCCTCTTCGCTCGCTACCCGACAGAGTCTTGTTGTTTGTCCGAAAGAACGGACACTGTAACTACGTAATAAAATTCCTTATGTCACTACTATTTCTGTCTGACGGATTTGGCCTTGTTTCGTAATGTTTGAATATTATTTGTCCTACATTTATGCAATTAATTTTGGTACTCAAGATTAATTTTCCTAATTACTGTTTTAAGTGAAGTCTCCAAGGTGTTGCTGATATGATATTATTAATATATTCTTTTAAAAAACTTGACTGAGTAATTTCAATTTAAAATCTTCGGCTGAGATTTGCATTTTATTTCATTGTTTATGACCGGTCCAATAATATTTCTCTGGTCTGTATCTCATATTGTTTTACAGTCATTCGTTGCCCACTCTGGCTTCTTATCTTTATAGTTATTAAGTGAACGCCTAAGTAAAAGTTTTTCATTCCTAATATGTATTTTAGGAAATTTTTTTTTATTAAAATATTTTCTGCTGTTCTGGCAGTAACTGACACCGTATCACGGTTTATAGACTGACGGAAAAATATCGGAATACCAAAAAGTAATTACTGTAGAGTATGGAAATTCCGGAAATACTTTTATCTAAATAATATAAGCGCGCGATAAGCCATTGTAAATGTGAAATACTGGTACATTAATAAGCGGTGTAATAGCCAGAATCTTTAATGTGAACATGCAAACGTGGACGGATTACGTTGTACAGGTGCCGGAGGTCAGTTTGTGGACTGGGGTTCCATGCCTGTTGCACTTGGTCTGTTAATACAGTTAGAGTTACTGTTAGTTGTGGACGAAGCTGGAATTGACGTCCGATCATATTCCATACGTGCTTGTTTGGAGAGAGATCTGGTCATAGTGCAGGCCAAGGCAACATGTCGACACACTACAGACCATGTTTGATTACAACAGCGGTTGCAGGCTGTCAACTGGCCTCCTTCTATACAACACAAAGCCATCACTGGCACCGAGGCAGAAGCAGCTTTCATCAGAAACCACAACAGACCTCCACCCTCCCTCTGGTTAACTCTCAATTGACACCACTAACGTCGCGAATGACAGTGGTTTGGGGTCAGTGGAATGCACACTATAGGGTGTTTTGGTCGAGGCTGTCCTTGAATTAACCGATTTTTACAGTCCTTTGTGTCACTATGGTGCCATCTAGTACTCAAACTTCAGCTGGAGATGCAATACAATGCGCGTGACATACGCTGAACACGATGATCTTCCCTCTCGGTAGCGCCTCGCGGTCGTCTGGCGGCCGGTCTTCTTGTGACCGCACATTCTCGTGACCAACACTGCTAACAATCACGTACAGTGGCTACATTCCTGCCAAATGCTTCTGCAGTACCGCAGAAGGAACCATATCGTAGTCCTATTATACGACATCTCTCAAACTCAGTGAGGTATCAATAATGACGTTTTTGCCACCTTAAAGGCATTCTTGGCTAACATCATCTCACCATGACCGATCTTAAAGGTAACTAACGCTCACTACCGTTATAGGGTTTATTTAAAGGCAATCTAGTTGCCGCGCGAAGTGGCTGCGCGGTCTAGGCGCCATGTCACGGATTGCGCGGCCCCTCCCGCCGAAGGTTCGAGTCCTCCCTCGGGCTTGGGTGTTTGTATTGTTCTTAGCGTAAGGTAGTTTAAATTAGTTTAAGTAGTGTGTAAGTCTATGGACCGATGACCTCAGCAGTTTCGTCTCTTACGAATTCACACACATTTGAACACATTTTTTGAAATCTAGTCTTCAACCTCATATTGGGACCACTAACACGACTCTTAGGCGACTGGGGTGGAATTTGAACAGACACCATGTTTCAGGTGTAGAAACACGTCTATCAACCTTCGTACATGTCACGCAACTTCTTCTTTGTGCTGCTAGTTTTCCTCCGTCACTGTAGTATCTCACCATTTCTAATTTCAGCTGTTAAATATTTATTCGTCATTCAGAGCATCTATCTGAGCTTCTTAATTACATATGATAAAGAAGCATTCAACAGTAGCTTTTAACAGTAGCTTTTAACAGTGGCTTGCAGAAATTTATGATTTTTTTCTGGATAAAGTTTTATGTTTATTGTGGCTTGGTACCTTAGCACTTTCCCTGCTCCTCGCTTGCTGAAGTATAACGGGCAGTCAAATGAAATCAGTGAAAGTTCCCGTATGTGCAGAGAATATTGCAATGTTTCCCAACCAAATAGTAGAAGTGTGGCCTTCGGACGATTGGTAGTGTGGGGACGGGCGTTATCGTGCAACAGTATGATTCCCCCCGACAGCATTCCTGGGCGTTTTGACTTCATGGTCCATCGCACATTCCGCAGAGTGTCTTCTTAGCGACGCACATTAATTGTGGTTCCACTTCTGAGGAACATGCCGAGCAGAGGCAGCATCGTATAGTACGATAACGCCCGCCACCATACTGCCAATAGGGCGGAGCGTGTACTTCGGCGATTTGGTTTGGAAACACTGCAACATCCTGCGTACAGCATGGATCTTTCACCGTGTGAGTCTTACTTCTTTGGTGACCTGAGGAGAAACATGCCTGGACTTCGCTTTCAGTCGGACAAGGAAGTGCAAGATAAGGTGCGGTTGTGGATTCGTCAGCAGCCGACTGCGGTCTACAAAACAGAAATTGATCATCCCGTCTCCCAATGTGGTAAGTGTCTCAACACGTGTCGTAATTTATTTTTAATCTTTGTGGTGGGTGTTCTGTTATTTTTTGACTGCCCCTTATATTTTTCAGTCTTCACTACGTAATTATTTCTTGAGGAATAGCAGTTGCCGGCCGCTGTGGTCGAGCGGTTCTAGGTGCTTCAGTCCGGAATCACGCGGCTGCTACGCTCGCCGGTTCGAATCCTGCCTCGGGCATGGATGTGTGTGAAGTCCTTAGGTTACTTAGGTTTAAGTAGTTCTAAGTCTAGGGGACTGATGACCTCGGATGTTAAGTCCCATAGTGCTTAGAGCTATCTGAATTTGAATTGCAGCTATTGGTGAAAGATCAGGTGATCTCGCTGCCATTGGATAATCTATGTGGAAATTGGAGCCACACTGTAACCATTGAATCAAGGGTTCATGGGCTGTAACACCGTCATGCTGAAAAGATGTCACGTTTGGACGACACAGTTCCTTGGGCTATGTAATGAAGAATTTTTCATCATGTCCATATACTTCCTGAACTAACAATCACCAGCTGGCCGTTGATGCCTTCTAAAAAATGTGGCCCATAGATTCTAATAGACTGTCCTATAGCACACAAGACGACGATATTTGCGGTGAGCCTTTTCATGAATGACTTGCGGGTTTATGTCTGGTTGCTATCGGAAATTTCGATTGTTGACAAACCCATTCGGACGAAACTTTGACCCATCAGACAAGGTTTGTCAGAACCATGTCATTTAGGTCAATTGTGTCCAGTAATGAGGGGCATTAATTGCGTCTACTCAATATTCCAGCCGTAACTGGTAGGCCACTCTCATCTCATAAGGATCAAACATCAAATCCTGTTTCAAAATCATCTGTAAACATATATGACGGATTTTCAATGTTCTGAAATGCTGACGGACAGATCGCTATAGGCTTCGTTGCACGCACTCGCCGGATATTTTCCGGTGTTAGAAATGTCATTTCCGAACCCTTACGCTTCACACCGATTACGGTACCAATCTCACACGATTGTTTTATCGGCCTGGTTGTTTTACTTCTGCCTGAAACTCAGGAGTGGCGATCTCTTCCACTGTGCATTGTGAGTTGGACAGCCGCAATATTCTGCATACGACATAGTTCCTCCACTGATTCAGTACACACCTGCAGTGGCCAAAGTTCCATACTGAACTGAATGGCATACTATGGAGCCGATTAGACGTCGTAGATGGAGCACGCATATCTAGGTTTTAGCAGTGCGACAAATGGGAAATTTTCTTTTTCCTGTAATCATCACCTCGAAACTAGATACGACCAGGAAACATGGTGATGCTGTTAATGATGTATAAAATGAACACTGCCGCCTACATGATTTGTAGTAGCCTACAGTATTAACAGACAGAGTTTATTTTATTACTTATACTTTGGAACTAAGAAGCTGCCTGTCAAATTTTTCAGGGTATGTGACCGCATTGTCAACACAAAAATTCTCCTACTTTTCGGTCTCCGCTGCAAATGATCTCCTTCATGGTATTAGGCAAAACGTCCTGAGCAATACCGAGTGAGGTGGCGGAGTGGTTACCACACTGGTCTCGCATTCGGAAGGACGACGGCTTTCCGTGATCTACCTAAATTATTAAAGGCAAATGCCGGAATAGTTCCTCCGAAAGGTAACTGGCGGGCCCCTTCTCTATCCTCCCTTAATTCTAAGTTGTGTTCCGTTTGTAATGACCTCGTTCCCTCCCGCTCCTTGTCTCCCTGAGGAAGGACATTTGTACCAGTGACCGAAACCTTGGAGAATTTTATGTATATATAATGCTGTCACATACCCTGTTGCATGTTATTGAACGTGTGAAATTCCGCGGATACCTAGGATTACGAGCGTTTTTTCTGTTTTGTTGCAGGTACAAATGGCTCTGAGCACTATGGGACTTAACATCTGTGGTCATCAGTCCCCTAGAACTTAGAATTACTTAAACCTCACTAAACTAAGGACATCACACACATCCATGCCCGAGGCAGGATTCGAACCTGCGACCGTAGCGGTCGCGCGGCTCCGGACTGAGCGCCTAGAACCGCCAGACCACCGCGGCCGGCTGTTGCAGGTACACCACGAAGTTTTGGCGAGTGTAATGCGTGCTGAGACGGATGCTGTATCTAGTGTGATCCAAGGCTGGCCTGCGCAGAAGGTTATCTGAAGTATTGGCACGTCTCCTTTTACGCACGTTAATTTGAACAAACGTACTGTAAAATATATTAAAAAAGAAATTCAGTAAGCTTTATTTCTGAATGAAAGTAACATGATGCGTCACACAAGCCTCCGAAGAAAGCATTTTCTGTCGCTTCGGCGGATATTTGTAATTCCGTTATTGCAACGTGTAGCTGGAGTCAACCCAAAGAAACACTGCTCATCGTGTCTTTTCTGCGACGTGCTGTGCCGACGGAGAGCGTCAGATTGTTTCTCTTTAAAACGATTTTTTTTTTTACACCGGGATCTGATGTGTTCATTCGAAAGAATCGGAAATATTCATTTTATCTACATGTATTAACAGGGAGAGTAAAACAGGAAGAACAGCGAGTGCTGGAGAGGCAACTCAGCGGCCTGCTGCGTGGTGGGAGCAGCCGATGCTACTTATCCTTCGAGTTTTACTGCCCCTCTTAACATATACAGGTAAAACGAATATCGCACTAGACTCATCTGGGACATTTCTGTCGAACTGGCAGGCAAAATTCCACTTTAAAGATCAATTTGTCTCTAACGGGAAACAAACCGATGCTTACCGTTGACGCTGGGCGACGCAGGAAACACTTGATGAGCACTGTTTGTTTGTGCTTACTCCAGCTATACATTTTAAAAACGAAATTCGAGTATGTGCCGAAACACCAGACAAAATGCACTTGACGACTTATAGGAAGGACACTTAGTATATGTTATATGTGTTATGACTGAAGTTGAAGTTCTGAGTATATGTCGGCATAACATGTGGATATTTTGCATAGCGAGAAATAAATGCATAGGATATTAAAGATTACTGAAAAGATAATATAACAGTGTGGACCTTAGTACTTACGATGAGAAATTAACTTCCTTTGATTATTTCCTGTAAGCGGAAAGAGAGGTATATTTTACTTTGGTGATGAAATTACGACTTCACTTACATGTAGAAAGAAATGTCAGCTTGTTAATGAAAAGAAGTGAGGGTGAATGAGTTTTTCCTTATCAAAGGCACTATATTCAATAATCACTTGACATTTAATAGCGAGAAGTATTAATCTACGAATTTTGATACTTGAATAGACTATAAAGCCCGTATTTCACTAAAAAGTCATAGCTTAAACGCTGTCTTTTCTTGTCTTACCAACGTGCATCAAAAGAAAAAAACAATTTACGTGGACTTGGAATTGTTGATGAATACATGTTCAAATGGAAATGAACCTTCAACTTATTGAAATTAATACTACTAAGTGAGTAATAATTACAATTAATGTACCAACGTGTGACAGAATTAGCTGTGGTGGAGTCGGACCACACTTTACAGAGCCAAAGTATAAATAAAATCATCGCCAGGTCCGCATTAGTGTGTAACATCTCGATAATTACCCATAAAGCAACACATTTTTCTGAGCTTGGTGGACACCACAGTCGTCGAAACTCCTTAGTATTTTCAAAATGTAAAGTGTGCAGCCAACTTGTAGGGAAGCAGCATACTCACGCCTTATAAATTTCACATCAGTCTTTCCACTGTGTACCAGCCTATTCCGCTGTAACTTGCTCCGACGTCATAAATGTAGAGCAATACTTTAAAAATCAAGTAAATAACCTGAAACGTTTCTAGCTTATCAGGAGTAATACTAAATCAATATGTGTTGACTATCAGTTCAATAACTTTAACCACTTCCAAAATTTGGACATTTCTCTGTAAAAATCATTGGCGCAACAGAAAAGAGCTAGAAACTTAAAAATCTGTATTTTAATTCCTTTTGCATAATAATTTAGTAGGAACAGTATTCTGGATATCACAAATTAAAATTTTAGTTGAAATTCATGATTTTCTGGTTTTTGTCTTAGAAATTAAGGAAGCAAGATAGATTAAGTAAGCGAATAAATAAAGCTAGGATGTTTAAATTTAAGTACAAGGGAGATCCGTTTTAATCATAAAAATGTGAGAAGTTTCAACAGAATAACTATAAGACTATAGCCACAGCGTATCTCTAAAGAGCAAGTTCACAGCTCTTCTACTGCATGTAGTGTAATTAAATTAATTGTCTCGCCCAAAATATTTGACTTAGCCACATCAGACTTTTATAATCATTACTTACCTGTGTGCTGATTGCACATTTAAATTGAGAGCTTCATTGGCCATCAGCAAAGGAAGCAATGATTTATTCGATAAATTAAAGTGGTGCATTACTAGCCCAGCGGCTAGTCGGGAGAGCAGATTTGATCAGGCGTTCCCTTAGCCGTCCGCATCGCGGCTTTATATGTAAGAATGCTGCGTGAAAGGAGGAAGGCCCTAGTTCTCTCCAGATGCTGATTAGCGCACCACCTGTGCCGGCAGTCGCGTCGCGTCGGTATCGTTGATATAAACAGCCTCCGATGCAGTAATAAGTTACGCGGGATATGTGTAACCATGAAATCGTTTTCGAGTGAAGTGTTAATTTTGGTATGACGTTAATGATCTATCTTTAGTTTGCGTATGTTGTATTTTCACGTGCCGCTGCAGGACAGACATTCTACCATTATTAGCGTGGCGTTTGATGAACATTATCATCAAATTATGGCGAGCATTCACTTAAACATTTTCTTTGAACAGTCATAGTGGCATCAGCGCTCTAGACTCTGAACTGCTCTGGTAGTGTGGATTCTTTATGGTCTGTGACTTTTAGAATATAGTGAACATTTTAGAGAGAATGATTTTTGATTATGAATCCCAGACAATCTCCTAGTTCCTGAGAGCTATAAGCTGTAGCTATAAATGTATTTCTCAGATGAAGTGGGCACTAGGAATTCTAATTACAGGCTTCAAGTTTTGCTAATCACTTTCTGGTTGCCAATATTGTAGTTAGAGAGCCAGTGTTGAGAACGGAAAACAACAGCATTAAATAAATAATAGGAACATTATTATTCCACCCGCTGCCCCACATATGTTGCTAATCAGCCGGGAAAGAAACTGAGTAAAAGTGCAAGTGATTTTTAAATATTCGGATTCAGGAGTGAAATGCGACATGCAACTGAGTAACGACGACGCAAATGGATTAACAACGCATCTGGATTGACGGAGCTGGCACTGAGTCTAGCGGCGCTGCCGGCATCGCGAGAAGCCAGTTTCGCCTCACTGCAGTCGTCCGCCAGAGCAACCAGAGCCGCACCTGCAGTTGCGGGCCATGCAAACACACTGCTGCCATCGAAGCGCCGCCTGCAGTTGAACGCGCCACGTCGCATCAGTAGTCCTAGTACGCTGCGCCGGCAACGCCATACATCGTGCAGAAGGAACTAAGTTAAGTGAAAAGCTGTTAAAAATTTTACTAACCTGCCCTAAAAGACTGTCGGCGATGGAACCGCAAAAAGAAACTGAGGTTAAACTTACATCAGAACCTATGTCTGTTGAGGGAACTGTACATCCAGACAACGGTTCAGGTGTAAATATGCATGAAAATAGTAATAATAAAGTGAAATATAAGGTATTGTCTCCTGACAGTAGTGTGAAAAGGGGCAATGATTCAATAATAGAGACCCCTGTAGTAAGGCAGAAATCAGAAATTGTTAATTTATTGGATGATAGTCTATCTGATGAGTTAAAAACGAAACAGTCATCAGAGGTGGTAGAGTTTAAAAAGGATAAGTTAGATATGACTGATCAATCAGATGTTTCATTTCGTTTTGATGATTCTGGTATTGGAGCTAGTTTTTCGTCACCTGAGTGTGATAAAAAAACCAGCTCGTGAGCAACCCAAAGATACTGGGGCTATTGATTTAAATGTTATATTGGAAGCAATAGCTACCAGTAATGCTAAAATGGCAGCTGAGTTGAAGTCTGAAATAACTGAGGTCAAAAGCAGTAATTCTGAATTAAAGTATGAGTTCGTGGCCAGCCAAACTAATTTTAATAAACTATTGGAGGTAATCGACAATACCTTCAAGGCTGGTTGCAATAAGTTGAAAGAGGATCTGGACAGTTTCAATTATAAAATTGATTACAATTATGAGGATATTAAGAAAAAGGTTGCTCAACAATTTTCTGAAATGTATAAAACAGTAAAATCCGAAGTTGCTGAGGTTCGCAAAGACTTCCAAATGGAAGATGCGAAGCTGGAGCGCAAGTTAACAGAAAAGATCGAGGCGGCATTTGACCTGTTCTCAGATAGGTTTAAAGATATTAATATAAAAGTAAACATATGTCAAGCAGAAGTAGTCGCAATCAAAACTGATACTACTCATATCGTGCAAAGAGAGGATAATGTTGAAATGAGAGTAGAAAATATTAGTACTAACATTGCTAACATTGAGAGTAAAGTGGCTTCAGTAACTTCTGGTAATGATAGTATACAACAAGTTGTAGCTGCAAACGCCGCATTTATCGGATGTCGGCAGTTCTTGCGGTTCGATCCAGATAAAAATATCCACACGCTAGATATCTGGTACGATTTTGAAGATGTGATTCCACCAACTTGGTCTGAACGACAGAAAATCTCATTTATTAGAAGCCATTTAGCAGGTGACGCCATGCGTTGGTCAGCTGATGTTATGTTGAAGTGTAAAGCATTTTTCATTAATGAGTATTGGTCTAGCAATAAGCAAAATGAAGTGTTGAGAAAATTTTGGAGTAGAAAACGCTTCAATGCAGGCAAGGAATCTATTAAAGAGTTTGCTAGGTCATGGATCTCACGTTTGTCACATTTGACCGAAAAGCTAAAACCTGAAATGATAATACTGGGTCTTAAGCCAAACTGTCATGGTATTGGCAAACTAGAATTATATCTACCCCTAGAGACAATCTGGATCGTTTCATTTAGTATTTGGAACGTGTAGAGCGTGTTGCTGCCAATGAGGAGCAAGCACGTAATAACAAAAATGGTAATAACACTAGTAGTAATTTTAAGAACGAGCAGAATGTCAATGTAAACATCAGAACAGTAGGTGTTCGCCATCCTAAGAGAGGTAGGAATTGGACAAATAATTATCAGAACCAACAATGGCATCCAAATGATAGTAATTTTGTTCCAAACAAAATTATGCAGGTAAACAACAGTGAGGAAAGCAATGCTGTGCCAGTTAACTATAATGGAAATAAAGGAAACAGTAGTAGGCCGAGGCAGGAAAACTAGTTCCCGTCTATGAGGACACTGGCACTCACCAGGCGGTTACTTTTCCTAAGCCAGTAATTACAGTAATTGGTAAGACAGATCGGAATTCTCAGACTGAACGTGTGGATGAGGGGTCGGTAGCATCTAAGGATACAGCAGAAATATTAGATCACTCACAGTATTTGATAGATACCGTGTTAGAGACGCTTTCTAAGTGGGAAGAGAAAGAGAAGGCGCAGCAGTGTAACGGTAGGGAAGAGCTACAAAATACTGAATTGTCAGGTGAAGAAGCAGAACAAATTCATGCTTATATTTACGATAAGGATGATGTGCTCTTATCTAAAGTGCCTGTGCAGGATGTTGATACTGTACTAATAGATTTAGGACTGGAGGTAAGTGAGAATGTAGAGGATAGCCTGTTGTGGATCGATGAACCCAGTAGCTGTGTCAAGTTGTCACTTGAGAACCCGACGATAAAGTGAAAGTGGTTTAGCTGTAACTAGTGTTATGCCCGGTCTGGAGGCGCAGAATCGCTCAGACTACAGTAATTTGGGTCATGTTCAGCAAAACTAAATGTAATGAAGTCGTGCGGTGTTTCGATTTAAAATTAATAGACCGACTGGAAAAGGCAGCTGAAAATGTAATTTAGGAAACCCCTACACACTTCGACCTAAATGTAATGAAGACAGATGTCGATCACTTTAGTTGGAGACAAATCCAAAAGGAACTATTGGATGAATTTGATGAACCATCTGTACAAACCAGAATAAGCCACCCTATAATAATAGTGAATATGTTGGGTGTCAATTTACGTTGTCTCTTAGACAGTGGAAGTGAGGTGAGTGCGATATCTCAGTCCTCCTTTGATGCATTACCTAGTAAAGACAAGCTTACCGTAGTGAAGGTATCAGGACAAAGAATAATTGGTGCTACTGGCAAGGTGTCAAAAACGGTAAAACAAGAAGCTTTGCAGCCCTTTAACATTAATGGTAATTTAATTTATCATCCATGCTTAATTGTAAATAATCTCAGTATTGAGGTTATAATTGGCATAGATTTCTTGTCAAAATATCAGAGTGTTGTTGACTTTAAAAGAAGCCAGTTAAAAATTAAATTGCCGATAACCGGAGTAATTACGGTACCTTTTATTGATAAACATGTAGTAACTAATGATGAAACTTGGGAGCTGCCTATACGAGTGCTGAAAAATAGGAGATATTGGGACGAAGGTGTTAATCTTAGTAAAACTAAGCTAAGCACAGAAGAAGAAGAAGAAGCAATTATTTTGGACAGGATAGAAGCTAAATTGCAGGAAATCGATAAAATTTCAGCTAATCAGAAGGAAGAACTAGACAGGTTTTAAAAAGGCATCGTATGGTATTTTCATATCGACCTGGCGTCGGTCTCAGGAACGTGATCGACCTAAAGAAGTTCATAGGTAGTGAATGAATTTTGTAGGGAGGAGGTTGTTCTGTAACCTCTACACAGTGTGGCAGCTGTGCAGGCCCAGCTGTGTGAGATCTTCTTCCCTTTTCAGGTCTCACTCATTCTTCATCTCTCCTATCTACCAAAGTTTCGACTCCTCCTTTGCAATACTAAAATTTTGTGTCATGGCTATCAATCCATGAGTTCTGTAACCATTCTATCCCCCGATTAGTGAAGAAAATAGCTAATGGGACAAACCCAACAGTGACATAAACAATAGAGAAATGTGACGTAATTAAGATACAATTGTATTTGAGTAACATGTATGTATAGAACCCTGGTAATATTGTAAGTACAAAGTGTTGTTTTATTGGAAATGTCCCCACAATAATATTTAAAAAAGATACACAAGTTCGTTTGTTAGCAGGATCTGAAGTGGCAGTGAGACCTAGTGTATGCATTAGAGCAAACTAATAAATAGTAAGAGAGAGTGCTTAGTGTTATGAAAAATAGATAGATAAGTTGTAAAAATGAACTCACCTTGTGTAGCAAGAAATGGCAGTGTAATAGAATTGAGTAGTGTTTGTGGTTGAGACGTGAAGGACACGTCCCTGAAATATTTATAAGGTTGGAGCTGGCCATTAATTTGGTGTTGGGTGTGCTGTGACACACCTACATGGATTGAGGATATGAGTTGGAGGCGTGAATGCGACCATAGGTACCCTTATTTTAGATGAGACAGAGCAGCTCATGGTGTCCTATAGGTTTAAGGAATTTAGCATTACGCTCGTCCATAATTACTTAATGCACTTTAGTGGTAGGTCGAGAGAGACTAACTGTGGTTTCAGCGTCCGATCGAGTGGAAATGGATTGCCACGTGAAGAAACTGATCAGCTGCAATACACCATAGATATGAAATAAATGTGCTATCCCATGCTTTAAATGTTAATAGCGTGAGTGTTATGTAAGTACATACAGTAGCAACATAATCGAGTAACATAATGCCAGATGTGAAAAATTATTTATAGCTCAGCATAAATACATTTTGATGAAGTAAGTACTTAATTGCAGATGTGGAACTGACACAGCAGCAGAGGACCAATAAGTGGATTTAGTAGTCAACTAAACGTAGTGTGTTTTGAACACTCAGAACTGTACTATTACCTCACGTCACTCACATGTACAAAGAGGCTGAAAAGACAACTACTAATCAAATATACTCATACTAACTCTAAGAATACGGTAGTCGAAGATGAGTCAGTTAGGTAAATAAAATACAGATTTGTCAGGAATGTACCGAGCACTGGTTCAGTGTTCCAGCCCAGAAATAATAAACTGAGATTAAATAGGATTTATGATTGTATGCCTTGAGCATAAATTTTCTCTAGTACGTGACTAACGGCGTTTTGAGCCATTTGTTTACCGATTTTATGACAGTTAAGTAACCGCAAGAGTAAAATTGAAAAAGTTCTGTTAACTTTGTTCCAGAAACATATTGAAAGATAAAATGTATATATCCCCATTTCATTGTGACCCACCCTTAGATATTAAGTGAACAGAGTCTGAGGCACTCTTTTTGTTTGTTCTGCAGGACAAACCAGATAATGGGAGCCTGGTAGCTGCGTGAAAGCGTGGAGTGACTTGGACAGAACTCACAGTGACCCCTTCCATTTCCCCATGTAATTTAGATTGAACGTGAAGGATGCACACCATAGCAACTTCCCCTCCTCTACCCTTGTGAATGGAAGTGTAGAACGCCAGCCAAAGCGGCTACAACTACGTGTGTAAAAATGAAATTGTCATGATTTGTGAAATTTTCTTTCAGGTTTAGAATAAACTGCTAAGATATAATTATCTGTTTATGTATCATGAATAACTGTGTTATTTTCTTTGAATTTTGCATGTAAAAATATTTACAGACAATTTAATGGATTTAAGATTTTCATAATTTTACATATTTTTATGTGTTTGTCTGTCTAAGGCAATATGTATGTTAAAGTGTTTAATTGATTTTGCTTAAATTTTGAGTGATAATGTTGCTTAAGAGGCAGTGAACATGCCAGCAATTTAAATAATTGAAGTAGGTAATAAGTTTTCTTTAATATTTCTATATGTTTACATTTCAATTTTAATTTTCAGAGGGAGTTAAGCTGTTCTCTTGCTTCCCTTTTTGTAATTAATTTTTTTTTCATTTACATTCAAAAAAATGAAGTAGAGGGTGATGTAGGGAAGCAGCATACTCACGCCACATAAAATTCACATCAGTCTTTCCATTGTGTACCAGCCTAGTCCGCTGTAACTAGCTCTGACGTCATAAATGTTGCGAAATACTTTAAAAATCAAGTAAATAACCTGAAGCGTTTCTAGCATGTCAGGAGTAATACTAAATCAATGTGTGTTCAATATCAGTTCAATAACTTTAACCACTTTAAAAATTTGGACGTTTTTCTGTAAAAATCATTGGCGCAACAGAAAAGAGCTAGAAACTTAAAAATTTATATTTAGATTCCTTTTGCATAATAATTTAGTAGAAACAGTATTCTGGATATCACAAATTAAAATTTTAGTTCAAATTCATGATTTTCCGGTTTTTGTCTTAGAAATTAAGGAAGCAAGATAGATTAAGTAGGCGAATAAATAAAGCTAGGGTGTTTAAATTTAAGTACGAGGGAGATCCGCTATAATCATAAAAATGTGAGAAGTTGCAACAGAATAACTATAAAACTATAGTTACAGCGTATCTGCAAAGAGCAATTTCACAGCTCGTCTACTGCATGTAGTGTAATTAAATTAATTCTCTCGCCCATAATATTTGACTTAGCCACGTCAGACTTTTATAATCATTACTTACCTGTGTGCTGATCGCACATTTAAATTGAGAGCTTCATCGGCCATCAGCAAAGGAAGCAATGATTTATTCGATAACTTAAAGTGGGGCATTACTAGCCCAGCGGCTAGTCAGGATAGCAGATTTGATCAGGCGTTCCCTTAACTGTCCACATCGCGGCTTTATATGTAAGAACGCTGCGCGAAAGGAGGAAGGCCCCAGTTCTCTCCAGACGCAGATTAGCGCACCACCTGTGCCGGGAGTCGCGTCGCGTCGGTATCGTTGATATAAACAGCCTCCGATGCAGTAATAAGTTACTTGGGATACGCGTAACCATGAAATCGTTTTCCAGTGAAGTGTTAATTTTGGGATGACGTTAATGATCTATCTTTAGTTTGCGTATGTCGTATTTTCACGCGCCTCCGCGGGACAGACATTCTACCATTATTAGCGTGGCGTTTGATGAACATTATCATCAAATTATGGCAAGCATTCACTAAAACATTTACTTTGAACGGTTATAGTGGCATCAGCGCATTAGACTCTGTACTGCTCTGGTAGTGTGGATTCTTTATGGTCTGTGACTTTCAGGAAATAGTGAACATTTTAGAGAGATATGTTTTTGATTACGAATCCCAGACAATCTTTTAATTCCTCAGAGCTATAATCTGTAGCTATAAATGTATTTCTCAGATGAAGTGGGCACTAGGAATTCTAATTACAGGCTTCACGTTTTGCTAATCACTTTCTGGTTGCCAATATTGTAGTTAGAGAGCCAGTGTTGAGAACGGAAAACAAAAGCATTAAATAAATAATAGGAACATTATTATTCCACCCGCTGCCCCACAAACTGGCTGCATAAAATTAAAAACCTGGACGAGATTTCGATACCATAATGGGTATCTTCTTCAGAAGGAAGTCACATAAATTACATTAGCTTAGAATGGTAAACACACACAATTTTAATGTAAAGTAAGTTCTTTGACGTCATTCTGAAGATAATACTCTTAGAGGTAAAAAAACCTTCCCAAGGTTTTCACATTTAGCTTTTGCCATCATTTGGCTGTATCTTTTATCGATTGAAAATTTATCTACGGTTGCTGCTGTCAGCCATCTTTGAAACTGTGAGTTTCCTGTTATATTAAAACTGTGTAACAGAACAGGATTTGAACCAAATGCTCTCTCCACTTTTACTTCACCCAACTCTGGTATCTAACAGAAAATAATTTTGCCAAAAATCCGCTTCAACCTACTAGGATCATGCTTATTTATTAGCCCATCAGGACTGAGAAAAATTTCCACACGACTCCCCTTCTTCCGTCTTATGAGCTTTAGAAAGATCCATGCCTCATATCAGCGGTCAATGGGAGCTCCTGTCTCAGCGTTAGCCTATGAAATATGAGAAAATGCTCACATCTTCCTCCACCAGTCAGTTCTTGTAGACACCTTTGGTGTCCCTATGTCTGGAGAGGGTATAACTTCCAAATCAGTGAGCAGTCCCTCGTATTGTGCAAGCAACTGTACACGAGTCCAATTTCTGGGCTGTCTTCTTGCTGCTAGAGCCACGATGTCTGCAGTTGGCCTAACTCCAACGTTAATCAGAAGGCTATCTGCCGCAGCACATTCTACGAAAATTATGGCATTGCGGACCCCTGGAGAGTTCTAATAGCCCGTGGCAGCGCTTTCTCTGTGTACTTTATATGAGGTTCTGTACTGTCTGAGAGGTACAAAAGGCCCATACTGCCCTACGGCTGGAGTAAGAATTGGTTAAGTGAAAGCGTTAAGTCAGACGAGAAGTAATGAATTATCTGTCAATATTCTACTGAAAAGAGCTAACTAGGAGGATAACTGCAGTTGCTACTGATCTGCTTATGCTCACACTGAAATTACGGGTGGAAACCCATCTGAACAGACTTTAAAGCACAGCAAGTAAATGTATCAGTTACAATGCAAGCAGTGAAATAGAAACCAGCATCTTCCTGTTTGTCATCCGTTGTCAGATTGGATTTTTATATTAGCTGGATTAGGAAACAGATCAGGAGTGTGCATCATAATTTATCAAACACGCATAGCTAAAGAATACAATGGCTTATTTCTTTCTGAGAAACCGGTAATATCCGTAATCATTTAGCCAGTGACAAAAGCTAATAAACAGTTTAGGCAAAAAAATATGAAATGGATCTCGCAGATACTACTCACAACTGATAAAAGTACTACAGACTGGTGCCACTCAGAAGAATAGATGGATAGCTCCGTCAACTAAATCACTAAAGAGTGGGTTCACGAAAAAACCAATACATGGATGAAGCGACAGAAAAGCGACAGACTGATTTCACTTGAAACGAACAAATAAGCAGTTCAGTAAATATGCAAAGCTACAACGGAGCGAAAAAATGTTCAAATGTGTGTAAATTCCTAAGGGACCAAGCTGCTGAGGTCATCGATCCCTAGACTTTACTTTTGAAACTAACTTAAGCTAAGAACAACACACAGGGCACGAATCTCCGGCGGGAGGGGCCGACCAATCCGTGACATGGCGCCTCAAACCGCGTGGCCACTCCTCGCGGCACAACGGAGAGTGTCGACGTTTTTCATTCAGTTGTTCCCATCACTAGGCGCTACCTAAATACTGTGTCATACAGTGGTGCGTTGTTTTTATACACTTCCACCATCTCAGCATAGTCTGCTGAAGCGTTGTTCTCCTTCAACTGCAGAAAACAAATTACGTGGAGTGCTCCACATTACCAACGGGCTGCAATATTTTATTTTCGACCTTCTTGCGGCGTGCTACCGGGTGGTTATAATTAATGTGCAACTACTCGCAGAGGTCCGGTGCGGCCCGTAATTAGCATACAGCGGCGAAACTTCATTGATTCGCTAATTCGTTACGCTGCAAAAAGTTATTTCCAATTTTTCGCACCGGGTGCAAATCTGCGCCGGCCGAAGTGGCCGTGCGGTTCTAGGCGCTGCAGTCCGGAACCGCGAGACCGCTACGGTCGCAGGTTCGAATCCTGCCTCGGGCATGGATGTGTGTGATGTCCTCACGTTAGTTAGGTTTAACTAGTTCTAAGTTCTAGGGGATTAATGACCTCAGAAGTTAAGTCCCATAGTGCTCAGAGCCATTTGAACCATTTTGCAAATCTGCCGTTGTGAATGCATGAAAGAAGAATGGAAACGTTTCCAGAAGTGATGGATTACGATAGGAACGTAGACGAAAAAGGTCAAACGAGTGAGAAAAACAATAATGCTGATTTGATTATTAACCACCGCTTACACAGTTTACTGAATACGAGCACCGAAAAAATCGACGAGATGCTGTAGAATGCCGGATTTGCGCCTGGTGGCCAAGTGTGGAACAAACTTTTTCCAGCGTGAAAGGGTTTCACAATAACGCATGAGGGTATCCAGGTAGTTTTATTAGCGTACGATAATTGCAGCCTACACTGGACCTCCGTGAGTGGCTGCATTTTAGTTATAGCCACCTTTTAGGACACCGTGGCATGGGGAGTTTAATACTTATGAAGACTGCAGGTATGTACTTGCGTACAAACAAATAAATCAAAACGAAAATGAATTTTTCAAGGCCATGGTGAAAATTTCGTCTTTCTTCCTCATAAACGCCTCTCTACTGGTGGAAAAACGTTTTTATAACCAAGAATTTGAAGCATGTATCCTGAGAAAGCTGTCAGACACGTTGAAGTACTAAGTTAAGAATAGCACATACTCTATGTGATCAAAAGTATCCAGACAACACAGAAAATATACTTTTTCCAAAAAAAGCACTTGCCCGCAAAAGGCAAAGGTCCCGAGTTCGAGTCTCGGTCGGGCACACAGTTTTAATCTGCCAGAAAGTTTCATATCAGCGCACACTCCGCTGCAGAATTACCAGCGACCTCAATAGTCATTAGACATGGTGAGACAGCAGAATGAGGTGCTGGGCAGAACTCACGGACTTTGAACGTGGTCAGGTGATTGGCGTGTCATACGACACAAGTGACACCCAGATTTCCACACACCAGACTTCCACACTCCTGAACATCCCTAGGTCCACTGTTTCCGATGTGATAGTGAAGTGGAAACGTGAAGGGACACGTGCAGCATCAAAGCGTACAGGCCGTCCTCGTCTGTTGACTGACAGAGACCGCCGACAGTTGAAGAGGGTCGTAATACTTAATAGGCAGACATCTATCCAGACCATTACACAGGAATTCCAAACTGCGTCAGAATTCACTGCAAGTGCTATGACAGTTAGGCAGGAGGTGAGAAAACTTGTATTTCATGGTCGAGCGGCTGCTCATAAACCACACATCACGCCGGTAAATGTCAAACGACGCCTCGCTTGGTGTAAGGAGCGTAAACATTGGACGATTGAACGGTGGAAAACATTGTGTGGTGTGACGAATCACGGTACACAATGTGGCGATCCGATGGCAGGGTGTGGGATCCGATGGCAGGGTGTGGTACGGCGAATGCCCGGTGAACGTCATCTGCCAGCGTGTCTAGTGCTAACAGTAAAATTCGGAGGCGGTGATGTTATGGTGTGGCCGTGTTCTTCGTGGAGGCTGCTTGCATCCCTTGTTGTTTTGGTTGGCACTATCACAGTACAGACCTACATTGATGTTTTAGGTACCTTCTTTCTTCCCACTGGTGAAGAGCAATTCGGGGATGGTGATTGCATCTTTCAACTCGATCGAGCACCTGTTCTGAACGCACGGTCTATGACGGAGTGGTTACACGACAGTAACATCCCTGTAATGGACTGGCCTGCACAGAGTCCTGACCTGAATCCCATAGAACACCTTTGGGATGTTTTGGAACGCCGACTTCGTGCCAGGCCTCACCGACCGATATCGATACCTGTCCTCAGTCCAGCACTCCCTGAAGCACTGTCATTCTCCAAGAAACCTTCCAGCACCTGATTGAAAGTATAACAGAGTGTGGAAGCTGTCGTCAGGGATAAGGGTGGGCGAACACCATACTGAATTCCAGCGTTACCGATGGAGGGCGCCAAGAACGTGTAAGTCATTTTCAGCGAGGCATCCGGATACTTTTGATCACACAGTGTAACAGTGTCCAAATAATGTAATTAGAATTTAAATACTGCAGAAGCTCATCCTTCGCTTCCATAAATGTCCAGCAGTAACACATTATGGTTTGTGATTTAAAAACACTTCAGCCGTCGATCCTATTTAAAACAAAGAACTTCGTGGTCTGTAAATATCCATGGCTCACATTGCTTAGTGATTTTCACCTTTTTATGTTTTTTAGCGCCTGTTGGAGTTCGTGCTGTGGATAAAGACACCAGCATGAAACAGACTGTCGCTACCGTCGATAAAGAGGAAACCTGAGGCAATTATTGCTCTAAAAAGCCGCATTAGGAGTCGCAGTACTTAAATCTTCTACCTGTGGGTTATAAACAACGTTCCTCCAGGCACCAGATGGCTAATGACCTCTAAAAAAACCTGCTGTATGTGCGGGAAAGCCTCCACCTTCCACGTTATGTGATTACGTTCGGGCGTCCAACGTTTTGTTGACTACTCGTTGTTTCAGCGTCCTTCAGCCACTTTTCACTGAGGCTAACGACAGGCGAACAACCATCCTGCTTTGCTGCTTCGTTCCCAGGCTTCGAGTCATAATTACGTGCCCTCTGTCAAAATCCTGGAGACTTTTCAGCCCCTCTCGTCGTTAGAGTGATTCCTCACTCGCATCTGCTCCTCTTACAGAATTTCCTTACCGTGTCGTTACCCACAGTGTAATCAAGTGGCCTTCAACATTGCGGTGGGCAGTGGTTTTGTCTAGTCCTTCGTAGGTTTCCTAAATTCAGGTAACATGGCCTTATTCTTTTTCATAGATCCATGAAGCTTTATAATTGTTCGCTTATAGAAATTCCGTGCTGCCTCCGATGAATGTGCTGTCGACAAGTCATTAACTACAGCCATCTTCCTTACCGGTGTGTGATTATCACGGAAATACACTGACAGAAAAACAATTCGCACCGTTAAAAACTAATAAATGTAGAATAAAGAAATTTCGAGAATACATTTGTCTAGATAACGCATTTAACGAATTAACATTGCAAGATCACAGGTTAATGTACTCAAGATGCAAGCCGCTGGAAATGTGAAATGCTGGTACATTAATAACCGGTTTAACCGCCAGAATGCTGAATGCAAACAGCAAGCGTGTATGTGTATAAATTGCGTTGCACAGGTGCCGGACGCCAGTTAATCGGATGGAGCTCCATGCCTTTTGCACTTGGTCGGTCAGTACAGGGACGGTTGATGCTGGTTATGGATGACGCTAGAGTTAACGTCCGATGAATTCCCCTACGTGCTCAATTCCAAATAGATCCGATGGTCGAGCAGGCCACGGCAACGTGGAGATACTCTGCAGAGCATTTTGGGTTACAACAGCCGTATGTGGACGAGCATTATCCCTCCCCCCTACCCCCTCCCCCCCCCCTGGAATGCTGTCCACTAATGGCATCACAACAAGTTGAATCACCAGACTGACGTACAAATTTGCAGTCAGGGTGCGTGGGATAACCACGAGAGTGCTCCTGCTGTCATACGAAATCGCACCCGTGACCGTTATCCATAGTGTAGGTCCAATGTGTCTACCACGCAGACATGTTGGTTGTAGGCCAGCTGAAGGCCTGCAACCAACTGGTCTGCGTGCTAGACAAGTCCTGGGATAATAGCCAGGGGTGCGATTTCATATGACAACTGGCCTGTTTCTAACAGCCATCACTGACACCGAGGCAGAACCAGCTTTCATCAGAAAAAAAACAGACCTCCATACTTCTCTCCAATGAGCTCTCGATTGACACCACTGAAGTCGGAATGGTGGTGGTTTGGTATCAGTGGACGCACGTTAGAGGGCGCCTTACTAGAAACTGTCATGGTGGTGCCGACTGCTGTCCAACTTGCTGCTGCAGATGTAGTACTATGTGCTAGAGTCACGCGCGGAACACGATAGTCTTCCCTCTCGGTAGTGCCACGTGGCCGTCGGGCGGCCAGTCTTCTTGCGACCGTACGTTTCCATGACCACCGCTGCCGGCAATAATGTACAGTGCCTACATTCCTGTCAAGTCTTTCTGAAGTACCGGAAAAGTAATGCCGAGTGAAGTGGTGCATTGGTTAGCACACTGGACTCGCATTCTGGAGGACGACGTTTCAAATCCGAGTGCGGACAACCCTGTTTCGGGTTTTCCGTTATTTCCCTAAACCACTTCAGGCAAATGCTGGATGATTCCTTTGAGAGGGTACGACAGATTTCCTTCCTCATCCTTCCTTAATCCGATGTGACCGATGACCTCGCTGTTTGGTCCCCTTTCCCAAATTAGCCAACCATCCACCCGGAGAAGGAACATTCAGCTTCTCGTAGCCCTATTACAAGATCTCATTCAAACTCAGTGAGGTGCTGATAATGGCGTCTTTGCCGCCTTACACGCATTCTTGACTAACATCAACTCGCCGCGTCCAATCTCAAACGTAAACGTAACTAACGCTCAACACCGTTACAGCATGTACTTAAAGAAAACATCTGAATTATCACAGAGGGGGTATTAGCGCCATTCTTATGCGACTGCCTCGAACTTTTAATAGACATCATCTTTCAGCTCTACCAAAACCCCTACTGACTTCCCTTCTGCCGCGCAACTCCTTCTTAATATTGCGATTTCTTTCTCCTACATGGCTTGTTTTACAGTCCCGTAATGCGTGGTTACTCGTCTGATCCGTTATTAATTACGCCGTAGTAATGTTTTTAGATGACATGTAAACTTGTTTTTTAGTCCGTCATATCCAGAGTATTTCGCATAAATATGTGACTGCGTTGACGATAACACATTGATGTGTTAATGCTTTGTTTCACGATGTGGACTTTTTTACTTTAATTCATTAGTAGTGAACTAATGTCTAGGAAACGGGTAATAATGTATGCTGACGTTTGCGTGGACTCAATCTCTGTAATGAAACAGAATCTGTTATTCCTGGATTTAATCTCACAGCCTTCCGCGAGTCATGATGGAAAAGAATTAGTTTGCGCTTGATCTGCCTTTAATGAGCCCCAGTGTCAAACGGTGAACTGTATGAAAAATCGAAGCGGATTTTCCATGTCCCTCGCTTTGCTTGGGGAGCTGTGAACATCAAAAGCACGGGAGTGGTTAGTCCAATTAATGTCTCGTAAAAGTGCTTCTTAATTAAAAAAGATTTTTCGTGCCTCCTAAGCGCGTTCTCTACAGCCTATACATGCTTTTTAATAATAAAAAACAGGTTTGCAGATTCGTCCAACAATTTAATATCTCGGCCACCACGAGACGATCCATTTATGGTGATATAATGCTTAAAATATTGCACATAGCTTAGTGCAGTCACGATGCGTTGATGTGTTGGAACCTGTAACGTGTGGGAAAGTTTATTAAATGACAGAAATTGTTATTGGTAATGAAACGAATGTTTCATGCATTTACCCCTAGCCCTGTTACTTTCATAATACATTTGCCAGGCTGAGTTTTTATTCGATTTTTGTGGTCTGTCGCGTGATGTGCATATGAGGCAATACTACTCTCTACGGTAAAATTTCGATGCCACACACTGTTTAAATGATCCATCTCTAGGATCAACGGGACAAGTATTGCATTATAGGTCGCCAGCCTCACTAAGTGCTTGTGTTCTAGGTTTTGGACATTTTAACAGCCTTATCGAGTCTTGTAGCTCGGCAAGGAAAATACATCTAAGAGAATCAAATCAATGTGCGACAGGGGTGTACTTTACTTCAGATGTGCCCTATAACGAAGGAAAATTACATAGTAAATATCAATGTTAACGTACTAGTTAAAGACGTGATTCATCTTCGTTGGAAACAGTTTTGCTGAATTTCTTCCAATGTAATAAGCTGTTCAAAAAGTCCTCTTTACAAATTTCAAAATTTTGTCGCACGAATTTTGGGAAGATTCGTTCGCTGCTAAATCTTCTGTAGTATATTTATAACTACCTAAAATAAGTTTATGATATTTCTGCATATTTTCATTTCCTAAATACTGTTCCTATATGAAACTTACTGTGCGAGACCTGTGTGATAAAATTTTCGCTACCCTACATTCCATTGTCAAATGTTCTCTACCATCTACTTGTACATGTAGTAGGAACCTTCCGTTTTGCTGCTTTGAAAGCGAGATGAAAACGACTTAAGTGAAAAGCTTGGTCGAAATAGTGGACGATACCGATGACAGTACATTAAAGTGTCGGCGTGCAATGTGGGACTTGGGTAAGGGAGAAAAGAATAAGGCGGCATCCTACAATCGTGAAATTGCGTGGAATGTGCGAAGGCATGCTAAAAAGGGATGCCTCAGAATTTTTTTGAATAAAAAGTTTGAAAACTTTTCAAGTAAACTAAAGGTTATTAACAGTCTACATAATTATCTCTTAACATAGCCGCCCGGGTGACACATTTCAACGTACAAGAGACCAGTTTGTTGGGACCGTCAATGTAGAACGTTTGAGTTTTTTCTGTCGGAGCCACCAGCTAACCTCTAATTGCACCACTTCATCACTACCGAGCTCGAACAACTCAGCATCACGCGTTACAAACGTCAGTACAATCATCACCGTTTACAACTTTCATTCTTCTGATGTGTTTCAATCTGAGGTGCATTTTCTGCAGTTTGAAACTCTATTACTGCACGCTGTTTCTCAGGCACAGGCATAGTCTGCAACTTGTGTTAGAAAAGCGGGGAAGTCAACCGTGAAATACGCATGACAAGTAACACATGAACCGAAATTGAGAACGGAATAAAAAATTCAGGGGCTTTACTTTCCAGCACGTTCTTGTACTACATCCTTGGATATGCAATGAATATGCACATTTCAGAGCAACTGCATGAAGCATGTGGTAGTGCCACTATGTACATTCTGCATGTAAGGGAAGATTACAAAATGACTCATTCCGATATCCTATTTGAATGTTGTTTGTGAGAATGTCATGTTATGCCTCGTGTGAGCAGGAGAACTGTCAGCCAGCAGTTACATAGCACGTGTCTAAGATTGACAAATGTGTCTATCTTGGTACTGTCTAAAGCCCGTAATAGGAAATTCCTCCACTAGCATTCTTTGGAAGCCATCTGACTAAATAAAGACCCAAACTACGCGAGTAAAGCTGATACTGACGGTTGTAAGGCTAATGATGCATGAAGGAGACAGATTGGCATAAAGTTTGTAAATATATAGGTGCGCAGATGAGTAGCATTTCAGTTTAACCACAGAAAGTTGGTACTAGTCACGCCTTATACATTCTATGTATAAAGGAAAATTAAGCGGAAGGTCGCAAAATTCGTATCTGTGTGTTTGTTGTCTGTGAGAACAACAGCTGCCGGAATTCAACAGCGGCGAGATATGTTCCACGGAGACTCAGATCCATCACACCGTGGCACTGCTGCTCGCGTTGATCAAAATCTCACGAGTATCATGCGAGTATGTGATCGACGGGTTCAAGAGGGCCATACACAACGTCATATACTGGGTGGTTATAATTAAAGTGCAGCTACTCACGGAGGTCCAGTATGAGCGCTAATTATCGTATGACAGTCAAAATTTCTGGTATGTTAATGTGGTAATGTAGAATCGAACTACGATGGAAAAAAAAAAGTTCCAATTTTGGCCACCAGGTGCAAATCTGGCACTGTACAGTATCTCTTTGACGGTTACAGTGCTCATATTGAACAAATCGTGTAAGTGGCGGGCGGTTAATAATAAAATCAACATTATGCCTTTCTTTCTTACTTGAACTTGTCTGCTCATCCATTGTTCCCAATCCATTACATATCGAACTTTTAGGTATACATCTTTCTTGCATTCACAGTGCCAGATTTGCACCTATGGCCAAAATTAGAATTTTTTTCCGGTGTAGATCGGTTCAACATTAACACATAACAATATTTTCCAGGTTTCGCTGCCATACTACTCTACTGGCCATTAAAATTGCTACACCACGGAGATGACGTGCTACAGACGCGAAATTTGGCCGACAGGGAAAAGATGCTGTGATATGCAAATGATTAGCTTTTCAGAGCATTCACACAAGGTTGTTAACGGTGGCGACACCTACAACACGCTGACATGAGGAAAGTTTCCAACCAATTTCTCATATACAAACAGCAGTTGACCGGCGCTGCTTGGTGAAACGTTGTTGTGTTGCTTAGTGTAAGGAGGAAAAATGCGTACCATCACGTTTGATAAAGGTTGGATTGTAGCCTATCGCGAATGCGGTTTATCGTATCGCGACATTGCTGCTTGCGTTGGTCGAGATCCAATGACTGTTAGCAGAATATGGAATCGGTGGGTTCAGGAGGGTAATACGGAACGCCGTGCTGGATCTCAACGGCCTCGTATCACTAGCAGTAGAGATGACAGGCATCTTATCCGCATGGCTGTAACGGATCGTGCAGCCACGTCTCGATCCCTGAGTCAAGAGATAGGGACGTTTGCAAGACAACAAGCATCTGCACGAGCAGTTAGACGACGTTTGCAGTAGCATGGACTATCAGCTCGCAGACCATGGCTGCGTTACCCTTGACGCTGGATCACAGACAGGACTGCCTGCGATGGTGTACTCAACGACGAACCTGGGTGCACGAATGTCAAAACGTCATTTTTTTGGATGAATCCAGGCTCTGTTTACAGCATCATGACGGTCGCATCCGTGCTTGGCGACATCGCGGTGAACGCACATTGGAACAGTGAATTCGTCATCGCCATACTGGCGTATCACCAAGTGCGATGGTATGGGGTGCCATTGGTTACACGTCTCGGTCACCTCTTGTTCGCATTGACGGCACTTTGAACGGTGGACGTTATATTTCAGATGTGTTACGACCCGTGGCTCTACCCTTCATTCGATCCCTGCGGATCCCTACATTTCAGCAGGATAATGCACGACCGCTTCTTGCAGGTCCTGTATGGGCCTTTCTGGATACAGAAAATGGTCGACTGCTGCCCTGGCCAGCACATTCTCCAGATCTCTCACCAACTGAAAACGTCTGGTCAATGGTGACCGGGCAACTGGCTCGTCACAATACGCCAGTCACTATTCTTGATAAACTGTGGTATCGTGTTGAAGCTACATGGGCAGCTGTACCTGTACACGCCATCAAAGCTCTGTTTGACTCAATGCCCAGGCGTATCAAGGCCTTTATTACTGCCAGAAGTGGTTCTTCTGGGTACTGATTTCTCATGATCTATGCACCCAAATTACGTGAAAATGTAATCACATGACAGTTCTAGTGTAATATATTTGTCCAATGAATACCCGTCGTCATCTGCATTTCTTCTTGGTGTAGCAATTTTAATGGCCAGTAGTGTACATTACAGCCCACTCTGAACCTCTGTGAATGGCTCTACCCTAATTGTAGCCACCTGGTAGAATTTCAAAGAGGCCGCGCGATTAACAGCCGAGGAGACTGGCTTTGTTCAGCCCTGCAGGATCGTACAACCACACCACGTACCACGAGTCAGGAAGTTGGGTTTTTTGTAGGAAGAGAACTGTTCATATGGACAATGTGACGACGTCTGTAGCACCATGGACTGTCAGCAGGGAGACCGTGGCTGCGGCCTTCTAGTGACATGGCAGCAGAGAGTGGTGCGCCGACAGTGGCACACCCAACGACATCAGGTGGCTCCAGAGTGACACCATGTAGTCCTTTCAGAGGGGTGCCTGCTCTGGCTACAGCATTGCTATGTTTCCATGTTGTGATGGTGGAGGGAGACAAGTGCGTAACAACATTCTGCAATAAATCCGTTTCTATACTCCACGAAAAAGATTAGTACATCCTTTTACAGGGTTCCAATTCATTCAGCATTTATTGTTGCAACAATTCATATGGCGTACATGTAATGACTGCAGCTACAGATCAATAACACAAGTGGTTCTGATGTACCAGGTTTCGAACCTCGCTTTAATGCCCTCATTAGTACAAGATGTAGCCCTCATGGGTGGCAATCAAGACACTGACTCTGTTGTCCAGTCGATCACACAGATGGCGAATACTGTGATGCAATACGTTACTTCACACCTGCTCGATCTGTTCAAGTAGTTTTGTAAGCATTGTTTATTGGCGAGTCACATCACACACGTGCTTGATTGGTGAAGAGTCTGGAAATCATGCTGGTCATGGAAGTTGCTACAGGTTTTGCAGAAAACTACGAGTTTCACTAGCAGTGTGTGGGCGAGCATTATCCTGTTGGAACCACACATCACCTTTCTGAGGCAAGAATGACAAAAGAATGGGTCTAACAGCATTCTGCATGTACTCAGTGCTGGCTCGCATGCCCTCAGAAGCGCCAAAGACGTACGAGAGTTGTAGTTTATTGCACCACAGACCATAAGGACTGGGATGGGACCCGTCTATCTTGGACGAATCCACACTATGAGACAGCACTCAGCAGGACTCCATAACATGTGCAAGCAACCATCATTTTCGTGTGGGCAGAATCTGATTTCATCACTGAAGATCAAGTGATCCTAAGAGAGGACAAGTTACTCTGTCAACAATTTTTCGCATACGGAAAATTACTAAAGATTTTATTACAAGCTGACGCACATTGAGCGACACTCTAGGAAGTTAACGGCCTGAGCAGACGTTGACGGAGCCTGATAGGCCGCTAACAGCATGAGGTATTTGTATGATTCTTAGCTCGCTGAAACTGCTTGTTGGGAGCTAAAAGCAATTGGCGGCGAGCCCATCCCTCAGTAAATCTTGCAAGAGAGGCCCACAGCTGTACAGTGCAGACACGGTATCCGCTTGTAGAGACAGGTCTCCAGCAGAACAGTGCCATGATACCTGCCATAGCATCAACAGAAGCCTAGGCTGCGGCGACCGTCTAAAGGAATGCATCTACACAGTGGAGTCGTAAACCGGGCATTGTGTGTAAACCCATGTATAATAAAAATTCACATGTTTTCATGTTCGCCGATAGTGCAGGTAGGCCAGTGGACGACTTCCATTGGCCACCTCAGTTGTATAAGAAAACTCTAGCATCTGAGAAACGTCTAGATAAAGAATCTTAATTACACCTCATAGCTATGACTAACAAGCTCCAAGGCACAGGCAATTAAGATTAAGATCTTTGAGATTGTATCTGTTTTCTTGTTTCCGTAGCAAGAGACATGACTTCAGAAAGAAAAAAATCTCTTCCCCCTCTACGAAAGCTTAAAAAAGCCAGCAATTGGCGGTTTCTTTTTTTCAGAGACGCAGGTTTCTTAACTCTTGGCCTGGTTCGACATGAGCTTGTGCCGTCATGTGGGAGGGGAGATTTAGCGTCTCTATAGCCTTGTGATTGGCTCAAGATGGGGTGAAGACGGTGTCGTGCACTTTGTGGGAAAAGGGAATTTATTTCTGGAAAGGTGCGAAGCACTCGGGTGCGGGAATTTGGTCTGGTAAACACTTCTAGTCGAAGCTCTGGCGTGTGTGGTTGGTACTTGGGACCTGTCCTGAGACTGACTTCACTTGCGAGTAGTTTGGATTGCAGAGCCTGTGGTGAAGTTCTTACTGTACCGACAGTGTAACTTCAAACGTCTTGGACTACTCGTTTACTGAGGGCACACTTATTCGTTTTTGGTTTACCACTCTTGACGTTTGTTATCTTTGTGCACTCTGTTGTATAAGTGAGCCAAATTGGTCCTTGGTACGATCAGCGAACTGTTGTGTCACACATTGAAATCTACCATGGTTTCAGGGCTCTGGTAGAGAGTAAATTGCGATCTGCATGCCTGATCACTTGACGGTGAGATTTTTGCATTTCTTTCGTGGCCGCAATCGATTCACAGGTGCCGCCTCCATATCTCAGCCGGCCGCGGTAGTCTAGCGGTTCTAGGCGCTCAGTACGGAACCGCGCGACTACTGCGGTCGCAGGTTCGAATCCTGCCTCGGGCATGGATGTGTGTGATGTCCTTAGGTTAGTTAGGTTTATGTAGTTCTAAGTTCTAGGGGACTGATGACCACAGATGTTAGGTCCCATAGTGCTCAGAACCATTTGAACCATTTGAATCCATATCTCACCTCCTCCGTCGCACACGTCTCCAGCTGCAAGTCATGTGGCCGCACAATCTAAACATGGTAACGTCCTGCCGCTCTGTCATTGTCAGGGCGTACAGATCTCAATCGCCACTTGCTCTCAGCTGCACCTATGTAGAGAAACTTCAGTGATCAATCATAGTCTGCTCAGCGTCAGATCAATTCAGCTTCCATTATCCGCATTTTTAGGGCTAGAGTACTTGACTCACTGATCACCTAGTTAAACTGTCCTTGCCATCCAGGATGCACCCAGTGAAGTATTAAAGCATCTGTTATTTGTTTAGGGAATTCAATCTATAACTTGTGTAGCATAATTTATATCTGGTTTAAAAAAAATTAATGTTGTTCGTACAGTAAATTTTACCAACATTCTCAGTCAATTAAATAGTTCAAACAAGCTACCTTTCAACCCCATGAGGGATCAGTTGAGCTATACACGTCGATGCTGTGATGTTGGTGGAAGACGGGCTACGTATGTGTGCTAGTAGGCCCACACAGTTCAGTTCGTGCTGATACGTCTCGGTTCACAAGTCCTCTTACCGGTTCTGTGGTAGCTGTACGATTTACCACTATTGTCTTTACGAACGACGGTCCTTGCGGGCCGGCAGGAGTGGCCGAGCGGTTCTAGGCGCTACAGTCCGGAACCACGCTACCGCTACGATCACAGGTTCGAATCCTGCCTCGGGCATGGATGTGTGTGATGTCCTTAGGTTAGTTAGGTTTATGTAGTTCTAAGTTCTAGGGGACTGATGACCACAGATGTTAGGTCCCATAGTGCTCAGAACCATTTGAACCATTTGAATCCATATCTCACCTCCTCCGTCGCACACGTCTCCAGCTGCAAGTCATGTGGCCGCACAATCTAAACATGGTAACGTCCTGCCGCTCTGTCATTGTCAGGGCGTACAGATCTCAATCGCCACTTGCTCTCAGCTGCACCTATGTAGAGAAACTTCAGTGATCAATCATAGTCTGCTCAGCGTCAGATCAATTCAGCTTCCATTATCCGCATTTTTAGGGCTAGAGTACTTGACTCACTGATCACCTAGTTAAACTGTCCTTGCCATCCAGGATGCACCCAGTGAAGTATTAAAGCATCTGTTATTTGTTTAGGGAATTCAATCTATAACTTGTGTAGCATAATTTATATCTGGTTTAAAAAAAATTAATGTTGTTCGTACAGTAAATTTTACCAACATTCTCAGTCAATTAAATAGTTCAAACAAGCTACCTTTCAACCCCATGAGGGATCAGTTGAGCTATACACGTCGATGCTGTGATGTTGGTGGAAGACGGGCTACGTATGTGTGCTAGTAGGCCCACACAGTTCAGTTCGTGCTGATACGTCTCGGTTCACAAGTCCTCTTACCGGTTCTGTGGTAGCTGTACGATTTACCACTATTGTCTTTACGAACGACGGTCCTTGCGGGCCGGCAGGAGTGGCCGAGCGGTTCTAGGCGCTACAGTCCGGAACCACGCTACCGCTACGATCACAGGTTCGAATCCTGCCTCGGGCATGGATGTGTGTGATGTCCTTAAGTTCGTTAAGTTTAAGTAGTTCAAAGTTCTAGGCGGCTGATGACCTCAGAAGTTAAGTCCCATAGTGCTCAGAGCCATTTGATCCTTGCGGGCATCTGCGCTGCATGAACGTCCAGAATCTCGTCTGCGGATTTGGGATTGCTGATGTAACCACTGATACCAACACTGTTGCACAAACGATGCAGGACGGCCACCTTGTGTGGCAATTCTCCGAAAAGACCTCACGGCTACACGGAAGATCACCATTTGACCCCTATCAAACCTACTCATTTGGCTGTACGAAGCACTAGAGCATGTTCGTGGCATGGTTGTCTGCTTGCTTCACACATTTTCACCACAATGAGCCTTCTGGTTGTGAGAACTGCCTATCAAAGAGCAGACAGAGACGGCGCTCTGCTAGCTACACCACCACGCTACCTATTGGCGTACGACCATCTCCCATGTGGCATATCCTGTCACCGGATCAAAATCGACATCTTCTTTCCAGGTGTACTACTTTTTTCCGGCAGTGTATTAAAAGACACAGAAACCCAATCATTAAAATGGATACCCAAACAAGAGTCAACTACAGAATTACCATTTTACAGTAAGCATATACGTACTGTGACCCCCAGATCACACAATCTTTTAAAATTATACAAATATCATCTTTTACAAATTTTATAATGACGTATAATGACCCCCAAAGTGTACAAAAGTTTAAAAAATTTACGTTGAAACTTGCGCAAATCATTAAATCCTTATTAATTAAGATTAAGGCAAGACCTAAATTAAAGACATGACCTGACGGCCACACTCTCTTAAAACACTAACAATGCATGACACTGTCGTGCAATTTAAATATCAAGTTAATGATTACAGCATTCAGTGTAAAATGACTTCCACGTAAGGTTCAACACAATATCAGTTTAAATAAAAAGGGCCCAACAAACATAGAACCTTCAAATGATTTTTATAAAACACTGACACCGCTCAACATTCCTGAAATAACAGCCAACGCCAATGACAGTCACACAGTGCAGCTTGCCACCTTACAACTTTCCAGCAAACAAAACTACGCATGTGGACAAGAAAAATAGAGCAGTTTCATGTCATGAGATCATATCCTCGGTCGAGGGTCCGTTAACGATTCCCATTAGCGTCAGTTCGGCACATCCCATGCAGTCCAGATTCTCTCTGTACCTTCAATTCCTGGCCACCATGCATGAATTCAAAGCACACCAAAAGGCAGCAGCACTGAAACGTCCGCCGATGCCTTCTCGACAGTTGTGGCCGACGTGGCTCGCGTTTGTGAGGGAGTGGAACTGTAACAAGTGGGTTGTGTCTGTGTAAAGATTGGACAATGTCGTACTGCAATCGTCGCCATAATCCGCTCCCAGCATGGATGAAGTGCCTTTGAGTACAAAACATGATAAAGTCAGGTTCGCTTAGCTGCTAATTGCGAAACGGGCGGCCGCTGCTGGGGCTTACCTTGACGTAATAGTAAACTGAAGCGTGAGACATCGATCTAACAATACTGGACACCGGAGTGGCGAAACGTCGTCTTTTTAAACGAATCCTAATTTAGCACAGAGAACCACTATGGATGTGTGTGTAAGCTCCGTGGAGAACGAAAGTTGCAAGCTTCCACACGTTATCAAGATACGAGCTCAGCTCCTGACGTGAATGGTTTGGCTGCTGTTGGATACATTACAGGATCACCTCTGGTTCATTTAACATGCAATTTAGGCAGCAGGCGCTATTATTTCTGACGTGATGAGGCCCATGGCTGTGCAATTTACTCCAGCACTCCGAGACGTCATCATTCATCAATATAATGCGAGACAGTAAGTTGCCCGTACTGATCTGATGTACATCGATACAGAGGTTGTGTGGCGTTCGCTGGGTTATTCAGTGGTTTGGTATTTAACTAATTTGTAAATGGAAATGATAATCTTCTTTTATTACATTGAGTAATTACTAAATAATTTTTCTCCCGGCTAAGTATTTGATCAAGTTGCTAAAGAACTCCAAGTTAACGTCGTGTTAAAGTGTTGTCTGTAAGTTGTGTAAGTGTCACTAAATCACAGTTCATACAACAGATTCTATACAACTATGGATTATGATGGAAACAGTTATCTTCAGCAAAATGATCATTAAAACCACCGAATATCAGCCGCGCACAACACTGACGTATGTTACCTGAAACAATATGCTTCGCAACTCGTGCGTAATTAATTTCGGCTCCATACATCAGCTAGAAAAGTTTGTTATAACGATCGTGCTATGAGCACTGTTTTTGAAGAACCAATCTGATTCGAAATTTTCATTAAAATGAGTTCGGGATCACCGGTGCACATTTATGTTTACACATTTGAATTACGTTCGGCATTTATGTCTGCAGAGTTGCGTAATATGAATTTGCCGCTGAGATAATTGTTAAGATGGCGGCAGACAATTGATAGAGTCTTTCCATTGTCACAGCAAATAAGTAAACATTTAAAATGTTTATTAAACGCTATAAACTATACTTTCATATTGTGCAGTATTTAGACCTCATGAAGCAAACATTTGATTTGTTTCCAAGGAAAACACACAAAAACGCGATACAAATCGCTATCATCAATGGCTGTGCTCGTTGCAGCGGAAAGAAATAATTAACACAGATAATGCTTGCTGAGAGAGGAATTAAAGTTACAATTAGTTATTCACTCATATTTGTAATAATAATGAACTCTATTTTCAAGTAATAATTAATAAATAATTACAATTTCTTAACAGACCTCAGTTTGATATGCGTCCGCAACTTACAAAAGCCAACCAACAAAAGGTAAAAAGAAAGGAAGACAATCGCAGATCATAAAAGGAACTTACAATTATCATTGTCTTTGTATGATACACATCGATATGTCCAATTACATCATAGAATATTATATAAATAATTAATATTTACAAGTTTTCACTGTTTTTTCATACGTCGAATAGATAATGTTTACAACTGTTTGAGGCATAATTTCCTCTCGTCGCACTGTAGCCAAAAATTTATCACGTGGATGTTACAGTTGTCAGACTGTTGTCTTGTACGGCACTTCCTCCTGATCTCTCATCCACTGAAAACATTTACTCATAGGTTACCAGGAGACTGCTATTACAATTGATGAACTCTCTCACTAAGTGTAACCAGAATCGACACGTATCCGTCATCAAAACAGTTCGATTCTATTCCCATCCGAGTTAGAAGTATCGTTCCTGTCAGAGGTGGCAGTTTTGTGTAATAATTTTTGCATCCTGTATACCGACAATACGATCGACATCAGGAGCGACCAAGAATTCGGCTCACAAGCTTTGCCCCAGCGTGAGCGCCACGGTGTTCAACCTGTCTGCACCCATCCCCCACTGCCGTGGCACGCTGTCCGAGCTTGACGTGAGGGAAGAGGAATGCGCTGCATCTAAATGACAATGCAGTCGCACTACATTCGACTTGGCATTATAGTTCACGTTTCTCAACAACGCTGAACACAAAGAAAATTAGTTTTCATTTAAATTATTTTTGGCTCTCTGATTTTCGTACGCAGTTTGCTACGTAATTATGATTCATTGAGTTTTGTAATTGAAAAATGTGTTCGACACACGTAGGATAATCGAAATACTGTGGGACTTTTGCAGCCTGACTATCGAGACATGGAAACTCTACTTACGGAATACAACGTTGACACCCTGAAGAGTTTCAACGTGTAATGCCTTTTTTTAAAAATGGGAATTAGACTGCATACCAGTCAGTTACATCTGAAGTCAAACGGCTTTTAAAATGGATGTGGGATTGGTAGTGTCTTCAAAAAGTTTAGAAAACTATCCTTGTAGTTTTTTCAAGGCCACAATCAATTATAGACCTCACGGTATCTTTAGTACCAGAGAGTTTGCGAAACTGGACTGCCTCTTTTTCAGAATTTGTCCCTTCTACAATGAGATTTTATTCTCAAATTCATGCAAATGAGATTAGAAGTAAGTTGTTTCTCACCTTTCAGTGTCTTACCATGGGCAGTGTGCAATCTAGTTCACTTAAAATGAGACGTCTTCAGTTCATAGTGGATCTAATTTTCGTTCCTATACTCCTTCATCCTTAATAAATTCTAAAATTGCTTGTTTTAAACCGGAAAATCATTCCAGGCATGTCCTTTAACTTAACGAACGTACTTTGCAGTAATATATTGATTCTCCATACTATTCTTTCAGTTCCATGTAAAACTGTTTCAACTGACAGTAGAATAATGCATGGGACTTTAAAAATTTTGCTATTCATATCGTCAATTTCTTCATGTGCTCCGTACCTGAAAATTAGATGCTGAATTCTTATTAATGTACAAAACAATGAATCCAGTCTGTCTATCATTAAATGCTTTCCATATGATTTTGTAACGTCGTTTTATAATAGCTTGACACTACACTTCGATTATGCTGTTGGATAATAGATAATGAGAATTGTTATCCCTTTCCTCTGCCATTTCCATTCAGTTCTGAAGCCTTGTGAAGAGAGATGACTATATTTCCTGGACCTCCGAACCTCCTTCACACCACGAACAAACAGAGAAGTGAAAACAGCGCTGACACCACGATTCTGCCAAACTGAAGACAGTTGTGCCGGCCGAAAACTGCCGCACCGAAATACTGAATCAAACATCGCGCTTTACCGGATACTGCCGAGAAGGATGGAGCATAGCCGAGACAGGCGAGGCTACGGCCCGCCCGCGGTCCAAACACGCGGTACACGTGCGCTTTGGCACGCCGTGGCCGACCATGACCTACATATTCAGTCATGTATTCTTTCTACTATACTGTATACACACAATAAGTAAAATTTCGTTATTTGCTATCCTTCCTAGTGAGCCGGTTTTAATGACTAGCAGCGTAGATGCCAGATCAGTACCATCCCGTAGGCTTCATAGCAAAAGTTTGCATCTAGCACAAAAATTAATGTAAATTCCGTAAGGTACTCGCAACTGAACTTGTCTTCCCTTGTTTGCATGTTGGATACAGATGGGACACTTTAATGAAGATTACTACGGTTATGGGTAAGAAATATTAAGGAATGTGGTAGTAAACGATCGGCACGTGTGTTCAGTTTCGAAAAAGGCATAACGACCTACTCTCTGGTAACTGTTCGGTAGTGCAGTTCATTGGTCGTCAGCATAGGCCGTGAAACAGTCGTCGCCTAAGGGGCTATATTTGGCGCTTTTTTCGGTGCTGGTCGTATAATACGATGAGGATGGGTCGACCATTAGCGCGATAGCTTCTCCCTGTCACATTAACGCGATTGCTGGCACCTCCACCCTCCACGCTGACACCCGGAGGATATCGAACGTCGCCACCTCCACCTCTTCTCTAAGCAGCGGAGGCAAACTGCCATGACTGTCCTAAGGGCTAGAAAACAGAACGGAGCACGATGGGATGCTGGCGATGTTGGACTCATGTCCAAGTACCCTGATGTATGTTTCGAGTGTTTTAGAGAAAACATTGTCAGCTAATTATGGAACTAGCGAGTTAAAAGAACTTTCTCTATTCCTTAACTGGACGGACTGAATAATAATGAGGACGTAATCGACGAAAATTTTAGTTTCGAAATAAGATCGTATTTGTCGGAGGAAAAAGAAGTCCGTATTGGATCAACACATTTTATGGTTTCTGCATTGCCTCCACTCCTGCTCTGATCTCAGATGTAATTTGTTGGACAGAATGACATCGTCAGTTCGAACCAGCATCGATTTGCTGGAGATGGCCGTGAAATAAATATGCCCTTACGTCAGAGACCACAAGTGGTCATTAAGCATTATGTACCGCAGTCTCTAGTACAAACTGTGTTTAAATTACATTCTCTCTCTCTCTCTCTCTTTCCGTATGTGTGTGTGTGTGTGTGTGTGTGTGTGTGTGTGTGTGTGTGTGCGCGCGCTCTCTCTCTTCTTCGTTGCTAGTGCAACCACGTAGAGTATGTTCTGAAGTTAACAACAAAGTAGACTGACCTTAATGTAATCATTTGTGGTGAAGAACATACACGGTTATCCATTAAACTTTCAATGCGAGGATTTATAGCAAATGTTATTGTGTGTATACAGCACACGTCGGTATGTGTAGTTCACGCCCGCTCGAATTGCTTGGTGCATGTAGTTCCACTAAAGTACGACAGATGTCAATACAATCTCATTGGTCGCAGCCATCATATGCTCGATATGCCCGACTGTGTGCGTTAGAGATGCGCTCGGCGCTCAGTCGCCCGCAACAGGATCATGGCGCATGAACGTGAGATGAAACAGAGTGTGACAGTGAAACGTGATTCGAAAGAATATACCCTGAGTGTGAAAGAGGGTATTCGCAGTGGTGTTTGGGAGACATTTTTCTTACTGACTGATAAGCATACAAGTGTGACGTGAATTCGATATAGACAACCTAGAAACAAGAGGAGGAGATTAGGTGGAACAGCTTGTTTCGAATGCTACAGTCTATAATCAGACTGTATGACACAGTTATGAAAATGCCTGTAGAGAAGAGCATCTCGAAAAACTTCATTGGTTATGCTAACAACGCTGCAAAAGAACATGTGACATTTTTAGAACCATTCAGATGTGCAGCGGAAGTACTCGAAGGCAAGAAATGTACAGTTCAGTTTGTCTTATTATGGTTGCATGACCTGGAAAATCTTAATACAGCAGTGTCTGAAGATACAGACGCAAGTTTAAATTACTGGAGATCCTGTTTTCTTTCCTTATACTCGCAGCTTGTCCAGCAAATGAAAATTGTAAGTAATTGCAAAACGCCAAGATGAGTGTCACTGGTATTTTGCCAGTACAGTAGAACTGTTTTAACTGTCATCTATTAACTGCAAAAACTGAGAGCGCTGAAAGTACGCTCCCTCTGTCTCACACAGGAGAAGGTCTAATTCGGAAGCTGCACAGAACAATAAGATTTCTATGACCACCTTTCAGATTATTAAAATTGATGTCCCTTTCTGATAGAGATAAGACGTTGAACACTGTTCATCGAATTTGAGGTGATATATCAACTTCAGGTAGGCTACAACAGTACTACTGAGTGACAGTAATAACTTACTACGTTTTTTGTGACATCCGTAAGTACGAGAGCTGGAATTTAAATAGTGGCAACTATTTATTTACAGCTCGCACAAAATAGATACGTTTATCAAAGTTTTACTGACCTTCAAAGTAATCACCAGAATTGTGTATAACCCGTTTCCAGCGATGTGGAAGTCGTAGGATACTCCTAGTAGTGCCAGTTGTGTTGACAGTTCGAGCGGCGCGGTGTATTGCCCGACGAATTTGTCGCAGTTCTGAAGCGAATGCCGTGAAGTGGTTTCCTTCAGTTTAGAAATTGAGTTTAACTCACGAGGGCTTAAGTCAGGGGAGTGAAGTAGGTGGTATAGCACTTAGCAGGCCAATCAGTCAAACAAATCAGTAACTCAATGAGAGTTTCATTTTGCAGCGGAGTCAGCGCTGACACGAAACTTCCTGGCAGATTAAAACTGTGTGCCGGACCGAGACTCGAACTCGGGAGCAAGTGCTCTACCAACTGAGCTATACAAGCACGACTCACGACCCGTCCTCAAAGCTTTACTTCCAAGGTCCCGAGTTCGAGTCTCGGTCCGGCACACAGTTTTAATCTGACAGGAAGTTTCAAATCAGTAACAGCTTGCACTGTACGTGCTTGAGCATTGTCCTGCAAAATGATGGTCGGGTCCTGCGGAAAGTGTCATCACTTCTGTGTCTATGCTGTTCATTTTTTTTTTTTTACACAACCTATGACCTGCTTGGAGACAGAAGAGATGACACGTCGTTTAAAACGTGATTCGTCAGAAAAGGCCACCTGTCACCACACAATGGACGTCCAGTGGCGATAGTAGTGTGCAAATGCAGCCTTATTCGGCGATGAACAGCAGTCAACATGGATGCACGAACCAGGCGCTTGCTTCGAAGGCCCATACACAGCAATGATTTGTTGTTGAGAAGACACTATTGGGAGCCGCTTAGTTCGTATGGGTTGTCAGCTGCTCAACAGTTGAACGTCTATTCGCAGCGTACACATCTCCGCAGCCGTAGTTCACCTCTATGGTCCATGATGCACCCCTGGTACTGGATATGAATAGCGCCATTTAGCCATGCACGGTGTACTTTAACCGTAAAATCACGCGTACGATTTAAAAACTAAGTCGTTTCGGAAATACTTCCACGCTTGCCCCGAAAGCCAGTGAAGCACTTTTGGAAGCGAAATAAACCGCTCCGTTTCCTCGTTACGACAACGACTGCACTATTTTGCGCGTCACCCGGACACGCTTTATACACCCTCCACCGCTAGTGCTGCCACCTGTAGTCTGTAAATTGTTATTGCACGTTGACGTCGAAGATAGGCATACCGTGTATAATCCGATAACACCGGTAGACAACCGACATTGTCGATTATGATTTTTATCACCGCCTGGAGATGTATGTTCTAGGTACTCGTACGTTATATTGTGAGAAGCGGCTTTGGGGCAACTATTGGGCAGCACGTCGCAACTGCCGTGCCCACAGCTGGAGGCTCTGGCTGGCAGGGCGAGGCGATATCGCGAGCCGATAATGCGGCCACAGCGGCGGGCGTGCCGATAAGCCCGCCCCGTATCCTATCTGCGCACAGCTCACCGCGCCACGACACACGGCTGGCGCCAACGCTTTCGGTCCCGCCGGCTGCTCACCCCGCCCGTGCAGTGCGGGACAACTCCCACCCGTGCAACTGTCGGCGCGGGTATTTGATTTTGTGTTCGTTGCGTAGGATCACATAACATCGACAACGACATTCTCACAGGCTCCCTTGTACGAGGGGCGTTCAATAAGTCGTGCAGCCTTTTTTCTCTTCTCGGCCAATTTCGGTTGAACAAACGCTGAATTTGAGGTGGGAAAGCACGGAATATTATCTCTGCAACCCCTATAAACTCACCAAGTTTTGACTGGCAGCTGCGTTTTATGCAGCCTTCGAAATGGTGCCTGGAACGGTGGTGCGTTCCGAGCGGAGAGCTGTCAGTGCGCTTCTTTTGGCGGAAAAACAGAGCTTCGTAGGTATTCATAGGCGCTTGCAAAATGTCTACGGATGTGGCAATAAAGCACAGTGAATAGTTGGGCGAGGCTTCGTCATCATCGCCACAAGGACATGCGAACCTGTTTTATCTTCCGCGTGGTGGCCTACCGAACACAGCTGCGACTTCTGCAATGTTGGAACGTGGGACACACTCATTCTAGGTGATGCAAACGTGCAAACGAACTTCTCCTTCAAAACGCAAAGCCTCACACAAGTCTGTGGAAGAGAGAGGAGCTCACAAATTTTTACTGGACTATTTCCTTACTAGCCGGCCGCTGTTGACGAGCGGTTGTAGGCGCTTCAGTCCGGAATCGCGCTGCTGCTACGGTCGCAGGTTCGAATCCTGCCTCGGGCATGAATGTGTGTGATGACCTTAGGTTAGTTAGGTTTAAGTAGTTCAAAGTCTAGGGGACTGATGACCACAGATGTTAAGTCCCATAGTACTTAGAGCCGTTTGCATCATTTGTTTCCTTATTGACTCTACAGTCCGAATCTCGAACCTTATGACCTCAGTCTGTTTGCCCCAGTGAAGGATGTACTCGGTGACGCGCAGTACGTCGAAGATGGGGAGGCTACTGATGCAACGACACGTTGGCCCCGACCTCGGCCAGTAGAGCGGGCCATGCGGGCATGCAAGCACTCTCAGTAATGCGACGTAAGGTCATTGCATTGAAAGGAGACCACGTTGGAAATTGGGATTTTTACATCCAAAAAAGAGTGGGGAATAATATACTGGAATCCTTAGTAAAACCAACCTCTCCTTACAGTAAAAAAAGAGTGTTACATTACTTATTGAGTGGCCCCATAGTATAGTACCCATACAGTACGGGACAATTATGCCACAGACGGTAAAATAATTTTCGTACACTGCAGCGTCCTCTGCCAATACACTTCTTCTTGCCAATTATATATGGCTGGCAGCGCTTCTCAATCCCCAGGCGCCACCTTGTTCTGTTTTCACATTCCTTAATGTTCATACTCCTTGCTTCACTTGCCTCCTACGTGTCATGCTGCCATTTGCGCCTTGGACGATCCATTTTCTTTCGCTGGGATGGTATCAATCGTGGTATCCTTTCCTCATTTATCCAGTTCACATGTCCAAACCACATCAGGTTTTTAGTTGGATATCGTCACATATCCCTATCCATTTTCATCCATTGTCAAATTACGACAGTTTTTGTCCTCTCCATGATAGTACAGCTTGAGCTTCGTCTTAATCCATCTCGGTGGTAGTTTACTTTTTTTTTAACGTCCCATATTTCTGCTCTGTACTAAAATTTCTGGACAATAATCATCTATAGCCTCTGTCTCGTTGTTATTCCTATCATTTTGTTCCACAGAACAGCGTTCATTGCCCTTGTTACAGATCGTTCTTTAATAAGCCTACTAGTAATTTCAGCATTACTTATTAAACAATATAGCAAGGTATTTTGTCTCTTTCACACCTGTGATTACATCTCCATTTACCTTCAAGTTATTTATTTCTCCAGTTTCAACGGCCAAGTATTCATACTGCCTCACGTTCATCCTTAGACCAGCCTAATTTCATTCCTCTTCAAACTTACTTGACACTCAGCTCAGATCGTTTTCTTCTGCTACTACGATTTGGTAATCTGCAAAATACAGGCTACATATCTTGATGTCCTAAACCACCATTCCCCATTTTTGATCCAAGTATACAGAACTGCTCCTAGATGGAGCTTAAAGAGGGTCGGTGACAGTCCACATCCCAGCCACATATCCTACTTCTCCTCTAATTTTTCTGATCAACTACCCCCAAACCTCAGTCTCGCTGTGTTATTTTCAGCTCTTAGCAGTTCTTGATCCACATCCTTATGCTTCAACTTTTCCCCCGTTCATTATCATAAGCATTTTCTACGTCAGTCAATGCAACACACATCTCCAATCTATCCGTTGTGCGTTTTTCACAGATTTGTTTCGTTGTGGAGATGTCCTCCATTACCAACCTTTCTGCTCAGAATCTTGTTTGCTCTTCTTTTTGCTTGTGGCTTATTGCTTTCTCCATCAGATCTTTAAGTACTTTCCAATGAAAGGGAGAATTGGAAATCTATTATAATTGTTTGGATCATTAAGTGATCCATTCTTATGCACAGGAGTTGTGTAACATAATGCCGATTCTGATGGAACAGTTCAGTGAATGATCCCATATGTGAGAAACAACACTGATTAGGATGAGGCATCACCGCATACACTTTGATAGACATGTCATCAAGCAAGACCTATCTTGAAAATCAACGAAGTGAAACAGTGGTGCATTCTGTGACCAAGTTAACTCTGCCAGTGTGAGAACTCACGTCACTGCAGAAATGGAGCTTAGCTATGCCAGCTCTTATTGATAGTGAGTGTGAATATTTTGGGAAAAGGAAAAAAAATTGTTCTTTAATATTTGTAATCACAGCTAATCGTTGTTTTGTATGTATTCAGTGTACTCTTGTGCTCTATGAAACGAATAGGTGGTCTGGAAGCAGTTGCAGTATGAGCTCTGGACACGTGGCCAGTCGGGAGAGGGGAGCGTGGCTCAGATGGCAGTGTGGCTACGTGGGGAAGTGTTGTGTCTACTTTTAGGTCACCAAGGGCAATGTTGGTGGGGTGAGTGCCACCCTATGCCGAGAGAAGGGGAAAATATTCAGTTCATGGAATGCAGTAATCCATCCTGTGTGTAGGTATGTTGAGTGTAAGTGCAAAGTAGCGATTCTAGAATTATGTTACCGATTTACTAATGATGCTCAAAATGTTAGAGGTGCGCGTCAGTTCCTTTGATGATAATGAGAAGGTCGGTCTCTCTCATGACAATACCAGTGAGAGGGATTCTTAGTGAGAGTATAGGGCACCCCTTCGCTTAGTTACCAACCCAGTTAGGCACATGTTCCGTGATGATGGCGAATGTTCGAGAAATAGCCAGATTTTTGTGGTTTTCCGTCAATTTGGAAAACCAAGCCGATATTTTGAACATGGAGCGCTCATGGTTGTTTGCACCGAATGATTAGTGCCGCCTTGTATGACCGTGACATATTGAGAGAATTACGAGAAAGGATTTTACGTAAGAGACTTCCCACTACGGTTGGAGACCACTTAATAAGTCACCTTTCCTTTCGTGAGCAGGGGTGTGATAAAACGTCATGGTATATATAACAAATTCCAACAGCCACTCTGGCTCTGAACTTTCAGGTCATGGATGGCGAGATAGTGAATAATATCTTAGAATGATGATTGTTCGCGAATGCTGTATTATTTTCTGAGCAACCTGTAACCTAAGATGATTTGAATAACAGCGAGCTTGAAAGAATCACGTTTGCTAACGAAAGACATGATATAGGGATCCCTAGGTCATTCACAATACAAGGTATGCATAAACCTAATGAGAGTTCAACCTCGCCCTGAGGCTTTGCAGTCGGTCTGGAATTTTGGATGGACAAAAGAGAATGGCAGGTAGTTGATGCCAGAAATAAATGAGGTGTCGTCGATCTTAAGTCCTACGGAGGCGATGGCAGTGGCAATGGGTAGACTTCCCTATGTGTGTGTGTTGCTCAACCAAGAACCTGTTTGTGCCTTATTAGATTCTGGGAGCAGTGCCTCTATTCTAGATCATACCTCGTCTTTGAGGAATCATGACATACGCAGATTTTCTTCAATGCAGCCCATGAATCAGGATAGTCTCAGTTATTACAATTATTAAGCTGGGAACTAACCAATTGTGAACTTGCTAGCTTGTTATGGTTAGTGAGATTATTCGTGGATAATGGACTAATTGAACTATTGTTGTGCTCCTGTTGTAAGTTACTGGATTCGTTTCAGATTATGCTGTTAGTGAATTTCATTTTACGTTCCAGCCTAGTAAACTGTACAAGCTGGGTGAACATAGTGCTGCTCAAGACATGTATAATGTGTTCAGTGAGTCTACCGAAGTTGAATTTGGTCGCTTGCACATGGTGAGGTGCAGCTATGTCTCCAGATGCTTAAGGAGTCACATGATATTTTTACTGGTGATCTAATGGTAACTGACAAAGTGAAATACCGGATACAGCTCTTAGAGTATGTACAGGTGAGCCGCCGATAATGAAGACTTGAATGACCAGATGTTACAATACGTGGTGATTAGGCCATCGACCTCACCTTATGTATCGTCGATGTTCCTCGCTCCCAGTACTAACTGCATAATGTATAGACAAGTTATCGATTCTAATCGAGTTCCCTTTGGTTTATCTACAGAGTGGCTGTACTTTCATGGCTCTTGCATTCTGTTACGGATAGATTTGATGTTTAAATTTGTGTACAATTATATGGAAAACATCGCGATATATAGTGGCGCGTTGTGTTTGCGTAGTGCTGGTCACACAGTATAGCTGTCTAAGATGAATCAGGCCCGTTAGAATATTTGGTGTCGGTCAGTGAGGTTAAAATAGACCAAGAGCGAACTAAGGCATTCGAACAGCTACAAATAGGAAGGGGTTTGCCCGCTTCTTGTGGATGGTGAATTTTTTTTAGGAAGTGCGCACGTAAATTATCCTAGCTAGCTGCACCTTTGAATCATTTGCGTAACAAAGGGGAGGTGTTTCACTGGACTGAAAACGAGCAGCACAACATTTGATGTACCGTACTCGTGTTTTGGCTATACTGAATTTTGATTGGCCGTTCATAGTTCAGACCGATGCCTCTGATTCATGTATCACAGCAGTTTTGTTGCAGTAAGAAGTCAGTGACAGATCTCCTGTTTCGTATACCTCAAGTCCTTGTTCCCTGCCAATGTAAAATATTCAGTCTGTGAACTAGAGGTGTTGGTGGTCATCTTTGCCATGGATAATTTTAAGCTCTGTCTTGGGCATCGAGAGTTTTTCCTTGAAACAGATAATCAGACTTTAACTGGGTCCTTTCTCGACCATGTGTAACAGATCGCATTGAGCACTGTTCCATCAATATTTCAATATTCTTCCGTTTCTAAGTCAGATACATAAGAGATCCAACAGTCTGGTGGCACTGCTCTAGGCCGCATTTTTAAGACAGTATGAAGGATCTTGGTGATACTGAGGACACCAGGGGCGGGGCCTGGTTTTCAGCATATTGATTGAGATACTCTCCTTATTTGGAGAGCTCAGAGAAAGTCGCTAGCATTCAGGGGGTCAAACAGAGACTTTTCGCTGGGGAGAAAGTGTCCAATTCTCATTCTACAAAAGGGCTTGCTCTGCTGTCTTACTCATGAAGATAACAGGATTGAGAAACTGCCCTCCATGGGTATTAGTGCCAACAGTTTTCAAATACTTTCATTAGTCTCTTCTCAACAAGACCTTGAGAATATGCAAAACCATTTTGGAAATTAAGGACTCTCTCTCTTGCTCTTACCTTACCTAATCCGTGAGGATGTTGGTGTTTCAGTGTGAACCTCCAAGCCAATTTCCATCACATGATAAAAGTTTCTTCATTCCATATGGCCTTATAAACCAACGAATAAGGTGTTTGTTGATTACATAGAACCACGTCTTGTAAGCAGAAGGATAATAGATATGTACTTACCATCATCAGTGACTTGATGAATCTCCCGTTTCCTATAGATGGTTCCTAGATAAAGAGTAACAACTGGACTAACGATTAGGTACCTTATCAAAATCTTTTCCATATTTGGACCACCTAAGTCTAAAGTGAGTGACAATGCTCCTGGTTTTGTTCCAAGGAAATTAAGGAGATTTTCCTCTCAGAATGGTATATCTCATATGATCAACAAAAAAAAAAAAAGCAAAAAAAAATCTCCAGGCTTCCAAATCCATGTGTCTGCAAACTTGCATGTAACATCTCTAACAATTGTAACAAATTTTACAGCGAACGAACAGGTAGGAATTTCTTAGTTGAATTTAAGGGACTTGGACGAAATTTTGAAAGCAACGAATTCATTTAAAAAGCCAAAACCATAAGGCAGAAAACATTGGGAAAGCCTTAAAAATAACATACGAATTGCCTAAAGGACATAAAGTGAATATTTCAGAGGGAATGGAAATTAACACATATACAGAAAATACCCAGTTAACATCCTTAATGACAAAACAGATTTTAAACATACAAAACTACCTGGAGAATTTTACTGACAAAAATAGTAAATCTTCATGAAAAAACACAAAACAATAGCACATTTATTAGTTACATAAGACCGCAAAATACTATCTCTGAAAAGTAAACGTAATCAGTGACTTACAGCGAAATATAATTTCGATTGTAACCAAATAACATCGCTGGATCAGGAGCTGTCGGAAAACTCGTCAAAATAATTTTACTGAGATGACAAAAATAAAACTGATCATAACATGACAGAAAGACAAGTGATACTTACGATACAAGATGCAATATGGACAACGTCATTTCAGCTAAGATGTAAACATAATGTTCCTTATGTACACAAAGAAACTAACACATATTTAAGGAACGATGCTCTACCTGTTATACTAGATGCACAGCTACACATAATAGTGGCAAAGCAACGAACAACCGCAGAGTGTAACGTTGTGATCACTACAGGTAAATAAATCAGTGGCACAGCAGACATCTGTATCAGGATTTTTGTTGTTGTGGTCTTCAGTCCTGAGACTGGTTTGATGCACTTCTCCATGCTACTCTATCCTGTGCAAGCTTCTTCATCTCCCAGTACCTACTGCAACTTACATCCTTCTGAATCTGTTTAGTGTATTCATCTCTTGGTCTCCCTCTACGATTTTTACCCTCCACTTTGCCCTCCAATACTAAACTGGTGATCCGTTGATGCCTCAGAACATGTCCTACCAACCGATCCCTTCTTCTAGTCAAGTTGTGCCACAAACTCATCTTCTCCCCAATCCTATTCAATACCTCCTCATTAGTTATGTGATGTACCCATCTAATCTTCAGCAATCTTCTGTAGCACCACATTTCGAAAGCTTCTGTTCTCTTCTTGTCCGAACTATTTATCGTCCATGTTTCACTTCCATACATGGCTACACTCCATTCAAATACTTTCAGAATCGACTTCCTGACACTTAAATCTATAACACTTAAATCTATACTCGATGTTAACAAATTTCTCTTCTTCAGAAACGCTTCCCTTGCCATTGCCAGTCTACATTTTATATCCTCTCTACTTCGACCATCATCAGCTATTTTGCTCCCCAAATAGCAAAACCCCTTTACTACTTTAAGTGTCTCATTTCCTAATCTAATTTCCTCAGCATCACCCGACTTAATTCGACTACATTCCATTAACCTCGTGTTGCTTTTGTCGATGTTCATCTTATACCCTCCTTTCAAGACACTGTCCATTCCGTTCAACTGCTCTTCCAAGTCCTTTGCTGTCTCTGACAGAATTACAATGTCATCGGCTAACCTCAAAGTTTTTATTTCTTCTCCATGGATTTTAATACCTACTCCGAATTTTTCTTTTGTTTCCTTCACTGCTTGCTCAATATACAGATTGAATAACATTGGGGATAGGCTACAACTTTGTCTCACTCCTTCCCAACCAGGCTGTTTTGGTTAGTGTTACATGGCCAGATCAGTCAATCATCCAGACTGTTGTCCCTGCAACTACTGAAAAGGATGCTGCTCCTCTTCAGGAACCACACGTTTGTCTGGCCTCTCAACAGATACCCCTCCGTTGTGGTTGCACCTACAGTACGGCTATCTGTATGGCTGAGGCACGCAAGCCTCCCCACCAACGGCAAGGTCCATGGTTCTCGGGGGGTATCGGGATTAAGGATTAAAATATGTCATTCTTCGAACTCACTCATTTTGAAGGCACACTAGAAAAGAAATATGCAAGAGTTAATAGCTGGCAGCGTTATATGCAGTCACTGTTATTTAACTTCTTATTGAGAGGTTTAAACCGTATATTAGTATTGTGAAAGGCTGATGTTTAAATTGCGTATTAGAATTGCGAAAGGTTATTTGAAATATATTTCTGGGCGTAGACGATGCAGTGCGTAATCCTGTGAATAGGTTATTGTGCGTCCGTTAATCTTATTCTATTTATGTTTTAGAAGTATCAGAGATTCCGCAATTTTCCCAGCGCCCTGTAGAGCGGTGTGTCCAATACCGTGAACTGACGCTAGGTTTGAGTCCAGCTCACATTAAGTTGATCGTAAAGGAAGCTAATGCCACACCTAATGACATTTATAATTTTAGGTAACCGTATTCGTATTCTATTACCTAATGAGTTTCTGTGCAGAATCAGAGAGGAAAGGAATATGTGGAAAACACTGATAAAGAGAAGGGGCAGGATGGTAGGACATCTGTTAGGACATGAGGGATTGACTTCCATGGTACTACAGGCAACTGTAGAAGGCAAAAACTGTAGAGGAAGTCAGAGAGTGGAATACATCCAACAAATAATAGAGGATGTAGGTTGCAAGTGCTACTCTGTGATGAAGAGGTTAGCACAGGAGACGAATTCGTGGCGGACCACATCAAACCAGTCAGAAGACTGATGGGAAAAAACAACTAACGAGCACAGTGCTGGTTATTTTTAATAAAACTGCTATCATGCTAATGATTATTTGGCGGCCTAGCCCTACCACTCCCACTGCCTGCCAGAGCTTTAACATGAACTGTCGCTTCAGACTACGGAAAACGGCGACAAGGAATCAGGGAATGTTAATACACATGTACGGTGTTGAAGCAGTGAGTAAAAACGTGTATGTTTGAGTGATTTAAACACTTTAGATAGGAAAGTCGCCTTATGGTGTGTGGCGGGGGGTACGTCTGGTACAACTATCATATCACCCCCCCCCCCTCCTCTTATCTCTGAGCCATTCAAGAACGTGAGCAAAGCTCTGCATAAGAGCTAGTTTATCTCGTTTCACGAGAAATATGAAACGAAGTATATTGCCGGACCATTCTCTGAAAGTGTCAACACGCAATACTTTTTGGCTGACAGGAGCTTTTCTTACTGTGTCAGCTGAGGCACAGCAGATAACATTTGAGATATGTCCAATTGATCTCCCAACAAGAGAAAAGATATTTCTATATATTAACAGAATCACGAGGAACTCAATTTAATAGGAATGCGGATCCTCCACCTATCGCAGAAATGATGGCATGATGTCCAAACAGCAAGGCGTAAATATTATTTTCTCCCAAATATAAAACAGCTAACCAGCACTTCCCATCACATAAAAAAGTGCAAAATTGGGTCCACTGATGAATCTCCTCAAAAGTTGTCTAGTTCTTGCGCCACACGATTCCCACACTGCCAAAAAGGGGGGAAAAGGAGCGGTCAGCGATGGCACAATAAAACCTTGAACTTGAAGAAAAGATGGAATAATGAACATAACCTGTGTTTAAATTAGAGGTAACTGGGTATAGGGTGTTACAAAAAGGTACGGCCAAACTTTCATGAAACATTCCTCACACACAAAGAAAGAAAATATGTTATATGGACATGTGTCCGGAAACGCTTACATTCCATGTTAGAGCTCATTTTATTACTTCTCTTCAAATGACATTAATCATAGAATGGAAACACACAGCAACAGAACGTACCAGCGTGACTTTAAACACTTCGTTACAGGAAATGTTCAAAATGTCCTCCGTTAGCGAGGATACATCCATCCACCCTCCGTCGCATGGAATCCCTGATGCGCTGATGCAGCCCTGGAGAATGGCGTATTGTATCACAGCCGTCCACAATACGAGCACGAAGAGTCTCTACATTTCGTACCGGGGTTGCGTAGACAAGAGCTTTCAAAAGTCCCCATAAATGAAAGTCAAGAGGGTTGAGGTCAGGAGAGCGTGGAGGCCATGGAATTGGTCCGCCTCTACCAATCCATCGGGCACCGAATCTGTTGTTGAGAAGCGTACGAACACTTCGACTGAAATGTGCAGGAGCTCCATCGCGCATGAACCACACGTTGTGTCGTACTTTTAAAGGCACATGTTCTAGCAGCACAGGTAGAGTATCCCGTATGAAATCATGATAACGTGCTCCACTGAGCGTAGGTGGAAGAACATGGGGCCCAATCAAGACATCACCAACAATGCCTGCTCAAACGTTCACAGAAAATCTGTGTTGATGACGTGATTGCACAATTGCGTGCGGATTCTCGTCAGCCCACACATGTTGATTGTGAAAATTTACAATTTGATCACGTTGGAATGAAACTAAAATGAGCTCTAACATGGAAATCAGGCGTCTCCGGACACATGTCCACATAACATCTTTTCTTGATTTGTGTGTGAGGAATGTTTCCTGAAAGTTTGGCCGTACCTTTTTGTAACACCCTGTATATATATATATATATATATATGTGTGTGTGTGTGTGTGTGTGTGTGTGTGTGCGTGCGTGTGCGTGTGTGTGTGCGCGCGCGCCTATCATCTGCTCGTAAACACTGGATCGATTTCAAGAGTCAGCAATGTAGGAGTTGGAAGAAAGATATGGGCAACAAGTGTTTTCTATACCTGACATGTTGGCTGCTCCATAACAGGCATGTTTAGGAGTAGTATTAGCATGCCTTCCAGGGGCTACACTTGTGTATGGTTTGTAAGAGGTGATAAAGAAATGGGGGAGAAAGTGACAGCCAGGAGGAGAGGGCTAGGGGCGAAAAGCACAGGGAGAGGTTGAGATGGACATTAAGGGGCGGGGGCAGTGGAGGAGATGGACAGTTAGAGGCAGGGAGGTGATGGGTTATGCCGATAGGAACCCCATGTCTTGCAAGGGTTGCAAGGGCGGCACATGAAGATGAATAGGACTAAGCAGACGATCGGTGGAGGAAATGGGTTCTGACACCGAAGGGGGGGGGGGGGGGGGGGGGGAGCGGAGAAAATGAGGTAGACAGAAAATAGGGATGTGGAAACGGATGGAGGAGGAGATGGAACCAGAGGGGGAGGAGGATGGAAAAGTGTAGGAGAGGTGGAAGCTGCAGAGGGATAGTGGGCACATGTGAAAAGAAGAGGGGAGGAGGTGATGGACAGAGAAGAGTGAAGAGGATACTGACAGAGAGATGGGAGAGGAAAATACTGCCGTTGAAATGGGCAGGTGAAGAGACAGAGTGAGGAGTAGGAGATGAACAGAGTGTGTTGGAATGAGGAGGTGGGCACAGACTAGGGTGAGAAGGAGATGTATGCAATATATGTGCCGAACGCACATGCGTGCGAAGCCAACGGGAAAAGCCTAGTAAATATATAAATCTTTGGGAAGTACGTTTCCCACATATTTGCCGGTCATGCCCATTGGCTCCTGCTGGTCTCTATTCCTGTGGAAGGCGGCGTTGCTGGGTCATTCTTCCCTCAATCAAGCTAAATAACTTTGGTCAATGCCAGTGATTTACAAAGGATGGTCGCATTACGTGACACCCTTTGCGAAAGAAACTTTTGAGAGTGTTGGCAGAAATCTACACCTAACACCAGATACTTTAAAAATGGCTCTGAGCACTATGGGACGTAACTTCTGAGGTAATCAGACCCCTAGAACTTAGAACTACTTAAACCAACCTAACCTAAGGACATCACACACGTCCATGCCCGAGGCAGGATTCTAACTTGTGACCGTAGGGGTTGGGCAGTTCCAGACTGAAGCGCCTGGAACCGCTCGGCCACTCCGGCCAGCATACTTTTAAATATAGCAGGAAATTGCCAGCCGTAGAGCCTACTTCCTGCTCTGGAGCCTAACTGGCCGAAAAGCTTCTAGGTTAAAATAATGTTGAGGAGGCCCTTTGGAACTCGGCATGGCTTTCCTGCTATGTTGCTATGTTAAGCCCGGTTTGTTCGAGTCGTCATTTATGTCAACAGCGAATTATGTACGGGATGGCTGACAAGTTCCCGCAAGTTCAGCCAGTAGAGAATGCTGCGCGACCGGGCAAGTAATGAGTAGGGTGTCAAATTTGCCACAGACCAAACGAAGCGACGTGGTGTTCACGTGTGGTCATGAAAGTTACAGTAACAGTGAAGTAACACGTCTGTATAGATAATATTTACCCGCCACCATCGTGTTGGTTATTTGGATCATTGCGTGTTTGTAGTGGCTCCATAACCTCTGTCTGTACTGCAGGTGGTCTCTCATGAAACACAACAACACCTGTCACTGAAAATCGTGTGTTCCAACTTGCCGGCAATGATTCGGTTGCAATACTTTTGGCGTGGAGCGCCACGGTTTACAACACTTAGGTCTGGATGACACTGCCAGTAACACCAATTGCACATGTTTCTGTTTTGTCCATAGTCACGAGGGATTTCTTCGAGTAGCATTGGTAAGAGACTGACATCCAATTCCAAAACATTTGACTAAAAAACATGACGGATCGTCCGCAATTTTCGTGAAGCGTACGATTTAGTCATTACCCATTTCATGGTTGTCTGTCGTGAATCTGTTGTATGTTGTATCACTGCTCTGTTTGGTAATTTCTAACGAGAAAAATGTCCCTTAGATAAAAGCGAACTTTCGTGAGCGATTTTATTTATTCATTTGGTCTTGAATTCTTAATTCGCTGCACCTATTGCTTCCTGCCCCAACCAGTCACCAGTGTTAGCACTGCTTTCGCGGTAGCTCATAGGTAAGGGGCGCTGTCGGCGTTGCTATTGGCGCTCTTGGCGCTGCTGGCGCTGAGCCAAGCCTGGACGGGCAGGGCATGATGGGAGCAGGGAGTCCTAGGCTGACCAGCACTCAAGCCGGTGTGTTGCGTCCACTGGCGGGCGATATGGACAGAACATTCCGGTCTTTTTTTTAATTGGTTTTCTGGCCGTGCCAATTCAGCCATCTCAAGAGTGAAATGTCTATAATGACGATACAAACAAATGAAATTTACAACAACTGTTCGTGAGTGAAGAAAATAACCGACCAGGCCGTGAATCGAACCTGAGCTTACACGCATAGCAATCCGTCTCGCTGACCACGCAGCTACTGAGACGGACCATTCGGGTCTTGGGACGCTAGTGACGATGCGTGATGGATTTCATTTAGATGGTGACAAGGGAATTTGTTGGGGCGATATATTTTGCAGCCAACTGTATATCTACTCTATCTGAAACCCTTTCACAGTACGGAATCCTATGACAAGGAATTTTCCTAGGGTCCTTTTACTACACAAAGAGTAGTGATAAAATATGCCGTTGATCTTGGGCCGGAGCGGCTCTTTACTTACACTTTTTTAAAATGTTCTTGTTACTATTCGGGACAAAATCTGTATAATACCCATTAGAGCGTGCTATGAACTGAAAGACCCTACGAACGTGCTTATATGCTGCTTTAGATAATGGTGTGTTACGTAGTTTACAAAGCGATGACCGGCAACCTTTGTTTTTATATTGTAGAGTGTAGGAGGGGAAACTGTGAGTAACCAAATCCATGGTCACCGGTTTATTTTTTCTTTCTTGTTTTCTCAATCCAGTGTCTGATTTACAATCCAATATTGATTTCATAATATATCCCTTACCAAGACGTAATTTTATTGAAATACTCCCGTATCTTCCGCCCTTTTCCAAGTATATCTTCACCTCTAGTGATTCTTGAACCTCTGTTTTGTTATTACTAGCTGAAATTTATTACGGAAATAAATCACTTTTTCTCCTGTCTCATTTCTAGTATCAAGTCCATATCTTCCCGCAATACTTTCTTCTATCCTTTGCCACAATCACACTCCAGTCTCCTATGACTATTAGATTTTCATCTTCCTTTACGTACTGAATTAAATGTTCAAATGGCTCTGAGCACTATGGGACTTAAGATCTATGGTCATCAGTCCCCTAGAACTTAGAACTACTTAAACCTAACTAACCTAAGGACATCACACAACACCCAGCCATCATGAGGCAGAGAAAATCCCTGACCCCGCCGTGGATCGAACCCGGGAACGCGGGCGTGGGAAGCGAGAACGCTACCGCACGACCACGAGATGCGGGCACTTACTGAATTACCCATTCAATATTCGCATATACTTTCTCTATTTCTTCATCTTCAGCTTGTGACGCCGGGACGTGTACCTGAACAATCGTTGTTGGTGTTGGTTTGCTGTCGATTCTGATGAGAACAACTCTATCATTGAACTGTTCACTGTAACTCACACTCTGCCACACCTTCCAATTCATAATCTTACTCTCATTGAACCATTTTGTGATGCTGTAGATTTTACCCTTCACTCATCTGACAAGTCCTGATCTTCTTTCTTTTTCACTTCACTGACCCACACTATATCTAGTTTGAGCGGTAACATTTCCCTTTTCAGAATTTCTAGGTTCCATGTCACTTCCACACTTTTGACATTCCACACCCTGACACATAGAACGTTATCATTTAGTTGGCTATTCCTTCTTTTTCTTGTAATCACCTTCCCCTTGGCAGTCCCCTCCCGGGAATCCAAATGGGGGCCTATTCCGCAATCTATTGCCAATGAGGAGATTATCATGACACTTTCTTAACTACGGACCACATGTCCCGTGGATACTCATTACGTGTCTTTAACGCAATGCTTTCCGTTGCCTCCTGCAGCCTCATGCCGTTAGTTATTGCTGATTCTTCCGGCTTAAGGGGCATTCGCCTCCCCCCTCCCTCCCCCCTCTCCCCGGGCAAGAAAGTGTCCTTAACCTCTGTCCATTCCTCCACTCTCTTTGACAAAACCGATGCGTGAATGAGGGTGATATGTTGTGCTGGAAGTCTTTGACCGCCAATGCTGATGTTTTTTATACAAACTTTAAGCTGTGGATGGGTTGGACCCCGAGGCAGATGACGTTGTAATTAATAATCAAAGGCGCTAAATGCCATGCTCATAAGAATTAACTGACATGTCCCATTTATATTATGTTCGATTGTGAATTGCGCTTGTTCACTGAAACTATTAAGGCGATGGAGAAAATCGTCACACTCCAAGGCGGAATCCTTGTATAAAAAGAAAAGTTTCGTCGTCATAACGCGACCATAGCAAGACTTTACTATTGTAGACAAGTAACTCACTGGAAATCCGGTGTTCCAAATTAGTCTAAAAAATGCTTGCCAAATGAAACGACGAAGAGGAATCCATAGCCAGGCCATGATTTTGAAAGTAGGCATCATCACCAAACTTGAAATACACTAATGGACATTAAAATTGCTACTCCACGAAGGTGACGTGCTACAGACGCGAAATTTAACCGACAGGAAGAAAACACTGTGATATGCAAATAATTAGCTTTTCAAGCATTCACACAAGGTTGGCGCCAGTGGCGGCACCTACAACGTGCTGACATGAGGAAAGTTTCCAACCGATTTCTCATGCACAAACAGCAGTTGACCGGCGTTGCCTGGTGAAACGTTGTTGTGATGCCTCGTGAAAGGAGGAGAAATGTGTACCATCACGTTTCCGACTTTGATAAACGTCGGATTGTAGCCTATCGCAATTGCGGTTTACCGTATCGCGACATTACTGCTCGCGTTGGTCGAGATCCAATGACTGTTAGCAGAATATGGAATCGGTGGGCTCAGGAGGGTAATACGGAACGACGTGCTGGATCCCAACGGCCTCGCATCACTACCAGTCGAGATGACAGCCATTTTATCCGCGTGGCTGTAACGGATCGTGCAGCCACGTCTCGATCCGTCAGTCAACAGATGGGGACGTTTCCAAGCTACAACCATCTGCACGAACAGTTCGATCACGTTTGCAGCAGCATGGACTATCAGGTCGGAGACCATGGCTGTGGTTACCCTTAACGCTGCATCACAGACAGGGGTGCCTGCGATGGTGTACTCAACGACGAACCTGACTGCACGAATGGTAAAAGTCATTTTTTCTGATGAATCCAGTTTCTGTTTACAGCATTATGATGGTCGCATCCGTGTTTGGCTATATCGCGGTGAACGCACATTGGAAGCGTGTATTCGTCATCGACATATTGACGCATCACCCGGCGTGATTGTATTGGGTGCCATTGGTTGCACGTCTCTGTCACCTCTTGTTCGCAGTGACGGCACTTTGAACAGTGGACATTACATTTCAGATTTGTTACGACCCGTGGCTCTACCCTTCATTCGATCCCTGAGAAACCCTAGATTTCAGCAGGATAATGCACTACCGCATGTTGCAGGTCCTGTACGGGCCTTTCTGGATACAGAAAATGTTCGACTGCTGCCCTGGCCAGCACATTCTCCAGATTTGTCACCAACTGAAAACGTCTTGTCAATGGTGGCCGAGCAACTGGCTCGTCACAATACGCCAGTCACTACTCATGATGAACTGTGGTATCGTATTGAAGCTGCATGGGCAGCTGTACCTGTAAACGCCATCCAAGCTCTGTTTGACTCAATGCCCACTCGTATCAAGACCGTTATTACGACCAGAGGTGGTTGTTCTGGGTACTGATTTCCCAGGACGTATGCACCCAAATTGCATGAAAATGTAATCACATGACGTCACATATCTGTCCAATGAATACCCGTTTATCATCTGCATTTCTTCTTGGTGTAGCAATTTTAATGGCCAGTAGCGTAGTTGAAATTTAAAACTAAACCCAGGAGCTGCAAGGCATCCTCCACGCCCTCAAGCAACCTACCATTGCACTGTTTGAAACTGTCCTGACAATATTTTTAACACGATCCCTGAGGGTGCTGGAGTACATGTTTTTGTCATCTAATGATATCATATAAGTACCTAGAGGGACATGCAGACCAGAAAATTTGCTGATTGGGTACTCTCTGTTAGAGATACTTTGAAATTTTTACCTAAATACCCTGCCAAAATTTTTCATTGAGACAATCTGTTCCACTTTTTGCGATAACAATCGGGCGGACCGGAAACAACTGCAGTGGTTTTTATTCAACAAGTTAGATTTTATTCAAATTATTTTGACACCAGCCGTGGCAGCCCACATGATTTTGGTAACTACAGCATGTTTCGAAAAGCGTTCCTGATATTTATTTCAGTTGCCATATATAGCTGTTGATGCAACTCACGCGTAATACTTTCGCAAATGTATTGCTCCAATGCTAGACGTAATGAATGACAGAGCTTGCGTATGCTGACAGAAAAAAAGAGCGGTGAAGTTGCGAGTCTCGTCAGTTATTGGTAGAATATAACTTTATCACGACTGGCTAACGAAAAGTTACATGTAACGGGAATTTAATGTATATCATGTGTCTCCGTAGCGTATTTATGATGTTTCCCCCTGCCCATCCTCGCTGTAAATTACTGCAAAGAGTAAGCGTCACTGACGTCTATCTTAAGACCGTATTCCACTGGTGGCTACCAAAACTACTGATCTTTATTTTATATAGTTTTTGTGCATCTGTCCCTTTGTCACAATCACTGCGATTACACAAGTAAAATCTTTTCAGAAAAATATTTCTTCAGTGTGATTACAATCAATTCTATACCCTGTCAATGTTCAGTACATTGTCACATATTTTTCCTAATTAGACTAGCAATTAAAATTACGATAATGCCGTCCACTGTACTTGGAAGTGACATGTATATTTTACCATTTACGTTTGACACATTCTACTGGACGAAGGTAGTGCATATCAGCAGTGGAAAAGCAACTCCTATCATATTAATTGAAGATTTCTCAATAATTTTCATTCTGCAGAAACAAAATGTTAAGTTTTAAGATTTCATTTTAAGAGATAAGTAATTAGAGTTGCTAGATGTTCTGAACAATCTTTTTGTTGGAATATAATGCTGAAATTAGGGAAAATTTGATTGATGTACGGTTCTTAGTCTCTCAGGCTCCGAAGCAAGTGCCGAAGAAATTTGATATAAACAGTAAGATTCAGGCGTACATCATACATGAATTGCTGTCCCTTCGGCAAAGTTTTATTTTTAAAATAATCAAACCAGTCAGATTATTTTACCAAATATTTTGTGATTTTGAAATGTATCATTCGCCAATTGGTATCACTTCTGCAAATCGTTATTTGTAGGATAATTGAAGGAGTCAGATTCTTTCACCAAATATCAGCAATACATGCACCAGTTACAACGAGTAATTCACCCGTTAATCATCAGGAGAATTATCTACTGAAAATGGTGGTTGTTTCAAAAAAACACGAAAACATGCAAATCCTGCTCAGAAGTTTACGATTTCAGCATGAGGGAAGGTAAAAATATGACTCCCAGACAATGCATTAACTTGCCTGATTGCTTCCATTTAAATTATGGATGTATCGACTTCTATCTCACCTTCACTCTAAAAGGAATTTTGTTCTAAAAGTTTGATACTTGTTATTTGGAACCTGGCATCAGTTAGAATGACAGCTCGTCTCATAGCCACAAAAGAAATTTCAATTTCAATGGTTAAATGGTTCCCTGACACCATTAATTCGCATTGTTTTACATTTAACATTTAATATCAAATTTTTTGAGTTAATTTGTAACACGTTCGCCACTGAGTGACTCTAAATAACCAGTTTTAAAGCTATCATTCCTTATGTTAAAATTTTGTACAATAAATACATCTGGAGTTTTTGTTGTTGTTGGGGTATGGGTGCTCAACAGTGAGATTATCACTACCCATAGGTCTCAATTACATTAAGAATTCAGCCCTTGTACGTACACTCGGAATACTTACTTGATTCTCCGTACAGCACAAGTGTTAATAAGACTCAAGGTGTATGCCTGCAAAATTCATTGCTGTAAAATAATCACGGAATCGAATGAGTGGAGACGTTAATTCTACGTTATCGTTTCTAGTGCTCAAAATTTCATAATAGAGACAGTAAATTGGTAGTTCTAACTAAGAGTTGCAAACTCTATTTGTAAAATAAGATTTGAATGAGTCCTTGTTCACTACTGTCTACTATAACTGTAGCACTAGCAATAATAGAGAATAGCGGAATTTCGGTTAACGTATGTGTAGAGTACGGCAGAAAGAATACAAGTGAAAATTTGTAGGTTATGTGTGGTGTAGAAGTGCGAAATTAATTACTACAATGTGCCGCATCTGGCAATAACAATGGGTGCACCACTCGAACTGAGCTTTGATGACAGGTAAGTCATTCCACGTTGTTTCAGCTTTATGACCAGTCCGTGGCAGTAAGGTCGACTCCTCATGATTTGATAACATTTTAGTCAAATATCCACATTCGTTTCTTTTAGCATTTGCGAGGGCGCTGATAACCTCGCCATTGAGTGCCTGTAAGCTCCAGACATACATACATACATAAACACACACACACACACACACACACACACACACACTGACACTTGTTTATTACTACACTCACGACGCATAGTAAAATGCAGATTTGAACATGGGAGAAGCTGGAGATAAAGGAAAAAAGATTCAACCTTTGCTGATCGTCTTTTGGCAGAAAATCATTCATATGATGTGCAGTGTGAAGCTTTGTATTTTATCAAGGCAATTAAAAAGATGGCACTGCTGCAATAATTGGAAATCAACAAACACATGATACAGAATGCCATCCTAGTATTAAATGAGGAAACTCATTTTACATTTTCCCCTAGGTCAAATTAAGTTTCCGTTACAAATACTACATTCAGACTGTGAATGCTCATCAGCTGTTAAATGTATTCCCACGCAGAAACTTTTTTACCCATTTTCAGTTAATGTTACTACTTTTGTTTGACAAAGAATGTAGCGTATTCCTATGTAAAAAATTTGTTGTTTTTGTGTCTTCTGAGTAATATAATATATGTGTATTTCGCAAATGATGTTTATTTGTGTTTGCGACGTTCAGTTGTCACCTGAAGATGACCTGAGAAGCCGAAAGCAGTTTGTGACCAAATAATTCTAATTTTGGAGAACATTAGGAATTTTTTTTAAACCTTATTTGTGCAAATGTTTACATTTAGATGGCATGTTGTACACTTCGTGGATACATATCAAAGTATATAATTCAACAGGTCAATAATAAATATTATATAATGTGATCTTGGCTATAAAAAGATTTTTCAAGTTAAATAAAGAACGTTCATTCTATTTTGTCAATATGAGAAACTTCAGTTACGTAGTACGCTTCATTCTAAGTTGACTTAGATACATGGTATCATCATGGTGTGCATATTCCATATTTATTGAAAAGAGCCAAAAAGAATAATAATAGTGGAAGACCAAGAACGAAGAGCTCAGATTAAAGCGGGTGTAAGACAGGGATGTAGTCTTTTGCCTCTGATGTTCAACCTATAGATCGAAGAAGCAATGTTGGAAATAAAAGAAAGGTTCAGAGTGGAATTAAAATTCAAGGTGAAAGGACATCAATGCTAAGACTCGCTGATGACATTGCTATCCTCAGTGAAAATGAAGAAGAATTTCAGGATCTACTGAATGAGAGTACAGAACATGGATTGAGAGTAAATCGAAGAAAGACGGAAGTAATGAGAACAGCGAGATACTTAACATAAAGATCGATGGTCATGAAGTAGATGACGTTAAGGAATTCTGCTACCTAGGCAGTAAAATAGCCAATGATGGGTAGAGCGAGAAGGCGAGGAGGACATAAGAAGCAGACTAGCACCGGCACAACGGGCATTCCCAGCCAATAGAAGGTAGTAGTATCAAAGACAGGCCTTAATTTGAGGAAGAAATTTCTGACAATGTACTTTTGGGGCATAGCTTAGTACGGTAGAGAAATATGGATTGTGGGAAAACTGGAGCAGAGGAGAATCAAAGCATTTGAGAGATGGTGCTAAAGCCAAATTTTGAAAATTAGGTGGACTGATAAGATAAGGAATGAGAAGGTCCTGCACAGAATAGGAGAGGAAAGGAATATAAGGAAAACACTGACAAGAAGAAGGGATAGAGTGATAGACATTTGTTAAGACATCAGGGAATGACTTCTGTGGTACTTCGCTATAGAGGAAGAGACAGATTGGAATACATATAGCAGATAACTGAGGACGTAGGTTGCAGGGGCAACTGCGAGATTAAGACGTTAGACCAGGAGAGAAATTCGTGGTGGGCCGCATCAGACAGTCACAAGACTGAAGACTCAGAGAAATTGAAAAGATTTGCAAAGTACTAAAACTGCCACCTGTTTTACATTTGGCAGTTTTAGTAAGTTAATTTATTGGCACAGATGTGACTTTGCTGAGTTCTTCTAAGTCTGATTTACATTTAACAACATTTCTCGTGTTTCTCGTGGAAAAAGGAACATCACCCGTATTTATTTTGGTACGGTAGGCTCGGTAACGGACCCAGTGTTTGGACGCCCTGTGAAATGGAGATGAGCGCGGCCTGTTTTGCCGTCAGCGTCGCCGTCGCGCGACAAGCGCGCCGCGGCGCTGCGCCAGCCACCGAGCAAACACAGCGGCAAACAGGCCAGCCAGATAACGCCACCGGCTGTCAGCGCTCCGCCCCAAAGCACTGTTCGAGGCCGCGCGCGCCGGGCTGCCTACACGGGCGGCGTGTACCAAGCTGCGTAGCTACTCCTCGGATCAAGTCCGGGCACAAGTCTTCTCTCCAAAACTGTGACTATTCTCTTCACTGACGGAGAATGACTTGGCTGATCTCAACCAAATTGATACTCTCGTATTTCCGCAGTTCCTTAAAACTACAGCTTGTCTTTTTGTAATTGTTGTTGTTATTGTTCAGTTCTTCAGGCCGAATACTAGTTTATCCCGTACAATACCGTTCACCTTTGTTTAACTACTGTAACATGTGACCAATTCAGAAGTTTTACCCACCACATATATTTCCTGTATCAAATCGACGGTTCCTAATGTCTCAGGACTTGTACTTTCGATCGATTTCTTCATCCTCAAGCTGTCCATAATTTCCTTTTCCCGCACTTGGATTCAGTATCTCCTCGATACCTAATCGATCCATCCCTCTAATATTTAACATTTTTTGTGGAACATAGCATTTCAAAAGTTTCTATTTCCTTATTGTCTGAACTGTATATATTTAAAACATGCTCTCCAGGACAATTACCCACAGAAACAATACCCTATCATTTAAATTTATATTAGATGTTAACAAATTTGTGTTTTCGAGAAACGTTTGTGTTATTGTTGCTCAATTTTATATAGTTTCTACTTCGGCGATCATCAGTTATTTTACCACATAAATAGCAAAAATCACTGGCTACTATTCGTGTCTCGTTTTGTAACCTTTGAGGGTTATTCTGAAAGTAATGTCCGATCGATTGTGAAATGGAACGGCTGTGAAAATAAAAAATGTTTTATCTGCCACAGTTAGCTACACTTCGCAGCTACTTCCCTACACAGTCATAGCTCCGACTTACACACTTGTCGTATCGCCGGCCGCGGTGGGCATGCGGTTCTAGGCGCTGTAGTCCGGAATCGCGTGACTGCTACGGTCGCAGGTTCGAATCCTGCCTCGGGCTTGGATGTGTGTGATGCCCTTAGGTTAGTTAGGTTTAAGTAGTTCTAAGTTCCAGTGGACTGATGACCTCAGATGTTAAGTCCCGTAGTGCTCAAAGCCATTTGAACCATTTGAACTTGTCGTATCGTCTTACGAACTTCCAAATAGCCCCGTCATAGACGGCAGCCACCTCGGCTTTCAGCCAATACCCTACGCTGGTTTACAGCTCGTTGTTCGTGCCAAACTGCTCTCTTCTTAGCCAGCGTTTCATGTGAGCATAGATGAAACTCAGGGGGGCTGATTACTGGCTGTATTGTGGCTGATCAAACACTTCCAGTCGAAAATACAGCAGAAGTATTTAAATTTCCAGTGCAGAGCGCGGCGAAGAATTGTCATGAAGAAGGAGACGCACGACAGTTATGTTGTGTGAGCTGCATGACAGCGAAATCCCTCACCAGGTCCTCATACTTAGTGGGAGACAGTATTTTCTAGACCTCTTCACTTGATAAATGTGCGATCGACGGGCATACTAAGTCACTGCCCAACACATCTGTGCAAACCTTCAACTGGTGTTCACTGTAGTTTCCATTTCACAACCGATCCGACCTTACATTCAGAATAGCTCTAGTAATTCCCTCAGCATAGCCTGATTTAATTCAGCTATTTACCATTACCCTCGTTTTACTTTCGTCGATGTTCATCTTAAATTCTCTTTTCCAGTCACTATCTCTTCCTTTCAACAACACTTCGAGGACCTTTGCCTTCTCTGGCGCCGGCCGCGGTGGTCTAGCGGTTCTAGGCGCGCAGTCCGGAACCTCGCGACTGCTACGGTCGCAGGTTCGAATCCTGCCTCGGGTATGTATGTGGGTGATGTCCTTAGGTTAGTTAGGTTTAAGTAGTTCTAAGTTCTAGGGGACTGATGACCACAGATGTTAAGTCCCATAGTGCTAAGAGCCATTTGAACCATTTGAACCTTCTCTGGCGGAACTGCAGATCTCAAAGCTTTTATTTCATCTTTCTGAACTTTAATTTCTTTTCCAAATATGCGAGTTCATATTCAGTCCAGAAACAGGCATTGCATCACGCAAAGAGTGTTAGAAGTAAATGATGAATATTGGGTGTTTCCAATGTTGCTGGAACGCACCAATACAGCAAGCCAAGAGGAACTCTTGTCCTTGTTATTGAATACTGATAAATATCCAGCAATTGGAAGCATCACACCGACAGAGTGAATAAATAGTTGGAATATGAAAGTCTGGTGGACAAAAAAACATTAGATTAAGTGGTAACTGTGAATGTATGGAAGAGGCACCGCAGTTCTGGAAGAGAGACCATAGAAAAATAATGTTGACAAGTTTACCCGTAATGCAGGAGAGGACAGAGATGGGTGAAATGCCACTGCGTTGCTTCATAGCCCATAAGCGAAAACCGAAATTAAAAAAAAAAAAACAGATGCACACTAGAGGTGATTAAGCAGCCACAAATTCTGTGAGCCTATAAACATAAGTACACAAGTTGTAAGAGCATTGATAACACGTTATTGATTCACCAAGTACTTTATAATTTGCGAGACAGATGGAGCAAGAGGTGTTTGTGGTTTTCCGTCAATCAGAGTGAGAGTAAACGTGATTCTATCCATTTAATTTCAGCATAATAAGAGAGAAAAAGAGAAGGAAAGAAACGAAAAGGAGGACGGCCTTGATGTGCGGAAGGATGAGGTGTCGACAATGCAACGTGATAAAATGGATAATTTTAGGTCCGAGTCATCAAAGTGAGAGAGGGGAAGGGGGTGTAAAACATGTTATCTAAATCTGAGACATCTCAAACACCTGATCACGGCAGTGCACATAAAAATGGTACCTACACGTTTATTTGTATAACATCAGAGACGCCAGCATCTCAGTGTACTATCTAGGTTACGTCTCTTTGCGTCTGTAACCCAGCTCCGAGTTACGGGACAGCATTTGCGACCCTGAGAGACGTAAATACGAGTGATTGGATCGGCTGACGCTGCCGCCCTCCCGTGGCTAAATTAACGCGCTTACTCCCCGGGATGCGGACGTCCATCCTATTTTGGAGCCCAGCGCGGTCGTCTCTGCTTTTACGAGCGGCACCTGCCGCGTCGCACGCCCGCTGCGAGCAGAAGCGAGGCCGCGCATCGGCGTGTCCACGCGCTGCACTGTAAACAATTTACAGTCCGGAATTTGATTGCAGCCTTCTCGCTGCTGACGTCAATTAATACGGCGTGGCCATTGTAATGCACTTTGCGATCCATTAGCGCCGTGACTTGCGAGCACCTGGTGGCCCTGCCTGGAAAATAAACCGGCTTTCACTGCCCGTGTTCGGATTACTGTTCGATACGGCTTTACGTTAGCAGTTCGAAATGGGTTATTTTCAGGGTGAACGCTATTCCCAACATACGTATAAAGGTATTCATTCACCCGTATCTAAGGTACTAGCGAAAATACAGGAATGGAAAAATTAGATCTCTAATAACGACCCTATAAAGTTCAATAAATATCCATTATTTTTACTACTTTCTCAACCAAATATATAAACTTTCTACTCGTACTTCAATGCTGTTAATCTTAAATGTCTGTTCAGAATTCACTCAGACACTAACTTTTACTCAAAAATACAAGGGTATAAACAATGAAACATCCTTAATTAGACAGATATGAGCATACCGTTGTTTTAATTTTTGTGGTCTTCAGTTGGAAGTTTCGTTTTATGCAGTTCTGCATTCTCGTGTATCCACTGTAGCCCTCTGGAAAGTTCTTCACTTTAAATCTGTTTAGCCCTGTCAAGCCTTGGTATCCGCCTACGATTTTGTTCCCCAGACTTACCTCTATTTACAAAGTGAAGGTTCCTTGGTGCCTCAGAATGTTTCTTGTCACCCGGCCCTTCCTTTCAATCAAGTTGTGTCATAAACTTCATTTTTTCCCAGTTCGATTCAGCACCTTTTTTTTATCGGAATCTCTGTCAACCGATATAGTGTTCGGCATTCTGCTATAGCACCACCTTCCAAACCTTCTCTTCTTGTGAGAATTGTTAATCTTTCACGTTCCGCTTTCATACAGTAATAAACAAAGATACTGAGAAAATATTACCTAACGCTTAGATTTATTTCGATGTTTATTTTTTTCAGAAACGCTTTCCTTGTTATTTACAGTCCACATTGTATTTCCTACATACCTCGGCTATCGGTTATTTTGCTGTTAACTATTAATTTAGTGTATCATTTATTTATCTAATTTTCTTAATATCACCTATCTCAGACCGTCTACACACCATTAACCTTTTTTCCTTTTATTGACATTGGACTTATATCCTCTTTTCCGGAGACCACCCTTCCCATTCAAATGACATGCCAATTCCTTTGTCATCCCTGACAGGATTATAATGACATCAGCAAAGCTCTACATTTTTATTTATTTTCTCTGAACATTAGTTCTCTTTCCAAAATTTCTCTGTGGTTTTCTTTACTACTTGCTCCTGATATAAAACAAATAACATGTCTCACTCGCTTCTCAACAACGAAGTTTCAGGTTTTTCGACTGTTATAACAGGAGTCTCGTCTCTGTACAAGTTGTAGATACACTGATAGCGATATTCACACCTACAGATGGCTGTAGTATGTCGCACACGAGGTATGAAAGGGCAGTGCATTATCGGAGCCGTCATTTGTACTCAAGTGATTCATGTGAAAAGGTTTCCGACGTGATTATCAACGCTCAACGGGAATTAACAGATTTTGAACGTGGAACAGTAGTTGGAGCGAGACGCATCGAACATTATACTTAGGAAATCGGAGGAGTTGAATATTCCGAGAGCCACAGTGTCAAGAGGGTGCCGAGAACGACACGTTTCAAGAGTTAGCTCTCACAACGGACAACGCAGTGGCCAATGGCTTCACTTAACGACCGTGAAGAGCGACGCCTGTGTAGAGTTGTCATTGTTAACAGACAAGCAACACTGTGTGACATAACCGCAGAAATCATTATAGGTCGTAAGACGATCGTATTCGCTGGGATTGTGCGCCGAAATATGGCGTTGATGGGCTGTGGCAGCGAACGGCCGACCCGAGTATCGTCTCTGCTGCAGCATCTCTTCTGTGCTCGTCACCGTATCAGGTGGATACTTGACGATAGGAAAACCGAGAACAGGTCAGCTGATAACAGCTGATAGTAGCGTTCCAGTCTGGTGCAGACTCCATGGTACCAAGTACCCAGGTTGTCAAAAAATCACTGTGCAAGCTGGTGGTGGCTCCATAATGGTGTGGGCTGTGTTTACACGGAATTGACTGGGTAATTGTTGCCGGCCGGAGTGGCCGAGCGGTTCTAGGCGCTTCTGTCAGGAACCGCGCGACCGCTAGGGTCGCAGGTTCGAATCCTGCCTCGGGCATGGATATGTGTGATGTCCTTAGGTTAGTTAGGTTTAAGTAGTTCTAAGTTCCAGGTGACTAATTACCTCAGATGTTAAGTCCCATAGTGCTCAGAGACATTTGACTTGGTCATTGACTAGAAATGGCTACGTTCGGCTACTTAGGGACCATTTGCAGCCGATCATGGACTTCACGTTACCAAACAACGATGGATTCTCTATCGATGTCAATGCGCCACGTCATCGTGCAACATTTGTTCGCGATTGGTTTGAAGAACCTTCTGGACAATTCGAGCTAATGATTTGACCACCCAGATGGCATGAATATCGACATGAATACTGTCGAACATTTATGGGACATAAAGGAGTGATCCTTTTGTGCACAAAATCCTGGGCCGGAAGTTCTTTCACAATTATGGACGGCTAGAGAGGCCGAATGGCTCAGTGTTTTCGCAAGGGACTTCCAGCGACTTTTTGAGTCCAAGCCACGCCGGGATTCTCCACTACGCCGGGAAAAATGAGATCCGACACGATATTAGAAAGAATCCCACGACTTCTCACCTCAGAGTAAGTTTTCACACACTATATTTGATCTTGCTTTCTTCAGAAAATTCAAACTATGTATTCCAGTAAACACTCTCAAAAGATTTAAATCTATTAAATCTACAAATGCAATTTGTAGCATATTTTATAAGACGTAGTAGGGTCAAAATTGCCTAAACTTCTCCATTTCTCCACAATCCGAACCAGCCAGCGGTAACATCGGCTTCTACCACTGTTTCCGATCAGTTGTTACAAATCTTAAAATATAAGTATTTTGTTCCTAATACCCACGGTAGTTAATTGTTCGGCCACTGTAATCACGCTATTAAGTTGAAACGATGTTTGTTAGTTCATCGAGATATGCAAAATTGTGACATCATAGTTTTTCCAGCATCGTTATACTCATGAGGTAGTGCTTTGGAGTCAGATACTGCATAAAGCTACTTTAAGCGCGGAGAATGAAACAAATCGGCATGTCACGTGATTAACGTATCGCCAGGCATCGTACATCACATCATCTGTTCTTCCATGTCAGTGTCATTAGATGAACCGCATGTTGCTATATGCCTCGTTCGTTCAAGTTGCCGTGTAACAAAGCGAAGCTTCCGTTTGTAGCCTTTTGGCATGGCGAATATCAAACAGCGAACGCTGTCATAAACGGGGAATAGACGTCGCATTAATACATGAGCCGTGGTCCGGTATATCCTTTTATCATCAATCTTCCCCTTTGACACGTAACTGTGGGCTCCACTACAGTCGGCAATTTGTGTTCCAGATTACTTTCCTTGTGCTCTAACAGAGGTCATATTTTAACTGTACTGCTGAAGGGCTGACATCACGTAATTATTACGCTGGTGTTGCCAAATATCGTACCTGCGGGAACATAACAAATCTACAATTAGAGTTTATGTTACATTCACTTACTGATAAGCGGTTCTTTTTTACAATGGTCGGAGGAAAAGAGTACAATAGTTCTTGCCTCCTTGTGCAAGGGTTTACACTGTTCTCAGTAGATGTTTCTTCATTTGTGACTCACGATGTGTACTTAATAGGCAAAATAAGTTGCCTTTGTGCATCTCCGATCGTTGTGGGTATTTAATGAAATAACCGTCTAGATCCCATACCAACGCCGTTTCGACTACTGCTGGCATCAAAAAAATGGTTCAATTGGCTCTGAGCACTATGGGACTTAACTGCTGAGGTCATCAGTCCCTTAGAACTTAGAACTACTTAAATCTAACTAACCTAAGGACATCACACACACCCATGCCCGAGGCAGGATCTGAACCTGCGACCGTAGTGGTCGCGCGGTTCCAGACTGTAGCGCCTAGAACCGCTCGGCCGGCACTGCCAGCATCAGCTCTGTTATTGAAATTAAAGGTTCATGAGAATGAGAGGTATTTGTTATACGTTATCCGTCTACAAATGAGAAGAATTTAGAAGGTAAAAAAAATGAGAAATTCCACTCAGCAGAACTTATAACTCGTAAAACAATGTATATGGATAACCAACGAAACCCACGCCTATGCACTGTGCCAGATTTCAACTTGACTCACGACTGTTTTTTCTTTGTACGACACAAGCGATGGGCGCAGATTAGCTCCAGTGCGGCAACCTTTTTCCTCTTCTGCCAGTTATTACTTCTAAACTGACAGCCGCGTATTAAAATTCTTAACAAAAAGAAGTTCAAATGTGTGTGAGATCTTATGGGACTTAACTGCTAAGGTCATCAGTCCCTAAGCTTACACACTACTTAACCTAAATTGTCCTAAAGACAAACACACACACCCATACCCGAGGGAGGACTCTAACCCCCGCCGGGACCAGCCGCTCAGTCCATGACTGCAGCGCCCTAGACCGCTCAGCTAATCCCGCGCGGCAAAATTCTTAACATTCAAAGTCAAACTGTGAGAAACGGATTTAAAAAGACTACAGTTGGACATTTATAAAATTAGCTTTTCAGATACGAGCAATAAGTCAATGTGAGTTCACCTAAATATGATAATGGGGATCGATTAATTCTGCATTTGAATCATGTCTATAAAACTCCAGTGAGATATTTACATTGTGTATCGGGGCTGCAGCACAAGCACTGTCCACGCATCGGCTAATACAGGATGAGGCAGCTACGAAAGGTTACCCGATATATGTGCAGAACCAGTAAAATCTCTGTCCAGTCACATTAACGCAACTACGTGTCAAAAGTCTGAATGACCACCTTTTGAAACGCGGGCAGCTGCGAGACATACAGATTCTCGGTTGAGTTTAAATTCGGGAAGTCTGGTGGCCGGAGGAGTACGGTAAATTCATAATAGTGCTCTTCGAATCACGCACGTAAACTGTGTAACACGTTGCATTTTCCTGCTGTTAGATGCCACAGTGCCGAGGAGAAACAAACTGCATGAATGGGTGGGAATGGTCCTCCAGAACAGATGCATGCTTCTGCTGATCCATTATGGCATTCTGAATGACGATATCACCCAGGGAATGTCACGAACCTTTCCTACGCTTGTTGCAGGGTGTCTGCTTTCAGACGTTACACGCAAACAAGGGGCATCTGTGAGTTGAGAAGGACACCCTATCGGCAGTCAGTGAACACTCAGTTGCGGTAAGCGCGTGAAAATTCTATCCTGCGTCGAACATGAACAGCAGTCAGCATAGGTACATGAACCAGGTGGCTGCTGCGAAGCTCCCTATGCAGCAGCGTTTGCTGAAAGGTTTTTCAGGAGACACTGTCGGTAGCCATTTGATTAATCTGCTCAATAGTTGCACGTCTGCGCGTGCGTACCCATCTCTGCAGCCATTGTTCACACCTATGTCCCGTGGGGCACCGCAGTTGCCACGGCGCCGGATTTGGATAGAGTCATTCTGCCATACGTGAAATACTTCAACCACAGTGGCACGGTAATACCCTACAAATTTAGCCGTCTCGGAGATGCATCTACCCTTGCTAAAGCTAAAGATGACGCCCTCTTTAACGTCAAATAAATCACTCCGTTTCCGCGTTACGACAATGACTGCACGACCGAACTATGAAACTTTGTTTTTCTTCTTCTTCTTTTTTTTTTTAATGAAACTGATTTTGTGCACTGGAAAGAGCCTTGGCAGAATCTTTCAGCGACATAGCGTGTGGAACTTGATCAAATAATAATATAACAAATATGCCACATCCCCAGTACTGTCGTCACGAAAATTGTAAGTAGGCTGTTTAGGTTTCTTTATTGGTAACGCCACGTAGCGCTCTGTATGAAAATCACTGGCTGTGCTGTGTGCAGTCTGTGGCTGGTTTGCATTGTTGTTTGCTATTGTAGTGTTGGGCAGCTGGATGTTAACAGCGCATAGCGTTGCGCAGTTGGCGGTGAGCCGCCAGCAGTGGTGGATGTGGGAAGAGAGAAATGGAGAAGTTTTGAGAGCGGATGATCTGGACGTGTGTCCATCAGAGTCAGTAAATTTGTAAGACTGGATGTCATGAACTGATATATATTATGACTTTTGAACGCTATTAAGTTAAATACATTGTTTGTTCTTTATCAAGATCTTTCATTTGCTAACTATGCCTATCAGTAGTTAGTGCCTTCAGTAGTTTGAATCTTTTATTTAGCTGGCAGCAGTGGCGCTCGCTGTATTGCAGTAGTTTGAGTAACGAAGATTTTTGTGAGGTAAGTGATTCATGAAAGGTATAGGTTATTGTTAGTCAGGGCAATTCTTTTTTAGGGATTTTTGAAAGTCAGATTGCGTTGCGCTGAAATCATTGTGTGTCAGTTTAGTGTTGATCAGAATAGTTAAAGAGCGAAATGTCTGAGTACGTTCAGTTTTGCTCAGCTGTTTGAAAATCAAATAACGTAAGAGGTTTACCAGCACAATCATTCATAATTTTTTCTAAGGGGACGTTTAAAAATAAATATCGTAAATATCTGCTCTACCAAATGTAAATAAACACATAACGTCGTTACGGCTGTGTAGCTCGTTACTAACACTTACAATATCTATTGCTCTACAAGTCGACTTTGACCATTGGTGCACCCTAAAGCGATCCGAGATGTCGAATATCATGTGCACTTACTGCAACACATGTTGATTAGAAAATTCACAATGTAGTTCGCCATAATTTATTGCGAACCTAACACCACCTCCTTGAATTTACTCGTAGTAGGTATACCTGAGGTGTCCTGTCGGCCGTCTCATCCTTTTAGCCGCGCGGGATTAGCAGAGCGGTCTAAAATGCTGCAGTCATGGACTGTGCGGCTGGTCCCGGCGGAGGTTCGAGTCCTCCCTCGGGCATGGGTGTGTGTGTGTGAGTGTTTGTCCTTAGGATAATTTAGGTTACGTAGTGTGTAAGCTTAGGGACTGATGACCTTTGCAGTTAAGTCCCATAAGATTTCACATACATTTCAACAGTTTTGAATCCTTTTACATACTTTCGCGGCCCGACTACAATTAGGATATTGTTACCACCCAAGTCAAGTGCATTCGCAGCTTTACAGGCGGACGCTGTCATGATGTCACAGTGGGCGAGCGGTTCTAGGCGCTTCAGTCTGGAACCGCGCGACCGCTACGGTCGCAGATTCGAATCCTGCCTCGGGCATGGATTTGTGTGATGTTCTTACGTTAGTTAGATTTAAGTAGTTCTAAGTTCTAGGGGACTGATGACCTCAGTAGTTAAGTCCCATAGTGCTCAGAGCCATTTGAACCAATAATGTCACAAGCTGTCGTCAAGCCGCCAGAAAACTGCCGCCCGTGGTATGCTCTACTGTCACATAGTGTAACACAGATGGGCGCTTCTAAAGTCGACTAAGTGACGGGAACCTGTCTCCTGCGACAACATGGGCAGTTGGGGGAGTCTAAATATTTCTGGCTCAACCGGCCGCTTTATTTGACTTGCTACATTCTAACAGTGCAGCGTTCTGGCCAATCAACTGTCACACGTACAGCTAGACCACACCGATTTATTGTATTCACTGTAGTGCCCTTTCTTTGATTTTTTAATTTTAATCATCAGTCTTCTGACTGGTTTAATGCAGCTGGCCACGGATTCCTCTCCCATACCAACCTCTTCATTTCGGAGCAGCACTTGCAACATACGTCCTCAACTATCTGCTGGCTCTATTTCAGTCTCTGTCTTCCTCTATAATTTTTACCCTCTACAGCTGCCTTTATTACTATGGACGTTATTCCCTGATGTCTTAACTGATGTTCTACCATCCTGTCCGTACTTCTCATTACTGTTTTCCACACATTCCTTTCCTCAGTAGTTCTGCGGAGAACCACCTCAACCCTCACATTATCAGTCCAATTAATTTTTGACATTTGTCTGTAGCACCCAATCTCAAACGCTTCGAGTCTTTTCTTTTCCGGTTTTCCCACAGTCTATGTTTCACTACTGTACAATGTTGTGCTCCAAACGTATATTAACGGAAATTTGTTCCTCAAATTAAGGTCTATTTTTTGATACTAGTAGACTTCTCTTAGCAAGGAATAACATTTCTCCAATGCTAGTCTTCTTTCTATTTTCTTTCTCCGTCTGTAATGCGTTATTTTGCTGCCCATGTAGCTTTAACCCTTGATTTCCTCTATTTTGTGATCACAAACCCTAATGTTTAGTTTCTCGCTGTTCTCGTTTGTGCTGCTTCTCATTACCTTCGTCTATCTTCGATTTACTCTCAATCCATATTCTGTACTCATTAGTCTGTTCATTCCATTCAGCAGATCATGTAATTCTTCCTCACTTTCACTAAGCATAGCAATGTCATTAGCGAATCTTATCACTGATATCCTTCTACCTTGAATTTCAATTCGACTCTTGAACCTTCCTTTTATTTCCATCGTTGGTTCTTCGTTGTATAGATCGAAGAGTAGGGGCAAAAAACTACATCCCTGTGTTACATCCTTTTTAATCCGAGCACTTCGTACTTGGTCTTCTACTCTTATTATTCCCACTTGGTTCTTGTACATACTGTATGTTATACTTCATTTCCAATAGCTTACCCTTGTTTCTCTCAGAATTTCGAACATCTTGCACCATTTTACATTGTCGAATGATTTTCTCAGGTCGAAAAGCCCTATGAACGTATACTAATATTCTTCTTTAGTCTTGCTTTCATTATCAGCCGCAAAGTCAGAATTGCTCTCTGGTGCCTTTACTTTTCCTAAAGCCAAATCGAACACATCCTCAATTCTGTATGTTATTCTTGTCAGCAACTTCGATGCATGAGCTCTTAAACAAATTGCCCGATAATTATGACACTTATTGTCTGCTGTCTTAATCTTCGGAATTGTGTAGACGATGTTTCTCAGTATGGTACATCGCCAGACACACACATTCTGCACACCAACGTGAATAGTCGTTTTGTTGCACTTCCCCCAGTGAGTTTAGAAATACTGATGGAATGTTATCTACCCCTTCTGCCTTATTTAATCTTGATTCCTGCAAAGGTCTGATTCTACTACTGGATCCCCTATCTCTTCTATATCGACTCCTGTTTCTTCTTCTATCACGTGCCTACATTAATCTAATCTAGACTAAATTTTCTAGAATCATTTTGTTAGTGTTATGCATTTTACAATGTTATAGTCCCATCAGTACGTTGTCAACATGTCTTCAATCAAATTTTGGCATACTCAAACGCTAACGTGAACGATTTTTGTCTCTAAGTTTCGCAGTGTAACTACATGTACTGATTCCTTAACGTTTCTTTCTTGCTACTTATTATGAAAAAATTGGGTTAATTTTAATAAAGTTCAACATTATTCTATTCCTTGCCTATGAAAACAAATAATAAATGAGGTTTTCCAACGTGCGTCTTTCTTCCCTCTTTTTTTCCTACTCTGAATTTTAGCTATATGTACTCCATTTTACTAGACTAACTGCATAATTCTCTTGCTTTGGTAAAATGTAGTACGTATTGGTCCTCAATTTTAAGTAAATACCAGTATGACACATGAGTAGTGTGCCATCCAGCTTCCTCTGCTTTTTCCCCTCACCTCACCCTTTACTTTATATTTTCTTTTTCGCATGTTCGTAATGACGCATTTTGTTGTCTTTGTTGTTCTACTTTCTTTTAATATATTTCGTTTTTCAATAATTTTATATCTGTGGCTGATCTATCGAACGCTTTCAGCGCTATCTTGTGCTACCACCCACGCCATCTTGTGGCAACTTTTGTGGTGCGTGACGTCAAATTTGCTTACTCAGTTGTATTGTGAAACTCGTTACTTGTACATGACGCCATGCCGTGTTTGTGAAGCTCATTACCTCTTTTGGTATGTTCATTTTAATTCATGCTCTTTATACTTTTATCGGTTTATTATTTGTAAACCAATTTTAAATAGCTGTATTACTCATAACATTTGCAACCTTCCTGCAGGTATTCTGATGATTCGCTTACTCGAAACGGTTCAATAAAGTTGATTTACTTAACAGGAAATTACTAAATTTTTCTTCTGCGACCATAACAGCAGTCCATAAATAACATTTTTTTCAGGTTTATGAACTGGCCACATGCATTTTACGTGACTTAACGTCACACCTCAGCTTCATGGTCCACATTGGTCCTCACCGACAAGCGGCCTCTGTTAGCCAAAGCAGTTTGTCTGCAAACCGACAGCCACAGTGACAGCTCAGAACTTCCGATGGAATCCATTGAGGAGAAGTCGCTCAGTGGCTGCCATTACCCGTAACACCAGCCGGTCTTCGACGGTCAGAGAGCCTGCACGCTTTCTGTCAGCCGCCAAGGGCTACGAGCTGTGCTCCCACAACCACCTGCCCTTAGACCAAGATGGCGGGGCTGCCAGCTGTTGCTGCGTCGTTCCAGCATTCCACTGTATGGCCGTCACACTGCCTGTAGGACGTCGACCGTATCACTGTGATATTTATGTCAAGTAACGGGTAGCTACTATTTCGTAATGTTGTGTAATAAATTGCCAGCTGACCGTAAGAGAGAGAGGGTAGATGGCAGTGACAACTCTAGTGTGGCACCTTGGTGATGTGGTTTGTCGTCAGCCAGGTAAGAGAACATTCTTGGCTGAGCTAGGCACAAATGTATATACAGTATAGTCATACAAAATTTCCAGGGGCACTAATTGACCGAAAGACAAGGTAGCGGATCCCTTCCTCATGCCACAGCTTGAATGTCAAAGCTGGCGAGTTAGTCACGGAGGGGAAGCTATCAGGAGCGGACGTATGTTGGTAGTACCTTCCACTCGTTACAGTAATTGTTGGATTTCTTGCATTAAACGTGTAATCTGTATCAGTGCCCTTAATGATTAACAGATCGGAAGTGGCTTTCGTTAATTACAGTTAATATTAGTGTTCATATCGACATATTCGTGGTCGGTCATTGTGCGGTGACTTATGAGCGTAATGCAAGTGTTTTCTGTGTAATCTCCACAGAGTTGCACAGTGGGATAGTAATGTTTAACGAATGATGTGTAAAGTGGAGTGTATGTGACAACAATACAGGGTAAGAGGATAATTATACGGCTTCTCTTTTTAAATCTCTTTACTGTCAAAACCAGCAGTTGAGGATTCCCTTCACAATTCACCACTGGAGCTAAACCTCGGCGTCTAGATCCGACGAGACTACGACCAGCGCTTTCACTGCACCGAAAAGCAGGTTACAGGACTTCACATCAACATTCGCGAGATGTGACGGGCTTGCATATCTACAACGACGAGTCGTGTACAGTTGCTCTGCTAGCACTAATAGAGGCTGATACCGTTCCAACCAATGCAAGGGGAGCTGTGTCACGGTAACGACCGAAGTGTTGTAAGTGGTCATTGGTTAATAAACGACGTAGAATTTACTCTTCTATTCTTAACGTCAGTTGTGGTTCTCGAGAACGGATCCAACATTGAGAACTGAAATTGGAAGTGTCCACGGCGTAATGTAGTAGCAACAGATAGTAAGTACGCACCGTGACGAAGACTGCCTGCGGCAATAGTTTTATCAGATTAAGCGGTCACATAGCCACAAAATATTGGTATGCTTTAGATGTGGAGTTCTACATCCAGTTCCACTTACACAGAAGTATAGTGCGGTGCAAGGAATCAAATGTAGCTCGAGAAGGCCCACGACACAGCAGGCGCGTTTGCGATCTGAGGAAGCCAGCAGGAGCAGGACGACACGTCTGAGGGCGCGTCCCTCTGTCGCTAATGGACGTCGCTGCTCGGCAGCCATCACCGGAAGCCGGAAGTTGCGGACTGCGCTTCCTAGCGGCCAGGTCGATGGGACCTGCTCCCCCGGGACCTGGGGGCGGAGCCACAGCCAACTGCTGACTCAATTAAAAGCGCGCCGCAAGTGCGCAGCCGCCAGGGCCGCCTAATGGACACATCTATTGTCCGGAGCGGGCGCCGGACCACCACCTCCTCGCAGTCTCACTCTTCCAAGGTCACTTCATGTTTAACAAGTACAGCTACATACATATTCCGAAAGCCACCGCATGGTGTGTCTTGTGGATGGTACCCTGTGCCAGAATTAGTCATTTCTTTTGCTGTTCATCTTGCAAACAGAGCGAGTGAAAAACGATTGTCTATAAATCACAACATGGGCAATAATTTCTCGTGCCTTATCTTCATGGTTCTTATGCGAAATATATGTTGGCGGGAGTGGAATCGTTCTGCAGTCGGCTTCAAATGCCGAATTTGCTTAATATTGTACCTTTCCCTCCAGTGATCCCCATTTGAGTTACTGAAATATCTGCGTAGCGCTAGCGTGTTGTTTGAGCCTACCAGTATCAAATCTATCAGTCCTGAACGCTGTCTTCCTAAGGGGCTCCATAACGTTGGAGCTCCCGATAGATAGCAAACCCCAGCTCATCTGTGTCTGTTCTGACCTGCTGAAGGAAAGACCAACTGTTCACTCACAGTGGAAATAGGCCATGTTGGCTCTCCACCGGGAGGGACGCGAACTCTTTACGAACCGTCACTCATCCTGCTGCGAGGTCGGATCCACCGTTTCGGTTACACTAGGAGGTCTCTCGGTAGCGGAGCTCTTGAGCAAAACGAGAAACAGCTGCTGTGTCCAATGCAACGCGCCAGATTCTCTTCGACCGCTACACCCCGAGGCAACAACCTGACATGACTAGATGAAGCTGCGAAAATTTCGTTTGAGGATATTACAGATATTCATCTTTCAATTGTGAGTAACATAGTGTATGTAAAGCTTAAAAACACAGAATTTTGTGGCGAAATTGTAGAGTGTATTTGGACTAAGGACTGTTCCTAATTTGAGCTACGTTTTGAAATCACTGCTGAGCAAATCAATTCAGTGATAGCTCCTTGTGGAAGACTGATCAGTTATTTTTCAGAAAATTGGTCTTCTGCTCACACGTTCCCGGTCTTGAATGGTAATGGTCAATTGCAAGTAGATTTAAACAAGCACATACCCTCCTACGTAAATGTTTGCGGTTGTCATGCCATCGTAATATATGATGAGCAGCCAAGAGCCTGAGCTTCGTGCGGATGTGCAAGCCGTGTCCGCTCGCAGTGTATACAACGTCGAGTGGCCCAGCTACTTGTCGGCTAAGCTGCGAGACACCCAGACATGTATGTCAATGTTTCCTTTAACTTTGTACAGACAGCCACTGGACAAATCCATACGCCCCACGCTGCTGAAGTTACATGAGATAACGTTGCTCGGGACAATGGATGCTAACGACTCGACAGTGACAACACAACCAAAGCGTGAAGAACGAGAACCTAATACAACTGTTCAGACGGAACAAACCCTAGAACCGACTATAGCCCTTCAGAAGGGGCAGACTCTAGAAAATAAAAAGAAAACTGAGTCTACACTTGCCAACCAATAGGACAGTGAGCAAGAAACAAATGTGGCAATGGAAAACACTGAAACCTCCCCAAGAGGCATTCCTTCAAGGAAGCATAAGAAGACGAGACTGGCTCACAAGGGTGCTGAACAACTGGCACCGCCTTTGCGAGAAAAATCAAAGCAAACCAGCAACAAGCTAGAAGCAGAACCACCTAGAAATCCAGTCCTGAGTATGCAAACTTCTGACCCACTGCTAGCCAAATCAAGTAACCGGACCATTTGTCACACGAACGGTTGCAGCTGAGAGCCGATTTGGATACAGAGAAGGCTCTTTCTGAGACTAGAAATGCAGAAAAAGATACAGAGAGAGTTAATCAACACAAAAACGGGGCTGATGCAGCGGACGAAATGAACCAAGATGAAGAAATGAGGTAAATTGGAGGACGGAAGAGGTTCCTGCCCAACAAGATCAACCGAACACTATGGATACCACTTTACTGGAACGTACATGTGAAAAAGGATATATTTCCGATAGCACTTCTTGTAACGAATTTTGACTTCGGTAGTGAAAAAGAGAATATGAACGCAGCACAAGCCTACAAAATCGCTACGTTGAACGTTAATAGGTACGCTCCTCTTTGCATTTATATTATCTGCAGGACTTTTTATACGCCGCTGACATTGGTATACTACTCTTACAGGAAGTAACAGGTATTAAATTAGAGAAGATACGTGGGTACAGCGCCATAACTAACCCTGGTATCAGTGCAGAGGTGGGAACCGCCATTCTCACGACAGAAGGCATCCATGTCATACAAAGTTTAAAAAATTGCAAGCAGTAGAGCCACTGCAGTGACTGTTAATAACACCCGCATCATCAACGTTTCCGAACCATCTGACAACAATATCAGGTGCGCTAGATCGGAATTTTTTAAAAGTTAAATTGTTCCTCAATTCGGTAAGCATCAAGATTACATAACTCTAGCCGGCGATCCTAATTCTGTCCTCAGCCCGAAACACCAGACTCGCAACTGCAACAAGACTATAGAATTGGAAAGAATAACCGACATGTGGGAACATACTCATGCCGCATAGCCCGACTTCACATATTTTACCAGCCACTCAATAAGCAGGCTGGATAGGATCTACGTATCGTCCAACTTAAAGAACCTTGTCCTCCAGTATGAGGTCTGGCCTACTACGTTTACTGATCACGCTGCGTGCATCACCACAGTAAATTTAGAAAAACAAGATACTTACTGATGGAGTACAGGAAACTCAAAATTACACACCAACAAGATGAAGAATATCACGTGAGGCATTTACTAACGTATGGAAAGAATGTGAGAAACGATTCCCGCTAGACAATTCTACCATAGCTTGGTGGCTGCAAAGTGCTAAGCCTAAAATAAGCATAGTGCTGATCGACAACTCAGGACAGAAAAGCTTCTGGAATAAAAAGACGACTGAGTTTTATTTTAGCTGTTTTTGTAGACCTGTACACCCTGGACGCACGAGTAATATAGAACTATACATGGATTCAGAAAATCAAAGCAAAACTTTTAGCACTGAAGCGGTGACAGTCAGAAGGTTTTAAAATCAGAGCGAGGACACAAAACATTGTAGAAGGGGAAGAAACAGTTGTGTGCCATGTAGTGCATGAGAGTAAGAGAACAAACAGAAAAATATTGACAGAAGTTAAGTTACCTGATGGAACCAGTCTCAAAAATCAGAGTGAAATTAAAGAAGCGGTTCACAAATGTATCTCAGACATGATGTACAGCAAACTTACCGAGGACAAGGAGCGGTAAGATCTTGTTAGGAACGCATCAGCCAGAATTAGCGCATAGCAAGTATAAAATCTCACACTGAAATAGAGTAGGACGAACTGGAAGATGCAACAGGGTAGTGTCCAAAAAATGAATCTGCAGCATTTGATGATATCCCGTGGAATTCTACCAAGTGTTTTGGCCATAAATGAAGATATTACGCTTGCTCAACGAACTCATGAGCGAAAATATTGAAGTACACAAGAATCTCCTGAAAGAATCATAGTTCTAATTCCTTAAAACTCGGTTAGCAAAGGAACTGAAAACCTGCCCCAGCAATATTACTCAACAATGATTACAAGATTATTATTAGCAAGGAGACAAAATGGTAATTAACTCTATAACTGGTCAGTACCAAACACGTGTAGGCAAAGACAAAAACATCTTTCAGAATATATGCGAACATAGAGATTTAATATCAATCGCAGATATCTGCAGAATAAAATATGCATTAGTGTCGTTAGTTTGACGGAGTAGATCATAAGTATTTCCTCAGAATCATTGAAGTAATGGGATTCCCACCATCATTCGTAAAGATTTCTCAGCAAATATTAGAAAACAGTACAGCACGAATAATTATAAACGGAAAACTAAGTACAGAGATTGAGATGACTGGATCCATACGACAATGTTGCCCGATGTCAACGGGCCCCTTGGCAATAGCAACAGAACCTCTTCTCGTGACACTCGCGCATCGCCTACCAGGACTACACGTAAACAGCAAGAAAATAGTGTGTCACACTTACGCAGATGATGTGGGCATCCTGGTCACAAATGAAGATGAAGCAGCGAAAGCTCTTCCTGTTCTACGCACATACGAACTTGCTTCTGGTGACAAGCTAAATAAAAGGAAGTCAGGCATCATGAACATAGGCAGAGCAGTACGCATTCAAAATCAGGGAGAGTTGACGGAAGTATCGAAACTGAAATGTTAGGGTATTGAATTTAGGAGCAACATCCAACACACTACTGTCCTTAATTATAAAAATCTACTTACAAGCATACGAACATCTGTACAAGGAAAACGTATGAGACAAATGGGGGAGATACAAAAAAACCACTCTGGTAAATGTGTATATACACCATCAAAACTTAACTATGTTGCATAATCTTTGCCGATACCTTTAGAAACGGTCAAAAGAATTACGTCGGCGACAGGACGCTTTGTAAACCGAGGCAACATTTTCAAAGTGAGGTTCGACACATTAACACCCCCCCCCCCCCCCCCACAAGGAAGGGAAGATTAAACCTCGCTGATGTCAATTACAAGTTACAAGCGTTATACCTGTGTCGCATGTACAGTCGTGGACAAAACGAGCGAGACCCCTCGCCTTTTCCTTATGCTGATCCGCACGGCCTTAAAATCTGCTACACAGCATAACAGGCAAGGCGACGAAGTGCTACCAACATACTATGCACAGGCGTGAAATTGACAAACTATCTGAACTTTTTTAGGCTCTTTTCAATAATTTGTAAGACTATATTAATGCTGATTAGTGTTTTAAATACAACACGAAAATATAAGACAGAACTGAAAGAAGAAACGCTAATTGGTATGAACTGTATCAATAAAATTGAATTTGAACTTATTGAGATAACATAACTGTTTTAGTAAGACAAAGAACCCCAGATCGTTACGAATTAGCAAAATATTATCCGCATTCGGCCGCGAAACGGTCTGTGTCAACGTTCAGACCAGTCATACTGGACTACCGTTGCTGACCTACCATGAAAGTGTGCAAATTTAGCGATGCGTGAAGATTCATAACGAAATTCAGTTAAAAATCATTCAGTGCCACACTTAAGTCGATTCCATTATTGACAGAAGCGGAAAAAGTAGGCAGTAACATGTATGAAATTCTACAAGAGTGTCATATTGACATGCACAGGGCGCCGGTACAGAATAAAGGTAGCGATAAAACGTATTGGGGGCGCGAGAATTTCTTAAAATTGCTTTACTGATACTCTTCCTGCCTCCATCGAGATTAGAACCGAAAACAAACCAGACCTTCCTTTCACTACGCTAGCAGACAACCCAGGCAAACAGCCCTCTATTATTACCCCAGACATGAATAAGCCGGCAATTTCGCAATGAAAATGGTAAAATGATCTGCTGTTTCTGTTGCATAGAGCTTTCTGGGCTCAAAAACATAAATTTTCTTCCTTTATGTCACCGCTTATGTGACAATCATGCGGGATGTTTATCGAAATAACAAAATACTGTTATTAGAGGGTAAATTTAGTAGGATAATTCTGCACCTCCTTAGGAAATAAACGGCTACACAGCTGCCAAACGTATTCTACACTGTTTCCAATTCTCCACTAGACTCACCACAGCCGGAAAACGTTCATTAGCCTAAGTGTTTCTTAAGCTAGCTAGCAATGGGAATGTTCGCACTTGTAAAACGCGGTGGCATTAATACTGGGATGTGAATTACCACGTGTATAGGCAAATGGATTCTATTTGCATTCCTGTAAACGTGATTTGGATCGAAAGCGTAGCTACGATTAATATGCTGATGTATCGACTACAACTAGAACATTTCGAATAAAGAGTAGGGGGTTTTATTTATGTGGCCCTCATCTTCAGTGGCTGTCGTAGCTGTTTTCGTCACCTAAACCGGTAAAAACGGAACCCTATACGTCTCACTTTCTTGACCGTCTTTCGGTCTACCCAACCTTTAAAACCCGTTCACCTCCAGAACGGGTGGACATAATAAGCGGAAATGTATCGCACTTCTTGCGGTAACCGGTCCCTTGGTGGTGTAAAAGAGTGAGCTTCTATGTCAACGCAATCTAAAGATACGGCCGTTTACGTAAAGAAAATTTACGCGAAAGGTCAAAAAATGGCTTCATGAAGTATGCGACCAAACTCCTTATGTCATCAGCCCCTAGACCTAGAGCTACTTAAACCTAGCTATCCTAAGGACATCACAGACATCTATGCCCGAGGTAGGATTCCAGCCTGCGACTGAAGTAGCCGTGCGGTTCGTGACTGAAGCGCCTGGAACCGCTCGGCCACAGCACCCGGCGAAACCCTATTCACCTCATGTATAATGATAATACATACTGTCTAGTGAGGATAAACTGTATTCGCCAACAACTCAGATCGTTTGATCACGGAACTTTTACGAAGCTACATTCAAACTTTGTTCTAATTCGTCTGCAATATCCATTTACAAACACCCTAGGGACGTCGTATGCGATATCCACTTCTGAAGACGCTGGCAGATATTACAGTACCATAACAAGTAAGTAAGAATTTATTGTTATTGGTCCATGCATCACACTTTATTTCAATATCAATTTAACGCGCCTAGGTGTTTGTATATGGCTGAAACTAATGAACAAAAAGTAAATAAACAGCAAACAACTTCGATGTTCAAATCAAATGACAGTCACATGTCGCAATTACAACATAATTTCGTTGTTACATCTACATGACTACACCAACAAGATTTATTTGCAATCCAGACTTTACGTGCCTGGCAGAAGGTTCGGACTATTTCTCTACCGTCCCACTCATTAACAGTGTGCGGGAAAAAGGACCACTTAAATCTTTTCTTGCGAGCCTTGAATTACATTATTACTATGGTTTCTTCCTGTGTAAGTTCCCGAGGAAATAATGTTTTGGCATTCAGAACAGATGTTGGTGATTGAAATTTCGTGAAAAGGTATCGCAGCAACGAAAAACGCTTTTGTTTTCATGAATGTTACCCCAACTCGATTATCAAATCTGGGACCCTCTCTCCCCAATTTCGTGACATTACAAATCGTGGTACCGTTCCTTGGACGTTTTTGCGTGCACAGTCTATCACGTCTGTGAAGGACATTGGACGGACAAACGTAGTGTAGGCAGTATTTTCAGTTGGCCTGTTGCGTATTCTTAGTGTGCGGCCAATAAAACGCAGTCATTCGTTTGCCTTCCCCACAAAAGTATGTTTTCGGTCGTTCCAGTTTGAGTTTCACTGGGTACTGAGATGAACTAGCAGTCCTTCGACCTATGTTTTGTCATGTAACTGAAAGTTAATTATTGTTATTGGACGCAGCTTTCGTGTTTAATGTATTCCTCATTCAACAGAGTACACTCCTCCTACACCACATATAACTGTTTCAAAGTATTAAATTGTTACTGATGTTACCAAGTTGCAGTGGTCATCTTAACTTGCCGTTTTGAAACAAAGGAAAATATTATAACGAAATGTAGCAACTAAGAAGCGGAGTATCCAAATAAACAAACATTTCCGGTTTAAGTAGTTGCAGTAGGTCTACTACACAGCAACGTAAATTAGGAGCAAAGTCCATTAGTAGATCGTTATCATGAAAATCAGTCCTCATAATGCAAAATGCCACTACAAGAAAGAACGTTTCCAAACATGTCATGAGTAGTCAAGGAAAGTGGACGCATTCTGTCTACTGAATCCCAACGCAGGCCACTTACGATGGGGCACCGCAAGTGTCATACCCCGATCTTGCTGAAACTTCGCTCAGTGAAAGAGGTGACAAAATAAGCGAACACGTGTCTCGGCTTATCTGCTTACCTCTACCGCTTCTGATAAAACGACGGTCAAAGTTTTCAATGCTATAGTGTAGATACCTCTTAGCGGGTAAGGATTCAACTGTCAACTGGAGCGGTGGCTCTGCGGTTATCATAGCGACTTCGAAACTTTGCGCTACGAGTTCGAAACCCGGTTTTTCCTCCCCCCCCCCCCCCCCTCACTCTCTGAATTATCTACGAATGTTTATTCCAATTTATGTTGAAACACTGTTGTCGTTATTCGTCAGTTAATTTACTGTGTAAAGAAATAAATTAAAAAGGGAACACATAGTGCGTAGTGGGGCGATCACTCTGTTGTAGAAATAATTCAGAAGCCAAGATCGCTCAAATACTGTTTACTGGATAACCGGTTTCAACACACTAAAGGTGCCATCATCGGATCCGAATGTAGGCTAACATTTATAAACCATTTGGATATAACGATACATGAGGCAGACCAGATGATTTTAGATCAGCTTGTCTCATTCGTTTATTATTTTTTTAAATTCATTAATTACACATAAAGTTAATTGGCGCATAATGACAACATTATTTCAACATAAATTAGAAAAAAAAACATTCGTAGATAATTCTGATAGAGAGGCAGGAAAAAATAATAATAAAAAACCCAGTATGGTCTCGAACACGGGAATCAAAGTTAAGAAGGAACGACGGTACCCACTGTGCCACCGCTTCAATTGCGTTCTCGGCTGCAGAAGGTATCTACACTATAGCAAGAGCGCGTTGATAACTTTGACCGTCGTTTTCTTTGAAACGGTCGAGTGTCTGCAGATAAGTCGAAAGACATGTTCGCTTATTTTGTCCTCTCCTTCACTGAGCAAAGTTTCCGGACAATTAGCCTATGACACCTGGCGACTTCCCCTCGTTAGTCGAGTCGCTTCTTACGCCCGGTGAGAATTACGTATGCCTCAGAGTAAACTGCGCCACTTGAAAACACGGCGAGCGAGGATAAACACGATTTCCCTCTTATAAGGGAACCTTCTACAGCTAAAATTCACGAAGTGTTCTTCAGGTTGCCTCATATATTTCAGAAATGTTTCTTGCTTTAGGCCTGCCGCATATGCAAAACGTAAACAATTCATTTCATGTAATATTTATCAGGATAAGACATGACAAGAGTGGACCAGTCCCTTCTGAGAAAAAGAGTGGACCAGTCCCTTCTGAGAAAAATTACAGATTCTAAGTTGCTCCACTATGTAATGACACGGGTACGGGCTTGCGACCTCTCGTTTATGCCATCGATTTCCGTGTTACACATACTTGGCCACTGCGTTGTGGCTGCCGTCGTGGAGGAGGCAGTCTGTTTCCCACTAGCGCTGTTTCCGCAGCAGATATTAACCGCGACGAATCATTCAGTCAACGCTAAACGGCCCATCTGGCTGAGGAAGACAAGGGCGCTATAATAGCACTCCATGCAGAGGGATCTTCAAATGGCTATATAGCAAGAACTATGGGTCTTCCCACGTCGACAGTAGCCAGGTGGATCAGACGAAAGGAAGAGAGTGGTAACCTGAATGGGAGGCCTCATGGCCGTCGCCGCAAAACAACAGCAGCTCAGGATCAGCAGATACGCCGTTTCAGTGAGAACCACCCATTTGTCAACGCACGACAAATTCAGCAGACTTTGGGTCTCAATATTAGCAGTAAGACCGTCACTCGTTGTCTAAGGGAAGGTGGACTGAGAGCAAGAAGCGCTGCTGTGAAAGGAACATTGACTGTTTCCCACAGAGAAGCTCGCCTTGCTTTTGCTGCTGAAAATGTCGACAAACCTCTCCAGTTTGGGAGGCGAGTGATTTTCACGGACGAAAAAGTTTTCTCTACGGCATCAACCGGAAAAGTACTTGTTTACCGGCCTAAATGTGCTAGGTATAATCGAAAATATATTACAGTTGCCGAAGGAGTGGCAGAGAGTCGGTAACGGCATGGGCATGGATATCGGCCGAAGGGTGTGGGCTCCTGTGGGAAGTGGAAGGAAGATTCGATGCGCGCAAACATATCAATTCTGGAGAACGTGATGTTGCCTTTTGTGACAGCAAGATTTGGCGATGATCAGATCATGTTCCAACAAGATCGCTCGCCTATTTATATGGCACACGTGGTTAAGAGATGGTTCGACGACCATAGCAATATTACTGTAATGGAATGGCCACCTAAAGGAGCTGACATGAATCCCATTGAGAATATTTGGGCAGAAATGGTCAGTGTAATACGAGAAAAGGGGCAGTCACCGTCGACTCGCCGACAGCTTTCTGATGTGATTCATGACGCTTGGAATGAGTTACTTGAATCTTCTAGTTATGTGGCTCGAGTTGTGGGCTCAATGCCCAACAGACTTCGAGCTGTTGTGGAAGCCGAAGGAGGCTACACGCGATACTAAGCAGCATCAGCGGAGGTGTTTTCTTTTTTCCAGCCCTTCACCAATCAGCTGCAACAGCTGTTTCAAGTTTTTTCTTTATTTACAGACGTATATTTTATATAATTTCAAGGAAACGCAGTAAGTGGAATGTGGACAAACAAATTAATTCACAGCAAGATGTGTAATATTTAATTTGGCAAGAGAACAAATACACACCTTATATATTCATGCAGTCTCTAAAAAAATACATGACACACGTGTACGTGCAAGAAGGGTACAAAACAATTCAGCACAAATGAAAAATATTGAAGAGAAGCTCGCCGATGAAGGCGTAATTGGAGAACAAAGGTTGGGCTAGAAGGAGAGGTAAGGAGGCCCGTAAAAGCAGAGAAAAATCAAATACCCAATAGACTGAGTCGTTGTCGCAGCAGAGGGCGGTTAATATCTGCGATTCGGAGCAACAGTAGAAGAATAGTTTTATTTACTGATTTTTGAGGCTTTATTTTGTGACGGCTAAACAGAGCTGCATCATGAGACCTACTACTTGTCCACATGTGGCTAAACATCAGAGGTGTAAAAAATTTTCAGAGATGCCGAAGTTCTCTGGAAGAGTAACGTATTTTAGACAAGAAGATGATTTTTAGTTCATTTCATTTTAATCATTCACACTATGCTTTGACATTCTAATCTTTGATTTCATTTTATTATCATGTATCTTTTCTTCAGTGAAAGTCAACGGTAGTAAGTTTCAAGATATGAAGAATAACTTGAAGTTTTTAATTTGTGGAATAGCGTATTTAACAGTTAATATTTTCAACAAATCTGTAGTTATAGGACATATTAAGAAGCAAGTCAAAAATGGCATTGTGGAAAGATCAGGTTGGTCTCTAAAGGGTAACGACGGTAAAATAGCAAATACGAAACTATGGGTAACAACTATCGTTGATGGTGAGGAGCCATAATCGATATGCCACTACTCTGTAATTGTATTTCTGAAGTTTATCGTCAATCCTAGGACTCAAACCGATACTCTGTTTTGCGTAAAGAATATAACCTTCAAAATTTATTTAGCAGCGCCGAATATTAAATCATAGCTTATAGATCAGGAACCTAATCCTACTGCCTTTAATTTTATTCTCACGGATGACATTGAGACAGTAAATAACAAGAGAAATAACAAAACTCTCAGAATCAATATAGAGAATTCAAGTGTCCAGTGGATTCAAAAGTTTGCTATAATAGCGAATAATTGCTTTTACTTACTCCTTCATGCCTACGTTTTCTGTCAGACAATGTTTGAAACTAGGACTAGCAAGGTAAACAATTTTTCCACAAATTGTCAAATTGGAAGTCGGAGAGCCAGTTACATAAATTACGATGACAACAAACGTTTTTCAAGTAAACTGATCACAGGAGGCATCCAACACATTTATTGTGTGTTATATGCACAGTACGTAAACTGGCAACGCCACCAACACACAATACCACTAACAAGGGAACATCCCCATCGCACCCCCCTCAGATTTAGTTATAAGTTGGCACAGTGGATAGGCCTTGAAAAACTGAACACAGATCAATCGAGAAAACAGGAAGAAGTTGTGTGGAACTATGAAAAAAATAAGCAAAATATACAAACTGATTAGTCCATGGGCAAGATACGCAACAGAGGGAGCTCAGGAGCGCCGTGATCCCGTGGTTAGCGTGAGCAGCTGCGGAGCGAGAGGTCCTTCGTTCAAGTCTTCCCGCGAGTGAAAATTTGAATTTCTTCTTCTCAGACAATTATCATCTGTCCGTCCGTCCGTCCGATGCGAGGTAACTGCGCCGTAGTATAATGACGCTACACCGAAACAAACATCGAAACACATGTCATCAGTCGACTACAGCGCACGGAAGAGAGAGTATTCCTTCTAACGAGGTTCCCTGGCTGGCAGTTGACTGTTCGCTACTTTGGAAGAGAGTGCATTAAATACGTGAGATGAATTCCGTGGGCAATATGAATCTAGCAAATAGAGCTCGCGACTTCAATAACAATGTCAATGAATATTTTCCGAACTGTAAGGCATCGGAAAGTTCCTTAAGGGATCGAACGATTGTCTTACATTTGTATGACCATTTCCTACATTTGTTGATAAACAGTACGTATGATGATGACTGTCTGAAAATAAAAAATGAAACGACTCACTCGAGGGAAGACTTGAACCAAGGACCTTGCACCCTGCAGCTGCTCACGCTAACCACGCGACAACGGCGCTCCCGAACTCACACTAGCCTGCGCATGGACTACTCAGTTTGTACATTTTGCTTATTTTTTTCATAGTTCCACACAACTTCTTCCTGTTTTCTCGATTAATCTGTCTTCAGTTTTTCAAGGCCTATCCACTGCGCCAACTTATAACTAAATCTGAGGGTGCGATGGGGAGGTTCCCTTGTTAGCTATGAAACAACTGTAGCAAAACGGAGCATCCTCGTTATCCATGGGATGGGTAAGACGACTAATTCGCAACATAAATGTCAATGTAAGCATCAATTTATGTTGGAACGTCCTTCCTGGACCAAATAACATACATTTCCTACGTCTTCAACACGAATCATGAAGAAAATGGATTTAAAGGACATATAAATAACGAGTGATTTTACAAACATAATTATGAATCACCCACGAACATAAATCGATGATCACATAGTTCTCGAAAGATTTCTACAGTATTGTTAATGTCCATTAGACTAGCAGCAGGAAGAAAACGTTCGCTCAGCTGTGCTATCTTGCACTGACGAAGCTCGCTCTTCGAAGACGCCGCTGCATCGTCTGCCCCATTTCATGGCAAACGAAATATCTCAAGTGTACAGTCTTAGACATAAAAACTGACCGCCGCCGCAAGCACCGTGCGATCCGCGATATGACGCCGTTGAGAACACGGCTAACCCGCGCCGGCAAACTGTTAATTTCATTTAATATCATCTGATGTTACTAACAAGTTATTTACTTCTGGTGAATGATTTTCTGCGCAGTTCATTTAAGATAGAATAACTAAAATATATTAGACGTTACGGACGACGAAGGACGCCTAATTCATTTCCCTCTCTTTATTTATGATGTTAGATTCGCAATCTGAGCATACGTATTATCCATAATCACACTTTAGCGCCACACAGATATGTGAATGAAACACATTGGCGTACAGTTTTAGACATAAAAACTGACCGCCAGCCGCCCACCACAGATACTAAGTCCGAGTCTATTCACTTAACGTAGCCCATAAAACTGACCGGCCATTTGCACAATCTGGCAACACTGTAAGATGCGGAACTGTTAGGAGGAGGTGTTGTCTACTTCCGAGATGTTCTCGGATTGTGTGAGCCCGTGGTGTAGTGCTAGCCGGCACGGTAGCTCAGCGTGTTCGGTCAGAGAGCCGGTTGGCCTCTGTAATAAAAAAACTGAGTGGAAGGATCAACCACCGAACTTCAACAGGACGTCCTGCGACTTCCGCAACGACCAAACACAACGATCAATAATGAACAATAAAAAAAATGGAGAAAATGGTAATCGTTATGCATTCTAAGCTTATGGTCGCCTGTTCGTGTCCAACTATTTTTTTTTTTTTTTTTTTTTTTTACCACATTTCGGTCTAAAGTTATGAGTCTGATTGAGCATCGAAGATAATTCGCTTAACATTCTACCCACCAGCAATAACAAGTATTCCAGAAACAACTCTCCAGGACTGCTCGTGGCTGCGCCGCGATCGTAACAGCTTACGCTCGAGCGTTTCCTCGAGCTGCAGCGGCTACCGGCCACCGGCCAGACGCCACCCGCCGCCTGAAATCCGGCGCCGCCCATGTGAACGCGGCACGACGCTGTCAGTGTATGTATGAACTGTCATTTTCGAATTTGAAGTTCTAGTTATCATCTTGCAGTTAAGCATTCGATTTTGCATACTTGAAAATCATGAACTACAGTTAAGCGTTGTAAAATTGAGTCGCAAGTGGAAAAAGATGTAACCCCTGAACCACAACGTTTACTTTTGGTGTAACAGAGGAGTGAATGCAGAGGAGGCATCTAGAAAGATTTGAACTGTGTTTGGAGCGAGTGCTTTTGGTAAAAATACACCAGAAAAAGATATACGTGTTTCAACAAAGATCGTTCTGGCATGATTGATTTTCCACATTAAGGAAGTCTCGACTACTGATATATGTGATAGATTCCCATTTAACCATCATGCGACATTTGCATTCAATAGGCAAAGTTCAGAAGTCTGGTGTAGGAGTACTGCATGCTCTAATTCGAAACAACAAAAATCAACGGAGTGACTATTATTGAACGTCATCAGGTCACTCATCGAGCATTCCTATGCAGTACTGTTACTGGTGACGTGTTATGATGTCTTTATCGTTAACTTCCTAAGAAGAAATGACAGGCTGAGCCCCACCAAAATACGTAAACTCGAGGAAGGAGTAGTGTGAACATAATATTTTACATCTGATAAATCCAAAAGTGTGTTTTGGGCTACGAATTCTGCCCCCAGGGTGTGTGCAACACAGATGGAATTTGTTGCCAACAACTGAGACACCTTTCGGTCGCAGTGTAAGAAAATCGAGCAACAAAATTACATCATCTGTGCTACTGCATGATAACGCACTATGTTGATTCGAGAAACAAAACTATCCAGGAGATTGATAGGAAAGTCGTCTCTCAGGCACTTGTATTGGTAGGGAAGTCCTCTCTCAAGCACTTGTCCCTCTCGTCATATATTTGTAAAATTTTACGTTTCCCGCTCTTGATCGATCAACCGTCAAGGCAATTCATTTCTAGACGAAAATACTCTTAAAACTACTCTGGTTTAATGACATCGTTAGAACCGGTAGGTTTCTACTAGCGTAGAATGTGTAAACAACTTTAGCATTGTCAGATCGTTTTAGATATCGTGAAAGAAAATTCTGCTGCTGATTAAAAAAAATGGTTCAAATGGCTCTGAGCATTATGGGACTCAACTGCTGAGGTCATTAGTCCCCTAGAACTTAGAACTAGTTAAACGTAAGGACATCACAAACATCCATGCCCGAGGCAGGATTCGAACCTGCGACCGTAGCGGTCTCGCGGTTCCAGACTGCAGCGCCTTTAACCGCACGGCCACTTCGGCCGGCTGCTGCTGATTAATTTCTCTTTGATAATTACTGTTGCGTTTAGTAAACTAATGGAAAATGCAATTAAAATATTCACTGTACTAATACAAATTAAATTCAGCTAACTACAGAAACATCGCGACGGCAGTCTACCTTAATAAAGCATTAAGTGTCTTTGAGACGATTGAGCCTATTTTAACACGAATTAGTAGGATATTACCGACTTTTGACTTCGAAAAGGTCTGTATTTATTTCATTTCCTCTACCATTCGTAAGTATTATGAAATTGTGACATTTGATAGATAAAATTATGTATTCACAACAATATGTCGGCAGAGAACAAAAGTGGCATTATGAATTTGGCAGTACCGTAAGGTTTCCGCTCTGACACTAAGAGTTACTGAAAGTAGCAAGACGAATTTTGCTCGAGCGTTGTCTTACGATTCCCTTATTGAGTTTTTATCAGCCTGCTTGTAGCTGTGCTACAAAAGAACTAAAAATCTAGCTTTCAGCGAGTCTCGAAAGGCGGCGAAAGCAGCTTGCACCTGTTCGCTAACCATGTTACGTGGTAACTGGATTTTTCCTTAAATGGGAAGACATCCATTTGTGGTTGCATTGTTAGCAAATGTCAGTCAGACGTGTGCCGTTGGTCTAAGTGTTTCGGTGTGTTGAATTTGTACCAAAGATTTTTCTTCAAGTTTTTTCTGCCCAAATAGAGAGTTGAAGTCTCCCATTAGTATTTTCACGTCATCCTGGTGAATTTTTCTCATAGTATTTTCGAGTCTGTTCCAGAATTTTTCGAAATTTTGGGTGTTTTTCTTATTTCCGATGTTGGTAAGGACACGTGCATTTATGAGTGTATATTTTTTACTGGGGCTCTGAATGAGCATAGTCATAAGTCGCTTGTTGATGGTCCGGCCGCGGTGGCCGAGCGGTTCTAGGCGCTTCAGCTCTGAACCACGCGACTGCTACGGTCGAAGGTTCGAATCCAGCCTCGGGCATGGATGTGTGTGATGTCCTTAGTTTAGTTAGGTTTAAGTAGTTCTAAGTTCCAGGGGACTGATGACCTCCGCTGTTAAGTCCCATAGTGCTCAGAGCCATTTGAACCCTTTGATTGTTGATGGGTGTGATTTATTTGACAGAGTTGAAGATACATCTATGTTCGAGAAATGCATTGCTGAAGATTGGTATGCCTTTCGCTACCTTTTGTTGTATTTTGCTCTTGAAGATGCTATGGTTTCCCTAATGCAGGGTTTAATTTTCAATTAGTCGTGGTTCTTGAGGAGCAAGGATGAGAATTTTTTGTCGGTGGATTTCTTTTGTGAGATTATTTAGTTTTCGTGTTTGGATCAATGTATCGATGTTTACTTTTAAATGCATGTTTCTCGCTTGTAGGGAAATTTACCAGAGATCTTCGATATTCTCTGCCGTGCTAACCTGGACTCCCCAGAATCCGAAAATCCAACTGCCGCCTGTCGACCGCCGGGTTGTGTACCAACTGGGGTAAAGTTGACTTTGTTGCATAGTTCATGTTTGCTTGTGTTTCATTGGTTTGGCTTGGGTGATACAAGGACCGGACCAGACCAGAGGGTGTTGAAGCCTTTGAAAGCAAATATTTTCAGCCAACCTCATTGAGCTAACAGACGGTGACGAGAGTGGCGGTGATTTTCACCCAGACATATGTGGATTTTGGGTTCAACGGATTTAGTAGCCGTTCAGTATTGTGTTAGTATTTGGTTCAAACCTAGTATTTGATTTCCTCGGTACCTTCCATATGGGGGAGGGTTTCCCCTATCCGCCACACGCGATTACTATTGTTATTATTATTATTATTATTATTATTTCTTCCTTTTCTCAGACCTTAGGTCTGGTTAAAAATGGAAAGTGACGCGGACCTTGAACAAGCGTGACTTCCTTTTAACTGTACGGTATATGTTACATGGCATTTAGGAACTTTCGGGTAATTGAACATGTATCAATAAATACGGATTTCTGTAGTTGTATATATAAGTTTGGATGTAGCTGTACTGCATTGATGTACTGGTGGATATTGTGTGATATGACTCATGTAGTTGATTGTATAATTGGTATAATGTCAACTTTATCCTGATGCCACGTGTCCTTGACTTCCTCAGCCAGTTGGATGTATTTTTCAATTTTTTCTCCTGTTTTCTTTTGTATATTTGTTGTATTGGGTATGGATATTTCGATTAGTTGTATCAATTCCTTCTTTTTATTGGTGAGTGATGTCAGGTTTGTTATGTGGTGTTGTTGTATCTGTTATAATGCTTCTGTTCCAGTATAATTTATATTCATCGTTCTCCAGTACATTTTGTGGTGCATATTTGTATGTGGGTACGTGTAGTTTTATAAGTTTATGTTGTAAGGCAAGCTGTTGATGTATTATTTTTGCTACATTGTCATGTCTTCGGGGGTATTCTGTATTTGCTAGTATTGTACATCCACTTGTGATGTGATCTACTGTTTCTATTTGTTGTTTGCAAAGTCTGCATTTATCTGTTGTGGTATTGGGATCTTTAATAATATGATTACTGTAATATCTGGTGTTTATTGTTAGATCCTGTATTGCAATCATGAATCCTTCCGTCTCACTGTATATATTGCCTTTTCTTAGCCATGTGTTGGATGCGTCTTGATCAGTGTGTGGCTGTGTTAGATGATACGGGTGCTTGCCATGTAGTGTTTTCTTTTTCCAATTTACTTTCTTCGTATCTGTTGATGTTATGTGATCTAAAGGTTTGTAGACGTCGTTATGAAATTGCAGTGGTGTAGCCGATGTATTTATATGAGTGATTGGTTTGTGTATTTTGCTAGTTTCTGCTCGTTCTAGAAAGAATTTTCTTAAATTGTCTATCTGTCCATAATGTAGGTTTTTTATGTCAATAAAACCCCTTCCTCCTTCCTTTCTGCTTAATGTGAATCTTTCAGTTGCTGTATGTATATGATGTATTCTATATTTGTGGCATTGTGATCGTGTAGTGTATTGAGTGCTTCTAGGTCTGTGTTACTCCATTTCACTACTCCAAATGAGTAGGTCAATATTGGTATGGCATAAGTATTTATAGCTTTTGTCTTGTTTCTTGCTGTCAATTTTGTTTTCAGTATTTTTGTTAGTATTTGTCTATATTTTTCTTTTAGTTCTTCTTTAATATTTGTGTTATCTATTCCTATTTTTTGTCTGTATCCTAGATATTTATAGGCATTATTATTATTATTATTATTATTATTAATATTACTGTTGTCATTATGTCATCAGCAAATCCGATATGGTGTATCTTCCCACCACTGAAATAGACGTGTATTGTTCGATTCAGTATTTCCATCACATAAATGTGGGTTATAATTACGTTACATTGCTGCTAGTAGACATATTTCTCACTTTTTCTTAGACGGTTGCTACCTGTTACTCCATCATAGGAATTTAAGTGCGCAGCATTGTTGCAATACAGACGTTCAAATTATCCGATTTCTGTAATTTCATTTCGATACCAGATAGTTCTAATCGGATTCAGCCAGGCAGTCTTAGTGTGAATATCCGGCTACGACTCTCATCATATGATAGACTGGGTAAATCACATTCTTAATCGGACTGTTGAATATAGATCACGTATCTATGACAGGCCGGCCGCGGTGGTCTAGCGGTTCTAGGCGCTCAGTCCGGAACCGCGCGACTGCTACGGTCGCAGGTTCGAATCCTGCCTCGGGCATGGATGTGTGTGATGTCCTTAGGTTAGTTAGGTTTAAGTAGTTCTAAGTTCTAGGGGACTGATGACCATAGATGTTAAGTCCCATAGTGCTCAGAGCCATTTGAACCATTTTTTTTCTATGACAGGGCCTGAATCCTTAAACACTGTGGAGAATAATAATCCAATGTACTTATTACAAATACGTAATTTAAATATAAATATATGAACTAACGAGTTAGCAGTGTTTTTACAGGAGCAGAGCCCCATCCATCATAGCAGAGCAGTGTGAAATTGGTTTCGGGGCCAAGAGAGGATAAAGCTGTTGCCGTTTGTTCCACGATTACCAAACATCAACCAGATAGAGAATATGTGGGCAGAGGTAACAAGGCCATTGCCACGTGGATCTACAAAAGCAAGCGACCTTTGGACAAATATAGAAAACATATGTTGGGAAGTAAACCATCACGCTAAACTGTCGACGACTTAATGAAATCAATTCCCCTACGCCTTCGAGAAATCTTACGTAATGATCGTGGGTGGGTTGGTTACTGAAAGTATAAAAAAATGTTCAAATGTGTGTGAAATCTTATGGGACTCAACTGCTAAGGTCATCAGTACCTAAGCTTACACACTACTTAACTTAAATTATCATAAGGACAAACACAGACACTCATGCCCGAGGGAGGACTCGAACCTCCGCCGGGATCAGCCACGCAGCCCATGACTGCAGCGCCCGAGACCGCTCGGCTTATCCCGCGCGGTCACTAAAAGTATACTCGTCCACAAATCCCATGTGGACAATTATTTGATAATCGGTCAAGCTTTGCTTTGTCGCAGCTCTTTAGCATACAAGTCCATTTACTTTCAGGCTCCTCCTTGCAATTCTTGCAACGCAAGGTAATTGAAAAAACTCATCCACTCGACGCCAACTGAGTAACTGACTGGTGCATGTGTTGTTCAATACACAGTAGTTGTCACCCTCTCTGGAATGAATGACTGTGTGTGTGTGTGTGTGTGTGTGTGTGTGTGTGTGTGTGCGCGTGTGCGCGTGTGTGTTTTCGTGTTCATGCACAATCTGAATCAATACTATTAACATTAGAGAAACAACCAACAATAAATAATTCATCAAATATGTCTGTAAAGTATTTTAATGCGATGGGAAGTTACAAACTGAATTTTCACCCAACCCACGTCCTGCATATTACGTTAAGTAAGATGTATTAACTCCATAGTATCGTTAGCAGAGACAGTGCGCTCTTGTTGTCGAGGCTCGCGACAAGCGCAGCGATCAGCAGTGCCCAATGCCGCCGCGATTTTTTTATGTTGCCTGAGCGTGGACACTGCAGCAGACGCTCCGCCATAAACAGGGAGATATCACCTAGGCTCTGACTGCAGTGAGCGGATATCACTGCCTGTGTGTTCTTATAGTACCCAACGTGAGACTGTTCACAGGTGCCATGGAGCAATTGCAACGGGTATCATGTCATTAGTCATAATAATATTAACCAGTGATGAAATGTCCACTCTATTTGAATCCCAAGAAAATAGGAACCTTCTCACAAAGGAATGTGAGGTGATATCAAAATTTATCCTACATACAAAAATTAACTGCTGGGATTTCATGTATGCAGTAGTAGCACACAAGGAAATTTTATGTCTTGGAAGCGTATATTTCATTTCCTCTTCTCATATGAACGCCCTTGTTTTAGTATGAAGTGGGAAAATAAACACGAAAATCTTTAGTTCCTGAGAAGCATATAAGTCATTTCCTCTTCTCATATCATAACTTTTGTTTTAGTATGAGGTAAAAAAATAAACAGTTTAGGGTTCTGAAACATAATATGAAACCAGATTCTTATCGTAGGCGCTATCGGAAACGCAAAAAAGCAGGGAGCTGTCCATTTCTTTGTCCAAAAGCCTGTTTCCTTTCATGCATTACTCACGCTAGAAGATTCTTATTTAAGGACTTGTGGGTATTAAGTTCTTCAGCAGAACAAGCCTTACGTTATTGTGCTAATTACGGTACGGAAAAAATGCAACAAAGACGAGTTCCCCTGGAGCACATGTTTGTATTCAGCAATGACCGCCAGCTGCCACAACACTTCACAGAATCCTTGCGGCAGGCAACACAACTGGGTGTGCACTTTAGATTTCATTCAGTAAGACGTCAGGAGATGGATGGAAACGTCAAAGTCGTATTCAATCCAGAATGACGTGTTATTAAGGTAGTTGAACGTTCTAGCAATTACACTTCTATAATACCCATTTGAGTATTCCGATAGCCAAAAGAACCCGTTAGTGCGAAACCATCTGGAACTGCATTAACATCAAACTGCAAGAACTTGAGATAATACGTGGACTCTTCTCTTCGCTGGGTGACCTATTACTGATATTTAGGATTCTCTCCGTCCTAGGCGTAATGGAAATGGAACTTCTGAGGCGCTTTCCGCTACTCTTGACAAACATGAGAAACTTGTAATCACGGCGAGTTACAACTGCGTGATGATAATGGTTCAGGTTGTCAGTAGTTGTGGTGGTGTTATGCTGTCAAACTGCTTACAGCAACGTTAATGGTGGCTCACATAATTTAGCGCTGACTACCTACTTAAGTAAATATAGTGTTGTGGCGTCGTCGCTTGTCTTCATTTGGCCTCAGCTTGAGTAATCCGATTTAACGAACATAGTACTATATTCGCGGGCTGCTAATGATACAGTATGATTACAGAGATCATCGTGCGGGTATTACATTAATTCTGCAATGAATTGCTTGAAAAATATTACCCTCAGCTATGCAGCTGGAATGACTCATTACACAGGTACTCTATGTTGCACTTGGTTAAGTGATCAGTTCGCTGCAATCCTGTTTCTACTGTTTGTAAATACTTGTATACTTCAAAAATGGTTCAAATGGCTCTGAGCGCTATGGGACTTACCGTCTGAGGTGGTCACTCCGCTAGAACTTAGAACTACTTAAACCTAACTAACCTAAGGATATCAGACACATCCATGTCCGAGACTGGAGACGAACCTGAGACCGTAGCTCTCGCGCGGTTCCAGACTGTAGCGCCTAGAACCGCTCGGCCACCCCGCCCGGCATACTTGTATACTGACCATTCGTTATTTCACTAAAAATGAACTACAATCTAATTCGCATGTATATGGCATGGGTTAGCTCCGGCACGAGGGTATGACTAAGTATTGGATGCCGTTGGAGTCCCGTTATTTTGATAGCAAGACAAATGTTCGCTTATCACCTCTATTACCTGAAAAAACAATTGCATCTTAAATATCGAAGGACCTACGTCCACACTGTCACAGCGCGTTGAAATACAGCAACGACGGCAGATGAAAATTTGTGACCGACTGAGCTTCGAACCTAGACCTGCTGCTTACTAGACAGACGTGCTGACCACTGCACTATTATTTTTTTTTTAAGTTTGAGAAGACTTTCAGCACCAGGTAGGTGGAGGCAAAGAGGGCAGGGGTCGAAAATCCGAGGCCTGGCTACAATGCCTCCCCCATACCTGTCACTGAGCAGCTGCATTATTCACATGTATTCCATGTTTGCACTCATATATTCCTTTAAATTGTTGAACAAAATTGATGTAGTAATTAAGGTAAAATAAATTATAGATTGTCGCCTCCAATGGCGTGCGTTCCTTGTGGAACACAACTTACAACAGCGAACAGGGTGACGGAAAAATAAATAATAAACATTCATTCAGAAATATTTAAGTTATTATGCACTGGATGCATATGAGGTCTGTAAGGAAGCCATATATTTTTCAAGAAATGGAAGAAGTTTCAAAGCCGGACGGGTTTTGCCAAATTAGAACAGTTCTGATTTTAGAACCAACGTAAAAGAATATTCCAGGAATAAAAAAAAGTGAAAGAATAGTATTCTGCTTCTAATCAATAAAACTGTCCACCTCTTTGTAGCCCACATGAAGCAATAAATAAAAAAAATTTTGAACCATTCTTGATATTTGTTATTCTTCTTCAGCTTAAAATGTTCTTCTGCAGTATAAAACAAGCACTCTTCGAAGTTCTAAGTTTTGTTTATCACGACGTAAAACACAAACTGTCCCAGAAGCCACGAATAACTGTTGTTCTTTGCGGACGGGTAACATATCCAGTCAGGTCGTAAAGCTTCAGTTATCGGTATATGACTTTCTGCGGTTCTGTTGATAGTGCTAATTTCTTCCTAGTCCAGTTCCAAATTTGGATTCTATTTGCGCGTAAGAGGGTGTGCGCTGCGCTACAGTTTCTACAAGCCCACAATTGTCGCAGTGTGAAGATGGTCTCAATTTGATTTTTCATAATCGTTCTGCTGTGGGTATGGTTTCGTTTACAACGTCGCACCATACGGCACTGACTCTAGTTCGTATAATTTTATTGTTGATATTTTTCCAGACGTTCCTCCAGTTTTTTGTAGGTTAATTCACCGGAATTGGTTTGTGTAGACGATGTCTGGTATTATAATCATAGACGGTTCTAGTGTTGGTTTGTGCTGGTGGATGTCTTATACAGCTCCAATCGCCATAGTACTTTCGGACGTAATCTAGGCTGGCGTGCTACATTAACAGGAGCGTTCCTATCCCCAGGATCTAACGAGAGGAACACAAGTTGCCGGCCGAAGTGGCCGAGCGGTTAAAGGCGCTGAAGTCTGGAACCGCAAGACCGCTACGGTCGCAGGTTCGAATCCTGCCTCGGGCATGGATATGTGTGATATCCTTAGGTTAGTTAGGTTTAACTAGTTCTAAGTTCTAGGGGACTAATGACCTCAGCAGTTGAGTCCCATAGTGCTCAGAGCCATTTGAACCATTTTGAACACAAGTTTCGTGATGCCTGTCTTAGTGGCATGTATTAGTTTAAAGCCACGTCTTTGATTCCAAGTCCTCTGTTTTTCCTCTGCAAAGTCGCCGTTTGGAAGAATACTTTGAAGATATTTTGTTTCCACACGTACCAAGAGGCTACAGCTAAAATTTTATGTGCAGTGACCAGCAGTATCGGTAAGACTGCTGCAACATGATAAATTTTGCTAAGTATGTATGTATTTATAAACTGAAATTTCTGCAGTCAGTCTAACGATCGCATGTCATGGTCCTTCAACACGGTTCCGATGACATTAAGTTTCCGCACCCAATTATTCGTGGCCATGCGCTTGGGGTTTACCCTTAACAACAATCCGAGATGGAGACTCACTTCAGTTACATCTAACCAGTACGCACTTATTGCACTATTGAGGCACCGAGATGCAGTCTTTTGGATTTAAAATTTTTAAATTTGTGATAAGAATTTATGAGACCAATTTGAACGCCTGTATTGCAACAATGCTGCGCACATAAATTCCTATGATGGAGTAACAGGTAGCAACCGTCTAAGAAAAACTGAGAAATATGTTTACTAGCAGCAATGTAACGTAATTATAACCCACATTTATGTGATGGAAATACTGAATCGCACAATACACATCTATTCCAGTGGTGGGAAGATACACCATATAGGATTTGCTGATGAAATAATAATAATAATAATAATAATAATCGCGTGTGGCGCATAGGGGAAACCCTCCCCCATATGGGTGGTACCGAGGAAATCAAATACTAGGGATGAACCAAATACTAACACAATCCTGAACGGCTACTAAATCCGTTGAACCCAAAATCCACATATGTCTGAGTGAAAATCACCGCCACTCTCGTCACCGTCTGTTAGCTCAATGAGGCTGGCTGAAAATATTTGCTTTCAAAGGCATCAACACCCTCTGGTCTGGTCCGGTCCTTGTATCACCCAAGCCAAACCAATGAAACACAAGCAAACATGAACTATGCAACAAAATCAACTTTACCCCAGGTGGTACACAACCCGGCAGTCGACAGGCGGCAGTTGGAATTTCGGATTCTGGCAAGTCCAGTTTAGCACGGCAGAGAATATCGAAGATCTCTGGTAAATTTCCCTACAAGCAAGAAACATGCATTTAAAAGTAAACATCGATACATTGATCCAAACACGAAAACTAAATAATCTCACAAAAGAAATCCACCGACAAAAAATTCTCATCCTTGCTCCTCAAGAACCACGACTAACTGAAAATTAAACCTTGCATTAGGGAAACCATTGCATCTTCAAGAGCAAAATACAACATAAGGTAGCGAAAGGCGTACCAATCATCGGCATTGCATTTCTCGAACACAGATCTATCATCAAATCTGTCAAATAAATCACACCTACCAACAATCAAAAGGTTCAAATGACTCTGAGCACTATGGGACTTAACAGCGGAGGTCATCAGTCCCCTGGAACTTAGAACTACTTAAACCTAACTAAACTAAGGACATCACACACATCCATGCCCGAGGCTGGATTCGAACCTTCGACCGTAGCAGTCGCGTGGTTCAGAGCTGAAGCGCCTAGAACCGCTCGGTCACCGCGGCCGGACCATCAACAAGCGACTTATGACTATGCTCATTCAGAGCCCCAGTAAATAATATACACTCATAAATGCACGTGTCCCCACCAACATCGAAAATAAGAAAAACACCGACAATTTCGAAAAATTCTGGAACACACTCGAAAATACTATGAGCAAAATTCACCAGGATGACGTGAAAATACTAATGGGAGACTTCAACTCTCTATTTGGGCAGAAAAAACTTGTAGAAAAATCTTTGGTACAAATTCAACACACCGAAACACTTAGACCAACGGCACACGTCTGACTGACATTTGCCAACAATTCAACCACAAAAGGATGTCTTCCCATTTAAGGAAAAAACCAGTTCCCAGGTAACATTGTTAGCTAACAGGTGCAAGCTGCTTTCGCCGCCTTTCGAGACTCGCTGAAAGCTAGATTTTTAGTTCTTTTGTAGCACAGCTACAAGCAGGCTGATAAAAACTCAATAAGGGAATCGTAAGACAACGCTCGAGCAAAATTCGTCTTGCTACTTTCAGTAACTCTTAGTGTCAGAGCGGAAACCTTACGGTACTGCCAAATTCATAATGCCACTTTTGTTCTCTGCCGACATATTGTTGTGAATACATAATTTTATCTATGAAATGTCACATTTTCATAATACTTACGAATGGTAGAGGAAATGAAATAAATACAGACCTTTTCGAAGTCAAAAGTCGGTAACATCCTACTAATTCGTGTTAAAATAGGCTCAATCGTCTCAAAGACACTTAATGCTTTATTAAGATAGACTGCCGTCGTGATGTTTCTGTAGTAAGCTGAATTTAATTTGTATTAGTACAGTGAATATTTTAATTGCATTTTCCATTAGTTTACTAAACGCAACAGTAATTATCAAAGAGAAATTAATCAGCAGCAGAATTTTCTCTCACGATATCTAAATCGATCTGACAATGCAGAAAGTTGTTTACAAATTATACGCCTGTAGAAACCTACTGGTTCCAACGACGTCATTAAACCAGAGTAGTTTTAAGAGTATTTTCGTCTATAAATGAATTGCCTTGACGGTTGATCGATCAAGAGCGGGAAAGGTAAAATTTTACAAATATATGACGAGAGGGACAAGTGCTTGAGAGAGGACTTCCCTACCAATACAAGTGCCTGAGAGACGACTTTCCTATCAATCTCCTGGATAGTTTTGTTTCTCGAATCAACATAGTGCGTTATCATGCAGTAGCACAGATGATGTAATTTTGTTGCTCGATTTTCTTACACTGCGACCGAAAGGTGTCTCAGTTGTTGGCAACAAATTCCATCTGTGTTGCACACACCCTGGGGGCAGAATTCGTAGCCCAAAACACACTTTTGGATTTATCAGATGTAAAATATTATGTTCACACTACTCCTTCTCCGAGATTACGTATTTTGGTGGGGCTCAGCCTTTCATTTCTTCTTAGGAAGTTAACGATAAAGGCATCATAACACGTCACCAGTGACAGTACTGCATAGGAATGCTCGATGAGTGACCTGATGACGTTCAATAATAGTCACTCCGTTGATTTTTGTTGTTTCGAATTAGAGCATGCAGTACTCCTACACTAGACTTCTGAACTTTGCCTATTGAATGCAAATGTTGCATGATGGTTAAATGGGAATCTATCACATATATCAGTAGTCGAGACTTCCTTAATGTGGAAAATCATTCATGCCAGAACGATCTTTGTTGAAACACGAATATCTTTTTCTGGCGTATTTTTACCAAAAGCACTCGCTCCAAACACAGTTCAAATCTTTCTAGCTGCCTCCACTGCATTCACTCCTCTGTTATACCAAAAGTAAACTTTGTGTTTCAGGTGTTACACCTTTTTGCACTTGCGACTCAATTTTACAACGCTTAACTGTAGTTCATGATTTTCAAGTATGCAAAATCGAATGCTTAACTGCAAGATGATAACTAGAGCTTCAAATTCGAAAATGACAGTTGATACATACACTGACAGCGTCGTGCCGCGTTCACATGGGCGGCGCCGGATTTCAGGCGGCGGGTGGCGTCTGGCCGGTGGCCGGTAGCCGCTGCAGCTCGAGGAAACGCTCGAGCGTAAGCTGTTATGATCGCGGCGCAGCCACGAGCTGTCCTGGGGAGTTGTTTCTGGAATACTTGTTATTGCTGGTGGGTAGAATGTTAAGCGAATTATCTTCGATGCTCAATCAGACTCATAACTTTAGACCGAAATGCGGTACAAAAAAAAAAAAAAAGTTGCACACGAACAGGCGACCATAAGCTTAGAATGCATGACGATTACCATTTTCTCCCTTTTTTTATTGTTCATTATTGATCGTTGTGTTTGGTCGTTGCGGAAGTCGCAGGACGTCCTGTTCAAGTTCGGTGGTTATTCCTTCCACTCAGTTTTTTTTATTACAGAGGCCAACCGGCTCTCTGACCGAACACGCTGAGCTACCGTGCCGGCTAGCACTAGACCACGGGCTCACACAATCCGAGAACATCTCGGAAGTAGCCAACACTTCCTCCTAACAGTTCCGCATCTTACAGTGTTGCCAGCTTGTGCAAATGGCCGGTCAGTTTTATGGGCTACGTTAAGTGAATAGACTCGGACTTAGTATCTGTGGTGGGCGGCTGGCGGTCAGTTTTAATGTCTAAAACTGTACGCCAATGTGTTTCATTCACATATCTGTGTAGCGCCAAAGTGTGGTTATGGATAATACGTACGCTCAGATTGCGAATCTAACATCATAAGTAAAGAGAGGGAAATGAATTAGACGTCCTTCGTCTTCCGTAGCATCAAATATATTTTCGTTATTCTATCTTAAATGAACTGCACAGAAAATCATTCACCAGAAGTAAATAACCTGTTAGCAACATCGGATGATATTAACTGCTTGCCGGCGCGGGTTGGCCGTGCTTTCAACGGCGTCATATCGCGGATCGCACGGCTGCTTGGGCCGTCAGTTCGAATCCTTCCCCGGGCATGCATGTGTGTTATGTTAGATAGGTTTAAATAGTTCTAGGTCTAGGGGCTTATGACCTAAGCAGTATGGTCGCGTAGTTCTTGGAGCCATTTTTCGACCTTTCACGCAAATTTTCTTTACATAAACGCCCGTATCTTTAGATTGCGTTGACATACAAGCTCACTTTTTTACACAACCAAGAGTCCGGTTACCGCAAGAAGTGCGATACCTTTCCACTTATTATGTCCACCCGTAAACGGGTTTTAAGGATTGGGTAGACCGATAGACGGTCAAGAAAGTGAGACTAGTAGGGTTCCGTTTTTACCGGTTTAGGTGACGAAATCCTAACAACGAAAACAACTACGACAGCTACTGAAGATGAGGGCCACATAAATAAAAACCCCTACTCTTTATTCTAAATGTTCTAGTTGTAGTCGATACATCAGCATATTAATCGTACCTACGCTTTCGATCCAAATCACGTTTACAGGAATGCAAATAGAATCCATTTGCCTATACATGTGGTAATTCAGATCCCAGTATTAATGCTACCGCGTTTTAGAAATGCGAACATTCCCATTGCTAGCTAGCTTAAGAAACACTTAGGCTAATGAACGTTTTCCGGCTGTGGCGAGTCTAGTGGAGAATTGGAAACAGTGTAGACTACGATTGGCAGCTGTGTAGCCGTTTATTTCCTGCGGTGGTGCAGAAATATCCTACTAAATTTGCTCTTTAATAACAGTATTTTGCTATTTCGATAAACATCCCGCATGATTGTCACATAAGTGGTGACATAAACGAAAAAAATTCATGTTTGTGAGTCCAGAAAGCTCTATGCAACAGAAACTGCAGGTCATTTTGCCATTTTCATTGAGAAATTGCCGGCTTGTTCATGTCTGGGATAATAATAAAGGGCTGTTTGCCTGGGTTGTCTGCTAGCGTAGTGAAAGGAAGGTCTGGTTTGTTTTCGGTTCTAATCTCGATAGAGGCAGGTAGAGTATCAGTAAAGCAATTTTAAGAAATTCTCGCGCCCCCAATACGTTTTATCGCTACCTTTATTCTGTACTGGCGCCCTGTGCATGTCAATATGACACTCTTGTAGAATTTCATACATGTTACTGTCTACTTTTTCCGCTTCTGTCAATAATGGAATTGACTTAAGTGTGGCACTGAATGATTTTTAACTGAATTTCGTTATGAATCTTCACGCATTGCTAAATTTGCACACTTTCATGGTAGGTCAGCAACGGTAGTCCAGTATGACTGGTATGAACGTTGGCACAGACCGTTTCGCGGCCGAATGCGGATAATATTTTGCTAATTCGTAACGATCTGGGGTTCTTTGTCTTACTAAAACAGTTATGTTATCTTGATAAGTTGAAATTAATTGTTATTGGTACAGTTCATACCAATTAGCGTTTCTTCTTTCAGTTCTGTCTTATATTTACGTGTTGTATTTAACGCACTTATCAGCATTAATATAGTCTTACAAATTATTGAAAAGAGCCTAAAAAAGTTCAGACAGTTTGTCATTTTCACGCCTGTGCATAGTATGTTGGTAGCACTTCGTCGCCTTGCCTGTTATGCTGTGTAGCAGGCTTTAAAGCCGTGCGGATCAGCATAACGAAAAGACGAGGGTTCTCACTCGTTTTGTCCACGACTGCACAAGCAGTGCAAACAGTTGCCAGACAGCTTAACGGCCCACTTGCTGAACTAAATTGCACCTGCCAGCCTGCAGCAGCCAATAGATGTGCAGCATATACCATCTGGTGTTTGTCACCTAAAAAATTTCTCGTTGACTACAGTTACATCTCAGACTCAGAACAGCAGGTCACGAAAGTAAATGACATCTATACGTATTTGGGGGAAGCCAAGAAAGAAAATATGACTGAAAAAATACCATAACAAGAACTGGCCTCCAATTAGGGAAAACTTCCACGACCGGAACGTAACCTCTAAGGTGAAAGTAACTTGGTATCAACAGTAAAATACCAACTAATTCAAAACTGCATGCTGTACATCTCACAAACTCACCAACATGAACGTCATGCAGTCTTCTTGATACTGAATAACACAGATTTGTATGTGGAAGAGGATGAAACATATGGCATATACGTAGTTAAACAGAAATTAAGGACCTTCAACAGAACATCTCCAAATATCTTCAACCCTGCAGAGTTTTTGACTTCAGACGCGGTGCCATATCCTAATACGAAAAGAAACGCTGTTGACTAGCTAAAAGGGCACCCACTGCCTCATATCTTGAAGGCTGAAAATAAAAGCGAAGAAGATTACTGGGTGTACCTAACGACACACAGCACCATTATCTCATATGGAAAAAACCTACAAAAAAGTTACGCATGCTTCTACAATAGGGCCATGGAATAAAATGCGCCGCGCGGGATTAGCCGAGTGGTCTGAGGCGCTGCAGTCATGGCCTGTGCGGCTGGTCCCGGTGGAGGTTCGAGTCCTCCCTCGGGCATGGGTGTGTGTATTTGTCCTTAGGATAATTTAGGTTAAGTAGTGTGTAAGCTTAGGGTCTGATGAACTTAGCAGTTAAGTCCCATAACATTTCACATACATTTGAACATTTTTTTTTAATAAAATGCTGCAGAGAAGAGTAATAGAAAAAGATTGATACGGATTTCATAGATGTTAGCCTTGCACGATTACATATAACGGGCACAAAACTATCTTACATCCTTTCAGGAAACACTGAAGAAAAGAGATCAAGTCCATGGCAAGAAATACAGGACTAAATACTTATGAAGGAATTGGAGAAGAAATTTCATTGATTTTTTTAATCACCTTATTTCATAAGAAGAGAAGTTTCAAGTTCTAAAAGTTTGTAACTTCGAGTAGAAACAAGATTTTATGTTCTCTTTACGAAGATGAGAGACTTTACGTTCAGCAAGAAGAAGATTGATTTCCTTTGAATATCATTATGAAGAAACATTTATTTCCTTTATGTTAAGAAGCAAAAAAAGAAAAAAATGCGTGGAAGTTGGCGTCTCGCCGTGAGTTGTGCACGGATAGCCAAATAGTAAGGTGATAAGCGAGAAATCCGGGTTCGAGGTGCGGTCAGGCACAAATTTTCACTGTCTTCATTCCGTTCTACAGCTGATGCTTGTCCATATTCGCAACTCCGAATACATTTTATGTATTTACTTTTAGTGGGGTTGCTGGTCCATGATTTTCTTGCAAAATGGACAATTATGGCGATTCGAAGAAGGGGGATACTTATAACGTTTCTAAAGAGTGATCGTTTACTTTTGTTGCACGTTATATTAACTTCAATGCTGCCTTGAAAGGTTAAAGTGACTATCGGATGTCGATAAATATTTTGTCATTTTTATTTTACTCTGAAAAGCTACTTTAATTTTATTAAAACATAATTATAAAAACTGTTTCGAGTTTATTGAACCCATTTACATTCACAAAATGTGTTCTGTCGTAACGTGGCTATCCAAATAGAAAAGAGACTAGCTAAATTTCAGGAGGAGTTTCTCACGTGAGTATAGTCATAATTCCTGTTCCAGTGGTGACTGTAGTCATCACATGTATTAACAAAACGATAACTAGAGGTAAGTAGGGAAGTGCAGTGAATAGGTTGTTGCTGTATACAACGGACCAATAATGTGTCCACTAAACGCTTAAGAAGGAGTTCCATAGCCACACTGAAACTCAGTTAGGTAAACACGCGGTCACATGTTAGTTAGAGAGTGCAGTATAAATTAACGGAGTGTTCAGTGTTAATATTGTTGCTCCAGTTCAAGAATTCGACATTGGACGCTACGGAAATAGCGAAAGTTATAGAAAGGTCACGCTGCTTCACAGACTGGAAGAATACGGAAGTGAACACTACGTTTGAGAATAGGAACGAGGGAGAACGTATTGCTATAAAAATGTCAAATCAAAATACCTTCAGCCGTGTATGTTATTGCATTTTATTTTTCCTACCAGTTTCAGCGATACGCTACACCACCTTCAGGCGCTCTGACTGACGTGTAGGAAGAGTCCCACTTCCTGTGCTATCGAAATAGGGGCCAGAATACAGTCAGTGTTATCCGTAGACTTTCTTTTAACAACGCGATACCCCTCTTTTATAAGCTGCGGCTGCAATTGACGGACAAGCATTGTTAAAAAGGAGCCTACGAAACTGGTAGCGTAAAAAAAAATAAAGTTCAAGACATAGACGGCTAAAGATATTTTTGATTTGAAATTTTATATTTATCAGTCACGGTTCCGCAACCATCCATAATAAAGACTGACTTATAGAGACATGTCGTTGTAAAGTCTTTGGCTGCTGCATCCGCCACCAGTGACGACGCAATTTTCCATTTGAAATTGAAAGCTCGGCTTTAGATATACAATGTGGTCAGAAATAGTCAGAAAAACTTGTGAGAATGTTGCAAAGGAGGCTGTGCTGAGAAATAATTGTAAAGAACTAAAATTCGATTCCTTACTCCGTTGCCGACTTATTTATCATTGAAGTTAACCAATCAGGTTGTCGCTCGCACCAACACTTTTACGCAGTAAAATGTGGTGGGTCAATGAGTTACCACTTTTTTCAGGTGCTCATTATCAGTTAAAAATGTGCCTTTTTCGGAAATGATAAATTTAAGATAGGTGAGCAAAAGCTACGTTTTTTCGGCTTGAGGAAACAAAAAGGAGGATACGTTTGGTGGCACCGTGTTTTGCAGGCTGCTTAAAAATGCTCTCGCAGACAGAATCTTTCTGACCACTTTGTATTCATGCCGACGATTTATTTCCTCCAGAGTTTAACTTACTTATTCCTGCCAAGCGCATGACGGATGTAGACGAATTTCGAATAACACACTGCAGCTTTATAGGAGAACTGACGCTGAGGAAGAGGATGAGCCTCCACAAATTCGCTCGAAGTATTTTTACCACCTACCCTTCGCGCGTCACACGTGGAGCAGTGGGGTCGTAAACCTGCGAGAATATGCTGCACGGGACTGAATTTACGGGAGGTTTCCTGACACCTCGCCACAGCAAGGTGCTACGAATCTGCTACCCGCCCACATCCGCCCTCGTAAAACCGGAACAATTCTTCTGGACAGCACGCACAGCACACTGTAGCCTTACCTCTGCCCACTCTCAAGTCTCGTGTCTTTGAAATGGGCGTCGTGTGCTAGATGATCACTGTGGTGCCGAAGAACTCTGGTCTTAATAGACTGCTGTACCAGCCTGATTACAGACCTCGTGTAGAAATTACACTTGGTTCGTGTTCTGTACCTCTTGTTGTGGTTGTTCCCAGCTGTTCTAACAACCGCCAATTGCCCGCAGTGCTGTTATTTTAATTATGGATATGTGCCTACGTACAGCGCGTACAGCGATGTTATCTCGGTTTCTCTTGCCGCGGGGATTAGCCGAGCGGTCTCGGGCGCTGCAGTCATGGACTGTGCGGCTGGTCCCGTCAGTGGTTCGAGTCCTCCCTCGGGCATGGGTGTGTGTGTTTGTCCTTAAGATAATTTAGGTTAAGTAGTGTGTAAACTCAGGGACCGATGAGCTTAGCAGTAAGTCCCATAAGATTTCACACACACACACACACACACACACACACACACACACACACACGGTTTCTCTATCAACTACTTCAACACTCGAATGTGGTCGGGCACAGTGCCCACCACGTGAAGAACTCGTATGAGTCTGCAAATTGATGAAGAACATTCAACTCTAAAAAATGGCCTGCAGGTGAGCGTAATTACGTGGTGCTACAGTAATGCCGAATATTAGATGTCAAGATCGGGTAACAGATTAAGAGGTACTGAATCTGACTGGGTAGAAAACAAATTCTGAGGTATCAAGTAATCGTCGGTAAACGTTGTAGAGAGAAACACAGCGTGAACTACAGTGGGTAAGTTCCAATGGGTGTGCGGTGCTGCAGTTATGCAGAGATGAAGAGGAGTGACTATCACAAAGAGCTGTATCAAAGTAGTCTTTGAAGACCACAACAGCAACAACAACAATAACGACAGCGACAGCTTGCAGTTCGAAGAGGGTGCCGATATTACAGTAATGTTCTCTCTTTTTCCCATTCACGTAAGAGTTCAGTACGTACGATTGATGACCCTATATTCATTCGTGTGATACTGAATGCCGTACTCCATTGTCCCAGATAGCTGTTATTGTAGTGTTAAATACTTTTACAGTACTTGGCCATAACACTGAAGCAATTTCATTTCGTAAAGGAAGATTTAGCTCCGGAGCACCTCTATACGGACGAGATATTTGGCAATCAGACTCCGTCAGTCAGCCGCACACACACACACACACACACACACACACACACACACACACACTACTGGAGGCCCTCCAGCGCCTTATGAAGCGGAGGCCCACTCTGGGTGAGCACCGCCCGTCCACTTTCATCGGGCCGTGTCAGGCGCCCTCCAGAGGGCTTGTACTCTGGGGGAGTGGGGTGAGAGTGGGCGGATGGGTCAGCTGTGGCCAGTGATGTGCGGGTTGAGGCATGCGTCCGCACGCTCTGTATTGATGTCCGACCGCAGTGCCCGTTTTACGTTTAATATACGCCGACAGCAGAGGCAGCAATCTACTTTCTGTAAGTGATATTACACGCTGTCACACTTCAACGCTTGAAGCTGCTTTCTACCCAATTAATTTCCGTTCGGCTGTTATACATTTTCAGATAAGGTTCGCGTGTACGCGCGGCGTCGTACAAACAGAACCGGAATGCGGTTAAAGGTTACGGATCCTTTACAAATGCGACTGTGTGACGGCAGAGATACTGGTGGATTATGAAGAAGCGAAACTGGAAAGAACTGATACGAATTTTCGTAAAACACTTGATAATGTTCTTGACATTACCGTATCTCAATCACGCAAGTCATCTGGGTGGATGGTGTTACTAAAGAAATCTATTTTCATTTTTGGACTCTCATAGGTTACAATAACGTCGATGATCAATGAAGTGATACTAGCTGTCTCGCTTTAGGCTGCTTTCAAGGTAGATAATATGGTTCTTACGCCGAAAACCAAGGGTCTATTTAGTCTTGACTTACGTCTCTGATTATTATTGTAAACTTCGACTATAACATTGTCGCTCGAGCAATAAACACCCGTCCCTCCAACTTGCTCGACAAAATCATTGCCGTTCACCAGAGATGTGCGCCTGGACGCACGACACTGAATTCTGATATCGAATGTCGTTTCGGTGGTTGCGGCCACTAATACCTCGGTGGTCTTGCTTTCTCTAGACTTCCACAAGACATTTGACGGTGTAAGTCACAGTTTTTAATGAGTGTGTTAACCGCTTTGAGTTTTAATCAAGAAGCATTCTAGGACCTAGCAAATCTTTTCACTGGTATCCATTCTTCAGTGATTGTGAACGGTCACTTTACTACGGATTTCAATCCAATGGAATCTTGGGAAGCTTCTTATCCATGTCATCCTTTGTTTTGTGTTTACAACCCTGGCTTTGGCGTATTGTTATCCATCTACGTGGTTGGACTACATTGAGGGAATCATTTTCGGTCCACGTTTACGCCGATGACGTCATGTTGTAGGAAAAGCTGACGACATTTTCGGGCTCAAGGATACCTTGGATTCGTTTTGTTCCCTTGCCGCTGCCCACACTAATGACCCCAAATGCTCGTTCCTGCTGTTGCGAGGCTTTAAAAAATGGTAATTCCTTGGGCGATGGTGGTCAATCGACACAAGGCTTTAGGGATCATTGTGAATCGCAACCGTCCAAAATGGCGGCAAGTAACTGGTAAAAAGTTATGATTCATGTGCAGTGAGTGAGTCTTTAACACGAACGCCATTCCCTGAGCCGCTTTCACCAAGTGAGGGTCTTAGGCACCTACGTTTTCAGTAAAGTGTAATACACTGCACAGATGTGCAGACTCAGATGTGCAGACTCAGTCCGGTCAATTCTTGTGGCGATGTCACGTCTTTTGAGTTCAGTATGATGTCGTGGCCAGGTGCTGCAAACTCGGAGGGCTAGATCTTACCGATATTAAAGCGAAGTCGTCCATCTTGTTGCTACGATGCAATGTTTCAACATGTACACAGGCATCGTGTACATCCAGTTTATTTTCCTGTCTGTAGCCGGTCTGTCTGACTCCTTGTTTTAGTGTCAGTTTCTTAGGTGCAGATACCTTTTCAAAGACACGCTTCAGTACTGGAGTCTTATCCCGTTGGGGCGAACCGACTTTCTCTTCTCCTCGGGTCAAATAGCTTCCCTGTCAACTGCCTGGTAAAATTTCTGGCCTCATCTTAGGCTTGTCATATTAGCGATGGAGGTGGAAAAGGGACATTCATCTTTTGATTCCGTCTGGCATTCGTTTTTTTCGCATAGACCTGCAACCGACTGATTAATATGACTAAGATAATCAAAGTGATACCTTTCCTCACAGACTGTTCTCTCGTGGGTCGGATCATTGGCTCTCAATCCATCGACAGTCGGGTTTTCTTTCCCGAGGGTCTGGTTTCGCTTTCTCGTGTGAATTTGTCATTCATGTTTTCCCTCAGACAAAAACAAATACGATCGTCTGGACCCTGTGTCACTAGGTTCACTGTGTTGTTGAAGGAGGGAACGATCCTGAACCCAGTGTCTTTCACCAGTGTCTGGAGACCGCACATTGGAAGTGGCTGCGGTTACCACGTTATGGAGCGCTTTTCACATTTATCCTTTTTCTTGTTTTTAGTCGACAGGTTGTTGTTTAAGTTCCCCTGTAGTCCTTTATTCCTCCCTGTTCCTGCTGCCTAATCACTTGAAGTCTTGTTTTGTTCACTTTTCTTCCTTATACACAAATGAACAAAAATAATAAAAAATAGAGAATAGGTTGTGAGCTAGTTTCCCGGTTACGTAGAATATTTCCCTCTTATTTTATTACAGATAATTATTTTCTTATCAATTCGCTGCTTGTATTACATGATTCTTTTGACTATAGTCGTCTGAATGTTCATGAAAGTACCAGGACAATCTGATAATAAAGAAAGCACCAATAATATTTTTAAAAAGCGGGTAGCGTCCTCGATCATTAATCGAAAGCTCCTGGGTCCCGAGTTCGAATCCAGCCACTGCTTAAATTTTGAATAAAAATCATCACCAAGGTCGGCCGAAGACTACCGGCAGAAGAAATCACCCTCGCTCTGCCAACGGTCTTGGCAAAGACGGCGCAGGAGCTGACAGTTTCCCCTTCGGATGGAAAGATGCCCATAAAACGCAGAAGAATCTGCAGTGATCAACGACATGAGGATTCAGACAAATGAAATGCACTGCATTAAAGAAACATAATGTGTATCCACGGGACATGTGGCCTGTAATTGAGAGAGAGACCCATGATGACCTCACCGTTTGTAAAGCATTTCAGATTTGCCCCGCATTCGGATCTCAGGTAGGCAACTTCCAAAATAACATTTTACGAATCAGAGTTTGGGATGATACAAGTTTCAATGTAATAGCAAAGGCAGAAGATGTGAAAAGAAAAATGCAAAGGCTCCATCCACAGTAAATCCAGAGAGGGTCAGTGAATTGAAATAAATGAAGTCTGGTCAGATTAATATGGGGTAATACCAAGAGCAGCAGTACGTAACTGGAGTAGGATTCGTCATGGATATGAAAGTAAGGCTACTGTGAACAATTTAGTTCAAATGGCTCTGAGCACTATTGAACTTAACATCTGAGGTCATCAATCCCCTATAACGTAGAACTACTTAAACCTAACTAATCTAAGGACACCACACACATCCATGCCCGAGACAGGATTCGAACCTGCGACCGTAGCGGTAGCGCGGTTCCAGACTGAAGCGCCTAGAACCGCTCGGCCACAACGGCCGGCTAACAATTTAGTGGAAGGGTTGTGCTCATCAGATTCGACAGCAAACCAACACCACAACAATAGTTCAGGTATGACAGCATATTAAAATTTCAGTTCAGTATGTAAAGAAAGAAAAAAATCCAATAACAATGGGGGAATCGATCGTTGCTGTATGGGAAGGAATCGATAAAGTGGTTATGGGAAAAAATGGGCTTGACGTTAGGAACGAGAAAGGAGAAAACTAAGTGAGTTCTGCAATAAATTTCACCTGGTAAAAGCAAATACTCCGTTCAAGAATCACAAGAGGATAAGGCCGGGAGGTATGGGAAAAATGTCAGTTAAATTATATCATGGTCACGCAGAGACTCGGGAGCCAGGTATTGGATCGTGAGGCATACTCAGGGGCGGGTATGGATTCAGAGCACAATTTAGTAATGATGAAAAGTACCCTGAAGTTTAAGATGATCACCCAGACAAACCATTGTGGATGGAAGTGGGTTACTAAAGTACTGAGGAATGATGTGGCTCGTTTCAAGTTTGCCAAGTATGTGGATACGGCGATATGGAATATCACAGCAGGCACTTCAGTTGACGAGGAGATTACATATAAAAGAGGACCAGTTACAGATACTGGACAGTCAAACGTAGGTACAACGAAAGTAACTGCGAATAAACCTTGGGTAACATAAGGGGTGATTCAATTTATCCATGGAAGAATGAAGTAGAACAATTTTCAGAGAAAGACAGGATCGCAGCAACACAAGCCCCTTAGGAATGAAATAATAAGGCAGTGCAAGGCATCCAAGGCTGCAGGAATGATGTGAAGATACCGAAAAAGAAATGATCGTCCGGAAAGTAACGTTGAGTATAGAAGAGACAAAACAGTCTTTAATTTCAAATTAAAAACATGGATGGAAACATTAAGAGTACAAAGGAAATTCTAATGTTAAATGCAGAAGACAGAGTGGATAGCAGTAAAGAGTACATTGAAGGCCGCTACGAGGGAGAGAACATATCGGATGACGTGATAGAAGGAAATGGAGTCGATATGGAAAACACAGGGGATCCAGTATTAGAGACAGAATTGAAATGGCTCCGGAAGACTTGAGATCAGTTATGGCCAAAATAAGCAGACAATGTCCGATTCGAATTCCGAAAATCACTGGGACAGGGGCCGAGCAAACAACTATACAAGTTGATGGCTAGAATGTATGGGACTAGCAACATAGCAGCAGACTTCTCGAAAAATATAATCCACACAATTTCGAGGACATCAAGGGCAAATAAGTGCGAGAACTATCGAAAAAAGAACTAAAATGTTCAGACATCCAAGCTGCTGACTAGGGTAATATCCACAAGAATGGTAAAGGAAATTTTAAAAAAAGCGTTTGACAGTGTAAAATGTGTCAAGACGTTTGAAATTCTGAAAAAATAGGAGTAAGCTATAGTGCAAGATGGGTAATGTACAATTTGAACAAGAAGCAAGAGGGAACAATAAGTGGGGAAGATTGAGAGCAAAGTGCTCAGATTAATATTGTGCATGACATGGCTGCAGTCTTTCACCCTTGCTGTTACATCTATACGCCGAAGAAGCAATGACGCGTTTAAGAGAAAGGTTCAAGAGTGGGATTAAAATTCAGGGTGAAAGGATATCAATCATTAGATTCTTGATGACATTGCTACCCTCAATGAAAGGAAACTAACAAAATATGTTGAATGAAGTGAACAGTCTAAAGAGTATAGAATACGGATTGAAAACAAAGTAGAAAAAATAGTCAGGAGAAGTAGCAGAGATAAGAATATCGGAAAGCATACCATCAAAATTTATGATCAAGAAATAGACGAAGTTAAGGAACTCTGATAACGTGGATGGACAGGACAAGGAGAACGCAAAAGGCAGAGCTGAAGAGGACATTTCTGGTCAAGAAAAGTTTACTGCTATCAAAGATAGAACTCGATTTGAGGAAGAAATTGCTAATAATGTACGTTTGGAGCACAGAGTTGTACAATAGTCAGCCATGGACAGTAGCAACATAAGAAAATAGAAGCATTTGACTTGTGGTGCTACAGAAGAATGTTAAAATTAGGTATATTGATGAGATAAGGAATGAGGAGGTTCTACACAGAATCGGCGAAGAAAGGAACATATATAAAACACTGAAAAACGAATGGACAGGACGACAGGACATGTATTGAGATATCAAGAAACAACTTTCGTGGTACTAGAGGGAGCTGTAGAAGTCCGTAACTGTAGAGGACGACAGTGGAATACGCACAATAAATAACTTAGACCTTAGGGTGCTAGTGGTTTCCTGAAATGAAAGCGTTAGTGCAGGCGAAGAATATGTGGTGGACCGCATCAAACCAGTCACAAGATTGATGGCTGATGAATCACACCCGCGGTGCTGATATTACCCTATATGCGTCTGACGTTTTCTACTTTCACTACCACAATCAACCGGCCGAGGTGGCCGAGCGGTTCTAGGTGCTACAGTCTGGAACCGCACGACTGCTACGGTCGCAGGTTCGAATCCTGCCTCGGGCATGGATGTGTGTGATGTCCTTATGTTAGTTAGGTTTAAGTAGTTCTAAGTTCTAGGGAAATGATGACCTCAGTAGTTAAGTCCCATAGTGCTCAGAGCCATTTGAAACATTTGAACCACAATCAGTCTCTGCTCGGACTCATTGACTGTTAGTGTTACTTTGGTTATTCAGTCTTTGCAGTGTCCTCTGAGAGATCCGAATAAGGAACTTATCTGGAATCTTTGTTCGATGAAGATATTTTTATTACACGTTTTCAGTAATTGTTATGTATCATTATTAACGTTTTCGGCTCTATTGAACCACACGCTGTACAAAGGTTTTCTGGCATTGTCATATTTGGTTGTAGTTTTTATTTGTGCACGTATTATAATTTAAGGTCTCAAAGTAGTCTCTTTTACGTTTTTTCAGATCAATTTCGTCAGATCTCCTTAGTTTTTTCTGCGTGGCCAGCTATCCAGTAGCGAATTTAATGGTTAAAGATTGTTTGGTATATCGAGTTTTGTTATTCCTATTTCCTTCAGGTCTTGTGGCACTTCAATAATCGATTTTATTGTCCATATTTAGCTTCACTGTAACTTTCATAGGATTCCACAACCTGACTAGTTGATCTGGTCGGCTCCGTTCTTTCATTATGTCCATAGAATTTCACTGGAGCCGCAAGACCACTACGGTCGCAGGTTCGAATCCTGCCTCGGGCATGGATGTGTGTGATGTCCTTAGGTTAGTTAGGTTTAAGTAGTTCTAAGTTCTAGGGGACTGATGACCTCAGATGTTAAGTCCCATAGTGCTCAGTGCCATTTGAACCATTTAGAATTTCACTCTGTATTTTTTAATTTTAAGAATAAAAGTTGGTATATTTTCCAATTTATTCATTTGCTCTTACGCTGACGTTGCTTCTCCAATATGCTATGGAAGTTAAAAGTTTCTCGATTACTTTTCTTCTCCCTCTTGAATATCTTCAGTGGATTTCTCGCCCCCCCCCCCCTCTTTCTCTCTCTCTCTCTCTCTCTCTCTCTCTCTCTCCCTCTCTCTCTCTTTAAAACTCGTTCCTCAGGCCTATAGAGACCCTCTGGTTTAACTGTGTTGTAGTGTCTCTTTTCAGTTCATACTTTATACATAGTCGAAGAGTACGTTACACTCATCGGCGACAGGAATTTACGCTCAGATCTCAACTTCCTCCTGTGTATAATAGCAGAACTTTAATTCACAAAATTGCACCTATGCCATGTAAAATATTTGCATATTTGTTTCTATTGCAACATTAAGTTTTTTTTAAATTCCTCCGCAAATCGTCAACATGCATCCATATTAAAATATTATTAATTCATTAAACTGTAACGTAGCTCATTATACGTCATTACTAAATATTCTGTATTTTACCAACGGAAAAATAAATTAAACAACATGAGAATGTAATTAACTTATTAGTTTGCTAACTTCTGGGAGGCCTAAGAGAAGTGTTGCATTTTGGAACATGGCTTCTCGGTTCGTAGTTCCCTCAGCGGAGGAAGATTTTCGATGAGTATGGTTTTATCTCAGTGATTTTTAACGGATGTTATTACACGTTGCCCTACAAGGAAGCGTGACGTGGTGAGAAGTATTGGGCGTCCTTCAGTCTGCTCTGTCGCAGCAGACAGCAGCTCAGCCCCCAGAGGCGACACAGAGCCGTGCTGTGTATTTGGCGAGAGAACAGCAAATACGGCCCGGCTTGTCCCGGCTGCAGCTTTCACGGGGGAAGCATTCTGTTTACTCGGCGTGTTGTGATATGCGCCGCTACGGAATGAGTCCTGTCCCAACGTCGCTTTCGTTTACTCGGGTCAACCTTATTGACTTCCCAGTCACGGGATAGTCCCATATGGTACTACACTCACAAACGAACGTTCCTAGTACAAATAATGATCTTTATGATGCTTCGTAGGTGTGTACAGGAGTTAGAACAATGCAATACCTATTTTTTCGGTTTCGAGCAATTTCACTTTTAAACGGTAAAACACACCCCAGAAGGTAATCTGGCATTTTAGTTTGAGATGCAATATCTTAGACACTGTGAAATATAAAAAATAGTGTTTCATATGAAAGATGAGATGTAATTAACTTTCTTGAAAACTGTATAATCTACTTTTGTAATATGTTGAGATCTTGCAAAAATACCTGACCATTATTAACTAATTTTGAAAAATTAAGATTTTCTTTTATAAGACAAATTAAAGAAGCTTTCACGCCACTTCCATCCTTGTGTAATAAAGATGGTTTCTGAAAACCATTTTGGGAAAATAAGCCGTACACAGTGCGCTGTCAGAGAATTTTCAACATAATTAATTAAAATATCTAAGTGTTCGTCATTATGCTATTTGTTTTGTTTTTTAATTGTTATTTTCATGTTTTTCGTTTAGTTTGTCTCATGACATACGTGTATTTTGTTGATTCAAATTATAAGAAACTCATTATAATGACAACAAACCATTACAATAATGGTAATCTGTCAAAAAGTGCCTAAGGCCTAACTTTTTTTTACACCATGTACAGTGAATGGAGTAGGCTTCTGCACATAACGCAAACGACTGAAAAGACAGTATAAAAAAAGTAATGTGGATTTCTAATTGGGGTGGGTGATTCGCTAAATATCTTTATTTTTACCAGAATATTTCAGTACATTGGCTAACCTTTGCAAAGAAATTGGATTACGTACTACTGACCACAGCTTGATTATATTGCTTCTCAAGTGGAGATTAACAGCTTGGACATTCGTCAGAACTAACTGATCACCAAGAACATTATGACCACCTACCCAATAGCCGGAGTGTCCACGTATCACAGCGGCGATGTGTCGTGGCATGGAAGCAATGAGACCTTGGTAGATCGCTGGAGGGAGTTGGCACCACATCTGCACACAGGTCACCTGTAAATACCGGGAGGAGGGCGATGAGCTCTGACGCCATGTTCAATCACAACCCAGATGTGTTCGATCGAGTTCAGATCTGGCGAGTTATATCGCCAGCACATCAACTGGAACTGACCACTGTGTTCCTCGAACCACTCCATCACACTCCTGGCCTCATGACATGGTGAATGCCACTGCCGTTGGGAAACATGATCGCCGATACTCTCTGGAAGTCAAAAAGTGGTTCAAATGGCTCTGAGCACTATGGGACTTAACATCTGAGGTCATCAGTCCCCTAGAACTTAGAACTACTTAAACCTATCTAACTTAAGGACATCACACACATCCATGCCCGAGGAAGGATTCGAACCTGCGACCGAAGCAGTCGCGCGGTTGCCGACTGAAGCGCCCAGAACCGCTCGGTCACCGCGGCCGGACGTTGGAAGTCAAGGTGTCTTGTACGATCTCCGCTGTACCCATGGATGGCCACGTGAACTTTCCCCAGGGCGTAATAGAGCCGCCATTAACTTGTCTCCATGTTGAAGTACAGGTGTCATGGAGCTGTGCCCATGAAACTCTACGAATTCGCGCACTCCCATCGGCATGATGAAGAAGGTATCGGGATTCATCAGACCATGCAACGCTCCGCCACCACGCCAACGTCCAGTGCCAATGGACAAGTCCGATTTCAGTCGTAGTTGCCGATGTCGTCGTACTAACATTGGTGCAGGTACGTGTCGTCAGCCGCAAAGGCCCACCGTTAGGAGCGTTCCGTGCACTGTGTGTTCAGACACACTTTTACTCCACCCAGCATTAAAGTCTGAGAGTTCTCACACACATTGGCCGCCTATCCTGTTTCAACAGTCTGCCCAGACAGCGACATCCGTCATCTGTAATGAGGGTGGCCGCCCAACCCCACGATGCCTGGACGTGGTTTCACTTCAATTTCGCCACGTGTAGAAGACTCTCACCACAGCACTTCTCGAACAACCAACCAACCATACAGTTTCCGAAATGGTTGTGCCGAGCCTCCAGGCCATCGCAGTCTTCCCTCTGCCAAAGCCAGATGGATCGCATACATTCACCATTCAACACAGGAACAGCACGTTCACTGATACTACATGTACGGTGCGTTTGTCCGACTAGCAGTCATTCCTCGCCAGGTGACGTCTCTATCACGTGGACGAGCTGATATCGATATTATGTCGGTGGTCATAATGTTTCGACTGATCGGTGTATATCTGAAAATTTTCCCACAAATTTCCTCCAACATCGAAAGCTTTATACACCCAACGGCTGTACCTTTACCATCGAACGTTTTGGGATCACCAGGAGAGCAAGACCTTCGACTTGAACTACGATGTTCAAAATGGTTCTTCTGCACTTAAGTAAAACAAGTACTAAGAATAATAATGAACGTTTAGGTATTTCATTAAGTATGTTAAACAAAACTCCAGCAGCACACTGTGTAAATTTTATTTTCCAAAAAAGGCATTTCAGGAACCAGTTTAATTACACATGGGTGAAAGTGGCGCGAAAGCTTCTTTAATGTGTATTATAACAAGAGGGTATATACTACACATTGTGTAATGAAGGGGAGGACGGCCAATGATGTCCTGAGTGCAGATGCACACCAGGTTCGAACTCTTGCGGGAATCTGTAACATGCCGCGAGTAACGAGGGTAATGGGCAAGTGATTGAGAATTTGGGTATGACGGGAGGCGTGCTAGAGTAGTCCATGCAACTGCAGTAACCACTGCTTTCGGATGGCTTAGTGGTCAGCCTAGTAAACAGGAGACCTGTTTTCGAAATTTTCAACTCCCTCATTGGTTCAAAACAGTGCCCACTCGCAACCAATGTCTGTAATTCCTTTGTCCCTTGATGTTAATCACACTTCAATTTTTATATGAAACACATTATATTTATTTCACATACTCTAAGATATTCTCTCTAAACCTAAAATCCCTAGTTACCTTTTGGGGTGAGTTAAAACTGAAATTGGTCAAAAATGGAAAAAGAGGTATTGCATTATTTTCACCCCTCTACATACCTGACGAGTTTCATCAAGGCCGTTTGTTTGCACTGAGAATGTTCCCTTGTCATCGAACTGCCTATTGCATTCCATGTGTAACTGTTAAAATAAACACCGGTAAGTAACTACAGTTAATAAGTTAAAATAAATCTAATCAAACCGCTATTAAAAAGTAAAAGGAAACTGGCCATCACTTTTACTTTGATGGTTTGTTTGAATACGATAGTACTAAACATGGCGTGACCCTAATGACACTAGTGTATTTTATGTGTGCCATTTCCTTGCAACAGATATTCAAGATAGGCCTGTACATACCGTCGCTTTTTATGAAAATTATTTGTAAAAACGTGAATGTTACGTTCTTATGACTGCTGACACATTGCGTCTTGAGAGAAAATGAGAAATTGTGTAACTCACGTGCGGTTGGCAAATGCAATATAATGTCAAATATTAATTTATTGAGTATCTCTTCGCTTAAGTGTTCTGTTTCTGAATCCATTTCTTTTTGCATTTGCATCAGATTTACTGAATTTTGAACCTCTGTTTAACACCATCAGGCGTTAAACTTTGGAAGTTGCTTCCGTAATGAGTGAGGAGAGATTCAAATAATAATGTACTCCCAACAGTGCCCAAAGCCTTGATAAACGTTTGGAAAGAAATAAGTTTCCTGTATCAGCTGTTATGCATTTCTGTTTGATTTTTACTTTGCATACTACGAATGGTTGTGTCGCCATTCCCAGCTAAAATGTTAATCACGTTAACAAAGCGTATTTTGGGTTACACGTTTTACTTGAGAATGCCTGCTCAGGTGAAACGATGTATAACCCACAGCTAAAATCATATAGTAATGAATAATAGGCGATGCAGGAAACTTATTTCTTTCAGGACATTCAAAGATTGTTTCATCCCATTTCAAGTCTCTAGATTCAATAATTTAATTTCGGCGTCGATTCTTACGTACTTGTAAATATCTATGTAATGTCTTCGGCCGCTGTGACATTTGATGCCACAAGCGGTTTCCATAAATTATGCTTCTGGTACTATTGCGTGTAGTAGTGTATGCGTTGATGTATGTAAAATTCTCTTATTGTATACTTCGCTGTCGTACAGTCTTATTACAATTCTATTTCAACGTCTACCAATCGCTAGGCTTTTGCTGTACGTCGTTGCTGGTATGTTTTAATCTTTTTTCTCTTGCCTGTTACGATTTTCCCTTTTTTATGGTACTGGTAGATTTGTTTTGGCTCATTTTAATTATGAACAGTAAGCATATACATCAGGTTGTTCTTTTTTGAGCGAGTGCAGAATTTAGTAATGACTGTACATATGCATTAACGTCAACTGGAGGATATTTTTGTTAATTTAATCTGCACTGGAGCAAACTGCTGTCAGTTTGTATCATCGTTATAGATGATCACTTGTTTCACTCTGACGTCTATTAGATTTAAAATATTTAGTAAACTGTTTTTCATGTGTCACGGATGAGGGAAGGAGGACAAGGAGGACATAACAAGCGAAGCAGCACAGGCAAAGAGAACATTTATCGGTAATGAAGTCCCCTACTATGAAGAACACTTATTTTCAGGAAAACTTTTCGGAGAATCTACGTCTGCAGCACAGCATTGTATGGAAGTGAAGCATGTGTGCCAGGCAAACTGAAAATCAAAAGAGAATCGAGGCGACAGAGATGTGGTGTCACATAAAAGAGCTCAAAATTAAGTGGACTAATAAGGAATGAAGAGGTTCTGAGCAGAATCGACGAGGACAGGAATATACGGAAAACACAGACTAGAAGAAGGGACATGATGATAGGACGTGTGTTAAGACATTACGGAATATATTCGATAATACTAAATAGAGCTGTTGAGTTCGAAAACTCTAGGGATTGTCAGAGAATGATATATTCCCAATAGCAGACGAGTTTTGCTGCAAGTTCTACGCTTAGACGAAGAGGTCGGTAAAGGAGGAAATCGCGTCGGGCAGCATCGAACCACGCAGAGGATCGATGACTCGAAAAACTGTTTCTCAAATCATAATCCCAATGAGTTAAAATAAGATCCAATACTTTTTCTCGAATCCAATACCAATCTAAATCAGTTGATCCGGAGAGACGAAATTTGGTTGGAATGTTATTTGTTTATCGCAGGGTCGCAAAGAGAAAGGATTTTTTAAAGAAATGGTTCAAATGGCTCTGAACACTATGGGGTTTAACAGCTGAGGTCATCAGTCTCCTAGAACTTAGAACTACTTAAACCTAACTAACCTAAGGACAACACACACATCTATGCCCGAGGCAGGATTCGAACCTGCGATCGCAGCGGTCGCGCAGTTCCAGACTAAAGCGCCTAGAGCCCCTCGCCGGCCCATTTTCTTGTCTTTTTTTTTTTTTTTTTTTTTAAATTTAAGTCTTAAGAGGATGTAACAGGAAGTAATGAAGTTTTGGATTAAGTGGCATAGTCATTTTTCGAAGGTACAATGGATCAACAGAAATATTCATACCAGCGGGATCATGCAGCGTGTCACACAGCTTACAGTGTTCGTGTGTGGTCTGAAGAGCATCAGGATGAGTTTGCCGTTCTCTTCTGACCACCACGTTCCCTAGATTTAAACCCAATCGAGAATATGTGGGATACCGGTAACCATAATCTGACTATTCACGTCATGGATCTTCAACAGAGAAACCTAGCGCAACTGACCACGGCAGCTCCATACCACATTCGGAACTTTCCAGGACCTCAGTGACTCTCTTACCGCACGTCTCGCAGAAGTCCGCTCTGCAAAAGGTCTTTATTCAGTCGTTTGAGAGTTGGTCACATTAATGTGACTGGACATGGTACAATAAAGGAGCTCAGGGACATGATGGAAGTAGTCTGTGGACTAGGCATTGCACCTCGTCAGGACCTTGCAAAGTAAGTGTGAGAACTATTTTGTGTCAATGCTGTATCAAAATAGATATTTTTACTAACAAATTAATGGCCACAAGCAATCAAAAGCCTAAAAATTTGAGGTCACGTATCAACTGATGTTAGTAACATCATACTATCCATATTTTACAACTGAAGATTTTTTAATTGGGCCCAAACAAGTCATTAGAATAAAAATACATAATTTACACTGAGCTTTGTTCATAATACCAAACAAACAGAGATAATTCTACTAAATTTATAAAGCTTCGGTAAATTATAATACACTCCTGGAAATTGAAATAAGAACACCGTGAATTCATTGTCCCAGGAAGGGGGAACTTTATTGACACATTCCTCGGGTCAGATACATCACATGATCACACTGACAGAACCACAGGCACATAGACACAGGCAACAGAGCATGCACAATGTCGGCACTAGTACAGTGTATATCCACCTTTCGCAGCAATGCAGGCTGCTATTCTCCCATGGAGCCGATCGTAGAGATGCTGGATGTAGTCCTGTGGAACGGCTTGCCATGCCATTTCCACCTGGCGCCTCAGTTGGACCAGCGTTCGTGCTGGACGTGCAGACCGCGTGAGACGACGCTTCATCCAGTCCCAAACATGCTCAATGGGGGACAGATCCGGAGATCTTGCTGGCCAGGGTAGTTGACTTACACCTTCTAGAGCACGTTGGGTGGCACGGGATACATGCGGACGTGCATTGTCCTGTTGGAACAGCAAGTTCCCTTGCCGGTCTAGGAATGGTAGAACGATGGGTTCGATGACGGTTTGGATGTACCGTGCACTATTCAGTGTCCCCTCGACGATCACCAGTGGTGTACGGCCAGTGTAGGAGATCGCTCCCCACACCATGATGCCGGGTGTTGGCCCTGTGTGCCTCGGTCGTATGCAGTCCTGATTGTGGCGCTCACCTGCACGGCGCCAAACACGCATACGACCATCATTGGCACCAAGGCAGAAGCGACTCTCATCGCTGAAGACGACACGTCTCCATTCGTCCCTCCATTCACGCCTGTCGCGACACCACTGGAGGCGGGCTGCACGATGTTGGGGCGTGAGCGGAAGACGGCCTAACGGTGTGCGGGACCGTAGCCCAGCTTCATGGAGACGGTTGCGAATGGTCCTCGCCGATACCCCAGGAGCAACAGTGTCCCTAATTTGCTGGGAAGTGGCGGTGCGGTCCCCTACGGCACTGCGTAGGATCCTACGGTCTTGGCGTGCATCCGTGCGTCGCTGCGGTCCGGTCTCAGGTCGACGGGCACGTGCACCTTCCGCCGACCACTGGCGACAACATCGATGTACTGTGGAGACCTCACGCCCCACGTGTTGAGCAATTCGGCGGTACGTCCACTCGGCCTCCCGCATGCCCACTATACGCCCTCGCTCAAAGTCCATCAACTGCACATACGGTTCACGTCCACGCTGTCGCGACATGCTACCAGTGTTGAAGACTGCGATGGAGCTCCGTATGCCACGGCAAACTGGCTGACACTGACGGCGGCGGTGCACAAATGCTGCGCAGCTAGCGCCATTCGACGGCCAACACCGCGGTTCCTGGTGTGTCCGCTGTGCCGTGCGTGTGATCATTGCTTGTACAGCCCTCTCGCAGTGTCCGGAGCAAGTATGGTGGGTCTGACACACCGGTGTCTATGTGTTCTTTTTTCCATTTCCAGGAGTGTATAACTGGCTGAAAGTAGGACGTTCTAATTGTTTTGTCTCTTTGGTAGTTATACAGCTGCTCCAATCAGTGGCTAATCAGAAACAATAACCGTTAGAGAGCAACGTCAATAATTATCGGCCGTACAATATAGGACTGCATTTTATGGTCTATAAATGTACTTATTTTGTGACATAGAGCCTTTTAGGTCAAAACACTTCAATCAACGCTGTTCAGAGGAATGGTTTACATCGCTACGTCCGGAAAACAGACATCTATTGTATCAGAACCTTTTCGTTCTTTGCGAACCATTTCCCAGTCACAGTTTTCGTCAGAGGCTGCTAAGAGAGTGTTATCAGAATTTCTACTTCAAATGTTCCTAACTGCTAAAGTATCTTGGAGACCAAGTGCGCTGTTCATATAGTTCAGGCCACTTCTCACTTTCAATCAGCTGATCCAGGAAACGAGTGTAGCTGTCATCAGGAGATTTCTCGTAGCATCACAAAAAGACAAAATGAAATAAGCAATCATCTTCCAATCAGTTGACATCAAGGCAGCCTTATTGAGTGCATGGCCTTAGCCATTCAGTCACTGGTTTGATGGCTGATGTATTTGTAGCGTAAAAGAGCTGGTCCTTGCCCCATTCGGTCTACAACATGAATGAACTTAAATCTCTATTTCAGTTTGACGCCAGGGGATCGAAAATTTCATAGAGCTCTATAATGAAGGTACAAGTAAACATACAGGGGCTGGACAAAAATACAGTAATGCGGTGAGAAATGCATGCCTGAAAATAAGTGCAGATGCTAGTCAAGCCTGCAGGATGCACTGTTGTATTTGACCTCAAATGCACCTTTCAAATACCCTCAATACGTTGCAGGTTTCAGCCGTTGTCACAACAGCGTTCTGTGCAGTCGTGAGTGCGTTATGTCGCCGCTAACGCTAAGTGACCTGTACATGAAAAAGTGTCTTGACCATCTCTCCACCGGCAAAAGATTTCGATCTATTTCGATCTCCCGTTCGGATCTCTGGGAGGAGTTTCCCAAAGGAGAGATGACCATGAGAAAATGATTCAATAACCAGCGGAAGGATAACGTTCTACGAGTCGGGGTGCGGAATGTCGAAAGTTTGAACGTCGTAGGGAATCTAGAAAATCTGAAAAGGGAAATGCGAAGGTTCAGTCTAGATACAGCGGGGGTCAGTGAAGTGAAATGGAAAGAAGACAAGGATTTCTGTTCAGACAAGTCCAGGGTAGTATCAATGGCAGCAGAAAATGGTATAATGGTGGTAGGACTCGTTAGGAATAGGAAGGTATGGCAGAGGGTGTGTTATTGAGAACAGTTCAGTGATAGGTTTGTTCATCAGAATCGTCATCAAACCAAAACCGACAACGCCAGTTCACGTATGCGTGCCGACATCACAAGACGAAGATGAAGACATACGGAACGTATGTCAGGATGTTGAATGAGTAATTCAGCACGTAAAGGGAGAAGAAAATATAATATTCATGAGGTACTGAAATGGGGTTGTATAGGAAGGAGAAGAAGAAAGGGTCACTGAAAAACATGGGCTTGGCACTAAAAATGAGAGAGAAAAGAGAGTAATTGAGTTGTACAATAAATTTCAGCTAGTAATAGAACATACTCTGTTCAAGAAGTTGTCTGCGGCTACGGATACTGTGATGAAGAGTTGCACAAGAGGTATGTTTGGAAAAGATCGTGAGATACGGGAAGATTTCAATTAGATTACATCGTGGTCAGACAGGGATTCCTAAATCAGATACTGTATTGTAAGGCGTACCCAGGAGCAGATATAGACTCAGATCACAATTTAGTAGTCATAAAGAGCAAGCTTAAGTTTAAGTTACTAATCACATAGAATCAATGCGCAAAGAAGTTGGATACGAAAGTTCTAGGGAATGAAGGAATACGCTTGAAGTTGTCTGCGGCTACGGATACTGTGATGAAGAGTTGCACAATAGGCAGTTCAGTTGAAGAGGAATGGCCAGCTTTAAGCAGAAAAATCACGGAAGTTCGAAAGTAAAAAAGAGGTATAAAGAAAGTAATTGCGAAGAAACTGTGGATTGCATAAGAAATATTTCAGTTTATCAATGAAAGAAAGAGGTACAGAAATGTTCAAGGAAAATGAGGAAGACAGAATTACAAGTACATTGCAAGTGCAGGAAAACTAAGGGAAATGTCTGCATGAAAACTGTGCAAATATCGAAAAAGAAACGATTGTCGGAAACACTGAGTTAGCAAATAGAAAAGTCAGAATAACCTTCGGTGAAATTAAAAGCAAGGGTGGTAACATTAAAAGTGCAGTGGGAGTTCAACTGTTAAATGTAGAGGGGAGAGGGTGGATAGGTGGATACAGTACACTGAAGGTCTCTATGAGGGAGGAAGACTTGTCTAATAGCGTAATAAAAGAAGTAACAGGAGTCATCATAGAAGAGATAGCGTATCCAGTGTTATAATCAGAAATCGAAATAACATTGGGAGGCTTAAAATCGTTTTCAGGCAGAAGGGATTCATAACATTCCACCAGAATTTCTAAAACCATTTGGGGAAATGGCAACAAAACAAATGTTCACATTGGTGTGTAGACTGTTTGAGACTGACGATATACCATCTGACTTTCTCAAGAACGTTATCCATAAAAATTCCGAAGATTTCTAGAGCCGACAATTGCGAGAGTTATCGTACAATCCTCTTAACAGTCTTGCATCCAAATTTCTGGCAACAACAGTATACAGAAAAATGAGAAAGAAAATTGAAGATCTGTTAGATGACGATCAGTTTGGCTTTAGAAAAGGTAAAGACACCAAAGAGACACTTCTGACGTTGAGGTGTATATTGGAAGCAAGACTAAAGCAAAATCAAGACACTTTCATAAGTTGTCGACCTGTAATAGACTCTTTGTATTCACGTGCTATTGATGCGATCTTTACGAATTTTAAAGCTAAGGTGTATCCAAGATATGTATCTACCAGAGCAGTTCAGATATGACTGCACAAGAAAGTCTTAAGAGATACCAGCAAACGAAGAGAAAATTTGTTAGAGCGGCACGCACCATCCACTAAAAAGGATTTTTACTAACCGTTTGTGGTTGGCTTTGTATACAAATCTCCAAATAACTGTATGAAAACAAAGAATTTCTGGAGCCAGGGTATACGACGTGTGAAAAATTTTTCCGATTCTTGGAGATGAGCAAATTAACGAAACTATCACTGGTGAATAAAAAATTATATGACCCTAGTCAATTGCATAACCTCAGTATTCAAAGCCAACAAAGCCTTATGATCCTTCATTTCATTCACGTACACGATCTTTTCCCAATTTCTTTTCCTTGTTCTCTTTTCCAGTTAGATAAGTGCTGAGAAACTACCTCAGTTTTAGTAGGTTTATGTCATCTTCACAACTGTTCATTATCTTTAACATCAGCTTTTTGACACTTCTGTCTCCAAAATTTTTATTACAACAATTCACTCTTCCCGGTGCTACTTCTGTGAGCCATGATATGACTGTGAGTGTGCTAGATAAATAGTGAGAGAGAGAGAGAGAGCTCAGCTAATGAATACTAGTATAAATTCACAGATTTGACGAGTAAAACCATATAGCTGTTACTGCCTTGAATTCGAAATTGCTGTTGCTAAGAAGCATACATAAGTATTTTGGTACCTAATGACAAGCTTTCACACATTTTACTGTCTTTGCAGCCCCTCTGAGACCTCATTAATGCGCTCTGCAGGCTTTCATATTGAGTTCCACCAGATTTATGCAGAACCGTGTCCAATACCGAAATTTAAATATGCGAGCTGCATTATTCATTACTGTCCTTTACACTTTCATCTCTATTTTTGCTCCATGAGGTTCACCTCCATTTTCTTATCCGCTATGAATTTCGAAATAACTTCTGATTACTGTTGGTTCGAGAGAAACGACGCTGTTTTTAGCTTCTCTTTACACTTGCATCTAATCATCTAATCAGTAGTGACTTCGTAATTCCAGCATTGCATTTCTTTTCTTTTTTATTTAGTCTACTTAAAAACAGGGGATTGAATAGAATTTCTGCTGTTCCAGTTAGTCTAAATTATTACACACAAATACCCATGTCATATATTGTACTGTTCTGTAATGTGAATAAATGAAGACGTATTAGATATTTTCTGATAAAGTATTTATAACAGGAAAAGTAATCTTCGCCGATTTGTTGTTACGAAATACATACACCGTAGAGTGTAAATAAGAAGTCGCAAGCTTTCTTGCAGATAGAAAAATTGTATCTGGTTTTCAGGTGGATAACCGAAACAACGGTTCCGTAGTGATGTTAGAATTATTGTGTGAAATTTTCGCGAATGCGGATTTTAAATATAAATGTCAGTAATTTTATAAAATGAAGAAACCGCGCTACAGTTGTTTAATCCACAACCTTTTATTGTGTACACGACTGGTTTCGGAACAATTAAATTTCCGTCATCTGATGTGAACTGCAATAATGAAAAATTGTGGTACACGACAATGGGAGGGATCCTCAGGTCAGATAAGGAATTATGCGGATAAAATTTCTAAAATAAATTTTAAAAAATTAAAAGGCAGAACAGGACGTTTCTTACAGAAAAAATCACTTAACTATCGGAGGTCATGCTCGCCCCACTGTTGTCGTGGAACCAGAGTTTCAGATAAAAAAATAATAGCGACCTAGCGAAATACGAAAAAAAAAAGAAACAGATATCACGACAGTACACCAAACGTAACCAGAATCATGAAGTATGCAAAATATCTGCATTATTACAGTTTACATTAGATGATGGAACCTTAAGCGTTCCGAAACCGGACGTGCACACAACAAACGATTCTGGATTAAGCAACTGCTGTGCGGTTTCTCCGTTTTACAAAATAGACTTGTACGGTTGCCATTGCTCCATAAGAAGGTCTCTTTATACATGTCAGTAAAATGCCATTCTGTGAGCTGAGTGTGTGAGCATGGTGTCTATTACAACTGCATAGCTGTTACTGATAGAGTGCGAAGTCGTTACAAAGAGTGTACTTGACTCATAAACGTTCTGTTAAGGTGAAGAAAGAGACAACGAGTACCGTTCAACAACTCAACTGGTGGAATTTCAGCGATGTTGCATACTTGACTACAGAAAGGATATTAAATCCGTATGGAAAAATACTCAACAGTTTCGAAGTTATGTCTGAGGTTGTCAGGTGTGCATGAACGAAGGGACTGGTGGAGCACTGAAAGTCCAAAAGTCATCAGTTGTCTCACTGGTTCGATGCGGCCTGCCACGATTTCAACTCTTGCGCTGACCTCTTCGTCCAGAGTAGCAGTTGCACTGTACGTCTCAGTTATTTGTCTCATGTAATCTTCCTGTACAATTTTTAATCTCTACAGCTCCCTCTAAAATGCCTGGAATTTCTTTCCTTGACGTCGTAATACAAGTTCTATTATCCTGTCCCTCTTCTTGTCAGTAATTTCCTTACGTTTCTTTCATTACCGATTTAGCGGAGAAACTCCTCAATCGTTATCTTATCGGTCCACATAGTTTTCAACGTTCTTCTGTAACACAACATGTTAAATCCTTCTATTCCCTTCCGTTACGTTTTTCTCAAAAGAGGAGCAATGGTAAAGTAGTCAGGTCGGTGACAAACACCCTCTGTGAACAACCACTGAGGCTCACGTTGCTCCGGGCCTCGCCATGATGTATGATACGCCGAACGCCGCTACGATGGGCGGGATGCCTATCCAACGCAGGTAGTAGTGTGGGACAAAACAGTTTCATCAAAAGAAGAAATGCAATGACGGAAAAAATCGCAACTCAAAGAAGAAATGGATCGACGTAAAGTTGGTAGGTGCATTTCTACATCTGAAAGATGCTATACAGTCAAATTTCGCGCCATTCACATTAGAGTGACGCTAGTAGTGATACTATGAAATGTAAATCAGGATCGCCTGGTGCCATGGTCTGGGGCGTGACAGCGGCTGCTCCCTCGTGGTCATCGCACGCATCCTGACTGCAAATTGGTATGTCAGTCTGGCGATTCGATCTGTTGTGCTACCATTCATAAACAGCATTCCAGAGGATCTTTTCCAGCAGTATAATGCTCGCCCTCAAACCATTATTGTAGCCCAACATGTTCTATAGAGTGTCTACATGCTGCCTTGGCTCACTGAATTACCAGATCTGTTTCCAACCGAGCTCCTATGGGACATTTCGGACGACAATTCCAGCCTCATGCACAGACAGCATAACCGTTCTTGTATTGACTTATGAACTGCAACAGGCATGGGACTCCATCCCAGAAACTGACATCCGGCACCTGTACAACACAATGCAGCATGCATGTTTGCACGCTTCCATTCAAGATTCTGGCGGTTACACCAGTTATCAATGTATCAGCATTTTAATTTTGCAATGTTTATCACTTAAATACGTTACCTAGATAAATGTACTCCCGATATTTCATTATTGTACATTAATTATTTTTTGTTGTTGCGACTTTCTTTCGCTCATTTTACTTTCTTCAGTATATCAGCTGATGAAGCAAAAATGAATGCCTCTTTTCCTAAAATAGTTTGCCTAAAAACTTTATTTCCTCAACTGTTCACGAATTAAAACTGGAGCATGAGTAAGGCGATTCATCTTTATTATGTGTAATGTTATATATTTTGTTGTAATCGATATTTTTACCTTCCTCCACAATATTTGCATGGGAATGGGATTTCTAACAGGAAAATTGCGACAGTCTGCACTAAACTGGGCAACTCTGCTGAAGAATCCTGTTCGTATCCATTCGCTTGTTCCTGTTGACTTCACCAGATATCCCGCCGACGTGGTGCGACAAGTGAGGCGTGGATGTGGCGTGTAAGATGCACGTTAGTGGGTTGGAAAGTATGCAACTCGACGCCAACAGAACCGATTCGGCATTTGTAATGTGGCACCATGTCTTCTGTGGGCATGAATGCCTTATAGGTTTAATGAACTTTACTAATGTGAATCAACAAATATCGAAAACCGGTTGTTAGATAAATCCTTAGCGTCGTAGTCATATGGATGTATGCGGTGCTTTTAAGGCGTCTAAAAAATTAAGTATGTATCCGATTTCCTTTTCTTTTCTTTTCTTCGAAGGCACACTAACATTCGAAGAATTGTTGCTGAAAAATCAAGACAGTGCTCTGCGTGAATATTTTCAAACGTAACAAATCTGGAAGAAAACTGCTGGCCATTACAGAGAAGTATGGAATCTACCGAAATATATTGATAGCGTATAGGGAAAGCACGTATGGGAGTTTAAGCTCCTGCTGAATCTGGATAAACGTTTTGTAATTACAAATATTTTACTTCCACAGTCTCTGATTTAGGTTCAGATGAATTATTTTTATCAATTGACGTTGGTGAAAATGAACACGACTGTGACAGGTGCATATTTTAAGGACGTTCTTTCGGAAAGACATTGTTTGAAAGGGAGCTTCGGCTTTCGGGACTTGTGAAACTGCCTCAAGAAGACTACAATTTTTCTCATTATTTTGTTGCGAATGAAACCCTTCCTCTCATAAAACACATAGAGAAACCATATCCTGGTAGACAACCAATGAAAGGCGTATATTCAGTCACACATTTTCTAGAGAAAGAGAGTCCGTAAAATGTCTTTCAGTATGTTAGCGTCGAAGTTGCGGATACCGAACACTTCAAGAACATTTGGCGTCATTAAAATCAATGTGATATTCCAAGCTGTTTGTGTGTCACACTCCTTTTTACGGATTCATTATAATGTACAGGATGAGTTTTGATCATTTACATGAATTTAAACCAACGGTTGTGTTTCAATACGTTGATGTACCGTCATATTGGGGGTTATTTGTTCATTAGCTGTTCGGTGAAATCTTGTGCATAAACGGAGTGGTGGAAAAGGGTCCAATACCACAGTCACCACTTTCACCAGACATGGGCCTTGTGAATTTTTCGTCTGGTTACGTTAGGGATAAATTATTGGGTTCACCGATTCCTGATGTACCGACTCTTACAGTACGAATACGAGATGCTATAGAACTGGTGACGGAAGAGATGTTGCCCATGACATGGAGAGAAAATGGGATTCTCCTATACGTTTTGTGGGTAAACAACAGAACACATCTAGAAGTGTAGCCCTAAAAGCCCTATAAATTAAGCTACCATTTGTAGCAAATAGCACATATATTGAAACCTCAAGCTCAACCTGTACATTCTGTCATTTATGCAGTACAATATGATCACTTTAGAGGGAACTCAGGAAACCAACAGATGCCTACAGACAATGCTATGGAGATGAAAAATCGGCTCTGTAGTTTCTTAGCCAAAGTGGAGCATTATCATACAGAACAAGATACAGTGTGGTTATAACTAAACTTCCCCTGACGTTTTGCAGAAAGGCATCGTATATCCACTTAACAATGTGAAGCTCCATTCATCACACTTCCAGTTAAATCAGTGAATGTGGAATGTAGGAAAATTTTGTGGAATGCGGTACTTTCATTATTTGATGTATCAAATCAGCCATTACAATTATAGCCGAAGCGAAAAACTTTCCCTACCTGACAGGGCCTCCGTGAAAAGCGAGTGATCGTCGGACAGTGACACATTGTCGAAACATTTGGAAGAACACCCGGAAGAGAAATAACGAATAAACTATTGAAAGAACCACATTTTAATATCCACATCAGGCGGTAACATTTGTTAGATGACCACCATTTTTACGTTCCAGGTTTCAAAGTTGCTCAATGTGACGGTCATGAGCATCCACGACAGCTTGGAACCGCACTAGAGGAACCGTTTCGCAGTTGTTCGTAGCAGTTTTCGAACGCTGAACCATGTAATGTTCGGCCGTCGTGACACAGATCGCGTGCTGTTTGAAAACGGCACATTGCAGCCAGCATTCTCAACCACGGCAACAGTTTGCAGCGCAGTTGGCCGTCGGGCTGCCCCAGGAGCAATTCCGAAATCCTCAGCTAATTCGAGTTTTCTAATCATGTACTTCAACCCCGTCGCGGAAGAAATACGTCATTTCTTTAACGAATCGATACTCCCGAAGAGCAGCAGCACTGTTTCTGTCGTTTTGAGACGACAGAACGAGTAAAGCGCTGTTCACCCTGTCCAGATCCCTGTTGGCTGTCTAAAGCTGTAATGAGGACTGATTGTGTTCGAAACCTGCGTCGCCGTATCAGTGCCAGCGCCTAACGGCAAGTAATAACACTAATACTACTAACAACGGAAATCCTGCTACGCACAATCTGAACACCATTCCTGTAAATAGTTTTCCGTCTACAATGGCTCAAAGAGCGGAATTTCAATTATAACCGCTTTGTAGGTACCAAATGGATCTGCCGTTACATTACATCGAGCGAAACACTAAAATATTGGCAGACATATCATACAGAAATGTTTAGTTCTGTAGCTTCTTTCTCTTCCACAAATAAATTAAATGAATTTCAGTTACGGTATCTGTGTCTGATATTTCATTTGTAATCCTTTCCCACCATGTCAGACTATGTCAGCCACAAATGCGTTTTGTTTTTCCTCCTGAAATGTAATAAAGCTTGGGCGATGCGAGCAAATATTTTCTGAGCGAAAGAACTGAATCTATAAATGTCGTATAATCGTTCTACGAACTTGTTTTGTCTCAAAACAGTTTCTGTAAAGCTACCAGCAGACACGCAATAATTCAACTCGTCAGCGAGTGTAGTATTTGCAGCGTGAACAGTGATGGAAACCCCGACAATCACACAACTAGCCAAGAGCGCACAGGGCCCTGACAGTTTTAAAGAAGATTTCAGTTAAACTATGTACACAATCTGACATACCGTCACGATACTCACTGCTGTGAGCACCCCCAGCGACGAGAAAGACAGCCATAAGATTAATGTTTGTTTTTAATTATTTTTCTGTTGAATCAACGAGAGGGTTATGAAGCATTAGTAAATTGCCAGGAGACAAATCTCAGTGAGATAAGTTAGAATTCAATAATTAAGAAGTACTTTCGAAAATTTGTATAATTCCAGTTTATACCGCGGAAAGCAAGAGAATAGAAACGTGAATTTCATATAAGCTTAAGAAACGTATACTTCTAGTCATTGTCATTATAATAGGCACTTTCCTTGATGCATGACGCTTTTTTATGTAGTATAATGATCCGCACATTCTCACGCTTCACTTGACATTCCAATTCATGAAAATATTTGTAAATGTCCTTACTTTTGTTTGAAAAGCGAATATGTCGAAAATTCTAGCTGTTTGTGGCTCAAATGTAGCAGTAATTGTGGAATTGATTTCTTATGTGCAAGGGACCAGTTCTATTGTTTATTAAGTTTTATCATAACGCCTGCGTGTTTTTCGCTTCAGCTATAATTGTAATGGCTGATTTGATGCGTCAAATAGTGAAGGTATCGCATTCCAAAAAAGTTTCCTATATTCCACATTGACTGATTTAACTGGAAATGTGATGAATGGAACTTCACGTTGTTGAATGGATACACGACGCCTTTCTGCAAAATGTCAGATATTATCCCGTTTACTAGGCATTTTTCTACTCTTAAAAGAAAACTTTGGTAAACGTTTGTAGCTTTCAAGAGAATCATAAATAAACTGTCCTGCAATACAATGTTTCATATCACGCAGTGTTCTTAGTAAAGTAAACAATTGTTTTTTGTTTCTGAAAGGACGCCATATTCGCGATGGCTGCATAAATTACTTGTTTCACAACTGTAATTTCCTCCTTTAGGCAAAATATTTTGCTCCAGCACATGCCAGACTTTAAAATATGCCGACACATATACATGTCATCGTCAAAAGACAAATGTGGTGTCATTTCTGAGTTATTGCCGGTTTTCATGTTACTACATACATTCTTTATTGAAAAAAAGTATGTTACAAATAATGTAAACGACGCTGTTGTCACTTGTTCAGTATCGTATTCGGAAGTGTAGATTCCTGTCTGCTTGAAGCAATGCTGTCGCAGTGTGTAACAAAAATGTGCGGGAGCGTCGTGACTGTATGTGTCAGACTGTGCTGTTGTATTTGTGTGATACTGATTGCCCCAGAATATACATTTGATTGAAAATGTTATTATATTGCATGAGTTATTTAAAGCTTAACTAGGGATTATGAAACGTAGTATTTGTAAAATTTCCTTTGAGAATATGTGTTGAAATTTGCTGCTGAAGCAGTTCATGGTTCTTCTTGATATTTTGAGGATATACGATTAACTGTGTAAACTTAAATGTATTACATGCAGTGCAAGATATAGAAGGTGTGATGCAAATAAATAGAGACAATTTTATATGTGGTATGTCGATATGTACACTCATCAGTGTGTTGGTTCTGTTCTCTCTGCATCTAACAATCTTGCCACAAATATGTTCCCACTTTATGACATGGTGGTTTCAGCATGGCCATAACTGCATCATTAACTGTAATATGCCTGTCAGTATAGATTAACTTTTCTGTGTCTAGAATTCAACAACTTCAAATATCTACTTCAAAATCATTCTTCACAGTCATGCTCATTTCTGTGTTCAAATTCAAACATTTCTTTAGTCAATCAGACTACTTAAATTTTAAAACTCTGTGTATTTTTGTTCTCTTCATTCTGGGAGCCAGATACTGTTTGAGGTTTCTATACTGAATTTCATAGTTATATTTGTTTTCCTGAGTACTCAATACAACTTACTTTCATTAGTTCCAAGCACAATCTTGTTTTTGGGAACTAATGGTTTACCTCTAGGATATTCTACATTTAATTCAAACATGTGTCCAACTTTAGATGTGTTTGACATTTCGCTTATTTTTTTAGAGTCAAATGAATTTGGATCATTGATTTTTGGATATTGATTTTTTTGTGTAATGGCATCTACACAATGAGCATATTTTAAGTTTTACATGTCTTCAGTACTCTTCAAGTGTTAATGATCCATTTTTTTCAATTTCAAAATAAATTCTCCCTATTTCTTCAACCGCTTTTTCATAAATTCTGTAAGATCTTATGACAAATTGGCCCTTGATATACAACTGGATCTTTGTAGACTACATTGATATATCTGATGTAATAACAGAAACCATATGGTTCACATTATTGATATTTCTAGTACAGGACACACAATTTAATTTTCATTCTTTATATTTATCTCATCGTCAAGAAGTTTACATGTATGTTTTAATATTTATTTCCATAATCCATTGTAAAAGTCGTTCTTTGTCTGTACTGGATATTGCTGAATGAATTTAAATATTTTTATAACAGTTGAATTCAGTTCACAGTTATCTTAATTTTATAGCAAACTCTAAAAATCATCATACATAACAAATGGAACTTCCTGCACAAATTGATAATTTTTAAAGCTTACATATGAGATTTTTCTCGTAATTCTACATTCAATGGTTTGTTAAATAAACAATTTGTTGTGTGACTATCCAATTTTTCCTTACTATTGAAGTGCAGTGAACATGTATCACAAATTAATTTTACCTCTTTATGTTATGTAATTTGACTTGAAACAAGTCTGTATACAATTTATACTGCAACTGTGTGAATTACATCCATCCTTGAAATAATGAAGATTTACAAGCTTCACTGTTTTATGTCTTGTTATTTTTAATGGCTGCCGCTGATATTTTTCATCAAATGAATGATCATTAAAAGACAGATTAATTTTGGAGTAAATTTTTAGAATAGTATCCACTATTACAGAAAATTCAAAATTTCCTACTTTTTATTTATAAGATATAAGGCAGATTTTATAGCCCATAGGAAACATTTTTGATTGTTATATTTCACATTAATACAGACTGTTTTATTTTTACTTTCTGGCAATTCAATGTAAAATGAACCTTTTAATGATATATATCTATTAATCCCTAGTTGCACACTCCTAATTCTGTTCAATGTTGAACCAGAAGATGAGCTTCAGACTTCGTTATTTTTTATAAAATATGTCATTTAGCAGTATTAAAATTTTTAGTTGTGTCTCCTTCTCTGGTAATTCTAATTTTGTGTTTGTAATTTAAAATCCATACTATTTCCATTTGTCAGCTAACTGTACTCACAAGAAAGTTTAAAATTTACTTGCATCCCATAATAAAATTTAAGACAATATTTATCAATTTTTCATAATTTTCTTTCATTTTTGGATTCAAGAAGTAGTCTGGTTCAAGCAAGTAAGATTGTTCTCCAAATTTACAGTTTGTAGTCTGTTGGCAAATGCTTTATGTACAAGATGACCTTTAATTGTTCTCCTTAGGCCCTATCTCTGGCCTTCTCAATAGGTATAAAATGGAAATTCTTTTTTCAGTTGTTTGTTCTGACCACTTATGAAACTTGCAACATCATTTTCAATTTTGGAATAAGGTCAATGTTCCCAAAGACATCAGCCCTGATGTCTATTAACAAATGTAGTTAAATTGGCTTTATTTAGTTTACTATTTATTTAACAAAAATAAATTTTATTAGATTTAAATAAAATTAGTGGCAGCTTTCTTAGTTGTAATCTCTTCCAGAATACATTTCTTACATGTAGGTGAATGATTGTCTTTACATGACAGACCTGAATAAAAATATGCTAATTTCTTGACAACCATTACTTTTTTTCCACATACGGTCTGTTGTTTGTCTTCATTCATTCACAACAATATCTTGGAATCTCCTTCAGTCAGAATTCATGTAAGTAAGTTGTATAACATTGTACACAAATATTTTCTTCACATTCAGAATGAATTCTTTTACATTTTTATGGTATTCATTTATACATTATCTACAACTCATTTTATAAATGTTTTTGTGGAATTAATGTGAAGTAAAATTATTAACTGACTTCTCAGTTTTGAAATATTTGTTTAGTTTGGATCTCATGCTGACTGACACTTCCATTTATGTAAAAACAAATTTACTATGAAAGCTTAAAAATATATATGCTGTAGTTTTGATAGTATATATTTATTACTTCAGGAATTAATGCCAATGATTTATTGCAGTTTATATAAAATAAATTTGTGAGTTCATTATATTCAGAGAACGTAACATCATTGAAAAAATAAAAGTCCATTAACCCATGTGAATATGCAATTTATTCCTGGATGTTATCCTGAAAATTATCTGTTGATAGTGCATGCATATTATTTTTAAAACTACACTTATCCACCTCTGAATAGGAAAAAGCCATTAAAGAATATATATGTTTCACCTAGTTTGTGTTAACAATATGATTTACTTTAAAATCTTGAGGTAATCATGTACTAGATAGTTCTTTTGAATAGCAGCGATTTCAAATTATTACCTATCCACACACCTTTTCTGATATAAAACATATGAAATTCCACACACAAATAATAAGTAATCGTATACTGAGTGTGACTCAGCCCACCAGGGAGACTGAATTTACATTTTGACATTGGTTGGTTCTATTGGTGCAGATGGAGCTGTTGGTTTTGTAGATTTGGTGCAGCTGATCGTGTTGTTGGTACTGAGTGACAGCTAAAGCAGTCTTTTCTCTCCATTGATTCTTTTTTACCATACAAATGTTGAATAGCATCGATATTCTACAATGGACACATTACTGCTCCATAAAGTTGTGAATATTGTAATCTTAATGCATGACCAATCTAATGAACACAAACTTCTAAAAAATTTGTTTAGTATTTTGGAGTGATCCCATAAGTTTCCAAATACGACATCTCAGTCTGATCACATTCCTAGCTAGGCACAGAAGGCAAAGACTGGAATGTGTTTTATTTTATTTTTGATTTGAGTATGGCTATATTGTGACTCTTGCTTCCTTGCAATCTAATTTTATGATTCTTCAAAAGTTCTTTCTGATGGAGACACCCCCAGTAGGAGTGAAAACCTAGGACAGTGTACGAAACAGTTATTTGCAGCCAGTTGGCTATATAGTTCTCTGGTCAAACTAGTATTCATTTCATGAGAAAAAGCCATGTGTAAAACTATTTTTAGGTAAGTTTTGAGATGGTATTGTATTCCAGTTTAATTTGTCTTGAAATTCTCTCAAAGAAACTTCAGATAATTTTTGTGTGATTGATGAAACATTCCAATTAATTTTGTCTTCATCTTCTCTAATAAAATATTGAGACAAATTTCGTCATTTTATTAATAATATATCCCAATTTGATTAATCTTTAAATCATCTCTCAAAATTTTCAGATATTGCAAAGTGTCCAGACATAAACTTCGACCCAGTTTCATTATATTTCCTTTAAACGCTAATTTCCAAAATCATAATTAATCAGTGCAATAAATTTTTCTTTTGTAGCTTAGAATATCTTATAATTCCTAGTTTTTTGCATTAGCTTTGATATTATAATTACCAACTGCTGAAGCACTCTTCAGACTGCATCAGTATTTTTTATATTTATTATCCATAACAACTATCAGCTCAAAGTAGCTACTTGATTTAAGGATAGTTGGGTTCCTTTTGTGAATAAACAAATTTATTAATTGCAATGATATTTTTTTTATTTTTTCATTATGGGTTATCAAAACCAGAGATGGTGAGTATCACTGCCAAAAATATTAAAAACGTAAAATGATATTTAATTAAATTGACAGGTAAAACATGATAATCCATTAGCTTTAAATTATGAATACATCCAAAATGAAATTATAAAAGTGCCACCTAATAATTCAAATAAGAAGATAGGACTTTATTATCAGTTATAAAATTCAAAAAGTATCAAAAAGCTTAAGACCTGAATCTGTTGATGACATATCAATTGAGAATATGTTAGTTTGTTATCTGAAATACAGAAGAAGTATAGAACAATAAAACCTCAACAATTTCAAAATAGACTAAAAATAGAAGAACACAAAGAACAAAAACTACCCCAACAGTTAAAAAATATAAAGAATGCGTACAACTAAAATACATATCTGATATTTTAGAGATCAAGAAAAATTAGCTTATTTATATTGCCAGATCGAAGGTGTGAGCCAAGAGAAATTATTTCAGAGTTGGTGGTGCATAGCTTAAAAATCATCTTTCAGGAAGATTATCAACTTAGAACAGTAGGAGCAGCTAAGGATCTATTAGTGGACAATTTATAAATTAGTACAACATTTTTAACCCATATTTTGGTGTACACAGACTAAATAAAAGTAATGAAATGTACATTATTCACTTCAGCAGTGTGTACTATTTTGTTGCAAACATATGTACTGAGTCGAATGACATTGATGATTAATTAAATGAGAAGACAAAAAATACATATGAAGAAATTTTGACAGACCCTGGTACAGCATTTGATCAAATTTTAATTGAAAAATAAGTAAATTCTGCATCTACAGTGTCAGATATTACGCCTGGAGAAAAACTAGTTCTACTTGTTTCTGAAATCTACAAATAACATGTAGGTAAGCTTAATGTAGTTCGAATAGCACTAGAAGATCTCTTTGAATGTAGAGGACACAAAATTAATACAAATTAATAATATGGAATGGGGTTAAGAATATTTAAGTTACAAACAAACATAAAACATTGGTATCTCTTTTTCAAAGTATTCATAAGCAATACACATTTGTTCTCCATTTAGAGCGCATGAATAATTCAAATGTTCATCATTTAATTGCTCTATTAATGAAGATAGACATACATCTCCATCATCAGGATAGGACACAGAGAAAATATGGAAGTGTTACATCTCTCATTAGATTCAACAAATTTGTATTCTTGACAATTATGTATAAAAGGATTTTTTCATCAAAAAAGATTTCTGTTAAATGGCAGCAGACTCAAGGACATCCACTAGATCTGAAACACCATTAATGAACATACTTCATAATAACAATAGGGTTGCTTTCAATGGTAAAGAAGTGCTTGTGATGGCTGATAACGAGTGTAATCAAAAGATTAAAGGTACAGATATTTCAGCATATAAAGATACTCAAAAATATTGATGAAGAAGAAACAGAAATATTGCGAAAACATCAAGGGAGGAGACTGCCAATCACCCTTAATCCATAACAAAAAGAAAATTCATTGTTTCTATCAATGAATCGGTTGTATATTCTTTAATTTTAAAGTCTAAAAAAGAAGGAGTTAAAAAATTCAGAAAGTGAGTTATGAGTGAAGTTTTGCTGTCGATATGAAAAAATGGTGCATACACTAAACAACTGAAAATTTAAGAACAAACTGAAAATCTACAAAATGGTAACAATGACTTGAAAGGATGAGAGGACTTATTTGTAGAGCAACTTCCTCTGAAAGATGAAATAATTAGAGAAATAAACCTTAAGTGCTTACACCAGATGAGATATTAATTTGTGACTACATTTGTTCTTTTAAAATTATTTGATGCAGATTGTGAATGTGATTATTATTTCATTAGAGCAGAAATAATAAATGTGCAAAATAAATTGTCCAGTATTCTAAGAAGGTATTCACATTGACAAGACATGTTAAGAATTAATTCTGATCCCAGTTCAATAGACTTGCAACAAAGAATTAAAGAAAATTTGAAGATTATCTTTTTTCGTAATTACTTCGCTATTTTGAGTGGCTACACAAAAGATCAACTGTATCTTCATCAGATAGAAAATTAGATTATTTCTCAATAAAAGTGGAAACCCAATTGCTTTTTTCATGATTAAATTTTATGTAACATTCATAAGAAGTTTGTACAAATCTGATAAACTATACTAAATCAATCTGACCCAGTCAGCTCAAATTTAAAATTCTGAAATAATTCTGAACTTCAGTCATCCATATTAGCTTAAGTCACCCAATTATTATATGAATTATCAAATCCCATCTATTTAACATATACTTTATCTCCTTTCTTTCTAAAAACTCTACCAACAACATACACATCAGGATAACTAGTTTTCTGCAACTGCTCATAATTTTTTTTGTCCATCCAGTGTCTTTAATTCATATGTCATTGTATTACACTGAAAAACGGTTTCCATTTCATATATTTCTGTTGACTGGCTGGCTGTGTATCGTTTTGGAAAAATTCCATTAAGTTTACTGATTCTCAGTTTAACACCTAATTTACTTTGGATTCATCATTATATACAGTGGTAGCTGGGTTATAAATTTTGTCATTAACCTCAACTGGCTTCTTTTGTTGAATGTCTTTTGTTATTGAACTCATAGACTAGTTTCCAAGCCATAGCAGCATCAGCTGAAACAGACTTCAGACTGTGTCCTGTCCATATCCTTTTAAGTCAAATTTTTTACACATTACTTTCTTCAACTGTTCTGTTAAATCTTTCTACAACAGACGGTTTTAATTCAGTAAAAGGTGAGTAATGATTAATTTTACACTTTTTCATTGATTATTGAAATTCTTAATTATAGAATTCGTAGCTTAAGATCACTAGGTCATAACTCACCATTTACATTTGCTCCAAAAATAAAAATTCTCTTTATTTTTACATCATACTCAAATCTGTATTTTAACACAATATGACCAGTAACAAAATTAAATTTCAGTTTATATTTGTCAACCATTCTAGCTTGAAGGTTGCTCAACTGGTTTAAGTATAGTGTTAAATCTGACTGAGAAATAATCTGTAAAAGGTTTTCCTACTTCCTTTTCTTGTAAAGTAATTTGTTACATTGCTACAGTTATCACAATGAAGTTGATTTACATTTTCATTATGGTATGTTTTAGTGGCATAATATTATTGAGTTGTGTCAGAATACTTGTATATTCAGGTTTTGTAACAAGATTATTTAGTCACTGAATAGAGTCACCAAGAGCTCATGTAAAGACTGCTTTAGCTGATGCTAGTTCTTTTTCGAAATATTGTTTGGTAACTGTATCATAGCCACTTAAAGGACCTTTTAAATCTACTAACATTATACTTTTAAAATGAATGTATCATTTACTTTAGAAATAGTATGTAATTCTGTGTGAAATTGACTATATTTTCTACTTGTGAATTAATTCTTGCTTCTCCATTGTGTTGCTCATCTGTAAGCTGTAGCTTATTACCAAAACTCTTCGTTTATTAAACGGAAAATATCAGTAAAAGTATAATTATATAATAGATTTACCACAAATATACACAAATGCCGAATATTACTTCATTAAAATTTTGTATTCTCTGTCCATTACAGAATAACTCACTTAAACCAAAATATTTATCCAATTCTTTGGCAACACTTCCTCAAAATGAATCAAACATAACAGCTGTTGTAGCTGGCTGAGTGCTGTGCCCAGACTTTCTATCAGTATTCTTGGGAGAATATGTCCATTGAGTGGTAAGATGATATGATGTATCTAGATTTACTCTTCCACATTCAGCACTCCCTGGTTTGTTAGGTAACTCGTCAGTCATGTAAACAGCAAGAAATTGTTTGTTTTTTGTTGTTAAAAACATTCAAGAGCCAAGATTACATAAATCTCTTTTCTATTTAAGACAACATGTTTCAACAGACTATACTGTCATCTTCAGGTCTTAAAATCTTCTGTTATAATGTAAAGGAGCTGAAGATGACAGCACAATCTATTTAAACCAGCTGTCTTAAATAAAAAAATATTTTATGCGATGTTGACTCTTAAATAGTATCTAACAACTAAACAGATCGCTCTTCAGTGCTCTCAAAATGAAAAACTTCAATTATTTTTAATTGTTTAGCCAATTTTTCCATATCAAAATTACTTAATGCATTAGGACGACTGTCAGGTTTTTTGCAGTTTCTTTGTCTGTAATTTTAATCCTGAACCTGACGACATTCTTTCATAGCTTGACTATGTCTTTTTCTGTTCTTCTAACACTGAATTACTTTTCTTTTTATATATACTTGCATTGCAACAGCATCTACTTCACTGGTGATGAACCAAAAATAGCTAAATCTGATAATGCTGCCGAAAGTAATGGAAGAATATCACCTGCATGTTTTGTTAATCCAGAATCTTCTTTCCCTTTACATTTAATAATTTCTTACACATGAGGTATATCTTTCGTTTTCAGCAAATTTCCACGTGTCTTCTTGTCTTTCTTTCTTTTTGGAGCATCAGCTAAAAATTTATGAATACTACATAGCTAATCATTGTTGAGTTTCACCAACTGCAACATAATCACGTGTACAAACAGTGATCCAGTACTGTTAAATGCTTTATTATTCCAGTCTCTGACCACAAATGAATTCTTTAGACAATGACCGGTTTCAGTCTGTAATGACCATCTTCAGATCTAAAATATATGAAAATATACATCTAGTGAGCAGTGTGTCTTTTAACATAAAACAGCAATATGTATCACATTATACTGTCATACACCAGGGAAATGTACAGATAAACTATGGTATAATGTACCTTTTTTACACCATGTCCTAAAGTGAAATGGCCATAATGGCATCGTCAAAACATATAAATATAATCAGCATAGCATTGTCACATAGATTTAAAATATAGTGTAGAATATAGCCGGCCGGCCGTGCGGTTAAAGGCGCTGCAGTCTGGAACCGCAAGACCGCTACGGTCGCAGGTTCGAATCCTGCCTCGGGCATGGATGTTTGTGATGTCCTTAGGTTAGTTAGGTTTAACTAGTTCTAAGTTCTAGGGGACTAATGACCTCAGCAGTTGAGTCCCATAGTGCTCAGAGCCATTTGAATATAGCATAGAATAGGCCACATCGTCCACATAGTGATTATTGCCAACTAGCTACTGAGGTACAGTAGCATCCAGAAACCTGTTTGCCTACACCTTCCCTAGATGTCACTAATTTGGGCTTGCTTGTATGTATTCATCATTTACGCAAAAACATAATCTGATAAAAGCACATTAGATATGATGCATGTAGCAGACTTGTTAAGATTGATGACTATCATAGAAACCAATTGTGATACATTAAAAGATGAATGCTTTTTGCTGGCTTTTGCCTGTGTTAAGCGTCTCCACAAAGCAAGGAAGTGCAGTGAAGCGACCGTAACTGTGTAACGCTCCGCTTTTCTTGCTTGTGCTCCTACACCGGCCATTACGCTGTGAAGATGCTTTCCGTGTGTCATGTAGATTGTCTTGGCCAGCGGTGTTTGGTCTGGGGACCGTCCGCACCTCAGAGGAATGGGATGAGTCGTGTGCGGTGAAAACCCACTGTCTGGTGGCGCCGTAATCGGATCGAGGTGGTCGCCCCTCGGCGCCGCAACTTAAAATTCTGTCTGGGACGTCCGCGGAGGCCGCACTTTGTGGTGGCAAGTGGCGCACGCAGTTTGCCTAACGCACTGCCGAGGGGACGGCGCCGCCTAAAGGGCTACGGCCGTCCCTGCTCAATTATTACTGAGGCAGCGACTCCGACGGAGGTTCTCCGCCGAGCCGGCATTTCGGATTCCGTTTCCATTTTCCGGGCCGGCGCTTCTGAGGGCCGAGCATGCTGAAAGCTGAACTGCCACAGTCAAGATGGTAACGCTGATGACACCGCTAATTAAAAGGAGACACCGTGTTAAATGCCCACACATATGAATTCATTTTTCCGCATTCAACAGCCTTCTTCGAGGACCTATTTTGTGACCACTACTTTTTCTGAAATCGATGTGTGAGCATAGTATCCTACCTGACATTGTACAGAATCATTTTAAATGACTGTCATAAATACACGAGACAAAGACCTAGTCACCACCAGGAGCCAAAACTAGAAAACAGTGTAACACCACTTTTAGCCTCAAATTCTGGCGTTGGTGTGGGATCCTGTCCACTCGTCTCTTATAGGATGCCTGAAGGATGCTGCGTTCTCGGATTGCTGTACAATAATTCAAGCAAATAACATTAGTAGTTTTATTTCAACAAAGCATATTGACAATACTTAACTTTAAATTTATGGTGGTGTCGCAAGCGACGGGCGACACTAAAACAATCTGAGTCCTTTGCCGTATACAAGGTCCATGTAAGCAGGTGGTATGGACCACACGTCACTGATATCGAAGTGAAGGTCTACTACTCCGATCGAGGTTGGCAGGAACGGCGCTTATATTCTCTTCTTCAACATTTCGCGGCCCTGTCAGCAACTGTATAAACATTAATTTTAATTTTAACAGTCAACAGCCTCAGTTGCACCCTTTACCTAGAATTTACCTACGTTTCAGGCGGGATAAAGCAGCCTTCTTCACAATAACAGTAAGTACCGTTTGTCCATAGTGGACATCGTCAAGCTAAAACTACAAATCCATAAATTACCGTCAGACTGTAAAACTTTTCTGGAACTGCCTCGGCCCCACTTCGCGACGGCGACGCGACGGCCACGAGCGCTGTACAGTACTACAACATGGGGTTCCCAGAACCTTCTTCAGGATGACGGGACGCTTTAAAGCATATTTCTCCGTGATAACGGTATTTCATTTTATATACTGCGTTTTCGGCTCACACCGGATTTTACGTGTACGAGTAGGGTAACTTTGACTCGCTTTGTCTCGGAAACGGATAAAGATATCAAGAAAGTTTTCGTGGTTATTCGAGATCGGGGTTTAGAAACATACCCTGAAAACTAGATCATTTTGCTGCGCGTAGCCGCGTTGGAATCTGCAGCTCTGTTTTGGTACCCACAAACACATTTTTGTGGTGTTTCTCTATAATGGATAAATATTTTTGAAAACGAGAAGATAGCACTTCTCGATAAATTCCTAGAAAATGTACCGTTAAAATTCGAGCAATATTCTGCGGTTAGTTATTTAGATATCCACTGTCAAGGGCGAAAGAATAGTGAAAACTTTTTCTCATATTTTCTCAGGAACCAGCTACCAAACAAATTATGCCTCCGTAAACTCCTTACGCCGCACCTTAGATCACATCTAATGCATAAAGAACCAACCGATTTGTTCCACTTGCTTAAACTAGAGAAAGTGTGTAATATTCACAAATTGATCCAGTAATGTTAGTGAGACGATCCTTCTGTTGGGTATATAAATGGTCCCTACTCCTAGGGCTATCCGAAACACTTTACCCTACCTTTCTTTCGCCAGTAGAACCCAGGGTATCATCCCCTGAGAAATATGCTCGGCGTTTTGGAACATATTGGTAGCACATGCTGTCGCATACATACCGCTGCTGGATACACGAGTGAATATTCTAATGAAACAGCAACCATGTCGCCAAAGAAACATGCACACACAACAGCAAACATTTGAGTTCAGCTAGTTTCAAAGGCGAGATCCATTGTTGATTTGCAACACGTAAATCGTGAACAATTTATGAATTTTTAGAGATGGTACAGTTACCTAAGAGGCAACTTTACCGACAGAAATGGTAGAATCAGATAGCTGTGTGTTAAGGAAACATCTGTCAAGTTAAAGCTATTTCCTGATATCGAAAGTATAAATCAGTACAGTTTATGATACATAGGATAGCTATGCTAGTTCAGGAGTTAGTTCATTGAAGTGTCGGAAAGACAGTATTTACGTGTATGAAGCGGAGCTCTTGCCAGCCTCACATGACTGTAAGGAAAATGGCAACTTCAGAATAATTTCATAGGATTCACAAAAATCACACCTGAAGGATAAAAGGTTTGCGTTAAGAACACTCTTGACTAAAATACTCTCGATCCTCTGTCAGCATCGGATTTGAGTAAGGACTCAGTCTTTTCACGGATTTCTACATTTTCCTACAACAGCGCAATTTTACAACATTTGACTGCCTTATGCTTGCTTCTTTTGTCTTGCACTTATTTCCGTTGCGTCCTTTGTTGTTTACTCTGACGCATTTTTTCGTTTTCTGAAGCGATCCCATCTCCTTAATCTTCAAGTTACTCGTATGTTTTCTTCTGTCATCCATTCGATGTATACTGCTAACCTGTGCTGAATTACTCAATATCCTCGTCAGCCCGTTGAACAACTTTCTTCTACGTTTTCCATAACCGTTTCTTTTTCTCTCTCTCTTTTAACTCAACTATCGTTCCTGCAAAATTAGTTTCCTGTTTTTCTGCCACTGAGTCAATAAACTTTAATAACGTTGACTTCATTACTTTACTGTCTGTATTCTCATCACATCCGTATTTCACCAACTATTATACTTTGTTATATCACTCTCGGGAAAAACAGTATGCAAAAGATCAATTAAGAACTATGAATAAACTTTATCTCAAATAAATCAGATAACAGTTAATAACAGCCAGCGTCAAATGTGAACTGTTACTAAATTATGAGACATGGAAAACCGCTGATGTCAATTTCAATTAAAAATACATATACGAAGTTGTGTAAATGGGTTTTAACGTAAATGAACGATAAATTGTAATTACATCATTCATTATAATTAAACTACAGTCCATTTCATCAGAGGTCTGACTTCGTAGTGACAGCAGATAAAAACGAAATTAGAAGTAAATAATTAATCGTGACTGGCAAATATCGTGCTTTCCGAGTGTGTATATGTCCAACGTCATATGTAGACACCGAGTGGACACGCTGTGACTTAAATGTTTAATGCTTTGGCGTATTTATTTTTCTTTTTTATGTATGTACTATGTTGTGTCTTAGAAACAGTACATGGTGCCATTAACGTAAATGAAATAATACGAAACTATTTTAGTTTAATTAAACTTTGTAAAGAAATGTAAGAAATGTGAAATAGCACTAATATTGTTAGTAAACCTTAAAGGTAAATAATTTCAGTTACGAACACCAGAGAGACTAAAGCGCATCAAAGGCTCGATAAGTGTTTCTTGGTCAGTAGTGGACAAATATAGGAAGTAGTCTGAAAAAGAAATAATTAGACAACGAAGCGTTTCTTTCAGATCCGAAGTGTTGAAGAAGTTATTGTAGTTGAAGAGCAAGCTCAGCTCCAACTGAAATATATGTTTCAGTTATATTGCATAGGAAGTTCACTTATGTAAAAATTCTACAGAACTGGCGAACTATAGCTAACGCTTCTCAAAGATAATTTTTGAGAGTGGGAGATCTCGAATATGACTTATTTTGTACCAAAAACAGGACTCAATGTGAACTCAATAGATTTCACAGTTTGAAAGTCATAGACTTCTTATCGTGGGTCAAAATAGAACTTTTGAGTGGAATACCATTGCTCTTTTTAAAAAAAAAAAATCAAATACTTATTAAATCATAATTAATAGCTATCCCTCTCCAGCATCACATGCACTGTCTACAGCGTAAATGGCTTGACCGGCAAGCTATCTATATGTAAATAAGTATATGTGGCATGTACACTAATTTTCTTGTTTTACAAGAGCGTATGAGTTCCGGATTTTCTTCGTTATTTTATGTGAAAACAGAAATAAAAGCAGCAATACTTAGGGGAACGACAGTCACAAGTAACATGAAATCACTTCATTGCTACACTTTTAAACTAGAAATAGAGGAGACCGCAGCAAGTTCACTGGAGGGTGAGATGACTTATTACTTAGTCTATATTTCTAGATAGCCCCATCATACGGATACTACAAACGCTTGACGCAGTAAGGTAATAAAGCGTCGGGCAGTATAAATGTTGCTGTCAGTTGAGTGTGTGCTACGCAACTGCGGTGTGCATCGCTTTACGTGTTATCATCTTCATGACATTTAGCATAGCTCTTGTGCAACAGAGGGTAAGATAGTTTGTTCTTCCTTATTACAGATGACTATGTAGACGATATGCGTTTCATACTCACAATTTATTTATTCCTTATTGCTGTTAATCCTACTCTTAAAATCAAAGACTTTTAACATAGGCTGGAGCAACTTGACGAGTCTTCAACTGTTTCAAAGCAGGTGCAGTCGATAATGCAGTTAACAGGTTCAAAGAACGGACCTTATCATCGCCTTGTGTTTAATGAACATCACTCTCCTGTGAGGGAAACAGATCGTGATCTTGTTACAGACCCCACAATAACAGAATTCTCCTTCTTAAGCCTCATCACGTAAGAGCCAATCAACAGGAACTTATTATTCTTCTTCCACTAATCTAAAACACTGTCTAAGTGTTTTCAGATTCAAGTCATTGTTTGACGAAAAAAAATCCGCACCCTAAATGTGAGTACTGTAATAACCTTACATATATAACCGTTGTTAGTTAATAAGGAAGCACTCAAGGTGGAAAAAGAATATGTAAAGCAATAAAGAAAAAATTCCGAAGAAAGCAAAGTATAGCGTATTGCTTGTCATGAGATCTACGTTGACCCTCCACCAGAAGACTGGACAGAATATTTGTAAATGCTACACAGGGTGGGATGAATACAGTTGAAATTTTGAAGAATGAATATTTGCCCCTAATTTTTGTTGACGGAAAATAGAGATCTAAGGTTACTAATTTTCAGCACAACAATCATTTCACTAAACACTATGCAGTAAGAAATAAGGAGTCCTATTTAATTAATTTGTGTACTGTCTTATACAATATTACAACATAAATGCAGTCAATTTCTATCAGTATCGTCATCTTCCCCCGTGGTCAAGATCATGTTACCCACTATTAGAGCAAGATGGCTCTTCCGTATCAGCTTTCAAAAGATGTAGGATAATAAGAGTTTATATTAAAGCGGAAGTTTAAAAAACTAGGCGTGACATAGTCAGAGACAAGTTTTTTTAATACTTGGAAAGAGAAACAACCTACCTCCATAGCTAATATCGTTAAAAATAGTTACCGCTAACGTCGCTATTTTGGCCCAGTGTCACCTACATAACGATCTACGTAGGAATTTGTTTCCGGAAACAGTACGCTTCCATGTTACAAGAGCAACAGAACCGGCTCATGCTTCGATTCTCATGGTAATTACGACATTTCTCTCACATTCTTCCATTACGGTGAGTCACCAATTTTGTCGGCGATCCAAAACCTCCTCAGGTGTTCTCAGGCACATAGCTTATCTGGATTCCATAGACGTCTCTGGCTCTGTATTTTACACGAGTCAACTGTAGACGGTCTATGCGATACACGCGGTGATTAGCTAACGCATGAAACAAGAGCAGTTGCTCACTGCGAGCGGCAGGGGTTGAGGTATATTTTAAAAGCCATTACTCTCGGCTGGCACGCGTATCGCACGTCGCCAGCAGAAATAATTATTCATGTTGCTCCGGCGACCGGTTCGGCTGGCCCACCTGTTGAAGCGTGTCCCACACAGCACTGCAGTGTGGTGTGCTCTCTCGTACTCACTGCCGTAGCCGTGTATCCAAGCACTGTGCTGGCTGCGTGCCAACAGACGCGGGCGGTGCGCCACGAGCCGGTATGTCGCCTCTGGGTGGTTTGCCCGATCCCTTTCCCAGATCCAAGTGGTATACCGAGCAGAGTTGAGCAAAGTAGCCATTTAGAACTTAATGCTTTCACTTGGGTGCACTGCCACAGTAGTCAAAGCGAGTTGTGCCGCGAGTGAGGTTGAGTGCCACAGCAGTTCGGAGTCAGCGTACCCTTAAAGCGTTCGACATCCATAGATGTTTTGGGACAGACTAACTTTGTTTCAGGAGTACCTAAGGAAAAAGAGAAAGGACACAGCGCGAAGGAATTACTGGAATGGAAGGAAAATCGGTAAAAGTGATATACAGGTACAGACAAAGAAATTATTACAATTTCAGAAAAATTGGGTGATCTCTTGAAGAGGATGCCCTTCATAAATTAAGCAAGTTAATAACGTGCTGGTCCATCTCTGGCCCATATGGAAGGGGTCATTCGGCTTGGCACTGATTAATAGAGTTGTTGGATATCCTGCTGAGAGATATTGTGTCAAATTCTGTCCAATTGACATGTAAGATCGTCAATATCCCTAGATGATTGGAAGGTCTTATCCATAATACTTCAAACGTTCTCAGTTAAGGAGAGATCCGGTGACCTTGCTGGCCAACACGAAGACAAGCAGCAGAAACTCTTGCTTGCCGTCTGCAGACGCGAATTATCTTGCCCAAATGTAAGCCGAGGATGGCTATCCGCGAAAGGTAACGAAACGTGGCTGTACTTTAAAGTTTCCACGGATACAACCGAAGGGATCCTGCCATGAAAGCAAAGGACACCCCCGACCATCACTCCTGGCCCGGTGAAAGTCAGGATGGTATCCCACTGCTGTCCGGATCGTCTCGAGACACGTCTTCGCTGGTCATCGAGCCTTAGTTCAAACCGGAACTTACCACTGAAAACAATTCTACTCCAGCCAGTGAGATTCCAGACCGAAGATATGTCTTGGGACGTCCCGGACAATGTTCGGACGTCATCCAGCAGTCGCCTACCATATGGTCCAAACAAAGAGTAGTGACTGTCCGGGGTGCCGTTTCTTTCACAACAGGACGCCTTTAGTTGTCATTCGCGGCACCATTACGCTCTGTTTTACTGCCCTTCACGCCAAACAGCATGGGCTAATATTTCAGTAAGATAATGCCCGCCTGCACACAGTAAGAGTTTCTACTGCTTGTCTTCGTGCTTGCTAAATCCAAACTTGGCCAGCAAGGTCGCCGGATCCCTCCAACCACGCTGCGATTTTGCCGGTCTAACGCGCTAGTTGGACAGAATTTGTCACTCTATCCTCCTCAGGAGCACATGCAACAATTATATCAACCAACACTAAGCCGAGTAGTCCGTGCATAAGGGCCAGAGGTGGACCGTCGCGTTACTGAGTTACTCACTCTGTGAAGCTCCTTCTCGTGTACAAATTATCCGGTTTTTCTGATATTGTAGTCCTTTGTTTGTCTATACGTGTACATTACATCTACCGATTTCCGTCCCATTCTGATAATTCATCCGTGATGAGTTCTTTTTTCCCTTGTCTTGGAGAGTATAAATGATATAGTGGATAATGTCGGAAGCTCCATGAGGCTGTTCATAGATGATGTAGTTGTCTGGCGACGCTTGAAGGCTGTAGCGAATTGCAGAAAGTTCTGCTAAGGATGGATTATTGGTGCAGGGAATGGCTGTTGATCCTGAACTTCAATAAATGTAACTGATTGGGAATAAATAGGAATGAGCACATAATTATATGCCATGCTGAGATTCGTTGGAAGAACCTTAAGGAATTGTAGTTCATTCAGGTACGACGTGGCTTACAAATCAAATGTTCGACAGATTATTGAATATTACCAATCAGTCTGGGGCCATACCAGATTGGTTTACGGTGGTAAACTTCTAATCTCCCCTCTCCTTCCCGATTCCATCTATTGTCCACCTTAGAGACTTTTATGAAGATTTGAGAGAAGCGAAGATTAGAATAGGCTTTCTAGTTTGGTTAGTTTGCCATGTTGAGTTGGCTCCAGTTCTTCTATTCTGGGGGTTTGATCCTTGAAGCTGAAAATCTCACGTTTTAGGTCCTCATGGTTGATTTGAACTAAATAAATTTTGAAGATCGTTGTTGCAGAAATTTTGTTTATACGGAAATATATTTTCTCACATTTTAGTATATCGTACAGTATTTCGATTTTTCACATTAACAAACCTGAAATTACATTGTTGGCACAAAATACAAAAGTACGACCGATCACATCAGAAGCATGCTTACGAGTCTCACACTGTGCGGAAATAGCAATATTCGAAAGGGTTTACAATTTTTCTTAACTGATGAATTTTTGCTAGTTTCTTTTACATCATTAATTTCGACTATTATTTCATAAATAAATCCAGAAATAAAGATAGTTAACAGTACAGGATTGCGCAATTAAAAATTAAGTGTGCCAATAATTCGTAATTCCACATGTTTCTAAAAAAAAATAATTTTAACTGTACATTAAGAACTTGTACTTATCAATTACAACATAGCAACTAAAATATTTTATAAGTTATTCCTTTTCACAAATTTTACCTTGAAATATAACACACTGCTTATAAAATTATATGAAAGTTTTCAGGAAAACTGAGATAATACTGACCTGTCCAAAATTCGAAAAATAATACTGGTATCGACAACTATTGTTGAGGAAAAGTAATGCTAGAAGAGGATGATCCGTTACAGACCTGATGCCAAAACAGCACGTGGTTATATAGTCCGTTGGCGATCGTTTCTGTGATGCTCAACAAACTCTATTGGCAGGCTCTACAAGAGACACATTGTGCATGCTGTAGAGGTTTACTATTAAGTACAGAGAGAGTACGTTCTATAAAGAGTAGGGTAACATTTACTTCTTCATACGTCTCACAAAAGGATTAAAACGTGAAAATCAGAGAAATTGAAGCCAATACTGAGGTCTACCGTCACAGTTTCTATCTTCGCGCCATTGGCGAATGGGACACGGAAGAGAGGGTTAGATATAGATACACAAATTACCCACCTTAACACACCGTAAATGTCTTGCAGAGTGTAGATGTAGACAAGTACGTTATCATTTAGTTCGGTAGAATAAAGTTCAGTAGATTCTGACGCTGCTTACGAATCATCATGGTGCATGCAAAACCATCACATATCCGACGAACATTTCAGCTTTGTGTAATGTTAGCATACTACCATGTCATAGCTATAAGATTTCCTCATTTTTACGATAGAAATGTTATGTCGACTCTTTTAAAAAAAAATGTTTCAAATGGCTCTGAGCACTATGGGGCTTAACTGCTGTGGTCATCAGTCCCCTAGAACTTAGAACTACTTAAACCTAACTAACCTAAGGACATCACACACATCCATGCCCGAGGCAGGACTCGAACCTGCGACCGTAGCGCGACTCTTTTCAATTTCTCCCTTACTACTAGCATTTCTTTGCGTTTTCTGCACACTGTGTCAAAAGTTGATGGAATCCCAATTCGGTTTTAGACACTCCGCGGCATTCGGTCCTCATGTAGCTCGTATTTATTGCGAATCTTTTGCCCAGTGCTATGTCCCAAGCGAATGGAAAAAAGTGCAAGTGCATCCTGCATGTAAGAAAAGTAAAAGAAGGGTCCCGCAGAATTACAGACCAGTATCCTTAACTTCGGATTGCTGCAGAAATTTAGAACTCATTCTGGATAATAATAGACTTCTTTGAGAGAGAAAAGCCTCTGTCCACAAGTCGGCAAGGGTTTAGAAAGCATCACTCGTGTGAAACATCTGCCATTCCCTTTTTCTCACATGATACCCTACAAATCATAGATGGATCACAACAGGCAGATTCCATGTTCTGCATTTTCCGGTAGGCAATCGACACAGTCTCTAACTGGAGACTGTTAACGAAGGTACGAGCACACGGTTTAGGTTCAGAAATATATTTGTGATTCAAAGAATTTGTAAATAACGGAACCTGGTACATTGTCCAGCACGTGTTCGTCAGAGACAAGGGTGTTGTCAAGAGTGACGATACGAGTATAATTTTTCGAATTTTGTACAGGTCAATATTATCTCAACTGCTTTTCTGAAAACGTTCACATAACTTTATACGTAGTATGCTATATTTCAACCTAAAATTTATGAAAGGAATTCCTTTAGTTTGGATGTTATAATGAATAAGTAGTTCTGAATGTAGAGTAAAAGTTATTTTTTTATAAACATTCGAAATTACGACTTATTTGGCACACCTAAAATTTCTATTATTAATTACGCAATCTAGTACTGTTTACGATGTTTATTTCTGGATTGATTTATGAAATAATAATCAAACTAATACAAATTCATTTGTCAAGAAAAATTGTAAACCCTTTGGAATATTGTCATTTCCGCTGAGCGAGCCAGTAATAAGCATGCCTGTGATGTGGTTGGACGTATTTTTGTATCTTTGCGAACAATGTAATTTCGGCGTTCTTATTGCGAAAAATCGAATAACTGTATGATATACTAAAATGTGGTGAAATATATTAACGTAGCAACAAAAATTCTGCAACAGCAATCTTCAAATTTATTTACATCAGTTCAAACATGAGGACCTAAAGTATTATAATTCCGGATTCAAGAATCAGATGTCTATACAAGAAGAACTGGAGCCACCTCTACGTGAAAAGATAAGTGAACTAGAAAGTTTATTGTAATCTTCGCTCCTCTCAAATCTTCATAAAAGACTAATGTGCACAATAGGTGCAACTAGAAAGGACGGGATGGATTACAAACAGCTTGTTTGGTTTTGATTGCCTAGAAGCAGAATGTGATTGAAAGTTCGAGAAACCTTCTGTTTCGCAGTTGACTTCGTTCGTTGATTAATGAATCTCGTTGATTTTTAAATTGATTAAATATTTCTCTCTCTTACAGAGTAGTCATTTTCTTGCCTTCCTTTCTATGCTGTTTCGCAAAACTTCAGAAAAGTACTTCCTGTTTAACTAATATTGTAGTCGCATTCCATTAAGCACTGACGGAAAATTTCGTTAATGTCATTTGCCTTTACAATGGGTGCAAGACGTATGTCTTGGAACTGACGGTGGGCTATGATAACCGAGAACGCTCAGTTCAGTGTCCATCTATTGATATTTTCGAACGAGGTCGATATCTTGTTTACAGTTGCTCATATTACTCTCGACTACATCCTTGAAGCGATAGCCCTCTCATCTACTTACTTTCCTAATATTTTCTTACTTATTGTATAAGATCTGTCTTTTTCTTCGCGTTATTAGGACTTTCGATTGCTGTTAATTGAGACTACTTTTGTTTTTATTTCATTATTCTATTTTCTCACATTTGCTTATTAGCTGCAGAGGCGCTACAACAGTCGTTTTGCATATCAAGAGTTTCAGATACACGATGTAACTCTGTCCTGAAGTTACATTACACAACAGAAAAAACAAAAACTCGCTTTTGCTCACATTTTCGTGATAATAACGAAAGTAAAGTATCTTAACCCTATTAGAAGGGAAATAAAAACGCAGTCATTGGTTAACGATGCAAACATAAATGACGATTCCAGATGTTACTCCCATAGATTTAGGATTTCAGTCAATTATTAATATGTGTGTGTCATCAGTTTTTCTGGTCAGGTTCACAAAGACCGTGTTAATAACACAGGTATTTGTTCTCAATTTCAGTCATCAAAGCGACTGTGCAGGTAAAAGGCAGAAAACAAATGCATTTTTCCGTGTCGCAAACCGGCGTCCGTGTCGCTGGAACGTTTTAATTACAGCTGAAAAACAGCAGGTTCTGACATCTTGTACCGTAAAAACAACAAAGTCACCGGGCGGCATTTTGTTTGCAATTGGTATCAGCAACGCTTTAAAAAAGGAGGCAGAAAATAAAGGAGCATAGAGCGGGCAGCGACGAGGCAATTTGGTTTCAATTTTTAACGTGCGTTTTTAAGGCTGCTGCGTTTTACCTGTGTTCAGATATCATTTCTAGTAGTGTTTTTATTCCGTTGCATCATATCCGTTTCAGATTCTAATCTTCCTGTAGCTTCAATTTCTCGTTTTTATAATCAGAACCACTGTGGAAATTATTTCCTGTTCTACATAGTCTCTGCCATTTGTGTATGTCCGTAGCAGTTAGAAATTAGAAACAAATTTATTGTGTATGGAAATTTTATTATATCACTGTGACCAGCATCATAAAGGAGACCTATAGCTGTTTCGGACATTTTGAGTAGGAAGATATTCAGGGTTTTTCTAAGCAAACAACATGACTGTGCCCTTTGTATCGACAGCAGGGTCTGAAGTATCAGTGCAGTTTCATTCGCGAGTCAGAAGTTTGGCATACACGATGTAGCTCACTACTCATATTACACGGTACACAAAGAAATACTCCCCTCCGCTGATATTTTGGTAATAGATTTTTGACTCATCATTCTTCTGACTCGTTTGATGCGGCCCGCCACGAAATCCTGTCCTGCGCCAACCTATTCATCTCAGAATAGCACCTACAACCTACGTCCTCAGTTATTTGCTGGATGTGCTCCAGTCTCTATCTTTTTCTACAGTTTTTGCCCTCTACATCTCCCTGATGTCTTAACAAATGTCCTCTCATCTCGTCTCTTCTTCTTGTCAGTCTCTTCTCCACACATTCCTATTCTATTCTGTTGTTGTTGTTGTGGTCTTCAGTCCTGAGACTGGTTTGATGCAGCTCTCCCTGCTACTCTATCCTGTGCAAGCTTCTTCATCTCCCAGTACCTACTGCAACCTACATCCTTCTGAATCTGCTTAGTGTATTGATCTCTTGGTCTCCCTCTACGATTTTTACCCTCCACGCTGCCCTCCAATGCTAAATTTCTGATCCCTTGATGCCTCAAAACATGTCCTACCAACCGATCCCTTCTTCTGGTCAAGTTGTGCCACAAACTTCTCTTCTCCCCAATCCTATTCAATACCCCCTCATTAGTTACGTGATCTACCCACCTTATCTTCAGCATTCTTCTGTAGCACCACATTTCGAAAGCTTCTATTCTCTTCTTGTCCAAACTGGTTATCGTCCATGTTTCACTTCCACACAGGGCTACACTCCGTACAAATACTTTCAGAAACGACTTCCTGACACTTAAATCTATACTCGATGTTAACAAATTTCTCTTCTTCAGAAACGATTTCCTTGCCATTGCCAGTCTACATTTTATATCCTCTCTACTTCGACCATCATCAGTTATTTTACTCCCTAATTAGCAAAACTCCTTTACTACTTTAAGTGGCTCATTTCCTAATCTAATCCCCTCAGCATCACCCGATTTAATTTGACTATATTCCATTATCCTCGGTTTGCTTTTGTTGATGTTCATCTTATATCCTCCTTTCAAGACACTGTCCATTCCGTTCAACTGCTCTTCCAAGTCCTTTGCTGTCTCTGACAGAATTACAATGTCATCGGCGAACCTCAAACTTTTTACTTATTCTCCATGAATTTTAATACCTACTCCGAATTTTTCTTTTGTTTCCTTTACTGCTTGCTCAATATACAGATTGAATAACATCGGGGAGAGGCTACAACCCTGTCTCACTCCTTTTCCAACCACTGCTTCCCTTTCATGCCCCTCGACTCTTATAACTGCCATCTGGTTTCTGTACAAATTGTAAATAGCCTTTCGCTCACTGTATTTTACCCCTGCAACCTTCAGAATTTGAAAGAGAGTATTCCAGTTAACGTTGTCAAAAGCTGTCTCTAAGTCTACAAATGCTAGAAACGTAGGTTTGCCTTTTCTTAATCTTTCTTCTAAGATAAGTCGTAAGGTTAGTATTGCCTCACGTGTTCCAACATTTCTACGGAATCCAAACTGATCTTCCCCGAGGTCCGCTTCTACCAGTTTTTCCATTCGTCTGTACAGAATTTGCGTTAGTATTTTGCAGCTGTGACTTATCAAACTGATAGTTCGGTAATTTTCACATCTGTCAACACCTGCTTTCTTTGGGATTGGAGTTATTATATTCTTCTTGAAGTGTGAGCGTATTTCGCCTGTCTCATACATCTTGCTCGCCAGATGGTAGAGTTTTGTCATGACTGGCTCTCCCAAGGCTGTCAGTAGTTCTAATGGAATGTTGTCTACTCTCGGGGCCTTGTTTCGACTCAGGTCTTTCAGTGCTCTGTCAAACTCTTCACGCAGTATCTTATCTCCCATTTCATCTTCATCTAAATCCTCTTCCATTTCCATAATATTGTCCTCAAGTACATCGCTCTTGTATAAACCCTCTATATACTCCTTCTACCTTTCTGCCCTCCCTTCTTTGCTTAGAACTGGGTTGCCATCTGAGCTCTTGATATTCATACAAGTGGTTCCCTGTTCTCCAGACGTCTCTTTAATTTTCCTGTAGGCAGTATCTATCTTACCCCTAGTGAGACAAGCCTCAACATCCTTACATTTGTCCTCTAGCCATCCCTGCTTAGCCATTTTGCACTTCCTGTCGATCTCATTTTTGAGACGTTTGTATTCCTTTTTGCCTGCTTCATTTACTGCATTTTTATATTTTCTCCTTTCGTCAATTAAATTCAATATTTCTTCTGTTACCCAAGGATTTCTATTAGCCCTCGTCTTTTTACCTACTTGATCCTCTGCTGCCTTCACTACTTCATCCCTCAGAGCTACCCATTCTTCTCCTAGTGTATTTCTTTCCCCCATTCCTGTCAATTGTTCCCTTATGCTCTCCCTGAAACTCTGTACAACCTCTGGTTCTTTCAGTTTATCCAGGTCCCATCTCCTTAAATTCCCGCCTTTTTTGTAGTTTCTTCAGTTTCAATCTGCAGTTCATAACCAATAGCTTGTGGTCAGAATCCACATCTGCCCCAGGAAATGCCTTACAATTTAAAACCTGGTTCCTAAATCTCTGTCTTACCATTATGTAATCTATCTGATACCTTTTAGTATCTCCAGAATTCTTCCAGGTATACAACGTTCTTTCATGATTCTTGAACCAAGTATTAGCTATGATTAAGTTATGCTCTGTGCAAAATTCTATTCAGTATTTTTTTTTTTTTTTTTTTTTTTTTTTTTTTTGGCTATCGACAGCGTCCCCACCCCATACCCCAGTTATTCTCCATATACAACATCTAGTGACTTCTTACTCTTACCTCGGTTGGAGAAACCGTTCCAAGAAGATGTGTCTGAGCTGCAGTGTTTCCAGGACAACCGAAATACAGACTTCAGAACCCAGGTATCCTCTACGTCATCCATCGCTGGGAAAAATGCGTCTCATTGAATGACGAATACAGGTGTTCAGAAGTTCCCATTACAGACTTCTAAGACTTGTAAAGAGGAGTGAGTAGACAATATTTTGAACTGGAACCCATCTCCGGAAACGTTACCGTTCTAGAGCCGTTTGAAAACAAGTCTGTTAAGTAAGTATGCAACAGGGCAGTCAGGCACGGTGGGGGCTGCTTATATTGGCTCGACTGATGTCATTCGACATCTGCCCATCTTTTTAACCAGGACCAGGCCTCATTCGTATATCTATGAGTGTTAGAGCTATGTGGTTGAGTACACGTTTACAGAATACAGCGACACGATGCTTCTATATCGCGAAGGTTTATCGAGATCGTTATCCGCAACAAATGAATTCACAGCTGCGAATGAGGACTACCAGCAGCTGTAGAGTGGAATGAGGACACTGAACATTTGTGCCGGACCGAGACTCAAACCCGGATTTCCCTCTTTTCGCGGGCGGTCGCCTTACCATTTGGCTATCCGTGCACGATTCACGACCTGACCAAAACTTCCAAGTGTCGTCTACCATGCGTCTACGACCTGTATTCGTGCATGCATTGTGTGGGATATATTCCCGTAGAGGCAAGACGTTGTACTTAAAAGTCGCTTGCCCAGTATCGGCAGATAAATACGATATTGCAGTGTTATTCAGATTACGATGCAAAGTGCCTTTGTATCGTATTTACCTGCCGATACCGGGCAAGAGACTTTCACGTACAACGTCTAACCTGTACGGGAATATACATAATGGATGTACGAGTATACGAGAACAGGTTGTAGACAAATGGTTGACGACATACGGAAGTTTGGGTGTGGTCGTGTGTCGTGCACGGATAGCCAAATAGTAAGGAGACCGCTCGCGATAAGCGAGAAATTCGCTTTCGAGTCCCGATCCGACTCACATTTTCACTGTCGCAATTTATTACACCATCGATGGTTGTCTATGTTCGCACTTGCGAATTCATTTGATGTGTTTCATAATGCCTGTGGTCGCCGCAGTGCGGTTCCTTTTGCCACACAGCTTCAGTCCGGAACCGCTGCGACTGCTACGGTCGCAAGTTCGAATCCTGCCTCGGGCGTGGATGTGTGTGATGTCCTTAGGTTAGTTATGTTTAAGTAGTTCTAAGTTCTAGGGGGCTGATGACCTCAGAAGTTAAGTCCCATACTGCTCAGAGCCATTTAAACCATTTTTTTGCCACGCATATTCAAAGAAACTTTGCATCTTAATCAGAATAACACAGGCACTGCATTACCTTATTGTCGTTATCCACAACGTCCGACTTCACCGCATAGCCACAATTATGCAACGGCTTCCAGAAGGAAGTAGCTTGTTCGTCAGCGGCGTGACTGTGGTGTTCTAACGAGACGCCACACACCTGAATGTCGTCGTGCATCACGTTTCCTTTTTATAGCTTTGGTTTTAATAAGCGGAATCGTAAAACAAACGATGCACTCAGTTCCACCTAATAAATTGTAAAAGTGGTCGCATTACCAGCATGTTTTCAAATGGATGTATCACGGAAACGGTATGTTTCCGGACATGGGTTCATATTCGAAATATTAAGTACTCACTCCCCTCTACATGTCCAAAAAGTTTTTCTGGACACCCTGTACATGTTGTAGGACAAACATTGCCATTCAGTTTCCTGGTTGCAAACTGAAATGTGTACATCGCACTTTTGGTTGGAAGACCCTATCTGTCAGACCGGCTGGTGCATTTGACGCAACTTCGGTGATTAGCGCGTCGATGATAACAACACACCCCCAGTCTCGAGCTGAGAAAATGTTCGACCCGGCCGGAATACCAACCCAGAGCCCCGTAACCGAAAGTAAGAATCGCTAGCCGCAATAATACTTGCTGCTGACGCCTTGTTGTAGACTGATTTTTTCCAGGTAACAATTACAAAGGTATGGTTACCGTAGTACTAGTACCGTAAACTTTCACTTCCCGAATTCGAATTGGCTGCCTCCGAGTCGAGTACCATCGCAGGAGCGTGGGGGAGTGACCCCGGTTACGGCGGTCGATGCATATTAGTATTAATATAGTAATTAGTATTAGTAATAAAAAGGGCGCAATCAGCGTTGCTCAGTCTGAAACCGTGCGACCGTTACGGCCGCAGGTTCGAATCCTGCCTCGGGCATGGATGTGTGTGATGTCCTTAGGTTAGTTAGGTTTAAGTAGTTCTAAGTTCTAGGGGACTGATGGCCTCATAAGTTAAGTCCCATAGTGCTCAGAGCCTTTTGAACCCTTTTTGAGCCATCAGTGTTGCTGTGCCTAAGATGGAACTAGTAGGTAACGGAAGCACGAGGTTCCCTCATCAAACGGTATGGGAAAATCCACTGCGTTTGCACTGCGAGCTAAGAAAACATACCGCGGCGCCCGGAGAGAGCGCTAAATGCGGCGGAAGTGACGGACCGGGAGTCTTGGCCGGATTCCGGCTGCGGCCGTAAGCAGCGCACGCCGCCAAGCAGGGCGCCCAGCGCGCCGCGTTAATATTCATGCCATTCAAATAAGCACTAACTTCCGAGCGACTGCGCCGGAAACGCTTGCCGAGCGCTGTCGAGTCGGCCGGAATGCGCGATGAAGAAACGCTGGACTGGATTCCCGGAGCTGCTCCGACTACCTCCAGCTGCGTTGCCGGAAACTCGCGGATAAACAACGCCGTCCCGCAGTCTTCACGGCCCGGCCCGCATTTGCAGGAATCTCTCAGGCAAACAAGGCGACGGCTGCAGATGCAGCTGCAAGAGGAGCCGCACGGCGCTATACCGAAAGTAAATTATTGTCTTCCTCTCGTTATTTTCTTAAGACTTGTATTGGTCCTGAGCCGTTTTAGTGTTCCATTTTTACAATTACAGTAGCACGCCCTAAGTACTCCAAAAGCAAGGTGAACGTACTTGATGCGGTAGAGTCGTGTAGTAACAGACGTCTTAAGTTTTCCGGACTATACTGTGTGGCTTTGGTAGTTAATCAGAATATCAATAATTAATACGCTATTCTCTTATTTCAGAACTCGTTCTGTGAACAACACACTGTAATGATTTTTATTTTTTATTTATAGTAGCTAATTACATTGAAAGTGGAATATCTAGAATTTCAAGGCTTGTGGAAAGTCCCCGGCCATCCTCTTTTCTATGATAATATCGTTACCTTTTTTTTGGATTGGTGGATATATCCACTAAACGGAAAATGTTACATTACGTCGTGGACTGTAGTTTACAGTACTTGTCCTGTTAACAGACTACAATCGCCTGATCACGTTACGTGCCTCACGTGACTGAACAGCGCATGCTCCCTGATCAACACAAACGAAAGATACTACAATTTCATACTACCCTAGAGTCCAAGAGATTCCGCAAGGCCAGTTAAGGGATAATGATACACTGCACTGATACTTATCGAATAATAAGCATAGGAAATTGTTGTTGATAGGAAATCGTTAATATTTTAACTCTGTTCACCAAAACTTAGCTCACTGCTGACAGAAATCGCGAATAAAATACGAAATATTCTCCTGATCCACAAAACCAAAATGTGTCCGGCTCCTACACTTGGTACAAAAATGGTTCAAATGCCTCTGAGCACTATGGGACTTAACTTCTGAGGTCATCAATCCCCTAGAACTTAGAACTACTTAAACCTAAATAACCTAAGGACATCACACACATCCACTCCCAAGGCAGGATTCGAACCAGCGACCGTAGGAGCAGCGCGGTTCCAGACTGTAGCGCCTAGAAACCGCTCGGTCACCACAGCCGGCACTTGGTACACAGCACCTATTTTTCATCAAATTACTCCAGTTTCTGTTGACCCATTATTTCCAGTAAATTCCAGTTTTCTTTTCCGCTTTGTCATTGGCCATCCACGGCCGCCCTTTGCGAGTTGATTTTATTTTGCAATACCCGATTTCAGCTTTCTTCAACTCCTTATTTCTTCAGCATTTAATCTCTTCTCGTTGGTGACGATCTTTTTTATCACCTTTTAATCTCTTCCCTTTGGTGCTGATCATTTTCTTTTCTAATTATTGGAAATGCTTCAGCTGCCTTCCTCGCGATCATTTTGCTACACATAACCTTTTTCACCGCCATTTGCATGCACTCTTCATTCGACTTTCCACTTACATTTTCTCATTTTGCGATATTTCAAACTGAAAATAAGCAAGAAGGAGAAAATATAATTTGAAAATTTAAATTACCTCTGGGCAATATTGGAAGACCACCAGGTCGTCGGTACTGCATGACAAACACGCCGTTTGGTCTAGTTATATTGTACGCCTTTTTATGGAAATTATCATGGATCATTTGTTAGATATTCTTTACATACCATAGATAAGAGAAGTACAGTAAAGAAATTAATCACTTACCTTAAAGACGTGCCCTACGAGCTACAGCAACACCATCAAGCACACATGCAGAGCACTGAGGAGAGCAAGAAAGTATTCGAATCCAGTGCACGTGGATACACAAGCTTGCTTCTGTTACTGTACACTTCTGGCAACTGAAGGCGGAAAGAAAAAACGCAGCAGTGGCCGGTTCTGTAAGTTGGCCAATACTGCACCACTCCCTCTACACGAGAATAATTCGAGCAGGCGTTTCCTCGCAGATCTTAGGTATTTGAAAAGAAATGAAAATACACTCAACGTCTAAAAAATGAGTAACAGGAGGATAACATCTGAATTCACCAATTAACACAAAAAATATCGAAAACAAAACAATCATATTATGGAATTCCATTAGAACTACTGATGGTCTTGGTGTAGCCAGCCCTGACAAAACTCTACCATCTGGAGAGCAAGATGTCTGAGACAGGCGAAATACCCTCAGACTTCAAGAAGAATATAATAATTCCAATCCCAAAGAAAGCAGGTGTTGAAAGATGTGAAAATAACCAAACTATCTGTTTAATAAGTCACGGTTGCAAAATACTAACATGAATTCCTTACAGAAGAATGGAAAAACTGGTAGAAGCCGACCTCGGGGGAGATCAGTTTGGATTCCATAGAATTGTTGGAACACGTGAGGCAATACTGACCCTACGACTTATCTTAGAAGAAAGATTAAGGAAAGGCAAACCTACGATTCTAGCATTTGGAGACTTAGAGAAACCTTTTGACAATGGTGACTGGAATATTCTCTTCCAAATTCTAAAGGTGGCAGGGGTAAAATACAGGGAGCGAAAGGCTATTTACAATTTGTACAGAAACCAGATGGCAGTTACAAGAGTCAAGGGGCGCGAAAGGGAAGCAGTGGTTGGGAAGGGAGTGAGACAGGGTTGTAGCCTATCCCCGATGTTATTCAATTTGTATATTGAGCTAGCAGTGAAGGAAACAAAAGAAAAATTCGTAGTAGGAATTAAAATCCATGGAGAAGAAATAAAAACTTTGACGTTTGCCAAGACATTGTAATTCTGTCAGACACAGCAAAGGACCTGGAAGAGCAATTGAACGGAATGGACAGTGTCTTGAAAGGAGGATGTAACATGAGCATCAACAAAAGCAAAACGAAGATAATGGAATGTAGTCGAATTAAATCGGGTGATTCTGAGGGAATTAGGTTAGGAAATGAGACACTTAAAGAAGTAGATGAGTTCTGCTACTTGGGGAGCAAAATGACTGATGATGGTCGAAGTAGGGAGGATATAAATTGTAGACTGGCGATAGCAAGGAAAGCGTTTTTGAAGAAGGGAAATTTGTTAACATCGAGTATAGATTTAAGTGTCAGGAAGTCGTTTCTGAAAGTATTTGTATGGAGTGTAGCCATGTATGGAAGTGAAACATGGACGATAAATAGTTTAGATAAGAAGTGAATAGAAGCTTTCGAAATGTAGTGCTAGAGAAGAATGCTGAAGATTAGTTGGGTAGATCACATAAGTAATGAGGGGGTACGGAGTAGAATTTGGGAGAAGATAAATTTGTGCCACATCTTGACTATAAGATGTGATCGGTTGGTAGGACATGGTCTGAGACATCAAGGGATCACCAGTTTAGTATTGGAGGGGAGCGTGGAGGGTAACAATTGTAGAGGGAGACCAAGAGATGAATAAACTAAGCAGATTCAGAAGGATGTAGGTTGCAGTAGACACTGGGAGATGAAGAAGCTTTAACAGGATAGAGTAGCACGGAGAGCTGCATCAAACCAGTCTCAGGACTGAAGACCACAACAACAAGACTACGGCATTTACTTGATTATGGCACAAACATTCCCGGAGCGGACGAATCAGTTTCCAATGAGAACCCGCAAACTACTGAATTCAAAGTTGCGAGTCGGTGTGTGTACAACGTAATACACTGATTTCCTATGGACATCGCTGCTAACATTGTAAGACAAACAAACGCAACCAATAGCACAGACAGGCAGCCTGGGTGGCTGACTAAAGGTATAAGAATATCTTGTAGAACAAAGTGGCAATTATATCAAAACGTTAGAAACAGTCACAATCTAAACGCAGTAGCCCATTACAAACAGTATTGTAAGGTGCTTAAAAAAGGTATTCGGAAGGCAAAAAGTATGTGGTATGCAGATAGAATAGCTAAGTCTCAGGATAAAATTAAAACCATATGGTGGTGGTGGTGGTTAGTGTTTAACGTCCCGTCGACAACGAGGTCATTAGAGACGGAGCGCAAGCTCGGGTTATGGAAGGGTTGGGAAGGAAATCGGCCGTGCCCTTTCAAAGGAACCATCCCGGCATTTGCCTGAAACGATTTAGGGAAATCACGGAAAACCTAGATCAGGATGGCCGGAGACGGGATTGAACCGTCGTCCTCCCGAATGCGAGTCCAGTGCGCTAACCACTGCGCCACCTCGCTCGGTTAAAACCATATGGTCAGTCGTAAAGGAAGTGGCTGGTCTGCAGAGACAGGTCGAGGATATAGAATCAGTGCGTAGTGGGAATGTCCGTGTTACTGATAAGTCGCATATATGTACAGTATTTAATAATTACTTTCTGAATATAGCAGGTGAAATAAATAGAAATTTAGTCCCAACAGGGAATCATATAGCGCTCGTAGAAAAAAGTGTTCCGAGACTGTTACCTGAAATGCTCCTCCATGATACTGACAAGAGGGAGATTGAGTTAATAATTAAATCACTATAGACCAATAACTCTCATGGATATGACGGGGTATCTAGCAGAATACTGAAGTATTGTTCCATGTATGTTAGCCCAGTACTTAGCCATATCTGTAACTTTTCCTTTAGGAGTGGTCGGTTTCCTGACCGATTAAAGTACTCGGTAGTGAAGCCACTTTATAAAATGGGAGACAGGGATAATGTTGATAATTATAAACCTATTTCTATGCCATCGGTGTTTGCCAATGTTATCCAGAGGGTTGTATATACAAGGTTACTGCACAATTTAAATTCACATAATTTCCTGTCAAATGTACAGTTTGGTTTTAGAAATGGCTTAACAACTGAAAATGCTATAGCCTCTTTTCTCTGTGAGGTTTTGAACGGATTAAACAAAAGGTAGCGAACGTTAGGTGTTTTCTTTGATTTAACGAAGGCTTTTGACTGTGTTGACCACAAAATATTACTGCAGAAGTTGGAACATTATGGAGTAAGGGGAGTAGCTTACAATTGGTTCGCCTCTTACTTTAAGAACAGAAAGCAGAAGGTAATTCTCCGCAATATTGAGAGTGGTAATGATGTTCAGTCCCAATGGGGCACTGTTAAATGGGGCGTTCCCCAAGGATCGGTGCTGGGGCCACTGCTGTTTCTTATTTATATAAATGATATGCCTTCTAGTATTACAGGTGATTCAAAAATATTTCTGTTTGCTGATGACACCAGCTTGGTAGTGAAGGATCTTGTGTGTAATACTGAAACATTATCAAATAATGTAGTTCATGAAATAAGATCGTGGCTTGTGGAAAATAATTTGATGCTAAATCACAGTAAGACTCAGTTTTTACAGTTTCTAACTCACAATTCAACAAGAACTGATATTTTAATCAGACAGAATGGGCATGTTATAAGCGAGACGGAGCAGTTCAAGTTCCTAGGCGTACGGATAGATAGTAAGCTGTTGTGGAAAGCCCATGTTCAGGATCTTGTTCAGAAACTAAATGCCGCTTTATTTACCATTAGAACAGTATCTGAAATAAGTAACATTTCAACACGGAAAGTAGTCTACTTCGCATATTTTCATACGCTTATGTCATATGGTATTATTTTTTGGGGTAATTCTTCTGATTCAAAAAGGGTATTTTGGGCTCAAAAACGGGCTGTTCGAGCTATGTGTGGTGTAAGTTCGAAAACCTCTTGTCGACCCCTATTCAACAGTCTGGGAAGTTTGAAATTGTCCTCACAGTATATACTTTCGTTAATGTCGTTTGTTGTTAGCAATATTAGCTTATTTCCAAGAGTTAGCAGCTTTCACTCAGTTAATACTAGGCAGAAATCAAATCTGCATGTGGAATGCACTTCCTTGACTCTTGTGCAGAAAGAAGTGCAGTATTCTACTGCATCCATTTTCAATAAGCTACCACAAGATTCAAAAATCTTAGCAGTAGCCCAAACGCTTTTAAGTCTAAACTGAAGAGTTTCCTCATGGCTCACCCCTATTCTGTCGAGGAGCTCCTGGAAGAGCTAAAAAATTAAGCAAATTCCAGTGTTACATTCTTGATTTTCTTTATTTAAACTAACGACTCGTCGCCTGAATATGTTTCTTATATTTCATTTTATCTGTTTCTACAATCTACAACTGAATATGTTTCTTATATTTCATTTTATCTGTTTCTACAATCGTGTTATAATTTCATGTATTGACTCGTTCCATGACCATGGAGACTTCTCCTTAATGTGGTCCCACGGAACAATAAATAAATAAATAAATGTAGGCGTACATCTTGTATAGGAAGGGCAACTCCACTAATGTAATGACGATAGCGTAACGTGTCAACTGATATCCTCAGTCCGTTTGGGGACGACTGGAAGGCTGCAATCTTTGTCTACCTACAGTCGATCCGTTGCAGTGAAATGACATTATACTGGAGTTTGAAATCGACATGACGTAAAATCAAAGTGTATGGAAACTGCCGGCTGTATTTGGCCAAGTATCCAGTTAGGTGACATTCGACACACACCTCTTTCTTTTTCAAAGACTGCTCCATCATGGCATTAAGTTATCAGAGAAGATTACTCGGCAGTACAACAAACTAAACGGACTCTCGATGTGGAAATAGTAGTGCTTCTTTGTTTTTGCTTAGTTGAGCACTTTTCAATGAGCGCGGATCACTTACGCGAGAAACACTCACGAAGTGTACTACGTTAAAAGTGATGCGGCAGCAGAACTGCACCGCTACCATTCACAGAAAACGACATTCTTATGCAAAACGTAAGGACGAAAATAACTTTCGCATCTAGTATCACTCCCAAGTAAGAGTTTTAAATATATAGGAATAAATGCTGAAGCATGGTACAAGAGGCAACGGAAAAAAAATGGTTCAAATGGCTCTAAGCACTATGGGACTTAACATCTGAGGTCATCAGTTCCCTAGACTTAGAACTACTTAAACCTAATTAACTTAAGGACATCACACACATCCATGACCGAGGCAGGATTCGAACCTGCGACCGCAGCAGCCGCGTGGTTCCAGACTGAAGCGCCTGGAACCGATCGGCCACCGCGGTCGGCGGCAGTGGATAGAAATAGTCAGCGATACGAACGTAAATACTTTCATTTATAGACAGTAATTGCACTGAAGTCACGGCGATTGATGATGGCGCCTGGGACATAACAACATGTAACGTCCCCACAGAAAATACCCTCTACCACGCACCAATTAATCATTGTCAATCAAACCATCCACATTCATTCACTTTGGAAAAGTATCTGATCTGATTTTCTCGTAACATATGCGGCGACAGCTAGACGACCCCAAAGTATTTTCTAGCGCGTTTATTCTTTGAAGTAACAGAGATGCATATATGCATTCTCCATGGTTATTGGAGTGGTAACGAGGAGAGCTTCTGGAGCAGGGATTGAGGGATTGACGTGTTTCTGAGAGATAAATATTCTGATTTTCTTCTCGCTAAATCGAGCGAATTAACTTGTGTGCCACTAGCGGTTTGTTTGAATAGAAAGAGAGTGTAAACGGAAAATAATTAAGACGTGGAATCACCGGAGATCTGGACATGTAGTGGAGATGGATTTAATACACAATTTCCTTCATAAATAACGTTTGTGACTTTTTCTTCCGAAGTGAATGAACGGATGAGTTTTTTTCTGAACCATTTGATGATCACGTTGGCCCTGTAATTAGTGGGGAAGTTTCAGCTATGTCGAAGAGAGCCTGCAATCACTGAGTCTGTGTTAAATCGTCCAAAAAGGCTTCGTACACATCTGGAATTCGCAATCTTTCGTAAAAGGAAGAAATTGTCCACACGATTGATTCTCCCGACTGAATACAGTGTTTAACAGTAATAATAAATGTAAAGATCTTTTAGAGCAAGCCAGCCGCTGATTACCAAGACGAAGGGCTCCACCAAAGATCCTATTTGGCTGATTTCACGTAATGAAATATTATAATAAAAACTGTACATAGATAAAGGAGAGAAAGAAAGAGAGCGAATGAAAATAGAGATAATATTAATAATCCTCCATTAGTATAACTTTTTGCCTGTCTTATCACGGATCAGCCAAGACACGGGAGGCCCTTACATTACTGTATAGATTTATGTGTGAAGGTGAAAGGGTCTTAAAGACAACAGATACACGTCTATACAGACAAGACATTACAGAAAGTTAGCGGCTAGCTGCATTCATCATCTATTCGTAGAGGAAGAGACAACTTATTATTATCTTGTTAAAATGGCCAATCCGTGACAGGACACGTTTTTGGATGTTGCTAAAATAATTTTGTTCTCTGTTTCATGTCAACTACGACGAGCTAACCTAACTGACGCTTGGAAAAGAGAGGAAAGACTCGCAGGTGATATAATTGGATCTACAAATAAAGCCGAAAGACAGCACGCTGGGCACAGAGTAAAGGCCAACTCTATATTTTAATTATTGTAGCTAGCTAGAATAGTTCAGGTATACGCTTTTTTGATTATGCCAAATCTATATTTTTATTATTATAGCTTGCTATTATAGTTGAGGTATACGCTTTTTTGATTAGTGTTGTTGGATTTTTGAACATTGATTAACTCTGTTCATGTTAGATGTATTTTTATTGACCTGGCTCCGTTGGATTTACTATATCTTTATTATTATAGGTTGCTAGTATAGTTGAGGTACACGCTTTTCTGATTAGCGTTATTGGATTTTTGAACATTGATTAACTCTGTTCATGTTAGATGTATTTTCATTGACCTGTCCCAGTTGCATTTATGTGTATATGTACATTAAGAAGGTAGACACAGAAGCACTTTTGTGTGAACGGAGTTACATATAGTGACAGTAGAAGGGAGTTATATATAGTGACAGTAGAACATTTATATGGTTTGAACTACGGCAATGTTTAGGATGAGTCAAGCAGAGCAAAGCAGCACGCAACAGTCTTCAGCTGTTACACTGATAATAATGATGCAGTAAGAAGTGTTGTAGGACCGATGGCTACAGATAGCGCAATAGAACGCCCTGTAGACACGGCTGGAGGTGTAACAGCAAGTACACAGCAGGGATTAGATCCATTGGTAATTATCATGAGACAGATGCAGATGATAACCGAGAGCATGAATACTTTGAAAACCGATATTAACGCGAAATTGGCCTCAGTTACTGAAGGGCAAAATGATTTGAATACGAAATTAGCCGCAGTTACTGAAGGGCAGGAAAATCTGAAAACCGATATTAAAGCACAATTAGTGACAGTCACTCAAACTCAAGAAGAAATGAAATTAGTCCAGACTGAGATTAAGCAGCAGTTACAAGACAGTTTTTCCGAATTAGAGCAGCGGATAGAGGCGAAGACCAAGGAACTCAAAGATCAGGCCGAAGAGACGGAACGAAAATTAACTGCACAAATAGAATTGGTGAAAGTACAATGTGAGGAATCTACTCACCGCGTACGTGTCGAAATGAAGGAGTATGTGGCTATTAAGATAGATACTGTACGGGAACAAGTGGAAATGGTTCCGCAATTAATACAAAAGCAAGACGTCATGTCATGTACAATTACGCAACTTCCTGAATTGGCACGTACACAGGCTAACCTAAAGGGAAGCGTTGAACATCTGACAGAGCGTCAAGACGTTATAGACCACCAAATTAACGTATTAACGGGTAAATTATCCGAAATCACATTAGAAAACAAAAGGCTAATGTGTGAAAACGTTGAGCAAAATGTTAAGGCAGCATTCCAGAGTTTATCTGGCAAACAGGAAGAGAGTTTGTTTGCAAAAGGACTTGAGGAGGTGTGACACCAGTTAGGTGCTGATTTGGAGCATTGGAAACAAACGATAGAAGAGTCGATGCGCGCTTCACAACAAAGCTCAGAACAAATGAATACAGGGCAGCAGCATAAGTTGGCAGCGACTATAGAGCCAGTTACTGCCCATTCGCACACAATACCGACTTGTGTAAGTAATTCAAACATTAAATTGCCACAAGCTGGTTGTTCGCGTGAATTCTTATCTAACGGAGATTACGAAAGCCTTTGCCATGCCGAAGAAAAAATGATAAAGCATCGGGAATTCCAGATTTTTAACCCTGACAAAAGGGGGGTCCATACAATTGTTTTTATTCGAAGTTTCAGAGGCGTGTTACCCAGAAATTGGTCGGATTGGCAGAAGATCAGTTTTGTTGCAGAATATATACAAGGTTCGGGGGCGATCTGGGCCTCGGACATGACTTCTGTTTGCTCGACATATGACGATTTCGAGAAGGCGTTTTTAGCAAAGTTCTGGTCAGAAGGGGTACAGGAACGCCTAAGGCAGGAGGTGCTCTACCCAGAGCCTTTCTCCTTTTCGAAAGGAAGCCTTAGAAAGTATTTCGAAAAATATATAAATAAAACGATATACTGGGACAGACCTATGCCTTTGCCAGACATAATAAACATACTTAAGGCAAGACAACCAACTAGCATCCGGAATCAATTGATTTACGGCAACGACAAAGACTTGGAGTCGTTCCTCACGACGTTAGACCATATAGATATTATCGAAGAGAACAACCAGAAAGCCCGTAATAACAGATTCCAATATAGGGAGATAGAACCTCCGCCAAACGGTAGGCAAGGTGGAAGTATGTGTTATGCCAATGGCGATCAATCGACACTTAGAAGGAATGAACAGAGATCGTTAAGTAATGGAGAAACCCCTCAAAATCTCAATACTAATCCCGGTAATGGTCTTGCGAGGGGCTTTTCAAGGAACAACAGGAACGGGAAAAGATACAATCCCGTGTGGGGGAACGAAAGAAATTTCAGACCCCAAGCCTCCAATAATAACGATAATAGGAAGTGGAATCAACCGGGAGGAATGAATTCAAATAGCCAACATCAGTGGGGACGGACATCTACGAATCAACCGGTAATTACCGAAGTGACGGATGATGTCCAACCAGCAGACAAATCAAAATCCAACAAACTTGTAAGGACCCACTCGTGCCCCGGAGGAGCGGTCAACAATTGGTTGAGGGGCAACAGGATATGTGTACCCATGTTAACGTATAATGATTGACGATTACTGGCAGATGAACTGACAGAGGACTTAGAACCACAAGATGAGGATAAGGAACAGGTGGCAGTAGCCGAAGTGCAAGTCATTATGGAGACCGTACCTATAGTGGCGCTTTTAGACACAGCTGCAACCACAAATGTTATTTCGGAGGCACTATTCAACAGGATCAGAAATATAAGACGAGTACCAATTTTTCCAGTTCAAAATTGCAGAATAATAGGCGCCGTTGGGGCTCGATCGGCTAATGTAAAGGTGCAGTCACTACTTGGTGTGGAAATCGGAAATGTAGCAATATTAAGCACATTCCTTGTTGTGAAAATTTGGTGGTAGATTGCATTATCGGAGTCGACAGCCTACGTTAATACGGATGCATAATAGATTTTAAAACAGGAAAAATTTGGTTGAATGTTAATAAACAAGAAATTGAGTTGGAGTTGTTGAGAAAAAAAAGCCTTACGAGAAAATATAATTGTGGGATAAGTGTGCAAGTAATCAGGACGGCCCAAAATTCGAAAGAGCACGTAATTAATGAGTTCCAAGTCAAAGAAGATTTCGGTCAATTAGTGTTTGAAAAGTTAAATGAATCCGACTGCATTATCGAAGATCAGAAGAAGCAGCTCAATGAATTATTATGAACGTATGAAAATGTTTTTGATGAAAGGCCAGGAGTTATTAAGGGATACATATGCCGTCTCTACGTTAAGCCGCACGAAACGTATTGTAGAACTTTCTATCCTGTTCCCTGGAGGTTAAAGGCTCAAGTTCAAAAGGAAATAGATCGCATGTTGAAATGGGGTTTGATCGAACCCTCTACAAGCCCATACTGCTCCCCATTGTTAGTCGTGCCAAAAGCAAATGGGACTGTTAGACTGGTACTTGATGCCAGAGAAATAGATAAAATCATAATTCCAGTGAGAACACATCCGGAAAACATAGACGAACTTATACAACGATTCCAGGATGTTCAATATTTGACGAGCATTGATTTGCGGAGCTCTTATTGATAAGTCAAGCTGGATGAGTCATCAAGGAAGTATACAGCTTTCATTTATTCTGGAAGAAGTTACCAATTTACTGTAGTTCCTTTCGGACTCAACATTAGTGCCGGAATCTCTATAGCAGCTCTAGATTATGCACTAGGCCCAGAACTCAGAATCAGGACAACAGTGTTTGTTGATGATTTGTTTATTGCATCGAAAACTTGGGAGGAGCATATTACCTTACTGGACCGAGTGTTGGACGTGTTCAAAACCATGGGAATAACTGCTAACCTACAGAAATCCCATTTTGCAGTAAACAGAATCGAGTTCCTGGGGCATATAATTGACGCAAAGGGAATTTTACCAACCAAGGAGAAGCTAATTGCGATTAGTAAGTTTCCAACACCCAGGAATAGGAGGCAATTAAAAGGGTTTATGGGCCTTGCCTCATTTTTTAGAAGATTCATAACAAATCAGGCGATGAACGCAGCAGCTCTAAATAATCTGTTGAAGAAGGATGTGCCCTGGCTCTGGACATTAGAGTGTCAAGAAGCATTCGAAGAGATAAAGAAGCATTTAGTAAATGCACCGCTTTGGTATCATCCGGACATGCAAGAAGAATTTTACTTGTCAACAGATTCTTCGAATGTGGGTATTGGAGCATGCCTTTTCCAAGTACGCAAGATAAATGGAAAACTCACCTTCTGTCCTATTGCGTTTGCTAGTCGTGTTTTGTCCAACTGTGAACGAACTTACACGACGACAGAATTAGAGGCTCTTGCGGTCATCTGGGGATTTAAAAAATTTCATTATTATCTATATGGGTCAAAGGCTATCGTATACTGCGATCATCAATCATTAATGTTTTTACAAACGTGTAAACTGTTACACCCCAGACTGGCTAGATGGACTCTCGCACTGCAACAATACCAATTTAAGATCGTGCATGTCTCAGGACAGCAAAACATTATTGCTGACGCTCTATCAAGGTCACCACAGGGTTTGACCAAAGAGATTGAAGTAAATAATAACTCAGAATTCCCTGTATTGCTGCTGCAGGAAAATCCATATAAGATGTACTACGTCAATTTGTGTGCGCATATGGCACAGTTACAGAAAAGAGATGCTCAATGGGGAAGTGTCATTCAAAGATTACAACAGCAACCTTCGGATCAGATGGCAAATTATTACAAGCTGGTAAATGGCGTATTATTTTTCCGCTGTGGAAGGCCAAACAAAGTCCGATGGCGTGTTTGTATACCTGAGGCGCAAATAGAGAAACTCGTATGGTTCACCCATTTAACCTGGGGACATTTCGGTGCGACAAAATGTGCAAACAAGATAAGTGTGTACTGTTATTTTCCCAGCATAAAGCGCAGAGTGCATGAGGTCTTGAAGAAATGCATAATCTGTCAAAAAGCAAAGCCGGATTCAAAAGGGAGTAAGCACCCATTATGCTCTATATTAGTCCGAGAACCAAAAGAATTAATTTCGTGCGATCTGTGTGGACCGTTACCTACTTCAAGAGGAGGTGTGAGATATGTGTTGGCATTTCTCGATGTGTGTACGAAATACGTAAAGCTATACCCGATAAAGGCGGCTACAACCAAAGTAATTGTATTAAGATTGACAAGGGATTATCTTCCACATGTTGGTATACCTAAGGCGATAATGACAGGCAATGCTAAGATATTCACGGGACTCCGATGGAAACAGGCTTTGTTTCAAGTCAGTGTGAAACACATACTAACATCATTTTACCACCCACAAGGCAATTTGGTTGAGAGAATTTTTAGAGAGTTCAATCGATTTATGAGGACCTATTGCCATAATAAGCAGACTGCGTGGGCAAATTATGTGGAAGAATTTGAGCAGATATACAACAACATGCCCCACTCCTCCACTGGATATACACCTCATGAATTGATGTTTGAGGCAAAAGAAGAAAACTTCTGGACTGAACATATGCCCAAAACTCAGGAAACTGAGATGCCTTCGGAAGAAAAAATAAGGCAAGCCATCATAAATATGACACAAAAGGCTGATCAGAGAAAACAACAATATGACAAATTAATAAAAAGGGTACAGACGTACCACGTTGGAGAGAAAGTACTAGTCAAAAGACATACCAAATCATCCTTAATAAAGAAGAGTATAAAGAAATGGGAGTTATTATATACTGGCCCATACACCATTCTACAAATTCCGAACCCTGGGGCTTATCTGTTAGCATACCCGGGATCTAACAAAATTAAAGGGTTATTTTCCCCTAACGACTTGAAAAAATTTAATGAAGATTAGAAGATAGAGAGGAATGGTGTTGCGAGTGACAGAGATGAACGCTCGAAAAAACATAAAAATAAACTGTGTGTGTTTAGTGTTAGAAAACTTTAAACTGAAATAATTAATCAGTGACACAGATTGTAGAAATAGTGACTCACTATTACTATCGAGTGCTGCAAAGAAGACAGTGGAGATAGGCTTCACCTGTGTTTGGGTAAACATGGAACTTAAGCATTGCTAATGTCATCAAGATTTATAAAGGATCTGAATGACCTTCAAGAAGAAAGAAATGTTTTCCGAAAATGACGCTCCATAATCAAAAGAGGTTCTCAGTGAATGCTCATATATAATTTCAAGTGCACGCTTAGATGTGTAAACGTGTGAAGTGATGCGTTTAGGCAGTGAATCATGAGAGACGGTTAACGCAGCAAGGATAATTTCCCGCGCAAAACAATTGACGCCGGCGCGAGAGTTAGAATCGATATAGACGACACAGATATGCTTTGTAAGAGACTCGCATCAAACGCGAGGGGAAACTGATTGATGTGAACTTCAAAAAAGTGTCATAATTAGACGTTAAGACTTCTTGATTTATTGTTGTATGTCAAAAGAAACTAAGATTCATAGAATTAGTAGTTATTTAATGGGTCTTGTTCACTTTGGAATTTTGTTTGAAAATCCATTTCCATATATGTGCATGTATGAATTCCGGATGAATCAGAGAATAAATGAAAGAAGAGAATCCACATTCCTCACTACTAATAACTTTTACATTATGCTATCAAGCGGAGAAATATTGAAAGGTGGCTACACTGAGCCACAGCGCCAGAGATTGCGCCAAAGAGTTTTATTCCGCCACCTCCACTGCAGTGCTTATCGAGATGTGGCAGTAGTCAGTGCTTGTTGAGAAGTAGTAGTGAGTCGGTGTTGAGACGTTGTAGTAGGGAGTGCTTGTTCCATGTTTTATGCAGTTGTTTGATGGGCTAGACAGCAGATGTTGTTCGAATGGAGATATTGTACTGATCAGAGAGCTTTTCGTCAATATATATGAAGGTAAAAAAAATTCCCTTTTCTTTATTATTTCAATGTCTTAAATAATGCGTCATTACAGGTTCAGTCAACAAAGCATCTGGCTTGTGTTCTTGTATTAGAGTGTAATTCTGGTTTTCTTGCGCAATTATAGTATTTCTATTTTTATTAATTACTTCAGTATAAATGGTATTTAAAATTTCTTGTCTTATTGAAGAAGAACCGTACCAGATGCGTACGTTGAATCACACTTACACACACAGAACAGTTACAATTGTGCTTTGGTTTCGTACGTTTTATAGCTGCTGGGGACTTAATTAATTAATTGTATTAATTGAAATTTTCTTTCATTCTTTGTTGTTGTTCTATGCAGTCAGATTGCGTACAAATACTAGTCAGGGCCAACCGGTTACGAGACTTCGTAATCGGACATACAGCGACTAAAAAATAAAAATTATTTTCATTTATATAAATAAGCCCCCATGCACGTGGCGACCGCTGCTTCGGATCGTCCCTTGGAATTCTTGTGATTGTAGAAATAGTAGACAGTAGTATCGTTGTAGTAATTTGTAGTTTAGTAATTGTAGTCTATATTGCATGTGTAGATTTGGTAATTGTCATTCTTCTAATGGTATTTTTTTTGCAGAATTTAATTTTTGTTGTCTTGTCTACGAGTTTGACAATTTAGTGCAATTATTTCAATTGTTCGTTAATCGTGTTTGAGGGAAACATTTCGTGTGAATGGTATTGTTGGAGATAAAGAGTCATTGTGTGTAATTTTCGTATAGTGACGAGTTTTGTATGTTTTGAAAATGATTACGCGATCGATGAAACAGGCAAAAATGATGAATAGTCAGAATAACGAAAATGTTGACATGGCGAATTCGCCAACACAGGAGAACAGGATGATGAATAATGAAGTTGAAAACAATTTAATAAGTAGGGAAAATAGTCCGGAAACAGTTCAAAATTTTTCACAATCGAAAAATTTTCAGATTACGTGGTTAACGACAGAAGAAATGGATCAGTTGATGGGTGCTATACTAAACATGGGATCTCAGTTAGAATCACTACTAGGAACAATTAAAACCGAATTAAAAACAGTGGGATCACAGTTGTGATCTGAAATTAAAACTGATATGGGAACAATGGAAACACGGTTAGACTCATTGGGATCACAAATAGGAACAAGTAAAACCGAGATGGAAACAATGGAAACACAGTTAGGCTCACAAACAGGGACATGTTTCAAAAACATGAAAGATGAATCAAAGAAAGAAATTAGAGAAGAAGTACAACCGATTTTGAAGGCTCACAATAATAGTTTAATTTCAATAGAAATTAGACAAGAGGAACAGGACAGAGAACAGGAAGAAAGAGATCGCGTGATAGTACAAAAATTTTCAGAGCTTAATTTACAACGCACACACGATAAGGAAGAAATACCTGAAAGAATCGAGGAATCCGTACCAAATGACAGAATAAATAACCTAACACAACAATATGAACAGTTAACTACTAAATGTGTCAACACTGAAACCCGAGTCGCGACACTTACAGAAGACGTAAATAAACAGGAAAGAGTTGAGGAGATTTCAGATAAATTGACAAGTCTTAGTTTAAATGGGGACAGAGATTCGGATGATACAGCTCCATAACCATTTGCAGAAACCGAAGAGTACCAGAACATAAATAAACATGTTGAAAATCAGGGAAAATTTAATGAACGCGTTAAAAGGGAATTTGAGGCATTACGAAAGCAAGTCAAACAAATTGAAGGCGAAATCGTAGGCAAGGCCAGTAGAAGAAATTTAGAATCACAGATAGCAGAGGGCTTTGAAGAAAATAATTTGTTTCGGATACGGGATGCAACAAGAGAGCGCCCGGCGCGGGAAATTGGCAATAATCGACGTTCGGACTGGGACAGACGCGGTAGGTCTTTCTCGCCACGAGGCGAAAACTTTGACTATAAACACTTTTTGACTGTTCGGAAATTTAAGATCTTTCGCAATTCTAAGAATGACATACATCCATGTGCATGGTTAGATCAATTTACGTACGCACTTCCACCAAATTGCCCACTAAGTCACAAACTGGAAATTATGTGCGGCTATTAATGTCCTCAGGGGATTCACTACACTAAGTGAATATGTGCCGTAGCGTGCATAGGGCCCCGAGCTGTAGTGGTGCTATTTCCCTTTTAGTTTTCTGCACCGCTGCCTACTCTTTTACTATCCTTTGCATCTGTCAAAACAACTCTTCGACAATCAATCTATCTAGAGAATCGTTAAAGATAACCGGATATGACTATTTTACCCAAAAGTGATTTCGGAAATTACCGTTTGGACTTACTGTACCTTCAGCAGCATTCATTGGTAGTTTAAACGATATTTTACCTGTTTATCTTCGTGACAATATTACTTCATGTTGACGATATTCTTATTGCTAAACGTTCTTGGAATGAGCACAACAAAATTTTGGATTCATTATTACGTATTTTTGTAAGAGTTGGCATTACAGTGAACTTGAAAAAATCTGAATTTGGTAGTTCTCAGGTGAAATTTCTCGGTCACATTATTTCTACAGAAGGTATTCTTCCTGATCCAGAGAAACTAGACGGTATTCGTAATTATGCTGTTCCTACCACAAAACGTGATGTTCGTAGTTTCCTTGGTGTCTGTAATTTTCTTAGACGCTTTGTTAGATTGGACAATTTGGCCACACCTCGTTTATGTGAACTATCTGGAAAGAATTCTAATTGGTGTTGGGATGAGGAAGCTCTGTCAGAATTTGAACAACTTCGTGATGCTTTAGTTGCTGCTCCACTTCTTTCACATCCGGATTTATCTAAAGATTTTTGTTTGGCGACGGACTCATCATACAAAGGCCTAGGTGCACATTTATTTCAAGAGATAGAAGAAAACGGCGTTGTAGTACAGAAGACTATTGCATTTGGAAGTCGTGTTCTCTCTAAATCGGAAAAGAATTATTCGATTACGGAACTTGAAGCCTTGGCTGTTGTTTGGGCTGTCACAAAATTTCGCATATTTTTGTATGGCAGACATACTAAGATTTACACCGATCATCGAGCTCTGGAATTTCTTATGTCAACAAAATTAACTCATGGAAGATTGTCACGATGGGCGTTGTATCTACAGGAATTTGACTTTAGTATTGTTTACATACAGGGTTCTTCAAATATTATTGCTGATGCTTTATCACGTGCACCTATGGGTATGAAACAAAGTGCTGAGGAGGACTGCAGTGAAAACAATTATTGTTTGATGTATATTCAAGGTGCTGCGTTTGAGAATTCTATTTCGTCTTCGCTCCAGGACATCGCTAAGGAGCAAAGTAAGGATCCAATCTGGAAGGACATTAAGGAGAAGTGGAGGAGAAAGGAAAGCGTAGCGATTAGACAGTATTATTTAGTTCGCAATGATATTCTTTTCAAACGAAAATCGGTCGACAACTCTGTTTGGTTAGTTTGTATTCGTGATGAGTGGGTTAATAAATTGATTTGGTACACACATTTCAGTTATGCACACTTTGGTCCCAGAAAATGCTTTCATAAATTGCGAGAAAATTGCTACTTCAGTAATATGGAAAAACGCGTTCGATCTGTTCTTGCAAAATGCAAATTATGTCAAAAGGCTAAGCCGCCAACTATTTCTCACAGAGCACCGTTGTTTCCTATCATTCCAGCGAAATTAAAGGAGATGGCTGCAGTCGATTTGTTCGGTCCAGTGGTTCGTTCTACTAATGGTTTTGCATACATCTTAGTAGCAGAGGAATTGACATCAAAATATGTGTGTTTTACACCTTTACGCAAAGCAACAGCTCGTTCAGTATCTAATGCTTTCATCACACATTTTCTTAAAGAAATGGATCACAGTTTCGTTCTAAAATTTGGCTTCATACTCTATGCTTACATATGCTTCAGAGAGATGGATGAAGGAAATCAATAAATTGTGTCGTCTTTATTGTCATCAGAATCACAGAACGTGGGATCAGTATCTTCATATTTTTCAAAACATTCTGAATGAACTCCCTAATGATTCAACTTCTTTACCGCCTATATTGATATTAAAAAATAAAGCACCGACAAATCGCATTTCTGAAATCGTTCCTTTTCCGCCTTCACGGAAACTGCGGCATTCTGAAGTTTTCTACCTGGCTCTACGAAATATTGCGTCTGCGGCTTCTAGAAGAGAGAAATCAGCTAAGCGTCCTGGTCGTTTAAAAACCTTGTCAGTTGGTCAAAAGGTGTTAATTAAGTCTCACCGTTTGTCTTACAAAGGAAAGGGCTTGTGTCGCAAATTTTTTCTGCTTTATAACGGTCCATATAGAATTCGCAAAATTATTCATGATAACACTGTCGAAGTACAAACTCTTAAATCTCGGAGCTCTAAGGGAATACATCATATATCGAACGTTAAAATTTGTGGAATGACATACTTTTGAGAGACTAACAGTTACATGTAAACACACGGAGAGTACAAGGATACCGCCCCGTGTTCCGGCGGCGGCACAGACTCAAAGCAACAATCAAGTCTGCGCGTCGCATGAGGCAGTCGTGGACCGCAAACAATTACTTCCTACGTCACGCGCCTACAGCTGAACGAGCGCTCAGTGCGAATGCACTGACAGCCGTAAACAAATACACAGTCTAATTTCTCCGACTAAATTCAGTATAAAGCTATAGTGACTTGATGAATTATGTTATTAACGTTCGGTATTTTTCAGGATACGGTTCTATAAAATATTTAAGAACTTCAGGTAAATTCTGTGCGTGTCCGACATTAAGACGACTTGCTATCGAGAAAATTTCAGGAAGAATGTAATTTCGAAGAAGAAAGTAATAAACTAAAAAGGTAACTATTAATTGAGTTTATTTTTCAGGTAACAAATTTCCACTTAGGTACGTACTTTAGACGCAATTTGCTGCTCGCGATTACGTGATTTATACTTTGTGTTTACTGATTTTGGCAATGATTGATTAATGAACAGGGTTGTTACTTATGTATATTATGCATCGCTTGGCTGCTATGCTTTTTCACTGATGTCATATTTTTTTATTATGTGTCTGCTGTGCTTATTTACTTAAATTATAATTGTCACCTGATTAATTGTGCTGATGTGGTTATGTATGTAGGTTACACTTTGTGATTTATCTGCTTGCGCCTTCATGTTTACTTGTTAAGATTACATATGAACATTTCTTTGCTTATGCTGATATGATGCTAATGACCTGTTTATTATGTAAGATACATTATTGCTGCTTTGCGTATGGATTGCATATTTACAAATTTCTGTTTTGTTGTCATAACTACTCTTTAATTTGGTATATAGAAATGCTGATATACTGTGTACGAACATAGAGTTTAGGTCAGACTATGGTATTAATTATAGATTGTTTGCTTGGCAGAGCCTCGTGGTAGGAATTGTGCTGCATCCACTTGTTGACATTCTGTTCTCCACTGGTATATTTACTCGCTATTGCATGTTTTGCTTACGCTCAGTGCTTTATATTTTAAGATAAGAAAATGAACTGCAGTAATTCGACGAACGACATTAGTACAAGAAACGTCATGGAAGTCACATGAGCTGGAGGTTTTATGGAAGCTGTATAAATTTATGCTAATAGGAAGGAAGCTAACGACATGACATACCAACACTAGGGTTAGACCATTGACAGTTATTACACTGCATTCTTCGTGAGCAATTGAAATAGGAAGTGACACTTGACACAAGAAATACTCCACATGTATGTTTCTGATTTGCCATGATTCTTGAAGTGGTGTTCACACTGTGAAATATTACGATTTATTCACTCAAAGTCTTATGTGATCTTTCATACTACATACTCGTACTTACTTACTGAGAGTTATTCAAACTAAAGGCTGTTAGAAGTCATGTATGCATTTCTTTTGTTTAATGATGGACAAGGTAACCAAAATGTATTTTATAATTCATAATGAGTAGAAGATATGGGTCAGATGGATTACACAGAGTTTGTGTGTGGATATTGTATCTACGGATTGTATGGGATGATGAATTGAAATTTGCACTAGGATTTTATCTGTACTTGTTCGAGGAGACTGACTAGAGGAAAGAGTTGTTATGGAAGTGAAATGATATTGGTAATAAGGTTTATATGTATCGACGTATTGAAGAGGTATTATTGAGGTATTGAGGTTGTGTGAAGTTGATGATTATTGGAGTTTTGGTGGACAAGAGGTAAGGTAAATGATATTGATGATAAGGTTTATATGTATCGACGTAAGAGGTATTACTGAAGTATTAAGATTATGTAATGATTATTGGAGTTTTGGTGGATAAGAGGTAAAGTTAGTGAGGTGCATATTTTTTTTGTTGGTTTATATGGAACAAGGAGGATGAAGATGGCAGACTAGAACACTCAAGTAGAAGGAAGATTGTCTACACACACACTTTGTTAAATCACTAAGCAGTATATACTTTTTTTTGAGAGAGGAAGCATTTGCATATCTTGGCTCACTGACAGTTGTTCAGCAACTGTACATTTGATTTGGCTTGGCAAACATTGGTCTTGACATGATGACTATGACGTTGACTAACTATTATTGACTGGTATACATTGCTGCCACTACTACTTGATACACATGATGAACATCAAATTTTTACAGAATTGCATTAACACAGTTAACACTATTCAATTACACAGTATCACTAATGTGGACGAAAGATGAGTGAGTGTGTTTTGTGTGTTTTCCCTTCCTAATCCCAGATAATTGGTACCGACGTATCTCCTAAATATTATTTTACTTGTTTGTTGTGGCTTGCACTGACACCCATAAATATTATAGGTTTGCTGATATTTGTGCATTTGTAATAGTTAATATGACAATTATCTGATATCATTTGTGTGTTTATTATAATTTGTATGTTTAGTGTAAGAGCATTGAGAATAATTTTGTAAAAGCAATTGTGTGTGCATTCAAACTGTTGTTCACACCTGCACCTGTCAACATTGCTGGGTGCCACTACTGGAACTGTTTCTGCTGAATGATGTCACTTGTTGGTGTCTGCACTTGTTCAACATTGCTAGGTGCCACTGATGGACTGCTTCTACTGAGGTAATGTCACTTGTTGGTCTCTGCACCTGTTCAACAATGCTGGGTGCCACTGATGGACTGCTTCTACTGAAAAGATGTCACCTGTTGGTGTCTGCACTTGCTCAACATTGCTGGGTGCCACTGATGGACTGCTTCTACCGAGATAACGTCACTTGTTGGTGTCTGCACCTGTTCAACATTGCTGGGTGCAACTGATGGAACTGCTTCTATTGAAATGATGTCACTTGTTGGTGTCTGCACCTGTTCAACATTACTGGGTGCCACTGATGGACTGCATCTATTGAAAAAATGTAACTTGTTGGTGTCTGCACCTGCTCAGCATTGCTGGGTGCCACTGATGGACTGCTTCTACTGAAATGATGTCACTTGTTGCTGTCTGCACCTGATCAACATTACTGGGTGCCACTGTTGGAACTGCTCAACCAGTGATGAGATGTCACTTGTTGCTGTCTGCACCTGTCAACATTACTGGGTGTTACTAATAGAACTGCTTCTACTGAAATGATGTCACTTGTTGCTGTCTGCACCTGTCAACATTACTGGGTGTCACTAGTGGAACTGCTTATACTGAAATGATGTCACTTGTTTGTGTCTGCAACTGTTCAACATTGTTGGGTGCAACTGATGGAACTGATTCTACTGAATGATGTCACTTGTTGGTGTCTGCACCTACTCAACATTGCTGGGTGCCACTAATGGAACTGTTTCTGCTGAATGATGTCACTTGTTGGTGTCTGCATCTGCTTAACATTGCTGGGTGCCACAGATGGAACTGCTTCTACTGAAATAATGTCACTTGTTGGTGTCTGCACTTGTTCAACATTGCTGGGTGCAAATGATGGAATTGCTTCTATTGAAATGGTGTCACTAGTCGGTGTCTGCACCTACTCAACATTGCTGGGTGCCACTGTTGGAACTGTTTCTACTGAAATGATGTTACTTCTTGCTGTTTGCACCTGTTGACCATTGCTGAGTGCTACTGCTGGAACTATCAACTACTTGTTTTTTTTTGAATCATTGAAAGCATTTTATGTGAACATTTGTATAAACTGATTTTTTGTGTATTGTGTAAACTATTATGTAAAGTCACATGTATGAAAGAATTTGTATTGCTTACTGTATATTATATATTAGGTTATTGAAAGGTCAGTGCAAAGCCAAAATTTTATCTAATTATGTGATATTTACGTATTAATATTATCTTTTATGTTTGTCTGTATTTTTGTGGACGAATTTGGTGGTATTTTCACCACCAATGCTGGCAAAAATACCATAAAATTCTGGCCCGTGGAGGGAGGGCATATGAAATGTGGCTACACTGAGCCACAGCGCCAGAGATTGCGCCAAAGAGTTTTATTCCGCCACCTCCACTGGCAGTGCTTATCGAGATGTGGCAGTAGTCAGTGCTTGTTGAGAAGTAGTAATGAGTCGGTGTTGAGATGTTGTAGTAGGGAGTGCTTGTTCCATGTTTTATGCAGTTGTTTGATGGGCTAGACAGCAGATGTTGTTCGAATGGAGATATTGAAATGATCAGAGTGCTTTTCGTCAATATATATGAAGGTAAAAAAATGTCCCTGTTTTTTTATTATTTCGATGTCTTAAATAATGCGTCATTACAGGTTCAGTCAACAAAGCATCTGGCTTGTGTTCTTGTATTAGAGTGTAATTCTGGTTTTCTTGCGCAGTTATAGTATTTCTATTTTTATTAATTGCTTCAGTATAAATGGTATTTAAAATTTCTTGTCTTATTGAAGAAGAACCGTGCCAGATGTGTACGTTGGATCACACTTCCACACACAGAACACTTACACTTGTGCTTTGGTTTCGTACGTTTTATAGTTGCTGGGGACTTAATTAATTAATTGTATTAACGGAAATTTTCTTTCATTCTTTGTTGTTGTTCTATGCAGTCAGATTGCGTAATAATACTAGTCAGGGCCAACCGGTTACGAGACTTCGTAATCGGACAGACAGCTACTAAAAAAAATTAAAATTATTTTCATTTATTTAATTAAGCCCCCATGCAATATATGTATTTAGGATAAAATTTTTATGAGTATAGATAAATGATATGACTTTTCAAGGAAATGATGGATTATGTCTTTGTATAAAATGAACCACACTTTCCATTATTCGATGATTTGAATCCAAAATCTACTGCAAGTTGCATGAATCCTTTAAATTACGAAGAACAAATCATTGACAGAAAAGTGTCAGAATTTTTGGACTTACAAGCACAAATGGTGATGCGAAGTCCAAAAGAAAATTCAAACTAGAGTAATTATTATGATGTTTTCGGCAACAGCATTAGTCAATGGATAAATGGAAACTTTAAGTCAATGGCTAAATTCCTTGCAGTACATCGTAAGAAAAAGGATGCATGAAGCCATAGGGATTTTGTTTTCAAAAAGGAGAATCTTGGACGGTGGAACCTAACCAGTTCTTTTACAGGAAGAGGTTCCCTTTCGGTCATTGCTAATTCTTTTGGAATGAATGTTGCATGTGAAATCTGGTATCCCTGTTCCTTCTACTCTTTCCATTGTGGGCCGCGTAGAAGACCGACTACAAATGTGGACGTCGGGGACATGCAAGATCCGGGGGAGTTTCAGCATCGCAAGATATTGTCCTGGAAACAAGATTGTAAAAAAAGAAACTCGAGTTATTTATTGTAAATTTTTTTTTTGCTAGAGGCACAAATCACTCTTCTCCAGATCGTTGTATAAATCGTTCCCTATCTTTCCTTTAGAGATCAATTTCAATTCTGTAGGCTTTCCTATCTTCTATGTACCGTAGGCTGGGGGTCTAGGCTTAAGAGGTTTTCCGAGGTTTCCCGGCTTAAGAAAGTTCCCGAAGGGGTAGACCCTGATATTAGTCTCATGAAAGATCATCTTCCTTGGCTGTGCACAGTAAACATAACAACTTGATGCACGTAAAAGCAATACAGCCGCGGTACCTGTCTCTTCATTTCTTCTGTTTCCAATGTTTATTTTCTTGGTCTGTCTTAAACATAATTAATCTTTTTCAGTCGGAGGACTGACACTCATCACTTCCGGGTTACCCACACTAATAGATAGCTCGCGAAGTGTGTTCGTTAAATCAAAATTAGGCTCACAAACTTCACTCGCTGCGAGGGGCATTGTAACGTCCCCACAGAAAATACCCTCTACCACGCACCAATTAATCATTGTCAATCAAACCATCCACATTCATTCACTTTGGAAAAGTATCTGATCTGATTTTCTCGTAACATATGCGACGACAGCTAGACGACCCCAAAGTATTTTCTAGCGCGTTTATTCTTTGAAGTAACAGAGATGCATATATGCATTCTCCATGGTTATTGGAGTGGTAACGAGGAGAGCTTCTGGAGTAGGGATTGAGGGATTGACGTGTTTCTGAGAGATACATATTCTGATTTTCTTCTCGCTAAATCGAGCGAATTAACTTGTGTGCCACTAGCGGTTTGTTTGAATAGAAAGAGAGTGTAAACGGAAAATAATTAAGACGTGGAATCACCGGAGATCTGGACATGTAATGGAGATGGATTTAATACGCAATTTCCTTCATAAATAACGTTTGTGACTTTTTGTTCCGGAGTGAATGAACGAATGAGTTTTTTTCTGAACCATTTGATGATCACGTTGGCCCTGTAATTAGTGGGGAAGTTTCAGCTGTGTCGAAGAGAGCCTGCAATCACTGAGTCTGTGTTAAATCGTCCAAAAAGGCTTCGTACACATCTGGAATTCGCAATCTTTCGTAAAAGGAAGAAATTGTCCACACGATTGATTCTCCCTACTGAATACAGTGTTTAACAGTAATAATAAATGTGAAGGTCTTTTACAGCAAGCCAGCCGCTGATTATCAAGACGAAGGACTCCACCAAAGATCCTATTTGGCTGATTTCACGTAATGAAATATTATAATAAAAACTGTACATAGATAAAGGAGAGAAACAGAGAGAGAGAGCGAATGAAAATAGAGATAATATTAATAATCCTCCATTAGTATAACTTTTTGCCTGTCGTATCACGGATCAGCCAAGACACGGGAGGCCCTTACATTACTGTATAGATTTATGTGTGAAGGTGAAAGGGTCTTAAAGACAACAGATACACGTCTATACAGACAAGACATTACACAAAATTAGCGGCTAGCTGCATTCATCATCTATTCATAGAGAAATAGACAACTTATTATTATCTTGTTAAAAACAGGCGGGACGTGATGCTGAATGGGTTGAGTAATTACCACGGATGACAATGCATACTCAACAACGTGCTCCCACGGCGGCCGCAAGGTTGGCAAGGAGTTCTTCTGGTGGGGCGTTCCGTTCCTCCACTAGCCCGGTTGACAATTGTTGAATTATCGTTGGGTTGGCGCATGTGGACCTGCTGCAATGCGTCGGACAAACGCATCCCAAACATGCTCGATGGTACTTAAATCGGGGGAACTGGCGCGCCAGTCTAGTCGCCAAACATGCTCTCGCTCCAAGACCACCTCCACCACCTGCGCTGTGCAATGCGGTCGCGCATTGTAATCCATAAAAAGTAAGTCAGGGTCCATGCATCCCTGACAAGACGCACATGGGGGGGAGGGAGGAGGGGGGGTAAGTAATGTTTACCGTTGGGTGTACTGCGTTCAAAAATCTGAAGTTCATTAAATCCGCACAACACCTGGACGTCAAAAACGATCATGTTCGACGATTTCCTTGGTACTTGAGTCGTACCCACTCTCTCGCCTTGTGTTGCGTACGTAATGCAGCCACGATAGTTAGACCATACGTTTCTCTGTATAGTCCAAGTTTTATCTAAATATTTTTCTTGCCAGTTACACATCACGCAAAAGCCACTTTCACCCTTAAGTTTTGCAAAATAGTGTATAAACACACTTGACGACTTCTTTAAAAGGTGTGGGTGTTCTCCGGTGGGAACTGATGGCTCAGGGTGAGAGAAAAATCGCTCGTTGACGGTAGAATACTGGTACTGTAACCGACATGTAGATGGCAGTCTGTCTTATACATGGAACGCAAAGAAGGGTAGACGCTACACAGCAACATCAACACAGTACACCAACAAATACACTTCACGATGGAGACGGAAGAAAATAAGAAAATATTTTCCATCTGCAGAAAACATAGATCTGAAATTCCTGTTGAAAATGGACACAAAGCAGACATCATAAACGAGCTCAACAACAAGACAAAGTAGAAGATATTCATAGTGGCCACCCAGTCAAATGTACAATCAAAAGGTCTAAAAAAAAAGGGCAGAACACGACAGAGCACTACATATCAGAAAAAAGAAACATACGGTTCACACTAACATACAATAACAAAATAGTACATAGAATTAGAAACATATTGAAGAAGCAAAGAAATCCAGTAGCAGACAGTGCAAACAACACACTACAACAAAGTCTAGGATCGGGCAAAAGAACTCTATAAAAATTCAGCACTGCAACAATATACAAACTGACGCGCAACTTTCGTCAATCGCAACACGTACGATAAATAAGCAGAATCTTCCAAGCAAGGAACACAAAGCACACGAGAACTCTGAAACGTGACAGCGCACAGTCCACTTTAGCAGAACACTTAATAAATAAAAACCACTACCTCCGCAAATCTTGAAACTAATGTACACATTCTGAAGCACAGCAACAGTTTACACCGTAAACTAACGACAGGAGAAAATTATTGCATATAAAACGCTACAGTTGAAGGCAAAAACGTAAGAAACAAACACACAATACTTTGCCACAACATATTCATTCGTGCTATAAGAGCACTGACGCAGGATACAGAACAGAAATATCTCTCTCTCTCTCTCTCTCTCCCCCCCCCCCCCCCCCCCCTCTCTCTCACTCACTCACACACTCACTCACTCACTCACACACTCACTCACACACACACACTCACACACACACTCACACACTCACTCACACACACACTCACACACACACTCACTCACACACACACACACACACACACACACACACACACACACACACACAAAATCACTTCCACATCACATACAGAGTGAAGTAAGGAACAGAAGTAGTCAGAACTCCCTCTACAACTTCCAAAACCTTCTCGCGATATATCTCTCGAAGCACGCGAACTGCAAGATGGCATAATGTTTGTATTACTGCCGAGGTGATAAACTATGTTTTCTTCTGTTTTTAGAGCAACTACAAACCGACCAACTAACGTGACTACATGAGAGCTTACGATTCAACCAGTGGCTAATGGAAATTGCATTCACAACACTACCACAATTCCCAATAGCCCAACATTGACTATATAAATTCATATTTTCATATTTGTTTATAACAGCAGCTCATAGCGTTGCAAATGACACGCTGTATGGCGAAAAAACGGTAATAAATTCAGAAAGTATGTAGTGACTTTAAAGTAAAAAGTTATTGTATATTTCCCACATAGTACAATACCTACAACCAATAAGTACACAAATGGCTTTAAAGTAAAAAGTTATTGTAGAATTCTCACATAATACAATACCTGCAACCAACAAGTACACATATAATAACGTTCTTCGTAATATTTTAGAACTATGCTAATTTTGCATGATTCAGGTAGCGATATCTCGCCGAAACTCCAAATACTTTCGGGAACAATTTAAATAAAGGTGCATCAATGCGGACGCAGAACCCCATATTTCTTTACGCAGATACGGACAAACAGATGAGGTTCGAAATTACAATGAAAGTTTGGTTGAACTACAATGCTGCAAAACAATGGAAGTGCATGTATTAACTCCAGATATCCTCACAGAAGTGCTGGATCTAATTGAATATGGTCTGGATGTAGTCGTGCGTCCAGTGAAAAGCATATGAATACTTACGAATAATAAATTGAAATTTTGGTATGGAATGTTGTATTTTAATTGATAAGAATATACCTTTCTAAATTTAGATGGTTCTTTCAAAAAAATGGTTCAAATGGCTCTGAGCACTATGGGACTTAACATTTATGGTCATCAGTCCCCTAGAACTTAGAAATACTTAAACCTAACTAGCCTAAGGACGTCACACAACACCCAGTCATCACGAGGCAGAGAAAATCCCTGACCCGCCGGGAATCGAACCCGGGAGTGGGAAGCGAGAATGCTACCGCACGACCACGAGCTTCGGACAATGGTTCTTTCAAAAATAAAAGCTAACAGTAGGGTGAAATTCATTCCAAGATTTTATCGTCATTCTTGTAAACTTGGATGAATCTGTTGGACTGCCCCGTATTTCAGGGAGTTGAGGTTAACAAAATTATAAAACATAGTACACCTTAAAAGAGCAATACAAAACCAAGAAAGATTGAGACTGTGAATGAAATTACCCGTTCCTTATTTACAAATTGCCCAAGTACAGTTTAAGAATTAAGAGTGAAATGAAAACTTACGACGGCTGTTTCAACAAGAAATCAGAATGTCTCCGGCAATAAGTACTTTTATTCGCTATAAAGAAAAATTACCTTGTTCTTCAGTGTACGCATTTAGTTTTGGATCCGGGAAAATTTATGTCGGAATATAAGTGCTTGGGTCACAGCACAAGATTTACAAAATGAAGCAGGTGAGATATTACGGGGTATTAGAGCGCTCCGCACTGGGCTGCGTGGAAAGTTTACGTGATTCACGGCCCGCCACCCACCCGCCGAGGCGCTGGAAATTCACCGAGGCCCGTGAAGCGTTAACAGTACCTGAGTCATCTTTCCTGCAACACGAAGTGCACTATTAGTAAAAACACCAAAGTGCAAATAATAGCTGGGCTGCACTGACAGCCCGAATGTTTTTATTTGTTACATTTCCGTTTAGTAACACTCTCGTAACTGTTCTTCAAAACAGAACGGCAATTAATCCTGGCTTCTTTATTGGCTTCATGAACACAGCAAACCCATTAAATTTCACACAAAGTAAACACGGTCTAATTTACTGAATTGGTTGTGGGTGGAACGACATTTTAACGAATACGTTTTGTGTAGATTACAGCAATTGTTCCCTAATTCATTTCTATGTTTTGTCTCTCGTCCAGTTTCCCACACACGTTGCTGGTATAATTTCGGTTCCTAGTACAATTTTAACTAAAATGTGTATGAACACGAGAACAGCAGAACACGGAATATGTATGAAGTGAATCGACATTTAATTCCTCTTTATATTTGCCGTAACTGTGTAACAGTTTTAGTTGTATCCATCCTATCACAACATTTGCATTATATGCAGAGTCTGTACTAATTTTTACTTGAACATTCTAGTAAATGGAAACCGTTATTAACTTATTCCATTTCTACTCACAAGAAGTAATGGAGTCTTTCCTATTTCCTTGTGACTCACTTACGTTGACTAAACAAACCACTGACGAACGGTAAATTTCATAATATGTCTGTAGGAAGCGGTGCCCCACAACTCTTCTACAGTGTGTTCGGAAATTCCCTTTACAAGCTTCAAGGTCTTGCGGAGGGGACTCAGTATATAATATTTTGGAACTCATGCCAGGAAACGTACCGTTTCCGTCATACAACAATTTGATGATAACATGTTGGTAACGCGACCATTTATACAGTTAATTTTTTAGGCATGACCCAGTACATTACTTTTTTTACAGTTCCACTCGTTAAGAAGCAAACAACGAAAAAGGAAACGTGATGCAGGAAGGTATCTGTTGATTCGAGTGTGCTGCGTCCCCTGAGAGCACCACAGTCATGCCTGCTGACTGTGAAGCCACAGCTTAAGTGTGGTGGAGAGGGTATGTGAGCGAGTCGGACGTTGTGAATAACTATCTGGATCAAGGCAACAAGCAGTTCTTCCAGTACCTTGAGCTTCACAACGCAGAAGTATCATGTTTTTGTATTCTGCAGACGTGTACTCAGCCACGTTGCTCTAACACATACAGACATAATGAGGCTGGAATCAGGTCAGAGATGTAAGTTAGACGTCAGATGACATGAGCCGATACGACGTAAGCACTCTCCTCATTACTGCAGCGTTGCGTACTTACATAGCAGACATGTTTTTAAACGTTTGTAGCACGGAAACGGTGTGTTTCAGCACATGGGTTCCTCCTCAAAATATTAAATACTGATGTACTGACACCCTGTCACCCTCCCCCTTTTAATTTAAGAACTGAATGTTACTCAGTGAGCGTGATGTGAGTTACTATAGTTCAATTCTTTTATCTTGGCGGCTCGCGCATGCCCGCCCAGACGCGGGAGATTGCTGCGTTGCCACTTGCACGCACCAAGAGAAGCAGCGCCATAGTATAGTATAGTTCGCAAACTTACGTTTAGGGGGGAGCCCGCAGTTTATGAAGTAAAGTCACCACGGCCGCATTAACCCTTTCGCTGCTACAGAGACGTGCTCCACGCATTCCGCGCAGTGCGCGATTTTGTCACTGCACTGCTCGCCTGTGCAGACACATGGTGCTCCCACTGCTTTGACACACTTATCATACGATTTCACAAAAACTATTTGCCCCAAAAATTTGATTTTTACACATCTTCTTGACTGATACCTTCCCCCCATAATGACTTAATTTTGTTTCGATGTTCAACGCAGTTATTGTGCAGCATTAAATGTAGTAAACCATTGTACGAAATTTTGAAGAGTTTGCAAAGGTAAAAGTCCGCAGCGTATACTTTCCGTATGGTCGATTTTAGTTGCCACAATGTTGAGAAAGAAATGTGGACAATATACCTAAATTTCACATAAAATTTACTGTATAACAATATCTCATTTAAGTACCACGTAGGTGTCGTATGTAATATTGAGAAATATTCCATCTTTCGCGACTGTAACAAAAGTTTTACTTACACTGAGCACGTTTGGCTTTATGTTAAATAAAGAGACAAAGCACTAGAAATTTCAAAAAATTGCATTCAAACGAATATAATTGGTGAAGTAACGCACTTCGATATTGTTTTTAAATAATGAAAATATTACGCTCTGCACAAGGTTTGAACTCCTAACCTTTGGCATAGAAGCCCATCGCCTTAACCATTACGCTATCGCAACTCGTCACGTTGCAGAACTCCATGAAGACTCTAACACGTCACGGAAAATACTGACAAACACTGTTGGTATGACTATGAATTACTCACGCTTCGTCGAAGTACAGTAGGAAATAAACAATTACCGCTGTTCTTTATTGCGAAAAAGCGGTTCGTGTGATTGATACAAACACCTTTCCTTGCTATCGCCTGAATTAGGAGTCTTATTGCTTGTTTGGTTTAATTAATTAATGGAATATGAAGCAATTGGTATAAAGAATGCTTTTTCCAAACTTTCTATAAAAGAAAGTCTGCTATCAAGACATTGCTTTTGTTCTATTACTTTATTTATGACTGAACGTTTCTAAAACTCGTCCATGCTCTGCACTGCAGTCGAGATCTGGCAACGTCGTTCTCTGTTCATTGGCTGACTGTGTTTTGTGACGTCAGATGCGCAGAACGAACCTAAACTCGGCCGCCAACATAAATGACGCGCACTTTAGCAGAGAGAAAATTACGATAACATGGTTCCAGGAACGGATGTGAATAGAAGCCTTAGTCGTGACTAACGGCAATGAAATTTGGATAGACAGAAAATACAGCCAAGCGAATGAGTGATAGGTGGGCTAGTGGAGTTCTTTGCTGACGTAGTGACCAATAGCCAACTCTCCCACTGATAACTGCATAACCACCGCAGACTGTAGGAAACAGATGTTTCAGTATTACCCTAACAAGGGGAGTATGGCTATTGATGGACCGGCTTCATCGATAGGCTGTCTCGATTTCTCTGTGGATATTGACAACATACACATTGTAGTGATCATTAAGTGCACCCCGTATTGCCAAATATCCGCTGTTCCACGAAGAAAGAAAGCAACAATGAAGGACAGTAAGATATGAATTATTTTCTTATAATTTACTAGTGTTAATGATTGAAACGTCGTGGAGATATAGTAACAGCAATTAAAATCGGCAGCCATCATTGGCCATCACATCATATTTACAATATAAAGTTATGTGCTGAGTACGGAAGCTAAGTGTTGTTAACCAATGCGTGCGATAATTCGCCAAAAACGACAAAAAATTACTTATTTACACATTTATTGACGCTTTTGTAGATGTGTATAATGCATGACACCTGTTCCAGTATAGGCCATTCACGGAAAATGCCTGGTACAAAGCAAGAAACCCTGGTGTTGGGACGGGACGGTCCCTTCAAGGCTGAATACCTCCAGAATAAACGCCCTGTGCGATCTCATGCTCCGTCTCCAGTCTCTTCGTTGAGGGGATGTTAAACTCCAGTTTTCCTCCTTTTCCCACTGGCTTCCGACAGAGTATGTGCAGTTTACACACTGTTTTGTATATGATTCATGGTATCAAACTCGGGATGAATGTATGTCAATATGAGTTTCTACTACAACAAACAGTCGCCATATTCACGTTTGGTTAAAGGTATCATCGCCTCATGTACCCAGTCTGACATTCACCTACTGGAGCTTAATGCTAATTTTACTGTTGGCCGTAGCCTATAATGGATTAAGATTTTCGATTTACACCTGAACTATGGGATATGGTATCTTCCCGATAGCTTGATGACTAATCATTGCATCACTCGAGGATTCAAGTGTAACCGTGCGAAACTGGTAGTGTTTCCAATAATGGACTACAAACGAGCTAAGGCAGTTTGAAGAGTATTTATCCACTATGGTTGGTCGGTTGATTTTGGGAAGGGGACCAAACAGCGAGGTCATCGGTCCCATCGGATTCCTGAAGGATGGGGAAGGAAGTCGGCTGTGCCCTGTCAACAGAACCAACTCGGTATTAGCCTGAAACGATTTAGGGAAATCACGGAAAACCTAAATCTTGATGGACTGACGCGGGTTTCTCCCGAATACGATTCCTGCGTGCTAACCATTGCACCACCTCTCTCGGTTCCATCCACTATGAATCAATGAATCACATCACTTCATAAGACCTTTCTCATTAAAGAACGGTTTGAGGATTCTTGTACATTAATAACGTACAATGTAGTTGTCAAGTATTCTTCTCAAATGGCACTGAGCACTATGGGACATCGGAGGTCATCAGTACCCAAGAACTTAGAACTATACTACTCAGCATTAAAATTGCTACACCACGAAGATGACGTGTTACAGACGCGAAATTTAACCGACAGGAAGACGGTGCTGTGATATGCAAATGATCAGCTTTTCAGAGCATTCACACAAGGTTAGCGTCGGTGGCGACACCTACAACGTGCTGACATGAGGAAAGTTTCCAACCGATTTCTGATACACAAACGGCAGTTGACCGGCGTTGCCTGGTGAAACGTTATTGTGATGCCTCATGTAAGCAGGAGAAATACGTACAATCACGTTTCCGACTTTGATAAACGTCGGATTGTAGCCCATCGCGATAGCGGTTTATCGTATCGCGACATTGCTGCTCGCGTTGGTCGAGATCCAATGACTGTTAGCAGAATATGGAATCGGTGGGTTCAGGAGGGCAATACGGAACGCCGTGCTGGATCCCAACGGCCTCGTATCACTAGCAGTCGAGATGACAGGCATCTTATCCGCATGGCTGTAACGGATCGTGCAGCCACCTCTCGATCCCTGAGTCAACAGATGGGGATGTTTGCAAGACAACAACCATCTGCACGAACAGTTAGACGACGTTTACAGCAGCATGGACTATCAGCTCGGAGTCCATGGCTGCGGTTACCCTTGACGCTGCATCATAGACAGGAGAACCTGCGATGGTGTACTCAGCGACGAACCTGGGTTCACGAATGGCAAAACGTTATTTCTTCGGATGAATCGAGGTTCTGTTTACAGCATCATGATGATCGCATCCGTGTTTGGCGACATCGCGGTGAACGCACATTGGAAGCGTGTATTCGTCATCGCCATACTTGCGTATCATCCGGCGTGATTGTATGGGGTGCCACTGGTTACACGTCTTGGTCACCTCTTGTTCGCACTGACGGTGCTTTGAACAGTGGACGTTACATTTCAGATATGTTACGACCCGTGGCTCTACCCTTCATTCGATCCCTGAGAAACCCTACATTTCAACAGGATAATGCACGACCGCATGTTGCAGTTCTTGTACGGGCCTTTCTGGATACAGAAAATGTTCGACTGCTGCCCTGTCCAGCACTTTCTCCAGATCTCTTACCAATTGTAAACGTCTTGTCAATGGTGGCCGAGCAACTGGCTCGTCACAATGCGCCACTCACTACTCTTGATAAACTTTGGTATCGTGTTGAAGCTGCATGGGCAGTTGTAACTGTACACGCCATCCAAGCTCTGTTTGACTCAATGCCCAGGCGTATCAAGGCCGTTATTACGACCAGAGGTGGTTGTTCTGGGTACTGATTTCTCAGGATCAATACACACAAATTGCGTGAAAATGTAATCACATGTCAGTTGTAGTATAATACATTTGTCCAATAAATACCCGTTCATAATCTGTATTTCTTCTTGGTGCAGCAATTTTAATGGCCAGCAGTGTACTTAAACCCTACTAACCTAAGGACATCACACACATACATGCCCGAGGTAGGTTTAGAACCTGCGACCGTAGCAGTCGCGTGGTTCCGGACTGAAGCGCCTAGAACCGCTCGGCCACCGCGTCTAGCGATATTCTTCTCATTATGGAATCTCATGTTTCAGATACTTTAATCAAAAAACAAGTTCGCCTACATGAAAAGTTGTCACAAAGGCTTAAGTTATGGGTAAGGCAAAAGATTTGAGCTCTATACTATGCTGTTTCACTGTTTGAAAGCGGTTTTGTTTTAGCAGTTGCCTCTGTCAAGCACAACGAAAACGGTGCAGTATCCTGTAAATCTTAGAAATGCTGCTCTGACGCAACTGCGAGTGAAATGCATTAATCTTTAATAAAAGGCTGGGGAACTTGAGGCGATGCTTTTGATAAGAAGCTAAGCGACTACTATGTTGTACGGCAGAAGCGTCTCCACGGAATAAAAATTACTTCGACGGTGCAGAGGCTTAGACGTGGAACCGGGGACACAAATGGAAACAGCGCGACTACCTTCTCGCAGGTACACGGCTCGCCTTCCGCGGAAAGGAACCAGCGTAGCTGAAATAAGCTGCTGGCGGCAGAAAGAAGCTTACCTCGCCGTCGAGCGGGCGCACTGCCGCCCTTCCGGGAATTCTTGTTCACACGACGCAAACAAGGCGGCGGGAATTATCAGAGGCGGCAGACTGCGGCGCGGCGTCGGCCGCTTACCGGCGTCACTTCCTCGCCTCTAACGTCACTTCGCACCTGTCGTGTTTCCAGCTGGTGGGGATCGTCAATTGCTGATCCTCTCTATACCTGGGTCAGAATAACAAAGTAGCTGACGTCGGCCTGTTTACAGGGCTGTTACCATAGCAACAGCCAATCAGAGAACGCACTTGGTCGCGCCTTCTGTTCCGTTCCATAGTTGTCAAATCTCACTGCCACGGCTACCTGTTGCAGACGACGCTTGCGACCGATTACTTCAACAGTTGTAAACCGTTTAGTTTTGTTCTTCCTTTCTCCGTGCGGCTTGTTCGTGTTACCCTACAGACTCTCTGGGCGGCGAGTTTATGTTGCGCTACATAACGTCTGAAACTTGTATCGGAAGTGTGCACGGAAGTGTGGTTACTGCAAGTTCAGCGATCTGTTCATGTTTTGTGTGCCGCCCGCGGTGGTCTCGTGGTTCTAGGCGCGCAGTCCGGAACCGCGGGACTGCTACGGTCGCAGGTTCGAATGCTGCCTCGGGCATGGATGTGTGTGATGTCCTTAGGTTAGTTAGGTTTAAGTATACTAAGTTCTAGGGGACTGATGACCACAGAAGTTAAGTCCCATAGTGCTCAGAGCCATTTGAGCCATGTTTTGTGGGGTTAGATACAGGAGTTTGTGCGGTACGTAAGCGAGAAGGAGAGAGACAATGGTGCGACTGTTACCTCCAAGGAAGACAGTCGAAAGAATTACAGATGCCTTCAAGATACTTAAAAACTATTTTGCTGACTTTTGACTTGAAATATGCTGTGCGGAAATGGAAGAGACTGGTTCGTCTAAGCTACAATCACCCGCAAAGAAGATGACAGAACCACGCACGAGTAATGCACTTGGGTTCAATCCAACAAGATGCTGCTCGTTGCCACATAATTATATGGATATTAAGAGAGAAGAAACATACGATGATTAAGAATAAAAATATGCATTACTCTTCGGGAGGCAGAACTGTTCAGAGGGAGCAAGACTTCTTTGTTAACGATAGTTGAGCCCTCGGATCTCCGTACAAAAAAGTTAAAGGACTAAAAGCTATAAGGGAGACAGTTGACAGCGTGGCGTTGTCGATTTTTCAGAAAGATTGTTAGGGTGCCGTTTGAAGAAATTGTGTTGCTCGAAGAAACCTGGATGAAGGCTAGCCATTCCGTGAGAAAAGACTGGATGGATGGCAGTGTGAGTAGAAGTTCGTTCTTCCCCTGGGAAAGGACGCAAGAATTATTTTCTTACCGTGGGACATCATCTCGTTTCGTGCCTAACTGTCTCTTCATTTAGTAAATAAGTGACTATTACGGCGAGACGAACAACGACAGTTGTACATTAAATGCATTCGAAAATGCGAATATGGACTATCATCAGCTGTATAATGGAATGACGAAAACCAAAATTTGTAGTGAACCGAGACTCGAATCTGGATTTTCCGCTTATCGCGAGCGGTCGCCTTACTATTTCCTCTTTCCTCATTCTGTTCGGTATCGTTCGTTCTATTTATTCGGGGCGGACGTCCCATGACGCTTTTCTTTATTACAGAGGGCAGCTCTCTGACCAAACACGCTGAGCTACCGTGCCGGCATACCATTAGGCTATTCGTGCACTAGTCACGGCCTGACACAATCTTCCGTATGTCGTAAGTCATGAGTCTCGTACATCCATTGTGTATATTCCCGTACAGTGAAGACATTTTACTTGGAAGTCGCTTACCCGGTGTCGGCAGGTAAATACGATATTGCAAATGCCAAAGGAATAGACACTGCGACGACTACAGCCGTTATCAAACACATCAAATGTGAACGCAGATGCGAAATGGACAACCATCAGCCCTATAATGGAATGACGACGGTCAAAATTGGTGTCTGACCGAGACTACTTTATGGAAGTGGTTGAAGCAGCAACTATTGGAAAATTAAATCGGGTATCAGTCATTGTAATGGATAATGCCCCATACTTTTCAATTAATAAAGATAAAACTCAGATAATGCAACGAAAAAAGCGACATTGGTGAATGGTTGAAACGCCACGATGTGAAAGTTCAAGGCAGTTTATGTAAGTTGAAGCTCTTGGAAATTCTGAAAATAAAGCCACAGTCTCAGCAGTATGTTGTGGAGGAGGTGGCAACAGAACATACCACAGTGTTCTCAGACTTCAAACATACCCCTGCTATTTCAACGCCACTGAAATGATTTTGTAGGAGAACAAACATTATATTTATGTTCCGGTAGTATGTAAAGTATGCCAGCGGCAAGATACTGTCAATGCCTCCTCTGCGCGACAGCAATCGAAATACTGTCGCCGGCCGGAGTCGCCGAGCGGTACTAGGCGCTACAGTCTGGAACCGCGTGATCGCTACGATCGCAGGTTCGAATCCTGCCTCGGTCATGGATGTGTGTGATATCCTTAGGGTAGTTAGGTTTAAGTAGTTCTAAGCTCTAGGGGATTGATGACCTCAGCAGTTAAGTCCCATAGTGTTCAGAGCCATTTGAACCAATTTGTAATACTGTCGATGACAATGCTACTAAAGCAAAGTTACTAAACACAGCCTTCCAATAGACTTTCATTAAAGAAGACGCAGTAGATGTTCCAGAATTATGATCAACAACAGCTGCCAACATGAGTAATTTGGAAGTAGGTACCTCGGAGTAGTGAAACAACTAAAATACTTAATAAAAGTAAGTCTTCTGGTTCGCCGGACTGTATACCAATTAGGTTCCTACCAGAGTATGCTAATCATGTATCTCCGTACTTAACAATCATATACAAACGTTCGCACTACCAAAGATCTGTACCCAAAGACTGCAAAGTTATAAGAAAACTAACAGGAGTAATCTACCAAATTACAAACCTATATCATTGACGTCCACATACAGCAAGATTTTGGAAATATATTGTGTTCGAACGTTATGAATCATCTCGATTACAATGGTCTATTAATGCGTAGTCAACACGGATTTAGGAAACATTGCACTTGTGATGCAGAACTAGCTCATTAGTCGCAAGTAGTGTTGAGTGCCTGTCGGCCGCTGTGGCCGACCGATTCTAGGCCTTTCAGTCCGGAACCGCGCTGCTACTGCGGTCGCAGGTTCGAATCCTGCCTCGGGCATGGATGTGTGTGATATTCTTAGGGTAGTTAGGTTTAAGTAGTTCCAAGTCTAGCGGACTGACGACCTCAGATGTTAAGTCCCCTAGTGTTTAGAGCCATTTGAACTATTTTTTGTTGAGTGCTATTGACAAGGGATTTCAAATTGTTTCCGTATTTCTAGATTTCTAGAAGGCTTTGGACACCGTACCCCGCAAGCTGCTTGTAATCTAATTGCGTGCTTATGGAATATCCTCTGAGTTATGCGACTGGTTACATGATTTCCCGTCAGAGAGGTCACTGTTCGTAGTAACTGGGGGATAGTCATCGAGTAAAACAGACGTGATTTCTGGCGCTCCCCAACACAGTGTTATAGATCCTCTGTTGTTCCGTATCTGTATAAACGATTTAGGAAAGAAACTGAGCAGCCATCTTAGACTGCTTGCATATTGTCTAGTAAAGGCATCAGAAGGTCAAAACCAATTGCAAGACGATTAAAATAAGATATACGCAAGGTGTGAAAATTGGCAATCGACTCTAAAGGTTGAAAATTGTGACATCATCTATATGAGTGCTAAAAGGAGGCCGGTCAGAGTGGCTGAGCGGTTCTAGGCGCTTCAGTCTGGAACCGCGCGACCGCTACGGTCACAGGTTCGAATCCTGCTTCGGGCATGGATGTGTGTGGTGTCCTTAGGTTAGTTAGGTTTAAGTAGTTCTAAGTTCTAGGGGACTGATGACCTCAGAAGTTAAGTCCCATAGTGCTCAGAGCCATTTGAACCATTTTTTTTTTTTTTTTTTTTTTTTTTTTTTGCTAAAAGGAATCCTTTAAACTTCTGTTAATCACGTTTTAGGCCGTAAATTCAACTATTTGCCTAGGAATTACAATTACGAACAACTGAAACAGGAAACAAGACATAAAAAATGTCGTGGGGAAGGCGAACCAAAGACTGTATTATTGTCAGACTATTTAAATGATGCAACAGTTCTACTAAAGAAACTGTCAACATAATGGTTGTCCGTCGTCTTTTGGAGTTCAGCTGCGTGGTGTGGGATCCTTATCAGATAGGATTAATGATGTACATTGAGAAAGTCCTAAGATGGGCAACACATTTTATACTTTCATGAAGCAGTCAAGAGAACCTCATGCGCACGATTCAGGACTTGGGCTGGACATCATTGAAACAGAGATTCCTCGTTGCGGCAAAACCTTCTCATGAGATTTCAAGCACCAAATTTCACTTCTGAATGCGAAAATATTTTGCTGTTGCCGACCTGCACAGGCAGAAATGATCACAACTGTAAAATAAGGGAAACCGGAGCTCGCACGTGAGGATATAGGTGCTCCTTTCCTTCGCGCGCTGTTAGAGAGTGGAATAACAGAGAATTTTGTTAAGGTGCTTCTACGAACCCGCTGCCAGACACTTAGGTTTGATGTGCAGAGTAGCCATGAAGATGTAGATGTAGATGTGGCAGCAAAAGCGCCGGCCAGGGTGGCCGAACGGTTCTAGGCGCTACAGTCTGGAACCGCGCGACCGCTACGGTCGCAGGTTCGAATTCTACCTCGGGCATGGCCGTGTGTGATGTCCTTAGGTTGGTTAGGTTTAAGTAGTTCTAAGTTCTAGGGGACTGATGACCTCAGAAGTTAAGTCCCATAGTGCTCAGAGCCATTTGAACCATTTTGAACAGCAAAAGCATGACTCAGGGACACAAGTAATGCCGAAGAAGTAGAGAACAATGTTGCATGGCAGTATTCATCACACGATCTCACCAGACAAAAAATGACTCACCCCTACAGAAATCATTACAATCATCACTTAAAACCGTGTAATTCCGCCCCCGCACTTGATAACCGCGTACATTCCGTTAGGAGGTGAGTCCACATGGTTGTGCAAATATGTCGCATCCATGTTAAGCCACTCGCTGAGGATTTGATAGCGCAGTTATAGCAAACTGCTGGTATTGGCGATTTACACGCTATTTCTTTAGGTTCCACAGAACCTGTGGGATTCAAGTGAGATGATTTTGCAGGCCACTCGAGATATACTAACGTGGTGGAATGTTCAGGCAACCAGCCACATATTCTTTCAACCAGATGAACTTTGTTGTTGTTGTCTTCATGCGCCTGTGCGCGCAGTGGCTTCTTGCGTGACGACCGACTCGCAATGACCATTGCACGCAGTTCCTGCTGCAGTGTGCTTTCGCTGGCGGGGGGTGGGGGTGGATCTTCATTCACTGCCCGCAGAAATTCCTGTCGGGTTTGGAATGAGTTTTGACTCACAAGCCGTGAAAAACCTCTCGGGTCCCTCTCAGTTAGGGGCACATGGTAAACTGGTGTGGGGGGCTGCGTCCCACCAGTCTTCGAACTAAAGACACAACAACATCAACAACAACAACAATCCTACTTGTGTCGATGGAACAGTAATGGTACATTACTGTGAGTCAGGTGATGTTTATATTTCAAATAAAAAATTCCTCTGATCAGAATTTAATTGGTTTCGGGCAGACGAATAGTATAGCAATTTCCTCTCGGCCGGTTTTAAACAGAAACTTACCCTGAAATAACAAATTGTCAGTTCTCAGTTTCACTGCACTGGATGAGGGCGATGGGACGTACTTAAGTCCGCTCCATACATCCCTCTCTAAATGACTAAGAAAAATGAGAATTTATTTTCATCAGCATCATCTTCTTGTTATTGCTATTGTTATTGTTGTTATTATTATTATTATTATTATTATTATTGTTATTATCATTATTATTACTAATACTTTCTTCCAACGTATATCTTTAATGGATTTTTATAGTAAGAGCTTACATCGTTTCTCGGTTTCCTGCGCACGTATCTGCGATTGAATATCATGTAGTCCACGTGATGAACTACTATTTGACTGGCGAGATGTTTATTACAATTCTCTTTCACTCAGCAACAACGAGCGAAAAACTAGGTTGTTTCCTAATTTCCAGATTTGTCGTCCGTTGCACCTACACTGGCCCAGTATATCAAACCTACACCTACACACACTCTAAACTCTCGCTCAAGGAAACCTAGTCCGACTATCTTCCCCCGGCAACGAAAATCTCCCCAGTATTTATTGCCTAACGCTTCCCTCCCTGTCCTACTCTGTATCAGAAGTATCTCATCATTCTCTCTCCATCTCTGCCTACCACATTCCTCTTCATGTCGTGACCTGGCCTCCACACCTAGTCCTGTTCTGTTTCCTACCACCCACACCGACATCCACCCTTATCTCCACATCTGCGCCATCCAATTGTTTCAAAATCCAAGATGCACGGCAAAACATTGTTTAGTATCTTCAGTAAAAACACCTTTTTCATTATTGAAAAATATTTACGTTCATATTTCACCACTGTATCATTTAACAAATGTATTTCAAACTTTCAGAAGAGGGTGGTGTCTGTGCGCTGCCAGACCCTCACTCTCTCTCTCTCTCTCTCTCTCTCTCTCTCTCTCTCTCTCTCCCTCCCCCCAATCCACCGCTCCCTCTTTAAAATTCATACGAAGCGACGTGATGAAATAATAATAAAGAAAAGTATGAGTAAACCCTAGCAAAAATGTTAGGAGAAAACGCCCTTGCATTTCGTCTACTACCTGAAACGCTACATTACATCCTACTGAAACATCAATTAAAATTTAACCTCGAATTTCCTCTTAGTAACCATTTAAAACATGTACTCAATACGCAGAAATTATCTACCTCCTGAGCATGGAGACTACATCCGACGCCCACCATCCATCACACTCCCTATCCTCACCCATACAAATTCTGCATGGAACTCCTCATAAGTTTTATCGCTAATTTGCTCCCAAGTTTTACTGCACTCCCTAAATGCTTGAAAAAAATGCAGTCCCCTTGCTTTCCGCAATTTCTCCCATCACTATGATTTGCGTCGTTATAAAGTACTTTCTGTGCCCAAAAACCACTTAGTGCATGCTTCATCATGAGTCTCACAAGCTTATAGTATCCCGAGTTCGTAAGAACTTTGGTCCGCTGCCTGGCCATACCCGCACGTACTACCTTCCTTTGATCCCCAGAGACACCAGATCGAGCAAAATGTTAATACTTTCCTATGAAGGACCGTGATATAGTTCATCAAATGTTCCCATTCCACACAACCTGCTCATCCTAAGGGATGGCCCCAGCCACCATCTACTTGTCTCACTGAAGTCCTATCATCTAGTAAACCCCACATCCTTATATGTCTCTTCACTCATCTTCTTTTCCAATGTTTTGCACAACCAAATTACCTATCACACAGTTATCAGAACACCCTTTTCATTCATCTCTCCCCAAACCTAATTTCCATCACTGACATTACACTCATCATCATAATTATCGAAATCATCATTACATAGTGGAGAACGTATATCACCTATTGCATATCATCAGTTTTCTTTAATATTGACATATTGACATGTATAGCTATGAAAGATATTGTTTTTGGACAACTTTACTGGGGCAAAAAGAGTTTTTAAGTGTCAGAAAAATGTTATCAGAGTGTAGCGTATGTATCGAAAAACAACGCTAATATAGGCCGCTTTTCATTATTTACATTTGCTTACTTATTAACAAATTAATGAAATCATTTCAATGTTACAATACTTGTCACAAAGAAAAGAGTTACCAACTCTTTACAAGACTAAGGAAGTCTAACAGTGGCTATACGAGCTATTTAATACACTGCTACCATAAGCACACAGCCTCATTGAAAACCTTCAGATATGTACTTCAAACCTGGCTTTGAAAGAAGGCATTCTATGTCAATGAGGAAGTTTTTTATTGTGCAAAAGTATATATGAAATATTAACTTACGATCATTCTATGTTTGTTCGCAAATGTACATGATTTACCTGTATTCATTATTATTATAACACGTATCTTTATGCATTATTCAATTTTCACAAAGTGTCAACATTCAGTAGCATGCGAAATGCTCGAAGGTGAAACAAATAAACAAATTACAATCATTTTTTCCGTAATTTAAAAGACGAAGAGTGGAAAACTGGCCGTTTGCAGCAAGTTCCAAGTCCCAAATAGAGGAATTGCGAAAAAGCAATAGATAAATAAAAAAGACACAGGTAACTCAAGGTGCATTGACCACAGAGCTGCACTTCTTTAAATATGTAGCAAGTTACCGAGTTCACCGTCACACACAGATAAACATACAGACACTCGCAGCTCACTTGCGATTTATCCCAAAATAACCAAGTTCATGTATAGCCCAGATCTGAAATCACACCACCAAACCATCCAGTCCGTGGATGAAAAATGTGTTATTCTTATAGTGCTATAGATGAAAATAGACAGTCTTCTGAAACGTTTTTCAAAATTACATTGTTCTCACAATGTTGTACTTGTCCTCTGCTAATAATTTAAGCTTGACACTATCAATCTTTACTATTAGTTAACTTTACCTGGCCACGCTTTGCTGTGGGCCAGTTTGCTGAAAAGGATAATAAAGAAAAGATAAAGCACACGTCTCTAATGTGTGGGAATGGGATATACGTCCTAGCCTCCATCTCTTCCCCGTCCGTCTCCACCTCTCCATTTCCTTGTCCAGTTCCTCTTCCTTCCACCTCTCTCTGCCCGTCACCTGCTCCCCCTCTCTCTGTCCATCTTCTCCACCCCCCTCCGCTCTCTCTCAGTCCACCACCTCCTCCCCTCTCTCTATCCAACTTCTCCTTCACTATCTCTCCATCTCCTGCTGCCCTCTCTCTCTGTCCATTCCCCCTACCACATTTTCCATGAACATTTCTCCCCAATCCTCTGCCCATCTCCTCTTCCCTCCTGTCTCTGATACTGAGCATCATATCTTGTTAATGCAAATTCTGATTCAGTGGTAGTATTCTAAACGTAAACCAATAAGCCATAAATACAACTTTCCTGATTGCTAACAAACTTTCATTACTGTATATTTCATATATATAGACTTACTTAGATATTAAAAAGTATATAGTCTTTATGCGTCTAAACGTTCATTATAGTAACGTGGTAAAATTTGAAGTAAATCGGAAAGGTACATTGAGATTGTTATCAAAAATCTCAATGTACCTTTCCGATTTACTTCAAATTTTACCACGTTACTATAATGAACGTTTAGACGCATAAAGACTATATACTTTTTAATATATACGTAAGTCTATATATATATATATATATATATATATATATATATATATATATATATATATATATATATATAATATACAATAATGAAAGTTTGTTAGCAATCAGGAAAGTTGTATTTATGGCTTATTGGTATATGTTTAGAATACTATCACTGAATCAGAATTTGCATTAACAAGATACGATGCTCAGTATCAGAGACAGGAGGGAAGAGGAGATTGGCAGAGGATTGGGGAGAAATGCTCATGCAAAATGTGGAAGGGGGAATGGACGGAGAGAGGGGGCAGCAGGAGACGGAGAGATAGTGGAGGAGAAGTTGGATTGAGAAAGGGGAGGAGGTGGTGGACTGAGAGAGAGGGGAGGGGGGTGGTATATATATACATGTGTGTTTTTATATACCTGTTTTTAAATGTATGTAATACAGAAATTTTATAAGAGAAAAATTTGATACAAGAAATCTTCAAAATTAACATATAGATGTATAATGCAACATACATTACAGACAACGTGGCGCAGCCGCGCGGTTTACGGCGCCTTGCCACAGTTCGCGCGGCTTCCCCCCGCCAGAGGTTCGAGTCCACCCTCGGGCATGGGTGTGTGTGTTGTTCTCAGCGTAAGTTAAAGTTAGATTAAGCAGTCTGTAAGCCTAGGGACCGATGACCTCAGCAGTTTGGTCCCATTGGAACTTATTGAAGAAAAAATCATTAATGAATTAAATACCTAATACATGTCCGTATTAGATTTCAACGTTGTGTTAAAATTTCAGAGCAATCGCTCAAGAACTTTCGGGGCTTAACGATTTTGAACAAACCGACAATTACATTTTATAACGTTTCCCCTTCATTAATATATATTATGAATACATCATTAGACATTCGAATGGAATGTCGTTTCAAAATTTCAGAGCAATCCGTGAGGAACTTTCTGAGGTTTGAGATTTCGAAGAACCGAACATCTACGTTTGTACTTACATAGAAACTGTAAATATTCCTATTCGCAAATCTCTAAAAGGTTTTGACAGAATACTTCGAAATTTTGTCTCAACATTCCATTAGAATAAATAAAGAAACAGGTACTTAAAAGCACACCTGTATTAGAATGCTACGTTGTGTTAAAATGTCAAAGCAATTGCTCAAGAACTTACGGATATACACGACTTCGAACAAATGAACGCTTACATTTTTATTCATATCATGTGTAAAATATGAATACAGAGAATAGATCGCTTAATCTGGCATGACCTTCGGTCTGTTACATACATGGTGCTGCTTTCTCTTGAGACTATATCTGGCGCTGTCTTCAGTTTGGTATGATTTGCCTCACCTTTATGGTCATGCACATGATTGTTTCTTGTTTCTCATTCAGTGTGTTTTCCATTTTATTTAACATATCTGATGACTGCGTCGAGTGACGCAGAGTGCTGCAATCGGTCACCAAACATTTGCAGAACTCAGCCGGGCGCGTACGCCGCGTCACGCTTTTCGGGTAGCCCGCTCCCTGGCAGGCAAGCGGCATCGACGCCAGACGTCGCTACCGTCGCCACAAACAAAGCCATTGGAGCCCTGCACGCCGACACAAAGCCGCGCCCGCCCGTCTGTTCGTACAGGCCTGACAGGGCCCCGCCTGCCGTAACCGATATCGAGGAGCCTTCGACACAGTGTTGTTCACTGGCCTTCCCTCGTTCCTGTGATCTTGTCATCCGACGGCCTGGATAAACACGGTAATCTTTACCGGTCGCTTAACGAGCGAATTATCGGGTGGCCTCTTGCACCTTCAGGGCAGCCCCGTGTCGAATTAGACCAACGTTAGCCAGGTGCTCTGGAATTACACTCTCTACTTTGTTTCAAACCAGACACTAAAGTTCATTAATTAACAAACCTCCTTTCACAATAAAAGATTTATTACGAATATATTTTACCGGTCTACCTATATTTCCAAGATGAAAACAGGCACTTTTATATCTCTGACGTATAAAATTACTACGAGAAAATGTAAAATTTTATAATTTCAAACTGCAACAGAAATCCAAATACGACATTAGCATATATGTGGATATTTCAGGAGATTGAAATCTCTGATTTCGGAAGTAAACAAAAACTAAATTAAATAAAACCTACAAATATTTGATTCAAGTAAACCGCACATTACTGGGATAACTTATCAACCCCTGAATGAATTTTCACTCCGTAGCGGAGTGTGCACTGAAGGAAGTTTCATTTTATTACTAATTTTAAAAAGGCAAATGTTTGAAATGGTACTCCAAATAGTCGCAACTGACTGTGATGCCCTTTCTTCCATCCCAGCTCACTGCTGTAACGTCAAACATTTTTCGTAACGTTTTCATTGAAAACACGCTCAAAAATTTGTCCAAAAAACTATTCTCCCTAAAAATGTCTTCGTAATATTTACTATGATTACAGCATAGGGATAAATTACATCAAACATGAAACCGATATCCCACTGTCACTTCGGAGCTATGAATTACCAGGGGGTTATTGTGAGATTAGGAACTGTAATTTCATTTGCTGACTGTACTTGAGAGACGTGACTATGTTTATTCTGATGAGTGAACATTCCCTAAACTGTCTTGACATTATAATGTCTCTGAGTTCTTGTATGGCCACAACGATCATATAGATTTTACCATCTTTGTGAGGAATTATACTGTTGTTGTTCACAGAATAAAATAAGGGCACTGAACACTTCTTAGATCCTAACTTTTGCTGACCTACTCTCTTTCGCATTAGCTTTTTGCTAGTGTAAAAAAAAAAAAAAAAAAAGCGACATCCATCTCGCTATGAACGTACGATAGTAGCCCACTTTTTCTGCTGTCATGTCTAACATGTCAACAAAGGTTTGTGTGTGTTATCATAACTGATTAATGTTCCTAGAGTGCTTCTTCTGTGGTTGCCATTTTTGGCTGTCCTTCAAACTTATGATCTTCAGCAGAAGTACGTACACATTAAATTCAATCAATAATTTCTTAGCTGTTGTAAAAGAGCGTGACCACCTTAACTTTCATCAACTTTCGATCAAATATCATTAACAGTAAGTAGTGATAAAAGGAAAGAATTATAATGGTGTGGCAGAGTCTTCCGTTTTATAAGTTTCATTTATTTTCGCAGTACAGTTCCGTCTTGAGTAGCGTTATAAACCGAAACATTCCGCAAATAATGGGATACTAGATTTACGTTGTTCTGCGACATGTAAAAACAGAAATCGGAAAATATACTAATATCATAACTTTTCTTCGTACACACTGAGACGATATATGCGTAAGAGACAATGTAAATGATGGTTGGTTGTTTGGGGAAGGAGACCAGACAGCGTGGTCATCGGTCTCATCGGATTAGGGAAGGATGGGGAAGGAAGTCGGCCGTGCCCTTTCAGAGGAACCATCCCGGCATTTGCCTGGAATGATTTAGGGAAATCACGGAAAACCTAAATCAGGATGGCCGGACGTGGGATTGAACCGTCGTCCTCCCGAATGCGAGTCCAGTGTCGAACCACTGCGCCACCTCGCTCGGTCACTGTAAATGAAACTGCTATGGCAGGTTTCAGCAACTATCACTTTGCAACACATATGTCTCTCCTACGCTGCGCAACCTACGAGTATGTGGCTGGTTTTAATTTTTACTGCGACTATAGAAAAGTCAAAACAACTTTCGGTGAAATTGAATGCAAAGATGGAAACATTAAATGTCCAATGAAAGTTTCACTGTTAAAGGGAGAGGAGAAAGACTGGATCGAAAGGAACAGTACACTGAATACCTCTGTGAGGGAGATGGTTCAAATGGTTCAAATGGCTCTGAGCACTATGAGACTCAACATCTTAGGTCATAAGTCCCCTAGAACTTAGAACTACTTAAACCTAACTAACCTAAGGACATCACACACACCCATGCCCGAGGCAGGATTCAAACCTGCGACCGTAGCAGTCCCGCGGTTCCGGACTGCAGCGCCTAGAACCGCTAGACCACCGCGGCCGGCGAGGGAGATGAAATTGGACTTCATATGATAGAGACAGGGGATTAAATTAGAATTTGAAAGTCTTTTGTAAGAGATAAGAACGTAAAAGGCAGAAAGGATACATAACCTTCCATCGGAATTTGCAAAATAATTTTAAGAACTATCTAGCAAGGGACTATTCAACTTGGTGTGTAGAATCTATGTGACTGGCAACATACCACTACGCTTGCGTAATTATGTCAACGATGCAATTCCGAAAGTAGCAAGGATAGATAAGTGCGAGAACTATCGCAGAATCTGCTCAGTACCTCTTGCAGCCAAGCTGCTGACAAGTACAGTATACGGGAGAACGGAAAAGAAAATTGATGATCTGTTAGATTAGGATTTGTCTGGCTTCAGGAAGGGTAGAGACACCAGAGACGCAGTCCTGAAATTGTGGGTTATACTGGAAGCAAGACTGAAACAATAAAAGAAGCAAGACAACTTCATACGATTTGTTCAACAATGTAAAATGGTACAAGATGTTTGAAATTCTCAGACAAATAGGACTAAGTTACATGAAAAGACGGGTAACATACAATATGTGCAAGAACCAGGAGGGAACAATAGGATTGGAAGACCAAAAGTGAACTTCTCTGATTAAAAAGGGTGTGAGACAGAGATGCAGTGCTTCGCTCTGCAATTCACCCTATACATCGAAGAAGCAATGACAAAAATAAAAAGGAGGTACGAGAGTGCGACTATAATTTAGGATAAAAGGGTACTAATGACAAGATTCGCTCGTAAAGTTGCTATCCTTAGTAAGGGTGGAGAGGAATTACAGGGTCTGCTGAATGGCATAAATAATGTAATAAGTACAGTAGATGGATTGAGCGTATACTGAAGGAAGACGGAATTAGTGAGAAGTAGCAGATCTGAGAACTTCGCTGTGGTCTAGCGGTTCTAGGCGCTCAGTCCGGAACCACGCGACTACTACGGTCGCAGGTTCGAATCCTGCCTCGGGCACGGATGTTTGTGATGTCCTTAGGTTAGTTAGGTTTAAGTAGTTCTAAGTTCTAGGGGACTGATGACCACAGGTGTTAAGTCCCATAGTGCTCAGATCCATTTGACAACTTCGAAAAACTTAACTTCTCGATGACCGGTTTTGACTAAGGAATTATGTTACCTGGAATGTAAAATAATCCATGACTGACGAAGCAAGGGGGACATAAAAAGCAGCATTGAGAGGAAAAAAGGGCATTTTTGGACAAGACAAGTTTGCAGTTGTCAAACATGTCTGAATTTCAGGATGAAATTTCTGAGAATCTACATTTCACGCACAGAATTGTTTGGTTGTGAATCATGAATTATGAGAAAGTCGGAACAGAAAAGAATAAGCATTTGATATGTAGTGCTGCAGAAAAATGTTCAAAATTTGGTGGAATGATATGATAAGATATGAGATGCTTCTCCGTAGAACTGGTGAAGGAAAGGAAAGGAAGAAAGGAAAATACTGACAAGAATAAGGGACACGATGATAGGAAATGTGTTACGACATCTGGGAATAAACTCTGTGGTACAAGAAGGAGCTGTTGAGAGTGAAAACTGTAGAGAAAGACAGAGACTGAAATACGTACAACAAATCATTGACGACGTAGACCGCATCTGCTACTCTGCGATGAGAAGTTTGGCACAGGAGAGCAATTCGTGTCCGGCCGCATCACATCAGTAAGAAGACTGTCGACTGATATAAAAAGCTGCGCCTAAATCCTTTGGTTGAGACTGAATTTGTAATTTACTAAAGGCATGGAAACGATGACATGGTAATTAAATAACATACTGAAGATAAATTACAAATAGCGATACACAAATTTTTTTAAAATACCCCATACGGTCTACGTTAATCATATGCAACGTAATAATAGTCAGGTGTGCGTTTGTAGTATCTAGGATGTGACGAAACATTTGAAGAAGAGAAATAAACAAATAAGAAAATTAACATCTGTCAACGTATATGTGGCACGATAAGAAGAACATTAACCGGTAAAACGAGAAGGGAAGCCAAAATGAAATTTTGTGGCCTGTCATGCCAGTTATGGCACTACCCACACTACTATAAGGAGCTGAAAGTGGGACTTTAGCAACAAAAGACCCGAGACAAATTGAAACATTGGAAATTAAGTCCATTACATCAGTGAAAGGCTGGATAGAAAAAGATAAAATAAGAAATGTTGAAATGAAGTAAGAACTACGGCAACATTCATTAACTGAGGAAGTAATCCAAATAGAGCAAGACTGAAAAGCCTGTATTACGTAGTTCAACTCAGAAGATCTCTCAAAGAGCGATAGAATATTGTCTTATTGGAAGAAGGAGTGTGGACAAGCCAAGAATGAAATGGTAAGGCCAGGAAGGTCGTACGGCTAATGCTGGAGGAGAAGACTTAATGTTTAACGTCCAATCGACAACGAGGTCATTAGAGGTGGAACATGCGCTCGGATTAGGGAAGGATGGAAAAAGAAAACGGGCGTGCCCTTTCAAAGGAACCATCCCAGCGTTTACTTGAAGCGCTTTAGGGAAACCACAGAAAACCTAAATCAAGATGGCCGGACGCGGGTTTCAACCGTCGTCCTCCCGAATGTGAGTCCATTGTGACGTTCACTGCGCCACTTCGCTAGGTGCCTTATCCTGGATTGGCAGAAGAATAAGAATAAGACGAATAAGGCAAAATGGCAGATGTTAAAATTCTTATATATGATCTGCAATCTCATGTATCCACGAAGCAGAACATGAATTTTCCAATTATGAAGTCTCCAGACAATACCGATTTAAATTAACCGATTTATGATGTCATATCTCCTGAACTATGTATTGTACAATGACATATTTTTGTAAATAATTTCAGCTGTATTTTTGGATACTGTCTGCGAAGTGTTTTGCGAGTAAAGTTAATAGCAACGAAGTAATAAATTAAAACGTCATGTCTGATGCGGCAGTTTTACTGAGTGTTCAGTGGAAATGTAGTAAGCTATAAACTTTTTTTTTCTTTTCGTCATTTCGTTGGGGTTGTCAGCGAGAAAAAATTCGTAAGGGTTTGCAATTACGTGTAAAGTTTGTTGCAAGTTACTAGCTGGTCTCATTCTCAAATACTGGATGAATAAAATATGAGAATACGAGAGTCGTGGACTTCACTTCTGTTTGATCCACACCTCTCTGCTAAGTACTTCTTGGCCCCACACCGATTGTTTCCCACAGTATGTGATATGTATACCATGTTTGGTTGAGGTCGGTCCTACAAAGAGGTTAAGAATACATACACACACCATGTGATCAAAAGTATCCGGATACCCCCAAAAACACATGTTCTTCATATTAGGTGCCACGTACTGCCAGGTACTCCATATCAGTGACCTAAGTAGTCATTAGATATCGTGAGAGAGCAGAATGGGGCACTCCGCGGAACTCACGGACATCGAACGTGGTCTGGTGATTGGATGTCACTTGTGTCATATGTCTGTACACGAGATTTCCACACTCCTAAACATCCCTAGGTCCACTGTTTCCGATGTGATTGTGAAGTCGAAACGTGAAGGGACACGAACAGAACAAAGCGTACAGGCCGATCTCGTCTGTTGATTGACAGAGGCCGCCGACAGTTGAAGCGGGTCGTAATGTGTAATAGTCAGACATCTCTCCAGACCATCACACAGCAATTCCAAACTGCGTCAGGGCTCACTGTAAGTACTATGACATGCGGGAGGTGACAAAACTTGGATTTCATGGTCGAACGGCTGCTCGAAGGCCACACATCACGCAGGTAAATGCCGAATGACGCCTCGCTTGGTGTAAGGAGCGTAAACATTGGACGATTGAAGAGTGTAAAAATGTTGTATGGAGTGACGAATCAGGGTACACAATGTGGCGATCAAATGGCAGGGTGTGGGTATGGCGAATGCCAGGTGAACCTCGTCTGCCAACGTTTGTAGTGCCAACAGTAAAATTCGGAGGCGGTGGAGTTATGGTGTTTTTGATGGAGAGGGCTTGCACACGTTGTTGTTTTGCGTGGCACCATCACAGCACAGGCCTACATTGATTTTTTTAAGCACCTTCTTACTTCCCTCTCTTGATGAGCAATTCGGGGATGGCCAATGCATCTTTCAACAAGATCGAGTACGTGTTCATAATGGACGACCTGTGACGGAATGGTTACACGACAATAACGTGCCTGTAATGGACTGGCCTGGACAGAGTCCTGGCCCGAATCCTATAGAACACCTTCGGGATGTTTTGCAACTCCGTGTGAGGCCTCACCAACCGACATCGATACCTTTCCTCAGTGCAGCACAACCTGAAGAATGGGCTACCACTCCCAAAGAAACCTTCCAGAACCTGATTAAACATATGCCTGCGAGAGTGGGAACTGTCATCAAGGCTAAGTGTGGGCCAACACCATGTTGAATTCCAGCAATACCGAATGAGGGCGCCACGAACTTTTAATTCATTTTCAGCCAGGTGTACGGACACATTTGATCACATAGTGTACATGCAAATATTTTATAATACGTATAGATTTGAGAGGTGTGGTATGAGCAACAGTAGATTTCTACTGAATGTCTTCTGTTGTCACTCTACAAATTTTTTACACATTTTGTAAGTTATCTCCCATCTTCTCCATAATGCTGCTCATAATTCCTACATGTTACTCCCTGTAATACTCTGAGGCAACAGCAGCACACGAGCTGCTGACAGTTGCGTCGGGAAAGCTTAGTCCGTTGGCGAGACCGAAGACGTACTGAGCGACAGACAGTATCGAGAACGACGTAAAAGTTGACGGCTACGAGATGCGAAACGAACAGCAGGGCCGCCAGTGAGCGCCGCCTTCGCCTTACGAGCGGCGCCTCCCTTAATGGGAGGCTGAGCAGCCGCATCAGATGGGGACTCGCCGCCAGAGTGCGCCAGCCACTCTGCAGCCCGTAATCCAGCTCTAATCCCCACACCAGCCCAGCGCCGGTCCACCCTCAGCCCAAGGCGACATCTGGCACGTGTCGCCGCCAGAGGGTACAAACTACGCTGCCTCCGACACTGTTGGAACTGCCGGATAGGTACACAGTTCAGTGGACTAGGCGCAACTCTGACTTGCATGACTGGACAGGTGTTAATCTTGGAATTGTGTAGAAATCAGCCTAAGAGAAATACACAAAAAATAATCTACTACCGGACACATTCCTAGGTCTAGTATTAGTTGAATTTTGCTACAACCATTGGTTCTTCGATTCGAGGATTTGTTGAGGTTCTCAGTTTCTCAGTCATGTGATGTTACTAATATTCTGCAATGAGTTTTGGGACCGAAAAGCAACGAAAGTGATCTACCTGCTGGTTGATCAGCGATATCGACAGGCTCTCCTGGTGTCTACTATGCGCTGGAGAGGCACATTTCGATAATAGTGTTAGTTTCCAGAACCAATACTTCACGTGTTCAGCTATTTCGCAACTGCGGACGGGACAGATCATGGTACGAATGTACAATGAATGAAAAAAAATCGTCACACGGACTGAAAGATGAAGTCTATTAACATTTCGCGACACTAGCACAAGAGTGGCAGCAGTAATGCCACTATGTGGATGCAAATCAGGTTTGCTTTAAATACACGCTGTATCGTTTGCAAGCGTTAGTTACCTTTGAGATTCCACTTGGTGATTTCATGTTAGTCAATAATGCCTTTAAGGAATTTCACTGAGTTTGAAAGAAGTCTTGTCATAGGGATAAGGAAGCTGAATGCTCCTTCTGCGACACTGCAGAAAGATAAAAAGGTTTTGATGTTGCTGAGCAACAATCAAGCAATATTTTATGAAGGAACTCACCCCCATTTGACTTTTTATTGTTTATTTTAGTACAATCCAGGTTTTGACCTTTTATGCCGTTTTCAAGAATTTGATTTTCTATCTTACAGGGTGATTATAATTAAAGTTAACCTTTCAAAACACTGTAGAAATAACACCACTGGTCAGAATGACTTCAAATTGCAACGGAATATTATCGGAGAAGGGGAAAAACGTATGGGCCCGCATCTCGTGGTCGTGCGGTAGCGTTCTCGCTTCCCACGCCCGGGTTCCCGGGTTCGATTCCCGGCGGGGTCAGGGATTTTCTCTGCCTCGTGATGGCTGGGTGTTGTGTGCTGTCCTTAGGTTAGTTAGGTTTAAGTAGTTCTAAGTTCTAGGGGACTTATGACCACAGCAGTTGAGTCCCATAGTGCTCAGAGCCATTTTTGAAAAACGTATGGCAGAAGACAAAAATAGTATGAAAAGTGATCAATAGATGGTGCTGTATGTGTCAGAATACGTAAATAAAAGCACCTGCCATGCGCACGACCCATTGAAGTTGTTATCAACGCGCTGGATACACGGGTTTTCCTCCTTTCGCGTCTGCGACGTTCGCATGACTGTCTTACTGCAGGATCGCGCTCTGCTTGCAAAGCTGTATTACAAAAATGATGACTATGCACACGTCGCTCTGCAGAAATTCCGGAGACTAAAGCGTTTGTGAAAAGGCGTTGGTCCGATGACTGCCGTGGGTCTGGAGAAAATGATTCGGAAATTCGAAAAGACGGCTTCTTTTGGCGTGCGACCTGGTAGAGAGAGGAAATGAATCGATTCGACGTCAGTGGAAGCAATTGCCACAGCAGTGCAGGAGGGGACGAGTGGTGGTGTGAAGACGTGTAGTACATCGAGAATTGCCCGAACAATGGACATACCCGTGAGCACGGTGAGTAAAATCTTACGAAACATCCTTCCTTGCTATCCATCCAAAATTACCCATGTGCACGACTTGCTGCCAGCAAGAGCGACCTTTGCTTTAGAATTTTTCTTGCTCACATGGAAGTGGACAATGATTGGCCGTAGAAGTTTTTGTGGACAGACGAAGCCCACTTCCATCTGACAGGATATGTCAATACACAGAATTGTCGAATATGGGCAACAGAAAATCCACACACAAATCAACCAGTACCACTTCACCCTGAAAAGATGACTGTGTGGTGCGGGTTTTACGGCATCATTTATCACAGGGCCATATTTTTTCGAAGAGGTAGGTGCTTCCGGTCTTGTTACCTGTACCGCCTCTGGTAAGCGCTATGAGTGTCTTTTGCGCAACCACGTTATTCCAGCTCTCCAACAGCGTGGATGTCTGGATGGGAACTTTTTTTTTGTGTTTTTGCAAGATAGCGCACTTCCGCATATTGCAAATCCAGTTAAGCAGGTACTGAATCTCCATTTCGGAAATGCTAGAATTATCAGCCGCTATTTCCCTACAGCCTGGCCGTCCCGATCACCTGATCTTAATCCGTGTGACTTCTGGCTGTGGGGCTATCTGAAAGACGTTGTGATCAGTTTTTCGATTGCAAACTTAGCTGCATTGAAGGCACGCATTGCTCAACACATTCTGAATGTGACCGAGGAAACACTTCAGTCAGTTGTACAACACGCTGTTTCTCGATTTCAACTTCTTGCAGGAATCGGTGGACAGCATATTGATCATGTTTTGCGCTAGTCACACGGAAATTAATAATCTGATTTGATTTTGACTGATGCGGCTTTTGGCCTCAGGACAACTAAAAACCGATGCTTTTTGTGCGGTTTTTCGCCACAGGGCAATTAAAAATTCGGTTTTTGGCCTCAAGGTAATTACAAACTGTTTTGAGTGATGCTTTTTATGTGGTTTTTGGCCTGAGGATAATTAAAAACAGATTTTGCCCATTCGATGTGATATGACCTTGCCGTGGTTGTTGGTGTTACGTAACTAACAGTATCACACCTGTACACCCATGCACACTGAGTAGTACAGTTTGTTTAACGTCAAACGTACACCTTAGTCATTGTTGCATGATTCAACTGTCATTTGTAGTCGACCACTATTAAATTATGATGCCTACAGTGCCATCTGGTGCTACATTTTGTAGCTATTTATTTTTCTTCTGCTATACGTTTTCCCCTTCTCCGATAATATTCCGTTGCAATTTGACGTCATTCTGACCAGAGGTGTTATTTCTACAGAGATTTGATAGTTTCACTTTAGTTATAATCACCCTGTATATTGGAGGAGACTGAACATGTTGTCAAGCTCAAAGTAGGCCATAAATTAAGAAAAATATTAGCTCCTCACCAAATTCCAGATGTAAAATGACCATCCTGTAACACCTTTTACATGTGACATTTCGTGGGGAGCCAACATTGTTCTTAATTTATGGCCAACTTTGAGCCTGACAACATGTTAAGTATCCTGCAATGTATTAGAAGACATAAAATCAAATAACTGAAAATGGCATAAAATGCCGAAACCGAAGTTGTACTTAAATAATCATAAAACAGTCTAATGGCAGTGTGTTCCTTTAAAAAAAACTGCGGAAAAATTCCGGCAGGAATGTAGGCACCGTAAATGATTGCTGGCAGGGGTGGTAGTGGGATTGTACGGTCGGAAGATTATCGGGCTCCGGACGGCCACATGGCGCTACCGGCAGAGAAGACCATCTTGTTCGATGTATGGCTCTGGAACATCGTCTGCATCTGCAGCAGCAATCTGAGCAGCAGTTGGAACCGCAGTGACACAACGAAATGTCACAAATCGGTTACTTCCAGGACAGCTCCGAACCAGAAGCCCTGTACCGTGGATACCACTCACCCCAAACCACTGGCATTTGCTACTTCCGTGGCGTCAAACGATAGCTCATTGGAGGGCAGGCTGGAGGTCTGTTCTGATGAAAACTGTTTCTGGCTCGGTGCCAGTTATGGCCAAGTGTTGGTTAGAAGGAGTCCAGTTGAAGACCTGCAACCAACTTGTCTGCATGCTGTACCCACTGGGTCTACACCAGGAGTTATGGTCTGGGGTACGATTTATTATATGACAGCAGGAGCACCCTCGTGGTTATTCCATGGAGCAAGTATGTATGTCAGTTTGATGATTCGAACTATCGTGCTGCCATTCATGAACAGCATTCTAGGGCGGGTTTCTGAACAGGATAACGCTCGCCCACATACTTTTGTTGTAACCCAACATGCCCTACAGTGTGTCGAAATGTTGCCTTGGCCTGCTCGACCACTAGATCTGTCTCCAATCGAGCACATATGGGACGACAACTCCAGCATCATCAACAACCAGCATTAACTGCCCCTGTATTGTCTGACGAAGCGCAACAGGCATGGAACTGTATCCCCCAAACTGTACACCTGTGCAACACAACGCATGCAAGTTTGCGTGCTTGCATTCAACATTTTGGCGGTTACTCTGACTATTAATGTACCAGCAATTCACATTTGCAACGGCTTATCTCGCGCCTATATGAACCTGTGATCCTGAAATGTTCGTCACTTAAATATGTGACCTAGACAAATGCATTCGCGAAATTGTATTACTTTAGATTAATAATCCTTTGGTGGTCCAATTTTTTTTCTATCAGTGTACGCCAAGTGGTTAAAATTCCACTGACTTTCGACCGAGTACTCCCTTCTCACTATCAGGTGGAATATCGGCTAATGGCCAACCAGAAGATCACCACTGCGTTTGTGTGTCCAGGAGTATAATGGAACGTAAAGCTTTCTGTTGTTCCTCTGGTCTCCGGGTCGTCGTCCATTTCACTCACGACTGTCATCACACATCTGTTGTCTGCTGCTGGGCTGCTGGTACGGCCTTATATACTCTAACAGCTGTTGCATCATGGGTGCCTGGGGTAACGACGTATATCGGCATACGTTGACTCTGCGTTTGTTGCTTCATCTCCCAACTGGAGCGACTGGAAGGCCGAGACAATTTATTCAATGTCACAGCCGCACAGCTCAACATCCCGTTTCTCATATATATTGAAAATAATATGATTTTATGGTCATGACCGAGCTATAACTGACGCAGTGTTTCATCTCCGTAACTATACAAAGTAAAATTTTCAGGTGAAAACACTTCATAAAACAATGTTGCCTTGTTTGTTTTGTTTGTACTTTTTTTCGTTTAGAACGGTGTTGAGAGCCACCAGAATTTGTTTGTCAATGTATCCCACTTAACCAGAATCGCCACCTTCAAGTGCTTCAGCGACGGCGTGAGAACGCAGAAGGAACGGCCTGATCTGCGCTGTGGGTGACAAAAAACTGGCTTCCCGAGAGAGAGAGAGAGAGAGAGAGAGAGAGAGAGAGAGAGAACTTCCCTTCAGATAATGTTGTGTGTCAGATTTTGTGCACAAAGGAGATGGTAACGATTTCTCTTCTACGGTGCAGTTAAGATCTGACTCTCTGTGAGTTTATCCTGTTTCCTCGAAATGGTTCAAATGGCTCTAAGCACTATGGGACTTAACATCTGAAGTCATCAGTCCCCTAGACTTACAACTACTTAAACTTAACCAACCTAAGGACAGCACACACATCGATGCCCGAGGCAGGATTCGAACCTGCCACCGTACCAGCAGCGCGGTTCCTGACTGAAGCACCTAGAACTATCTCTCGAAATAAAATGGAAACAAAATATTAAAGTTTGCGTGACACAGAGGAGGTGAAACAAAACTCGCTAGTCCAGTTACGTAGTACAACTTAGAGTTAAATATTGTTTTCGCCATTGGGTTAAAAGTTGATGGTTTGACGTAATTTTTTAAGGTGTGATATAGTGTGTTGGATTACGCGTTCATCATAATTGTAACGGATTTGTCACAGACTGGATCATTAAAATCCTTTTTTATAAGAGCTATTTCGGTTGTCTTAAAATGGAACAACATCTGCAGTAGAAAAAATCTAGTAAACTTCCAGAGAATAGTAATGCCAGTATATTAACGTATGCTCATTGCAATCCTTGTAATATTACTGTGCCAACATCATCTGTGCTCCACGTAGCGTGTGAAATTAAATTATTAGTTCTGTGTTTGATACAGGTGCTTAATTACATTTTCTTACTATAGACCTGACGATCGTTTTCGAAGAGAATCGAAGTCGATCATAGCAAATAAAAAGAAACTTTATGGTCCAGAAGATAAGAGGGTTGTCATATTTACCTGGCGTCCCTCATCCGAATCATTAGTCGTATTCCGCTGATGTTTACGCAGATATTTATAAAAATGGTTCAAATGGCTCTGAGCACTATGGGACTTAACTGCTGAGGTCATCAGTCCCCTAGACCTTAGAACTACATAAACCTAACTAACCTAAGGACAACACACACATCCATGCCCGAAACAGGATTCGAACATGCGACCGTAGGGGGCGCGTGGCTCCAGACTGTAGCGCCTAGAACCGCTCGGCCACTCCGGCCGGCTATATAATTTGGTTTCAAGACTTCCTTGCAGATAGAACTCAACATGTCTTACGTAAAGGTAATTTCGGGAGTAACCGAAGGAAGTGTGATAGTACGGTTATTGTTTATACTGTATATAAACATTACAGTAGATAGCGTCGGAAGCTCTTCATGACTTCGCAGATGATGCGTCTGTCTTTAAGGAAGTGGTACTGCCAGAAGACAGTATCGATCTGCAGAATGACCTCCAGAGAACTGATGAACGGTGCATGCACTGGCAGTTAACCCTGAACATAAATAAATGTAAAGCATCGTGCATACACAGGAACAGAAATCCACTATTGTACAACTACATTGTTGATGACTAAATGCTTGTGTCAACTGTAAGATATCAAGGAGTAACTGTCCAGAACGACCTTAAGTGTAATGGCCACATGCCAAAAATAGCTGGAAAAACAACTGACCGACTGCAATTCATAAGAGGGCTTTTCAGGAAATGTAACTCATCGACGAAGAAAGTCGGTTACAAGGTGCTTGTTCTAATGATTGTTGCTTAATGGGATCCTTACCAATTAGAACCGATAGAAGAGATAGAGACGATCCAACGAAGAGAGCCGACTTTCGTCACGCGTTCATTGGTCAGCACGAGAGCTTTAGAGAAATGCCCAAGAAATTCCTCCGGCATAGTTACAAGAGAGGTGCTGTGCATCAGGGAGATGCTTATTACTGGAGTTTCGAGAGAGCATTTTTCTGGAATAATCGGGCAACACACACTAAGTTGACAAATGTTAGGGGATAGCGATATGCAAGTTTGGATATGGCGGTAGTATCACGTACACAAGATATAAAAGAAACAGTGCAGTGGCGGAGCTCTCATTCGTACTCAGGTAATTTATCCGAACAGCTTTCCTATGTGCTAACAGCCACACGATGAAAATTAACTAATTTTGAAAGCGAAATAGTACTTGGAGCTAGACTTCCATTCCGGAAATCGTTTTGGAATTCAATATTACGAGCTCCACAATGTGAAGAATGTGCCACAAATACCAAATTTCAGGCATTAGCTCTCATTACAGTCAACGCAGTGGCCGACAGCCTCCACTTAACGATCGGGAGTAGCGCCGTTTGCATAGAGTTGTCAGTGCTAACAGACAAGCAAGCCAGCTTGAAAAAACGTTATACAGCAATATGCGATGAACCTATCCATTAGGAGAATTCGGAGAAATTTGGCGTTAATGGGCTATGGCAACAAAGGACGGATGCGACTGCGTTTGCTAACAGCACGACATCGCCTGCAGAGCCTCTCGTGGGCTCGCGACCATATGTCGGCTGGGCCCTGGATGACTGGAAAACAGTGCCCTGTTCAGATGATTCCAGATTTCAGTTGGTAAGAGCTGATGGTAGATTCGCGTATGGTACAGACCCCAAGAAGCCATGGAACCAAGAGTACAAGGCACTGTGCAACCTGCTGATGGCTCCATAATGGTGTGAGCAGTGACTACCTGCTGCATATAACAAGGCGAAAATCCCCATTAATGTACGAGTAGAAAATAAATGCCCAGTCTTTGGAAGCGGTAACATCCGTCAAGTATCTGGGTGTGACTATTCGAAATGATCTCAAATGGAATGATCAGATTACACAAGTAACCGGCAATGCGAACTCTAGATTGCTGCTAATTGGTAGAATCCTGAAGCGATGCAGTCCTTCAACAAAGGAAATTGCTTACAACACGTTAGTTTGTCCACTTTTAGAGTATTATTCGTCTGTATGACACCCTTATCAGTTGGGCCTGATTCAAGAGATTGAAAGGTCCAAAGCTGAGCGGCAAGATTCATGACTGGTACATTTAGCCATCGCGAGAGCGTTACAAATCTCATAGAATGTTTGACGTGGGACCCACTTGCAGATAGACGACGCGCTAATCGGAAGCGGCTGCTCACTAAATTCCGAAATCCGATCTTCGTCGAGGATGTCGAGCATATACACTACTGGCCATTAAAATTGCTACACCACGAAGATGACGTGCTACAGACGCGAAATTTACCGACAGGAAGAAGATGCTGTGATACGCAAATGATTAGGTTTTCTGAGCATTCACACAAGGATGGCGCCGGTGGCGACACCTACAACATGCTGACATGAGTAAAGTTTCTAACCGATTTCTCATACCTGGAGAAACGTTGTTGTGATGGCTCGTGTAAGGAGGAGAAATGTGTACCATCACGTTTCCGACTTTGATTAAAGGTCGGACTGTAGCCTATCGCGAATGCGGTTTATCGTATCACGACATTGTTGCTCGCGTTCGTCCAGATCCAATAACTGCTAGCAGAATATGGAATCGGTGGGTTCAGGAGGGGAGGCTAATACGGAACGCCGTGCTGGATCCCAACGGCCTCGTATCACTAGCAGTCGAGATGACAGGCATCTTATCCTCATGGCTGTAACGGATCGTGCAGCCACGTCTCGATCCCTCAGTCAACAGATGGGCACATTTGCAAGACGACAACCATCTGCACGAACAGTTCGACGACCTTTGCAGGAGCATGGACTATCAGCTCGGAGGCCATGTCTGCGGTTACCCTTGACACTGCATCACAGACAGGAGCGCCTGCGATGGTGTACTCAACGACGAACCTGGGTGTACGAATGGCAAAACGTCATTTTTTTTGGATGAATCCAGGTTCTGTTTACAGTATCATGATGGTCGCATCCGTGTTAGGCGACATCGCGGTGAACGCACATTGGAAGCGTGTATTCGTCATCGCCATACTGGAGTATCACCCGGCCTGATGGTATGGGGTGCTATTGGTTACACGTCTGGGTCACCTCTTGTTCGCATTGATGGCACTTTGAACAGTGGATATTATATCTCAGATGTATTATGCCCCGTGGCTCTACCCATCATTCGATCCCTGCGAAACCCTACATTTCAGCAGGATAATGCACGACCGCATGTTGCAGGTCCTGTACGGGCCTTTCTGGATACAGAAAATTATCGACTGCTGCCCTGGCCAGCACATTCTCCAGATCTCTCACCAACTGAAAACGTCTGGTCAATGGTGGACGAGCAACTGGCTCGTCACAATATGCCAGTCACTACTCTTGATGAACTGTGGTATCGTGTTGAGGCTGCATGGGCAGCTGTACCTGTACACGCCATCCAAGCTCTGACTCAATGCCCAGGCGTATCAAGGCCGTTATTATGGGCAGAGGTGGTTGTTCTGGGTACTGATTTCTCAGGATCTATGCACCCAAATTGCGTGAAAATGTAATCACATGTCAGTCCTAGTATAATATATTTGTCCAATGAATACCCGTTTATCATCTGTATTTTTTTCTTGGTGTAGCAATTTTAATGGCCAGTACTGTATTATTACCACCAACTTTCAAATCGCGCAATGATCATCACTCAAAGATAAGGGTAATTAGAGCTCGTACTGAGGCGTTCAGACAGTCGTTTGCCCCTCGTGCGATCCGCGAGTGGAACAGCGGAGAAAGGGGGAGGGGAGGGGGGATATGACTTTGGTGCGAATTGTGCCCTCCGCCACACACCGTTTGGCGGTTAGCGGAGTGTATATGTAGACGTAGATGTACAATGAATTGCGTACTCTGGGCAAATTGAACTGATCATTGGCTGTAAATGGAATTGTTATGGAAGACAATACGCCATGTCACCGGGCCACAACTGTTTACGATTGGTTTGAAGAACATTCTGGACAGTTCGGGCGAATGGTTGGCCACCCAGATGACCCGATATGGGGCGCATCGAACATTTATGGAACATAATCGAGAGATCAGTTTCGTCCACGAAATTATGCATTGGCAATACTTTTCAAATTATCGTCGTTACAGAAGGAGCATGGCTCAATATTTCTGCAGGAGAATTCCAAGTCGAGCTGCTGCACTACGTCTGGAAAAAGGAGGTATCCCGTGACATTTGTCACCTGACTGTATTACTTCCTCCCACATGTGATGTAGATGTAGATGTAGATGTAGTAGATGCCCGCTAAATGGTCACAACGAGAAAACCCAGAAAATAGGGTAAATACACGGATTCACCGACTATCACTCTGCCCACGCGCCATTCGCGTGTGGAACAGGCAAGGGAGGATCATTTAGTGCTACGCAGGACCGTCCGTCATACCCCATTAGCTTGCTTCGGAAGTCAGCCTAAACGAATACAGCTAATCACGACGCCCATTGTCGGCGGAAAGCGTTGGGTTTGCTTTCCGTAGCAAACAAAATTGGGCCGGTCGCGGTGGCCGAGCTGGTCTTGGCAATTCAGTCCGGAACCGCGTGACTGCTACGGTCGCAGGTTCGAATCCTGCCTCGGGCATGGACGTGTGTGATGTCCTTAGGTTGGTTAGGTTTAAGTAGTTCTAAGTTCTAGGGGAATGATGGCCTCAGAAGTTAAGTCCCATAGTGCTCAGAGCCAAACAAAATTATTATTAAAGCGGAACCTCACGTACCTATCCGACACAGCGGACCCAACGTAGTGCGATGTTGTTTTTATGGTTATTTATTAACAGGCATAGTAGAAAGTGAAGAATAACAAAGAAGGTTGAGAATAAACAGAACTCCGGCAGCGACAACACAGCGCTGCTGCATGTCGGCAGTAGTCAGCAAAGGGCCAAGGCAATGTTACACATCATCAAAAACAAAATTGTAAATATTTTCCGGAACACCATAGAAAATGCATCTGACGACCGTCAGGGAGGACATGCTATATATTAGTTTCAGTAGCGGTTTACAGTTTATTTACAGACAAGAGAAGAAGATGTGAAAAAAAGTGCCTGTAGTTAGAGCGCGCTAAGAAACATTCTGGGTACGTACAACGCGACGGAAAACGCAAGCACAGAAAATCCACCTATTGTTTCTCTCAGGGAAAGTGACAAAAACAATTACTATTTCACCAAAGAAACACCACTTTCCCTGTTTCACCAAAGAAACACCACTTTCCCAACCACTTTGCATGTTACATGTCGACAAGGTATGTAACGTTTAAAAATAGGTCAGCCTGTGTAGTCCCATCCTCAACATTACTTCAATACGAGGTGAGTAAACACAATAAAATGCTCATGTTGCAGTTTTTAGACCCGAAATAGAGGAGCAAAATGCGACTTACTGAAGACAACAGACAGGTATGAACAAATGTTTGGATAAATGATTCATAGGTAAACAAAGTATCACCTTCCTGGTGACGGAGTTTTAAATTGGAATTTCTACCAGAAAGGTGATAACCTGACCAGCAGACTATGCACCATTGTCTAAAAGTAAACTCTTATCTACAACTAATGAAGCAACTCAAGTGATACATTGGGTTGTGAGAGGTCCAGTTTATGCTATTCGATGACGATCATGCTTTTAGGCCCCTAACTACTGGGTCATCACAAGCATAAGATTTTTTTAATTTGATCCTCAATATGAGTACATTATTGACTTATCAACAACTACGCTATGTCGCTTTCAGCGGTTGCACTGTTTAGTCATCAATAATCGCACGAAAACTGACCATTCTTTTCTGAGGTAGAAGTGCAAATGATTTTATAATCAGTCACTAAAAAAAATGACTATTTTATCCGTAAGTCTGTGGTCAGATTTTAAAACTACTGGCTAAAATAAATTTTATCAGACATCTAATAACTGCGTTATTGTTCTGTATTGGACGACCAAAATGCTTATAGAGAATGCTAAATTACTTTTCTCAGGTATGCCTACGCAGTAAATTGAACAATGGAAATTAAAAACGTTCCAAGTTGCAAACCCAACATTTGTCAAGACGAGAAAAAATTTGATTTCTTTTTATACATAAATGACTTTTATGCAAAGTAAATGAGGAGATATTCTGACACCACAGAATTATTGTGCTCGGAGCATCATTTCAAAAACAATGAGGCGGAATAGAAAATAAAGAAAATTTTAAGTGCCATACTAGGTAACTTATTGGTTGTAAGTGCCAATAAGCAAGTTGTTACCAGTTTATTCTTGTAAAGAAGAAAAAAAGCAACTAGCGCTGTTCATAATGCTATTTATTTATACAAATAGCGATGTTCACGTTTGCGAACCAACAGGGTGTTCACGTTTACATTTGTTGTTTACATTAGTTGTTGGCTGTTTCCCATTCGCATTCCCACTGGGACCTTACTTCCATTACTTTACGTGAGTAGTCAGTGTATGGTAACTGGATATCAAGGTAAGTTGTAAATGTAACAGCTTCCTTGGTCATTTGGTATGTTTCATTGTATAAACTGCCTGCATTAACTTTTATCCAAAGCAAACTAACAAATTTCTTACAGATGTTTTTTGATTCGGAGATAACTGAAATGTTTTCGTCATTGCAATCGAAACAGTGCCTGATCGCCTTCATGACTACCACTGCTCCCTCTGTATAAAAAGCTGATGACTGAATCACACAAGAAAGCATATTTCCGACAAGTTTCTTGAACCATCAATGTATGTATTGAGAGCTTCGCTCCATTTCTCGGGGAAATGCAAGCTGCCTATTGAAGTGAGGTTTCTGTTAGTGTTTACGATAAATTATATGTAGAACGCTGTGTAAGCATGTAAGCTGCTATCATTGAAGAGATCAATAGTTACATCAGCGCACCTAGTTTCGCTTTTGTTTTGTGCACATTTGGTAATAGTTTGAGGTATGAAGCATAAAAGAATAGGTAGTATTTGGCTAGTTCACGTGACGGAACCGCGGAAGGATAGGATTGCTAAAAGATGTTGATTCTGTGATAAAAATGTTCTCGGTGAGTGACGTGTATTCCTACCTGCACATCACGTAATGGTAACATGATTTGCAAATTAAATACCCGCGTGCATCTCCCGCACTGTAGAACGCAAACATTGTATTAACTGCATTGCCACGAGCAATGTCTTGGTAGATTGCAGTGAATGGATGTGCAAGTGACCTCAAGAAATATTTTGATTTAGTGTGAGAACAATAGAGCCCTGTTTAGTGCGTAAGTCAATAATAATACTAAGTCCTACTGCACTCGTGTTGTATCAGTCGGTAGTGTAGTACCTCCCTTATCCACTCTGAGCGTTGCAGCAACATTCTAGCTTCGATGCAGTGCATTTTAGTACCATTAATGCGTTTTCCTTATATTTATTGTATTATTTGTAATTATTACTGTATTTTGGCTGCACTATAGGGCCCTATATAGTAATGAATTTTTTTATTTATATCGTTTGCCCATTATTGGTTTACGTAACTCATCGAAAGGGAATTTAAAAATACAACTGAATAACTATCGTTAGTTGAAAGTAGTGCAGTAGACTAAATGACGCTCATGGAATTTGTTTTCTGTTCTTGTCACTTTCCATTTCCATTTCTTGTGGATTACTGGAGTTCTCATGCTGACCGACCTCAACGAGGCTTCTCTTTACCAAATCGATTCAGATTTAGAAAGAGTTTTTCATGCTGTACAGTAAGCATGTAAGTTGCTATTATCGCAAAGAGCGACAGTTACATAAGGGCAACCTTGTTGTGCTTTTGTTGTTTGCCGCGCATTTGGTAAAGGTTGGCGCAAAGAAGAACAAAGAATACTTAATAGTGGGCTGCATAACGCGACGGAACCGCAGAAGAATCGGGACAAGAAAAGATGTTGCTTTTGTGATTACAATGAACCCAGTGATTGTTATATGTACAAGACACCACATAACAGTAACGATAAGTCGCGAAATGTGTAAGGTTAAATAGAAACGTGAGAAATACGAGTTAACGCATGCGTTCATCTCACGCATCGAGTGACGAAACGGCTCTGAGCACTATGGGACTTAACATCTGAGGTTATCAGTCCCCTAGAACTTAGAACTACTTAAACCTAACTAACCTAAGGACATCAAACACATACATGCCCGAGGCAGGATTCGACCTGCGACAGTAGCAGTCGCGCGGTTCCGGCCTGAAGCGCCTAGAACCGCTCGGCCACCGCGGCCGGCTCGACGGGAGACATACTCATTATCTACACCAGAAGATAATGAGTATATCACTCGTCGAAACGTCGCAGTTTTTTAATACTCCCACTCGGCTGGAATCCGTAAGTTTTCCATCAATGGATTAAGTACACACATCAAAAAAAGTGTTCCATCACCCTGGCTCCGAGAACTCCTAAAGATCGACGCTGACTGTGGATATTGTATCACAGACACAGTCCCTTAGACTCACCGCAAAATGTAAACAACCATGCATGAGCAGTGCCTATTAGACGGAGTGGGTCCGACAGCCGATCAGTTCCAGCAAGGAGGTACACAGCTCGTGTTGTCTGTACGTCAGCCATGCCTAGACGGTCAATACCACGGTTAGATCGCATCCGTACTGTTACTTGGTGCCAGGAAGGGCTCTCAACAAGCCAAATATCCATACGTCTCGGAGTGAACCAAACGATGTTGTTCCGACATGGAGGAGATACAGAGAGAAAGAAACTGTCGATGACATGCCTCGCTCAGGCCACACAAGTGCTACTACTGCAGTGGATGACCTTTACCTACGGATTATGACTCGGAGGAACCCTACAGCAACGCCACCATGTTGAATAATGCTTTTCGTGAAGCCGCAGGACGTCGTGTTACGACTCAAACTGTGCGCACTAGGCTGCATGATGCTCAACTTCACCCTCGACGTCCATGGCGAAGTCCATCTTCGCAACCACGACACAATGCATGGCGGTACAGATGGGCCCAACGACATGCCGAATGGACCGCTGAGGATTGGATTCACGTTCTCTTCACTGATGCGTGTCGCATATGCCTTCAGCCAGACGATCATCGGAGACGTTTTTGGAATCCTGAACGCCTAAGACACACTGTTTAGCGAGGGCAGGAAGGTGGACGTCCCTTGCTCTTTTGGGGTGGCATTATGTGGGGCCGACGTACGCCTCTGGTGGTCATGGAAGACACCGTAAGGATTGTACTATACGTGAATGCCATCCTACGACGGATAGTGCAACCATTTCGGCAGCATATTGGCGAAGCATTCGTCTTCATGGAATGCAATTCGCGGCCCCATAGTGCACATCTTGTGAATGATTTTCTTCAGGGTAACGACATCGCTCGACTAGAGTGGCCAGCATGTTCTCCAGACAGGAACCCTACCGAACATGTCTGGGATAGACTGAAAAGGGCTGTGTATGGACGACGTGACCCACCAACCACCCTGAGGGATCTACGCCGAATCGCCGTTGAGGAGTGGGACAGTCTGGACCAAAAGTGCCTTGATGAACTTGTGGATAATACGCCACGAAAAATACAGGCATGCTCATTGCAAGAGGACGTGCTACTGGGTATGAGAGGTACCAGTGTATACAGCAGTCTGGACCACCACCTCTGAATGTCTCGCTGTATGGTGGTACAACATGCAATGTGTGGTTTTCATGAGCAATAAAAAGAGCGGAAATTCTGTACAGATTCCGGAACTTTCGGAACCGAGGTGATGCAAAACCTTTTTTGATGGGAGTCCACGAGACGCCATGGTAGATTGCAGTGAATGGATGCGAAGAAATATTATGATTTATTGCGTCAACATGCAGTCACATAAGGTGCACAGTTCAGAAATAATACCAGCTACTATTGGACTTACGTTATCTCAATCTGTAGTCTAGTACCTCATTTATCCCGTCTGTAGTTATCTGCGTATCGCAGTAAAATTATAGTTTCATTGCTGTGCAGCGCTATGAGGGAGGAAGATGAAGAGAACTGTACAGTGCAGGTGAGTAAGACAGGGGCACAGTTGTTATACATACTCAGCTCACCGCTCCTCGACAACCATATTAGTTCGATTACATGGCAACTGCGTTTAGGACTTCTTGTAATTTTCGGATAGAAGTGCCGATAGCAGTGACCTTTAAATTAATATTCACGTAGCCGTGACATCATGAGTGGTTTGTGTGTTAATGGGCAGAGAATCTGAGTGCAAAGTGATGCCACTAGAAACAACAGCACAGCAGTTCTATGCAAACAACTTAAGGTTCAAGAAGTGGCAATTAGACTGTACCAACCTTTCGTCCATGGCAGACGAATAAGTGACGATCACATTGCAACATCATGTAAGAGCTCAAATCAAGACAATAGAGCATCACGAACCGTATCGTTTCCCCACCACTGACACAAGCTGGAGACACACATCTGAAGACCATAGCAGTTCAACTACGGTCCACAGCACGGCGCAACAGGAGAGCTCTGTCACTGGAGCAGTAGATGGTGCCCATCATAATTACGGTTCCCGCAACGAACATGTGACGTCACACTTGTTGGCTTGTCCACCAAGCTTCGTGTACGCTCGACTCTGTGCAGGGCACATGGTAAATTAATATGTCGGTGAAAAGGTACCCCCTATTCGCCTTAACTTTGTCATGTACTATCGAGCTTGGATGCATTTAAACACGCAGTTTTAAACTCGTCTGAAATAATTGCACGCTCCCCGCTGGGGTCGGCTGCTGGCACTCGCAAAACCGGTAGGGTCGCGTGCTGTGGCGTACACGCCGCAGTCTGCGTTTCTCTTGGGCCTCACAGCAGCAGAAATGACGTCACGACGACAATAAGCAGCTGGCGCTCAAAATGAGAATGTACTAGTGCCACGATACTTGCCTACCATGATTAATAATAGCAGCACACGCAATAAGAGCAATAATATTGAGAAGACAGTTAATAATTGTATTGTATCATCTTGCATGATAAAATTAGTCAGCAGCTGTGGTTACTCCTGACCTGAGTAGACCTCAATGTACATACAAATAAGATAGCTTTGCTTAACAAGTAAATGTTAAAGATTGCTGCAAGCGTATATTGTTTTATACTATTGATTTCAGAGTGTGTTCTGGTGCTGTTTCCTGGCGTTGTCAGTGTAAAGTGTCGTGGAACTGTGTTGTTGTATTTACGTCAGGGGTAGACTCCGTAACTAAAAGTACTGTAACGTACAAAAGCAATTAATTTAATACACTCCTGGAAATGGAAAAAAGAACACATTGACACCGGTGTGTCAGACCCACCATACTTGCTCCGGACACTGCGAGAGGGCTGTACAAGCAATGATCACACGCACGGCACAGCGGACACACTAGGAACCGCGGTGTTGGCCGTCGAATGGCGCTAGCTGCGCAGCATTTGTGCACCGCCGCCGTCAGTGTCAGCCAGTTTGCCGTGGCATACGGAGCTCCATCGCAGTCTTTAACACTGGTAGCATGCCGCGACAGCGTGGACGTGAACCGTATGTGCAGTTGACGGACTTTGAGCGAGGGCGTATAGTGGGCATACGGGAGGCCGGGTGGACGTACCGCCGAATTGCTCAACACGTGGGGCGTGAGGTCTCCACAGTACATCGATGTTGTCGCCAGTGGTCGGCGGAAGGTGCACGTGCCCGTCGACCTGGGACCGGACCGCAGCGACGCACGGATGCACGCCAAGACCGTAGGATCCTACGCAGTGCCGTAGGGGACCGCACCGCCACTTCCCAGCAAATTAGGGACACTGTTGCTCCTGGGGTATCGGCGAGGACCATTCGCAACCGTCTCCACGAAGCTGGGCTACGGTCCCGCACACCGTTAGGCCGTCTTCCGCTCACGCCCCAACATCGTCCAGCCCGCCTCCAGTGGTGTCGCGACAGGCGTGAATGGAGGGACGAATGGAGACGTGTCGTCTTCAGCGATGAGAGTCGCTTCTGCCTTGGTGCCAATGATGGTCGTATGCGTGTTTGGCGCCGTGCAGGTGAGCGCCACAATCAGGACTGCATACGACTGAGGCACACAGGGCCAACACCCGGCATCATGGTGTGGGGAGCGATCTCCTACACTGGCCGTACACCACTGGTGATCGTCGAGGGGACACTGAATAGTGCACGGTACATCCAAACCGTCATCGAACCCATCGTTCTACCATTTCTAGACCGGCAAGGGAACTTGCTGTTCCAACAGGACAATGCACGTCCACATGTATCCCGTGCCACCCAACGTGCTCTAAAAGGTGTAAGTCAACTACCCTGGCCAGCAAGATCTCCGGATCTGTCCCCCATTGAGCATGTTTGGGACTGGATGAAGCGTCGTCTCACGCGGTCTGCACGTCCAGCACGAACGCTGGTCCAACTGAGGCGCCAGGTGGAAATGGCATAGCAAGCCGTTCCACAGGACTACATCCAGCATCTCTACGATCGTCTCCATGGGAGAATAGCAGCCTGCATTGCTGCGAAAGGTGGATATACACTGTACTAGTGCCGACATTGTGCATGCTCTGTTGCCTGTGTCTATGTGCCTGTGGTTCTGTCAGTGTGATCATGTGATGTATCTGACCCCAGGAATGTGTCAATAAAGTTTCCCCTTCCTGGGACAATGAATTCACGGTGTTCTTATTTCAATTTCCAGGAGTGTAATTGCAACTATCAATGAGAATATCGAAATGTCGTGCAAGGCAATTTAAATGTGAAACTGAGGAGATACGCTTAGGAATAGTAAAGACATAAATGGTTGATGACGAGGTGTGCCGGCCGGAGTGGCCGTGCGGTTCTAGGCGCTATAGTCTGGAACCGCGTGACCGCTACGGTCGCAGGTTCGAATCCTGCCTCGGGCATGGATGTGTGTGTGATGTCCTTAAGTTAGTTAGGTTAAGTAGTTCTAAGTTCTAGGGGACTGATGACCACAGCAGTTAAGTCCCATAGTGCTCAGAACCATTTGAACCATTTGATGACGAGGTGTCAAATAATTCTGACACAGTAATATCGTTTGAATATGAACCTGAAGAGGTATATCTCAGGGTGACAGACGTGGCAGACGATGAGATGCTACGTGATTCTGCTTTACTAGTATCGTTTAATTGCGAAACTGAGGTGGCTGACAATGTGCTGAGAATGCGAAACTGAGGTGGTTGACAATGTGGTGTGATTACTGTGAGGGTAATGCTACTACGACAAACAATGTCGAAACTACGAGTGTGGACTTGTTCACAAATTATTACATGGTCAGACGAGAACAATGGATTCAGGCAACAGACCTGCATGTTTTAAGTCAACAGGCAGCTAACAATAAATGTTGAACATAAAATCAAAAGAAATCTGAAGAAAGCCATAAAAACATTTCTGAAGAAACTTAGAAAAAATTTTTTTTGGAAAAGAAGATATGTGACGAAAATTTAAAGACCTTAAGGAATATAATACAATGAGTAGAATTTAACTCAAGGAAGATATTAAAGAACGCTGAATTGAAACGGACCATGCTCAGTAAAAACTAGTGAAAGAGGTCAAGGAAGAGATTAAACAGGTTAGGGATGATATCAAGACACGTTAACGAAGCTCAGGATGTTCTCACAAAAGAGGTCCAGAAAGTTCGTGGAGTTCGCACTGCGGAGCTTCAAAAGTTTGATCAGAAACTGGATCAAGTCACGGAAGAGCTCAATGGGGTGAGGGAGTGTGTGAGGGGTGATCCAGAATGTAGACGAAGAATGCAAAAAAAAAAGAGGAAAGATAGACGAAATTTCATTACGTATTAATCTGCAAAGCGAAAATTGAGCTGAGTAAGGAGATTGTAACAAAAATGAACACTATAAATGCAGACATAAGTGGACAGATTGCTCTTAATACAACACAAATAAATATGCTAGGTGAAGATGTTCACGTATGGATTCAGAGCAGAAACTACGCATGGGGCGTGTGAATGCTGTATGTACTGAACCTGACAGAATCCTAAAACGTACCTGAGTAATGGAAATAAGAACCAAGAGCTGTACTGTAATTTAAACGTTGTTTATTCGTTACATGCTATCGGTACCATGGTACGAAACATGTGTCACTGTAGTTTCTAAATTGATGACAGATTACGATTGGAGCATGAAGGTGACGCTTTTTCACATCGAAACGCGTTTTGAATAAACGACGTCTTAATGACATTACAGCTGTTCGTTTCCATTTTCATTATTTGAGCCGGCCGAAGTGGCCGTGCGGTTAAAGGCGCTGCAGTCTGGAACAGCAAGACCGCTACGGTCGCAGGTTCGAATCCTGCCTCGGGCATGGATGTTTGTGACGTCCTTAGGTTAGTTAGGTTTAACTAGTTCTAAGTTCTAGGGGACTAATGACCTCAGCAGTTGAGTCCCATAGTGCTCAGAGCCATTTGAACCATTATTTGAATAGTTCACGTTAGGCTGCTGTCACTCTGTCCTCAATGGATTACCAGGGTAAATCTTAAAAGTTTTTCCAAGCGTTATATGAACAGAAGCAATGATATCACTAATAATATGGAAGTTATCGTGTCAAATGAGGAGAAACTGTTAACAATACCGAAGGATGATGTAGAGGCGTCCAAATAAGCATTAGAAGCTGTGCATGTTAGAAGGAAGTAGACAAGACCTGGGATCAAAGAAGAACAAGACAGCCACAAGCTCTGGAAGATTCACTGTAGAATGCTCAAATAATGTCAGAAGATATGATAATCAAAGGTTGAGAGCTGATAATATAGGAACATGCGGCCGCAGATTCAGAGGAAGATGTAATTACTACACAGACAAAGATAGTGGCTTCACTCACCATGACGCTGGGCGGGAAGCACCATGGTTCACTGAACTGGTCAAGTCGGAGCCTGATGTAAACAATGAATAACGCGTGTCATAGCGTGAGGGTTGCGAGATAACTGACATCGATCCCTGGCAAGATCTTACTGGAAATTAATGAAAGAGGACTACGGGTAACCACAATAAGAAAGACAGAGACGAACTAGTAGATAATCTACTGCTAGAAGATGGAGGCGATACTGAAGAATCTGTGCAAGCCATTATAGAATGCGAGGTCGTCGACGTAAGTTATGGCAGTTTGTCATATTCAGGAGGTCCTATTAACGCCATGTCACAACAATTGTATGCGACATGGTTAGGGCAAGGAAAGAAAATATCGAATTTTGCGGTGAACGGTATGTGCGTTGTAGTCGCTGAACGTACCTAATGTAAAGCTGTAAAGGGACAAATTTTGGTCGTAGTACAGATTAATGAGAGGATTTGTGAAGTTTCGGTACTGGTTTTGCCTGGGCTGGGACTGCAGATGACATGTGGTGTAGAATGGTTGGCAAAGAAGCATAATCGCTTAATCTTTAGTAATTGAAGTGCGAAAGTGCTTAACGAAGGAAAAGAAGACGTTATCGTATTTAAATGTGCCTTGGCGGCATGTGAAGAGACAGGAGCGACAATATTACGTGTCACCATCTCATCTCAAATTGTTCCGCAGCATGTACACAAGGCTGTCCACATACCATTACGTGTACAGATTCTAGGCAGTATACATCCTTTCTATACGAAGGCAAAAGCTACCATTACTGTGTTGTGTCTTTTAGTCTAAGTATTTCAACATCAGTCTTCATTATATCGTTAGACAAGGTACCAGGAGAACAACTTTGTAAAAGTTGTATCGATTACATTCTCGTAGTCACAACGAGGTGGGAAAAGCATGAAGAAATTTTAGGTAGTGTCTTAATTGCTTTTGAATCAGCTGGTTTGACTGTACACAAAAGAAAATCTGAATTTGGAAAGGACAGAATTCATTTCCTAGGTGACATAATCAGTGAACAAGGACTGATCCAGATGAGACAAAATTATAACCCATAAAAGATTGTCCTTCACGTCATTGTAAAAAACTGTTAAGGGGATTCCCCAGTTCGGTGGGATTTTGTAGAAAACTCATAGGGAATGAGTCACTGAATAATCCTCACTTACTGAATCTCTTGAAGAACAAAGGCCGCGCGGGATTAGCCGAGCAGTTTAAGGCGCTGCAGTCAATAACCGTGCGGCTGGTCCCGGCGGAGGTTCGAGTCCTCCCTCGGGCATGGGTGAGTGTGTTTGTCCTTAGGATAATTTAGATTAAGTAGAGTGTAAGCTTAGGGACGGATGACCTTAGCAGTTAAGTCCCATAAGATTTCACACAGATTTGAACATTTTTTTGAAGAACAAAGTACTATGGCAAGAAATTGAAGATTGTCAGCGAGGGTTTGAGGACATCGAAAGTCAATAGTGCAATACGAATATCTTTTTGCGCACAGATTTTTGTATAGCATGTGGCTCATCTGATTATGGGATCGGCACGCATTTTTATAGACTAGAGGACACCGTTGAAGAAGAAATAAAAAGCATAGCCTTTGCAAGTAGAGCGTTGGCGAACTGGGAACGCCACATTAGAGAGCTAGAAGTGTTAGCAATCCTTTGGGAGTTTGATAAATTCCGATATTACTTGGCAGGTAGAACAACGAAAGTAGTGACGGACCACAGAGCGCTCTTCCTTTTACTTGAATGTAGTTTATTAGTAGGCTGACTACATGGGCTGTTGCGCTTCAGGTATATTGGTCTGAAATTACGCACAAAGAATGAAGTCAAAGCATTGTTTCAGACATGTTATGTACAAAGGCACCAGGTTTAGAATATATTAATGTAAATTGTTCCCAGGAAAGTGAGTAACATATCGATCTGATGAGAGGAGTTCTGTGTGAAGCTTACAAAAAAAATTGAAAAGACGTTGTATATTCCTTGGTTTGAGAAAAAAGGTGCCAAAATTGCTGCAGACATGTGATACCTGCCAAAAGGAGGAAACTATGACAGTCAGCCTTCAAGTCACAATGCATCCAGATGGAATTAAGGATGTTGTCACAATTGATCTCCTGGGCCCCTTCCCAAAGCCATGAGGCAAATGTATACAAGTTATGATAGTATTGGAAGTAAAATCAAAATATGTGTAATTTTATCCACTACAAAGAGCCGCTAGTAAGGTAACGGTGGCGAAATTGGTTAATCGTTATTTTTATCTGTAAAAGAAGAATTCTTATAGACAATTTCCGGGGAATGGGAAGTATTACTTCGTCAAAATGAGACTGAGCATGTTTCGATTGTAAAATATAGACTTGCATCGAATCCTGCCACACGAATAATGAAAGAAACCAACAGCATGTCGTGGATTTACTGACATCACAAGCATTGCTGATGGAAAGAATATCTGGAAGACTTTGGGAGTGTGATTGACAACTTGACACATCCACCTGCTGGCTTCACACACTGGAAATTCTTCTAGAATCAGGAACATGAAACCTTATTTTCTGAACTCAACAGAGGTGTCGCCAAAACAGCCATAACATGTGAGTATAAAATACAACTTGCCACGTAAATATTAGAAGCAAAGTGAAGCAAAGAAATGAATGCCATGACAAGACTGTTCGTGTGATGAAATATGAGGTGAGTGGCCTGGTGTTAATCACAACAAATGTTAAATGCTGCAATATTATGGATCAGACAGGGAAATTTAATTTAGAGGATAAAGAGCCATGTAAAATGAATGACATTGAGTGCTCTATTGCGGTAGAATTAGAGGCACTGAGATCAGGCAAACATGAAGGAAAACATCAAGTAGCAAATTTCATGCCGTATCACAGAGAAGACTAAGGACTAATGTAAGGAGCCTTGAATGATCGAAAATAGATTTTTCTTATGAAATTTCCTTATATTAATTAGAAACTTGTCACTGTGTACTTATATTGCTAGTAATTTGAGGATTATAAAATAAATTAAAAGCTGATGAATAATAATGTCATATATTATAAAGCGTTTACTGTTTAGATTTGTATTGGAACGAGCATGCAGTGTTTATTTTCATTGTAATAAATCGATCTTGATTACAACTGCCAGTATGAGTATCATTAAATGCTAGATTATTATGGCTACAGATAATGATTTTATGTTAAACATGTAAACTGACAATTTTGAGGATTATCTCAGCTGGTTAGCCTTAAAATTTTAGGTACCAAGCTGTTTGGCAGGTCAATTGTAACGGGGTGCTTACTGTGTGTTTTCACTTCCTGCGGAAGCCTATGGTTACTTCAAGAGGCGTCTCACTGACAAGGACCTATCGAGCGGTGCGCCTGCGACTATCAACAGATGGCTGCACTGACTGCAGACCGGGAACAGCGATATACCCCTTTTCCCAGCAATGATTAAATGAGTCAACGCCATTGTTTCATGTCAAAAGCTCACGCGCTGGTGAAAGTATCTCTGTGTGTCGATATTTAATAAATGATAGGCCTTCTTAATTTAACTTTTATTTCAGCGATTACACAAACTGCATGCGTTAGTTTTATGATGTAGATACATATGTGCTTCATGTGTTTTTTTTTTTTCTCAATATACTGAAATCGTTTAATATTTGAGAACATCGCATATTTTAATTTAGTTTTTGGTAAACAGACTGCATGTAAAGGGTTTGTCTTATGCTACTGCTTCCTAATTCTCTTCTACACTCAGATGTTTATTGTATATTTTGTAATTATTACTGCGCCTTGGCTGCATTGTAGGGCCCCGTCATGAAATGGATGTTTTTCTATATATCGTCTATCCATTATTTCTTTGCCTGACTCACCAAAAGCAGGATTGTAAATTAAACTGAATGACTACCATTAGTTGAAAGTGGTATTTTATGTTAAACGACGCTCATGGAATTTGTTTTCTCTTCTTATCACTTTCCACAAATGTTTCTTGTCTTACCTTCTTACCGAGCGAGGTGGCGCAGTGTTTAGCACACTGGACTCGCAGTCGGGAGGACGACGGTTCAATTCCGCGTCCGGCCATCCTGATTTAGGTTTTCCGTGATTTCCCTAGATCACTCCAGGCAAATGCCGGGAAGGTTCCTTTGACAGGGCACGGCCGACTTCCTTCCCCATCCTACCCTAATCCGAGCTTGTGCTTCGTCTCTAATGACCTCGTTGTCGACGGGACTTCAAACACCAATATCCTCCTCCTCCTCTTACCTTCTTGTGGACAACGTCCTACACCAAACCCATCCATCCGGCCGCTGTGGCCGAGCGGTTCTAGGCGCTTCCGTCCGGAACCGCGCTGCTGCTACTGTCGCAGGCTCGAATCCTGCCTCGGGCATGGCCGTATGTGATGTCCTTAGGTTAGTTAGGTTTAAGTAGTTCTAAGTCTAGGGGACTGATGACCTCCGATGTTAAGTCCCATAGTGCTTAGAGCCATTTGAACCATTTTTGAAACACATCCATCATCCATCCCCACCACGGTACTGGAGTTTGCATGCCAACCGACCGCAAAGGAGATCCATTTTCAGAAATTGTTTCGGAATTCAGAAAGAGATTTTCGTGGTATAATGTAGGCAAGTAAGCTGCTGTTACCACCGGGATAGACAGTTTCTTTTGTGATAACAATGTACCCAGTGGTTTTTATTCGCATAAGAACATCACGTAACAGTGACGGTAATTCGCGAATCTAGTAAGGTTAAATAGACAAAATTCCAGTTTCGTTTGAGTGCAGTTCTATGAGGGAAGAAGCTAACGAGAACTGGACAGTGCAGGTGAGTGAGACAGGGACACGGTCATCACGCCTCACTTCCTCAAGCATATTAGTTCGCTTGTAAGTGGAGCAACAGACGTGAAGAGACGAAAAGGCCACCAGTATATAAAAAGTCACCTCGGTGTCATGACACTTTTGGAAAGATTTCTTAGCTTCTGTTAACTTATGAAAAATCTGAAGGTCAATATAATGCTCTGTTATCCAGAAGGATTTCAAATTTGTTAATGAGTGGATGACTTGTGAGCGCTACACTTTCCAGTTTATATTTGCTGACAAGCTACTGACGTCTAAATTTAAGAGGCTTTTGCAGTGTCTCCACTAGTAGCGCCTTTGTGGGTGTTGACCTCAGCGATTGAAGACGATTCCGTATACAGTGGTATTGTACTGTATCTAATCTACGTATATATTTCAGGCTAGCGTTAACGTATATATTGCAATTGAACTGATCTTAATGAATATTCAATGTACGGTGCATAAAATGTTGGTGTTGACACACCACCGCACTCTTGTTAATGTTCTGATGGTGTTACTGATAGGGAGACAAGCGTTAAAAATGAACTTGATATGGGGAATCCACACAAGTCTGCTATCGAGACATTTCCAAGTAATTAGCTGTCGGTTTATCTCGTAATGAGTTCTTTCCTTTTTAAACTTCATTATTTATCACACGTTGTCTTTAAAAATAGGTTTCTCAGAAGAGATAGTGTGGACGTTTGCCTGCAATCAGTCAACTATTTCTACTACTGCCACTATCATAAACTTGTCTGCGGAATCCTCTGTGGAACTACATAAGCATATATTTTCACTGTATTGCAGTATTTGAACATTGGGGGTAATAATTCCTTCCAAATAACGTGCCTTAAGACAAGCAATTTATCGCGTGGCCGCCTCGTTATCAAGAACAACAAGTACTCTAAGGGACTTATCAGTGTGGTGTCACCGCCAGACACCACACTTGCTAAGTGGTAGCCTTTAAATCGGCCGCGGTCCGTTAGTATACGTCGGACCCGCGTGTCGCCACTGTCAGTGATTGCAGACCGAGCGCCGCCACAAGGCTGGTCTAGTCTAGAGAGACTCCCTAGCACTCGCCCCAGTTGTGCAGCCGACTTTGCTAGCGATGGTTCACTGTCTACATACGCTCTCATTTGCAGAGACGACAGTTTAGCATAGCCTTCAGCTACATCATTTGCTACGTCCTAGCAAGGCGCCTTATTCAGTTACTATAATTACTATCTTCAAGAATGTATTCTGAACAGATAACATTGTGAATCATGTACCGTCAAGAGCGACGTTCATCATTAGTGGATTAAAGTTAAGTATCAAACTAATCACGTCCGCTTTCTGAATTCTCATTCCTTGTCATACTCCAGACCTCAGGTCAGTATAGTTCTTCCCTCCTCACGTCAACATCGTAACACGGTGTTGGCTCTTCTGCTAACACAAAAATCAGCACCGATGCTGTTCCGTTTCATCTCGCTAACAAAACCGATGAAATCCCTGCATAAGGCAGTGTGGCACACAGAGTGCTATAGAGCAGAATGGAAATAATAGAAATGCTAGCGTTTACATACAAAAATAAATCTTTCGAAGTGACACCTGCTCCCTTTTTGTCATACCGATGAAGCAATACTTCCTATCAATGGATGTCTTTCGTCAAACGTGTCATAGTGCTCGCTCCAGAGAAACGCCTGCCTATTGTCCGGTGTCGAATGGCTGTCTCGGCGATGGTTCCGGACATCTGCCGCGCTCCTATGGAGAAAATGCGGAGCGCGCCGCCACAAGTAGCCGCCAACCTGCTTTATCGGTTTTGGGGCGCTGGGCACATTCGCCTGCCTCGCCTGCCCGGAACGTACCCCTCCTCCCGGACGCGGACGCTGGCGAAGCGCGCCGATTTCCTGCAACATATCGGGGGAAGACGAGCCGGAGCGCTGGTTGCCTGACTGGTGCGCTTTCGGTCGCCAGTGCTGTGACGACTTTCAGCAAGGGGGTGAGGTCAGCGGACGGAGATGAGGAGCGTTATGGTACGAGAGTTCTCATGCATTTGTCACAACTGACATCTTGCAAGCTCTGCCTCTTGACGTACGTGTCAGAGAGTTTTGTAAGCTCTCGTCGCCAGTTTTGAAAAGGCCTCGGCGCTACTGCTGTGCAGGCCGAGTAGCTGCTGTTGTTACGGTAGGCCCAGTCTGTGAGTTCGTGAAACGGCTTCTGGTGCAGTACTCCGCTAAGACAATTCTGCTACGGAACGAGGTGGCGCAGTGGTTAGCACACTGGACTCGCAGTCGGAAGGACTACGGTTCAGACCCGCATCCGGCCATCCTCATTTAGGTTTTCCGTGCTTTCCCTAAATCGTTTCAGGCAAATCCAGGGATGGTTCCTTTGAAAGGGCACGGCCTACTTCCTTCCCCATCCTTCCCTAATCCGAATCCTGCCTCGGGCATGGATGTGTGTGGTGTCCTTAGGTTAGTTAGGTTTAATTAGTTCTAAGTTCTAGGCGACTGACGACCTCAGAAGTTTAGTCGCATAGTGCTCAGAGCCATTTGAACCTAATCCGAGGAGACCGATGACCTCGCTGTTTGGTGCCCTCCCACGAATCAATCAACCGACCAATCAACCAACTAACGATTTCTGTCTGTCATTTTTCCACATCTATGCCCCAGGGTCAGGCAATAAGATAGGAGAACGAAGGTTCTACAACACTCCAACAAATTAGTAACAACGTCACACAAATGGGTTAAAAGTGTCTACTTATCTTTGTGATTTGTTGAATAATGAAGACCGCAACACTTCATGCAATGTAACAGAAGAGTCCCTCAATGGCTAAGTGCAAAAATCTTAGGTAAACTTCACACTACATAGCAAATGCAATTACAACAACTGTCTGTCCACTTCTATAAAAGTTCACACTAAACGACGTTGGGTTGGCTTAGTGGTCTCTCTCTCTTTTTTTTTTTTTTTTTTTTTTTTTTTTTTTTTTTTTTTTTTTTTTTTTTTTTTTTTTTTGCTTCTTCACATGTTTGCAATGAGCATGGGGAAGAACACAGACGCTAGTTTATTACTTTAGTAAGTGTAAAATATAGATGATGCTTACTAGATTCTCCAGTCAGTTCCCAGAACTAATGGCCACCTCAGACAGTACTTTTTTTAAGACTCAGGTATACACATTAATGTACGATACTATAGAGCACGAACCACCTAAGTGCCAGATTCTATTCCCCTAATAGAACCCTTAGGTTCAAGTACTCATCAGTATTCGTCACAATGAAAGTGGCACACAGACATTTGTATGTGTACGAAGGGAACCAGCAACCTTACGTACTTACAGGCAAGCTTTCTAGTCCTTCTAACCTTAATTGAGTATAATGTCCATTCTCATAGTATCTGCTACAGGATTATTTACATGAGCCTGGCTGGATCTCTCCTGTAGAACCCTTCTGCCCTCTGGATCTGTGCCTTGCTTGACGTTTAAGGGCTTGATATATGGCGCCTGAGGCTGTTTGCTTACAGATGGAACATGAATGCTTCGCTGTATACCTCCGCGATCAGTGAGAGTGAAATCTGTGGTTTCTCAATGCGATGGTGGAACACTAAACAAATACTGAGTTTAAGCCACAAAGCAAACCATTTCAAAGGTGCCGGCCTTATTTTGCGGAAGAAGTAAATTGGCATTAGTTCTTTTACCTAATACTGAAATGTAGCCTGGAAATCTGACTCCAAACTGGACTTAATAGCCCCGTCGCAAGAACTTCGACACCGGTCTCTCGATGAGCGTTTACCGTGACGTCCCCGCGCGCCCACGGCGATGCCGTCTGCACACTCCATCCGGCCGAATCCCCTAGAGGTAGGCAACCGCGCGATCCACTTTCGTCTCGTCTCGTCCCTTTCCCCTGCTCGCCACTGCATCCACCCTTCCTCCTAACTCCCCTCCCACCCCCCTCACCCCTCCGGTACTCTTTCCAGGCCCGCTTCCCGGATCCCTCGTTTGCCGCCCGAGCGGCTATTGGTCGATTCGGCAGGGCCGCTTACATTAGGCCGCATTAGAAACGCTCGTTCAATCAATAGCGCGTCAGGTGGCAAACAAAACACTACCAGCGAAACAAAGCACCGTCGCTGATGGGTCGATTGCGAAGAAATCTGGCGGTCGCACAGGGCACAGTGGATCTTTTGTTTTAAATTGGATTCAGTGCCCGAGAATTATTGTGTCTGCGGAGGAAGAGGAACATTTTAATACGTACCATTGACAACGGCGTACAAGGAAATTGTCACTCTTTACGTCTCTAGTGCACTGCAAGGAGAAGATGGGCGAAGTTATTTTTGCACCTCAAGTTCGCAGTAAAAAGATAAAATTGAGAATCTTGACTTAAAACTTCATTCATCAGGCGTTCGCTACGTAAACACACTTCATCCTATTTTGTATTCATGATATGGCTATTTTGCATAAAAGACAATATACCCTCATTGAATGTGTGAGATTACAAAGTTTAAATTAATGAAAAACATATAATGTCGTAATCTTTCTCTGTGTTTAGAAGTTTCTTGTTAGAATGTCTCCTGTTATCATTTAGGATAACTTATTCTCTAACGAGCAAGTGATACAAATTGTGGGAAATATCTGTAGAGATAAACATGCGCGAATTTAAAAACTTTCTTTCCACGACGGAAGCTGAAGTCTTGTAGTATACTGTCTTCCGTAGTTTCTTTTGAGAAAAAATGTTTATAATAATAAATGTTGGAATTCGGAAACGTGAAAATTACTTGACTATTTCAATTTTTTGTGTAATCAAGAGTCATTCATCACACCCAGATCCTGTGTCTACGTTCGCTGCAGATAATCTGACACCCTGTAGAAAGTGCGGAATTGTGTAGAAATATTTTTGCCAAAACTTCGGATTCTACTGTTTGTAGACACATAGTGATGAGTGTAGCGTTTATAAGAACGCCCTCCTGCCAATCAAATGCGACAGTACATAGCGTTTAACATAATAAGTATTCAATTCAGTATCGGTACTTCAACCATGAAAATTATAAAGACAACTTTTAATGCTACATTTTATCGTAATTCTTATAGTTACTTTGCTTTTACACACTATGCTGTAGCGTATCTTAATGGTGAGGGAGCCGTTACGGCAACTGATGTGAACTCTTATACTGTGTCCAGTAAAATCTGAAGATAGTGTATCGGCCGGAACTGGTAACGATTGCCTGAATTATTTCTCAGCTGTAACTGAATAAATAATAATTTTTTGATCAAGATATTTCATTCATGACCGTTGGCATGAAATTTAACTAAAATGAGACCACAATACACAGATAACTTTGAGAACAAAATTAGCTGTATTTGAAGAGAAGTCGTAGCAACAGTTGTTATTTCTGGTAATTAGGTCATTGCAAGACAATCGTGACTGATCAGAGTCAGAAGTCATTCTACAACTAAGAACAATTTCTCAAAATAAACTTCCAATATGTCTGTACTCAAAGTTAACAATGAATGTGTAGTACTAATTTCGCTTATGAAGCTGATACGTGGCTATTGGTAATCCGAAAGATAAGAAAACTAAAAAAGGACTTAAGACTGAAGAGGATAAGATAATTATGATTGTTATGAAAACGAAACACAGGTGGGAAGGACAAGTATCCAATCGAATGGATTACACGTGCATCAGAGAATTTCCGTGCTCGGTTTATAGGCATAATATCGAAAGTATTACCCAATGGAAGGTACATGTATGATTGTACAAAACGTATGTACATTAATAATATAAAATATCTATCTAGAGATCGTAATTTATTAAGGAAACTTTCGCAGCTCTTCATTCAGCAGAGGTTGATGAGTGCCGGATGACGATGATTATAATGGCTCTGAGCACTACGGGGCTTAACTGCTGTGGTCATCAGTCCCCTAGAACTTAGAACTACTTAAACCTAACTAACCGAAGGACATCACACATATCCATGCCCGAGGCAGGTTTCGAACCTGCGACCGTATCGGTCGCGCGGTTCCATACTGTAGCGCTTAGAACCGCCAGGCTACTCCGGCCGGCGACGATGATTATAATAATGTTCGTAATAATCATCTGTATATTTCAAACACAACAAAGCTGTGAAAGATATTTGATTATGTATTAGAAATTATCTCCTCAACTACAGATGATAAAATACAAATGCTTATTAAATAAATCAAAATGTTTGGTCGCTATTTTCTTTTGAAATTATATCTTATTAATATTATATCGAGCACTACACTACGCAGTCTCTTCCTATGAACTCAAATACAAACAAATTTTTAAAGACAGGTGGTTTTTAGCAAATGATGATACAGCCTAGCAGAGTTCTTCCGCATTCCCTTTCCTGGCGGAAATTGCATGAAGCATTGGAAAAATATATGTTAGCTCAACAAAAATGTAATCTGCTCCCCAGAGAACTGAATAGCGCCTGTTAATCCCGCATGGTGCGAGCGCGAGGAAGTAGTAATCGGAAATGTAGGCGACTCTTTCCTGAAAAAGGAAGCGCAAACCGTAGGCACAGGTAATTACTGCTGCAGCAGTCACACCCGCTTCCTAGTAGCATGCGCTGATAGGGAGTATGGTGGGAGGGAGGGTGGAGACAGAAAGAGCCGTAAGTGCAAGAAATAAGTTTGATGTAAAGGAAGAAACCTCTTGATTAGCATTCCAGAATTTTCCAAAGTACATGCAAACAATAATGTGTGAAAAAATGTATACAAATTTTACAAAAGCTGTAAATGGATTAACGATTAGCATAAAGATGCACATGAAGTAGCGCAATACAACACATACAACATCATTGCGTACAGGTATGAAACAATATTATGGGCAGATATTTTCTTGACCAATGCATACACGTATCAAAACACAAGTTTTAGAATGAATAAAAAAAAAACGAAGAAACAAAAATTGAGAAATAATTTGAAAACGTAAATGCATAAGAAATACAGCGAAATAGGTAAAATGGATTAACAAACTAAATCCAAAAAAACTGTACATTGGTTTGAAGTAATTCGTAGCTAAATTAACAGACGGAATTAGACTGAAAGTACGGTAATATATAAGGAACTTTAGCGTAAGTAACCAAAAAGTGAAAAATTACGGATTTTGAGGACAGCATCAATTCAAGAAAACAACGAACAAAATGAATGATAGAGAATGAGGACCGAACAGTAAATAGATACTGCAGAATGCACAAAGTTCACTTACATATTTAAACCCAAACTTTGTTAGCTTTTTTCTGGAAGAAGGAAGAACATAGAAAACAATGGCAAATCAGTTTTTTATAATCAAGTATGACGAAAAATCACTGTATCAGCTACTGTATTAATTATTTATAATAATGATTTCAATTAAAATTGGAGGTAATTCTATCAGAATATCAATAATTTTTGTCATAATATGCTTTTTACCAAAAACTTCCTCACAATGGAAGTGAATGATATACTGCGCCTGTTCGATCACAACGTGATTTTCCAACAAATATCATCCAACTTTTTTTGATGTGTCGAACTGACTAAGGTAATAATAAATAGTGAGATATAAACATTGGTAAATATGGAATAGTTACACAGGATGGAATTCTATGAGGGCATGCTAAAAAGCTAAGGATCCTAATTCTTTATTCCAGTTTCGGCTGAGGTATTACATATCATCCATATGATTCGGTCGACTTTCCGAATTCGCTGACGCAAAATGCCATTCTCTGTCGCTAGGTGGTTCCCTATTTAGCGTGTAATGAGGCGGTGTGTGGTGTAACTATGTCAGTGTCTGAAAAACAGCGTGCTGTAATCGAGTTTCGAATTAGAAGAGTTAATAAACACAGGGAGCACCCTCATCTTCAGAGTGACAATGCAAGACCACACACGAGCACTGCGTTCACAGAGAAAAAAAAAATTCGGAGGCACCACTCTTCTGCACACCCTAGTAGTTGCCTACAGAAAGAACTGGACTTAAAATACAAAGTTAAAAATTTGAACTTACTCTTAAAATTGAGAGAGAGGTTGTTTACAGATTCGTTTAAAACTTTTAATGTCTTTTATACAGCGTATTTAAAACGAAAATAATTGTGGTATAAATTTTAAATAATGTGCTTTAAACACGGCTCCAGCACATATACTTGTTGACACATGGGTCCTTCTACCTACGTCTAATATAGTTAGTATTCAATGGAGTAGACAGTTTTCCTAATGGCGATCATAATTTTTATTGGGTGTATTGCTCTGTGTAGTTTGCCCTCTGTAAGGCTGTAGTACTTACAACTCCAACCTCCGTCAGTCATTCGGTATTTATTGTTTGTCGCTCAGTATCTGTCTCCAAAATCACCTCCGTATTTAGAAAGGTGAAATTATCACTACAACGAATGCAGTTCAAAAAATCATACGCACATCTATGAAGCCTCGGTAACTGCTTTTGCAATTTCAGATTTGCACAAGACCAACTAGAACTAAATGTAGCGCGATGCCTACACTGCGATGATTTAGGGGAAGACCGAGGAAACTTTGCAGAGAAATTATATGAATGCACGGTGTCATGCGCGAAAGAACAGAAACCCCACGCATTTGTATAATTGATACGCCTCTATGGGCTATGAAACTACAAACTTCAGTGTGGATGCACAATTACGATCGACTTCCAGCATGGAGGGCATGGATGAGGACTGCGAATAAGCGGTGGCTCTGGGTGGGAGTGCGATTCGGCCCATAAGCGTGCCGATATAGTACAAGCATTTGCGGTTAGCACTGTGTCCGGGTGACGAAGTGGTTAACGTAACTGCCTAGTAAACAGATCCCAGGTTAGAGTCCTGATCCAGCACACATTTTCACTCGTCACCGCTGATTCCGCATAAAGTGTCGATGCAGCTGATAATAACAGTTCCTTCCCTTTCCTTCCTCCACTCTCCACCAGTTTACATAATTGCAGAGAAACCCTAAACCACGTGAACACGCCAGCCGCCAGCTAGCACGCGAGTATGCAAGAAGGTCTTGTACCCGGAATGAATCGTTAACTCTATAGCAGAGTGTGCATTAATTTTAAATTTTTTGGCAGCTTAGAAATTCTACCAGTCTGGGATTCAAACAAAGAGTCTTGCCCTTTGTGCCTATCCAGACAGCATGAGTTCCTGTTGATATACTTTCCGGGATGCGAGGTCGTGGTCCAAGAACTTTTCTGGTCCTTACGTTTCGTCCAGGACTGCGCTGGACTTCCTCAGAGCCCTCATTCTACAGCGTGAGTTCCGCCACGGTACACAGCTTTAAATCGCCAGGAAGTTCAAAATCAGGGCAAACTTCGCTTCATCGTGTAGCATTATTTCGGGAAGTCTACAATAGCCGTGTTTCGGCTTTATCTTTTTTCCACGGGTGCTGGTCCAGTACAATATGCGGGAGGTATAGCTTTTAGCACTATCATAGAATCTTCTTTTATGACATATGGTTGTCTTGTTACTAAACGGTAGACTTCACTTTACTAGTTTGCTGTAAACTGGTAGGTCATTAGTGGTGTTAAGGGCAGAAGAAGAGAATATGTAGAGGAAGAGGTACATTCTATTGAAGATAGAAAGATTGGTGGATATCCGGACGTGTTTCATGCTTAGGTAGAGGGACGCAGGTTCATTTCCGTTGAGATAGGATGTGGAGAGTGAGTAGATCTAAATTTGGCGAGATATGTTTGTACAAGGGCGGCACAGTACAAGGGCCATGGATAGTTTAGCCAGTGATTTGTGTACTGAATCTTTTACTCGAACATGTCCGTGTACCGGTTCAGCGCACAAACTTCCAGGTGTCCCAAGGCCTCTCTTATTAGCATCTTTAATAGCCGCGCAAATAATCCAGTTGCATGTTTTCTATACATCGGATGTACAGGAGGAAATGGGAACGGAACCGTTTCCGGTGAGCTAACGGGCGCTGGTCGTTTACTCCGGCGTGCCGTGGGCGGCCGTTTCCGAAGAACGCGCCCTGCCGCGACTTCGCTTTGCTTCCTGTCCAATGTTACCATAACGGTTGCCACGTACCCCGATTTCAGCGGGATTATCCCGATTTTCCTGCTGAAAACGCGATTGGACCATGTCGGAGTACGTAAGGACCTCGATTACCCCAAAATGGATTATAGTGGGGAGTATCCATCCTGCTAAGTTCGCTGGCGGGTCAGTGGCCGATATGTACGTAAGAAACATATATATATATATATATATATATTTAAAAGTAGCAGCTGTAGGTCCATATCCAGTTTACCGCTTAGAATACGGTTTCGGCAGTATAATACGCCATCATCAGACCTTTTATTCCAGATGGCGACTGAATTTTACGATGACAAAATGTATGTACATGATATATGAAAAATAACCAATTTACGCACCACTTTAGCACGGGTCAACAGCTGGTAACACGTGAAAACTGGATGTTTTTCATATATTATATACACACATTTCGTCACTGAAAGATTCAGCTACTACTTCGATTAGAAGATCTGATGAAGGCATGTTATATCGTCGAAACAGGTACCGTTAAAATAAAATGGAGATGAAATTAGAGCTGACGCTTTTTTGGTATTTATTTCAAAACGAATAATATTTCACGTAATATGGGGTGTTTCCTTGATGATATTACAGACTTCCAGGGATCATGGAGAAGAGTAAATGTACAAATATGACGTAGGGCATGAAGTTATGTATGAAAATAGTTCTGATATCTCTGGCAGTGGAATACATGTACAGATACTGTTGTTGCCAAGATTGTAAGGTAGGCAACTTTCAGAGATGTTTGTATGGACAAATCAACAAAAAATGTCCAGTAAATGGTTCCAATTGCTCTAAGCACTATGGGACTTAACATCTGAGGTCATCAGTCCCCTAGACTTAGAACTACTTAAACCTAACTAACCTAAGGACACCACACAAATCCACGCCCAAGGCAGGATTCGAACCTGCGACCGTAGCAGCAGCGCGGTACTGGACTGAAGCGCCTAGAACCGCTCAGTCACGGGGGCTGGCAAAATGTCCAGTAAACATGGGCTCTAAAATGCATACGTTAAGAGCTATGAGCCCTTGTTCATCTCCGGTACTGTGAAACACATCTTTTCTACTGAACGCGGCTCATAGCTCTTAAGATATGCAGTTTAGACCGCATGTTTACTAGACATTTTCAACTTGTTTTGGTCCCCACTACTGCATCTGAAAGTAGCCTACCCTATGATCTTAGCAACAACAGTACCGGTACATGCACTGCGCTATCAGGAGTGTCAGAACGATCTTCGGTAGTTATTCCGATACGATCGTTTCAGAACCAGGGTCCGTTAACTTTAGTTCATACATTTAGCCTTCCCCATCATTCCTGACAGTTTGTGACATTATCACGGAATCACCAAATACAGCTTATCCGATTCGTGATTTTTTAATTTAAGATACGGTTTTTTAAATGTAACTTAAATTCAAATTTTGTCCAGAAAGATGGATCTGCACTCAGCAGCCGTAGCTTCTAACTTATTTGTTTTCAGCAACGAGACAGGAGTCAGTTGTTTGCTCCTGATATTTTTAATAATGGATCCGTAATTAAACAGTGAAATTAATGAGATGACACTATCGGGAATGAACCAAAAGTATTAATAACATAATTAAATTAATAATGAATGCTGTAAAGTTTGCTCAAGAGTTAACAGTAGTAAACATGATTATAATGCTCACTGTGCTCCGTACGCTTTGTATTTTAGTGTGCCTCACTGAGACAGAAATAACAAAAGACACTTCCAAGAAATCACGATTTTATTTAATGTAGAAGAGACAGTTTCAAAAATAATCCTTACCTTGTTTAGAAAGAACCTGCAGACTCTATTTGCCTTTAAAGGCGCACCACAGAAGCCAGAAATGCACTTTTTTCAGTATCTTGCATTTTCTGAAACTTTTAAGATCCGCGTCGACATTTATACTTCTTACCCACATTACAGTGTGCAGTGGAAAGTATTTTTCTTATAGAGTTTACTGACGGTACACTGAGTATTCTGAGAGAAGAAGTCAACGGACGAAAATAATGTTTCAGGTGGGACGCGGTCCTGAATGATCCATGAGTTAAAAATAACTTTTTGTAAAACCACTTACATTTCACATTTATCTCCTACAATTAAAGTCCACAAATTGATAGACTATCGTTGTTGGTAATTGGAGAATTGCATGGCGTATCGATTTTCGTTATTCCAGTTGTGAACAACCTGTAGGAAGTACGGTACTGCAGTGCTGTGGTTGACACACGTGAACATTCATTCAGAGCAATATACATGCATTGCTTACCCACACTTTTTGTAGATGTGTATTTGTTGCGCCACGACAACTCATTTACGTAGTTTCACCTTCAGCAGTGTGATCTTAACATCAAGCTAAACTGGCCGGATGGTGTGGCCGAGCGGTTCTAGGCGCTTCAGTCTGGAACCGTGCGACCGCTACGGTCGCAGGTTCGAATCCTGCCTCGGGCATGGATATTTTGATGTCCTTAGGTTAGTCAGGTTTAAGTAGTTCTAAGTTCTAGGGGACTGATGACCTCAGAAGTTAAGTCCCATAGCCATTTGAACCAATTTTGATGAATGGACTGGCCAGCCTGTTCCATCTACTTAAATCCCACCGATCTTATGTGGACTGCGTTGGTTAGATGTTCTACAGCATGTTCACATCCAGTAACGACCATCTATCAGTAGACAGTCATGCTGGTGGAGAAATGGAATACCCTACCACAAGAACTTCCCGATCTTGTTGCCAGCATTGGAGTACGTTGAACAGCTGTTGCCGTCCATGGTGAAGTAAATAGCGATGACCTCAGTATAATTACTACATTTGAGTAAAATTGTCATTTCTGTCCATCTCATTGTGCATTTTTTTCTGGTACCTCCTGTACTATACTGCAGTAGTTTTCTCTATGTATAATCCGAGTTTCATCGAGCTATGTCACTTGGCAGAGACACATCATGTGGAAGTTACTTTCGTCCGTAACGTTTGCATACTTGCATACTGGCATTTTAAGGCTTCACCTAAAAGTTTAATATCTTCAGAACTGAAATCCTAGTGCAATTCGGACACAAAATTTTTCGTATGCTCAGAGCCATTTGAACCATCAAGCTAAACTGAATCCAATCTACCGTTTCTGAAGAATGTTTTTGGGATATTTTCCTCGACTGTAAGACAAGTGACATGTACTGCGGTTCAGAAATGCTCCGGAAACTGCGATTTCTCAACGCACGTCGTCACAATGAAATGAACAGTTGGCTGAAAGAACAAGGTGAAGTTTAACACGTGCAGTTAAGTTAAATTATGGTGGATTAAGATGTTGCACATCCTTTTTTTAAGAGTGCAACTCAAAGTCTTTGGTCTGATCCTTATTCAGGTTACAAAAATTGTATAACGTTGCTGATCTGTCACGAGCATGTTGCAGCAGAATTATACAGAGTAAAAGAGATGCATATGAGTAGCTGCAAGAAAGAAAACTAAAGGAGTTATTAATTCATTCCAGGGTGGTTCTTCACATTTATCACCATCCATTGACTTGGTTAAAACTTGTGAATTTCCACAACTATAGTATTTCCCATACATACATACTTACATATATTAATAATTGTTCCATAGATCAGGGGTTCCCAACAAAAATAAAAAAAAGTGGACGGTTTACTCGACTTGTCAGATCGTATTTCCTTATAGGTTGATGAGTAGCGCTATTGTGTACGTTTGAGTTTCTAAAATGGTTCAAATTACTTCTACTGCTTGTTTACATTATCATTTACGTGTTGCACACCATACAAACGTGTTTACACTCTATAAAGTTTCCTGTAGACTCTTACAGTCGTTGTCCTTCGTCGTTGACATTGCATTCCAATGTAACTCTTTCACTTTACCCAACCTGTTACGATGTTACATAAAACCATTCCTAAAATATATGTTTATAGGAATTTTTTCTGGTATCGTCCTGTAGTATTGTGGGACTTTTTCGTGCATAGTCTATTAATTCCTCGAGATATTACTATGGTAAAATTATCGAAATTGGAGATTTTGTGAAGGTATACGTGAGGTGGTAATTGCAGTGACCACTGTAATGTAACTGGTCAGTGTGCCTGTTAGTGCCGCAAATTGTAGAAAACGATACTAGCATTAAATAGATGACAGAATACAAGATAATCAGTCTAGTTACTTTGAGTTTAACGTAATTCCAATAGCATAAATTAGTCTTACATATTTATAAACACATAGAAACATAATATTAACGAAAGGTTTATTTTCAGAAAACTTTAGTATTTTTTCATACTTTAAATTTAATTTGAAAGTGTAATCATATTTGAAACTACCAATGTCCGAACGAAAGGTTTATTTTCAGAAAACTTTAGTATTTTTTCATACTTTAAATTTAATTTGAAAGTGTAATCATATTTGAAACTACCAATGTCCGTCTATAATTTGTACTATATAATGATCTGACAATATCTGTAAAAGAAATAATTGTGTGCTAATCTCTTTGGATGTAAAATATTGATGTATTCTAAGGTATCTGATCTGCAAATTCTTGTATCTGTTCTTTTTCAAGTCTTTATTTGTGGGTGGAACTCTGTTTAGATTGATTGTTATTGAGTTTGTGGTAGACATAGTTATTTAGAAGTTGCTTAGAAGTTATGTTCAAATGAATGGCCTGTAGCGAAAGATACATATTTCATATATTGTGAAATACACAGACACACACACACACACACACACACACACACACACACACACACACACACACATTACACTTCATTGTAAGTTCACAAATACACTGAAGTATGAGATGAACAAAGTAATGTACAAGAACCACATGAGTAATTTGTTTTATTATTATTTCGATGCACCTCTTCACTTAACCTTCCTAGTACAACTAAGATCGATATGATCCCACAAGTATATTTGGTGTTTTTAAATCTATTACTTTCAAACATGTTTCTACCTCTGAGTCAACTGTATTTTGTATACAAGTACAAAACAAATTATTTCTTGTTTCTGGATTGTAACATTACCAAAACAGAAAGATGACTGTTACATTGAACAGCTTTTATACGAGACATCAGCAACTATGAAAATACAATTTCCCACTTATACCCATTGTTAGTGTTTCTTGCATCAGCTGTTGTTGTGTGTTCCACAATTGTCGTTGATGTTTTGCCTAAGCGTTTTGCTAAATTATGCTCATATTATCAATACAGCACGTTTGGGTAGTCCTTTCTGAATTCTGAACGAATATCCTTTGGACATGTATGCTGGCAGACAATGCAGCGACTACAGCCGTTATGAAATACATTAAATAAATTCGCAGTTTCTAATATGGATGACCATCAGCTGTAATGGAATGACAGGAATGAAAATTTGTGCCGGGCCGGGACTCAAACCCGGATATCCCTCTTGTCGCGAGCGGCCAGACCCAAACGTCTATTTGTCGTCAACCATGTGTCTACAACCTGTATCTGTACATTAGTTTTGTATATTCCTGTACGTGGGAGACATTCTGTTTGAAAGTTGCATGCCCAGTGACGGTGGATAAATACGATATTCTGATGACTGTGTTGTTCCGAATTACAATCCAAAGTCCATTCGGACATGCAGGCATGCGTTCCTCTATACAGCTGATGGTCATCCATATTCTCACCTGCGAATACTTTTCATGTATTTAACAACGGCTGTAGTGGCAGCATTGTCTGCCAGCATAAATGTCCGAAGGACATTCATTCAAAATTACTTGTATTTCAGGACTACTCAAAGGTGTTCTATACATACTATAATTGTGCAAGACGCTTAGACAGAACGTCAACAACAAATCAGAAATATACAACAACAGTTGTTGCAAGAAACGCCAACAGTGGGTATAAAATAAGTGGGAAATGTTATTTTCATTGTTGCAGGTGTTTCGTATAGAAGCCGTTCAGTGTAACAGTCATCATTATATTTTGATAATGTTACATTCCAGAAAGAAGAAATAATTTATTTTGGGGCGTACATAAAATGTAGTTGACTCAGAGGGAGAAAGTCGCATGTTTTGAAAGTAATAGATTTAAAAACACCAAATATACTTGCGGTATCATATTGACCCCAGTCGTATTAGGAAGGTTAAACGAGGAGGAGCATCGAAATAGTAATAAAAAAAATTACTCATCTGGTTCTTGCAGTGGCTCGTCGATATCTGTGGCTCCCAGGAAACTTAGCTCGATGAAAAGAATACTTCTGTCTAGGTTGTTGGTCTGGTTCTTTTAGTTTAGACAATTTTGTCGCTGAATGAGCAAATTTCATCATTTCTTTTATTATGTTCATCTCACAGTTCAGCGTAATTTCACAAATATGTCCCCATTCTCGGATAGGCCATTCATCTGAGTATAATAGCTTCTTATCAACTTCTCCATAACTACTTCTAGCACAAACTCTCTAAAAGTCAATCTAAATAGTCTTCCGCCCAGAAACACCGACTTGAAGAGGAATGGAGACACGAGACGTCCAGGTCAGCGACTTATATAATAAATGTTGCTTCGGACATGTATGTGTATTAAAAGGAACTTTGCGCCGTAATTCGGAACAACACAGGCACTACAATATCGTATGAGTAATAATGGGATTTGGAAGTAATAGAGAACACGTTCGTAATACCATCCACGAATGGAATCCGGCTCTGGCATCCGAAGTGCCATTTGGTACATACCTTACGGTTGCTTGCAAAGTGCCGAGACAGATGTAGAGATAGTTTATGTGGCGTGACACAGCCCGTTTCTGAAGGAACGGGGCGGCGGATGAATTGTGTAGTGTAACAGATGCGAAGGCTTCGCAGCTCTCTGCCGCGGCTGTCTGTCATAAGGAATCCTCGGCAGCACCTGTGCTGTTCACGGGACTCGGCGCTGCAGAAGGCGTTTCCCCACGAGTAACGTTCTCCAAGGTTCTCCCGCCTCGTAGGATCTGACTGAATGGGGCCAGATGCCGCCTTCTCACGGAGAGCGCACTCCTGCTGGAATAAAAGGTGACACCGAAAGCTGGCGACAGCCGCCGCGTGGGTGGCGGGATGGGGGCGGTGAGGGTGGCGTGAGAGAAGCAATGGTGTCACAGCGCATGCGCGTCTCAGAGCGGCAGTCGAGAGGAAAGATCCCGCGCTCGTGGCCGGCTGGAGTAACCACTCGGCCAGCAGACAAGCTGACACACGTGGCGGCGTCTTTATAGAAAGTCGTAAATTAGGCGGCGATAAGGGCCGCGGCTGCCGCGGGCTCAGATATCGTGGCGACGTGACGAGCCAGAGATCGATAAGCCGGATGGCAAAGTAGGGGCGTCCGTTAGCGCTCCAGCTCAAAATGCTACCGAATGTTCCCTAAACTCTTGAATCTCATCTGAAAATGATGATCTTTACGCAGGATACACTATCCTAAACAGAATATAATACATATTCCTTTCGTTATTATACTGGGTGGCACAGTTCAAAGTAGCCTGCATCCTCTTTGCGATTGCAGTATTTCCACTTCTAAAATAAACAGCTACAACAATTGACAGTGTTACGCAATAATCTACTGTCAACATTCTCCTGTCAGCATATCAGTTTATTTCATTAGTGAAGTTAGACGTTTCTCCTTGCGGCCTGCAAACCGACTTTCTCGATAGAAGAAGGAATCGAAATTCTGGAAGCACATGTGAAGACATTTTCTATTGGGGTCGGGTATCCTGATAGGGGACAACCAGCAAACAGAGCAACATTGAGTCTATATAAAAACTGGTGCACCTACGTACCTGTGCAAAATGCAAAACAAAGAATTCATTCAGTTCGCACACCGGAAGTTCTTGCAAACATTAGCCGCAGATTCATTCAGAGCCCAAAGAAGTCTATATGTAATTTGGCCTAACAGGTGCATGTGATTAAGCGAAGTTGCCAGCGGATGTTGAAAATTCTTAATTTAAAGCTGTGTTTTGGAAGGTTGTGCAGCAATTAGTGGAGGATGACAATCAGAATCGCATCAACTACGGTCTGTTAGGCCCTTTCCATTACATCATGAGTTTCTTGGTCTCATCTTTCCGGTCACGTGATTTAACAGAACATAAGGTACTGAGCAAAGGCGAACCCCAACACAGAGTGTCGGCAACCATTCCATCATGAAAATGTCGGCGCTTGGTGCGGTGTAACAGGAGCGCGCATCGTTCGACCGGTATCTTTTGACACTACCCTCAACGCGATTGGATGTATGGGAATTTTTTATATATTTGGTGCTCAGCTCACTGAATATGTAGCAGAATACTGCTTCTTCCAGAAAGACTGGGTAACATGATACACGTCTAGAGTATCCCTGGAACGTGTCCATGATATATTCGCTGGGAATGAACTATCAGAATTTAAGAAAACGTGATGTTTTGCCTATAGGGACACTTGAAGAGAAAGGTTAGTGAAATAAATCCACACGCTATATAGAAAACAAAAGACAACATCAGCCGTTAATTTGCCACCATCGATATCCGAACTTTACGCTGAGTATATCTGAATATGCTTACTCGTGTACAGCTGTGTGTTGATGTTGCAGGGAGCCACTGTCATCTTCTATAAATGTATTTTTCACTGTGTTTTTCATTGCAAATAAGGGGTAAGTCCATTTCAGCTCTTCGTTTCTGTAATTTCAATGTATTTCCTGTATACTTTCACGGGCTACTGTTATCTGCGGTACCCGTTACTTTATGTACATGCAGCTGTCTTTATTGCTGTTATAATATTCAATCCGAAGGTAGGTTTGATGCTAGTCTCTTCGTCTTTGCGTAACTACTAAAACAGATATCCATTTCAACCTGTTGATTGAACTCAATCCGTCGTCTCCCTCTCCAGTTTTTACCCCTCACGCTTGCCTCCTTTAGAAAACTAATGATTTGTTGTTAGCTTAGGATGTTTCGTATGAACTGATTCCTTTTTTGTACAATAAATTTGTTTTCATCCTAGTTCGATTCAGCTACCCGATCTACCTACATAATTTTCAACGTTCTCCAGTAGCGACGTTTCAGAATCTTCTATTATCAACTTCTCAGCCTTCTTTCTGTTCAAGGGTACACTCAGCACAAATACTTCCGTCGTTTTTAAAGGATGCTCGATGTCTTTGTCTTCAAAAAACACTTTTTGGTTATGGCTAGCTGCAGTTTACTCTGAGCAACGCAATGAAAGGATTACTTTTTCGAAACCCGTTATTGTCTCCCACTACGACTCCTAAGTTCGAAATTAACTCCTATCTCTGTAATGATGCAAAAGAGTAGCGTCCTGCGACGTTACCCAAGGGGTCAATGACCCTTCAAACAACAATATGTCGACAGATGCGTAAAAAAAGGCCAGAGCTCATAAGTTATTGTGATGTGTAAATTATGTTAAAGACTGCCACAAAATTTCATCACAGTTCTGCTCAACGCAGCCGTGGTTGGGTCATACGATGGAAATGTTATCACACGCTATCTTATCCACGTTTCACCCCTTCATTTTATGGCTCTTCGGGAGGGGGGGGTGTGTCAGAACCGAGACGCCCAGCGTTGAAATTGAGTCGTGACTTCCTGCGATGCTCTTGGTAGGATAGTTTCTCTGTCAAAGTTAAGCGCTTTTCGCGTCCTGGTTGGCTGGCACCCTCTATTTAGGCCGGCCGCGACTCATGCGGAGAGAGTCGGTCGGGGCAGTGACGGAGACTCTGTCGGCGGCGGTGACAGAGGGAAGACAGCGGCGCATGGAGCATCGCGAGTTGTCAGTCGGAGCTTGGTGTACTGCGAGGATGCACGGTGTTGACATTCCGGCGCCTGGGTCTGCCGGGGAGTGGAACTGGTGAGCGGAAGCAGTCACCGGTCAACATAGGCTCTGTTTAAGAGTCGTGTCTGTCTCGAATCCTGAGGAGAGCGCGGGAGTTTGGCTCTGAGCACTACGCGACTTAACTTCTGAGGTCATTAGTCGCCTAGAACTTAGAACTAATTAAACCTAACTAACCTAAGGACATCACACACATCCATGCCCGAGACAGGATTCGAACCTGCGACCGTAGCGGTCGCTCGGCTCCAGACTGTAGCGCCGACAACCGCACGGCCACTCCGGCCGGCAGAGCGCGGGAGTTTACCTGGCGTGCATGTAACAGCGAGCTCCTGGACTAACTTTAAATGGTCAGCCATTTTGTGGTGGAACTTTTGAATGTGATTTCTCCTTGTAGCCGCTTTGATTTTCGCTAGTCATTGCTTAAACCACTTGTACGTGGGTCCATGTAACTGCGCTGTGCCCCGGTTCTGCTGCATTTATCTTGAATTACAAGTTTGGCCCATATTCGGCGATTTCATTTTTATTATTATTGTTTATATGTTAAGTGGTCAATTTTATGAATCAAAGTTTCTCTGTATAAAACTTCAGCCGTTAATTTAAATTGGAATTGCAAGCTTCTTCCTTGCTGGGAACTATAACATTAACAATTCTGCGCCGTCAAAAGGTGCTTTGATATTTAAGGTTGTGTGCGGATTGTCTGGTAATTATCAACTTGAGCTAGTTGTGGTTTATAAATTTATCAAGCGAAATTTCATGTCATTGGAGATGGTTTAATAAACTATTGCTTTAATAGTAACTGGGTTTGTCACATTAAAACGTTTAACATCTCTTCCTACATTTGGCGCTACCCAGCGCTTGGCTGTTGGTTTTAGTATTTTAGTGAACTGTGTATTAATACTGGGTTTGTGTGTTCTAGAAGCCGTTATTGGTGTGCACAGGCCCTCCTGTTTGTTGTTATCACTTGAGTTCTCGAGCATGGAATTCGGACGCGTGGCCGATGTGAACGCCAAACATCGAGAATGTGCTGATTGCTTTGTATATCTTTCAAGCTATCTTACTATCAAATTGCCATATGTTTTCTGTAATAGTTAATTCACCTATTTATGAGATCTTGCTGTTGAAGTATTTTTGAAACTTAATAGCTTTTACAAATTATTGTTTATCATATTCACAAGGCCTGATAATGACTTAATTTCACAACTAGTGAGCTCAGATCTGCAGTTACGTTAGTCATATTTGTGTAAAGTAATTTTTTTATTAATTTAAAGTTGGGGGCATAAGGCTGTTTTTCTTTTGATTTTTAAAATTATTTTCATTGTTTTTATACAACTAAATAATCGGTGTAGATCGCCACAATTTGCAAATGGTAATTAATCATCGTGGATTTACCAGTGCTGTGTTTTCATGAACATGGTGAAAATAAATTTTTGTATCCTCAAGTGTGATCAGCATTCCACTCCAGCAGCCCATGTGCCCTGCTTACCAAAAATCATGCTGTTTTCTTAAGAGTGTCAGAGAAAAACATTTCAGGCACACCACCGCTCAGAACTGACACGGAATGGCCCCAGGGAGTTTAATAAAGGGCCTCAATGAAACCAGCCCTTTTGTTGGGACGTTGACACATTCCGCGGTCGAAAATGACAGTTTTCTGTGCGATGCGCGTAGGGAAGAAGTTCTTAACAATCTTTGATACTGTCGATATCTCGATGAAGCTTTATCCTTCTCTAACGACTTCGTAGGCTGACAACTCCATTGACAGTGGTCTCATCCATTTGGAGTGCAACGTAAACGCAACTATTGCTCAGGGTAGAATCACTAGGGACTGCTCAAGACCTTGTGAATTGGATCTGATACGAAGCAGCAAAGGGGTCAGTGCTCCTGTTTCACGCCCACATGTGGCGTGATCACAGAGGGCTGCGACATTGACATATGGGTGAATAAAACGGCGAATGATCCCTCTAAAAGCTCGCAGCTCGGCAGTAGCCTCGGTGGCACTCGCCCTCTCCTCCCCCAATTCATTGAGACTTTTTAAAATGTGTCCTGTCAGAGAAAAAATACAAAATAGTGCCAGGCACCTGCAGATGGGCAACCAATTGATACATCTCTGGTGGCAGTTTTCTTCCAGCAGGCACCTTGCACTACTTCTAAGGTTTCCTCTGTAAATGCGTTTCCTTAAAATTCCCCATAAATGTGGCATGGGGGGGAGGGGGAAATGACACAGAGGTAGCTGTTGCACTGGGAAGGGGGGGGGGCTTAAATCGATTGGTGAGTTACTTGAAGCAAAAAAAAGTCATATGGAGAATCGCCATGTTCCGAATGTTTCCAGACAAAAAAAAAAACATTTATTATACGTTGGTATGTATTTCTGTGTTATTCAATAAATTCTCTGATTTACACATGAGCAATTGTAAAAGACCGAATAGAAGCTAACATACATGAAAAGGCAGCCAGTCGATGTTATTCGATACGTACATAAAGAAAATTATGATCGAAAAAAAAAATTTCCGTTGTTTCACTTCTAAACATTATCGTACACGTCATATTACAGCTGTTGTACAGATCGCAAAACATGTTGCTCTTGCTGTGCGGATTATTGAAGTACACGTTCGGAAGAAAAATGAGTTGTTGGAAGAATATCTGTTTCGTGCAGTGTTTTGAATACTCTAACGGACACACTATGATCAGGAATTCACTACGTCGGTATTCTTCAATAGCAGCGCGAGCATCGCCATAGCGTATGCCATAAACGTACACCACACATACACGTTTTTCATTATTCTAAATGTGGTGGCATTTTAGCCAGCATCTATACAAACACAATTTACCGATGATTCTCTCTCCTAAATTCTCAATCCCTCAAACTATTTCACTCAGAACAAGAGTTGCAGAACTATCCTAGGCTACTGTAGACTATCGTATGTGAGCGTATGCTGTGGTAATTTCCTTAGCAGCTTCCGTCAGTTAAGATCGTACCTGTGTGTTCGATGTATTGCATAGATGTCAGGCGTTATCAGATTTCGATCGCTCTGTTTGTGTATGCGACCAGTGTCTCATTAGATTCCCCTAGATACCAGAGGTGGTGAACCGTTTAGAAACTGATTGAGGATTCATAGAGGGCCATAAAACCTACGGAAAGTTTTCGTTATACATAGTTATCGTTCTGTCTATTATTTAACAATAAACAGTATTTATAGCAAAACCGTAATTTTCAATTTTAATTCAAGTTTTACCTGAAAATTGCTTATTTGTGACGCTAAACAGAGGGATATTGTAATAAAAAATAATACAGATTTATTATATAGCTCTAGAAAATGCAATTTCATAAAAAATGGTGGAATTGAAAAAGAAATGCAAACAAAAATATATCATAGATCGCTTCCATTCTTCGTCGCACTTGTATAAAACAAACAGCTTTCACACATATCAGTAATAACAGAAAATTTCTGTCTTTGAACATGATGAAGAACGTTCTATTGAGTAAAACACGACAACAACGACTATACAATTTTTTTATGTTTTGAGCACGTAAACTGTACTTGCATCAGAAGTAATTGCTATGGTTTCATAAAAGCGTAGAAGTTACGTGATGAACTAACTTTTATTACTTACAAAATGCAACTTATATTCTGTGATGATATAACATACACACGGAACTAACACTAAATGATATGAGGTTCTAATTGTGGCCAAAACAAACAACCAAACAAAAAGAAGTCGTCTGCTCCCAGCTATTCTCTTGCACATTCGTTAATGTTTCTTTCCCTAACAATGCCACCAGTGCTGTCGGCCATCATACGAGTTACGTCATTTATTTGGTTTACCAAAACTATCGAACCGTAGTTTTTGTAGGGCGCAACTCTACTCACCACGGAAAACTGCACTAGGTTAATTTAAGGAAAACATCCCGAGTAAAGAGCTTGAAAAAAAACGAGGTGGGTTGGATGGGTAAGAACTTAAGTACGCGCCACTAGCCCGAAAACGAACTCACATAAAATTTGTTCTGTCTCGGAAAACATTCTCAACAGGGAATATGTCCATAAAAAGTGTTTGCTTCAAATGAGCTTTCCTATCATATTCTTGAATATTGATCATTCTTCCTGGAATAACTTGTATAACTGCAGTCTTGTTTCTGTACATGTTGTCGCTAATCTTTCGTTCCTTGTATTTTATTGCCGCTACATTCAGATCTTCCAAGAGGGAATTCCAATCGACATTGTCACAAACTTTCTCTGCATCTACAAATGCTATAAATATAAGTTTCTCTATCGTCAGCCTGTTTGCTACTATCACTATTGCTAACTGCAATCGCTTTTATGCCACGTCACTTTATCCTCAATTCGGAATTCGATGTGCATCAAGCAAGTATATTGTAAACATGGGCAGCAGCTATGTTGGTGCAGATTAACGCGCAGTGCGTTAGATTGCCCCACCGGAGGCGAGGAGCCGGTTCGAATCCGCGTGGCCGATTAGACGATTATTCTGGCACACTGGCCAGCTTGATTATGGTTTTAAGGCTGGTTCCTACGCTTGTTTTGCAACTTCTGGACTCGTGCTCAAGCATCTTCTCATAAAGTCAAATTCACAAACGTTAAAAACACGATGATGCGCAGAACAAAGTCACCACGATTCACAGCCAGGCGGCGCACGTCACATTTGTCCCTCAAGCCTGTTTTACACGAGCGACTTTGTGTCAACATCGACTGCTCGAAGTGCGTGAGCCTTTCGCGCTTGTGTGTAAACTAGTAACTAAACACGACGCTAGTGTGTCTATGACGCTAATTATCTATAGATTGTGCCGAGTGTGGAGTTCTAAATCTCCGCAGAAACAGGGGTTTATGGTGCCGTCTGCTAACTTTGGAAATTAAAATACTCTGGACGAGCTCATTCCTACTATAGAAATGAATTTTGTGCTCTCCTATCTTCTTAATCGTTATTGTGTTGTTTGCTTTATTTTTGTGACACGTTAAAAATCTGTGCAAGATCCTGTTTTTCCGTTTTTCCCCAACTGGTATTTGTCAGCAAGAGCGACGAAATATCTAAAAGCAAGAAGTTATTTCCATTTTACAGAGAAAAACTACATTATTCGTAAATAATAACGTTAACAGAGAAATGTGTTACTGAAAATTTTCTTCAGCGGTGATAAAGCGACGAGAAAAAGTAATTTTGTGTGTGTTATTTGGCACTTAGCATGAAAACAAGATATAAAATATAAAGCAGAACAGCCCTATCTACTGCGTTGTAGTTACTGTTTGATGTGTTTACAAGGACATATTTTCCTCATCAAATAAATGTATAGGTCCTGAAATGTTTAGGTGACACTTTCCCCACCCTTTCAGGTTTCAGGTGTTTAGAGACTTTACCACACGACCTTTGACAAGAACATCCGATATTTTCATAAAAATGAATAGTCCATCATAACCTCAACTACGTCGTTCCGTGCCAAACTGCGCATCAGATAACTCGCATAACAAACGAGGTTTTGGCTCTAACGTGTAAACGAAACTAAGCACTCGAAACAGTCGACAATCAGAACAGGAATGAAACGCCAGGAGCGCTGCAGTAAACTCACTTGTCTTGAATAGTGCACCGAGACGAGAATGTCTGTCCGATAAAATGGGATTTATGTTAATTGACTTAGAGACAGGTAGGGCATAAAAATAAATCTTTAGAATTATGAAAACTGTTAGCCCCGTAGAACAGGATATCCACAAGGAAGCAGAGAGAGAGAGTGCGGAAAGTTTATTAGTTGACGTGTCTAACTCTGTGGAACAACTTGGCAATAGAGACTCTGTTGAAGTAAAATGTTTAGACAATCTATTTTGATTACTTTTTATGTAATTTTCCAAACTGAATTTAGCGTTTCTCCCTCGAGTGATTCCCAGTTCCGTTCCCTGGACATATCTATGACAACGATAAAAGACGTTTTAAGCATCGGGGCGCGTTATGTTATAATCTAAGAAGCCAAATGTTAAACAGAAGCTAATGTTCCGACCGAATTCCAGTGGTCCTGTTTGTGGCAAAGAAATTCTTCAATGACGAATGAATTTCTAATACCTAGAACACGGAACGTACCTTTTCGCTTGTATCTATTATTTACGATATGACGTATGTGGGAAACACAAGATATTCATAGGAAACATATCTTTTGAGGAAAAAAACAATTTATTTGCATAGAAGCGTAATGTAATATGATCTAAGATCTTTCAGAATACATACCGTAGGAATGTTTGGCCATAATTCTTTGCGTATCTTCTTTTCCCATAGAAAATGAGAGCTCAGTGGTTCAGACACTGAACTTGCATCTGGGAGGAAAAGACACCATTTAGCAATGCACGTGACTGCATAAGCATTTCGATTCATGCGGTGCTATTACGCAAATAGCACTTGTGATTGCTTAAAATTTCTACACGCTGAAGGTATTCCAACATCACATGACTAATGTGTTATACTGTCCATATCTACACGTTCCCGTTTGTAGTTACTTCAAAATTATCTGCATATAGTTTACCTCACATTCATTGCAAACCAATTTTCTGGATTATATGCCTTAATGCAGTGGGTTACTGACAAATACATTAAGAACGTTTAGGTGTAAGCTTTCTCACGCTAATTTTGAGAGTCAGCAAAACATCTGCAGAAGCCACAATATAGATACCCGAACTTCTCAAAAGCCTAATCTCCATTATCCGTCGCTTCAAAGGGTATGCGACGTGTCGAAGAACTGAAAACTAATTAAACTAGGGTACTTATCCAAGGAAACGATTTCTCTTTTGTTCAGTTTAAGAGTTCTGTGCTAAAACATCGTGCTTTATACATAGCGAACTAATGTAGTACGCCATGTATCATGTAACTATAGGCTTAAAACCAAGTTTCCGGAAGCAGAAATACGTTGCATTGTTCTTTTTTGTTAGCTAAGTACATCTTTGAGATCAATAGCACCAGTATCAGCTCCTTTGAAGTGGTGCATGTTATAATTTATGGGTACTTACCTTCCCCGACCAAATCGCTAAGCGTCAGCGACGAGGTAGCCCTCCAGCTGAGGTTATCCGGATCAGTCCCTGATAAAGAGAAAGCACTGTTGTTATTTGGCGAATGCTTTACCTATGAGAGAGAAACTGAACACGGGTGTGTATGACTTTCAGAAAAAACGAGGGAACTGCTTTAGTAACTTCAAATATTATTTGAACACTTATGATTATAAAATGTTAGTGCAAGAGGGAGACACCACTAGAATATGGAGAAATGAGTGATATGTTGTATCAATAGTTTTCGGGGTAGCCGCGTTGATTTGTTGATTTTAAATGAATGTTTCGTTGAACAGAACGAATAAAATTCAATCAATTTTCTGGAATTACTAAAGACGAACTTAGGGCTGAAGAATATTATGAAAAACTAAACATGCAAGGATCAACCACAAAACAATAGCCTACTTTGTGAGATATCCAATTGCTTTGGAAATGATTCTCGATCCCCAACAACTTGCTGCGATAGAAGCTGTGTAAAGAAGATGGTGTGTAATATAATTGAAACGGCTACCTTAACAGCGAAACTAAAACTTGATAGAATGTCTATCTCACACATACCATTCACTCCTGTGGATCATTCTTTTAACTTTTAGAAGACTGCTCTTTGCACTGTGACTTGCGCTCTCAAGCTATGCCAATCAGCATAGGTCAAGTTAAGTACTGCAGAGAGATTCTGAAATCACGTCGTTTCTAAAAATATTTATTGTGCTGCGCAATCACCGAGTGAAGTCACCGCCTTCGAATCTCATCGGTCATCATAAAATCCCAAAACACTTGCCGTGATTCACTCCCATAAGTGTGTAACATAGATTCCGTAATAGTTGGAATGAACTGCAGCATGCCTTTTAAGATCGTAAGATGGCAAATGACCACCTACAATGATAATTTTGTTTTAAAACAAGTAGAAATTTGCAGGACTATAAATTGTTTTGAAACCAAACGATCGTTGTGCGTCTCCAGCTCTTCCCACGACATTTCTCCCAGGAAAAAGATTTTAGTGGTTGTTGAAGGAACTTTAACCCAAGATATAATTTATTCATACTCCTACACGAAAGCTTTTAAAACGCACCTGCATTATTTAGGGGAAACGCGCAGAATGTCGCGAGTAAGTAGGGAATGAAAATGTGGAACAGTTGCGAGAATTCTGCAGTGTAAATAAGCTGTCCAGTCACAGTAATGTGACCACTTGTCAAAAGCCTGAATAACCACCTCTGGCAGCGCGGACCGTTTCGAGACGTGCATGAAGAGTGTCAGTGAGGTTCTGGGAGGTATTGGCAGGGATGTGAGGTCATGCCGACTCCAGTGCCGTGGCGAGCATAGCTAAGTTTCTCGGTTGAGGATATATGGCGCGAACATCCCGATCGAAGTGGTGGTCACACAGATTCTGAGCTGGGTTGAAATCTAGGGGGTTTGGCGCCCAGGAAATTTGAGAAACCCATTCGAGAGTTATTCTAATTAACCACGTACACTGCCAGTTGTGTGACACTTTGCATTGTCCTGGTGCTACATGATAACATGCCGAGGGAAAACCATCTACGTGTAAGGATAAACATGGTCCGCAAGGATAGACACATTTTTTTGTAAATCCTTTGTGCCTTCCAGAATGGCGATACCACCCGGGGAATGCCACGAAAACATTCCACGGATCGTAACGACGATTGTGGCAGTATATTTGGTTTCAGATGTTTCATGCCAACTGCGATCTACCGTGATTCATTTGAAAAGCCCACCTGTCGCCACTTAGTGGAAGTCCATTTGCGGTATTCGCGAGCAAATTCCTGCCTTTGTCGACGATGAACATCAGTCAGCATGGGTGCACTGAACCTGCGACTGTTGCGGAGGCTCATACGCAGCGAAGTTAGCTCAACGGTCGTTAAGGAGACACTGTTGACAGCGTCTTGGTTCATCTGGACGGTCAGCTGTTCAACATTTGCAGGTCTACGTGCCTGCATACATATCCGCATCCATCGTTGCCTCGGAACCGATATAGGACTGTGCCATTTTGCCATGCACGTATACTTTAACCACAGCGGCACGCGAAAAGGTAACAAACTTAGCCATTTCGGAGATGCACCCACCCTTGGCCCGAAAGCCAATGACCATGTGCTTTTGGAGGACAGATAAATCGGTCCGTTCACACATTACGACAACGACTGTACTGTAGTCCGCGGTCCGACGACACCCTTAATATACCATCGACTGCTACCGCTGCCACCTGCAGTTTGTAACTATTGCACGTTGACTTCGAATATAGGCGGTGGTCATATTAATGTGTCTAAAAAGTGTAAAATACTACTAGTTCTAATCGCCTTAATGTTCATTTTAAGGGTGGTGACCAGTTTTGGTTATATAATGACCATTATCAGACCAGTTTCAGGTCCAAATGAGCTAGTGCGTGGGGCCACAGCGTTGTTCCACCTCGTACCTGTCAAGCGGTCGAACTAGGCAATTGGACTGATACACTGATGTTACAACATGTATTAGGGTAGCATGTGGAAACCAAGGCTGTGAAGGATGGGTTAAGACCATACGTAAATTAACAGCCGTGATAAAAAGTCCTACTAAAGCAAACACGTTGACATCACGCAGTTGTTGGTCATGCTGTTGTTAAGATCTTCATTCCGAAGGTCTCCACGGTACTCTTTCGTAACAAGCCTCGTTATCTCTGAATAATTACAGCAACATGAATCCATTTGAACCTACTTACTGTGTTCATCCCTTGGTCTCCCTCTACAGTTTTATGTCCCACACTTCCAGCCCTTACGAGACTGACGATTCCTTCATACCTCAGTATGTTTCCATTCAGCCAGTCCCATGTCTCTCTTACGCTGTGCCATAAAGTTCCTTCAAACGAGACTCTCTAGTACTTAAATTTAAATTATATGTTAACAAATTCCTCTTTTCTCGACGTCATTTTCGTGCTACAGCCACTTCGCATGTTATATTCGTTCTACTTCGGCCATATCAGATGTTTTTCTTCCCAAATATTTTTGATCTAATTCCCTCAACATTGTCTGATTTAATTCGACTACATTCCTTTATCCTTGTTTTACATTTGTCGACGTTTGTCTTATAACCTTTTATCCATTCCTTTTCAAGTCTCCGACTGCAGTTACGTTTCGCTACAAATTCAAAATAGCTTTTACTTCCCGGTGCTATATTCCTGCTACCTTCCGAATTTCAAAGAGGGTACTTCGGCACACTTACCTTACACGCTAAGTGGAAGAGTTTTGCCATGGCTGGTTCTCCGAAAGCTTATTCTGAGTAATCTTGTCTACTCCAGCGGCTATGCTCCGACTTAGGTCTTTGAATGATCCGTCGAATTCTTCTCGTGGTATTGTATCTCATTTTCGAAGCCTGTTAAGTGGTCGCCAATCGATTCTCCTAAAAACATACACTGTGGAGTGCGGGCTATAATCGCTAGATTAAGGCTCCAACGCGGTGGGACGGGTCGAGACAGTGTCTGGACTCTGTGCGGATGCCGACAGTGGGTCCTTGGTGTGGCAAAGCAGGCACATTGACGGTGGATAAAGAAGACGAGAATAGGTTGTCGAGTTGACTGGACAGATATGCGCTGTGTCGACTTGCAGCTTTTGAAGCACACAGGAGCGGATTTCGGCAACGGCTCACGGATATTTCAGTCAGATTAGTGGAGACACGGTCTTCCTACCGTACCCGCAGTTGTCAGAACTGGCGATCGGACCTTTCAACAGACACACATAAAGGGCGGATTTTTGCGACGGGCCTCGTTCAGCGAAGTCCTTGAGTTTTCGAAGAGCCAGTGGCTGAGGCACTACTCCGCAAAATGGCACGCTCACATTATGTTTCACGTCGAAGTACCTATTGTTTAGCTAATCGTCATAGTTACTGTGATATTAAGTAACACCCTGCATTAAATTCCAAAATGTTGCAGTGGAAAATAGCGGTCGCTATGAATTTGCTTTTCGTACATATTAGATCATACGTCGCTGCGTATGAAATTTAGCTAATATACTGTATTTTTCTTTACACTTGGGAGAAGGTCTCTGTCACCGATTTCAAGAAAATTGACGTTGTGTATTACAGTCATATGCGATCGCTGGCGCCAGCAATAAAGGTAGGATGAACTACTCACAACACTCCTCAGATCTCAGAAACTGTGTGGGATACCAAAGGAGATACTGGCAAATGATAGCACACAAGCAGATGAGTATGTTTCCATATGTCAAACAAGCAGAACTTTCTTTTCTACTGTGAAATACGAGTAACCGCAGACATTTGCAACGTAATGATCTAATTTTTTAAGAGTCATTGGAGCTGGTGAAATGAGAATTAGTGTGGCTTTGCAACAAAATAGGTGAAGAAATTACACGTTTATGTTTGTACGGAGAATGTGCTTTTTCATATGCTTTCAACCTGATCCGTCCTCAGTTCCTCGTTTAATAAACCACTGTTTCAGGATTCTGTCACTTATACAAGTTCATCAGGATGTTACCGAAGTGATAGTTTGTTAACTTCGCTTTCTTCTGATAAACCGTGTCAAAAAGAGAAATATAGGTGATATTTGAAGTTGGCCACAGTTAAATTAATCGTTTTCAGGTTTCAGAAAGTTTTAGTTCTACAAGTGTACTAAAGGGGATGGGCCAATGACAGCGCGGAAAAACTTATACAATTATACGTGAAATAACTTTTTGTAAAAACTGACACATGAAGATTACGAAAACAGGGATATGAAAAGGTATGTCATACAAACAGATGATTGAAACATTTCTAGATATCATTCCAAGTGTGCACCAAAGTGTTATAAAAACTAATAACACTGCTAAACAAGGGAATCAGACAGTATTTCCCGACGTGACCGAAAATCGGACATAATATATCGTAACTAACATCAACATCTTACGCAATGAACTGTTTATAGACGGAAAAAGCAAGCCAGATTGCATTCATGCCTCATTACGGATACTGATGATGCTTTTCTTTTCAATAAAACGAAACGCAGTTTGTGACAAAAGTAGACATTTTCTTGTAGCTACAAAGACGGATTCATCTATTTTCTTGTAGTTTGAAAAGACGTATAAAAATGCCTTCAATAATATATCAAATAGTCTCAGAAAGAAGTAGCCCTCTTGGAATAAAAGCGTAAAACGAGGGGAGGGGGGCTGTTCTAAGGCAGGTCTATAGTGAGCGCCAAAAGTAGAAGGTTGTTAGCACCATGTTCATTTGCTCATTACTGTACGGTTTTGTCCATAACTGTGTCCGTTATTTGAAAAGTAATTTGAACTGCTATACTTGACTGAGGCTCAAATAGTCAGCGACTGACGCAGTTTTCTTCCTAGCAACGTCCATACTTTCTCTCAAAGATATATAGTGCCTTCAGAGTGCGAAAATATACTACAATAAATAATATACCTATAAAACGTCGCACTGTACAACGTGCTTTCGGACGTCGCACTGTACAACGTACTTTCGGTGAGAGACAGTCGCATCTCCTGAAATCCGTTATCCGTTGCATGTGACCTCTGGCCTGTCGTGTACGTATGGCAGTCCTGGCTCCGCGGATAAATCACGGATCTACCACCACACACGTACCGACTCGGTTCGCAGGCAGATCGGAGAGCTAGATCCGACGGACGGGTACTGCGCGCTTGTGGGAAACGACGGACATCAGAGCGAAGGCCATCACCGTCAAAGGTATCTACGGAACTGGCCCGCAGTTCTGACCCGTCCCGAAATCTGCTCGTGTATGGCCATCTGTTATGACCATAGGAGCAAGGCATTTTGGACAAGTCTCGCTAAAGGAACTGCTGATGTTGCATACGTGGTAGAACTGTGTAACTGACGTGTTTTCTGTTAGAAGTGTGGCGGGATATCGTTGGCTTAAGGACCCTTGGGAAAGGTTTCTCAACAGACTAGTGCATTCATTTACACAACCTTTAATCCAACTATAGCTTACAGAACTGCACGCTGACTTGTATCCGGCGGTACATTGCTAAAAGGTACCATGTTGACGTTGATGCCAGTGTGGCAAGAAAAATTCTGAGAAGCGACCAGGAAAAGTCATGGGTAACTATAATTATTTTTTCCTATGTGCCAGTAACTTGGTTCACTTGGGAACAACTGTCAAGCATAGTGTTTTAATGAAACCTGTCTTCTTGGAGTAATTTTCCGCAATCATCATATGTAAATTTTTTAAATTTTTATTTTGAAAGGATGAAATTGTTCTCATTTTGAGAAAATTTGTGCACACAAGTAGCTAACTGACATCATGAATACATATTAACACCTTTACATTGATAAGGAAAGACTTCATATTTGCGTACGTAAAACGCTGTTTCAAGGTATTGAGATTAATTATTGGTTTTTAGAATTTTTTTGTATGTTTATAACACAATAATTTGAAGTATGGTCATCAAACACCTTGGTAGTGCACAGTTTGACTATTCAGTTAATGTCGATTTCGTATGTTGGGATACTGAGTTCCAATAAAGTGTTAAAGATTCTTTTGGATTTCAGTACACCATCAGCTCTGTTCACTCTCCACAAATTCGTGCGTCTACCTTGTTCAAACATCTACTTTCTCTTGCCGCTCTGTAATATTGTCTTCGTTTCCCCTGTGTAGCCCTTCTGGGTATTCCTTCCACTTTTCAGATTTCCCTTCTCTGTTTAGTACTGTCTTGCCATGTGGACTCCTGATACTCATAGAGCTGCTTCTCTTTCATCCAACGCCTCATTCATTTTCTTATAGTTGGAATGTATGTTTCGTGTTACGGATGGCTGTACTTTCTTGCGTTTCTTATCTAGCCATTCCTGCTTCACTATTCTTCAATTCCTGCCAATCTAATATTTTAGACTGTGTTCTCTTTGCTTACCGTATATACTGCACATTCACATTCCCTTCTTTAGGCAATTAGGGTCAACGTGCTTATCCAAGGACTCCTACTGGACTGCGTTTTTGCCTGTTTCGTCCATTTCTGCCGTTACTATTTCAACTCATTCATGTCTGTTTTCTCTTTCTCACTGCAGTTTTAGTCAATCGTTCTCTACTGTTCTCCCAGAAACTCTCAACAACCTCTGCCTCTTTCAATTCATCCAGAACCCACCTCCTTAATTTCCTTCATTTCTACAGTTCCTTGAGTTGTAGTCTGCAGAACATAAGTAACGCATTGTGATCAGAATCCACATATCCCCTGAAAATGGTCTGCAATATAAGATCTGGTTGAGAATTCACTGACGAAAAATATGTGTTCTGTCTGATACCTTCCTTTGTGCCCTGGTCTATCCCATATACACAACATTCTTTCATGACTTTTAAACCACGTTTTAGCAATAATTTAATCACTTGCCGTGCAGAACTGAATGAGATGGCTTCCTCTTTCATTCCTTTCATCCAGTCCATGTTCTATTATTATTATTTTCCTTCTATTTCTTTTTCTTACTATAGAATTCCAGCCCCAGTTCAGACGTTATGTATGACAAAAATTTAGTAAAAATGTGAAGACACTTGAAATGGCTCAAATGGCTCTGAGTACTATGGGACTCAACATCTTAGGTCATAAGTCCCCTAGAACTTAGAACTACTTAAACCTAACTAACCTAAGGACATCACACACACCCATGCCCGAGGCAGGATTCGAACCTGCGACCGTAGCAGTCCCGCTGTTCCGGACTGCAGCGCCAGAACCGCACGGCCACCGCGGCCGGCACACTTGAAATGCATGTGACAGAAGCAACAATAGGTGATTTGTGCATAATGTGTAGTTCTACTGTTAAAATTTAGAAGGCGGTTATAAGGAGAATCGGGCATAAATGCATAAATAATTTACTTCCCCCTTGCCACATATGCCTCGCATAATTGAAAGTCGCGACCTCTATCATCTTATCTCATGTTTTCTACTGAAAATCTCGTGCATGGATTCTTGTTAACTTTACTATTACAGAGATCGCCTAAATTTTATTTTTTTCAATTGATCCTGTGCGCAACAAATAACTTACATGGTCTTTCTGCTGGCACTGCTTGATCTGCTGCATTCCATTATTTAACCAAAACATAAAAAAACCTATAATTCATGCTGAATGCAATGCATGTTCTGTATGGCGGCTCCTGCTGTTGCTACGGCTGCTGCTGCTGCTGCTTATAATTCAAGAGAATGGGTTTGGTCAAATCTAAACTCGATAAATGATAACCCAAGCAAGTAATTCCTTTTTTCAAAAACTATATTCTGAAAGTGATTCTTTCTCATTCAATTAACAAAACGCTATAAGCTCTTTGAACAACGGCTTCGTATGTAAATCTGCCTCCAGCGGCATTAAAGCAATATTACAAATTAATCAAACTCTTGAGGCAGACTGAAATACTTCTCAATTAAAAACGTAGTGAAACAATTCCCTGACAATTACAGAAGAAATCAATGACAAAAATCAATACTTAATCTATTCGCCTAACAATGGTTTCTCTTAAGAATTCAACTCCTATCATTATCAAAATTACCGTCTGCTGCTACGCACATACACAAACACTTTTCTTTAAATTAATAAGCGCGCTGCAAATTTCAAAAAGCATCAACGCAATACCAATCCTGTGTCGCTGCTGGCGGACACGGCAGTACCGCAGCTCGGCGACGACCCCTCGCCCAAAACACGTGTGCACCACAGCAGGCGGGCTCCTGCACTGGCTTCCAAACTGCCACTAATTAATCTGTGCGCTGTGAAGTGCGACAACATCTTAGCTTACAGAGCTTGTGTATGCGCGCTGTAGCCAACTTTTAAATCCTAAGAGATTATTGCCAACTCTCATAATGACCACGACAAGAAAGTCAGAGGAATTAGAGTTAATGTATAGGTTAACAGTCAATAATTCTTCTTTAGCGCCATTCGCGAGTAGAATAGCGATAGGAAAAAAAAATGTGGCGGGCCAGAAGTACCCTCCGTCACACATCGTATGGTGATTGCGAGTTATAGGAGAAGGTACAAATCTAGAAAGAAACTAAAACTGTATTTCATTTATGAGAAGGTTAAAGTGAATTTGTAAAATATTCAGCTTCTTAATTAGCATTCGTTGCTTTTAAGATGATACAAATACTAGTCCTCCTGTTTTGTACTATAGAGAACTATGGTTATTTTTCTCATATAGCAGCTTGGGACAAAGAAGCCACCAACGTTAATTGCCAGTTAAATCACTTATAATTATGGATGCACTGTTTTCTTTCACTGCTCTTGCACCATAGAAAGTGGCATATGAGGAGTCGTAATGGCTTACATAATGAGGCTAATGCTTCATTTGTTCCCATAGGAAAGTGAACTTATAATAGTGGTGAATGCTATTATGTATTTTGCTGTGCAAAGAGTACCTAACAACGCGTGGAAATTGCTAGCAGCTCTTGTAAACTCTGTCGAAAGTCGCCCTAAAGCGATCAATCACTTATATTGCAAGGTATTTCAAGAGTCGGCCCTTTGTTCCGCGAAATTAAACGAAACTCTTGTTTCCCGCGATGTCACATTTACGGTTAGTTCCACTTCAGAGCTTGTTGTTGAGTGCTGAAATTGCCCTCTGAGATCGTAATTCAGGCTCTTATCCAGCAACTGGTGGCTATGAGCTTCTAAACGCAGCCAGTTGCCTCGGAGCGTAACCACAAACGTTTGTTGCCCATTTACCCCACTCCCGCTCCCTCCTTGCCTCCCACCCACCATCCCCCCCCCCTCTCTCTCTCTCTCTCTCTCTCTCTCTCTCTCTCTCTCTCTCTCTCTCTGTGTGTGTGTGTGTGTGTGTGTGTGTGTGTGTGTGTGTGTGCCTCTTTCTCACTTAGTGTTTCGCTAGAAACCTCCTCCCTCTGTCCAGCAATTGTTTCCAAGACAAGAGAACTATTGCGGTTTCAATTGTTTTCTATATCGTTTTTGATTTTATCCATACTGGATGAGAGGTTGTGGTTCTGAATGTCAATGTTAAAAAATTTATCGGCTCAACCACTTGTTTATAGTGTAAAACACTAAGATTGACGCGTTTACGAAGTCAAGCTTCCATCATCAGAATAATAAAAAGTAAAAGAACCTGTTAAAACTCGCTAAAATGGAACATGGCACCAGGCACAATAAAATTGATAATGAAATTAAAACATCGTGGCAACTTCCCTTGTTGCACCTTCAAAGACACGGCTGCAACAAGGGAAGTAGCCACGATGTTTTAATAATTTTGATGTTATAGCACTTGGAAATGATGACAAACAGTTGAAGACAGCGTCTGCCATAAAATATCTAGGTGTAACTATCCACAGAGACCTTAATAGGAATGACCATATGAAACAGATAGTACGAGAAGCAGACACCAGACTCAGATTCATTGTAATACTGTCAAGGCAATGTAACTCATCCACGAAATAAGTGGCTTATAAGGCGCTTGTTCGCCCGATTGTTGAGTATTATCCCTTTATCTGGTATCCCTATCAGGTAGGACTGATAGAGGACACAGAGAATATCCAACGAAGATCGGCGAGTTTGGTCGCGGGATCGTTTAGCTGGCGAGAGAACGTTAAGGAGATGCTAAACGAACTCCACTGGCAGACGTTACAAGAAAGGCGTTGTGCATCACGGAGGGATTTACTATTGAAATTTCGGGATAGGACTTTATACGAGGAGTGAGACAACATATTACTTCCCCCCATATACAACTCGCGTATTGACCACGAGGAGAAAATTCGAGAAATTACAGGCAATATAGGCTTACCGACAATCATTCTTCCCACGCACAATTCGCGAGTGGAACAGGGTTGGACGAAACAGGCAATGGTACCGAAAGTACCCTACGACATACTCCATTAGGTGGCTTGCGGGGTATGATGTAAATGTTATACACAGTAAAACAGTGGAAATATCTTTCCGAAAACGTGTTCCATTGGCTCCAGACCGAGACACTGGGCAGGCAATTCATTTCAGCAATGTTGTTATCCACTAACCATTAGCGCACGATGTTGCCTTACGACAAGATGCGTTGTCATGCTGACACACACCTCCATCGTCTGCTTCTCTACTGTTCGCAGTTCACAGCACTGTATTTTTTTAATACCCTTCTGCATTTAGCGTTTTCTTAACTGCAATAAGTAGACCAGACTCTAACCATTCCATACAATATCACTACCTCCTCCGTCCTTCAGTGTCGTCACTACACGTGACAGCAGCTAATGTTCTCCGGGCATTCTCCAGACCCGAGCTCATCCATCGGATTGCCACAGGCTATAAAGTGATTCATAATTCAAAATCACTCATTTACAGGAATCCGCTCTGCAGTGGTGACGCTCTTTAGACCACAAAAAGCGTCGCTTAGCACTGACTAAAGAAATGTGTGACTTATGAAAAGCTGCTCGATCGTTGCAGCCCACTCTTTTTTACATCTGACGCACACTCACTGCGTTATCTAGGCTGCTGGTAGCAAGTTAGACCTTACAAGTGATTCCTTCCGCTAACTTCAGGCGATTCATGAATTACCTCGAAGGAAACGGTCTCTTGACACACACTCAACATAGATTTAGAAAACATCGTTCTGAAACACAACTAGCTCTTTACTTGCATGAAGTGTTGTGTGCTACTGACAAGGGATTTCAGATTGATTCCGTAATTCCGGATTTCCGGAACGCTTTTTACACTGTACCACACAATCGGCTTGTAGAAATTGACGGAAAGTCATCGAGTAAAAGAAGTGATTTCTGGCGTTCCCCAAGGTAGTGTTACAGGCCCTTTGCTGTTCCTTGTCTATATAAACAATTTGGGAGACAATGTGTGTAGCCGTCTTAGTTTGTTCGAAGATGACGCTGTCGTTTATCAACTAATAAAGTCAAAACAAATTGCAAAACGATTTAGGAAAGATATCTGTATGGTGCGAAAATTGTCAATTCAAATAAAGAGAAGTGTCAGGTCATCCACATGAGTGCTGAAAGGAATCCGTCAAACTTCGGTTACCCGATAAATCAGTCAAATCTAAAGGCCGTAAATTCAACTAAATACCTGGGAATCACTATTATGAACAACTTAAATTGGAAGGAACACATAGGAAACGTTGTGGGGAAGGCTAACCAAAGACTGCGTTTTATTGGCAGGGCACTTATGAAATGTAACAGATCTACTAAGGAGACTGCCGTCCTCTTTTAGAATACTGGTGCGCGATGTGGAATCCTTACCAGATAGAATTGATGAAGTACATCGAAAAAGTTCAAAGAGGGATAGCACGTTTTGCATTGTCGCGAAACAGTGGAGAGAGTGTCACTGAAATGATACAGGATTTGGAGTGGACATCATTAAAACAAAGGCGTTCTTCGTTGCGGCATAATATTCTCACGAGATTACAATCACCAGTTCTCCTCTGAATGCGAAAATACGTTGTTGACACCGAACTGCATAGGGAGAAACGACCACCATGATCGTACGTGTGTACGTGTGAGATCAGATCTCGTACGAAAAGACATAGGTGTTCGCTCTTTCCCTGCGCTACACGAGATTGTAATAATAGAGAATTATGAAGCTAGTACGATGAACCCTCTGCGCGGCACTTAAATGTGATTTCCAGAGTATCCCTGTAGATGTAGACTTTTTAAAACCACCCTCCCCTGTGGTCGACTTTGCCTGTCGGTCAGTACATTGCCTGGGTTTGGTTTGGCTGTGGTTTCTCCTTTGCGTTTCCGCTTGACAATCACATCACCAGTAACTGACTTGGGCAGGTTTAGAAGTGTTGAAAATTCATTGATGGACGTAACAGACGTAATATTATTTGCGCTTTCCGTTCACCTCTGAAAACGGGTGCATTACTAGATACGGTGAAAGACAACTAGGGGCACTGTAAACTGGGTGTTTCCATGTAAACGCGGCAAGAAATACATCTGGCATACTGTGCAGACAATCGAAGAAAGATGCAAGGAACACAGAAGGCGCAGTGAATTTAAATAGCCAACGTAATCTGCGATTGCAGAATATTACATGGCTACAGGGGACTCAATGAACTATGGAGAAAGGAACTATTAAGACGAACCTCATCGTACTGGGACTCTGTTCTGAAGGAGGCTATTCAAACACGAGTGGCCCAAGAACTTAACAACAGAGACACAGGCAAAGCTTGACAGCCAACGCTCAGTCAACTACAATCACAGCGTCCGCGGAGCGCCACTTCCACTTCCGACGGAGCTGCAGAAGCACTGAGGGACTGCGATCCCTCCTCCCACTACCCCACTCTACGCAGCGTGCAACCGGGTAGTGAAGAGATTAATCGTAGTATAAAGGAGGCGCTCAAACTGCAGTTATCACCTGAAGATGTTGTGAAGACGATTGCTACCGGCTGGACACCCGAGAACACTACAAAAGAAACGTCTCGCCGAGAAAGCTTAAAATCACATACGTAACTTGCAGTTACAGACTACTGTTTGCGGAACACTTTACTTTTTCTACGTAGTCATTGACTTTGAATGCACCCTTGCAAGTTTTAGATCTGACGTCTGACTTCCGATTAGAAAATCACAGAGGTAGATGACTCCACAGACATGGAAGGGCAGAGGCGGAGAAAAACTCGGTGAGTGTCTGTGCGGCCACAGACCGCAAGCATTTGTCACTGTCATCCCGCCACCCAGGGTCGATACCTGCAGGAGACCATCTCCACTTCAACAGCCACAGTTTCAGTTTTCCCGTCTATGTGGCGTTCTTCATGAAACGAGACACTGTTGTGTCTACAATATTGACCACATGGCGTCATAAAACAAAAATGACCATCGTACCCAGTAAGTCAACCTACCTGCTGCTCAAAGGTCAACTCATAAGAAATCCTACCGTCAAAATAAATGGCCTACCAGTCCTCAGGCGCCGAGAAGCCCGGTATCTTGGTGTCATCGTCGACGAGAGGTGGAACTATGCATCGCATATTGACACAGTAACACAAAGATCACTCACAGTACTACACAACATAATCGGAATAGGACAAAAAAGATTCCATCTCCCACCTGATCTTATTAAATTGTACCACAACAGCATCCTCACATCCATAGTAGGCTACAGGTCAGCGGTCTGGGCACACAGGCTGACGAGGGTCATGCCTCCCGTGGCCGTAACAAGAGTGCAGCGAAATATGCTCCTACGGTCAGTAGGCGCGTATAGAACAACTCCAGGAGGGGCACTTTTGGTACTGATGGGGTTATGTCCATTGGACATAAAAATTAGGGAACAGGCCACCTGGTATTGGATAAAGAAGAATAGAAGAGAAAAAATAGAAGAAATCATGGGGATATATGTAGAGGATAAACAAAGCATCAAAAGAAGGGGAGTGGAATTATGGCGGGAACTCTGGGATAGTGATGAGACTGGCCGAAGAACACACGAGCTGCTTCCAAACATACAGGAACGCCTAAAACTCACTTACATCAAACCCACAAGAGGCTTGCAGCACTTTCCTACTGGGCACGGACCCAGCCCGACATATCTGTGTCGGTTCGGGAAAAGGGCAACACCAGCGTGTGACTGTGGAGCAGTGCTGGGCACTCCAGACCATGTGGTGTACGAGTGTCCCCTCTTCGACGATGTTGCACAACAATTTAGGGAACAATTGCCGAATAACGACACGCACCACATGCTCAGGCATGAAAACACTTTCAACGTCTTGAATCATCTAACGGACGTAATCTCAGGCAAAGTCCTCAAAGAATATTTAAGAAACAATCAATAAATAAATACCAGACTTGTCACGTACACCCCCCCCCCCCCCTGTTCCACCGGGACGTGGACTTGGCCAGCCGCCTCACGGCTGGAATCCGCCAGGTTTTCGGAATAGATTGGGTGGTAGTACATCACCACCGGACCTGACTATGCACCAATTATGACATTAGATATAAGGTTAGTTATAGGTTCAAGCTAGGATAATAGAACTGGCATAGAACTGCAGCGACCACGTCACCGGCCAGCACAGTGACAGGGGCACTCCCACTGGGATTAGCTCAGTGGGAATGGCCAAAAAATTAGGTTTGTATCTTATTCTGGCACACTTGTAACGCCGCAGGTAGAGTAGTCATAAAAATAACCATCTGCAAGTAGTATCCTAACAATAGAAGCTAAAATCAAGGTAACACTAGATAAATAATAACATAGTATAGTATAGTATACTAGAATAACCCCCATAGTGGTGATGGATTATAGTAGAAACCTGTAGTGTTAAACATAATAATAGCTGCAGATAGAATATAGAAATAGTTAAAAATAGGACCTACTAATGTATTTAGGTAGTAGGTTACATTGTATCATGATAATGATCAAATAAATATTAAAAAAAAAAAAATGAGACACTGTCCACATTTGGATGAGAAACGTTTCTGTTTACGCATGTACGATTCTCTGTTGTTGCTAGTTCAAACAATGGACAGAAACTATGGAGTATGAACTAAGACTGTGTTGGAGACTACCATGAGATTCGGATGCTCCAAAGTGTGCAATGGCAACTTAAGAAATCTTTAGATTCGATACTCTCAGCTTAACAACAGAATTATTTGTTCTTTCGATGTCAGATCCGTGGGTCTAACATGTAATCGAAGTTTTTATGAAGTAGAGTGAAAAAGTTTCCTAACAATTCAACAAAAAGAGGTAGATAGGATGCCTATCTGAGCAGAAGTGACCTTCAAAACATTCTACTGTTCACCATTTCACCTTTGAAAATTAATAGAATGACATCCACTTCACTTGTAATAATGATTTACCCAATCCATGAGTGGTTTTTCGATATTAAAATCCTATCTTCAGATGTATAATAAACCGTACACAGAAACAGAAAAGAGGGAGGGGGATATATAATATAACAAATCTGTAAAAAACAGAAAAACGTGCTACAAAAGCAAGGCGACCCACTTATTTTACTTCGTCATGCGTAACAAACTGTCACACCAGCAAATACAAATGCTCCAAGTCACTGCACCAAGGGCGGTACTAGAAAAAAGAGCCTAATAATCAAATGTTCGGGCGGGTAGGACGAAAAAGGAACAAAATCCGAACACCTTACTGACATTGTCCGCCGTCGAACAGTCACACACTATGCACGCCAACAAGGACTGAGAAAGGGTCGCGCTCGAAGTCTACCAAGGAATCCCATGAGTGCGAGTCGCAAAATGCCAATGATGTTTACAGCATTCGACGCCCCATTTATGGTTTACCATGAACTCGTAATACTGACTACTAATGGCAGCAGAGGGCGCGACTGGATGTATCCAGTGGTGAGCATGGCATGAAGCTCCGGAGCATAGTTGAACCGCTTAATCAACGAGTAAGTCGCACCAATGCTACAGTGCTGGTGGTGCTGATGCAAAGCACAGTAATGGCGTCTATGGGCGTCTTGTCACGGTCCGCGCGGTTCCCCCCGGCGGAGATTCGAGTCCTCCCTCGGGCATGGGTGTGTGTGTCGCCCTTAGCGTAAGTTTAAGTTACATTAAATAGTCTGTAAGCTTAGGCAGCAACGACCTCAGCAGCTTGGTCCCATAAGACCTTACCATCAAACAAAGCAAACATTCCAGTATATATAAAAGTTGATAATTAGTCATAAGGAAACACAAGGAATTTCGCAGAGTGAGACAGAAGTTGCAGATGAAATATTAGCTTTTCTGCAAGATGAGTTAGTAAAACGCATGGTGTCTAACATGTTCGACTGTGTGGAAAATGGACGTGAGTTGTGCAGTGATAGCGATACGTGCTCAACAAATGAAAGTGATACTGAAAAAGGTGTCAAACAACGTAGTTCATAATCCTTCTCGGACAGGGGGCCATAAATCCCGTCTCCAGTGAAACGTAGTATAGGAAAATCATTCCATGGGGCGGGTACTAAACATAATTACGTACATGGAAGATCATTCGCATCACAGTAAAAAAAAAATTACGTATAGATATCGAATAAGTCTACAGCAAATATGACCGTGTAGTGCGTAAGCAAAACTACGGCTACTAAAGGGAGGACAAGACGCACTTACAAAAATTAGTGTTTGCGTGTTTCAAGGATGCTGCTATGTTATGCACGTCAAACTGCGTTAGACATAAAGTGATTTCAAGGGAAGCGGTGGATGGATGCATAACTAAAAAGGTGCTACAGAACTGGGAGACGTACGATAGCAAAAATTTCAAACAAATAGCCAGCTTGATAATACACAGCAAACTGTGGAACATGTCCGTTCAATAAGGAAATTGTTTTCAGCTCCGGAAATTAGAGATACCAAGAGAGTTGTATCAAGACCAACTTACATCAACGCCTTAACGCATTCTTATAAAATTATCCCGGCTGTTAGTCTGGATGATAAACTGGCTCGAGAGTTATTAATTGTGCTGCGAGAAGTTGGAGGTGCTCTGCTCCCTATGTTTCTTTGTCGCGTGCGAGATCTTGCAAGGAAAGTAGGGAATACTTACATCGGAATACTTACATCACAGAAAGAAAGGATGGGCAAATGGGCTTAAAAGAACTGAAACGAGGTATGGATTTTGCCCAGTAGCTGGTCAAAATAATTTGCTTCGCTTGATTCATGGTCTGCGAATAAGTCATATTCCTTTAGAGCAAACTCCTGGAAAGCGTGTGACATTGCAATTCATACTATCTGGAACCAGTGGACAAATTCAGACTCTGGATGTTTGTTTTTTCAGTGCCTATAAAACATATTATCGCGTGGTCTGCAGCTGCGCCTTAAAGGATAGCCAGTTTCGAGATAAGTTCCACGAGAGGCTATTTCGCATTCGGTTGCATGCCATCACATTCCATCAGTTCTCATCAGTCTTACATACCAATATGATTCTGCATGGATTATTTGAGAGTGGATACCTAGCTGAACGTCATGCACGGTTTGTAACTCCCAAGGAGTTCACCTTCGATCCTGATGGTGCCAACCTTTGTGTCAATGTGGTGCGCCATTTCTCATGGGGCAAATTAATGGTTTATTTTGACCCATTTCTTGAATATCGCCGATGTCCATTTTGCGAAGAGTAATTCCTACCCCCCGCACACTCATTTTCTGTCGTCCTCCTGGGGCACATGGTGAGTCAGTACCAGCTAATATTATTCTTGTCATAATTGTTAACACAACAGTTTCAAATGAGATTTGCTAAAGATTAATCTTTACGACCTTACACTGAAGGGATTCCTTGTAAGAGGCGTGGTGGAGCGCAGGTGAAAACCGTGCGCGAGAGAAAGCAAACTGACATCGGTATTAACGAAGATGTTTTCCGAGCACTTAAAATACTTCAGTTAAAAGGATAATAGAACAAACAGAACGTAGCAGGCCGTCAAGATGGATAACTCACACATACGTAAGAATATGTGAAGTACTAGGCAACAAGGCAATGTCACGTGTGCCCAACCGATAAACAGGAGATTAAAAAACCGTGGTAAACAATAATAAAAGTAATGGTAACGTAACTTACACCAAAAATATCGTCACAATACATGCAGTATGTATTGTGGGATCAAGTGGCAGAGATATAATATAGGAGGCGTATTTTTTAAGTAAGTACCGTTTTTCAATTTAAAAAAGACATGCTAAGACATCTCAATAATTTTATTTTTACATGAAAGCCTGTACCTTAATCTACTTTTCTACATAATTCCCGTCAATTTTGAGGCACTTGTCATGACGTTGTACCAGTGTTTGAATACCCTCCTCATAGAAGTCTGCCACCTGACTTGTTAACCACTACATCACCACTGTTTTGGCTTCGTCATCATCTTGAAGACGCTGACCGCCCAGGTGTTTCTTCAAGTGCAGGAACAGATGGTAGTCACTGGGCACAAGATCGGTGCTGTACGGAGGATAATCTGTAGTTTCCCATGGAAAAGATGTGATGAGATCTTTGGTCTGATTCGCCACATGCAGGACGGGCATTGTCTTGCAGCAAAACGATGCCCTTGCTTAACATCCATGGACTGTTGCTTTGATTCTAGAGTCACGTAGGCCACCCATGTTTCATCGCCCGTAACATTTTGGCTTAAGAAATCATTACCGTCGTTGTGGTAGCGCTCAAGGAAAGTCAGTGCACTGTCTAAACTTTTAGTTTTGTGCACATCCGTCAACGTTTTCGGTGCTTCAAGTGCTCGGTCACAATGCCATACAAAACACTGCGAGAAACATTAGGAAAGTCATCCTGCAAGGAGGAAATCGTAAAGCGTCTGTTTTCTCTCACCTTATCGTCCACTTCCTGCCCCAAACTTTCAGTAACGGTCGAAGGACGCCCACAACGTTGTTCATCATGCACATTTGTGCGGCAATCTTCATATGCTTCACTTTCTTACCATTCCATCACTCATAATGTTTTCTACGTAAAATGCACAGACCTCAGGATGAATATCGATCGCTTTTAGGCCTTTATCACTAAGAAATCTTATAACAGCCCGTACTTCACAGTAGGTGGGACTCACGATTATTGGAGGAATCTTAAACACTCAGTATACAACGTAAACAAGGAAGAATCAGACTGTAATGGCGTCAGTGCGTAGATTAAGGTACAGAGTTTCATGCAAAAACAAAATTATTGAGATCTTAGCACGCATTTTTCTAATTTCAAAACGGTACTTACTTAAAAAACGCGCCTCGTACAGCAATCATAATAAAGAACGCTAAAATATAAGAGTAGCAATGCAAGCGGCGACATAGCAAACATTATCCGGCTGAGCGCCCTACGTTATAGAAAACGTTAAGATAATGGAAGAACGGTGAAGGACGAAACAAACTAACAAGAGATCAGAAATATAGGCCTGAACCTGTAATATATAATTTAATAAATTTATAATTATTTAACAAGAACATATGTTCCAACACGGTTTGCTCATTTAGTTTATACAGTGTATTCTGGGTTTCTGGCTGAAATTACGTAAGATTTCAGTTTTTTTCATAAATTGAGGACTTGACCCTTCGGGTATAGTTGGAGCGTACTTAAGTTATCGTTTATGTTAGGGATACTGTGTTTTTGTGGTTTTAGGTGGTGAGTTAACACAAATTTCGAAATACTAGAGTCCTGGTGTTCGTTGAACCAAGTTGAATTATACGCCTTATTGTCCAACGTAGTGGCACTCTCTGTCATTGCAACTACTTTGATAGACATTTGAAAAGGTATGCGGTTTGTGGCTGCGGGTTCCGTGCCATCTGAAATATGGGCCTGTGTAAAAATTCAGGATTTATATAGGCTTGTTTTAATCATCTGGCAACTTAGGCAGAAACAGTTCTTATATACGGTACTTACACTGCATGTCTTATCCCTAACTGTAGGTGTGGGAGTCACCCGTAGTTATTATCTTCATGCCTCTTAAGCTGTATTGTTGACTCAGCATGTCTACTACTTCCATAGATCGTTTGGCATGTGCTAAGTATCTAATGACGTTTAGTTCTTTCTGATAGTTTTCTGAGCGATACTTTATTGGCAACATAGCCAGTAAAGCAACCATACACCGCCGAAATTTTCCGAGAAAATCGACGTTGAAGTCTTATGCGTACCTTCCGTACCTGTAACGTTCATTCTCTTTCGTCCGAGCAAGCATAGCGCAGGGTCTAATGTTCACAGCTACTACGATGTTCGTTAGGTCTCAAAACCTCCCCTTCAGCCTTTTTTTAAAATTTAATTATACAAAATATTATTTAGCAGTGTGTCACTCCAAATTATTCGCAAATAGACCTTTTCGCCGTAGTAATTTCATTAATAAATCAATCATTACAGAACTAATTCTTGAAATGTATACTCCGTTTGTGGTTAGCAGTTAAAATTTCAAATATTGGGAAAACTCCAAAGATGGACCAAGTGTTAGCAGCTGCGGAAGGATTCCAGATACAGAAGAAACTACTCATCCATAATTTTTATCTTGATTGTGGAACCAACGCGCATCAGACTGGCTGCCAGTAACAATCGTCATACAATAGATCCCTTGCAGAACATGGAACGAAAACCGTTTTGAACAACGTTAGTCGTTTCTTCACAGCAGGAAAAATATTCTCTTGCAATTTCTTATGTATGCAACCATCATCCATGGAATTTGGTTGCAATGTACCTAAATTAAGAAAGGTAATTATGACCTGCACGGAATCAAGGAAGTTCAGGAAGATGCTACACAAAGAATTTTTAAAACCAATTATTATTCCATACATGGGACAAAAAAATATTGATTCATGTGGAGGGCAGAATGGAAATGGAAATGAGCGTTTGGCGTCATTGGCCGGGAGGCCCCTCGCGGGGCAGGTCCGGCCGCCAAATCGCAGGTCTTATTACATTCGGCGCCACATTGGGCGACCTGCACGCCGGATGGGGATGAAATGATGATGAACACAACACAACACCCAGTCCCTGAGCGGAGAAAATCTCCGACCCAGCCGGGAATCGAACCCGGGCCCAGAGGACGGCAATCCGTCACGCTGACCACTCAGCTACTGGGGCGGACGAGGGCAGAATGAGCAAACACTTTACGAATCAATCTTTGTAGATAAAAGACAAGCATGCATGTCCACCGTAAAAATTATCCCACCCAAGTTCAATCCACTTTGCCATACTTGTAATTTTTATTTTTACGTGAAGCTGAAAATTTTCAGGAAAAAATTTAAAATGTTCCAGATCTACTAAATGGTAATAGACAAATAGATTCGAGGAAAAACTCCGTGAAAATACGTTATTTAATTCCGGAAGAGTTTAGTGCACATGTTTCCACAGGAATGCTCGAATACGCGTGGTTCGCATCGAAGTTGATCGAACGAATGATTGTGTTTTTCAGTATCCCTCCTGAAAATCCGCGTTCCTGTAAGGCGTGCGTGGTGCTCTACTAACCAGTGCCTCGATTGCTTCTGTGACAAACAGCAAGCAGAATACTGTTCTAGCATTGCAAGCGATGCCAGCGATATCGAGCTAGACGATTCTGTTATGTATTCTGTAACAAATGGAGTACACATTTGAAGAACTTTTGCTGTAATGATTGACTCACTGCAACGAAAATGACTATCTCTGAATAATTTTTCATGAAATATGCTATTTAATGATATTCCGTGCGATGAAATTGGAAAAAAAAAATCTCGATCAAGGTTTGAACCCTCCACCGCCCGCTTGCGTATGTAGCCGTGAATGCGCTGCGCTACGATTTTCGGTGGAAACGTTGTATGTACATACAAGGTAAGCATACGACTTCTGCATCGATTTTCTCGGAAAGCAGAGGCTGTCGCATGTAAATCCGCTACAGCATACCTAAAACTCTTCAAAATCCGTGATTAACAAGTCTGACGGTCCCATTGTTATTTGTTTTCCAGAAGAAAGTATGTCTTACGTTAATGGTGCATTTCCAACAATGTTTTAATTAATTATAATTAAGACAATGTCATTTGCATGAGCCAATTAACTGTATTGAGGTCTTCAATTACTTCAGAATGCACTGTAAACAAAAGTATTGGGAAACAATTTCAACAGTGCTCTCATATCAAACTTTGTGAGATTACTTTTGGAAGCTATCCCACACATAACGTGTCTTTGGAATAAAAGAGGGTACGACGTTCAGCATATATTGCAAATACCGGTAATAAAAACTATAAAAGTTAACGCAAATACTAAAATTTGGTATGGAAACAGGAAGATAATTTCAGGCAATTTCATTTAGCTGCCGAAAGTGTCAGTTTTGTTAAATCCAAACTTTTAATAGTGAAAGATTTAGGTTTGTCCGAAGACTGCTTAGGTGTAACCATCCACCCTAGTCTACCCTGTGAAAGCCTCTTCGTCTCTGCGTACCTACTGCAGCCTGCATCATTATGAACTTGCTAACGGTATTCAAGAAATTATTTCCCTCTACACTTTTTATTCCACACACTCCCTTCCACTACCAAATTCACGATTTATTGATGTCTCATGTTGTGTCCTATCAATCATTCCTTTTAGTCTAGATGTGCAACCAATTTATTTTTTCCACAATGTGATTCAATACCTTTTCGTTACCAGTATTTGTTTAGTTTACTCATCAAATTTCCAGCATTCTTTTATAGCACATTAATTTGTATTATGTGCTAACAGATTCCTATTTTTCAGAAGTGTCTTTTGTGTTATTGCTAGTCTGCGTTTGGTATCATCTTTGGGTTGGTCATTATCATTTTTGCTGCCTAAATAACAAACCTACTTTTAGCATCTAATTTCGTAATGCAATTGTATGAGCATCACCACTTATAATGTGGCTACATTCAATTACAATTGTATACCTTTTGTTGATATTAATCTTATAGTCTCTATTCAAGACACCATCGGTTCCGTTCAATTGGTCTTGCAAGTCTTTTGCTGTCTCTGACAAGATATTTCAGTGTAATTGACAAAAGTCGAGGTTTCCATTTAACATCTGAGCTTTAATTCGCTATCCACATTTCCCATTTGTGTTCTTTATTACTCGTCTGATGTACAGTCTGAATTATACTGGAGATAAACAACAAACTTGTCTCTCTTAAAAAAAAAGGACTAAACCGCCATTTGACTGAGTGTTACTGTTTTTATCTTCTATACATTTCGGCTTTTATGCCATTATCAAGTACAATGCTAAGAGTTCTTAGGCCATTAACCTGTCATGTCTGTCTAGGTAGTCAAACTTTTAGCATAGTTCTTGATAATGGCATAAAATCCGAAATCTGGATAGTACAGAAGGTCAATACAGTAATACACAAATGGTGGTTCACTCTTTCAAAAAGTATTGCGTGACTGTGGCTAAACACTATCTGAAACTTATTGTCGCACGCCCTCCTCAACAACTGCTTCCTTTTCATATCTTTCGACTCTTAAAACTATGGTCTGTTTGGTGTACGAGTTGTACACTGAAGCGCCAGGGAAACTGGTATAGGCATGCGTCTTCATATACAGAGACATGTAAACAGGCAGATTAGGGCGCTGCTGTCGGCAACGCCTATATAAGACAACAAGTGCCTGACGCAGCTGTTAGATAGGTTGCTGCTACTACAGTGGCAGGTTATCAAGGTTTAAGTGAGTTGATCGTGGTGTTATAGTCGGCACTCGAGCGATGGGACACAGCATCTCTGAGGTAGCGATGAAGTGAGGATTTTCCCCGTACGACCATTCAGCGATTGTACTGTGAATATTAGGAATCCGGTAAAATATAAAAACTCCGACACCGCTGCGGTCGGAAAAATATCTTGTAAGAAAGGGACCAACGACGACTGAAGAGAAACGTTCAAGGTGCCAGAAGTGTAACCCTTCCGCAAAGTGCTACAGATTTCAATGTTGGGCCATCAACAAGTGTCAGCGTGCGAACCATTCAACGAAACATCATTGATATGGGCTTTAGGAATCGTAGGCTCACCAGTGTACCTTAATGACTGTACGACACAAAGCTTTAAGCTTCGCCTGTGTCCGTCAATACCGACATTGGACTGTTGATGATTGGAAACATGTTGCCTGGTCAGACGAGTCTTGTTTAAAATTGTGTCGAGCGGATGGACGTGTACCTGTTTTGAGACAATCTCGTGAATCCATGGACCCTGCATGTCAGCAGGGGTCTGGTCAAGCTGGTAGAGACTCTGTAACGATGTGGGACGGGTTGTGTACATAGTTCCGCGTAGTCAGCGCGTACACAACTTTCCCACTAGAGCGCTCCCCGCTAAGCACAACAGCGCAGGCGCAGCACTCGTCCGTCTCCGCACTACGAGATGGCGCTGCCATAGAGACGGAACAAATTCTGCTTCCACCGATGCACGTATTAATATGTAACGCAGCCAATGAGATTGCTGCTAATGTATAACCTTTTCTCCTCGCCGATTACACTCACACAGTGATACATGAAGGCGCGAGGTATTATAACAAGTCTACAGACCTCGGATCAGTCCGTCTGCATTTGTCTGCACCAGTCTGTACCAGTCTGCATTAGTCAGTACCAGTCTGTACGAGTTCTACATTTGTCTGTACCAGTCTATAGTCAAGTTTTAGTCTGCGCCCAATAAGATTACCGTATTCCTGTACATAACCATGAAGATAAATGTATAGACACTTTTGTCAAGTATCAGAGATATATGTGAGAATGAGATTGACGTACCAATACCAAAGAAACTTCAGATTGTCAATTGTGAATAGCATCCAGAACCAAGCTAAGTAATTTTTATGCTTGTTATTATTTTAATAAATGTGTGTGAAATTTAATCAAGTTCTGTTTAAAGTTGGCCACCGACAACTGCTACTCTAAGCGTGCAAGTGGCATTTCTATCGTCTGACCTAACGGCAGAAGATAAACACGCCACGATAAGACCACGAGACATATTGCTGACACTCGCCTACTTCGTTAGAGCGATAAGTCAAATAATCTGATGGTGTGTGTACTGAAGGTCTTACAGTACGCTCACCACAGGATGTGTGCAGCTGGAGTGATATGGGACCCTTGATACGTCCAATACGACTCTGGCAGGTGACATGTACGTGAGCACCCTCTCTGATTGCCTGCATGACAATGCGACACCCCACACATGCAGATTTGCTACAGAGTGGCTCCAGGAACACTTTTCTTAGTTTAAACACACATCTGCTGACCACCAAACTCACCAGACATGAACATTACTGAGCGTATCTGGGATGCCTTGCAACGTGCTGTTCATAGGAGATATCTTACTGAGTACTCTTACGGATTCATGGACAGCCCTGCAGGATTCATGGTGTCAGTTCCCTCTAGCACCTCTTCAGACATTAGTCGAGTCCATGTCACGTCGTGTTGCGGCACTTACGTACTCGCGGGGGCCCTACACTATTTAGACAAGTGTACCAGTTTCTTTGCTCTTCAGTGTAGATAACCTTTTGGTCTCTGAATTTCATCCCTGCTATCTTCATAATTTCAGTGAGTATGCTTCGCTCAACATTGCCAGAAGCTTTCTCTAAACCTACAAATGCTGTAACCGCATTTTTGCCGTACTTCATAATTACCTTCGACCTTCATTTCTCCGGAAACCAAATTGATCTTCCACGAGGCTGACGCCTAACAGCTTTCCCGTGCTTCTGCAAATAATTCGTGTCGGTATTTTGCAACCATCTCTTATTAATTATGATTCGTTAATTCTCAAAGGGCCTTACTTAAAAAAAAGTTCAAAATGGTTCAAATGGCTCTAAGCACTATGGGACTTAACATGAGCTCATCAGTCCCCTAGACTTAAAACTACTTAAACCTAACTAACCTAAGGACATCACACACATCCATGCCCGAGGCAAGAAACGAACCTGCGACCGTAGCAGCCGCGTGGTTCCACACTGAAGCGCCTTGAACCGTTCGGCCACAGCGGCTGGCCTTAAAAAGTCTTGCCAGTTGGAAGTATTGGACTTTTGTACGTCAACGATCGCTTAGCTGTATAAAAAATATTCACATCGGTGGTTCCGCCATATAGTCTTATCAAGTACGTTATGTACATTCACTGAAATATTAAAAAACTTCATTATGTTCAAAGTGCGTAATTATATTTCTTTGACTGTGCGAAGCTATTTGCGGAAGATGACAAATATGTGCGAAACCGACAATGTAAATATTTATTATGTATCCAAGCGATAGCTGACGTAATAAATCTGTACGTGCTATAGAAATAAATGTAGCTATGTATATGTGTTCCACATCTCCTCTTAAACAAGTGAAGCGATTTCACTAAGCTTGATACACATATCACTTACCGTCTGGAAAGGTCTCCCCTGAGAATAAGAACTACACACCTATCAAAGCGGTGGGGTGGGGGTGATCTAGCATTGTAGCCCATGGCACGAAATACCCCTACTTCAGCTATACAGGATTTGAGAAAGAGAGCGCTGAGAGACTTGAGGCAAACTTTACACACAATTTCAAACTGTTACTTAATTTATTCTCGCTGACATCGCCCCCAAAACCATGAAAGGAAAAAAAAAGTTTGTAGCTTACTACATTTTCTCTGTTTCTGCAGTAAATGTCCTACATGAAGCATGACCTCTCAATTTATAACTTCTTTACTACTAACTGTATTGGTGCCACATTTCTCAGACAGTATTTATATATCCCAATGAATCTGCCATGGAAATTACATCAACGTAACACACATAGTTCAGGAGATACGTCATAAACACTAAATGCGTGAAAAACTAACGTTAAAAGTTTATTACACCGTTGCCAGTAACTCTACTCGCAACATATTTAACAGACAGCATTCAAAAATGCTACTGAAAGTACGTAAAAAAATATAACTTTCCACGTCACATAGTTCAGGAAATATAACGTCATAAACACTGAGGTGCGTGAGTAACTGTTTCATTATGCATCGTGTCGTAATTTATTATTTCTTTATTACTAACTCTACTAACAACATATTTCGCAGACAGTGGACACATATATCACTGGGTGTACCTATGTATTATGTCTTCGTACAAAACACGTATTTCAGGAAATATGACAACATAAATATTAAGCTGCGTGAAAATGAAACTGCAGTGCGAAATTCGCTAGACATAGAGGTTAAATAGTTGTTCAAATACAAGACAAATATGTTAAACATGTATGAAGTTTATTTGACATGTGCGTGTGTCAGCAAAGCCACGAGTATAACGTTCGTCCTAAACCCCTAAAACTGTTTCAGCCAAATTTGGTACCCACGTAAGTTATTAATGGACCAAAATGTTACTGCAACTCGTAGTGTAAGTGCTTCTATTGGCTAATCGTGAATCAGGGTTGACAGATCGTGCACAACTGATGTGGAAACATTGACAGTGAACTGAGTTTTCCTTAGTCACCATTGCACTTGTCACTGACGACGGCAAAGTGCAATAACATCGTGTTTGAATAGCACAATTTGGAGAGAAATATTGAATGAGTAAGCATCACCAGCCTCCTATTGTTTTGAATGGAGAGAAACCTAGGGAGAAAAAGAAAGACGAGGCAATGGGAAAGAGGAGATAGGCACAAATAGGAGGTGGAGGGGATGGAGGAGGAGAAAATGGACAGAGGTAATGGAGGGGAAAACGGAGAGAGAAGGAGAGAGAAGAAGGAAGAGACAGGTAGATGGGGGAGATGGCGGGCAAAGATGGAGGAGAAAAGGAGGAAATGGACAGAGAAAGGGAAGAGGAGGTGAATGGACAGAGAGAGGGGAGAGAAGGAGATGGACACAGAAAGGAAAGGGGAGAGATGGAGAGAGGATATGGATAGAGAGGGAAGGAGGAGATGAACAGAGAGAGAGGATGGAAGGAAGGAGGAAGAGTTGGACTAAGTAGAAGATTGAAATAAATAAAAATACCCAGCCAATGCCGGGATTGTCAACTAGCTGTTATATGAAGATCATACCGTTTGAAACAATTGACTAGGAATACATAGACTGCTCGTAAGCGATCTCTGATGTACGAAAAGAGCTCGAATATAATAAAGATGCATCACGCCGGGACACAGGGTGTTTGGACAAGGGAAGAGCGGGGCTCTTGCAACAGACAGTGTCGGTGGCTGCGACCGCCTGTGGCAGCTGCCGCGGTGGCCTGCTCTGCTACCTCTGGCAGATGTCCAACAGCTGAGCTGAGCCGTGTCGTAGCCGTTTAGCGCCGCGTCAGTCTGCTACCTGTTGCGCTGGCCTGCTTATCCTGCCTGGTACGGTACAACAGAGCCACCCAGAACATCGCTCTGTATAGACCCCACGCTAAGCGGTTTTCCCCACCCCTCTCCGTGGGGGCAGTCCGAGCAGAGCGTACACACAGTCAAGTTTAGAAACATTAAAATCAGCGGGACAAATGGTCTAATGGAACAGGTAATTCAGACTGAATTAACATAAGTATTGCGCGCAACGTAAGTCCTAATCCACTATATGAGAGAGTTTAATGGATGTATGTGGAAGTGAGATGTGGTGCTACAGAAGAATGTTGAAAATTAGGTGGACTGATTAAGTAAGGAATGAGGAGGTTCTGGACAGAATCTGAGAGGAATATGTGTAAAACACCAACAAGATCTGGAAATTTGTCGTAAGTTTCTATGGGACCAAACTGCTGAGGTCTTCAGTCCCTAAGCTTATACACTACTTAATTTAACTTAAACTATTTTCCACTAATGATAACACACGCCCCATGCCCGAGGTAAGACTCGAATCTCCGATGGGGCGAGGCACACGAACCATGGCAAGGCCCATTGACTGCGCGGCTACCCCGCTCGGCTAACCGACAACAAGGCAGGGCAGGATGACAGGACACATATTAAGAAATCAGGGAATAACTTTCACGGTACCAGAGGGAACTGTAGTGCGTAAAAACTACAGAGCAAGACAGAGATTCGAATACATTCAACAAATAATTGAGGACGCAGGTTGCGAGTGCTTCTCAATTACTTGATGGATGTTCTCCTATTTCTGTCTTCCTCTACAGTTTTATCTCTCTACAGCTCCCTCTAGTACCATGTAAGTTATTTACTGATTTCTCAATAGACGTCCTATCATCCTGTCACTTTTTCTTGTCAATTTTTTTCCATATATTACTTTCCTCGCCAATTCTGCTTAGAATCTTTTCATTCCTTACCTCATCAGTCCACGTAGTTTTCAACATTCTTCTGTAGCACCACATCTCAAATGCCTCTATTATCTTCCATTTCGGTTTTCCTTCAGTTCATGTTTCACTACATTACAATGCTGTGCTGCAAATGTAGGTTCTCAGAAATGTCTTCCTCAGGTTAAGACCTAAGTTGACGCTAGTAGACTTGTCTTGGAGAAAAATGCCGTTTTCACCAGTTCTAGTTTGCTTTTTATACCGCCCTTCCTCCGTGGGTTCGTGTGATTCGTGGCTCACTAATCCTGATGTTAAGTATCTCGCTGTTCTCATTTCTGCTACTTCTCGTTACTTTCGTCTTTCTTTGATTTAATCTCAATCCATAATCTGTACACATTACACGGTTCATTCTGTTGAGAAGATCACGTAATTCTTCTTCGCCTTCACTGAGAGTAGCAGTGTCATCATTGATTTTTTTCATTCATATCCTTCCACCCTGAATTTCATTCCCACTCTTGAACCTTTCTATGTGTGTTCCCTAAACAGTAAGGCCCACCATGAAATGGAGCAACTGACTGAGCTGGCTCTCACGCCCACTCGTGGGATTGCACTTCCGAATGCTTTCGAAACTTTCCGCACAGAGACAACAACTTGACTGATCGCAGATTACCGGCTTTCGATATACGCACCGAAACACCATGTATGCCCCCGAGGGCTCACGACTAGTCTCGTGCACCCTGCGACAGTCGACGGTCGACTCCTCAACTTCACCTGCTCCGAGCCACTGCCCGAAATCATTCTAACAAGCAGTCCTTTGGATCAATCGGCATCCACAGAAGAACGTAGGCACTTCGACTGTTCATTTCCTGTTAACGCTCATAGTACTGATGTAAAGTACTAGTGCGTGTCGACACTCTCAGGACTTTGTTCCCAAAGGGAATTAGCAAGCACCGGATATGCTCTGGCAGTCACTCCAATTTCAAAATAACCTGGTGGTTCAAATCACTGCATTTAACCCAATTACTGGAAAATAAATTTCAGGTAGTAATAGCGAATACCTTGATCACGAATCGCAAGAGGAGGAGGTACACTTGGAGAAGGACGGGAGATACAAGAAGATACCAGTTAGATTACATCATCTTCAGGCAGTGATTCTGAAATAAGAACTTGGATTGTAAGGGCGTACCCTGGAACAGATATAGACTCAGATGACAATTTATTAATGGTGAAGAGTAGGATAAAGTTTAAGAAAACTTGGTATGAAGGCTAGATGTGGGATATGGAAATATTAAGGAAAGAATCCCGGCCGGCCGCTTTGCCTGAACGGTTCTAGGCGATTCAGTCCAGAACAGCGCTACTGCTACGGTCGCAGGTTCGAATCCTGCCTCGGGCATCGATGTGTGTGATGTCCTTAGGTTAGTTAGGTTTAAGTAGTTCTAAGTCTAGGGGACTGATGACCTCAGATGTTAAGTCCCATAGTGTTCAGAGACATTTGAACCCTTTGAAAGAATCCCGCAGTAGGCCGTTCAGCTGACGAGGGATGGCAATCTCTAAAATGGACAATCGCAGAAGTTCGAAAGAGAAACATAGGTACAAGGAAAGTAACTGAAGAAACCATGAACCACAGAAGCAATATTTCAGTTGGTCGACAAAGAATGAAGTACAAAAATGTTCAGGGATATTCCGGAATGCAGGAATACAAGTCACTTGGGAATGAAATAAATAGGACGTGTAGGGAAGCTACGGCGAAATGACTGCTTGAAATATGTGAAGAATTCGAAACAGGTATAATTGTCGGAACGACTGATTCATCATACAGAAAAGTCAAAACAAACTTCGCAGAATTTAAAAAAATGGCTCTGAGCACTATGGGACTCAACTTCTGAGGTCATTAGTGCCCTAGAACTTAGAACTAGTTAAACCTAACTAACCTAAGGACAGCACAAACATCCATGCCCGAGGCATGATTCGAACCTGCGACCGTAGCGGTCTTGCGGTTCCAGACTGCAGCGCCTTTAACCGCACGGCCACGTCGGCCGGCGCAGAATTTAAAATAAGGTCGGTAAGATAAAGAGTATAATAGGAATTCCACTGTTAAAATGCAGAGGAGAAAACGGTTAGGTATAAAGAGTACATTGATGGCCTCCATGATGGGGAGGACTTCTCTGAGGACGTTATAGAAGAAGAAACAGCAGTCGACAGTGAAGAGATAGGGGATACAGTATTGGAATCAGAATTTAAAAGATCGTTGGACAACTTAAAATCAAATTAGGCGGAAGGGATAGATAATATTCCATTGGAACTTCTAAAATCGTTACAGGGAAGTGTCAACTAAAGACAATTCACGTTCCTATATGGAATATGTTGAGAGGCACCCACATGCCTTACTCATACTGTGGCATCAAGCAGTCAGGCCTGCAAGATGAGTGGACTGCCAAGCGAGTGGATTCATTCTTATTTATCGAGTAACATGAACTCTAGTACTCACACTTAAGTTACAAGTTATCCTCCTATATGATTAATACGCAACGGAAACACGCATCTGACTATCAGTAATTTACAGAACTCTGACTGTACACTACGCACTGGCAATACCACATTTTCTTTTTATCTTTTATTTAACGGCTTTTGTCAACACGTGGCCACCGCACTGAATATGAATGGCGCACACATTATAAATTCGGGACATTATGACAACACACAATTCGAAGGAAAAGTCCACCAATCTTTTTCTTTTCACTATCTTATTCATTCCGATAAATTCTCTAACCTAAACACACAAATTCTACAACCTACAACAATAACACATGAGAAATTCCGCCCAGTGGGCATGGCTTTACAATAGTGCATCTCTATATTATGGTCTCGTAATTATTTAACGCTACAGTGCACTTTCTGGATAGGATGGTGGATCTTTTATTATTTCTCACACTTCGACTCTCACAATCATCATCACGAAACTTTCCTCCAGACCGAGCAGTACAGAAGGAACAAGCATAACCCACTAATCTTTTGAAACTACCTTGCTACTCTCCCATGCAAACCACACATACCCAAATTACATGACATACATCACACTGCAATAAGAAATATAAAAAAAAACTAAATAGTCACAACACTATCACTTTCAGCTTTCCCACTTCAATTAATATTTATCCCAGTTTCACACGACACTGCCCCACTTCGTAATTCTACTTTCCTACTATGACCTCTGGAGATATATGCACGTCTTCCTGTGCAATGCAAGCCAAGTGGCGTTGCTGGATAGACGGCGAACTCACCTTGCTTCTCTCTCAGAGTTTGAATCTAGCGTCACACGGAATTATATCACGCAAGGCAATATTAAGAACATATTCATCACACACGCGAGTCCTCAACTGATACCATGGACGAGTACTTCTCTTTAACTTTTGTCTCATACACAGTTTGAGACTCACACAGTACTCACCACGTGGAAGTACTCGTCTCTAATTTCAAGTCCTGCACACGCTATTTCTTAAATATTTCAACTTATGGTACACGCACTATTTCTTAAATATTTCAACTTATTGTACACACGCTAGTAATTCAGCTTAACTTAAGCACACGGAAGTATTTCAACTTATTGCTACACGTGGTTTCATTGTGACCGTTGGTCACTTCCGAAGATTACTACAATCCCTTTAATATTACCTGCCTGACATTTAATTCTCCCCCAAAAAGTTCCTGAAATAGAGAAATTATTATTTCAAACTACTCTTAAATATTCCACATGCATACCATGTCTCCACTCTTTCGTCATTACGGAGCACAACTAAAACAGGTCTTAACAGCACAAGATCCAGCGGCAGAGTGCTGAAATATGGCCGTTCTCCAGGTCATCTCCCATCTCTGTCGAGGTGGGGAAGCACCTTGCTATCGTATTGGTCAGCCACTTTTCAGGCGCTCAAAGCTCAGGTAAATTTCATCTCTTTGGTCCCACCAAAGGTGGCCAAAGGATCGACTCAAAGATGATCATATATTCACATTCACTATCTGCGGTTAGCAGACGACCATACATTCATTCATTTCACTGATCTCACCAAACTGGATGTAGGGATTTACTTTGTGGGAGTGCACATGTGATCAATTAAATAAATAAATTGTCATTCTTTCCCACACTGGTATCCGGCTTCACTGTATTAATTGAAATTGAGTTATTTTACAAAAAAATGTGTTCTTCTGACAAAAATAATGAAGTATGTTGTACCTATTTTCAATGTCGGGCGGTACTGTACCCTTTCAATATGAGACTGGCTGTATAGCATCAGACTTTCTGTAAAATGTCATCCACACTACTCCAGGGACAGGGACCGACAAGTGTGAGAATAATCGCACAATCACCTTAACAGCCAATGAATTCAAGTTGCTTACAAGAATAATATACAGAAGAATGGAAAAGAAAATGCGGATCTGTTAGAAGACGATGTGTTGAATCTGTACATAGAAGAAGCAGTGAGAGAAATATAATAGAGGTTCAAGAGTGGCTCTCAAATTCAAGGTACAAGGATATTGCTATCCTTAATGGAAGTGAAGAAGAATTATTCAATGGAAAGAACATTTTAATGAGTACAGAGTATGAACTGACAGTAAATCGAAGAAAGAGAAGTAGCACAAAAGAGAACAGCAAAAGACTTAACATCATAAATGGCGGCATTAAGTAGACGAACAAAGGATTCTACTAACTAGGCAGCAAAATAAGTTATTTTAAATAACCTGTGATGGACGGAGCAGGGAAGACACCTAAGGCAGACTGTGACTGGTACAAAGGACATTCCTGACAAAGAGGATTCTACTCGTGTCAAACATAGGCCCAATGAAAAATAAACAGTGAAAATCGGCCCTTTATCTCCAGGCTACAGAATAGTCTCACGGGTTTACCGATCGTGGGGTTGCAACCTATCACATCAACGTGGTGTCTTCGATTGCAAATATCTTAGCCGAAGGTTTCCCACTGTCAAAGGAAGCCGTAACTTCGAGGGAGGTTATGTGGGACCTTTCTTTAATACGAACATCGATTCACAGTTTATTCAGGCCTAGACCTGGCAACGTACACAGTGTATGCGAATGTTCAAATGTTTTTGACTGTTCTTTTATCCTTTTGTTTTTAATTTGTACAACATAACTTAAGCGAATGATTAAATTTCTTTTCTACGAAACAAATTTTATCAATTTTAACTTCTAATTCAATTTCTTGTAAGAAGGACACAGGGTGTAAAATTTTTATTCCCGAGTGGTTGTATATATATTCTTGTAATTTCTTTCAACCTTTTGTCATGATCTACGTATATTTTCTTTCCTTCTCGAAGAGGCAGACCAATAGTCCTTAATTTTAAATATAGCTTTTACTGCTTCATCATCCAGCTTATTTATCAGAAAGTATACATTCGGATGATTTTGATTTGTTAAGGAGTAGTTTCAATCTTCCACAGCATTCGTGATCTTGTGACGCTGGTTAAAAACGACAATCCAATTGGCACAAGAAGATTTTTCGCCCAGCGATTGACCATATAGTCTGCAAGGTTCGTGACTTTTTCGCATCTCCCATCCACTCTTCATGAACGCACATGCAGAAAAACAACAGAACTTCTTCTCTATTCCTGTGCTCCTCCGTTAATCCCAGTTCTTATATTCTCTTCCAAAGACACTGGCTGATATGATAGCCGGAAAGGGTAGTTTCTGGGAACAAGTGTTATTTGTTGCCATTTCAGAATGTAGTACTGCAGTTTTGCGTGACCAATCCAGAGAAAGTCTTTCATATGGTTTTAGACATTTGTCTCGAGGCAAAGAAATATAAAACAGGAAATACCTTCCTCTCTTCTTCTGCGTTTCCCATGTCAACGTGTCTGGTTATATAGTTGTTTCAATTATCTCGAGCAGCTGTCATATTACCCCACTTAATAGCAGTTCCATCTTCTAAAAGAATTTTCTCCGCTTCCTCACAACAGTACAAATGAATTGATTTGTCAGGAACATAACCAAGGTAAAATAAAAAAAAAAATCTTCAATTAATTTCAAAATGTCCCCCCTCACTTGAATCTCCGAAGTCCTGCCAGGCTTCTGGATTCACCCTATAGCTTCCCTTCTTGCTTTACACAATGCACTCCCGGAGTTCTCAAAATTTGGCATGTTTGGGACGAAATTCTAAATCTTTGTTCTCCTGATATTGAAACTCCTTTTTAAAAATTTGGAGACTAGGCAGCATATTTTCTTCATTGACTCTTTACCTGCATTTATGCACATCTATTTCGTCACTTGGGTAAGAGTGTCGCTGTCCAATCATGATTCCGCAATTTTCAATTTTGAAACGGCCTCAGCACTTAGCCCATTTGGACTTCACGCACAACCTGTTCCGAATTCATCACATTTTCTGTGCACCCGGCAGCGATGACCATCCTTGAGAAGCGGCGGCTTTCCTTTCATTGTTGTAATTATTTCCATTACTCACAGTATGCAGAACTCAAGTAGGTTAGGCCCAAGCGGAACTGATGTCCGTTGGATGGCACTACCTGACTGACGGTGTCGACACCTCCACTGCTCGTGACCTACTGGCGTAACTCAGGCGTCAGAGAGGCTCTTGTTGGAAAAACCACGTTGCAAAACCGGTTAGTCGAAAGACCTACTGTACCTGTGGCACCTAGAGAACGGCCGAAAACACCACCACTTCCGCATTCGGAATGCTCACGTAGCCTTGAGAATAGCCCTCCTCCTCTGGTAACAGAAAGACAGTCGCTTCCACGACAGCACTAGCTGATGGGCACGCCCCTGAAGTGATATGTTACGCCTAATCCCTAAGCACCTTCTTGACATCGCCCTGTTTTGCTATATGGTAACCTACAATGTGGTAGCCTAAGATGCGAAAGTAATTTTTATTCCTGTTTAAGTCACGAGACTTTTGGAGTGTCTTCAAATGTCTCAGGACTTTCAGCAGTGCCCACATATTACTATGCAAACAGTATGCATTAAAGATAAAATCTTGTAGTGGACACATGGTGTGTCGCGGGGCGATGATTCTGTTTTTAAAATAATTGAAAAGCCACGATCGCTTCAATATCGTTTACTAGACGATAGGTTTGAGCGCTCTGAAGGTGCCACCATCGGATCTGAAACGTGGATAACATATTACAAACGTAAATCCACGTTTCAGATCCGATGATGGTACCTTCAGAGTGCTGAAACCTGTCGTCTAGTAAACAATATTGAAGCGATCGTGGCTTTTCAATTATTTTAAAGATAAAATCGTTTGATACATAAATAGTTCTCCACTTCTGGACTTCGTTGTGTGTGTGTGTGTGTGTGTGTGTGTGTGTGTGTGTGTGTGTGTGTATCTGTACGTCACAGTAATTGGCAAATTTCTTATCATATAGAATTTCTCAGTGCCACTGACAGTACGAAACGTATGCAGCGAAGTGCATCTACTTTGTCCCAGTTATCCTTTGACCTCAGAACTGTCATCGAAATTGGAAAACGCGCATGCGTGGTGACATGTGACACTGTCGAAACAAGAGAGAGGCTAATAGAGCTTAGGCGAGGCAGGGCTGACGCATTTAGCCGCGATAATGCCTTGAACGTGCCTGGGCTAATGAAAGTGCGTCCCCCGACGCGGTGGCTACTGTACAGCACAAACAAGTCTGGCTTTCTGGTAGCTGTTGGAGTGGTTACGTGTCATTACTCCACCACATATGTTCTTTGACAACTCTGCATTATCCATGACATGAGCCATCAATATCACCGATCATATACTGTATGAGAAGTTCTTTTATAAATTCATATTTGCCCTTTAACCATGTTGGATTGATTGACTGTAAAGCGATGGTATCATTGAACAGTATTGCAAAGCTGCTAGGAACGGTGCAAGGATGTATGTTGTAAGCTTATAGAATAAAAATTTTTAATTATTTATTTGTTATTTCAGGGTTGTTCTGGAACACATTAAACGTAATCCCACGCGGCTGCTACGGTCGCAGGTTCGAATCCTGCCTCGGGCATGGATGTGTGTGATGTCCTTAGGTTAGTTAGGTTTAAGAAGTTCTAACTCTAGGGGACTGATGACCTCACATATTAAGTCCCATAGTGCTTAGAGCCATATGAGCCTTTTAAACGTAAGCTAGTTTTTGAGAAAGTTGCTAGCTGTATTTCGTAGTTAATAAGAAAGACAGCGAGGAAAAAATTTTAGCCTAGGTACGAATAAATCCCGTATAAAAATAAGAAGCTATTTGCATATAAATTTCGGTGGCAGATCCTAAATTTTTATACTTTTTCTACATTTTTATTTTCATTTCTCCTTATTGCTAATTTTGAAGTCTCCTAATATGGCCACCAGAGTTTGAGCACATCTAGTTGACGAACATCCAGACCACAAAGGGAAGTTTGGAGATTCTACAAACAGTAACTCTGATATAAAGTCTGGTGCTAGAAACTGAATAGTGAAGACACTCCGGTCTCACGTTTCCCTAAGTTGCCACATTTCAAAAGATCGTTTCACATTTTCATTTGCTGTTCCTTTAAGATACTCGAGTCTATAAGTTTTTAATCGTCTACCATATTTTTACATTGTTTTAAAGGCAAGAATTCTTTTTTTTTTTCATTTACAACCAACTGCCGATTATTGAACGCCAGTACCCTATCAAGATCAGACAAGGTGTTCCGGCAAGGTAAGTGCCATGTGCAAGGTTTGATTTTATATGGTCTGCGAATGCAGTATGATCTAGTGTGGTCATGTGGTACTTCTGTATATCGTTTAGTGGTCGTTAATAATTGTCCAGGATTATGAGCTCAAATAACGAAAGCGTTGTCTCTACTATAGATCAAGGATATTCGGACCACAGATTATGTTTCGTTTAGTGGCAGGATAGTTATACTGAATCGGAGGAAGTGAAAATACACAAAATGTATTAACTTACTAAGAGCTCCTGTTCTCGTGGAACACCAGCAGAGAACATTGCTGATTAGTTTCTGGTGTTCTTGCTAGTTAACACAAAGGCTACCATTTGATATCCCAGCGGTTGCCATATTCGGGTATAGTACCATGCATTAACTCAGTCGGAATAAATTATCAAACCATTTATTGGTTTATTCTTATCTACATCTACATCTACATCTACATTGATACTCCGCAAGCCACCCAACGGTGTGTGGCGGAGGGCACTTTACGTGCCACTGTCATTACCTCCCTTTCCTGTTCCAGTCGCGTATGGTTCGCGGGAAGAACGACTGTCTGAAAGCCTCCGTGCGCGCTCTAATCTCTCTAATTTTACATTCGTGATCTCCTCGGGAAGTATAAGTAGGGGGAAGCAATATATTCGATACCTCATCCAGAAACGCACCCTCTCGAAACCTGGCGAGCAAGCTACACCGCGATGCAGAGCGCCTCTCTTGCAGAGTCTGCCACTTGAGTTTATTAAACATCTCCGTAACGCTATCACGGTTACCAAATAACCCAGTGACGAAACGCGCCGCTCTTCTTTGGATCTTCTCTATCTCCTCCGTCAACCCGACCTGGTACGGATCCCACACTGATGAGCAATACTCAAGTATAGGTCGAACGAGTGTTTTGTAAGCCACCTCCTTTGTTGATGGACTACATTTTCTAAGCACTCTCCCAATGAATCTCAACCTGGTACCCACCTTACCAACAATTAGTTTTATATGATCATTCCACTTCAAATCGTTCCGTACGCATACTCCCAGATATTTTACAGAAGTAACTGCTACCAGTGTTTGTTCCGCTATCATATAATCATACAATAAAGGATCCTTCTTTCTATGTATTCGCAATACATTACATTTGTCTATGTTAAGGATCAGTTGCCATTCCCTGCACCAAGTGCCTATCCGCTGCAGATCTTCCTGTATTTCGCTACAATTTTCTAATGCAGCAACTTCTCTGTATACTACAGCATCATCCGCGAAAAGCCGCATGGAACTTCCGACACTATCTACTAAGTCATTTATATATATTGTGAAAAGCAATGGTCCCATAACACTCCCCTGTGGCACGCCAGAGGTTACTTTAACGTCTGTAGACGTCTCTCCATTGATAACAACATGCTGTGTTCTGTTTGCTAAAAACTCTTCAATCCAGCCACACAGCTGGTCTGATATTCCGTAGGCTCTTACTTTGTTTATCAGGCGACAGTGCGGAACTGTATCGAACGCCTTCCGGAAGTCAAGAAAAATAGCATCTACCTGGGAGCCTGTATCTAATATTTTCTGGGTCTCATGAACAAATAAGGCGAGTTGGGTCTCACACGATCGCTGTTTCCGGAATCCATGTTGATTCCTACATAGTAGATTCTGGGTTTCCAGAAATGACATGATACGTGAGCAAAAAACATGTTCTAAAATTCTACAAGAGATCGACGTAAGAGATATAGGTCTATAGTTTTGCGCATCTGCTCGACGACCCTTCTTGAAGATGTTAGGCAAAAAATTACCTTGTAGTAGAATAAAGAGTACTTTCTCAAAATTTTCAGAAAACACCATTAACTTTTCTTGTTCCTTCTCTCTAAAGAGATTTTTTAAATTCTAGTGTCATTCGTAGTATAAGTAAGTATCAATTATGCTTGATGAATGTTCACATACACGAGAAATATGGACAAAAAATTGAACCTTGTGGGACAACTTCGAGATCTCTCCACATCCACTAAAATTCTCTCACGTCCCGTAATTGTTTCAATTATTCAGCCCTACTTTTGGCATTATATTTGTTAAGTATGATTCAAACTAGTCGCTCATAAAACCATCAATTCCATAAAACTTGGGTTTCTCTAAGGAAATGACAACTATGACATATTTATTTTGTAAAAAAAAAGTGTATACCACTTACCAGAGGCATTTATTAATAAAGACTTGTAAAAAGACTTGTAAAACGTCGTTTAGTGCTGGACTGAATAAAACTTCTGCTTATGCAGGGCTTCAGCTTAATCAAACGCCATTGCCATATAAAAAGAAAAAAAACCTGTAGCCGATAATTTATTGTTTCCAGCTTGTACTGTTTGCTGAGCTAAAGAATAATTAGCATCACAGTGGAGAATGTCTTACATCAAAATATGATATGCTATGTAAATTGTTCCTATTTAAATGAATATTTTGGAAAAAGACGACTCTAAGTGAACTGGACAATAGTTACTTAAATTTTTGTTATCACATTTGTTATAAAGAGGGTTCAAATGGTACTACTTTTAAACAGCTAATTTCAATTATTGAGACAAGTTTGCTATTGAATATACTGAATTCCACACTAGAATCTCTTTCCATACATACCTCATCCCATTCCACCACTCTTAACTGTTACTTAAAATACTGTAACCTGGTGTTATTAAAAATCTCACTGCTTTGTATGAACATGTCTCAGAGTTGTAAAGTGATAAATAGTTTATTTTCATTAATTGTGCATCATTATTAAATAGTCCATTAATAAGTGGATACTCATCAATGGTTTCAGCCTGGACGCCGTCTTTAAATATGTTATCAATAATGGTCCAGCTATCTTGCTGCACACGAGCTGGAGTGTTCGCTGATATGAAACTTCCTGGCAGATTAAAACTCTGGACCTTTGCCTTTCGCCGGCGAGTGCTCTACTATCTGAGCTACTCAAGCACGACTCACAGCACGTCCTCACAGCTTCACTTCTGCCAGTACCTCGTCTCCTAACTTTAATCTGCCAGGAAGTTTCATATCAGCGCACACTCCGCTGCAGAGTGAAAATCACATTCTGGAAACATCCCCCAGTCTGTGGCTAAGCCATGTCTCCACAATATCCTTTCTTTCAGTTGTGCTAGTTTTGCAACGTTCACAGCAGAGCTTCTGTAAAGTTTGGAAGGTAGGAGACGAGGTACTGGCAGAAGTGAAGCTGTGTGAAAGGGACGTGAGTCGTTCTTGGGTAGCTCAGATGGTAGAGCACTTGCCCGCGAAAGGCAAAGATCCCGCGTTCGAGTCTCGCTCCAGTACACAGTTTTAATCTGCCAGGAACTTTCAAATAAAAATATGTTTTCCTAATCAAAATATGTTTTGTAAAACGAACCGTAATAGCTTTTGCAATTGAACGGAAGTAATTGCTCTGGATCACTGTCGTTAGGGAAAGAGTAGGAAAATGTTAGGAAAAGTTAGGTTTTTGGCAGAGAGCAAACGGTAGTAGTGGTAGCGTATCAAGGCGCTGGGTGTATCACATCAGAGCGCGCCACCGATGTCTATGAGAAAGATGCCGCGGTGTGTACGTCAACTCAGCAGGCAAACAACGTTTCTACACGTGTTAACTCGTAACTAGTTGTGTGCGTACAAACAGGAATTGCATGTTCTACTGCAATCTCCTATCGCGGAGTCTTACCGTTATTAGCCCTACACTTATTGGAAGTCCATAGGACTACTTATATTTTGTTACGGCTGTACTGGAGTACACTAAAATTAAAAACTAAACTAAACTCCGTCCGAAGAGGCCTTGGAAGGCGCAGCAGTATCGACCGGCCGCCGTGTAATCCTCAGTCCAATGGCATCATAGGATGCGGATATGGAGGGGTATGTGGTCAGCACACCGCTCTTCAGGCCGTATGTCAATTTACAAGACCGGAGCCGCTACTTCTCAAGAAAATAGGTCATCAGTTTACCTCACAAGAGGTGAGTGCACCCCGCTTGCCAACAGCGCTCGGTAGACCCTAGAGCAGCCCGACAGCGCTTAACTTCAGTGATCTGACGGGAACCTGTGTTACCATTGTGGCAAGGCCGTTGGTACAATAAAATTAACATTATTCCAAAATAATTATCAGTTGGATAAGGCACCACTTCATGTAGAGATAAGGACTGTTAAGCTGAAAAGACTAAATGCTACAAACAAGCCGTACTGATCTTAACTTTTTTTGTAGTGCTGTTAATCAGTAAGACTTCATAATAGCAATATCCAGTAGAAAATGCAGTTCTCGTTGGTACGTATACGCCCAGTTGCGAGCTAACAGGTTTCGAAACGCAATTTGTCTACTGAGCTGAGCGAGCGATCAAGTTCAGGCCTATCTTAGTGACGTACGGGCAGCGGCCTGTCTTTCTCGTGGGTCCCGGCGCGCACTCTCGCCACTCCAGTACCAGCCACGATAAAGAATAGACATGTGTAGCTCGTATACCTGTAAGACGAGATGTTGTTCTAACTAAGGCCACAACGCAATTTACGGAGCACAACGGAAGTAATGCTTGTTGCCAGATGAATTAAGCACCAGAATCCCATAATGCGAGTGCTCTCGTAAGAACTGGATGTAATGGAGAATGTCGCCAATTCCAACACCATCGTTTCAGCAGTGTCTAAAACATGTAATACTGTTCATATCAGATTAGGTTGCCCAGTGGGTGACTCTTACTGAATTTGCGTAAAATGCTAGCTCCTCGGTCTTGTCATTAACCTAAGTCATTGTGTGTGTGTGTGTGTGTGTGTGTGTGTGTGTGTGTGTGTGTGTGTGAGTGAAATCTTATGGGACTTAACTGCTAAGGTCATCAGTCCCTATGCTTACACACTACTTAACCTAAGTCAATGTTATCTGGACCAAAATCCTTTTTAATTCCATCTGTCAAAGAAAGAAATTTGAAAATATGTCAGTTTAGCTTTCATTGATAACTGATAACGCTTCAGTAAGTCAGTCAATTGATACTACACTCCTGGAAATGGAAAAAAGAACACATTGACACCGGTGTGTCAGACCCACCATACTTGCTCCGGACACTGCGAGAGGGCTGTACAAGCAATGATCACACGCACGGCACAGCGGACACACCAGGAACCGCGGTGTTGGCCGTCGAATGGCGCTAGCTGCGCAGCATTTGTGCACCGCCGCCGTCAGTGTCAGCCAGTTTGCCGTGGCATACGGAGCTCCATCGCAGTCTTTAACACTGTTAGCATGCCGCGACAGCGTGGACGTGAACCGTATGTGCAGTTGACAGACTTTGAGCGAGGGCGTATAGTGGGCATGCGGGAGGCCGGGTGGACGTACCGCCGAATTGCTCAACACGTGGGGCGTGAGGTCTCCACAGTACATCGATGTTGTCGCCAGTGGTCGGCGGAAGGTGCACTTGCCCGTCGACCTGGGACCGGACCGCAGCGACGCACGGATGCACGCCAAGACCGTAGGATCCTACGCAGTGCCGTAGGGGACCGCACCGCCACTTCCCAGCAAATTAGGGACACTGTTGCTCCTGGGGTATCGGCGAGGACCATTCGCAACCGTCTCCATGAAGCTGGGCTACGGTCCCGCACACCGTTAGGCCGTCTTCCGCTCACGCCCCAACATCGTGCAGCCCGCCTCCAGTGGTGTCGCGACAGGCGTGAATGGAGGGACGAATGGAGACGTGTCGTCTTCAGCGATGAGAGTCGCTTCTGCCTTGGTGCCAATGATGGTCGTATGCGTGTTTGGCGCCGTGCAGGTGAGCGCCACAATCAGGACTGCATACGACCGAGGCACACAGGGCCAACACCCGGCATCATGGCGTGGGGAGCGATCTCCTACACTGGCCGTACACCACTGGTGATCGTCGAGGGGACACTGAATAGTGCACGGTACATCCAAACCGTCATCGAACCCATCGTTCTACCATTCCTAGACCGGCAAGGGAACTTGCTGTTCCAACAGGACAATGCACGTCCGCATGTATCCCGTGCCACCCAACGTGCTCTAGAAGGTGTAAGTCAACTACCCTGGCCAGCAAGATCTCCGGATCTGTCCCCCATTGAGCATGTTTGGGACTGGATGAAGCGTCGTCTCACGCGGTCTGCACGTCCAGCACGAACACTGGTCCAACTGAGGCGCCAGGTGGAAATGGCATGGCAAGCCGTTCCACAGGACTACATCCAGCATCTCTACGATCGTCTCCATGGGAGAATAGCAGCCTGCATTGCTGCGAAAGGTGGATATACACTGTACTAGTGCCGACATTGTGCATGCTCTGTTGCCTGTGTCTATGTGCCTGTGGTTCTGTCAGTGTGATCATGTGATGTATCTGACCCCAGGAATGTGTCAATAAAGTTTCCCCTTCCTGGGACAATGAATTCACGGTGTCCTTATTTCAATTTCCAGGAGTGTATATATCAAGCAGATGAATGAAGGAAGATTAGAGTTTAAAGTTCCACTCATACCACCATCATTAGAGACCGAGCACCAACTCGGACTACGGAAGGATGATGAAGGAAATCGGCCATGACATTTTGAAAGGAATAATTTCTGCATTTTCTCCGACTAATTTACGCATATCATGAAAAACCTAAATCTGGATGGCCAGACTGGGATCTGAACCGTCACCATACCGGTGGCCTATCCACTGCGCCATCTCGCTCGGTTGCAACAACTAGAGGAAGAACACATAATTCCGGTTTTGAGCGAAAGTAAAGGCTAAAATAAATTTAAAGTAAAACAACGCTTGCAAAACAAATATTAAAACAAAACTTTAATTTTTCTAGATATTGTATAATTACGTTTGGTTTGATGGTTCATATTTCGGTCTTACAAGTGGATTGACTCCTGATCGTTTTATTTAATGGAGACATGTTCATATTATTTAAAATAGTCAATTTCTATCACCTTAATTGGGGACCTTGATGGAAGTCATGAAATGTATTCACAATTGTGAATATAAACTGCCATTATCTGTATAATAGAATGACGATAATGAAACTTGTGCCGGACCAGGATTCGAACCCGGATATCCTGCTTATCGCGAGCGGTCGCCTTACCAATCAGCTATCCGAGCTTGACTCACGGCCAGACCCGAACTTCCATACGTCAACCATGTGTCCACATCCTGTACTCGTACATACATTACGTATATTCTCATACAGCGGTGAAATTTTACATGAAAGTCGCTTCCACGGTGTCAGCAGATAAATACGATATTGCAGTGCCTGTGTTACACATAAGTACGATGCAAAGTCCCTTCAGACACAAGTGCACCAGGATATGGGAAGCGACTCGCTTTCCCTTGTTCGTTGTTGTATGAAACCACGGCGATTCTCTGAGAAATTTGATTGTGCCACAAACTGCTGTCAAGCGGTTTGAACTACGTCGCCGTGGTGGCATAAAGTGTAATTCTTTTGGCTGTGACAGCGTAAAAGCAGCGAGGCTGATTTTGGATGACAGTGTATGAGCTACAAGTTATTGTGTCATTTGTGTATCTGCGTTTTCTGTGATTGTATCTCCGCTTATCTGCATTGTTTTATGGTCGATCTAGCAGTAAGAATTCTGTTCGGTCGTATTGTCTGTATGGGGCAGGTGTTAGTACTAGAAGATTGTAGTAAATATTGTGAGTCATTTGCTTGTTCTGGTTTCATGCTAGACAGCCTTTCTGAAATTGTTAATGGACAGAAGCTACTTAATCTTTCTTTGGTATCTGCTAGTGCAGTTAATCATGGGCAGAAACATGTTCTGATTTAGTTCTGAAGTCATTACGGGCCGAAGCAGGGTTATCTTATTTTTGTACTGTATGGATGTATTTAAGGTTCTCTTGCATATTATTGTTGTTCATTGTGAGATTTCGCTTGGAGGGAAGGGGCAGTACATTGTTTTCATCTCTTATATCACAAGATTCCTCTAATTACTATTAATGATATTTAAACTGAGTAGTAAGGTTTAATATTTGTACTCGCTCTGGTGGTGTAACGCTCAGTGGTTATAACTTAGTGCAGCTATTGACGGAGGTACAGTATGGGACTGTAATTATCTTATAGCAGCGAAACTTGGTAGATACGCTAATGCGTTGATGTGAAAGTGATTTACGATGGAAAAAAAATATTTCCAGTTTTGTCCAATAGGTGCATATCTGCTGCTATGAATGTAAGGTGGCACATAGAAATGTTTCCATATGTAATGGATCAGGAACGCGACGTGGGTAGGTCAAACAAGCGAGAGAGGCATAATGTTGATTTTATTGTTAACCATCTTGCTTGAGGACAGTGTTTGCCACAGAGTTACGCTTTTCTAAAGCAGGAGTCACATACAAGATAGACGTTCTCGTTGTATTCGCTGCAAAGGAGAATGGGCTAGGAATAAAGTTACTTCTAAATCCACGGGTGACAGTGACATACGGCTAGTGCAACGGCTCTTTCTGAAGAACACGTGGTTTAATACCATCCCATATTTTGCAAAAAAAAAATAGCCGCAATCAGTGATTTTACAATGTTACTTATAATCCGTCTTGATTGCAAAATGTTTATTCATATGGCCGGTTTCGGTTCATCTAGAACCATCTTCAGATCTGTAACGAGAATGACACTAATTTACTATTTCACGAATGCAAACCTTTTTCATCCTATCTAATCAACATCAAATGTACCAGAACATACCTGATACTTCGATTACAGGATTAACCCGTCCAAAAACAGCAACTTTCACATGCTGCGTCACATAAAATTCGTTGGCAGAATGCACTTCATGCGGAGAGATTGAAAACAGAATTGACAGGGAGCGAGAATTAACTCAAAACAGACATCAGAAGAAACTTTTTAACCTAGGTCTAAATTTTTATATTCATAACAAAACGGCCCGTAAAATGTTGCATACCTTTTATGAGAGGGTCGTGAACTTAACTGAGATAGAGTTAAAGGATGAGCAGAATCTTTTAAATAAAGGGCTGCAGTATGACCTAAATCCCGCAATTAACACAAATATAATAAAAAAGACTGTCGCAGAAGTGAAAGTTGCATGTGATATCTAAAATATCAACAGATACGAACAGACCAACGTGGCAGTTAAACAAGTCGATTATGGATTAAATGCATTCTGCTCACAAGAACAGGAACGAACTACTAACTCTTAAGGGCTTGAATAAGAAGTTAGAATCACATAAGGCTATCGTCACAAAGGCAGATAAAGGCAGATAAGGGCAGCTCTATGGTTTTAATAAACTATACAGACTATATAGAGGAAACAGAAAAGTTATTTATGGAGAACGGAATATTAGAGGTCAAGAATGATCCAACCAGGAAATTTCAAACACACATAAGGAAACAAGCAGATAACAGTGTGTTTCTCTTCACGGAGGAGGAAAAGTTTAAATTGAAAGTAATGAATCCGCGAATCCCCGAATTAAGGTCACAAATAAAGCTCCATAAGGTTGAAAAATGGAATCGCCCAATCGTCAATAATACCAGTAGCCCAAGTTATAAATTAAATAAAGGGCTAAATAACAGACTGAAGGCGGCATATACATATCGGCGGACTTTTAACATTAGGAACAGCTACGAATTTGCCGAGTAAATTAAAGACATAGTTATACCTTAGGATGCGTCACTAGCTTCATTGGATATCATCAGTCTGTACACAAACATTCCCGTAAAAGAAACGATTGAGATCATTAAGAACAACACCTCATGGTAAATTGGCATTGGGGGAAGTGATTGAACTAGTGGAAATGTTGGAACAAGTAAAATTTATCAACAGAAAGACGGGGTGGCAATGGGGAACAGTTTAGCTGGGACGCTGGCTGACATTTTTGTAAATCACTTGGAAAACAAATTCTTTGAAGAAAATCCTGATATCGCTGAGAAAACGGTACATTATAGGAGATATGTTGACAACTCCATTTTATTAAACAAAGGAGATAAAAATGATATCGAAAACGTAGCACAAAATATGAGCTCTCAAGACCCGAAAATTAGATTCACTATGGAATTTGGAGAAGACAACCGTACAGATTACTTAGATTTAACACTAATAAGGAAAGATGGGAAGCATGAATTGATCATATTCAGAAAACCTACGTGTACAGATTTAGTTATCAATGAGCACTCTTGTCACCCACCGCGATACAAATGGGCATATTTTATTTCGATGGTATACAGGCTACTAAGATTGCCACTAAGCCAACAGGAAGTAGAAAAGGAGCTAAGTATTTTAAAACGAGTGGCCGTAGCGAACGGATATACGTGTAAGCGGGTGATGAATATTTATAAGATGATAAGGAGGAGACAAATGAAACAAATAGAACGAAGCAAGTCGCAGTTAAGAGGAACAACAAGATAAAATATGTGGCTTTCACTTACAGTGGAAGAATTACAGATAAGACTGAAAGATGCTTTTGTAAATCCGACGTTAAAATAAGATTCCGAACAAATAACACGCTAAAATTGAAGCTCCGGCACAAAATATGTAATAGTAGGAATAAATTTCAGGATTCAGGTGTATAAAGATCAAATGTGATGACTGCTGTAAACAATATATAGGGCAGACTGGTAGGAACTTTGAGGCCAGATGCATTGAGCACACCTACTCTCAAAGCAAAACAGCGTTTGGCTGGCTCTGAGCACTATGGGACTCAACATCTTAGGTCATAAGTCCCCTAGAACTTAGAACTACTTAAACCCAACTAACCTAAGGACATCACATACACCCATGCCCAAGGCAGGATTCGAACCTGCGACCGCAGCAGTCCCGCGGTTCCGGACTGCAGCGCCAGAACCGCAAGGCCACCGCGGACGGCCCAGCGTTTGGGGCGCATATGGCTGTCACAAAGCACTCAGTTACGAACACCGAACAAAATTTAGACATCCTACATAAAGCTCATAAGGGGCTCTTTCTTAACATTTTGGAAGAAATTGAAATATACACCCACAAAAAGAAAGATCCGGATTTAATCCTCAACGAGCAAAGCGAGTTCAATCATAACGCCTATTTTAGTATTTATGACGACTTACTAAGATGACAAGTGTTGCGTGTGGAGGTCCAGGCCGAGGGATGAGAGAAATTGCGTGATGGAGAAGCTGGAAGATGCGTGCAGCGCCTGGCGTGGTTGACGGGGCCCTCCTGCGCAGCCCTCTTGCCCACGGCGATGGACGTCAGACGATTGAGCGGATCGCGGCATAACACCGAAATGGCGGAAACAAGTCTACACCAGCGCCATAGATATAGAAATCGCCCTAAGTTTTTAGATCGTATAAAAATGATAATTTTACTGTGTTTTTTTAATCTTGGTAAGTATAGATTTTAACCTTGACATCTACAGATTTTAATTACGTATTTTCGGAGATAAAAAAATCACAAAAATCTACTGAATACAGTATGTGCATATGTAATGTAAAAAATGTACCAGACGCCACCTGTCGTAATAGTGTTATAAATGACGTGCATTCTGCCAACCAATTTTATGTGACGCAGTGTGTGAAAGTTGCTGTATTTGGACGGGTTACTCCTGTAACCGAATTATCAGGTACGTTCTGGTACATTTGATGTTTATTAGATAGGATGAAAAATGTTTGCATTCCTGAAATAGTAAATTCGTATCATTAGCGTTACAGATCTGAAGATGGTACTAGATGAACCGAAACCGGTCATATGAAAAAACATTTTGCAATCAAGACGGATTATAAGTAACATTTTCCCATATTTAACAGTTCTCTGAATTCACTGCACCTTGCAGTGTAAAATCTGCTTCGTCGCTCCATAGAATATTACCTGGCCACGTGTTATCAACTTCGAAGAGTAAATTCAGAACGTTACTGGAAACCTGAGGTTCCAGCTGCTGTACCGTGCCAATCTCTTATGGGTATACCGGTGTAATATAGACTGCAAAACGTTCTATACCATTGACGTTGAAGTGGAAAATTTTCATGGAACCACAGTAACACTAGCAGTATCCAGGCCACGTGCTGCATGGTCATTTACAGCAAGAGCAACTTTATCAATAGTGTCTACTAGGATAGGACGCCTTCCTGTTCCAGGTGGCACAACCACCTCGGCTATGTTTTAGAATTTTATCATCATCTTTCTTAAAACATTTAATGAAATAGGGCCTCTCCTCAGACCTTCCAGTCGACGATACTCTGTCAATGCAGCACTATAGCTGCTGCCGTTCACACAAAACAGTTTCACTAGCAGCACACGGGCTCTCCTCTCCATAGCCATACTGCTCACTCATGCTGTGGATTGTCAAATGACAGCGTGGATGTCGTACTGTCCAACAAAAAGTGTACAGGGGCAGATTTGCACCTGGTGGCCAAAGCTGGAACCTTTTTTTTTTTTTTTTTTTTTTTTTTACAGCGTAAATATGTTCCGCGTTATCGCATTAGTATATCAAAAAAATTTCGCTGCCACACGAAAATTACAGGCAACACTGGACCTCCGTGATTAGCTGCACTTTAAATGTAACCACCCGGTATATTGTCTAACAAAGAAAATATTAATTATGAGCTCTTGATTGCACAACCACCAGGCAAAGTCCACTACACCCATATCACGTGACGCAAATGTAACCATTAGATGTTAGAGGCGAGATTTACTCACATCAGCCATCACCTTGGAGGTGCAACTCTCTCTTCTGCTATTAGGTAATAATACTATAAGGTTGTGTTGAATTCGTAGAGATGATACCGCAGCTTCAGCAACTGGATTCACTACAGGAGAATCGCAGGGCACTGGAAAATAATTGGTAACGGAAAGTACAATTATTTTTGTTTCACTACTAATTCCAGGTGGCACGTCAGGGAATTCGGTGAGATAACACGTCGAGCTACGTGAGCGATGGGAGCACAGGACAGCAACTGTTTACCCTCACTGGTCTGTTTGCAGTGGAATGCGAGCTCTTTTTCCAATTTGGCAGCTGCATGCCGACTCCCGCTCTAGCCCAAATAGAGCAATCCCTTTCCCCCGTTCCCACTTCACGACCGCCGTCCCTGCTGACGTCACGTACAGCGGGTGGCTAGGCAGGACGGCACGTTCTCTGGTGCGCTCTTCCAGAGCAAACAGCTACAGACTCCAAACAGTCGCCGCCATTTCTAAGACGTTGGGAGAATGATGCTTCCACACTGGCAGTGGAGGCAGGACACACTAGCCCCGAAACACACATCTATGATATGGGCATTTCGTTTGTTCTTTCAGAACAGCAGAAAGGAATTGCAGTCGAATCACTCAGTTCAGTTACCTCCATAGATTATCCTTCACCCTTCATCACATCTCTCCATTTCATTACCGTTTTCAAACTGTTTACAGCTAAGGCCGTTGCTCACTTCGCAACTTCCATACCACAGTTCACGGTTCCCTTAATCTCTCTCTTGCAAGTGATATTGACTGTTTAGAAGAAGGGTAACAGATGACACGGAAGCTATGAACTGCAGGAGTCTCCTTTTTTTTCCTTTGATAGCAATCATTATTTATTCATTGGCTCTCAGTTATTATCCATATGCTTTGAATGGCTGTAGGACAATAACCTCTTCCTCTCAGTAGCTTCCGTTATATTGCATTCCACATTACGCTTTTCCTGGGTTTCTCCAAACCTTAACAGGTGAGGGATATTAGTAGTTCTCCAGACAGCAAAGGTAATAGTCGTCATAAATACTGGTAAAAATTTAATGAATAGACTCATCTGTTGCCTAACTCACCAAAAGTTATATACACAATATTTGGAAATGTTTACTTATTTAATATTATGATATGCTGCCAAGTACCATCGGAAAATGTTAGGAATTCATTTCATTTTCAAAGTACAGACATGGTGTGTTTTCTATCCATTATGCTCTCATTCAGTAACGTAGCCCAGCGGAAGTGAGTCATTTATTTTTTAATATCGTAAGCATTATGAGAGAGGCAGTCCTGACGAAGCGCTCGAGGATGAGAGCAAGAAGGAAAACCAAGACTCGTTCATAGGATGTATCAGCATGGAAAAAAGAGTTAGACAGTGTAAAATGGAGCGAGATGTTCCAAATTCTAAGAGAAATAGGAGTAGGCTGTAAGGGAAGATGAGTCCTGTACAATATGCAGAAAAGTCAAGAGGGAACAACAAGATTTTTTATTACCGAGAACGAAGTGATCGTATTAAGGACGTAAGACAAGATTGGACGACTTCCCCCCTAATATTTAATCTGTACAATGAAGAAGCATCGGCGGAAATAAAAGAAAAGTTCACGACTGGTATTACAATTCAGTACAACAGGACATCAATGATAAGATTCACTCATGACGGTATCTTCACTGAAGGCGAAGAAGAACCACGTGAGGTGTTGAATGGTACGAATACTCTAATGAGGACAAAATATAGACAGAGAGTCAATCGAAGAAAGCACGAACGTAATGAGAAGTAGAAGGCATCAGATCAGCGAGAAACTTTACATCAGAATTGGGGATCACGAAGAAGACGACGTTAAGGTATAGTATTATCCTGGAAACAAAGTAATGCATGACGGACGAAATAAGGACACAAAAAGTAGTCTAGAGCAGGCAAAGAAGGCCTTCCTGGCCATAAGAACTGTCCTAGTATCAAACTTAGACAAGAAATTTCTGATAATGTCAGTCGGGAGCACAGCACTGTACGGTAGTGAATCACTGACAGAAAAAGGTACAAGCGCTAGAAATGTGGTGCTAGGGAATACCGTTGAAATTAAAGATGGACTGATAAGGTAAGAAATGAGGAGGTCCTTCGCAGAATCGGCGAAGAAAGCAAGATGTGGAAATCGCTGTCAGAAAGAAGCGACGTGTGTTAAGACACCAGGGAATAACAAAAAAGGATCTACGGAGTTGTCTAATCGACCAAAGCAGCAAAAACAGCAGAAACGTGCAGAGGCATTACTAACGCGAAAACAGGCTGATCACTTTTCGTCCGCCCCAGGGGTGATAACATCACAATCTCCGAGATTTCACCTGAGATCACATTAACGATTGTGAACTCATCAGTGTAACACGCCTAATTACATAAAATGGTTCAAATGGCTCTGAGCACTATGGGACTTAACATCTGAGGTCACCAGTCCCCTAGAACTTACAACTACTTAAACCTAACTAACCTAAGGACATCACACACATCCATGCCCGAGGCATGATTCGAACCTGCGACTGTAGCGGTCGGGCGGTTCCAGACTGAAGCGTCTATAACCGCTCGACTACAGCGGCTGGCTCCTTGTGTAAAAAAGCGTTTTCAACTACCAGAATTTTTTACAGAGAAACTTTACGCATACAAAATCTGTATCATTTGTGTTGTTAGAATGCACACTATTTGGTCGAAAGTGTCTGGGCACCGCTATGCAACGCAGTATTGACCACTGTTTGTTGCGAGAGACGGAACCGCCAGTATCAGAAGGAGCGGGCAGTATTCTATTATCACTGGAGGAGCTGTAACAGCAATATGGGTCCGTCATGAGAGCTCTCTGACTTCGAACGTGGCCTAGTAATTTTACGTCACCTGAGTAACATATGCATTGACGCATTTCAATCCTTCGAAAGCAGCCCAAGTCGACTGTTGGTGATTTTGTTGTGAAATGGAAATGCGAAGCAACAACCACGACTAAACCTAGAGCAGACAGGCTTCATCTACTGGCATTCAAGGGGCCGTCAGGCATCCGTAAGATGGTTGTAAAGAATAACATGAAATCAGCTGAAGGAATCGCTTCTGAATTCCCAAGTGCTACCAGCAGTCCAGCTACAACAATGACTTTGTGCAGGGAATTAAGAGGACTGGGGTACAGTAGCACATTTCTGCAGTCCATGCACGCTTGAGGCAGTGACAAGGGCAACGCCATCGGACACTGGCTGACCGGAACCGCGTCATTTGAGTAATGAATAACGCTGTAACCTGCCTGAAAAAGGTTTGGATTTGACGAATGCTGGAGATCGTTACCTCCCACCATGTGTAGCGCCAACAGTGAGTTGCGGAGGAGGTAGTGTTACAGTATGGGCGATGTATTTGGCGAATAGGATAGACCCGCCAAGGTAGCCGAGAGCGCTATCGCGCTACTTCCTGGACTCGTGTAGGCGCGCTGGCCCCGGATCGAATCCGCCCGGCGGACTAACGTAGACGGCCGGTGTGCCGGCCAGCCTGGGTGTGGTTTTTAGGCGGTTTTACACATCCTCCTGGGTGGATACAGGGCTAGTCCCCACGCCCCGCCTCAGTTACACGACTCGCAGACATTTGAAACACATTCACACTATTTCACGATTTACACTAGACGCAGACAGCTGGGGTACACTAATTCCATCCTGTGGGGTATGGGGTAGCGGCAGGAAGGGCATCCGGCCAGCCCTTCCATTAACCATGCCAAATCCGTACTTAACCCTGCCGACCCTGCGCACAATGCGAGATAAAGGCGGTAGCGAAAGAAAGATTTGGCGAATAGGATAGGGTACCCTTATTGTGCTTAAGAAATGTGTGTGAAATGCTAAGGGGCCAAACTGAGGTCATCGGTCCCTAGACTTACACACTACTTAAACTAACTTACGCTAAGAACAACACACACACACACCCATACCCGAGGGAGGGCTCGAACCTTCGGCGGGAGATGACGCGCAATCCGTGACATGGCGCCCAAGACCGCGCGGCCACTCCGCGCTGCTTGTGCTTGAGAAAATGGTAAAGGTGTAAGGAATTGAACCCATTTTGCCGCATTGTGTTCTGGTGAACAGTTCTGAGACGATGAATGTGTCAGCATGACATTGCACCCTATCATCAGCGTCTGTGGGACATTGGTTTGAGAACAGTAACATTCCTGAAATGGACTGGTATGCCCAAATTCCCAACCCGAACCTAATGAAATACCTTTTCAATGAGTTAATCCGTTGACTTTGCTCTAGAGCCGAGAGTCCAACACCACTATCTTCCCTGGTTTTGATTCTTGAGGGGAAATGGACTGCATATTCTCCACAAACATTCAGACACCTCACTGAAATGGTCCCTAGCAGAGTTCAAGCCAAGGTGAAGGGTGGTCACACCTCAAATTAAAAGCTAGGTACTTTTGACCAGATGGTATATATGCATACTGTAATGTTCTAAACGGTAAATTCAAAAGCTAAAGCTAAATATAGTGGAAGTCAGCGAGGTGAAACGGAAAGAAAATATTTGAAGTCATCAGAGTACGAGGTAATATTAGTAGCAGCAGACTGGTGTTTATGGGAGTGGTGTTCGTCATGAATAGTAAAGTAGGCCATGTGAGTGAGTTACTTTGAACAATTCAGTGGTAGAATTATTCTCATCAGGCTCGATAGCAAACAAGCGCCAACAACAATAGATTAGGTGTATATAACGTCATAGCAAGCAGATACGAAGAAATAAAGTATATGACGTTATTGAACGCCTGGGATTGAATATCTCGCGAACGGTGAAGCCGGTGGGCTGTTTGTTAGTATCGTGAGCACCTCTTGAAAGTTATTGACGACGAGTAGGGGACGTTGGAAGTCCGTGCCTCATCGCACAACATGGAGGTCGGAGACTTGCCTGCTTTGTAAACCTGGATAGGCGACTGTGTGTTATATATCTGTCACATCTTGTTCCCTGTAATTTTAGTTGCTGCACGTAGTTTCTCTTTTATAATTTGATTGTTTTATACTCGCATTTCTCAAGGTTTTCTACTTTCAATGTGTTACTGTACATTTCTAATATGTAATGACGCTTAATTCAGATCTAGTTATTTTATACAATTCCTCATTTGCACTTTCACTGGTTGTGTGTTTTACAATTTATGTTTCCACCGTTCTACACGTTTAACATTTTAAGGAAAAATTTTTATACTATTTTACTTTTTCAATGTAAGAGCATTACTGTTCTTTATTGTCAGTGTTTCACACTTTTAATGTTCTAAGATACTAATCGGTGCTAGTTACGTTTTATTCCACTGTTATAATTTACTATTTTATAACTTTTAAAGTCTTACACGCGTATTTTACGATTTTAGGGTAAGACCGTCTCTTGTTAAATTCATAGCATCCCTGCCCCCTTCTACGCTTCTTTTCCCTCTTCCGAATACCCTCATTCCATTTTATTATTTCTGTAATTCTAGATCCTTTGCAGTTTACACACCTCATGTTTTACACTTGTAATATTATACCGAGAATTATTAGATAATTGCACATTTTATAATTTTAGCGTTACATCCTCTCTTCTAAACATTTGATATCCGTACCAATCCCTCCCCCTGCTTTCTCTCCCTTCTCGAAATCACCCTCGCTCCATTTTTCTCCCCCCCCCCTCCCCCCCCTACCTCTTCCCCATTCTCTAAAAATGGCTCTGAGCACTATGGGACTCAACTGCTGAGGTCATTAGTCCCCTAGAACTTAGAACTAGTTAAACCTAACTAACCTAAGGACATCACAAACATCCATGCCCGAGGCAGGATTCGAACCTGCGACCGTAGCGGTCTTGCGGTTCCAGACTGCAGCGCCTTTAACCGCACGGCCACTTCGGCCGGCCCCCATTCTCTCCCGCGCCACAAGCAGATACGATTGTAAAACGTTGAACGCAGTTACAATTCACAGATATCTGATATGAGGTTCCGACAGAGACACGCAGAGTGCTGACGCAACTACATAGGTCAGTTCTACGTTTCTGTACAGTTCCATTCCACTTATTATGACGTAAGGGACAATACTGTTTTTTTTTTTTTTTTTTGCTTTGTTTTGGATCTGAAGATGATCCCGAGAGATGGAAGCGTGTCCTCTATAAAGAAGAAAAGAAAAAACGTGCATGAGAGACTAAAGAATAAATTATAACTGTTTTAAATACTTGTAAGTGTGTTTAGCACTTCGCACTTGCGGTCTACATTTTACGACACAGTACACCGCTTTGTATCGGCTGCACAAATCTCTTTGAGCAATTTGCTTTGTGTAGCTAAATACGTGAATCGAGAACATTTAATCGCAAACACAATTAAATATAGCTAACGTAATCAGGCACGAAACTCCATTCACTGCTTATCCGTAAAATCATTCCCTATTTAATTATCAAAATCTGAAATATAAATTTCTTTTCGGTACGCAATCTACTGCAGAAAAAAGGCAGAAGTTCGTTATAATATCACTAATGGAAGTGAGTCTGGCTTTCGCCTTTTCCCTGCAAGGTATGCAGAAGTACCATCGACAAGTTTACAGATGGACAGACGCAGTACTCAGGAGATTGAGTCCGTAGATCCGTCCGTTCTCTGACGTCAAAGAGCTCGATAGGGAAACAGAGTGCAGCCGGGGTCAAAGATACCGCCCAAGTCTACTTTCCCGATCACCGAATCTCTCACTGTAAGTTCTTTGATGAAAAATTGTGGCCATATCGTCTGTGAAATGAACAGCAGAGATAGCAAAGCAGAAAATTGGTAGTCATAAGTACGTGGTCTTAACTAGCAAATTTCTTGTTAAGAGTGGCTTGACCCTGAAGCACACTGAGCATACCACGGCACATTACGTACAGTTTAGAACAGATTATGACAGGCTTCTCGTTTTTCTCAAATATAGTAATCCTGCTTAATTTCGATAACCAACGTCTATCACTATATAGTACAATGAACTCCTCAGTAGTGTTGTTCTTCTTTGCAGTTATTTTTGTTGGCAAACGAACACACAATCACAAGACGAAAGGATACTACTAACGTCACTACGAATTACCACAACGGAACAACAACTTGTAATGAGGCTGTGTAAGCGATGCTCAGCTATAAGCAATGACCTACATAGTTAATGACGCCAATATATTTTAAGCTAGGAAGTGAACTGATGAACTTTTATTAAAGTAGGACCTTCAGTTCGTGTTCATACATTTAACCATTGTTAAATTCAGTTACCACGGCAGAAGAATGAGTGTCATCAAAATGTTGGATTTTATAGTTAGTTTACCGTGACTGCTGGAAAACGTTTTTCAACGTTTCGTTGCAGTAGGTACGAAACTTGGAGCTTTGCTATGACGTCAAATTATGATGTTGCAGCATCCAGACCGCTCTTCCGGGGGCCTGCTTCTGCTGAAATCAAAATTACTTCGCTTGACATCAGTTTTGTGACTGGTCTGATGCACCCTACCAAGGATTCCTGTCCTATGCCAACATCTTTATGTCAGAGTACCACTTACACCTGCATTGCGTGATCCAATAATACAGGACTTATCATAACCATCGTTCCTTTTGGTCAGTGTTACCTATATATTCCACTTCTCAGTGGTTCTATGGTAATCCTTCTCGTTTGTCGTCAGTTCATCTAATTTTCAACACTCTTCTTTGGCACCATATTCTTAAACGAAACGTTTTTCTTCTTTTACAGCAATCCTGCTGTCCATGATGCACTTTCATACAATGCTGTAATCCAAGCGCACATTCTCGAAAAATTTCTGTAGCAAATTAAGGCCGATTTTTTGTACTACTTAGCTTCTTTCGACCACGAAAGCCTCTTTGCGTGTAATCGTCTGCTTCTTTATGTCCTTCTAGTGTCGTCAGTGATGTGTTGTTCTGCTGCCATTTAGAAGAATTTCACAACTTCGACGGTTTCCTCCAATTGTGATGCTAAATTTATCGATAATCTCATTTATGCTACTCTTCTAATCTTCAGTTTACTCTATTTCGATATTTCGTATGCATGATATCTTTCATTTCATTCAACAGATCATGTAATTCTCCTTCTCTTTCACTGAGCATAGCACTGTCAGCAGTCCTATAATAGTTATCATTTCACTCCAAAATTTAATCCGTCTCCAGAATCTTTATTTTATTTTCCTTTTTGCTTTTTCGATGTACAGATTGAACAGTTTGGGCCAAAGACTGTATGAACGTTTTTAATCTAAGCATTTCCTTCAAATGGTACAACTGGCTCTGAGCACTATGGGACTTAACTTCTGAGGTCATCAGTCCCATAGAACCACATACGTCCATTCCCGAGGCAGGATTCGAACCTCCGAGCGTATCGGTCGCGCGGTTCCAGACTGAAGCGCCGAGAACCGCTCAGCCACTCCGGCCGGCTAAGCATTTCTTCTTGGTGCTCAGTTCTTATTGTTCTCTTTTGATTTTTGTACTATTCTGTATTTGTACTATTATACATTTGTACTATTCTATATTAGGGGAAGACGGGGCAAGACGGGGAGGTGGGGTAAGGCGGGGAAGGGCTATAAGCTACAGTTAGAGTGCTGCCATCTGTGGATAGCTACGTCAACATCGTCAATGCACAGGTCCCAGTGTGTTGATATTGATGAACCTTAGTTTCGCGGTGGTTTCTGTGAGCTTTGCAAGGTACGTATAATTGTTATACTGATTTGCAATGTTTTACACCTTTCGAGGTCCTAAAACATGTGTTTTTTTCAGGAACAGTTGTATGGTGTTCTGCACTGGTAGCTTGTCATCTGCAAACCAAAAGAAGTGAATGTGAACTTCATCGGTGAATTAAGACATCCTTTCATTAAAAAAAAAGTTTTCGGATGTCAAAATGTTTTGCATATACGTTTGTTACTACTCACAATAATAAAAAATATGTTCACAAAACACCTTGACACGCCAAAATCACGTCTATCTTAAAAATCAAGGGATGTGTTAACTCACTGATGAAATTCGTATTTCCTTCGCTTCGTTTGCAAATGAGAATTAACCAGTACAGGAAACCACACAATTGGTTCTGCAAGACCACATGATGTAAAATCATTGTAAGAAGGAAACCGAACAAAACCTTTCTTTAGGCATCACTTTGTTAAATCAGTTGCAACCTAAAATATGTTAACTTTTACGGTTTTTTAATAAAAAAAAGCCACTGATGATGGCACAGAGAGGCTGAAATATGTTTGGGTAAAAAGAGTTTCTTTGCAAAAAGGTTGAACCCCGTAAACTATGATTAAATTGGAGACGCGGACGGTAAGGACATGAGCTGCAGATCCAAAAGATGAATGCACTTCATTACATCAAAGATTCCAGTCGGGCAGACCGTATGTATGTCTCCGTCTGGTAGTAAGCGTGAGTTTTAGTGAGTTTTATACACTGATGAGGCCGAACATTATGCCCACCGTCTTAATTGGGTGTTGGTCCACCTTTGGAACCCAGTACATCAGTGACTCTACATGTCCTGAGTTGAGCAAGTCCCTCATAGGTTTTCGGAGATACATGGTACCAGATGTTTACTCACAGGTCACGCAGTTTCCGTAAATCACGAGCCGTTGGTCTGCGGCTCATAGCTTGAGCCCGATTGCGTCCCTAATGTTTCTCATCGGGTCTACATCTTAGTATCCACTATTTCATGCCAACCTTGTATAGGGCAGTAAAAGGGTAAAATTTTCAAAGACCCAGAGCGAAGGTATCACACGACATTGCGGCAATGTCGACACAAGGCATCGCAAAGAGAACATTTTGCCACCGAGACTGGATCAGGGCAGAACACAACACTGGCGTTTCTGGCGAGCCAGGCAGCAGAATTCAGCAGCCAACCAGAGTCGAGTCACCTTCGTTATATGACGAAAGGAAGGCAAAGGTGAATGCAACAAACTGTACGAAGAGGTCCTACGAACCTATCCTGTAACAAACTCGTTAAGTAATCACAGCTGAAGGGAAATCTCTGATACCTTGGTAACAGAAAGACCTTTGCGGTCATGACGAATGACGTCAACATTAGCCACTACTTCGCTCCATAAGTACCCCAGCATTTTAGCTCATAAGTCATTCGCTCAGACGGATCGACGGCGAACGCGACGTTCGCACTCGATTCCCTGATTGCAGCCAAGTGACATCTGGCGCACGCCTGTTGTAGATTTCCTGCACCCTAAGGACAACAACAGATGTTACTGGGAGTGACGGCTACCTCTCCGTAATCACCAGTAACAGAATTCAGCACCACAGTCTGCCTCTGTCTCTGATGAGAGGACCTGGAGGCCTTTCTGTCCCACCACGATCAGGATACCAGCGTTCCTGACATTCCAGCCGACTGAATAGTGCCTACCTGGACGGCAGGCCAACATCGCCGAACTTCATGGTTACACGGTTACCTTCATCGCGGTAAGACGGATGACGAAGAGGGGTGGTGAGTCGGGTGACCAGAAATTTTCTTATACTGAACACTCTTCTGAGGCACTGACTGCTTTAGTAATGGGATATAATGGTCACTTTTTCCTCTAGTGCCGTTGGTACAGACATCACCGTTCTTCGCAAATTGTTGTTGATTCTTATGACAAATTTAATTAGTAACTGTAAGTACTGCGACGGTGCAGTTAAAATGCCTAACTCCTTGAACAGTTACCTACGTGACGACAAAAGGTGAACATCGCACATTATTCTTATGGTTCACCTTTGGCTCTGAGCACTATAGGACGTAGCATCTATGGTCATCAGTCACCTAGAACTTAGAACTACTTAAACCTAACTAACCTAAAGACATCACACAACACCCAGTCATCACGAGGCAGAGAAAATCCCTGACCCCGCCGGGAATCGAACCCGGAACCCGGGCGCGGAAAGTGAGAACGCTACCGCACGACCACGAGCTGCGGACGGTTCGCCTTTGTGAAGCCAGTTATTCCATAATACATTATTGAATATGAGTATGCAAAATATATCAAGAGGTTAATTCATTTGTTTCCAAGACCAGCAATTATACTGAGAGTAAATGGAGCCGAGTTTAATAGTTTTAGAAGCTCAGTAACATGCTCCTACCCGTTCAAGTTTTCGCCCAAAAATTTGGAGCGTTGTACTCTACTTAATGAGTCTAGTTCATATGTTACATGAATTGTTTGTGTGTCCCTATTTGTTCCACAGAACTGTTATAATCTTTTTTATATTTAATTTAGCAAGAACCTATTTACAGAGAACGATTTAAAAATTCTTCAGAAACATAATTATTAACTCCTTCTGTGACTTCCTCTCTAAAGGGGTTTATTACAACGCTAGTGTCAACTGAAAAAAGTACAGTTTATGCCTGTTGAATGTTAAATACAATGTCCCTCACACACATCGTGAATTGGAGTAGAACCAAAATTGAAAACTGTGTGTCTCCCATAATGATTTCCTACCATACACGAAAACTTTCTACTCTCTCAAAATCGAATTTTTCAGCACAATATTTCACATTCTGATTCTTCATGTATGATTTAGGCAATCTGTGTGTGAAGCCATCAATCCCATAAAACATTATCTTAAGAGTGTAACTTAGCCTACACTATCAAACACCTTTGGAAGATCACAAAAAATACCAACTGGCGATATTTTATTAGATAAAGCTTGTAATATTTAGTGGCTGAATGTATAAATAGCATTCTAAGTCGAGCAACTCTTCTGGAATCCAAAGTATGATACAGTATACATTTTTTCCTACTTAAAATTGTTTGTTTTAGTCTGTAGAAACAGTTCTGTAATTTTGCGTATGGAATACCGATTTTGGGAGTTAGTAACATCTTCAGGCTATAATATGATTAAAAACCACCAGTACATAGAATAACAATGCAAGAGAAATTTACAAGTTATTTTTCTCTATGACAGTAAACGTATGGTATATAGTGCAACGTTAAAATGCTTAAGTAGACCCTTAATCATGGTGCGAGTCGACACGCTCTCTTCTCAAGGAGGTGCGTCAAATGCTAAAAGTAAAGGCCAATTTTCAGTTTTAAACGAACATAAAATGCGGCCAGCATTGATAATTTGAGTATGCTTCAATATTCTATCGCTACAAAAACGTTTAGAAGACAATATTCAGGGTTTTCAAATTAGATGTAGTAGGAGGCATCAGGAGAAACGTAGAATAGCAATATTTATAAAAAAAAGTAATAATAAGGAATCTGGCCAAAATGAAGATAAGGCTTGGGAGTTTATCCACGTGACAAAAACCTAACCTAAATAGAGTTTAACAACCAAGAAGAGCTGATGTTGCAAAAAGGCTTAAAGCACAGTTTAGCTTCATGGCTCAATATAAAGACCATTTACATTCTGGTTGCCGAAGTAAGGTTACAAATAAAAACAACTAAATTTTATAAGATAGAACAATACAGAGGACGGATCTGAACAGAAAAACATTTGCAGACAGGAGTAATGAAATACCACGATAAAAACAACTAAGAGGGGCAAACTGCCGAATAAATTAATTAAAACGGAAGCAAATGAATTTATGTTTCAACGGCGGATGGAGAAAACACCTTGGAGCATTATACAAAGAAGACACTCAAATTTTTATCAGCAATATTTTTGAAGCAAGAAAAGGTCCCAGAGCAAAATTTTAATTGCTGGTGAGACAGGCTATCGATAACAGCAATTACTTAACAGCAGACAGCGGAAAAAGCAGAATGCGAGTCATGAACCCGTAGCTGCCAACCCTCGAGTCTCGGTTTAAACTACGTAAGAGAATATGCCAATGCTCCCTGTCGTGAACATTGTAGGGTGCCCTTCTCACAATTTTTATAGGGAACTGAGTCTCAGTCTCAAAGAGGTGTTTTAATTATAAGAAAACACACTATAAAAAGTAGCTACGAACTTCTGACTTCGCTAGGGAATATTCTGATACCGAAAGTCTCTACCTTAACTTCGTTGGACTAAAAACCTATACATGAATGTTCAAGTTGACGAGAAAAACATTGACATTGATATTATAAAAGCTACCTTGCTACAGCATAAGAATTTGGAAATGGGTAAAACTATAAAGCCTACTAACTTGTAGAACTAATACCGACTTTCAGTTACTTCATATTTAATACAAAGATATATCATCGAAATAGTGAGTTGGCCTTGGGAAGCCCACTAGCTGGAAGTAGCGCTGATTTTTGCTACAGAAATGGAGTGCACGTTTTTTTAAAATGTTCCGTGATATGAAACGCCAAGTAATTTTTTATAAAAGGCGTATCAATGACACGATTTTATTATTTAGAGGTGATCGTGAAGAAATGGAAAACACGGTGCCCAAATTTAACGGTATGCATCAGAAATTAAATTATACTGTGGAAGGAAAAGAAGTGGCTGCTATAAAGTTTTTAGTTTTACATCTAAGAAAGGAAAACATCGATACATTTAGGAAATTTTTAGAAAGCTAACAATCACGAACTTAGCTATAGGAGCTCGTGTGAACCATCCACAAGAACAGAAAGTGGCGTGTTTTAGAGCTTTGTTCCAAATAATTTTAAAATTATTGCTATTCATGAGACAGCTAAGGACGTGAAAATTTCAAAGTAAATTGCAACAGCCGGTGATTATGAGTCTGAGGAAATTAACGCTTACATACAACCACGTACACAAAGGTTAACAAATATTCAGGTGCTTAAAAAATATTAAAATACCTAAGCACAAATTACGTGAGAATCGTCTCAGATAAAATCGCAAGGTTGTTTCGAAAGAAAAAGTTTAAAATAAGAATTCAAAATCAGAACTTCATTGCACATCATACTTTCCCACAGCTTTGACTGCACAGAAAAATTTTGAAATTCAGTTTTTTCGGAGATCTCTTGTAATGCTGGGCGCAACTTTCTGACAAGAACATGTAGGGGCATCGATACAAAAATCTTACTTCAGTAATTACCTTATTCAGAATAAGCATAGACACAAGACATGGGGAATAATCATACACATTGCTTCTGAGAAACCACGATGAACATCTCGGTGGAAGTTGAAATCTACTGTCGAGTGAGAAGTAGTGTGTATAAGTTACCCAATAGCCAAACAAAAACGTGAGAAAAGCAATTCCCAGACCTATTCTCGAAATGGAAATAAGGTTTTCCCGTCAGATTTTTTACTGATCACACTACTGATTCGAAATTTACTGACTTTTTTATTAAGATGCCTTCTCCTTCCCCAATAGTAACCTGTGACTACATTTACAATGTTTTAAGTTTACTCCTACTCCATACCTGTTCTACTGATCCCACCTTTTATGTGTCCCTTCACCTCCCTCCAGTCCCCGTGACTGATATACCTATACAATATTATTACACACATATTTATGGTATTTAGTCATTATATCCCACTATTTACTGTTTTCAAATGATTGACCTAAAGATTCATTTTAAGGTGTTAGGGGCCGTAGCACTAATATATTTGAAATGCATGTTAATTTATGGAATTGAGTCTAATATACCCCACTGTTTACTATGTTTGAATGATTGAATTAATATTGATTTTAAGATGATAGGAGCCATAACACTGTGGTACTTGAAATACACTTGACTTACTGTTTCAAGTTGCAGATGTACAATGTAACTATGGACCTAATATCAAAGTTAACTATAGACCTAATATCAAAGCCCATTGATGCGATCTTTCTCAATTGAACGTTAACTACGGCGATTAGATACTGTGGCTGTGGCTGTGACTGTGGCTGGTCGATGAGCTGCAACGCGGTGTGGAGAAGACGCGATAGAGCAGTGCGGCAAGCGCTGGCGTACACATGGACACTTCTCGGTTAAAAATGAAAATGGAGATGACACTGCGTCACTGTTCCCTCTGGATGCTTGATTCCTCTTCAATAAAAGTAATTTTTTATTCTATGTGTCTAATGCTATTATTATGGCGACACTTAAACGTATTAAAGATTCATGGTGAGATTGATGTTTTATAATAATCTAAATCACAAGCAAACTGTCGGTGCAAACTTGGCTAAATAGATTTCCTGTTTTGACTCAGTGATTTATTTCTTTATATCATTTACATTGTGACTTTCTGTAACAGGTAAAAAATGCTACTATGTACATGGGGCACTTTTATCACTGCTGGCCGCGGCTTGAATCTATTTTAGGTTCAAAATTATCATTTGACACACCTTCTTTGGAAGTAAAGGTGTAGATTGCATGCCAGGGGCAAGGGACTGTCTATACACTTCAACATAAAATTGTATAACATCTGTTTCTGTTAGAGAGAAAATACCTCGTAAATTTCACTTGCACTGTTGTTCTAAATATGCAATAGAAAATTTTTCCCATGGGATGGCCTGAAGATGGTACTGTTTACCGAAGCTGCTAACCAGTAGGCAAAATAAAACTGTGACTATCAACTGGAAGATATATTCAGTGACGACTCGTCCAAAATTTTACCCATGTAATACAATTTGGTGGCCCATTCCCTTTTGACTTAAAAGATTAGAAACCGTAACTAAATAGAATATATTAATTTTGCGTATATGAATTGCACTGTTTAAATACATCTTATTCTATAATTAATCGTTTACGAGCAATAAAATTTTAAAAAAAAATGATGGTAGCAGCAGGAATCAAAATATGCCGACAAACTGCCAGTCGTGTTCTTGACCACTGGGGTACCACCCTGATATGTGAACTGCTGCTGGAAATTCCCTCACACTCTATGCGTAAATTCTTAGACATCGGTTTGCCTGTTCCTACGATCCAATCGGCCAAAACATTCTAGGAAACTGAAAGAACCATCTACCTGCTTCTACCCAAGTAGTTTCAGCCAAATCGATGACCCTGTTGCTACGCCCTCCTGTTATTAGATTTACATTTGGAGTAGGTATACCTAATTCTTCACATGTCTTCCTTCACCACAATCTATAGCCTTTTGACTTACAAGGTCAGTAATTCTAACTAAATTGAACGTATTTATTTCACGTATGTAAATTTTACTGTTTAAGTATACCGATTTTAATATTCTATAATCAATAACATTGCTAGGAATAAAATAAAGTGAAAAAATATGAACGATAGTAGCAGTGAGAACCTAACTCAAGTCGACGACATATCAGTCAGTGCGCTTGACCAGTCGGCCACGATGTGATTACCTCAACTGCTCCTCTAAAAGCTTTCATACTATCATCTTGCCCAATACGTTACATGCTCTTTCAAACAAATGTACTGACCTTGTGCTTTGAGCAACGTATCACTCACACTGCTGGAACGGATGATGTCACATCAGAGCATGCACGGTCGGAAACAAACAGTTGTATCCCTTCTCTGAGACGTTCATAGTACTATTGATCAACATTTCAACAATGGACAACGGTTTTTAATTATCATGGAGATACCGTTGCAAAACATGTTTCGTCATTTTATTTGTATACCAGCACGCATTCGAAAACAAACGACTTAATTTTAGTGCAGTTTTAGGAATGCATTCGAAGAGAAATTACGTAATCTTATTGTGACATTTACAGTGTGCTGTAGAACATTAGCACACAATAACTGGCCATCACTACATGTATTATTTCTAAAGTGTTCTGGTCGCTGTCCCAAACGACAGTATGTCAAAAATGGTTTTCTGTTTGAATGTGAGGCTACTGTGGAGCACATTACTTTCTCGAATATTTTGGAAAAAGATAAAGTAAGGAAATTTGACGATAATTATTTAAGTCTTTCTGGTCACCTTCCTTATGAAGAATGGTGAGTAATACAAAAATCAAACATACAACATCATGGAGAGTTCAAGCAGAATAGTAGCACAATCAGATTTCAAACAGGCACACACACACACACACACACACACACACACACACATACACAGGCACGCGCGCATTCATCCAACCTTTAGTTCCCCAATTTAAGATAAATTCCACTAGTAATTTATACATGTCTAAATTCTTCATAAACAAGAAGATTAACACACGCGAAGGAAGTGCTTGTTTCATGTGACAACCTTCATAATCAGCCAGTCGGATTACCATCTGTATCAAGTGTAGCCGAAGAACATGTTATTAATGTCGTGGAACTCCCTCCGTGGCAATACTGTGATTGTGCGACATGGAGTCTATGAGGGTACTGTTGGCAGCAGCTGTGATTGAAGCCCACTTTTCAGCATACCACTGGGCCTTTGGAAGGTGTGGGTGGATTTGTTTGTAGAAGGTTCTCTTCGATCTCTCATGCCTTTTTCCATTCGTTCCTCACCATGTGCGTAACTACTACAATGACATCATCCGCTGGGAGGCGATGCTCTTGCATGCCCAACGTCGTTACTTTCTTAGTCACTGGTCAACTTTCTCATTCCCCACAATCCCAGAATGGACCTTGATCTGTACTGGTGTTGGGCAGCTGCTGCTCTTTGCTGTGGTAAATACCAGCTCCCTTTGTCCTTACATACATGCGTACCCGAAGGAACATTGTATCAAACTTTAAAGACTCTGTTAAATTCAGACACTGCACTAATGGATTTCGTCCCAAAGCGAAGGCAATCTGACGAGAAGTATAAATTAGTCTCTCGCTGTGTGAGAATCTCTTAACTGTGTGAGCACTATGGGAAGGAGACACTGTGACAAATGGAACTTTGGGTGTAACCGTGAAGCCTGCTTGGATAGCCGAAACAGCTGACGCGACCGCTCTCCTAAAGCGGAAAATCCGGGTTCAAGTTCCGGTCGACCACAAATTTTTATTTGTTTCCATTGAACTGTATAGCTGGAGTGGTAGCGACCTCACAATTTGAGAATAAATTTCATGATGTACTGCTTCGCACCTGCAGGATCCAGAACTTTGAGTTCGAACAATGTCAAACGTTTGGGATTTGTAAATATGCAGTTAAACTTTTTTTAATCATTATGAGTGTGCTTCCGAGAAACGGTACACGTAATCACTGTCGATTACACCCTGCAAAGTTGGAGTGTCGCAGCCTCACGTAGCCAGATCAGCTCAAAAGCTTCGAGTCATTGTTTACCTGAGAAACTCAGGACGAGCAGTTGGCTTGTTAGAGGCAAGTCAAACCTAAGACTTTTATCCATTATTGACATGGACCTCTATTACTATGATAAATAAAGGCTCCCACAAATTACTGCAACCAGTCACCTTTTCTTTTATTATTCAATTTTTATTTTCCATTACCGGTTTCGGATCGCCTGGCGATTCTTCATCAAATGGTATATATTCATTTTATGTTTGCAGCACGTAGGGTAGCTGTGGCATAATGTATGGACTAAATATGTGAGCACTGAATGTGGCGAGAATTATTCACATTATGAGATCGATTTAGTTGCATTACTTACATACAACTAAACCGATCTCAATCATCTTGGGACTGAAGCTCTTTTTTTCCGTGTTTGCTTTAACAATGCGTATGTTTTTGGATAGGGTCCGCCTTAAGCAAAACACAATTTTGTTTTAAAAAAAATCCTACAACCTACTCTCTGTCTCCCTCCCTCCCCTCCCTCCCTCTCCCTCTCCTTTTCACACACCACACACACACACACACACACACACACACAGAATATTTCTTTCAGGCATGGAAATAACAATTTTCAAATCGCAATTTTGGCTTAAATAATTCATCTACTTTAAGGTGTAAGTGGTTGTAGATAACAAACTGTGGAACAAAACAGTCACTGTAGAATCACATCAGAAAAACCACACCATGTGGTAAAATGGTATGGATTTATAATTTTGTGTGTTTTTTCAAATATCTGTAATTGCGATTGGAAAGCTCATAGTTACATGTATACAAACAGTAAAGAAAGTTCTGTATCTTTAACAGACATAAAATAAACGCCCACTGAAGATGCTGCAGATGCAGTGAAACATGTTTGGGTTAAAAAACAAAACTGTGTTTTGCTAAAGGCGGGCCCTATCCAAAAACATACGTATACCGATCTTATAATGTGTGCTGGAGGACTGATGTTTCCTCCATCACAGTTCATTTATACATAAGGAATAGACACAGTTTTTATGAAAGGGACCACCAAGTGTTGCGAATCTTAATCAGAGCAGAAATTATTCTGTAGCACTATCCACATTGTTTTAGGAAGCATTTTGTGAGAAGTCTTTTGCAAGCAACCAACCATAGGCAAAGATCACAATGGAGACTAGTCCTTGTAAGGCATCAACACAACCAGAGGCAGCCAGTGAAGAGTAGGAAGTATCTGAAACAGTTTAGCTCACTTGCATATCTAGGGCCATGACAGCTCTCCAACGTTTCTGTCTGAATACGCTGCGCCACATGCATGACAATAGTGTCAACATTCTCCTGCTGGCTATATATGACTGGCGGAAATGAGAGGACTTCAGACAGATGACCGCTTTATTGATACAAATTGTGTACACCTGGTTTCGTTTATCTCTTCTCAACCTTCATGGGGTCCACTGCCCAAACTCCTCTTGCTTTATCATAGAGTCCACAGCTTCCTTGACATCTGACGTCGATGTTCCAGGAGGTCAACATCGTTTGTTTTTTCGCTCCGAATATCTTCTTTGGTCACAAGTTGTAATCTATTTGTTCTAAACGTCCATACTACGGTACCACTTCCTTTCTGATTTATGCGCTTATGGTTTAATCTTTAAAAACATAAAGTTTGCCTCCATGAAATATACAGGTCATTTTTTTTCCACCGTGTACAAGCACTAGGGATTGATCGACGAGAGGATACGGAGCAATAGAAGTCTAATGAACTTATGCACGTAAATGCACGGTTGCTAGAGACCATTTATTCGATCATACTTTGTTACAGAGACTGCGATTTCATATGTGCCGTACCATGCAGCCGCAGTTACAGTATGCTCCTCCTAGAGGGTGTATTGCTCCCCATGCGTCACACTCTAGTGCCAACTCCTGCCATAGTAATTGGTAATGTTGTCTGATTCACTCGTCTTCGTCACTCTCCTTGTAGTGGTTGTGATACAGCGTTGTTCACATTCCGTATTTAAATCGAGATCTTGCCGACATGATATTTGCTTACGGAAAGGCAAATGGCAGCGGGCAGCGGACAGCAAGGTTGTATCAGGAGACCTATTCCCGCCGAAACAACGACAGCATTCAGTGTTTGCAACAGTGTCTCGCCGTTTGTTTGAGACAGTATCGTTTCAAGAAGAAGGAAATCGTGAAGGACGTACCCGAAATGTTCAGGGAAAGTCAGACGACCATATGGAACATTCTCCATGACTATTGTTACTACCCTTATCACTTATCGCGTGTGCAGGGCTTGCTAGCGAGAGACTTTCCACATCGAGAGCAGTTTTGTCACTGGTTCCTTTACCAGGCAACGACGATTCCGGGATTTATGTCAGCCGTCCTATTTACAGATGAGGCCACCTTTACGCGGAGTGATATCTTCGTCTTTCACAGAAGACATGTGTGGGATAGTATGCAGAACCCCCATGGTATGGTGACAGCGAATCATCAGCATCGGTGCAGCCGGAATGTGTGGGCCGGGATAATTGGCCACCGTGTTTGGGACCAGTCTCCCTCCCACGTCGCCTAACAGACCGGAACTATCGGCTTTTCTTGCAGGTGTCTTTACCTCATTTGCCAGGAAAAGTGCCATTGATGGTTCAAAGGGTTAGGTGGCTGCTACATTATGGTGCTACAGCCCACTTCACCGTTAACGTACGGACGCATTTCGGTAATGTCTTCTCTGGCGATGGATCGGACTACGCGGAATCAGAATCTCAACCCATGCGATTTCTCGTCATGGGGCATCTCAAAAGTACCGTGTATGCAGAGTCCATTCCAGATGTGGAGACAATGAAGCAGCGTATTCATGCTGCCTTTGACACTATTCGGTTGCAGCCTGGGCGATGTGAACGTGTGAGACAAAACGTGCTAAGACACACACACGCATTCATTGAGGCACATCGAAAGCATTATCAACACATGCTATAACTGTGGCTGCATGGTACAGAGCGTATTTACTCGCAGTCTCTGTAAGAATGTATGATTGAAGTAATGGTCTTCAGCATGGAAACGACGAATTTCCAGATATAAGTTCATTGGGCCTTGTTTTGGTCCGATCCTCTCACCGATCAGTTCCTAGAGTCGGCACACGGTGGAAAAAAGTCTGCATGTAGGCCTATAGGTAGAACGTCTAATAAAAACGAAATAATGATACAAAAACCCTCCATCAGAAAAATAACACTAAAACAAAAACTCTACACTAATTATGGAAGACAGAGAACAAATACGAACGATCAGATGTGCATATCGGTTGCCGTTACGACTGTGATATGAAACGCGTAGGACAGACGGCTAGAACATTCATTATATGATTTAATGGACAATTCTACCCAAGTAATAAAATGAGGTAGATGAATGTTTTCCAAAGGATACTAAAAAAATTGGCTCTGTTCCCTAACTATTAAAACTTAAAGAGAAAAGGTAGACATACATTTTAGAAGAAATGAGGAAATGACTTCTCCAACGACGCCTATTTCAAATTCTACAACGAACTGTTCATCTGAACATTGTGCTACCTTCCTGATATCCCTTTACACAGGATGTCCCAGGAAGAACGCTCAATGTTCAGAGATATGACAGGAACGAACATTTGCAGCAAAAAAGTCTAATAAACATGGGCTCTAAAAATCATATCTTAACAGCTATGATGACGTTCAATCCGCCTTGTGATGAATGTTGTTTTAGAAATATTGCTGACTAAGTAGCCTGCTTACATTAACGCACAAATGGCATGTGCGTGCTAATGCGAAATGCCGCAGGTAATGGTCATAATGGGCAGGGTTCGGGTAACATGAGAATTTAGATCTGACGGGAGACCGTCCTCTCCTCAATTATGTATTGTCAGCAGAACAGACTGCAATTTCCTCCAGCAGCCACTATTAATCAGGCTACAAAGGCTTTGATGAGAATCTGTGAAAAGTCACGAGTAATGAAGATGATGGGCAAGGGGCACTACAGTAGTTGTGTGTGAATAAGTTGAGTATCTAGCGCTGCGGTCGCAGGTTCGAATCCTGCATCGGGCATGGATGTGTGTGATGTCCTTAGGTTTAAGTAGTTCTAAGTTCTAGGGGACTGATGACCTCAGAAGTTAAGTCCCATAGTGCTCAGAGCCATTTTTGAATATCTAGGTCTGGCGGGAGGAGTGCTAGGGTAGTCCGTGTAGTGGCGATGACCACGGTGTGTGAATGGGGCAGTGGTCAGGCCATCTGCCTAGAAAGTAGATGTGGGTTCGAGTCCCGCTCTGGCACAAATGTTCAACTTTCCCCAGTGTTTTAAATCAATGCTCACTCCTAGCCAACGCCTGTAATTCCTTTGTGTCTTGATTCATTGTGGCCGGTGGTTCAGAAGTGTGCCCGATCTTTCGGATTTTTGTCTCCTCTTTATATCTAATGACTGAAGGTGGTCACTGGCTGGCCGAAACCTGTAGCATCATTGCGAATTTTTTGTGTGATTGTGATGAAAGAATGTGAACTTAAAGGAGTAATCTTGTGATTCCGGTACTTTGTTTCCAATAATCTACTTCAATGGATAGCAGTTGGTTTTCAATTCAATTTTTCTCATCCATATAAACAAATGCTTCATGCTCTTGTTTTGTATATAATCTTTTCACTTTTATTTGTAATCATGTCGCTCGAGTGGATTAAGCTTAACTGTCGAATAACACACATCCATCGTCTTATGTTATTTTTAATATCTCCTATAATTTTTCCATTCGGTGGTATATAAAAGAATAACCAACGTTCAGGACTAAATTCCAAACATCTGAATTAAGTTTTGAGATTAGTTTTAGATCTCACTAGTTACATTCTCCCAATCCCTTCCTCAACACACAGCTATTCTTCACTGTTTTCCTAAGGGAGAATGTATTTTATCATCTCCGGTTGACATTCTCATCGCTCTATGTGTCTGCCGTCGTAACTGAGTGATCAACGCTGCTGTCTGCCATACGGAGCACCCGAGTTCGATTACTCTAGCTGCAAAGGCCTTGGCGCCACGACTGGTCGGGGTTCAGCGAGCCTCGCGACGCACTACTAACGGCATCAGGCCTGCTAAATGGCCGGGTTTACTTCATCATACCGCATCAAAATGACAGCATTGGCGGAAGATAACAAGCCACTACGCCTGCACTGAATGGTGTGTTTGTGTCCAAAACGCCAGTGCTTGCTTGTTTACACTTACTTCTCTACGTCTCTAACACGAGAGGGGATCAATAAGTAATGTAACACTTTTCTTTTCAGACGATTGAGACTAAAGAAATCTGGAATTTGCTGTGGGAATTAGTGGAATACTTCCGCTTCGTACCCTATATCTTCAGCCCCTTTAGCCTCATGAAGTTCAGATAGGTGACCCAATATACATAGCATTCAAAATAGCGTCTGTAGAGGACGAGCGTTCCAAGTAGAGAGCTGTCATTGAGTTTCTTTCGATGGAATACCAAAGCATCGCAGATACTCATAGACGCTTCCAAGATCTCAACGGAGATGTGGCAGTGAAAAAAAGCACGGTGAGTTGTTGGGCAAGGCGTCTGTCATCATCACAAGAAGTTCGCGCGAACCTGTCCGATCTCCTGCACGCCGGCCGACCAGCTGCTCACACCTGTGACCGTCGGAACCTTGGACACTCCCATTCGAAGTGATCGACGGATCACAATCAAAAACCTTGTGGCTCAACTGGACGTCTCTGTTGGTAGTGCTGACACATTAGTCCACCAGTTGGGATTGTAAAAGGCGTGTGCCTGCTGGGTTCCTTGTAGCCTGACCGAAGACCATAACGAGCAATGACGGAACATCTGCACGGAATCGCATGCGCGCTACGAGGCTGTTCGTGACAAATTTTTGTCGAACATCATGTCAGGTGATGAAACGTGGCTTCAATACTCGTGGAGTGTAGGCATACAGGCCCTAGCGCTAAGATGATGAAAGGCTGTTGCGTCGAACGCAGATTATGCTCAAAAACAAGAATTCATATCGAAAAGTGTGGGGGAAGAATATGGTATGGTGTGTAGAGTAAAGCCAATCCGTTTTCAGAAACAAGTGTGTCGCATTACTTATTGAATGAAACTTCCTGGCCGATTAAAACTGTGTGCCGGACCGAGACTCGAACTGGGGACCTTTACCCTTCGCGGGCAAGTGCTCTACCATCTGAGCTACCGAAGCACGACTCACGCCCCGTCCTCACAGCTTTACTTTCGCCAGTACCTCGTCTCCTACCTTCCAAACTTTACAGAAACTCTCCTGCGAACCTTGCAGGACTAGCACTCCTGAAAGAAAGGATGTTGCGGAGACATGGCTTAGCCACAGCCTAGGGCATGTTTCCAGAATGAGATTTTCACTCTGCAGCGGAGGGTGCGCTTTTGTGAAACATCCTGGCAGATTAAAACTCTGTGCCGGACCGAGACTCGAACTCGGGACCTTTGGCTGTGAGGACGGGGCGTGAGTCGTGCTTGGGTAGCTCAGTTGGCAGAGCGCTTGCCCGCGAAAGGCAAAGGTCCCGAGTTCGAGTCTCGGTCCGGCACACAGTTTTAATCTGCCAGGAAGTTTCACAACAGCGCACACTCCGCTTCAGAATGAAAATCTCATTCTGCTTATTGAATGCCCCTCGAACGTCTTCGAGACAGATTTTAAGCGACAGATGAGTTAGTGGAGCACGGTGTCGGAGACATTTGCTAAATTACTTGAATAATGAAAATTGAAACCATCAGCTGAACTACAACACAAATGTCTTTTATTCAAAACATGCCACTAGTTTCGTCGCAAAAATGTCTCATCTTCAGGCCCCAAGCGTAATTTGCCATCAACGTACGAACCACAATGACAAAGACCAACGGAGTCTTCAAATGGAAACAGTACAACTTGTTAGGCATGTTACGTCAGCATGTGCAGCCTACGAAATCGAGTGCAGCGGGGCCAAAATCAACTGGATTCGAAACTTCCAGTTACAACCCCGCCAGTGGACGAGCTGAGACTCCACGTCCTGATAGTATGTTTTGAATACACGACGTTTGAAGTACAATACAACTGTCGGTTTCAACTTTCATTACTCACGTACTTCATGTCTGGCCGCTGTCCCACTGTCCTCGTTGGATTACCAGAGGCTTTGCTGAATGGGAATTCCTCTGATAGCACTTTACCTGGTATCACTGGGCCGGTGCATCGACAATATAACTCTCGATACCTGTATCAAGTTCATTGGAGGAGCGCACAGTGGTCTCGGTGCGTGAGCCCGCTGGCTGGGACCGCACGCCGTCCCAGTCGAAAGCGGAGGCGGCGGCGGCGGCGGCGGCGGATGCGGGCTGTCGACCCGGCCAGAGGCATATCGATCGCCGCTACGTCAGCGCCCGCCGCCCTTCGCCGTCGCATCCAACAGGTCCGGCGGGACGTCGGCCTCGAGCCCACCTTCGCTTTGCACATGCAGCTCCGTCCGCGTCTGACCGTCAGAACTTTCATTACAACGGGATAATTTCTGTTATAGAGTGCGGCCGACAAATCGCGGTCCGATGAAAAATGATTTCCACGCGATTTACTGTCTTGTTCCTTGAAGAAAAAGGAAAATATTCGAAATTCAAAGACAGAAGGGGCTGGAGTGCAGGCACGTACGACAATTTAATGATGTCTAAGAAAAGGCTCACAAGGGAACCTCCCCATCGCACCCCCCTCAGATTTAGTTATAAGTTGGCACAGTGGATAGGCCTTGAAAAACTGAACACAGATCAATCGAGAAAACAGGAAGAAGTTGTGTGGAACTATGAAAAAAATTAGCTGTGTAGTCCATGCACAAAGTAGGTAACATCAGAGGATATTAGAGTTTAGGAGCGCCGTGGTCCCGTGGTTAGCGTGAGCATCTGCGGAGCGAGAGGTCCTTGGTTCAAGTCTTCCCTCAAGTGAAAAGCTTAATTTTTTATTTTCGGACAATTATCAAATTTCAGGCACTCACACATAATCAACTTCGTTCTCTAAAATTCCAGGACATGTTCAGATTTACTTGGACATATGCAGGATTTGACGGTCCACAGAAGGAAAAATTTGAAAACGTTAAAAACATATGTTTTGACAGAGCTCAGGGAAAACTGTGCGACTGTGAAACTGTTGCATTCATTTGTTGCAGTTTATGTGACAAACTCTTATGTTTTCATCACTTTTTTGGGAGTGATCATCACATCCACAAAAAACCTAAATCGGGCAAGGTAGAAGAATTTTTTTACCCATTCGCCAGTGTACAAGTTAGGTGGGTCGACAACCTATTCCTGTCATGTGACGCACATGCTGTCACCAGTGTCGTATAGAATATATCAGACGTGTTTTCCTGTGGAGGAATCGGTTGACCTATGACCTGGCGATCAAATGTTTTCGGCTCCCATTGGAGAGGCACGTCCTTTCGTGTACTAATCGCACGGTTTGCGGTGCGGTCACAAAACACAGACACTAAACTTATTACAATGAACGAACGGACAGATCATAACTTTGCGAAAATAAAGAAAGTAAACTTTTCACCCTAAGGAAGACTTGAACCAAGGTCTTCTCGTTCCGCAGCTGCTCACGCTACCACGGGACCATGGCGGTCCTTTGCTCATACTGTCCTTGATGTTGCCTATATTGCGCATGGACTACTCAGTTTGTATATTTTGCTAACTTTTTTCATAGTTTCATACAACTTCTTCCTGTTTTCTCGATTGATCTGTGTTCAGTTTCCCAAGGCCTATCCACTGGTCCAACTTATATCTGAATCTGAGGGTGGTGCGATGGGGATGTTCCCTTGTCAGTGGGATCGACGGTGCACAAAAAGTGATATGCACGCGAAGTTGGGTTTATTAATTTCATGCTGCTTTTCGACCACAGCCATATTCAAGAAGATATGAAATAAAATGATTCAAAGTATCTCATCAAAATATAAGAAACTATTAGCCTCGATTGCGGTAGTGAAACCAACCTTTTCCTAGGTTTCAGCCCAAGAAATTGTGCCTTCTTCAGAAGATAAACCTGATTCTATAATATGTCTACGAGGGCATGGTCTAGAAAAAAAACTAAAACAGCCTAAATAGGCGTAGTCACATTTTCAGGCTGTTTTACTTTTTATTTCTAGACCATGCCCTCGTAGACATATTATAGAATCAGGTATAGCTTCTGAAGAAGGCTCAATTACTTGGAATGAAATCTAGGTAAAAGTTGGTTTCATTGCCGCAATCGAGTCTGATAGTTTTTTATATATTAGATTATCACGATTACTGACTGGTCTGCAGTGCTGAAAGTACTGAAATATCTCATCAACAATTTAATAAAAAGTTCGCATATACTAATACAAACCTGTTCACGGCTGTGTAATATTTACTATGTATAACTGTACGTCCACTGTCCAGTCATACGAATATGACCTGTCAATAGCCTGAATAACCATCTTTTGCAGCCCGGGCCGCTGCGAGCCATGCAGGGATAGTCAGTCAGGTTCCAGGAGGTACTGACATGTATACGGATCCATGCTGACTCCGGTGCCGCGGTCAAATGCGCTGTGTTTCTCGGTTGAGGATTCCTGGCGTGAACAGCCTGATCTACATCTACATCTACATCCATACTCCGCAAGCCACGTGAAAGGTGTGTGGCGGAGGGTACCTTGAGTACCTCTGTCGGTTCTCCCTTCTTTTGCAGTCTCGTATTGTCCGTGGAAACAAAAATTGTCGGTATGCCTCTGTGTGGGCTTTAATCCCTCTGATTTTATCCTCGTGGTCTCTTCGCGAGATATACGTAGGAGGGAGCAGTATACTGCTTGATTCCTCGGTGAAGGTATGTTCTCAAAACTTCAACAAAAACCCGTACCGAGATACTGAGCGTCTCTCTTGCACAGTATTCCACTGGAGTTTATCTATCATCTTCGTAATACTTTCGCGATTACTAAATAATCCTGTAACGAAGCGGACTGCTCTCCATCTGGTACGGATCCCACACCGGTGAGCAGTATTCAAGCAGTGGACGAACAAGCGTACTGTAACCTGCTTCCTTTGTTTTCGGATTACGTTTTCTTAGGATTCTTCCAATGAATCTCAGTCTGGCATCTGCTCTACCGACGATTAGTTTTATACGGTCGTTCCTTTTTAAATCACTCATAATGCCTACTCCCAGATAATTATGGAGTTAACTGCTTCCTGTTGCTGACCTGCCATACTATAGCTAAATGATAAAGGATCTTTCTTTCTGTGTATTCGCAACACATTATACTTGTCTACATTGAGATTCAATTGCCATCCACTGCACCATGCGTCAATTCATTGCAGATCCTCCTGCATTTCAGTACAATTTTCCATTGTTACTATCTCTCGATACACTACAGCATCTTTCGCAAAAAGCCTCAATGAACGTCCGATGTTATCCTCAAGGTCATTTTTATATATTGTCAATAGCAACGGTCCTACGTACCTCCCCTTGTGGCACACCTGAAATCACTCTATTTCGGAAGAATTCTCACCATTGAGAATGACCTGCTGTGTTCTGTTATCGACGTGGTTCCACAGATTGGTGTATGGGTTCACATTCGGGAGTTTGATGGCTAGGGGAGTACGGTAAAATCATCTTGGCCCTCTTTGAACAAAGCCTGCTCACTGCAGGCTGTGTGACACGCTGCATTGTCCTGCTAGTAGATGCCATCGTGCCAAGGAAAGTAAAAAAAGAGTACTGCCTTTAATGGTTGACAGGTCTCCCAAGTATAGATGCATACTTACGTATTTTGCCTTCTATAATGACGAAATCATCCAGAGAATCCCGCGAAAACATTCTCCAGACTATAACGCTCTATCTTTCGGAATCAACCTTTCCGACAATTGCTGCAGGGATCTATGTTGGTCCATCATGGGCAGGGGACATCGGCTGGCTAAGTAATTGTCAATGTCAATGAAACTGACCTTGTAACATAAGATGTTACTTTATTTTATAGGCTACCAGTTACAGAATTTTACTATTCCAGATGGAAATGGGGTCTGAAGGTGGCATAGTGAAACGCTGGAACTTGTAGCCTTCAAAATAAAATAACATCTTAAGCTACGAGGCTGTTGGTCAGTTTCATTGAAATTGACAATTACTTAACCAGCTTTGAGACGTCCCACGCCTCTGACTGCACTCAGATGTTGTCATGTAATGTAGACCGATACGTTGTACCCATGTTTAATAAATCAGAGTTAGGATTTCCGCATGAATGTATGATATAAATTTTGAACCTTGGACAGTGGCGTACGCAGAATAAAATTAATAAATATTGCGGTCATGACTAATATCACTTCTGCGTGAAAGTGAGTCTGACTGTGACTACGAGTTTATTTTTTTTTCTTTTTTTTTAATAGATAGTTAATTTTAGCTATTTAAATATAATGGAGAAATGGGTTTGTTTATAATTTTTTTGTCGCCAGTCTCCATTTTCTTTTTATTAATGTCTTGCATGAGAAGCTTTTGAAAAAGATCCTCATTTTCAAGTTTGTTTTTCGTGTGTTATCCCATTTATGCTCGATGTTTTCTATGTATGAGATGGTGACGCCGAAAACATCACGCATAAGTGGCATAATATAGCAAAAACATACTTAAAAATCTGTGTCATTTCTCAGTACTTGTTGTGAAAGGAGTTAATAATAAAATATAATCGCGATTGGCAACAAACAGGTACTTTATGAGCAAAACCATTTTTTATACAATCGAAGTTTTCAACAGCCATTTCTAATGGATTAAGTAAAATGTTAGTGAAGTAAAACAGAAAACTGGGTGTGACACAAGGAAAAGTGAACAACTTGTATTAAAATGGGAATTGTTTATCAGGCGATTAAGACATATAACAAGTTAAAAAATAAGTTACACATACTAATAAATTTAGAACATTTACATATAATTCTATGTCATGACGTGAAGAAAAGGGTAAAGTAATTGAGCATGTGATCAAGAGACAGGGGTACTTTGTGAGGAAATTATGCAGAGCTTCAAAGAAAAATGGAGAATTTCGTTAGGCTATTTGACCAGAGAATAGTCACGTGAGTTACCTGAAACTTACAGTTTTGGGATATCCGACTTGAATGAATCAGAGAAAACTGGGCACGATACTCTTTGAGTATGTCAGTCACAGTAAGTACCTCAGATGCAAGTAGAAAGAGATTAGACTAAAAATAATACAAATAATCACAAAGTCACATCTACAAAATAATTTTTCGAATCCGCTTCCTAGAGGAACAATCTTCAAACAATCTTTTACTCAGTTGGATAGTAACTGCTGTCCAGTCCACAAATAACGATGATATGTTCGAGGTTACTTGGGACGCCACAATTATTTCCCCCTTCGCGAAAGGCACGTGGAAAGAACCACAGCTGATAACACTTCATATGAGTCCGAATTCATCAGACTTTACCGTTTTAATAATTTTGCATTACACATTTGGGAGAAAGAAAATATTGCTTAATTCTTCTCAAAACGTACGGTACGTTTTTGGAATTTCAACAGTAAACAACTAAGTGATTTGCAACGTCTCTCTGCAGCGTCTGCCACTGCAGTTTGATGAACATCTCTGTCACGTTCTTGCCCTTCCCAAATGGACGAATTACGAAACGTGCTACTCTTCTTTGAATTTTCGGTACTCCGTTACTGGCCGGCCGAAGTGGGCGTGCGGTTCTAGGCGCTGCAGTCTGGAACCGCGAGACCGCTACGGTCGCAGGTTCGAATCCTGCCTCGGGCATGGATGTGTGTGATGTCCATAGGTTAGTTAGGTTTAACTAGTTCTAAGTTCTAGGGGACTAATGACCTCAGAAGTTGAGTCCCATAGTGCTCTGAACCATTTGAACTCCGTTATTGATTTTGTCAGATAAAGGTCCCAAACTGCTATTATATAAGAATTATTCAAACTAAGGATTTGTAGGATTTCTCTTTCGTCAGTGATTTACATTCCTCCATGATCCTTCCAGCGATTTTTAGGGCATCTGCTCCTCCTAGAAATAGGTCGATGCGGTCGTTCTACGTGAAGTCTCCCAGAATCTTACTCCTGGACATTTTTACGGTCGTTGCCGTTTCCGGTAAGCGATCGCCAATCATCTAATGGAAAAAATGGAAAAATAATGGACGTTTCGGCCTTTTATGTGCTACACGTTTACTGTTCATGTCAGTTCCCCATACAAAACGACGCCAAACATGAACAGCCCCACCGAGCTTCCGATGTTATCCAACAATTCAGTTATATATACCTACAGAAAAGACACCTTATCCAACAGTTCAATTATGTATATCTACAGAAACGACCCTCTGGCGGTTAGAGAGCACCGCTCGTGAGAAACTCAGCTTACCCTCTTCCGATATGATTTGCTGTGAATTATGGATGATGAGAAACGGGTAAATTCCATATTCCTAAATTTTTAATTGGTATGGTGCATTGCAACTAGTTTTCAATGTAGAAAAAAGTGAGTTAATGCAGATGAGTTGGAAAAAATCAGTGCTCGAATACAGTATTGGTGGTATGCTGATTGACACCGTCATGTAGATCAAACACGTAGGTGTAACATTGCAAAGCGATGCAAAATGGAGTGAGCATGTAAGAACTCTTGTAGGGAAGATGAAGAACGTACTTTGTGTAATGCCACTTTATTGGACGAGAAACGAAAATCAAAAATTAGCTCCAAAATTCCCAAAGATTTCCCCAAAACAAGTTCCAAATTCCATGAAAAATGAACAAGCAAACAAATTACCAGTTAACACTATTATTTGGATATTAACCAGTAATTGAATCAGGAATCCAATACTTAGTAATTTATTAACATACGAAAGAAAGATAGGATTCCAGTAAAATAAAACTCAACATTCAAAATCATAGTAAATCGCTAAATCATTATAATTAAAATTCGCGAAGTAGAACCAATGTTCCCAAAGAATAATCCGCGTGAGTACTCTTTGAGATTTGTTAGTATTGGCTAAGGATAATTCAATCCATTGTTAGCCGAAGCAGGTCATACTTTTGAATGCTCGTATATGCAGGCGCAATTAGATTGTTTTTCCAGAACAGATTATTGCGATCTACTATGACGCAGTGAAACGATACTTTGCCTTCAAATATTACGTTATTTAGAATTCAGATAGAGGACTTGCATATATTAGACAGAAGTTACTTTTAATCAGATAACCTGAAGTTAACACTATTTAGGAAGTGAACACAGATAGACAATTTCATTCGTAATAACTAATGGACTACAGAACTTGGCGATTGTTACGGAGCACATAATTTATAATTCCCCCCAACACCTGGGAAAGTTTCTTCCTCACGGCTCTGTTAGGAAGTGACTAATATTGTGTAATAAACCAGTATATCGTGTCAATTCACGCATTTACATTCAAGTTTTACAATATTATTTATAGAAATAACGTGCTGCGATATTATTTGACTGACGCTCTTGGCGCTTATACAGGAACTCCTTGACGTTAGGAATTAATAACACTGTTAAGACTGATTATAGATTTGAGATTACAACCCGTCTATAAGGAATGTGGTGTCACTGGAACTAATTTGAACTTATAAATATTTAAATAGCAACTGATAAACCATCGTTTATAAACGATTTAATTACGACATTTGGTGAAGTAAATATCTCGCACAAGTCGCGAGTTCAGTTCATCAATGTTCTGTTTGTAGCGTCGATACCGATACATAAGAAATAATAATCTCATTGCTCTACCGCTGAGTCTTAGCCAAGACCGAAGATCCGAAGGACGTTACATTTGGTTTATTGGGAGAATTTTACGCAAGTGTTGTTGACCTGTAAAGGAGACAGCATTCAAAACACTAGTGGGACACATTCTTGAGTACAGCTCTAGTGTTTGGGATCCACATAACGTTAGATTAATGTAAGTCATCGAAACCATTTAGAGGAAGGTTGCATTTTAGATTTGTCATCGGTAGGTTCGAACAACACGCAGGTATTACGGAGATGGTTCGGGAACACTTCCCTGGTGGGAAGGCGACGTTCTTTTCGAGGAACACTATTGACAAAATATAGAGAGCCGGCATTTGAAGCTGACACGTTTCTCGTAAGGGCCATGAAGATACGAGAAATCAGGGCTCGTAGGGGGCATAAAGATAATCACTTTTCATAGGCTCTATCTGCGACTGGAACAGGAAAGTGGTGGTTTCCAGAGTATTTAGATGTAAATGTAGATGACATTCGTGCGATACGACAAAAGGTGATTTTTATACATGTGACGATTTCTTTCCGTTAGAATGGAACTTCTGTATTATGTCTGCTAGTATTTGTAGCAGGGTCATATTTAGGGTCCACTGAACAAAATTTAAAGACTGCAGCTGCTCGTGATATTCAGGAGTGCATTCAAACCGCTGGGAATTGAAATCAACTTAATTAGAATTAAGATATGATTTGCAGAGAATGTCGGTTTTGTATCGATGAGATGTTTTATTAACACATAACGTACCAGAGTAACTTCCGGGGTATTGGAACTTAGTTTCCAGGATATATAGCATAAGTATTGGCGTTCCATAATGGCAAAGGAGGGCATTTCATGAAATGGCGAAGAATTCGTATATAGTATATCAAGTAGATGCAGGAAACAAGGCAATATAGATGGTAGTGAAGGATTTGTAGAGAGTATCAGAAATTTGGGCAAGTAGAATTCGAAGTGACATCACTTTGTCAGACCATGCCGTTGTTTAGTGGGGAAGATAGTGGAAGACTGCATCATCTATATTTAACCAGTTTATAGCCGTAGCTTAGTGCTTGTTGATGGTTGGTAGATGGAGGCCTGATGTAAGTTTCCATTGGTAGATTTGTCCGAAATATTTTAGAGATGGTGGCAGAAGCTGATGGAAATGGGTCCTATTAAGTACTGCCTGGCTTTTTGTAATAAGAAACCACTGTGAAGGCGACTGGAAACGGAACTGTAATACACTTTGGAAGTAGGTTGTTCGGGTGCCTAAGTGCAATGCAAAAAGGTTTGTGCGGCTCAATGGCATGTTCCAGTATTTTATCGGACGATAGTGAATTTTTGTCATTCTTCGGCAATGTGATGTGGAGAAATGGAATTATAGGAATAAAGGACCACTCAGAAATTCAAAAAACTGCAAGCATAAATTACGAGATGTGAATGGTTATTTACACTTTTTTACAGAATCCAGATTGAAATTAAGAGTAGGAGGACATGAAAAAGAGGCAATGGCTGAGAAGTGAGTGAGACAAAGCTGTGGCCTGGCCCCATGTAATTCAGTTTGTGAACAGAGCACTCAGTAAAGGTAACCAAGGAAAAATTAGGAAATTTGGAAGGGAAATTAAGGTTCAGGGAAAGGGAGGGCGCGGGGGAGGGGGGGGGGGGGGGGTACCTAAATATTTTAAGTTTTGAAAATTTTTATCCCATGGGGATCCACGTCCTTTAAGTGTTTAATAAAGGGAAACATTGTCCGTTGTAGACAGTATTGCGCTTTTTTGAAATGGTGCTCACGACCGAGATTAGCTAACAGCACGATTTTAATAAAGCGCAATACACCCTACTACGGACAATGTTTTCTTTCATAAAACTTTAAGTTTAGCCGATGACACTGTGATTCTGTCAGAGACAGCAAAAAACTTGCAAAAACAGTTGAACGGAATGGATAGTGGATTGAAGCAAGAGGAATGGATAGTGGATTGAAGCAAGATAATAAGCTGAATATTAAGTGAAACATTAATATAGTCGAATTAATGAAGGTGATACTGAAGAAATTGTATTAAGAAATGAGACACTAAAAGTAGTAGACGAGGTCTGCTATTTGAGTAGCAGAGCAGCTGACGACAACAGAAGAAAAAACATATTAAATGCAAACTGGCAGCTATCAAGATAAACTTTAATGAAAGAGAGAAATATTTTAGCATCAAATACAAAATTGAATATTATTTGTTTGTAGCGATTCCTTACAGGAGAGACAAGAAGAGAAGCTTTAGAAATGTAGCGCTACAAAAGTCTCAACTAAAGAAAAGTGCTTGACTGATTCCGCATCATCAAGGAGTGGTTAACTTGATGATGGTGGGTACTGAGGGTGCTTGGGAGTGTGGAGAGGAAGGAGGTAAAGATTGTAAAAGGAGTATGAAGGTTGCAGTTGTTATCCACATGGAGTTCTGGTCAAGTGAAAATACGAATAGGTACAGGTAATCAAAATTTAAGAGACTGCAGTATGATTTTACATTATTTGGTCTACGTGGTAAAGATATGTTGCAGGTGCTATTACTGGGGCTGGTTGGTTGGAAAGTGCCAAGGAAGGCAGAGTGCGTTGTTGGATACAAATTTTAAGGAGTGTACTCAGATGTAACTTTTTGAACGTGTTTAATATGGAATTGCATATTAACATAAATATAAAGGTGAGTAGCTGCCGACGATGCCTCGGTATGGATTGTCAGCAGCCGCATGTAGCAACAAAACAAAAAATTGTATAGAAAAACCGTGAAATTAACGGGCGCTGGGACATGTTTTGTTCTATCTTTATTCTAAAGTGAAAGAAGAAAGAGTAGCAACTATTATAATTGTTAATAAAAAGTTTTATATACACATATTAAAAATCTTGACTCATTAAAGGTGATATTTAAAAAAACTTGATGCTATAGAATAGGCATACATCGGCGTGAGCTTTCAGTAGTCACATTTATAATTAAGCACGCCCTGTAAATTGGCATTTAGTGAACTGTCAATCAAAGCTGCGGTCTGCAATATTAGGGGCTTCTATGAACCGCTGATGGGCAAGCTCGGTCTGGTAAATACACATAAATCGCAGTATCCACAAGTCAGAACCACCTGTGTGTTGACATGCATGTTTCAGATAGTTATTACAATGTGTTCGCTGCTCTATGACAGACCAAAACACACCGCTGAATACCTCATGCTTTCCTGTTGTTTGAGGCGAGGCTTAAAAACATATTTAATTGCAGATAAGTATTATCTGTTACGTTTCATGAGTTCTTCACAAATCTGCTGTTCCGGTATGTTTGACGCAATCTACGGTTTACTTTTATTATTCTTCTATCTTTCTATCACGAATACTGCTTGCAATATTTTATACCTTTTATCCAAAACAGTGTCGTCACTTAAGTTTTCAATTTGTGCTCAGTCCATTGCCTTAGTAGTGTAGCTGCCTTAGCACGTATACTATTAACCTGTCTTTTCTATTACTACAGGTTCCTGACACAATTTTTCGTTGATTCTATTTAGACTTAATTTTTAATGCGCGTCCATACACGCATATTTTAATTCCTCCAGTTTCGTCTGTTTCAGTTTGCTCTGTTTCCAGGTTTCATCTCCATCGAACAAATATGTTTTGTTTTATGATCATTTTATTCATATCTATCTATGTATCCTCATAGTTCCTACAATTTTGACTGAAATTAAATACATGCTTTTCGATATGAACTGAAACCATTTCTGGAGTCATAAAAGCACTCATCTGCCATTAGATTACTAACTTTTGAAGTAAAATTGTTTAGGTGCAAGAAGGGTTCGAAATGGTATTGTTGTGGTTTCTTTACCTTTTCGTTCGTGAGATAGCAAACCGGAAGAAATGACAGAGAATAAGTCATCTTTCTTTTGTTTTGCAGTGGTCCCAAAAGCAGTGATGCATCCTGAAAGCTCATTGAAGGATCCTAGAAAGTGAAGCGTAACACTTCAAAGATAATTTCATTCAAAAGTTGTCAACTGCACTACTGTTTAACGAGGCCTGCTGAAGCTATTTTAATTCCAAATTAAAATATTTTACACGGTGGGGTACGGTATAATAATACTTAATTTTACTTCGTAAACTTCATTAATTGTAACAAACGTTCACTCTAAATTAACTTTCCAAGTACCAGTGACTCACGGCTGTATTCGTTTCCTGGAGGCTGTATTTCTGTCCTCGTGTAGAAGTTTTTGCCTACCATGAAAAAAAATGAAAACTTTTGGAAACGGATTATTAGTCTACAAACAGCCAAGGAGTGAAAGAAACCGAAGGCAGTCCATTCTTAGCAGACGGTAGTACTAGATTACCCTTCCTCTTCCAAGGCGTACATTGCAGTTTCTTGTCGTAGCACATTACGAAAAGTTAGCGGCCTTTTCGCTGCAAACGAGGGTACGTGACACGAGTCCTGAAAGGCTGAGCAACTTGCTACGTGTGGCGTGGAGTGGAGTGGAGTGGCACAAAGTGGCTGAAACTCGGCTCGGCACGTAACCGGCATATCGCAGGGGAAATATCTGGTTTGGTGTGAGTGATTTCGCTATACGTTTCAGAGGAAAATGACTCGCGCTGTTGTTTCTTTTGAAAGAAACACACACACACGGGCAGGCACACTCGCTCACACGCACACAATTTTAATTTTTGTCTGGAACGACGGACAACGTTGTCGAAGAAATTAATTAAAATATTTCCAATCTCCCAGTCAAACCAAGGTTTTCGTGAGGTTTTATTAGGTTGGAAATGCCCTCTGGAAGATTCCGGATTCGGATTCCATTCGTCCCACTCCCAGCCTGATGGGAAAATATGGTGAAGATGACGGAGTCACACACTAGTCCGCTCCGCTCAAACGATCTATGAATGAAAGACATTACAAGATACAAAATAAAAAAGAGTGTCGTTGTCAGTCACTTTGCCTACACAGGTACACTGTACATGTCGAGATAGTCACCGACTCTTCTCTTATACTGTGCTGAAATCAAGCCTAACGAATATAAGGAACTCTTCGATACGGCTGGGTATCGATTATTTCATTTATAAAACATAAGAACCTTGTGCAACTCGAGTTAAATGTAAATTATATTAATTGTAGACTACAGATTACATTTGATATGAATAAAAAGTTTTGAAGTTAATTCAGAAGAAAAATAATTACGAATTTTGGTTTCTGAACTTTGTGATGTTTATATAACAAAGATGTGTAATGCCAATTTAAATACTTCCGTTGTCAGGAATTAAAATGATTACTTTCACTGCCTACAATATACTTAGGCTCTCTCGCTTGGCGGGAAGGTACGATGAGAAAATGAGACATGTTTTTGCACCCGTAGTAAATTATTACTGTGGAATTATTACTGCGGAGTTATTACTGTGGAAGTTTAATTATTTTTGTGAGCCAGTTGATCGAGCGTTCAAAAAATACAGAGGATAAAATTAATGAACAATTATTATTTAGTAATTCCTCTAGAGGTTGAAAATACCGCTACAGTTGTAAGGTTTTATTTAACACACGACAGGTTTGTGGTCTTGTACGCCCATCTTCAGGTGTCATACTCAAAATAGCAAGGAAGGGGAGATAGTTTTTATACTCAGCAATACGCACAAAAAAAATCCGTAAAAAATTTAAAGCATTTAAAAACCGTCGGTCGAGCTAGGGGCTGTGAAACCTAAGTCAGTGCCAAAGTGACACCAGGCAGTACTACGGACGACTGACTGGGTAGAGAAATATGCAGAGAATATCCGGACACTTACACTTGCTACTGTGTCCCTGAGCGCCGGGGTGGACGAGTACATGTGTATTTTCTTTTAACTGATGGCTGTGGCGTGTTGTTCCACTTCGCCATATATACATCCTCACTAAATTAAAAACTTGCATGCCACTCGTATGAAGGGAAAAATTTCATTGCGTTTTACGATTTATACGTACATAAATTTCTGTCGCAGCTCCCGCTTAGTTTCACTACACTTCTGTACTGCCCTGTTCAACGCGTTCCTTTATCACGCCTAATGCACTTTTAAGGTTTTTCATGTAACTTTCGGTGTAATGTTTCTTTTTTTTTCTTCATTTTAAATGCAAATCACTGATTCAAACTGTGGACGGCCGGGCTAGTGGCCCCGCGTTCTTCTTCGCATCACCAAGTGGCAGTACTTTCGCCATTGTAGTTTACCAGTTTTCTTCCCCCCTTCGCGACCGCTACTCCATGCTCTGCACTCGTTGGTATCACTTTGCGTCATATACCCGTTCACCGCGGCGCTCGGAATCACAGCTCCAAGTGTAAGTGTCCTGGTGTTCCCTGCATATTTCTTTACCCAGGCAGTCGTCCGTAGTACTGCCTGGTGTCACTTTGGCATTGACTTAGGTTTCACAGCATCCAGCCCCACAGGCGGTTTTTAAATGTTTTAAATTTTTTATGGATTTTGTTTTTGGTTTTTTGCTTATATTGCTGCGTCTAAAAATTATCTTCCGTCTCTTGCTGTTTTCTGTACGACACTTGGAGATGGGAGTATAAGAGCTTGCAACCGGTCGTGTGTTAAATGAAGGAACCTTGCAACTGTAGTGGTATTTTCAGCCTCTGGTATAATGCTCAGTTGCGGATGTTCCTCCGACAGGACTGTTTGTATTTAGTAATTAATGTCACCCTTGGAAAGTTCCAATTCTACAGAAAAAATCCCACACAACATTAATACCCCGAAGAGGAACACACGTCCAACATACAGCCAGCTAAGCTTCAGATTTATAATTTTACGACGATTCCAATATCTGTAAAACTGACACGACATTTTAAATGTGATCCCTCTTGAAAGAACATGTCATTATACTCACAAACAAATACGCTTTAAATATACACAATGCAGTCATTTTTCTTCTGGGGGTGTATTGTCGCTGAATTAAATTAAAAAAGTAATTCGTGAAATATATTTGCAAACTACGAATGTCTTACGTTAACAGCTATACGGTTTACTGGACACTTACGAAAACTTGTGCCAGACTAGGACTCGAACCCAGATTTCCCGGTTTCCCATATGTCCGAAGGAGCATTGGATCGAAGAATACAGACACTGTCAAATGCAGACACCGTACTAATATATTTCACGCCAAGGTCAAGGCAACCTGGCGAGAAAGTTAAATAAGTCTCTCCTTATGCGCGATTCATGTAATTGTGTGAGCACTACGGGAAGCAATAGTCGGACATGGCGACATTTGGAACGGTCGTGGAAGTGTTCCCGGGTAGCGGACGTTGATCGCGACAAGCAGGTAATCCTGGTTAGTGTCTGGCACAAACTGTCATACGTTTCCAGTAACTTGTACAACTATCATGGTACCGTATTCATAATTAGTAAGAGCATTTCATGATTTAATACAGCTATCAGTGGTCAACAGTGTCTGTTGCTTCAGATATGCATGCATGTCCGAAGGATCATTGCATCAAACTGTACAGACACTATCAAATACAGACACTGCAGTTATATAAAAAATGATTACCATCCCCCGATTCTGACCAATGTTTCTGGAAGGTTTCTCTTTGTTGCAGGACAACGCCGGAACTGTTAATCCTGTGCCAAATGCTCTCATTTGTGACTCCCTTGGCCCGACTATCAGCTCGCCTTCCATTTGGCTGAAAAGTCCCTTCCTCTGTAGGGAGTATTTAATAGAACAGCCAGCTCTGTCGAGAGAGGCTGTAATCCAGGGCTGCTTCCATATAGATGCTGGTCATTCTGATTGGTCTACCACAAGCGAAGGAGTGTGAAAGTGCTACAGCCAACACTTCATCTCTGTGATGGAAGAAGATGGGACAAGAGAGTGAAACTAAAAGCTGATAAGGAAATGAACACTTTTTCGTATGCGGAGGACGTGGTGGAAAAAAATGAAATGATCGTATGGCATTGATGCCCGGGAGGCCCCATCCGGGAGAGTTCGGCCGCCGAGTTGAAAGTCTTATTGCAGGTGACGCCACATTGGGTGATTTGTGTCGGTTGTGATGATGACGGGGACAGCACAACACCCAGTCCACGAGCGGAGAAAATCTCCAACCCGGCAGGAAATCGAACCCGGGCCCGCTGCATGGTAGGCAAGCACGTTACCACTCAGCTAAGCAGGCGGACGACATGGTAGGAGAAGAAATGCAACAGAAAGCAAAACTGGTGAACCAACAAGTGAAGCAATTTGACCTAAAAACTATACTCGTGGAAGCAGTTGTGATGCCAGGCAGCAAGCACGAACAAAAGTTCATCATCGATATGACTGAGAGCAACTAGAAAACATTTAGTAGTTTCAATACCTTGGCAATGTTGTAACGTGAGGCACCTATTCTTCCCCGGAAACCACTAATATATTTTAAAACTTAGCCAAGTGTGAGTACGACTCAAGCTCTGAGGGTTCCGTACGAAGTTAATTACGTATATACACTCCTGGAAATGGAAAAAAGAACACATTGACACCGGTGTGTCAGACCCACCATACTTGCTCCGGACACTGCGAGAGGGCTGTACAAGCAATGATCACACGCACGGCACAGCGGACACACCAGGAACCGCGGTGTTGGCCGTCGAATGGCGCTAGCTGCGCAGCATTTGTGCACCGCCGCCGTCAGTGTCAGCCAGTTTGCCGTGGCATACGGAGCTCCATCGCAGTCTTTAACACTGGTAGCATGCCGCGACAGCGTGGACGTGAACCGTATGTGCAGTTGACGGACTTTGAGCGAGGGCGTATAGTGGGCATGCGGGAGGCCGGGTGGACGTACCGCCGAATTGCTCAACACGTGGGGCGTGAGGTCTCCACAGTACATCGATGTTGTGGCCAGTGGTCGGCGGAAGGTGCACGTGCCCGTCGATCTGGGACCGGACCGCAGCGACGCACGGATGCACGCCAAGACCGTAGGATCCTACGCAGTGCCGTAGGGGACCGCACCGCCACTTCCCAGCAAATTAGGGACACTGTTGCTCCTGGGGTATCGGCGAGGACCATTCGCAACCGTCTCCATGATGCTGGGCTACGGTCCCGCACACCGTTAGGCCGTCTTCCGCTCACGCCCCGACATCGTGCAGCCCGCCTCCAGTGGTGTCGCGACAGGCGTGAATGGAGGAACGAATGGAGACGTGTCGTCTTCAGCGATGAGAGTCGCTTCTGCCTTGGTGCCAATGATGGTCGTATGCGTGTTTGGCGCCGTGCAGGTGAGCGCCACAATCAGGACTGCATACGACCGAGGCACACAGGGCCAACACCCGGCATCATGGTGTGGGGAGCGATCTCCTACACTGGCCGTACACCACTGGTGATCGTCGAGGGGACACTGAATAGTGCACGGTACATCCAAACCGTCATCGAACCCATCGTTCTACCATTCCTAGACCGACAAGGGAACTTGCTGTTCCAACAGGACAATGCACGTCCGCATGTATCCCGTGCCACCCAACGTGCTCTAGAAGGTGTAAGTCAACTACCCTGGCCAGCAAGATCTCCGGATCTGTCCCCCATTGAGCATGTTTGGGACTGGATGAAGCGTCGTCTCACGCGGTCTGCACGTCCAGCACGAACGCTGGTCCAACTGAGGCGCCAGGTGGAAATGGCATGGCAAGCCGTTCCACAGGACTACATCCAGCATCTCTACGATCGTCTCCATGGGAGAATAGCAGCCTGCATTGCTGCGAAAGGTGGATATACACTGTACTAGTGCCGACATTGTGCATGCTCTGTTGCCTGTGTCTATGTGCCTGTGGTTCTGTCAGTGTGATCATGTGATGTATCTGACCCCAGGAATGTGTCAATAAAGTTTCCCCTTCCTGGGACAATGAATTCACGGTGTTCTTATTTCAATTTCCAGCAGTGTAGATAGTTCATTGAGACCGTAATGTAGAGACCCTCAGCGATTTTTGCCTGTTATTGATGTCTATATCTGCAAGATATCGGCTGCAAACATTCCATGACTTCCGAGAATGTTTTAATTTTAAGATTTAAGCTCAGGTATTTTACGTAATTTCGCGTATGCCATTGTAATTCCTGAGAAAATGGGGTCTTAACAGTAGGACTGAGATATAGTCGCACGACAAATGCCAAAAAGTTTTCGTTTGGTGTAGTTAAAAATTAAAAATTTTCTGATATTTTCTTTAGTTGTGCTGTGAAACCTCGCTTCTCGGCAAATTTTAAGATTGTACGTCAACGAGAAGTTGAACAGTGTAGGCGAGTATCAAAATATGTGACATAAATTTGATTCACTTCGATGCTTAAATTTTTACACCGCCAAGGGCAAAGACATTAGTGACATGGCTTTGAACTTGATACATCTACTCTTTCCTAAGAAGAACAGGTTTTAACATAGAGGAAGGCAGACAGGCAGACAGTGTACCATTTTCATCGACTGAGGTACACGAGCTTAAAAAGGAGCTCACATTTACCAGAAAATTAGGACTCTCCTATGTGATAACAAAGTTCCGTTAAGAGTCAAGAAAACCCTTCACCGGACATATTTTCTGCCAACGCTGGACCTTCAACGGTGAGGAAAGTAGTTAACTCCAAACCATGAGATATGATATGGAATGTATAGTGGAACAACCCATATGCGGGAGCGCAAGAACATCAATATTTAAAGGGTTTCGACTTTCGAATGCAAAGAATTTGTTTTACAGGAGGAAAATACACTCGTCGATGCAACGTAGGGCTCTTTAGTTTGCCCCGAGAGGAGACCGAGTGGAAACTATAAGAAATAAAATATTATGTAAGTCTGCAGGCTTTCGTGTCCGTTTTCACTGAAGTTGAAATCTTCTGGGTTATTAGGCCGCCTCGTGTTTCTTCTAAAATGTTCGACGTCTCTGCCGGGATCTTCCTCAGGATCTTTTGGTGGCCACTACTGCTAGAACACTAGCAGTAGTGGACACCAAAATATCCTGAGGAAGATCCCAGCAGAGGGGTCGAAAGGTCGAACATTTTAGAAGAAACATGACGCGGCCTAATAGCCCAGAAGATTTAAACGTCAATAAAATATTAGTTCACACTATTATAACATGGATAAGAACAACTACTTTAATTTGTACATTCCATTTCCACAGAAATGTCATGAGCATTTACACTACTTCTGAACATTAACGTAGCGCTTGATACAGACGAAATATGTCTGTCACTCTGAGTACATTTAACAATAACTTCCACGTAGCGTTCTGACTAATGCACTGATCACACAGATGGCCCACCAGAAGGCGATTCTGTCATCTCAGTCGACGATCGCGGACTGTGGTGAGCGGCGCTGTGATCGGTCGTAGGTAGAAGAGACGATGCGGCGTCGATGCCGAAAGTTTCTGGGCGTAGCCTCGCACGTGTCACATATTCGTCGATGCGACTTGCCGTGACTATTTTTCCTTGTGGTCACGATGCGAGGCACCAAGCTTGCTTTGATATCTCACTCTCCAGGCGACTCCAAGGGATTAAACAAGAACAGCGAGAAAATTACTAGAAAAGGATCATCGTCACAAGAGGCGCAATGTCGGTGTAGGAAACGGCGGAACACACAAATGAAACAGCAACTGGAAGGAGGGGTGAAATGGCACCGACACGAGAGGAAAGAAGTATACGTAGACAAATATGGGAAGCGCTCTTATACAACATGCTGGATTATGGATGAGTGGGGAATAGTGGGGCAGGACACTTGTTATCGACATGTAGCCCACTCCTCTGCAAAAGCACCAATAGAGTCGCTGAGGTTAGTGTCATCATCCGGCAGGTGGGACATTGTGCTCTTACTTCGTGTCACGCTGCAGTGAAGTTCGGTATTTGGTCCATCACAGGCCTCTGTTTCTATGATGAGAATCTTACGAGGAGAGGTGATCTCTCCTCCGATTACTAGTTAAATAACTACAAAGGAAAGCTGGCCGGAATGGCCGAGCGGTTCTAGGCGCTACAGTCTGGAACCGCGCGACCGCTACGGTCGCGGGTTCGAATCCTGCCTCGGGCATGGATGTGTGTGATGTCCTTAGGTTAATTAGGTTTAAGTAGTTCTAAGTTCTAGGGGACTGATGACCTCAGCAGTTAAGTCCCATAGTGCTCAGAGCCATTTGAACCACTTTTTTACAAAGGAAATTTGTTTCACCAACGGGTCTCGAACTTTCTACTACTGGGTTGATCGCACTGCACTAAGCGTGCAATAGCATCCCTGGCTACGAAAGTTGGTGAAACTATAAAAGTAAACCACGAAGAGGGGCACGAGCACGTACTTGCCGTGTTTCAGTAAAGAGGTAGGTACAAGACTTCGTGAATTAAGACTTATCCTGGGGCTCAATTTGGCAGGAGCCAGAAGACGAGTACTGCATCTGCCAGTGTGATCAGCTTTATCACAAGCATAGAATGCACAAATTGCTGATAAACTTTTCTAGGTAAATGACATGAAAGCAGTGCAGTCCAACTATGATAATAACCAAGAACTGTAGCGCAAAATTTACAGAAAATCTTAGTTGTTGAGATTTAACAGTAATCGCATATGGGTCTTCATAGCCTCACACTTATCTTTTATGACTGATAAATGATCGGTAAGTGTGGAGGTCCTATGGCGAGGAATGTCAAACCTAGATCTGGAGACTAAAAAGGAATTTAAAAGCTCTCCACAAATGTCTTTTGGTCTCCGCATTTCAAATGGTTCAAATGGCTCTGAGCACTATGGGACTCAACTGCTGTGGTCATAAGTCCCCTAGAACTTAGAACTACTTACACCTAACTAACCTAAGGACAGCACACAACACCCAGCCATCACGAGGCAAAGAAAATCCCTGACCCCGCCGGGAATCGAACCCGGGAACCCGGGCGTGGGAAGCGAGAACGCTACCGCACGACCGCATTTCATTTGGTTTCTGATTTATGTTCCTCCGTGTAAGCAGTATATTGTACTAGGCTGCTTGCGTCTGTGGAGTTCTGCTACTATAAAAAAAGGTGTTGCTCACATTGAAGGGCCTATATGTTGAGACCAAAGAAATATTTATTAAGAGCTAAGTCTGTAGTGTAGGTTAGTATAACTTATTTGAACTGTTGTAACATGCTACAAGGATGTCTGGAGGAATCTGATATGTAATGATGAAGGAGAATAAAAAATAATTGAGACAGTACAGCATGTAAATGAAGAGGTTGGAACGGCAGGTGAAAATAGATCTCCTCTACCAATAGCATGGAAAATATCAATCAATTGGCCACCTCTGCAGATACAGTAGCTTTTCAGTTAATGTTATGGGAAGAATGATTCAGCTAACCAGGGCCACCAGACGGTCCTGAAGAATATCTCAGCAAATTGGTCGATTGTGCAGAAGAAATCGGAAAAGAAACTTGGTGCAGGCTACCAGTGTGGAAAGTATGGGTTTCGGGTCTGCCGCTGGACCGCGTTATGTGTAACCTACATTATTTCCTCAAGGTCACTTCTCGACACCGTCAGGTGGTGACGTTTTTTGCTGGCACCATATGTGCTCGAATCTGTTAGACTTTTAACGTTGTATTCTGTAAGTATATTTCTAAAGCTCAGCACTAAAACGAACACGACCATTGTGCAAAGTAGGCCTCAAGTATAGAATCGCACCTACTCTCTGGGTCCCAAGTTCTGTTAAGACACTCAGTAAACCTTCTCACATTAATACTAATAAACTTGGAGGGAGAATGGAACAACGTTTAAAGTCGTACATATGCCCAGTATGATATCCAGTGGTCAGTGCATTGTAGGTTTAGTAACATATCCTAAGCAAAGTTCTTAGTATGATCCGAAGAGTGTGGAGGCTGGAGGGCTGGGAGACATTAAAAAGAAAGACAACCATTTTAGGTGCTTTATTAATGTGTTTCATATTTTCAAAAACAACTGTTGATGTCTCTATGCATGTAATCACCGAGTGAACTGAATAATAGCAATTCTTGGGCTGAAAGACTAAAACGTCGGTGAGTCTCGGTTAACGGGTGGGTTATGGGAAATATCTGTTGTTTGGGGATGTAATTTCCGGTTTCGGACGCGCGTGTTATTTCCCTACAGGCAAGAGAATCCGATTAACAGACTGCTGCTTGCAGCAGACAAATAAGTCAATTCCTCCCTTGGCGATGGTGTTGGTGGAGCAAGAGCATACATTCGAATACTCCCAAACCGATCAGTGCTTTTCTGAGAAGTTGTTTGCATCTTCTACATTCTCCACGTTGCTCACATATGTGTATATGTTATTACGACGAAGACCAAGAAACTTGCTTTCTGGCTATGAAGTTTTCCTTTTAACTTTGTCAGATGACTGTAGGGGCTGATAACTATTAAATTTAGCTAGGTAATGTCGTTTATATAGATTTTTCGAGTTTTCATCACAGTTTAGTCTCGCTGTTTCGCGTATCGTATAATAATATATCATTCTTACAGCTTTATTTACGTTACTAGTTGGAGCCATATAATTCAGAGTTTAATACACTACAAACAGAGTATTCATTTAACCCTCAAAATCTTCCCCATCCTTGTCGATCTCCAGTGGGATGACCATTTGTCGTGGCTGAGTAATATTTGTACCATGTGGAGTCCGAAGAATGAAGATCTGCACCATTCTATCTCTCCCTGCTCTTGTTTCCATAATGCGTGTTCTCTTCCAGGCTTGCCTGCTTACACTCCTGTAAGAGCACAATGTCTCCTACTCTGTATTTAACCGGTTTCTTCTTAGGACTCTGTACTTCATGAAAGTTTCTTCATTCAATAAATATTCTTTCTACCATCTTCTCCTAAAATCATTTTGCAATTTTTCTCATGGCTTTGCTTCTCTTCACAGATCCTTCTGTATACTCCGTTCAGGACCTGTGGGTATTGTAGTTGACCGTTCTCCTATTACGAAATGGTTTGGTGTCAATGCATGATTCCTCACGTGCGCTTGGTAGTGAGTTGATGGCGGCTTCCCTTTCTACTAATGAAGTCCTAAGTTTTTCTTCGCCTACTAGTGTTTTTCCCAGTATCTTCCGGAAGCAACATTTCGTAGTTCCTACCAAGCGTTCCCACCAACCTCACCACCAAGTCAACAGTGCCACAAAAAACTTCCAAGAGACGCTTTGGTGAGCAAAGATAAATAGTAGTCGAATAAATATTATTTCGTAGTCCTTTCCTAGGAGTAAATCTTCTGAAAGCCATCAAAACTTTATCTACTCTCATATGCGAGTTCTAGGCGCAGAGCTCTTGTAGTATCCCATGCAAATAGTACCGTATTACATACACTGTTCTTTTGAACCATATTTTTCTTTTTGGAATAGTAGAGTATAGATGATGGTGGCGTAGTTTCTGTGCCACACCCCGGATTCACGTGTATGAAGTCAGAAACAGCGATTAGTGTTCTGGTTAGTGTAGTGTGTCGATCCCCAGCTGATCACATTGTCCATCACAGACGTCATATTAGTCGAAACTTTGTCAAATTAAAAATTTTGTGTGGCGGTTCTTTAGCCTTTTTTGTCTTGTGATGTTAAGAATGAATAAATATTTTGTTATTTAGATCACAGGCACCATGGAATTGCTCAGATTATTGTATTTGTGATGCCAAGCCCGTATGCCCTTTATGAGGCATCACAAAAACGTGAATTTGTGAAATTTGTCGTTTTTGGCAGTGCAAGCCTATCCATCACGGTACTCTGAATGGTTGCTAATGAGTCAGTTGTGACGTCTAAAACTTCCATCGGGAGGGCTAAGTATGGAGGCAAGATCTCGTCCCAGTGTATGACTTTACACCATGTATCTTCAAAGATAATTTTTCCTGTTATGGAAATCGGTGAAGAGATGTCATGAGGACCATAAAATTCCGCTCTCGTATGCAGTAACTGACGTTCAGTTGGGGGTCCATCTTGTAATTTATTGGTAATGAGACGATGATCGAAGAGGATTAAATCTGATTCAGTATTCCAGACGATGCCTTAACTGATCGCTCTTCAGTTTTAATCAAGCCCTTTAGTATGTTATAATATGTAGTCCATTTTGCTATTGGAAGTTTTATTTGTTGCAACAGACCTATCACCTTATAGTATGCGGATGTGACAGTATTGTCGTCCTAACAGCTGGAAGCAAAACCGTCCATGAAAGTGCTTTTATATAAAAGTTCTGCTGCAATAGGGTAAGTGCCTTTAGACTTTCTAGCCAATTCACGCTACAGAAAAAATGGGCTGAATCTGAGGCCAAATGATAAACATGAAAATCTATAAATGACGACGTCATTTGTAGTTTGCCAAATACCCTCTCTTCTCGACGACACGAAACCAGAAAAATCGCGTTAAATCTATATTCTATTCATTCGGTGACAGTTTTAAGAATACTTGAGTGCCGTTGCTGACAATGGGGTTTTCATGTATCTTGAAACGAATTAAAGTTATTGTATTTCAGGCAACAAGTTCGGTCCTGAATCTTGTGTGTCATTAAGAGACGGTGAATCACTTTCTCATGATGAAGCATCAAATACAATTCTCCATTTTGTAATTCCCAGCCTTTCTCTCTTCACTGTGTGATCAGTAAGATATAATACGTTATTCGAAGTATCCTACGTACTGATCCTGCAACGTGCTCATTCTCAATACGAAGCAACATCTGTAATACATCTCACGAAATGAACGTTATTAGGAAATTTTCTTTGTAACAACGAGAAACGTCTTTCTGCATTGCAAAGATTAGAATAAACCAAACTATCTTTCTTCCTTAGTAATAAAACTACCCACCTGCCTCCCATCATTTGGAACGCATCATGGAGGTTCTGCAAAACGGTGCCAAGTTTCAGTGAGAGTGATCGTTCTTGTCGTTCTTGTATCCCTATCAATTCTAAGTCCAAGAGGCAACTCATGTCCTTGTCTAAGAAAGCAGAAACTTCGTTGAGGTGCACATGGCTAACAATAACATGCGTAACAATAATAGTCGAACTGTGACCACTGAAAATCCATCGAAATCTAAAAGGAAGAAAAACTGCCGAACCAGTAAGTCGTATTGATGGGTCCTTTACTACGTATTTTCCAATATTGGTCTGCACCTGTAAGAATTTCAGTAGGATACTGGTGATCGTCGTCCTTGGGATCAGCAAACCGCAGTTTACGTTAATATCTTGAAAAACACCTAAACGTGATGAATGTGTGTTCCTACTTTCAAAGACGGAGAAAAAAAATGCATTTTTTGTACAAACTCCTCCCACCTTGAAGTGAACAAGCCTGCAATTTGTTGACGAGAAATTCAAATCCTACAACAGCTAATGGTTGGTGGATAATGACTTTTAATTCCATTGATTCTAACTGACTAAATTCATGCTGATGAACCTGCTTTTGCTCCCAGCGTCGAATAAACACCAAGTACGTTTTTCAATCCAGTCGGAATTGTGATCCAAACAGAGGGAGTTTTAACATACGTGAAGAGAGGAAAGACTGATGTTCAACCCCACTGAGACCCGCGTTTCTTCACTGCAGATAGATTCATGACGGGTCCCTTTGCATCTATAACAAGCTACTTTGTTGTTCTTTCTGCATTATTTGATGTTATACCCCCTATTTAAACACAAGAAACATCGATGTGAAGATTCTATCCTTGATGCTTGATATCTTCGTACTCTTAGGCCCAATGAAGATGTGAATCGCAAAACACGCAGTCTTTCGATTGTTCTGTTTTCGCCTTTCTACCTGGCTTCTCCCCTTTTGTGTTCACCTGTAGAGTCGCAGTTGTGGATATTAATGTATCAAAAATGCTACAACCTCTAAGTTTGTAGGTAATCACACCTCCTTGTACTTCATTGTTCAAAAATTGCATAAGCTTCGTGACGAGGCTTTCAGTAGTCCTCTCTCTTCTAGCGTGAATAGCCCTGCGTCTGACCATACCTTCCGGAAATGCACGCAGAATTTTGGGTGCTAAAATGCGACCATGATCGTCCATATTTTACCCGAAGACTCATAAGATTTGTATATGTTTGTTACAATCTATATATGTAGCGTTCAGTGTATCTGTTGACGCATGTGACATCGGTGTCATAGTTTGAAGGCAATCGAGCCGAGCCTGAATCATGTGGTTTTTATTTCCATAGTGAAATATTAATATGCTTTTCGTTTCCTTATACGAATCCGCGGTGATGGGAATGCCTTAAGCCAAGTTCTTTGGCTCATCTACTAAACATCCCCGAAGGAAGACGTTCTTGTCTATAGTAGAAATCAAGACCACATCTCCACTTCGCCTGAAATTAACTCCAATTTTATAGCGGGAAGTTTGACAGCATGAGGCACAGATTGCAGAGTTGCTGTCACGGCTGAAACTGGTGTAGGGTTTGTAATTGATGATGACAAACTAACCTTAGTCTTTCTAGACGTCTGCAAATTTGCCTTCCTAACGATGTCTACATATTCCTCGGTGTCATAGTCTGTGTCGGAAATCAGATCCTGAATTGCATCGTCAAGCACTCTCAAATGATCTAACATCTCTTGCAGTCGTGTCCGAAAATACTCGTAATCTATGTCTTCTCCAGTACCTCTTCATCAATTGCCGTACTGATTATGTTACCAGCACTCTTTCAGTCTTTCATTTCCTTTTGAAGTTGCATAAAGATATTTCTACATCTGTCTCTGTCACTGTACTTGAACTGATATCATACGCAAAGAATCAGAGAACGTATACAAGAAATTGTAAATATTACGTCGTTACGGAGCAGCAGTCAAAGATTGTACGAGTAGGACAACAAACAATGGATGGGACTCTAGTATATAAAAACTGCTACTTCTCAGTATTCTCGCACGTAACACTCAGTCTTTGTTAATGAATATGAGTTAATATGCGCTTCTATTAATATGCGCCTGCCAGGAAAAACGTGCTAGTGAAACCCGAGTGATGACATAAAATGATTACAAGCTGTCATGCTATAGGCCGTCTGCGCTCTTACCCCTTTTCGAGGATGTGAAACATGTGGACATCGTTTCCTTCTTTCCTTTTCCGTTTAGCAGCTTGTTCTTTCCCACCAGTCACAGAATCCCGGGTTTCGCCACTATTTCGTTGTTACAGCTTTATTTACATTGCTAGTCACATATAATACAAAGATTAATATACCACAAACAGAATATTTATTCAATCCTCGACGCCCTGGATTCTGCATGAGTGAAACCTTATTTTTAAAGTTTTCGCGACAATACTGGGCCTCCCACTGGGTGACAACCTGATTTCATCATCCAATCCGTCAGAGTGCTCAGACCATGAAACATCTGGAAGGAGGAGGGAATATAGACTACCTCCCATAAAACAATCCATGCAACGTGGGTCAATTTTTTGTTTGTTTGCAGGGTTACAGCTATTATAATGTAACCCAAACTGAAACTTACAGAAGTAAAAGACGAGTTCTTATAAATTCCACATCTGACTTCAATGAACTGTCGAATTCTGTTGATAACACCAAGTGCAGCTATAAAGAGAGCAGTGTTATTCACAATCCCAACGATTTATTAGTCTGTTGTTTTTCCTTCGTAGGCTTTGCTTTTCAACCATTCTCAAGGCAAAAATCTATGAGGGTATGGTCCATGGATCTCGGCGACAAAGAATCATGACCATTTATGCATATTGATCTTCCAGGAAATGTAAGGTTTAAATTTGTCACCTGACAACTAAAATTTGCAATCGCTGTGTCACGCTAGAAGATCTTACCCGCATCTACAGTCAAAGGAACCCCATCCAAATTTACGATATTGTAGCGCCTGTGACACTCCAAATTACGAAGCAATGAACCTTCGGAATGCACCCGGCGACTGCAGCCGTTATGACATACGTGGAATGTATTCGCAGTTGCGAACATGGACATCTATTAGCTGTATAATGGAATGACAACAGCGAAAATTTGTCTCGCACCGGGACACCAACGCGGCTTATGGCGAGCGGGCGCCTTACCATAGGCTATCCCTAGTCACGCCCAGACCATACTTCCATGCACCGTCAACCAAGTGACTACAACCTGCGCTCGTACACTCATACTGTATGTATCGCTTTCCCGGTGCCGACGAATAAATACGGTGTTGGAGTGCCTTTGTTATTCAGAAATACGATGTAATGTTCCTTTTGACATGCATGCATGTCCGAGGGAGCAGATAGTGCGTAGACTACAGCCATCACTGCATTATACGGCTGATGGTTGCCCATATTCGTAACTGCGAATACATTTAGTGTATTTCATAACGGCTGTAGTCGCCTCAGTGCCAGGCATTACAATACAGTGGATGTAAGTGTGCAGATTGTAGACGCATGAGTGACAACATATGGTAGTTTCGGTCTTGCTCGGATAGCGTAACGGTAGGGCGACTGCTCGCTATAAGCGGGAAATCCGGCTTCGAGTTCCGGTCTGGCACAAATGTTCATTGTCGTCATTCCATTACACAGCTGATGGTTGTCCGTATTCGCAAATGTTTGTCTGTATTCGCAAAGTTCATGTCTGCGAATAATGATGGATGTTTGTTTTCGAGGGCGCCTAGATATCGGTGCCGTGTCAGATGTTCCAGTATCGCAATAGTAGAACTGGTCAACAAAACACAATCACAGTTGAAAAATTCAATTACGTAAATTGAAGCAAAACTTCATAACTTGAATTTAAAAACAAACAAAAATAACGTTCCATAAATAAATCCATATAAACTGGAGTATCACCAATCCCGATAGCAACCTTCCGTTTTCAAATGAGGATATAATGATTTCTGCTGCGATTACTGTAGTTAAAAGAGCAAAATAGAGGTGCGTTTCACTTATAGCAAGAAGATTACTGGTATCAGAAACGCATGCAATTCTTTCGCTAACCTCTGATGCGAAATAAGGACAATAGGTTCTTTACTCAAAGAACTCTTTACCTTTACAAATCACGGAAAGCTGAAAATAAGAAGTATGCAATATTGCTGAGAATCCGCACTAGTTGGGGCAGGTTCAACATCAGAGGCAGTAGAGTGTGAAAGTTTGATGCATTTGTATTGAAGACTACATTACATGTCCTCATTTCATTGAAGACACCTATCCCTATAGAAGTGCTACCGACTCTCCTAGAGACGTTAGCGCTTAAAATGCTTAGATGTATGTGGTACAAGCACGACAGGTACTTGGGCCACTACTCCCTTGTTTTTCCGAAAGCGCTCACCCAACTATTTCTTGTTCGCTGGAAAGGACGTGAAGGAGTTATCAGCTGACCTGCACGGTGACCGGGTTCGACACCACTGGAGCTTTTTTTTGGAGGATAAACTCAAAGACGTAGTCCATACACAGGTTCCGACTAACCAAGAGAGTTTAAAACATTGCAACGTTGCAGCATTTGCAGTGATATCGATTTAACGTTTTCAGTCCCTCCAGAACCCCTTGTACCAGCGACTGAACACATGTATTATAGTAGACAGTGCGAATTTCGAACACTTGATGGCCGAAATGGAATTTTAAGAAAGGTTTTACGACCGCATACTTTAGTTATTTCTGTTTCTTGTTGTTGCTGAAGTAATTTTGTAATTAATGTTTGTATTTTGACAGTAAACCCATGATACAAAGTTATTATTTAACTCTCTTTACACCTCAGCTCCCTGGTTCACAAACACGGTTAATTATAACATGCACCTTCCACTCAAGGCTCTGGTAGGAACAGGAGCAGGACTTTACCTTTGTGAACTGGTGAATCAACCTCAGATGCTCTCTCGCACGTGTGTCTGTTCCTAAAACATGTACCCAAATGTGATTAGTATCAGTTTTAAACAAAACTTTTCTCCCTCAGTCCGCTTCTCTAAGTAGATTCTCTTAGCTGCGTCAAGCTGGAGTGCAGAATAGGCCTGACAACGCAAAGTTCCGCAAAACACACCAATACGTTTCATGTTCAGAACAGATAAATCCTGTCCTTAATATTGTAATGGCTCCGAAACTGATGATCTGATTTTGAAGAGTAAAACGCCGTTGAGTTAATCTCGTTAATACCTACGAGCCGTTCAGCAGAAATTATTACAATTTCATATGAAAAAAGTAAGTTGATAATGTTATCTACATGATTAATATATCCCGCGGAAAGGCTCAAAAGAACTTTCTCGCAACTGTTGTGGGTGGGAAAAGAGTTATAATAACTTAAACGGCTGAGGAAATATGTGAGGTAAGGAGGTTATACGCGAAAAGATTCACCTAGATGACAATGTAACCTGGTATATGCACACACCACCGGTTGTTTCTTAAATGACTACAACTTGTAACAGGACTACTTATAGGGTAGTTAATAAATAAAAGTTTATTAGATTGTATATTACCCGATCCACAATACGTAATTGACAAAAATCATAAAGTATAGTTTTTCTTAATGTATATCAGCAAATTAAACTGTATGGTTCACTAATATACCGAATGAAAATCATTAACACTATTTCGGATAGTTTAACTGCAATTAATAGAAAGTTGTAATTCTTTAGAAAACTTGATGTTGTGAATTAATACACTACTGGTCGTTAAAATTGCTACACCACGAAGATGATGTGCTACAGACTCGAAATTTAACCGACAGGAAGAAGATGCTGTGATATGCAAATGATTAGTTTTTCGGAGCATTCACACAAGGTTGGCGCCGGTGGCGACACCTACAACGTGCTCACATGAGAAAAGTTTCCAACCGATTTCTCACACACAAACAGCAGCTAACCGGCGTTGCCTGGTGAAACGCTGTTGTGATGCCTCGTGTAAGGAGGAGAAATGCGTACCATCACGTTTCCAACTTTGATAAAGAATTGTAGCCTATTGCGATTGCGGTTTATCGTATCGCGACATTGCTGCTCGCGTTGGTCGAGATCCAGTCACTGTTAGCAGAATATAGAATCGGTGGGTTCAAGAGGGTAATACGGAACGCCGTGCTGGATCTCAACGGTCTCGTATCACTAGCAGTCGAGATGACAGGCATCTTATCCGCATGGCTGTAACGGATCGTGCAGCCACGTGTCGATCCATGAGTCAACAGATGGGTACGTTTGCAAGACAACAACCGTCTGCACGAACAGTTCGGCGACGTTTGCAGCAGCATGGACTACCAGCTCGGAGACCCTGGTTGCGGTTACCCTTGACGCTGCATGACAGGAGCGCCTGCGATGGTGTACTCAACGACGAACCAGGGTGCACAAATGGCGAAACGTCATTTTTTCGGATGAAACCAGGTTCTGTTTACAGCATTAAGATGGTCGCATCCGTGTTTGGCGTCATCGCGATGAACGCACATTGGAAGCGTGTATTCGTCATCGCCATACTGGCATATCACCCGGCGTGATGGTATGGGGTGCCATTGGTGACACGTCTCGGTCATCTCTTGTTCACATTGACGGGACTTTCAACAGTGGACGTTACATTTTAGATGTGTTACGACCCGTGGCTTTATCCTTCATTCGATCCCTGCGAAACCCTACATTTCAGCAGGATAATGCATGACCGCATATTGCAGGTCCTGTACGGGCCTTTCTGGATACAGAAAATGTTCGACTGCTGCCCTGGTCAGCACATTCTCCAGATCTCTCATCAATTGAAAACGTCTGGCCAATGGAGGCCGAGCAACTGGCTCGTCACAATACATCACTCACTACTCTTGATGAACTGTGGTATCGTGTTGAATCTGCATGGGCAGCTGTACCTGTACACGCCATCCAAGCTCTGTTTGACTCAATGCCCAAGCGTATCAAGGTCGTTATTACGGCCAGAGGTAGTTGTTCTGGGTACTGATTTCTCAGGATCTATGTTCCCATATTGCGTGAAAATATAATCACATGTCAGTTCTAGTACAATATATTTGTCCAATGAATACCCGTTTATCAACTGCATTTCTTCTTGGGGTAGCAATTTTAATGGCCAGTAGTGTATACGTTAGTAAACTGTAGGAAAATTTATAATTTCTTTCTCATAATTCAATTATGACAGCCCCATACAAATGCTAGGAGAAATATCTATGTCGTAATTAAACCAATAATTAACTATCGAAGTTAATAAATTTCAACTTCATTAAACATAGACATTTGGGGCATTTATCAGTCATCTGATGTATTTAATGTGTCTTGTGCACCTTATATATCACGTGAATAATGAAAAATTAGTTACATCACTGGTAATTAACACTTTCATTAATGATTCTAGAACATTCTTATGTAAACACCATCGAGTTTCTGCTATTTTGATGCTACGAAATTATCATACAGAATTTTAACTTGATATTCCGTTGTGGCATTTTTTACTGTACCTCAATTAATCTCAGGAACAATATCCAACGTGAAATCAGGATGTAATTAATGATTTTGCGATAGGTATTGTTATTGTAACGTCATAACCAAATTCCACACAAAAATCAAATTAACAACATTTAGAAATTTATTCTCAATGAATCATCATTTATTGTCAGTTTGTAGTAAATCAATAACTTTTCATTATAAATCAGTAAATGTAGCTGTTTTCGACAATAGGCCAAAGCACATACATAGTTAAAATAGGGTATATACTGAGCTGTGGACAGCAGTAGTTTGGCCAGTGTAATGGCGCAAAGTCTGTAACAATTGCTGTTTTGTCAGTCATGTTGGTAGAAAACAGTTCATGTATGGTTACCTTAGTATATGCTTATGGAAAATATATCTGCTGTTAAAAAGATTCATCAGTGTGTTTGAAAATATTATTTCAACATCCAAGTTTTCATCACGCCCGAAATCCATGGACTCTGCAACATACATCCCCTAATGGACGTTATTGGTGGAGGAGATTCGACGGTTCTAAAATAAATATTCCAATGCAAAAACTACATCACTCTCACACTACGATGAATCTCTCGAAATGAGAAGTATTTTAGCCAGAACTGCAGTTGAAGTAACATTAGAAGTTGCAACTCACTGTGACAGGTAGAACACCCGCCAGAGTGCATCAGTGTTGTTCGTCTTCAGTGTTGCCACGAAACATGGTAGGGTGTATTGAGGTCGTAAATAGGGTCATATCTTAAGTGATCACTGTGAAAAAGGCGGAGATGCCAAGTACTGGTGTGAGACTGCGTTTTTAGCACCTGACAGTGTTTGAAGGCGGCCTCTCTGGGGTCTCCATTCCATTTGGCCGGCTGTTTGAATCATGCATCGGTAGTGGTTGAGGGAATTTTGACGCCACAATGGTATGTCTCGGAAATCCTATGTCCATGTATATACATACATCAAAAAGAGTTTTGCATCACCCCGGTTCCCAGAACTCCTAAAGATAGACACTGATTGTAGATACTGCATCAGAGACACAGTCCCTTTGACTGTTCAGAAATGTCACTAAACCCGCCCAAAGATGTAAACTACCATGCACGAGCAGCGTCTATTAGAGGGAGAGGGTCCGACCCAGTCATCCCACCAGGAAGGAGGTACACGGGCTGTGTTGCCTGTAGTTCAGCTACGCCTAGACTGTCAGTACCGCGGTTCGATCGCGTGCACATTGGACGGACTCTCAACAAGGGAAGTGTCCAGGCGTCTCGGAGTGAACCAAAGCGATGTTGTTCGGACATGAAGGAGATACAGAGCGACAGGAACTATCGATGAAATGCCTCGCTCAGGCCACCCAAGGGCTTCTAATGCAGTGGATGACCGCTAACTACGGATTATGACTCGGAGGAACCCTGACAGCAACGCCACCATGTTTAAATAATGCTTTTTGTGCAGCCACAGGACGTCATGTTACGACTCAATCAGTGTGCAATAGGCTGAAAGATGCACAACTTCACTCCTGACCTCCATGGTGAGGGCCATCTTAGCAACCACGACACCATGCAGCACCGTACAGGTGGTCCCAACAACATGCCGAATGGGCCGCTCAGGATTGGCACCACGTTCTCTTCACCGATGAGTCTCGCATATGCCTTCAACCAGACAATCGTCACAGGCGTGTTTGGAGGCAACCCGCTCAGGCTTAACGCCTTAGACACACTGTCCAGCGAGTGCATCAAGGTGGAGGTTTTGCTGCTGTTTTGGTGTGGCATTCTGTGGGGGTGACGTACGTCGCTGGTGGTCATGGAATGCGCCGTAACGGGTGTACGATGTATGAATGGCATCCTCCGACTGATAGTGTAACCATTTCGGCATCATATTGGCGAGGCATTCGTCTTCATGGATGACAGTTCGCGCCCTCATCGTGCGCATCTCGTGAATGACTCCCTTCAAGATAACGACATCGCCCGACTAGAGTGACCAGCATCTTCTCCAGACATGAACCCCATCTAACATGCCTGGGATAGATTGAAAAGGGCTGTTTATGGACGTCGTGACCCACCAACCACTCTGAGGGATCTACGCCGAATCACCGTTGAGGAGTGGGACAATCTGGACCAACAGCGCCTTCATGAACTTGTGGATAGTATGCCACGACGAATACAGGCATACATCAATGCAAGAGGACGTGCTACTGGGTATTAGAGGTACCGGTATGTACAGAAATCAGGACCTCCACCTCCTAAAGGTCTCGCTGTATGGTGGTACAACATGCAATGTGTGGTTTTCATGAGCAATAAAAAAGGTGGAAATGATGTTTATGTTGATCTGTTTTCCAATTTTCTGTACAGATTCCGGAACTCTCGGAACCGACGTGATGCAAAACTTGTTTTGATGTGTCTAGTTTTACCTCGGTTACGGATCACAAAAATCTTCATAAAATACTTTATTAACTTCGGTCGGTAATGACCATCTTCAGACATGAGTAAACGCAGTACGCTAATCATATCAAGTCGATTTGTCATTAACATACCACGTCAGCTCTGGTCTAGGATGGTCATTGTCAACTGAAATTAATGACCTAATTTAAAAACAATTTTGTGACTTCTGACTGTAATAAAGAATACACGAATATCTTTTTGTTTCAGTTTGAAAATTTTGCTGCTATCGTGTTGCAATTCTTGACGCCTCACGTCCTCATCTGCTACATGACTTGCTACGGTGCCATGGGGCCATTTTTCAAGAGGCCAGTGCTTGTCCACACATGGAATGTATCTCTGTGAGTTCCCTGTGTGATGCTGAGGCATTCTCACGGTCAGCAAGATCCCCAGATCTGTACCTGATAGAACATATGTGAGATCAGCTTGGACGTCATCGCCGTCCTAGTGCCTGTATCAAGGATACAAAAAACCAGTTTCAACATTCGTGTGCCAGTCTGCCTGAGGAAAGAATTGAATGGTTTTATGATACCGTTCATGACCGAATCACTATAAACATCCAAGCCACAGGCGAGGCGACGTCATACTCACAGGCGAATTCTTATCGCAAAGTTCTTTTCAATTTTCACTCGAGTTTTTAATCAGTGAAATAACATCACGTACCCTCTCAACCTCTGAATAAACCCGTTAAGTTTCATTTCGTTTCCTTCTCCTCCCTGGGCGCTCCCCTCTTTTTGACTCCTCCATTTGTAAGAAGCTTCTAAATGGCCTTAACTTGGGCACCGGTTAAAGAGGTGTCCTCTTCGGGAAGTAATGTTTGAAGAACCCATACGCTGTTAATGCAGACCTATTCAGCGAATTTCAGTGAAAACTTCCTGGAGTTTTAACAGATTTAGGGGAATATCTTTCAAGGAAACGCTTTCACTCCTCCGCTAACTCGAGAAGATTCGCTCATCTTAGACGCTATTCATCATAAGGAAATTAGCCCGGCAATAGATGCTTTTAATGTGGAAATAAAACTGCTAGAAGTAGCTCACAAAATGATTTTACAACATATTCAGCCGGTCAATCACGAGAATCGTTAATCAGATAATCGTTGCCGTGGTGGCAATGTATTAGGAGATACCGTTCCGCCACACAGTTACACTTTTCATGTTTCAGCATGAAACCGAATGGTATCTTCTAATACACTGCCACTACGACAACATTATTTGATCAATGATTCTCGTTGTTGACGGGCTAAACCTGTTGTAAAATCAACAGATGGGTCACGTTCTGGTCTGCCGATTGCTGATGGCTAGCGTGGTTGCATTCAGCCCTTGCGAGGCCAGATGAGGAGCTGCTTGACTGAGAAATAGTGGCACCGGTCACGAAAACTGACAACGGCCGGGAGAGCGGTGTGCTGACCACATGCCCTCCGCACCTGGTGATACCTATAGACTCAGGATGACATGGAAGCTGATTGGTGCCGTTGGGCCTTCAAGGCCTGTTCGGATGTTGTTTGTTTGTTTTGCCCCGGCAGTCCATGCCTGCGTTTCCTAAGGTGCACTTGAGGTCAACTAATAGCGCAACTAGCCGTGCAGGGTAGCCGCGCGTTCTAGGGCGCCTTGTTACGGTCTGCGTGGCTCCCCCCGTCGGAGGTTCGAATCCTCCCTCGGGTATCGGTGTGTGTGTGTTGTCCGTAGCGTAAGTTAAAGTTAGATTAAGTAGTGTGTAGGCTTAGAAACCGACGACCTCAGCAGGTTGGTCCCATAAGACCTTACCACACATATCCACTTTCCGAAGGCGCAACTTATGTTCTGGAATTGGTGGGCCGCAGCTACGCAGTCGTTCGTAAATCGCCATTGTGCAACATTTCTATGGAGTTTTATGTCCTGCAGTCTATATCTACATCTACACTCCGCAAGCCACCTTGCACTGTATGGCGGAGAATACTTCTGGTTCCACTGTTTTTTCCCCGTTCATGTTCCATTCATGAATGGTGTATTGGAAGAACGATGGTCGGTAAAGCTCCATATGACATAATTTTCTCTATTTTTTTTCCTCGTGAGCATTTCGCGAGACTTATGTGGCAGGAAGTAACATATTGCACAACTCTTCTCAGAAGGTACGCTCTTGAAATCCTGAATGTTGAACTCTTCAAGATGCACAACGCCTCTCTTACAGTGTCTGCCTCTTGAGTCTGTATCCGTAATGGCCTGTGCCAACTAAACAATGCCGTGACGAAACGTGCTGCTCTTCGTTGGAGCTTGACTATCACTTCTATTAATGTTTATTACAATAGCTATGGCCAGATACTTACGAGCAGAGCTCAGGAATCTATCGAACAATTCTTTTGTAAGCCAATTCTTTTGTAAATAATTATGTATATTATTTCTCTATTCAACATCCCTGATTTTCAACACATAAAAACGTACAGGGATGAATAGGTATCGTCATAAATGTTTTCTAGCCCTCGTCTTACAGGTGCATACCTATTTTGCGCTAAAACATGCTATTTGTGGAAAATTTTAACGTAAAAGAGGTTTTTAACCATCACAGGCAAAAGAGCATCTTGGATGCCCAACCTCATACCTATATTTTACGAATAACTCATTCATCGGATTGAGAGACTCCCTTTTCATATTATTACAAATACAGTTTTATTTGTTTCGGAGTACTTATGAACTGGATAATTTTTATACAGCACTGTCACAGAGAATAACTGTTGTCACTGTGGTAGTTCATTCTCTCTGCCAGTCGTAGCAGTTGAAGTTTCTAAACGAATAGACTTTCCCAAATGACAAACATACTTGTCATTGCGACCCTGAATTGTGATTTACCTATTGCTACTACGGCTTAAAGTGGTTACTGGAAATGAATGTTGTTCAAATTTATACGCATAGAAATGAACATACGAGATGTATCACAAATTCATGATTATTATTTCACATCGTTCGCTTCATTTTTAAAGATGTTTTCTGTCCAATATCACAACTGCCCGTATCACAACGACTACACTTATTCCAAATACTGTCATTATTTGCAACCATAAGAGCGTGGAAGTTTCGAAAGGGTCACCGTTTACAATTAATGCTAAGCTGATTGACACCGGGAGAACTACGGTAATAGCACAGATAAACTTTACACCGTCTCATCCAAGCATGGCATTTGAATTGAGAAGAAGACGGAAATTGCATTTACGATTACTATAAACAAGTCGCAAGGACAAACGCTTCAGAGAGCGGATTCTATTTACCAAATCTATTTTATACTCACGGACAACTATATATATCTTTTTCAAGAGTGACTAACTCAACTAAAATTTTTGTATTCATTACGGAAAATAGGAAATAAAAAGTGCACGAAGATTACATTCTTACGTCAAATGTCCTTTACATCGAGGTATTATAATGCTCTCTATACAATTTTGTTCAAAATTATTTGGATGGAAATGTATATGCAAGGACGCATCGTAAACTCACGATTATTATTTCACATTGTTCGATTCATTTTTAGAGTTTTTCACTCCATTCTCACAACTACCCTTATCCCAACGGCTACACTTATTTCAAATATTATAATTATTTAAAATTACAAAAGTGCGGAAGTTTCGAATAGATCCCTTAGCAACTGATGCTAAACATTCTCCCTGTGAATAGCATTCAGGCATCTGCTTTTGCTACTAGTAATTTTATGTAAACTTCCCAATTTCAGCTACCCAAGTTACTCACCCCTTAGTATTTTACGGTAGTTACTGCTTCCAGTGATTTGTCGTCTGCTGTGCAGTCGAAGAGCGGCGAATCTCGTCGTCTACTTGTGCGAAATACCCTGACAGCCTCCAATGTTATCCATTACATCATTCACATCAATTCTCAATCGAAACATTCCTATAATAAAACTTTTGGTTACTATCAAAATTACCTTCATAATGCCTATTTTGTTAAGAACGACGTACTGAGTTCTATTTACTAGGTAAACTCGTATCTTTTCCACCAGACGACAGAGCGGAACTACATCAGGAAGTTAAGGAACGCGATATCAGCCTAAGCCCCTTTACTACGGTGCTGTAGATGTCATTAACTAACAGTAGGATCTTAGTTAAGAGAGGTCTCTCTTTGCGAAATCTATTTTGATTTTTATGGAGGAGATTTTTCTTCTCAAAAAACGCCGTGATGCATCGACATAAAACCTTCCGCAACTCTGTAATAAATTGACGTCAGTGATACAGGCCTATAATTATACGTATCTGTCCGGCGACCCTTCTTAAAAATGGTAATAACCTGCAGCGCTCAACCGATCCGTTCGCTTTGCTGCAGTGCTTTAGGCACAAGTGTGAATAAGAATGACAGGAGGATAGTGAGTTGTAGTCACGGGAGTTCTTCACGCGGCCGTGATATACCACAGCTCTGCCATTTTGGTGGGACGAAACAGTTCTTTCAGAGCTTTCAATGGATGAGTATCTAGTGACACTAGGATTCCTTCTCTGATAACAGCGCCAATTCTACACAGTGAGCTATTGCAGCAGTCACATATTAAATGATCGAAAAAATGATAAACTGTTAATCGAGAGGAAGTAATAAAGTTTTAATTGTCATCCCAAAAGTATCTAGTCACGACTTCAAAACTTGGTGATAGTGCTAGCCGTTCTCTGCATGTTTACCCTTCAGTGGGACATTTTTTCGAACGCTGGATGACTTGGGAGAGACCTTGGTTCTAAAATCGCTGTCCGGGAAACGTGCCGCATCGAAATCACTTCGTCGTGGGCCCGCAGATGCCTGCGACGCAATAGTTTCTTCACCTGAGGAAAACGGTCCTGGTAGGGACACCCAGGCCGGATTGGTCAGTAGGTGAGAGACGAGACAAAGAGTAGCATGTTAGTGTGCTCTTCCTTCGAAGTATCACGGTGAAAACCGCATGGACACTTAGCTAAATCTGACTGATTCTACTTACTTCTGTCACATTTCTTCTGTTTTCTTTACTGTCAGCCCCTCTGGCCCAACTCCTGCTTTTTCGACCCTGGGTTTCGAGGTTCGAGGGTATCTCGCGTTCTCGCGAGGAAGGCCACATCAAGTGCGGCGAAATCAGCTTTCATAGTGAGCAAACTCATAGCACAAAGCCTGTTCCTCCTAGTTTGGGGGTGTAAATAAGGCCGGTAGCCTATCCATGTAAAAATTATAATACTCGTAAGCCTCAAAGTAAGTTTTCATTATAAATGAAGAAATAAGAGGCGAACTGGAGTTAGCACCCATTAATTAAAAAGTAATTCAACGAAAGCAGGGATGGAAACAGCGTGTCACCTCAGAGAATCAATCGACAAGTGATGGAATACAATCCCATTGGAAGGAAGGGTGTGGGAAGGCCAAGGAAGAGCTCGACAACTGATGGAATAAGATCCCATTGGAAGAAGGAGACTGGGGAGGCCGAGGGAGGGATGATGAGTCTTGTAATGGAACAACGACACCTGACAGCTTTTCTTAAAATGTTTTCGACATACTGTAGCCGGCCGGTGTGGCCGTGCGGTTCTAAGCGCGTCAGTTTGGAACCGCGTGACCGCTACGGTCGCAGGTTCGAATCCTGCCTCGGGCATGGATGTGTGTGATGTCCTTAGGTTAGTTAGGTTTAAGTAGTTCTAAGTTCTAGGGGACTGATGACCTCAGTAGTTAAGTCCCATAGTGCTCAGAGCCATTTGAACCATTTTTTTGACATTCTGTAATCCATCGATAAAGTTCAATGCATACCTAAAAAATTGAAAGCAGACATTTTTGTGATTTAGAAAAGTAACAAGTTTCTGAATACTTATTTATTAATATGGACAAATAGTTGTCATAATTATTTTTATAGACGTATTTTGTTGAACAACTCCCAGGCTTTATAAAATAATAACTGGAAATTAAAAGTCGTAATAATGAAAGTTATGAGTCGTACATGGCTGAACAGCTGGGACGAACAGTGGTGTCGTGCGCAGTAGCAAGGAGAAAGGAAGACAGCGAGGCTTTGAACTGAGCAGCAGTCTTGTCTACGGCTCGTGACACAAAAATTTATTTTGTGGTAAAAAGTGTTTTTCAACAACTTTAAAGTGGTAAGGCGTTCCTGAAATTTGTAAAGTGGAGATGCAAGAATTTCCACGCTACTGACGCTGCAGAGTTCTGGAGCTGTGGCTGCCGAAATAACATTGTCTCTAAGTGACGTCATATTGGTCGACGAGCAATTAATGTATCAGAGACGTGAAGAAGCAGTGCGATATTGGTTTGTTCACTGCTTGTCTAAACAACGCATGCAACAACATACGTCACAACACAACAAGTCAAGGCTCTCCAATTAATTTTCTTGAAGACCAACTTGGCGATCATAAGGTAAACACGAGTGTACTAGTAACAGTTTTTATTACAAGAGTATAAGACGAGTCACGAACTACTGTTTCCTAAACTGCGATCTTCGAGCGTGGACTTACGGATATAGTCACGTTGTCAAAATGGCGTCAAAGGTAGGCAGTGTAAACATTAAGACATATTTCATAGTGGGTGGGGTTGAGGATCGATCCCTATATCCACCAGTCGCTTTGGAATAAGTAGTCGATCGCTTTTATTGTGCTTGAAACAGTCTAAGTAGGCACACACAGGTCAAACGAAATGTGGAAAAGTTGCTATCGTTATTTGCCAGATATTAACAGCGTCGGTGTACGGCTGAATGAAAGCGAGTACTTGCTTGCAGCAGGGTCTGGCGTAACAGCTCAGGGACACGGTGCTGACGATGCCAAGACTAACGGCAAGAGAGACAAAAAACAGGGTACAGCGTGAGCGCAGCATGTTGCTTGTCGTCACGAAAAATCAGAAACCCTAACCAGACCTTTTAACGAAATGATATTAAGTGAAACAGCGAACAAGATATATGATTTCTTGGTCGACTTTTAATAGTCATTGTAGAGATCTTAATATATGAGTTTTATGCGAGTTTTACGCAATTTGTCGGTAAGTGCAAAGTGTGGATTTAATTAATCGTAAAAGATCGTGAGGGTTCGGTCGCAGGCTGGAACAGAACATTAGGCCTGAACCAGGATCGACAGACGAAGAAGAAGGAAGCAGCACGCGAGACTGTGTTCTGTGTAGAGCAAAACCCCCTTGGAAACCTGCCCATGACACTTTGTTACGACTGCCTCTCATGACCCTGTCAGAATATTTCGTCCATATGCCCCTGTCAAGGTTTTCCGCTTGTAAAGATAGTCTGCTAGCGCCACACTGTGGCAATTTCAAATCCATATGTTCATATGTTGCCACTGCTTGCCTTGCTCTTTTGTCTCGAGGTCACAGTGATATCCAACATTCATCCGTTGTGGCCGTTGTGGTTAGGTGGCTAATGAAATCATGCGGATTGACTTAACACAGCTCCACAATTTCCGCTGCTGCCTGTGTTCGGTGGGCGTTTTGAAAGGGTGTGAACAATTGCGGGGCCCGAAAGAACAAACACCACATACGTTATTGAGGCTAGGATGACCATTTATCACTTCAGTGAGGATGCTATCCACTTTCGAACTCTAACGGGAATTGGCAAAATGCCGCGAGTAATGAGGATAATGGGAAGGGGTGCTACATCAGTGGTGCGTGGTTAAGTGGAGAATTTGGGTCTTCAATTATAGACCTGTTAAATGGAAACCCTAAACAGCTCTTACATATTCGTTAATCATGGTGACATACGATGTCTTACATTCTGTATATGGTAGTAAATCATATTAACAGCAACCATTAGTAATATTCTTGAAAAAAATGAAAGAGAACATTTGAAAAATAAGTATCAGTTTAAAAAAATAACATAAAGTAATGCGAATTAACTCGGGTTTCGTGTGAATAACTTCCATTTTACGTAACTAGATATGTTACTGGCAGCCTCGGAAGAACTCGAGGTTTACCGACTCTCTACAACTATGCCTACTTCGAAACCTATTGTTGCTACGCTATTCTACATCACACACACTGGTACATTGGTGCCTCGGCAATCCTCGAGTCTACATATATCCGATGTGGGTGGCTATAGCATTCTTTCTTATTTCCATGTTATTTTTCATTATCTTCTTTATATGTATATGGTAGACACACATAAATTTAAACCTTTTAATAGGTGCACCACACCTCAAGTAGGGGCAGTTTCACGCAGTTTGAGCCTGTTCCTGATGCTTGGGAAAATGCTGTAAAGACGCCTTATAGTGCTACTAGTGTCCCAGTCAGACTGGCATTCATCTAATTTCCGGCCTCGTAAATGTCTTTTATCAGTTATATGAGTTCCTTTGGTCTCATACACACGGCCATACGCTCCAACCAATACAGCGCTGCCCTGTAACGAACCACGATATCCATCGTACATATCCCGAGGATTACCAGTAAACACTCTACAGGTGCAGTGCAAAAGGCACCCAGGAGCCTCGGAAGTACACTCTTCTGTATTCGTCGCACTACCTTTTTGTAGCTGCCTATTCTAAGGCGAAGCGCCCACAGTGGTGTTGAAGATACCTTCGTGATATGACCGCACCACTTGCAACGGTAATTTATAGTCAGCAGTGCCGGCACAGGCGATTTTATGCATAATTTTCGCCGCTTTCTGGATGGCAGATTGTACGTATTCTAGAAAGTTTCCTTACTCGTCTAGAAGAATGCCTAAATATCTACAAACAGTGCTGCGTTTTACAGCCTCGGGGGGCGGTTTCTGGCAAGTGAAGTCTTTCCTTCAGAAGTATTTATGTGGTTTTATGAACAACTGTAGTCAGTTTGTTGCTCTTGCACCAATGCTGCAACTGAGCAAGCACATCATTCGTCATTTCCTCAGGTCTCGCCCTGGAGTTTGAAGACATAACTATCAGGATGGCATCTACGTGTGCAACAACACCTTCAACAGCATCCGCCCGGTCTAAAAGATGTAACAGGTGTTCAATTGTAGGATACCGGAACGGTGGACTACTTATGGAGCTTTGAGGACGCCATTACCTTCTCTTCCCCGCAAATCTCTCGACGCTGTGTCCACTGTAATATTCTAAAAAGTTTATATAGACACTTGGCACCCTGAGTCCTACAAAGCTCCGAACATTGCAGGCCATCAAGGATTGTCGAATGCGCCCGCAATGTCAATGGTGAGCGCGACTGCACAGTTCCTTGTCAAATTTTCTACAATCTCAGGAGTTCTACTAACGGCATCATCTACAGACTTCACCTTTCTGAATCTGTATTGACACTGGTTTAGACCCAAGAGCTCCCTGTGTGCCTGCAACCGACCACAGAGCAGACATTCCTGAACTTTAGCGAAGACTTTTAATAAGCAAATAGGTCTATAGCTAATCGTTAATGCGGGGTCTTTTCCTTTTTACTCCCTACTGCTCTAACTGTTTTCCATATCGCAGGCTTCCTACCAACTCAGAATACCTCGTTTAATAATGCTTTCAAATATGACACTACCAGTGGACCTAGGATCCGCACGACGTCTGTGCAGACGCCATCCGGACCAGGTGCCTTTCCAGTTTTGAGCCTGGAAATTGTGACTGTAGCTTCTTCTTGACCGAAAGAAGTCACCAACATCTGATTTTCGTATTCGTTATCTAGTTCACTTCTAAGTTTTGCATGTATTTCGGTACCTGTGCCATTGTTATCAGGAAATAGGGTGGTAGGCAGATATTCTGCTGACTCCATCCAGCCGTCATTGAGCCATCCTCCTTACGAATTTTCGACATTTTCCACAGGCAATAAATTATGCCGTCTTCCCCATATGTCAAACTACAGTTGCCTTCGTAGAAATTTCTCCCAGGGTATTCTTTTAGTTTCCTGAAGCCATAATTTGTAGTGCATCTTAATTGCCCTGTATTCATGGAGTCTAGCAGTGCGCTCTAACTGCCCTAGAGAACATTGATAAACTCTTCTTCTCAATCTTACCCTTCGCCTCTAGGCTCCAAGGGATTATAGTCTCACTGTTTACTTTTTTCTTAGGAGTGTAAATCTCCTGTGGTCTTTGCAAGAGTTCAGTTACTAGCTGCGCATCGAAGTCCACATGTACCGTAAGCGAGTCCATTGGAAATGCCGCAAGTTAGGCAACTAAGCCATCCCAGACCGTTATCGTGACACCTAACACAATCCTGCTCGCCTCTGCTTCTATCCCTGTGTTATTATTTCGCCCTTCGACAACTGCATTATGGTCACTGGATGTTAGGGACTGGAACACTTGCCAACTATTAATCTTAGCTGCTGTCATGCGGTCTACGTTAGTGGGTACACCTGCTCGTTACACGAATGAACTCAGCTAAACCTCTAGATATAAAACAATGACCTTTCTGTACTGCGTCCTCTAGTTTCCCACCTCGTTCGTCAGTTTACTTACTGTGCCACAGAGAAGATGCTATGAGGACACACGCACCTCAACCATATAGAGCAACTGCCCTGAGTTTTTCTATATAAGGTACGACGGGAGAGTATACTGCATGTATATGCTTGCTACAGCCCACTTTCTTCGAGTGTCTTCTGCTGTGACCATGTGCTTGTCACACAGCTGTGCCACCTTTGTCACAGTGAATTTCCTACTTGTTACGACAATGGATTGCAGCCATTACCTCAATATGGCCATATCCGCAGGAAAATATGGGAGCTTATTGTTTCTACAGTGTGGTTCTTTCAAACAGACTGTATAAACACTCAGATCGTTACTTCCAGTGTAAACAAAGCACTTCGGAGGGGGGAGGGCTGGGACAAAGAAAACGCGTCCATATGCTTTTACAATATCCAGGTATAAATGCTGAATGTCGAATGGCATTTTTCTTCTCATGACTGACTGCCGAAGGAGGTCACATAATGGTTTAAACTCTCAAACGAATCCTATCTAAAACCTCGGAAGCCGGACACGTAACAGATTTTCATTTAGGAGGTCCAGCTCTAGTAATATGTCTAAGAGCAACCTGCAGTACATTGGGGTCCTTCAAACGACTTAACTGGACATTAACATCTAAATTATTATAAATTTTGTATGTCTGCAACTGAAAATCATATTTAGTGAGGCTCTAGATGCTACAGAAGTTTTTGTATTTGATGTAAGGACCAGATTTTCACTGCACTAACTGGTTTTGCCATTCTTCCACTCATCAGTATTATCACGATCACCACAACGGACTTAACGCGGCAGTAGGGAGGCTCTACAGATGATGTCGAAGCTGCGTGGATGCCTGCTGGCACTGCAGATGAGGTGTCGATGTTATCATGATGATCACCATCTATACCATACCCTTTCGCAGAAGTTTTGGTAGCCCTCTGCATCACAGTGGGAGCAGACTCGCTCTTTACACTTACAGATCATCTTAGTGTGGAAGGGTCTAACGAGAGGTGTGCTACGGTAGTCCATGCAGTTGCGATGACCACTGTGTCCGGAGGGCGCAGTGGTCAGTCCACCTGGCTAGTGAGCAGGAGGCTATGGTTCAAATCCCGGTCTGGTACTGATTTTCAACATCCCCATTGACTTAAATCAATGCCTACCGGCAGCTGACGTCATTAATTCCTTTGTGTCTTGATTCAAACTGGCTGCAGGATCAAAAACGTGTCTGTTCTTTCGTACATCACATATACAGATGTATACGTTGCCTGTCTCTTCACTATATGCGTGCATGTGGATTAAACGATTTTTATCCTGTCTGTTGTGTTGTTTCCCCATTTCGAACATGAGGCTGGTCCCAACTATAATGCCTTCAATATTTCGCGAGCATTCCATTTTGATGTTTATCGGGAACCGTCCATGTAATGAATTGTCATGGAACGCAGTTGAACGTTGAATTACGGGTCACCATTTGTCTTGTAAATACCCTATACTGTGCATGTGTTTCAAAATGTGTATCGAAGAGAACTCCATATTCGATTAGAATAAATTGTCTTACACGCTCATCTTCTTAGATGCCTCCTTTTGTCACTACCATGCACCTCACGGTGGTTTGTAGAGTATAGATGTAGAAGTCCGATCCTCATCTATCACTACGTCCTTATTCCCAAGTGTCGGTGTAAAAGGGAATCTCTCTCTCTCTCTCTCTCTCTCTCTCTCTCTCTCTGTGTGTGTGTGTGTGTGTGTGTGTGTGTGTGTGTGCAGCCGGCCGTTGTGGCCGTGCGGTTCTAGGCGCTGCAGTCCGAAACCGCGTGACTGTTACGGTCGCAGGTTCGAATCCTGCCTCGGGCATGGATGTGTGTGATGTCCTTAGGTTAGTAAGGTTTAAGTAGTTCTAAGTTCTAGGGGACTGATGACCACAGATGTTAAGCCCCATAGTGCTCAGAGCCATTTTGTGTGTGTGTGTGCGTGCGTGTGCGTCTGTCCTGAAAGCAAAAACTGTAGTCTTACATTCCTGCCATTTTTTTCTAAAAGACGCCGAGATTATCCATTGCACGAATTGATAATGTAAATCTGATTTCTTGAAACATGCTTGACATTTGATGAATGTGAAATAGAGAGAAGTGCATGAATTTCAGTCAGACCACTAAAAAGCGATATTAGTAGCAATAAGCAACACCATCTTTCCATCTGACGACTTGGTTTAGGACTGTAAGTTAAATCCTTAAGAAAGACACCTCCATTCCAATATTTACACAAAGAGACAACCACGATAAGTTATTCCCATACGAGATATGGTACAGCATCAGTGGTAGCTCGTGCAGAAGTATACCAAGTATGAGGTTGCCTACAGCATTTTGAATGGTAGTTATCGCATCTAAATTGAGTACGTTAAGTTTTATGTGTTATATAAATTGAACTGTTGAAATATATTTAATGATCAATGGTTTAACACTGCGAGGAATAATATAAAATGAAAAGAAAGTGCTGGTACCCGCGGGTAGAGAACCCATGTCTACAAATTACCAGTCCGTGCTTTAGACCACCCACCCATAGTTCCATCATGACAATTATTTAAAAAAAACTTCTCATACTCAATGATTGCAAAATGTGCTACACGCAATATCAAACAAAAATGTTGGCCTGGATGGAAATAATAGCAAACACAAGGTCTCGTCATGTTCTACTGTCAGTTCCATTCTAAAACTTCTAGCCGGTAAAGTTTTCATGTAGGCCAGCTAAAACTTTTTCTGTGATTTTAACCAACTTAACTACATTCATACAAAAATTATGAATATTCTAATTTGATTCACGACATTGTTATTAAATACTATGCGTCTGAGAAAGCGGCCGTTTAGGGGATGCTACCGTGGGCATAGAACGGATAACAGCATGAGTTCCTTTGGCCATCCGCTGCGCCAGTATGTAAACACAGCCCGAGAGGCAAGACTTGTCTTCACTTCCCACCCACCCACCGTACGATCCGCGTCAGTCAAACACCGGAGTACACGATGCCTCGGATGACGTCACAGCCATACTGCAACTAAACACATGTTTTCGATACAACGAAATCGCGATGACTGTGCACCACCCTGAATCACTTAGATTTCGCAGAACTAACTGTTAGTGTACCGCCCATAAGGTTAACAAATCCGCGTGGTGAGTGATGACATTTATTTTCCACTTTTGTGGTGAGCAATTATTTTGATTATCAGAAATCAGGGCGAAAGACAATTTAATAGGAACTTACCTTAGAGGTCGCCTCTGAACTGCTCACAGTGCTGTTTAGGATAGAAGGGTTTATATTTAGTATTAGCATAACGAATATTACGATGTAGTGCGTGTGATTATTTCCCAAATATATCTATCACTTAGAACTCAGAATCTTCGTTTATAATCATAGGCCTGATCCCGCTGAGCAAATGGAAAATAGAAACAGTTCTTTCAGTTGGCTGGAGAAGAATGTGGACTTGCAGACTGGGAAATATGGTCAGTATGTTCTCCATCTCTTTGTAGCTTACGACAGAAACAGTTTACAGGCTCTCGTAAAAGACGGCGAACAAATTTCCAATAGTCCAATAATTACAGTTTCCTATTGCTTATGACAGACTATATTATTTTTATTAACCTGCTGCCCCCCAGCATGTGCAGCAGAAATCAGAGCTGCGTCACTTCTCTAAGTAGGTGTTTGCGCAGCTGACCGTCGTTCCAGCACTCGGCACTGTTGTCTAGTGGTCGCGGAGAGACCGCTGCAAAAATATTTTCATCATCTTATTTGCATACCATCACGCAGTCGAAGATGAATGGCGGAATTTCAGTGCGATTTTCCTCTCACTTTCGAAGCAAATTGCCGTTATTTTGGTGCGATATTTACAGTGTCAGTTCAACCTTTTCCTCATACATCTTTACAGGACACTTCAGCATTGACTGCTTCTATCGTTCATTAAAACTACGAAAAATTTTGTGTCCGAATTGCATTAGGATTTCAGTTCTGAAGATATTAAACTTTTAGGTGAAGGCTTAAAATGCCAGTATGCAAGTATGCAAAAGTTACGGACGAAAGTAACTTCCACATGATGTGTCTCTGCCAAGTGACATAGCTCGTTGAAACTCGGATTATACATAGAGAAAACTACTGCAGTATAGTACAGGAGATACCAGAAAAAAATGCACAATGAGATGGACAGAAATGACATTTTTACTCAAGTATAGTAATTATACTGAGGTCATCGCTATTTACTTCACCATTGACGGCAACAGCTGTTCAACGTACTCCAATTCTGGCAACAAGATCGGGAAGTTCTTGTGGTAGGGTATTCCATTTCTCCACCAGCATGACTGTCTACTGATAGCTGGTCGTTACTGGATGTGAACATGCTGTAGAACATCTCACCAACGCAGTCCACATAAGCTCGGTGGGATTTAAGTAGATGGAACAGGCTGGCCAGTCCATTCATCAAAATTGGTTCAAATGGCTCTGAGCACTACGGGACTTAACTTCTGAGGTCACCAGTCCCCTATAACATAGAACTACTTAAACCTAACTAATCTAAGGACAACACACGCATCCATGCCCGAGGCAGGATTCGAACCTGCGACCGTAGCGGTCACGCGGTTCCAGACTGAAGTGCCTAGAGCCGCTCGGCCACACCGGCCAGCAGTCCATTCATCGAGCATCCTCTCTTTCCAAGAGCTCCTCCACCTGCGCTCTTCGATGTAGTACATCAATGTCAACCACAGAAATGACCGAGCGAGGAGGCGTAGTGTTTAGCACGCTGGTTTGGCAATCGGGAGAGCGTCGGTTCAAACCCGCGTCCGGCCATCCTGATTTAGGTTTTCCGTAGTTACCCTAAATCGCTTCAGGCAAATGCCGCAATGGTTTCTTTGAAAGGGCACGGCCGACTTCCTTCCTCATCCTTCCCTAACTCGATATGACGATTGACCTCGCTGTTTGGTCAGCTACCCCAAATCAACCAATCAGCCAGCCACAGAAATGACCCTTCAAAGACGCACACATGCTCTGGTCGGATGACAGCAGGTTCCTGACATGTGCTCAATATGGCAAGATGTGAGAACACCAAATGCGTCCAGGAACGTTATCGAACATGATCGTTTTCTTGGTCCAAGTGTTGTGATATGGGAGTCCTAATGACTTCCAAAATTTTTGAGCACGCTATACTCACCATTCAGGGTTACTGTTACACTGCACACTTTCCCCATTTGCATCTTTTCACGGGTGAATTTTAATTTTATGGATGATAATGAGCGACAGCATTTATTTTCGTCTCACTGTGTATTTCTTCCACTTGTCTTCTGTACTATACTGCAGCATTTCATCATACGGAAGTTACTTTTGCCCTTGTGTTTTGAACGCTAGTGTAGCGTATTTCAAGACATCAGTTACCTTAATTGATGCAGTGATTGTTCCACAGCGCTTAGAAAACCACTTGTGTTATTTGCTGAGTATGTTGACTAAAACACTGATGGAACGATAAACGGAAGAACAAGTGAGAAGTCCTCAAATTGAAAAGGGCATAAGACAGGAATGACGTTCAACCTGTATATTAAAGAAGCAATGAAGGAAGCAAAATGTTCTTAAGAGAGATTAAAATTCAGAAATTCCGTGGCATAATCCTATTAATGATCTCGTGCTATGGACAGGAGCAAAACAAATCAAGGCAAAAACATTGATGAGCAGGTTTTTCCCTTAGCAAGGGAGAAAGCCAAGCTCATGTTGTTAAAAAGTATGAGCTGCAAAAAGCCAACGCCATTACAGTAATGCAATCAATTATCTACTTCTGCCAAAAACTCTGTCCTACTGGTATCGAGTTTGGAAAACTACTTCTTGTGGTTTCAGACCAGGCTCCATACATGGCTTAACCAATTGAAACCTTTTTTCCCTAAGTTGAAGCATCTCGCATGCTTGGTTCATGCCCTCCACTCGGTTTGTGAATGCATAAGGAACGAATATGACGTCGCAAATCAATTCATCTCTGCCCTGAAGAAGATTCTGCTAAAAGCTCCGAGCTGTGTTGTTGGCTACAGGGAAACCACTGACCTGCCCCTCCCAAATTCCCTGGTCATTACTCGTTGGGGATCTATGACTGAGTGTGCTACTATGCTGTGTGATAATTTTGACAAAGTTATAGAGTTTGTGCTTTCTTTCGGTCCAACCAACGCAGCTGCAATTTCCAAGACACAGCAAATTCAGTTGCTGGAGCAAATACATAATTTGCAGAGAGAACTGTATTGTGTTCACAGTTACAAGTAGCTGCCTGCAGCAACTAAGCGATTAGATGAACAAGGCCTGGAAAAGGAAAAACAACGGGATATTTTTACTTCCGTGAGGGAGCTGTTACATGGCTTGCCCAAAAAACAACTCGAGTCTAGCCCTCAGAAGTATCCAGACGTCGAGGAATTCGCGACATCTGTAGAGTTTCCATTCATCTACAAAGGCAGTCTACCTCCTAATAGAAACAGACTTTTAAAAATGTCAAGCTCCTTAATGACTTGAAGTACAACAGCTTCATGTTTTTTCCTTCTTTTGATGACTGATAATTTTATATACTTGTTTGTAATCCAGCAAACTAGAATAGAGGAAAGGGAAATTGTTGGATTACTTGAATAAACCAACACCTTTTGTCCTTTTTTTACCTTGTTTGAGCACCTTTCTTCCTTCATCTTTCCTTTGCTTCACCGGCCCTAATGTTATGTTGCCTTTGCAGTCGCCGATGCCTGACTCCACTTTCTTTAGTCGAATAGCAATGTATTCAAAATTGAGGAATAATTTTGCCGAGTAATAGCTAGTCTTTCTTACGGGCTCAGAATCTGTTTATAGGGTTTCTCGTTCTCCTCAGAAGTAAGTTCGGTTATATATTACGCCATTAACAGTTCTAATGGTTATATTAATCCAATTCCTAACGTAAAGGTAGCTACTGCTATGCATCTATATTTCCACGCGTGCAGGCGCATGATCTTCAGCGGTGCTCGGTACATAGCTGCTCGCAGCGATTAGTTCCGGCTCAGCTCTCGAGGCCTACCGACCTCGTCCGCGCAGTGGGGTCTGCTGTTTCTCTTCATCTAAGTAACGTAGATTTTTGTGTTGGTACTACGGTGCTACAGTTTTATACATGACATGGCCAAACTTTGGCATGCAATAGTTTAGGTCAATATCTTCTGAAAAAGGCCAAATTATTTTGGCTGAAACCTAGGTAAAGATTGGTTTCTGTTTCCAGCTGAGGCTGACCTGTTATGTTTAATTATCACAGCTGCTGACGGAGCTGCACGATATTAAATTTTCTTAAGGTTTTTCGACGTTTATTGTACGTTACGTAATTCAGTGCATACGTTCTGCACAAAAAAAAAATCTGATGGTGAAAAATAGACCAGAATTCATGATTAGTTCAGCATAAGAGTTGACCGTATCCTTTCCACAACAAGGATTATGAAGTAATTACGGTAGAACACTTGCCCGCGAAAGGCAAAGGTCCCGGGTTCGAGTCTCGGTCCGGCACACAGTTTTAATCTGCCAGGAAGTTTCAAGGATTATGAATTCGATGCCCACCTCGATCGTAAAAAGCGATTTTTCCGGTTTTATTTGAGAAGTACAACGAAGAAAAGACTAAAACGGAGGTGAGGAATGTGCACGAAATGATTTCCTCGTGGCGAGACATTTTATAGGTGTTCTGAATGTGAAGTTACTCTTTGGGCAGCACCACGTTTTAAGATATTGCACACAGGACACGACTCGTAATTACGTAAAACTAAATTTTAATACTCTTCTTCAATACATTTTGTTCTATGCTAACTGCCTTTTATTTTGGCACGTAAACTAAAGTCAATAGAGAAATGTTTTAATGAGAGCAAGTCACGTGGTTCGACTGCAGCAGCCAGCACTAGGCGAAATTACTCCCTGAGGCAGAAATGCGCTCTCGAAAAACACTCACTACACTTCATCCTTTACCGATGAGTCATGCGGGATACAAGACACATCTCTTTGCTCAGTGCCTACCTTCAAACATTTTTACACCTTGACCACCTTGCTGCGTATCGAACTTGCCCCCTAGTCAGAAGATTACACACCGCATCTGGCCATAATAAGGGCTGCAGAGCCTTGGGACCTGTGGTGCTGACGTCCCCGGCGCTGGCCAGCTGTTTGACTTGCAAAAAGCCCCGCAGGCTTTACTCGGCGCTCCTCAAACAACGGCCAAGTGGGCGCCACGCCCCGCATACAACAAGTCAAGTGAGCGTCTCTAGGAACCACAGAGCGCAGGGGCTACGCCTAGCAAACACCCTGGAAAGGTCTATCGTCTGTCACCGGCTCCATCCACGTCGTTACAGTCGAGTGTCTTGTCAGCCGATGTGTACAACAGCATTTACGGACAAATACACTACTGGCCATTAAAATTGCTACACCAAGAAGAAATGCGGATGATAAACGGGTATTCATTGGACAAATATATTATACTAGGACTGACATGTGATTACATTTTCACGCAAATTGGGTGTATAGATCCTGACAAATCAATACCCAGAACAACCACCTCTGGCCGTAATAACGGCCTTCATACACCTGTGTTTTGAGTCAAACAGAGCTTGGATAGCGTGTACAGGTACAATTGCCCATGCAGCTTCAACACGATACCACAGTTCATCACGAGTGGTGACTGGCGTACTGTGACGAGAAAGTTGCTCGGCCACCATTGACCAGACGTCTTCAATTGGTGAGAGATCTGGAGAATGTGCTGGCCAGGGCAGCATTCGAACATTTTCTGTATCCAGAAAGGCCCGTACAGGACCTGCAACATGCGGTCGTGCATTATCCTGCTGAAATGTAGGCTTTCGCAGGGATCGAATGAAGGGTAGAGCCACGGGTCGTATCACATCTGAAATATAACGTCCACTGTTCAAAGTGCCGTCAATGCGAACAAGAGGTGACAGAGACCTGTAACCAATGACACCCCATCCCATCACGCCGGGTGATACGCCAGCATGGCGATGACGAATGCACGCTTCCAATGTGCGTTCAGTGCGATGTCGCCAGGCACGGATGCGACCATCATGATGCTGTAAACAGAACCTGGATTCATCTGAAAAAATGACGTTTTGCCATTCGGCAACCCAGGTTCGTCGTTGAGTACACCATCGCTGGCGCTCCTGTCTGTGATGCAGCGTCGAGGGTAACTGCAGCCATGGTCTCCGAGTTGATAGTCCACGCTGCTGCAAACGTCGTCAAACTGTTCGTGCAGACGGTTGTTGTCTTGCAAACGTCCCCATCTGTTGACTCAGGGATCGAGACGTGGCTGCACGATCCGTTACAGCCATGCGGATAAGATGCCTATCATTTCGACTGCTAGTCATACGAGGCCGTTGGGATCCAGCACGGCGTTCCCTATTACCCTCCTGAACCCAAATTCTGCTAACAGTCATTGGATCTCGACCAACGCGAGCAGCAATGTCGCGGTACGATAAACCGCAATCGCGATAGGCTACAATCCGAACTTTATCAAAGTCGGAAACGTGATGGCATGCATTTCTCCTCCTAACACGAGGCATCACAACAGCGTTTCACCAGGCAACGCCAGTCAACTGCTGTTTGTGTCTTAGAAATCGGTTAGAAACATTCCTCATGTTAGGACGTTGTAGGTGTCGCCACCGGCGCCAACCTTATGTGAATGCTCTGAAAAGCTATATTTGCATATCACAGCATCTTCTTTCTGTCGGTTAAATTCCGCGTCTGTAGCACTTCATCTTCGTGGTGTAGCAATTTTAATGCCCAGTAGTGTAGAATTGGGGAGGAGTTTGTGGCACAACTTGACAAGAAGAAGGGATCGGTTGGTAGGACATGTTCTGAGGCATCAAGGAATCACAAATTTAGCATTGGAGGGCAGCGTGGAGGGTAAAAATCGTATAGGGAGACCAAGAGATGAATACACTAAGCAGATTCAGAAGGATGCAGGTTGCAGTAGGTACTGGGAGATGAAGAAGCTTGCACAGGATAGAGTAGCATGGAGAGCTGCATCAAACCAGTCTCAGGATTGAAGACAACAACAACAACAACAACAACAGTGTAGAAAGCGAAATCACTAATGCACTTTCGCATCAAACTTACCCATCACACACAGCACACACAACCGTAATATTTTCTCAGTAGGTCTAGGTGTAGTACCGAGCAAGGTGACGCAATGGTCAAGAAACTAGGTTCTTACGCAGGATTATGGTGATGAAATATCTTCGTTTCAGTGGACGACAATGATGTCTATGGAACAAGCGATGTAAGACTCCTTTATGAAGGTGATTAAAACTACCTAAAACACACAAGCAGAGTCTACACATGTCAGAAACGTGTTATCTGGAAGACCTGCGACCTAGGAGTACTATAAAAAATGACAAGCTATATTTGTAGCTAACTGTGCAGTTAACACTAATGGGATGAGCCAGTGTCTTTTAAAGCTGTAACACAGAATCTGTTGGTGGAATTTAGGCGATAAAAAATTTACATGCTTCTTATATGCTTCTCCCCATTCCCATAGCCGTCATATGCCACCTTACCAAAATGGCAAATAGGCGCTTTTAAAGTTGGCGACACTAGTTTTGGTACGTCACATGTAACGTTAACCAGTGAAGGTGCATATTTTATCATGGAAAATATTTAAATTGATAGGCTACAGGATTACTTAAACTGTATCGCACAATAAATTAAAAATAATTGACTAAATACAAAGAAGATAAAATTAATGATTGATAAATTTATTTGATGTAAATTGATTAATATTAAAATAACGGTATCTGGTGACGTATTTCTGTATTAAATAAATTAAATATCCAGTGTATGGAAAGCTGAAATACGCAATTGGATACATGGCTCCTGCGGTAGACTACGTTCCCTCAGAATTATTGAGATTTTTGGGGTAAATAGCTACTACGAAATTATTCCACCTGCTGTGTAACACACAGACGAAATACCCTCAGACTTTAGGAAGAACGTAATAATTTCAGACCCAAAGAAGATAGGTACTGACAGGCGTGAATACTACCGTACCATAAATTTAATAAGTCATTGTTTGAAAATATTGTCGGTATATATTTACCGAAGAAAGCAAGAACTGGTATAAGTCGACCTCGGGGAAGATCGTTTTGGAGCGAAATCTGTTTGTGCTAGCTATGTTCCTACATCCAAAATATGTAGAGCTGTTGCGAGTAAATCTCACGCTGCATCGAAGTCACGTGACATGGGCGAGGGTGACATTATATGTTCTACACCTACATCTATACTCTGCAAAACACTATGAAATGCATGGCAAGAAATGAACCCATTCTACCGGTTATCACCAGTTATCACGGTTTTTTGTCGTTGCATTTACGTGTAGAGCGCGAGATGAATGATTGCTCAAATGCCTCTGTGCGTGTTACAATTAGTCTAATCTTCTCTTCGTGATCCCCACGGGAGCGAGTTGTAGGGTGTTATAAGACAGGGTGTCCTAGGAGCAATGGTCGGGGACGTGGCAGGAACGATCATTCGAAGCGAAAACGTCTAGTAAGCATAGAATCATGGGATTTGAGAAGCGTACCTTAAGAGATAGGAGCACTTATTCATCTTCGATACTGCGAAAAAATAAAAAAAACGCCTTCCACTGCAACATCTTTACTTTCCATATTTTGAGAGGTGATATAATGGACTAAAACAAGACAAAAATGTACAATAAACGTGGGCCTAAGGGGCATACCTTAGGACTTATGAGCAACTGTGTATCTTTGCCATTGTTCATTAAACATCTCTTCTACTGACCAAGAGCTCATAACTCTTAAGGTATGCATGTTAGAGCCCATGTTTGCTTGACAATTTTTTCATTGTTTGATTCACACTACCTCATTCCACAATATGGAAAGCAAAGAGCTAGCAGTAGACAAGATTTGTATCACACTATCGAAAGTGAACGAGTGGTCATAGCTCTTAAGGTACCAATATTTACTAAATTCTTTCACTTCGAATAATTTTTCCTGTCATTTCTCTAAATACTGACCATTCCTCCTGAGACGCTCTGTATATTCCTAGATTCAACGCTTTAAGTTTGTTCCTAAAACTTTTTATGTTGGTTTCCACAGAACAGTTTTCGTCTGCCATCAAGCGTCTGCCATCAAGCGTCTGCCAGTTCAATTCTTTCAGAAACTTGTTGATACGCTTCAGAGGATCATAACCATTCGTGCTGCCCTTTTTTGTGTCCCTTCAATATCCCCCGTTAGTCCTATTTGGTACGTTTCCCACACCCTTGAGCAATATTGTAGGGTGGGTCTGTCGAGTGTTCAGTCTGCAGTGTTCTTTGTAGACATACTACATTTCCCTCGTATCCTACCAACGAACCACACAGTCTGCCATCTCCTTTACATATGATTATGATTATGTGATCGTTCCATTTCACATCTCTACAAAGTGTTACACCCAGGTTTTTGTATGAGTTGACCTACTCCAGTTGTAACTCTTTGATAGTCATAGAAAACTACGTTTTTTCGTTTTGTGAGCTGCTCAGTTTAACATTTCTGGTAATTTAAAGGAAGTTGATAATTTTCACATCAATTTGAAATTTTATCAAGATCTGACAGAACATTTGTGCAGTTTGTTTCAGACGGTACTTTGTTATACATAACTGCACCATCACCATCTGCGTAAATACTGAGGCTCTTATTAATATTGTCTGCGAGAATATCAATATACAATATGAACAACAAGGGTCTCAACACATTTCCATGGGCCACTTACGAAGTTACTTCTACATCTGACGATGATTTTACACCCAAAATAACTTTTCGTGTCCTCCCTACCAAAAATCCGAAATCCAGCTACATTTTGCTTTGTGCTCATATGAGCGTACTTTTGCTTTTCGTAAATCGAGGAATACTGCATCTACTTGACTGACTTGATCCGTGGCTTTTACTGCATCATCCCAGTGAAGTGCGAGCTGAGTTTCATGTGATCAATGTTTTAGGAATCTATGCTGGTTGGCATGGAGGTGATCAAACTGTTAGAGATACCTCACCTCATTACGTTTGAGCTCAGAATACGGTTTAACATTCTACAACAAGTCGACGTTTGTGCATCTACGTGCTCACTCCATAAATACTGTTAATCTGTGGTTGCGTCGTTCTCTGTCTCAGTAGTGCGAATGGAGGGTGAAAGTAAACGGCACACTGTGTTTTCTTCAGTTCTCCTTGGCTGCTATGCTGTCTCGTAATTGTTCTGGATTCTCACGTGGCATTGTTCCTATCAGAATGATAGAGAGTTACCCAGTATTTAGAATTGTGTACTTTCCACACATTTCCTCTGCTGAAAACGTCTGTTGTACCACTTGCAGAGTACAGTCGAGAAGACCAATGGAGAAACACTGTGCTTCCCGATACTGAATTACAAGACTCTTCAAGATCGAATATAGGCATTGAAAATGAGAGCATGCAGAGTATTTCTGGAGAAACATTATATATTTTTGGGTGTGGTAGTATAGAGTAATATTCGAACTGAACATTCCATATAACATGCTTCCAATTTTTATTGCTTTTGGGGATACGGCAAGTTGCAGGGAAGTTTTCATTTCACGTGTTAGTACTACAGCTGGCGAGGATTTAGTTATCGATTTTCAATTTTGATTTGTTTGAGATTCAGGTTGAGACATGTTGGACGTTTCTATTGTATCGTTTAAGCATGACGCACGTATTAGGAATGTTGAGTATACAAAGTAATCAGAAACAGTCTGGAAAGCTTTTAAGTGTTGCAGGGTAGGTTGTGCTGCAAAATAGTTACTAAGGAAAATATTCGATACGTTGAGCTGTTTCCGAGTTAATTAGCAATAAAATTAGCCAATCAGGCAGTTGTGCAAATTCAAGCGGCCCGCCAGAGACGGTGTCGCCAAACGTTTCCTTCTAACAAGAGAGAAATACAAAATTTGGACGTGAGACAGCAGTAAGGATAGAGCCAGGGCCAAACCCCGAGTATTCTCGTGCGCTATGAGAACAGCTGACACTGTTTTTGGCGGACCATTTGAATTTGCGAGCGCAACTTTCTAATTGACTAACTTCGATGCTAGTTCACTCTAAAACTGTGCAACTTCTGAATTTTTTCGTAACGATCATTTATGAACACAAACTACCCTCAAACACACTTATAAGCTTTTCGGATTATTTCTGACCACCCTGTATATCGACATGGGACTTTCGTATGTGTTTTTGTAATGCAAAGGCAGCTTCAGCTTGTAGAAGATTTCCTAACGGCTGAGTATGGGATTATAGAACTGTTATGTGTGTTTTAAACTACATGAGACTGATGCAGTGTCTAGCAGAAATGAGAGTATATCATTCAAACATGCAAATCATCAGTTTATAGACGAAGTGCAAGGCATTATGCAGATGCTAGTACATAGTCCTTCAACTAGCACATGCAGAATTTCTACAGTTATCAGTGTTGCACAAACACTGTCGGACATTAATTGTGCAGAGCATCTATTCTTATCACTTACAGTGGATTCAAAACCTTCAAGAAGGCGATGCAGGTAGACGATACAATTAGCACGTCAGCTAATTGCAAATAGCCAAGTAATCACTTTAATAGTGTTTGCTGCTGACACTTTCAGTCGTGATGCTATCAATAAAAATCGTTGTTAATATCGGCGAGCCGACTAGGACCAGCAAGCCTTTGGAGACAGGTTTTCAAGAACTCTTCCCTTTAAATGTGTGGTGTGGCATGATGGACAATCAGTTGACTGGGAATGTTGTGTTACCGCATCGCCATACATGGGCCCGTTGTCTAGACTTTCTTCTAAACGAACTTCCAGTATCATTGGGAGAAGTACCTATTGTTACAACGTTGAGTACATTCTTCCAGCACGACTGAGACCCGCGTAATCTGCATGTCCATATGCCCTCGCTGGGTAACAAATGACTCTGTCCTGTGATGCCGATGTACACGCCAGTAATAACTAAAACAAGCAATAACTGAGAAAATACGGCCACCAAAATTTGTAAATAATACCAATAGCTAAAGTGTGTGCTGGTGTAGAAAAGAAGATATGCAGATATTGATATAGCACAGAGAAAATAAAAGAGTGTGACATTGGCAGAGGTCAATTCCTACGTAGAAATAATGATAGACGGAACTGTCTGTAACCAACCAGCGTGGCTGGACTATCTGCAAAGTAAGCCGTCACGAAAATACTGATACAAAGAATATAATGTGCGAACTGCATAACGGATAGCACTCAGTACTACAGTATAGTGCAGTTGGCCACACCATTGTGCGGAACACCTTTAATTTCACAAAGAATAACAGTGGAGTCTCTGAATCGCATCCAGGTCGTTTGGATGCTTGTCATATGGAATGTTTTTCTCGGATTAGTCTATACTACCACCTCCTGAAATATTTGCTATTCCCCCGGAAACATGCTACGCCAACGATGTGTGAATTCTGCTGTTGAAAAAGCCTGCTGCTGAAGACCTAAAATGCCCCACCCGAATTTCTATGTTAACATATGTGGTCGCCCGTCACGCACCACAGCAAACTACGTAGAGTGGTAGCACGTGAAAGCGCTACCTAACATGTAGCAGGAGGCCACAGCCGCGTTACGAAACAGAAAAGAACGAAACAGTTCAAGTACCTAATCGCCCTGTCAGATAGCGCTGCCTTAACGAGTTGGCTAGTTAGTTAATTCCATGCCCCATGGACAACTTTGCGCGATACTTCGTAATGATATGGAAGAAGTCATTCTACATTCACATCGCTATGTAATTTGTAAATATGGCTGCTTGCTGAACATTTATAAGTTTTTTTTATTCTAATATGTAGATGTAAGCTAATAATTCCTACCCACCATCTTTCACACTTTACAACAATAGAAATACAGAAATTCTTCTATGGCATAGAAGACGCCATTCAGCGAAACGTCCTTCAATTTTCTTTATATTGTGCTTTTTCGTCTATCACACATTTTGTATCATTGAGTAAGTGAACAAAAATTTTAGCTGCAGTATCGTGCACCTCTTTTTGTGCTAAAGACAACCCTAATTGGAAGCAATGTAGGTCATTTTTCCTTAAGGTACTGTACGAGTAATCATGTACATCAATGTTCCTTTTGAAGTGCAGTGGATTTGTGACAACAAAATTCATGGGGAAACTCATATATTCCGAACCAGTAGTCAGAATACCCAACTTCTTGAAGAGATGCCTACAAGATGATCGTGGTGAGCAATCGTGGGTTAGTCCCTCATATTATTCTTACTGCACGTTTTCGAGCAACGAAGACTTTCTTTCTTAAAGATATATTCCCCTGAACATTATTCCACATGATATTATTGAATGAAAATATGCTAAACATGTTAACTTACTGATTTGTCACTTACCAAGATTTGCAATGATGTTAAGTGCAGATGTGGTTGAACCGAACAGGTTTAGGACTTTCAGAATGTGCTTTTTCCATTTTAAATTGTCATCAATATAGACACATAAGAGTTGTGAACTTTCCACCCTATTTATTAGTGCGTGATCACCCTAATCATTCGTGTAGTACGCACAGAGATGCAGAACCGATTATGTTGTGTCTTTCTAAAATCGAGGGTCATCCAGTTCACGGAAAAACAGTATGTGATAGTTTTAAGAACATCGCTTGCTGTTTCTTCTGTTTCTGTATGTAAGTAAAACTTTCTGCAATATTTTGGTTAGATAGGACATTATCCATTGGGTGGCTATGCCATCAGTCCCATAAAACTTCAATTTATGGGGTACAAAAAGTTCATCACAAGACCATAAAGTTATAAAGACTTAAGTGAACCAAAGAACTAGGAAATAGTTCTATGAAGTGTTAATAACACGCCACTTTATACTGAGCATACGGAATAAAAGGAACAGCGTAGAGCGAAGGTGGTAACTCAGATTTTCGACAACAGTCTTCGAAACAAACAAGAACAAATTAAAACGATGAAATTCAGTTTATACCCGCCTCCGTAGCCCCGACTTTAATTTATGCCTGTGTGGAAGGTAACCTGTTCGAGCGGAAAATAAAATTACATTTCATATTTCGTCGGCAGCGCGTGGTGAGGTGGTTGCGGATCATCAGACTTTGCTCCAATCTCCCGGCTTACCTCCCATATCTCTCCGCAGTGTCTCGAGGAGTAAGGGCCCCTAACTCATCTGATGGCAACTCGTCCGTCGGACAAGGACTTCTAAGCCCTACTGCTCTATTCGAGAGGAGAAAGGTATGTGCCGGCATCGAGTATCACCCTCTGCCATCTTTCAGAATTATACAAGACAAATGTGACACCACGCTACACATACTCCCATTACAATCACCTAAGTTCAACAGATACACTTAATACTTAAGTTCATCAACAGGTTTTCTACATTTAGCGATGCGACAACTCCCCATGCAACAGCATCATTTGCTAAGGCCGCGTGGAGCTTCCGATGTTATTCACAGGCTCAGCTATACAGGATAATCAGAAGCAGGCGGAAAAGCTTGTAAAGGTGTTGCGGGATAAATTGCGCTGGGAAATAATAGTTAAGAAAAAATTCGATACTTTGCGCCGTTTCCAATTTAAACAGCATTGAAGTTAGCCATTCAGACCGTTCCGCGCGAAAATTCAAGTCGCCCGCCAGAAACGGTCTCACCAACGGTTTCTTCGTTTGCTTTCCTAAAACCGAACAAGAGTGCAATGCAAAAATTGGACATGGAAGGGGAGTAATGTTCGAACCCCAGAAAAAGTCGGAGCAGTCCCGTCCACTATCATCTACCCTATAAGAACAAGTGACACTAACAACTTGAATTTGCGGGTACAACGACCTGATCGTCTAACTTCAGTGCTATTTAACTCGGAAACGGTGGAAAGTACGGAATTTTTTGACAACATTTATTTCTCCCCACAACCTACCCCGCAACACACCTCCAATCTTTTCAGACTTTCTAACCACCCTGTATACAGGATGAGCCACCTAACATTACCATTGGAAAAGCCTCCCAAACCACGACAAACGCTGAATAACCAATTCCGCAGACCGAAAGTGAGGAGGGGGGCTGGTGTAATTGATTAATACAAACCATTGAGAAATGCACGGAAGTATGATTTTCAACACATGCTTACGGTTTTTTTTAATGGAAACCTGTTATTATTTTTAGCACAACTGAAAATAGAAACAAATACTTTATCAATGTCGTTTGTTACATTGTGAAATGTTAATTACATCCAGATTAATTTTTAATGCTTCAGTAACTCCTCAGCAGTTCAATCGTGTGCATCGGAGAGAACCGAATTAATTAGGAATACGAAAAGAACAGTGTTGTAAAGTTGGTACAGAAGAGACATGAACAGCACGTTGCGTCCACATGCTAACATTTTTATTAGTCTTTTCTCTGAAGAATATTGTACGGCACTGATTTGTTAGAAGAAAATGTACATTAACATGAGAAAGTAGTTAAAATTACAAATTTGTTTTTTGTTTTCAATTACAGATTGTTGAGGAGTGTGTCCTGACATTTCAAGCCAATAAATGTTCAAAGTGGTGCCCATCATTTGCTGCACACATTTGCAATCTACCGCGTAATGAATGTCTTACACGACGTAGTACATCTGGTGTAATGTTGCCACAGGCTGCCTGAATACGATGTTTCATGCTCTCTAGGGCTGTAGGCACATCAAGGTACATGTTCTCCTTTAACGTACCCCACAGAAGTCTAAAGTTGTAAGATCAGCAGAACGGACTGGCCAATTTATGCGTCCACCACGTAGCATGAAACACCCATCGAATAATCTTCAAGTGTGAGCCTAGTGTTCGTTACAGAATTTGCAGGAGCACCATCATGTTGATACCACATACGTCAACGCGTTTGCAGCGCGACATTTTCTAGCAATGTTGGCAGACCATTTTGTAGAAACTATGTATTTTGCAGCTGTTTGGGTGCCTTCAATGAAGTGAGGACCAATGAGATGATGCCGGCCGCGGTGGTCTCTCGGTTCTAGGCGCGCAGTCCGGAACCGCGTGACTGCTACGGTCGCAGGTTCGAATCCTGCCCCGGGCATGGATGTGTGTGATGTCCTTAGGTTAGTTATGTTTAAGTTGTTCTAAGTTCTAGGGGACTGATGACCACAGCTGTTAAGTCCCATAGTGCTCAGAGCCATTTGAACCATTTGAACCAATGAGATGGTCGCCAATTACTCCGCACCATATACATTCCACGGTCGCTGTCGCTCTGCCTGCCGAAGCCAGCGATGATTGTCCACCGACCTGTAATGCATGTTTCGTACATTCACTGCACCGTGGTTTGTGAAACCAGCTTCATCGGTAAACAGGTAGAACAGCAACGCATTCTCTGTTAAAGCCCATTGACAGAAATTCGCTCGATTATTAAAGTCATCTCCATGTAATTGCTGATGCAGCGACACATGATACGGGTGAAATTTGTGACGATTAAGCATGCGCATTACACTACTTCGACTCATTGCACTGCCTCTAGCGATGTCACGTGAACTCATGCGTGGATTCACGGCAACAGCAGCTAACACACAAACTGCACCTGCTTCTCGTGTGATGGGTTTGTTATGGACGCGTTTGCGCGTTACAACCATACCTGTTGCATACAACTGTTTCTAAATAAATTTGCAAATTTGTGGTAAGGTCTTATGGGAACAAACTGCTTAGGTCGTCGGTCCCTAAGCTTACGCACTACTTAATCTAACTTAAAATAACTTACACTATAGACAACACACACACCCATGCCCAAGGGAGGACTCGAACCTTCGATGGGGGGAGCCGCGCTGACCGTGTCAAGGCGCCTAAAACCGCGCGGCTACCGCGCGCGGCACCCTTGTTTGCAGATGTCTTCAAATGTGCGGCGCGTTGGATGATCTCTGTCCGGGTACCTTCTGCATATAACCCGCAGTCTGCAGCTGCATTTTGTCTACACTCGCCGTAGATGAGTATCATCTCTGCCTTTTCAGAGTAAGAATAAACCATTTTCACACTGCACACACTGTTGTACTTGCGACATTCTCACGTTCCTACTGTGCGCACTTCTGTTCTTACTTGTGTACAGTACACTATCACAGACGTCTGGTAACACAGTGTACTACAGTAATTCTGAGTACAAGGACTAATTCAGCAAGCGCTACAAGCAGACACTGAGGCAGACAAACTCGTAAACATCATAGTCTTCGTAAACATTAGATCTTGTTTGTTACAACACGCAACTGAACGGCTGAGGTTTCAGGCGTCATCTTTACGTTACAAATTACTCCGGAAGTACTTAATATTTTACAATGCAACTAACGGCATTGATTAAGTACTTGTTTCTATTTTCAGTTGTGCTAAAAATAATAGCAGGTTTCCATTTAAAAAAACTTTTGGTCTGTGGAGTTAGTTATGCAATGTTTGTTGTGGTTTGGGAGGCGTCTCCAGTGGTAATGTTAGGTGACTTACCCTGTGTTTTGTGACTACTAATGTTAACATAATACGCCCTTGGGCTGCGCTCGAAATTACTTTGATGTTCGACGGCTTCTCTCAGTTAAGACGGACGTGCAGTGTTTTATTTGGTAACAGGTTTCCATTCCAGATAGAAGATTGGTCTGATACTCAGTAACATCATATTTTGTTCATCAGGGCAGTATGGAACAATCTGATCGTCTTCATGAAATCAAGAAACACTGCATCAGTCTAAAGAAAGGAAAGAAGATCAAACTTTAATGTCACATTTACAACGAAGTCATTAGGGATGGAACACAAGCTCGGATTATGAAAGGATGGTGAAGCAATCTGCCGCATTTCAAAGGAGCCATTCCCGCATTTTCATTAAGCGATTTAGGGAAATCGCGGAAACCCTAAAGTTGCATGGCCAGATTGGGTTTTGAAGGTTTCCCTCCCGATGAGGAGCCCAAGGTGCTAACCACTGCTCAACCTCGCTCTGTGGCATCAGTATCAGCGAGGTATCTACCATCTTTTGGTGCCCATATACGAACAGAGCGAACTGAGTTTTTCAAAAACTTTATTTCCAGCACCCAGTTAGTTGCTACAGAGAAAAATTTCGGTCTCCAGACAGATATTAACAAGCAAGCAGAAACTTTTCTAACTTAGCGAGATACAGGGTGGCGCAGATGGATCGGGTGGTTTTGAAGTGGACTGTACGTCTGGAGGGGGGGAGCCAGGTGTTCGGCGACTTCGTCCTGTGGTGGGGGGGGACGGGAAGTTTCAGTTGCAGGCTGGCAGTCAGTCGCGATGGCTACGTGGTCCGTTGAGCATCGTGTTTTCGCAGTGGAAGAGTTCATACGCAATAACGAGTCAATTGTTGCTGTGACGCGTGCCTTTCGCCGGCGTTTCAACATCCCACCTCGCGGTAGTGTTCCTAAGCGAGATACGATATTGAGTTGGGTGCATAATTTCCGCACTACTGGTTCATGTGCTCCAAAATGGACGCCTAGACCGCCAACAATAACAACGCCTGAGAACGTGGAGCGTGTGAGACGCGATGTCACTGCGAGCCCACGTCGATCAACGAGACGTCGTGCTCAAGCTCTTGGAATGTCACGTCGGAGCCTTCAAAGGATTCTTAACGAAGAACTGAAATTCCACCCCTATAAAATCCTGTTGGTACAGAAGATTCTCCCAACAGACCATCTTCAAAGGCTTCAGTTTAGCCAACAGATGTTGGAGTTATTGGAAGATGTAAACCTGATTATCATGATGTCTGACGAGGCTCACTTTCACATTAACGGATACGTAAACAAGCAAAATCGCCGTTACTGGGCCGACACTAACCCAAGAGATCTACACCAACGGCCTCTCCATAGTGACAAAGTGACGGTTTGGTGTGGGGTTTCTAAGGTAGGGATAATTGGTCCTTACTTTTTTGAAAATGAAAGGGAGCAGGCTGTTACTGTTAATTCGCAGCGTTATGTGAACATGATTGAAGATTTTCTTCTCCCACAACTTGAAGAGAACAATTACGACATGGGCAATATGTGGTTCCAACAAAACGGGGCAACTGCACATACCGCTAGGATATCAATGCAAGCTGTACGCGCTCTGTTCCCTGGCCGTTTGATTTCCCGTAATGGAGATGTCCATTGGCCCCCTCGCTCGCCGGACCTCACGGTATGTGACTTTTTCTTATGGGGCTATTTAAAAGCAAGGGTCTACATGAACAAACCCCGGACCATTCAGGAGTTGAAGGCAGCAATTCACACCGAAATCACATCAATTCCTGGTGATGTGCTTGAGTGGGCAATGCGGAACGTTAAGGACCGACTCCAAGAATGCGTCGCTCGAGAAGGAGGGCATTTGATGGATGTAATTTTTAAAAACTAACATTACTATTTTTTTGTTAATAAACTTCCATTGTAACTACACGTTTTGCACTTTATTTCAATCCAATACCTTTACAATTGACAGTTTGACAAGTATTTTAAAACCACCCGATCCATCTGCGCCACCCTGTACATTGCCAGTTTGCTTAAAGTATTGTCTAGGCTCATTCTTCTGTTTACTGCGATGTGGTAATTACCACAGCTCCCTACCTCCAAATCCACTTCATGTGTATGTTCATTCGCGTTGCATGGCAAGTGCTTTGGTGAAGATAATTGTTTCTGTGCCTAATAAGTGCCAACCGTAGCAGGACCATCTTAGCTGCACTACTGTTCCAGTGTTGGTCTAACCATGTAACTCACTATGAGAAACCATTTTACGCCACCGTTCCAGGTGCACCTGAATAGTAGCAATGGACTGCGATCTGGCCCCAAAAACACGACGCCTGTACCTTGTAGCATTTAAAATGTACAGCTTTATTTATAGCAACCGAGTTCAACTTCTAATCTGAATAGTCACATTTAGGTCATGGCATTATGTCAACACAGTGTATATATAAAAAAGTAATGTCTGTGGCACTAGCCCCTGGCCTGACAACCGTCAGGGTACAGCCTTTATTCGCCACGGTTCTAGGCCCGACTGCCTTTGCCCCGGAGTAGACCCCTGATACTTATCTGACAGCAGGATGATTAGACTCGGGGCCGTCCTGGAGGACTGGAACGAGGAAAAATCGCCGCCCCTATCCGGGGTTGCACCCAGGACGTCTGTGGTCAGTCTAGTGCTCTTCCCGCTAGACCACCTCGGGCACACGGTGCCTACACTGTGTCTCATTCACGATATAATCGTAATAACTGTCAACAGATGTCTGTCTGATCGTGTTCTGCAAGGAAGATGGCATCCAATCAACGGACAACCACGCCAGCAACGACGTCAGAGCAACTGTCAGGCGGGGTAGTTTTTACAGGGTAGTTCCACAGCTGGAATCGATGTGTACACAGTCACAGACTCTGTGCTGTAGAGGGCCACAGGAAAAAATGGAAGCAGAAGAGTCGCAAACTGATGTTGCCCGATGGCTTAATGTGAATCTTTCTGTTGTTTCTCCGATAAAGCGACAGTTGTAGAGACCGAAATTGTACCTCGAGGACCCTGACAGGGCTGACACTGTGTGACATAACAAATATAGGACGGTCTTTTGGCTGCAGGGACACGACGGAACCGCCTTACTTCTGCACTGAAACTGGCATCTGACCTCGCAGTATCCCCTGGACGTGATGTAGAGAGGCAAACGGTAACAGAAGGCTTCTCCAGAGTAGCATTTATTGTCAGAGACGTCCTGTATGTGTACCTCTGACGCGTCTTCACAGAAGGGAATGTCTAGAGTCGAGCCCTCAACATGTCACCTAGACAGTCGAACGGTGGGCGAATGTTCTATTCACAGACGAGTCCAGATTTGGTCTGGAGAGTGATTCCCTACGGATTCGCATCTGAAGGGCTTGTGGAATATAATTTCAGGTCTCAACCATCGTGGAGAGAGACCGATATCGTTGAGAGTCCCTAATGATGTGGGCGCGGATTACGTTGATCACTCGAAGACCTCTTCATAACATTATACAGGTGAATCAGTAAGATTAAACTCCTGTCAGGTACCGCGAGGAGATCTTGGGACTTCATGCGCGGTTGTTGGGTCCAGACTTCGTATTGACGGACGATAATGCTCGGCTCCATAAAAACGGGTTGTTGATTTAAAAAAAAAAAAAAAAAATAATAAATAAATAAATAAATAAAAAAAAACGGAAGATACTGTACGCATGTCACGGCTTGCTCGCTCTCCTGATTTGAATCCCATGGAGCGTGTTTGGGATGCACTAGGGAGACGGGTTTCATCACACCAAGACATTCTGCAAGACTAGTGAGTAGCTCTGCAGGCAGAATGGGCGTTATTGCCTCTTCCACAGCAAGTCCCGTCGTTGTCAAACCTGTATTGGTGCCAGAGGTGGTCACACACCATACTGAGCACATTGACTAATTGTCAGAATGTGTGTACAAATCGATTAAGCAGAAAAAAAAAAACGAAGAACATTTTCGTCTACCGTTATGCATGTAGCAGTTATTTACGTTCTGTGTTCTTTACAGTATTTCTACTTTACTATCACCTGTTTATACTGTTTTGTGGCAAAATGAAAGCAACCTTGTAAAATTTTCATTTGTTGCTGTAATTTTGGACACCACTGTAGATATACAAATTAGATTCGGTATCGCTTATACACAGAATAATCCTGTTCTGTTAGGACTGGTTGTATGAAATTCCAAAATGCGGTGCTATATCCTAGCAGATTGTGGTACGATTCTTGAAGCTTTAATAACAGTTGTGTAGAAGGTCAAAGCGCTAGCATCACTGCAGCGGCTGTTCCTGTAGCGAATGTAGTAGTACGTGCCTGACACTCGTCGGAAAATGGCAGTGCGGCAGCGAGGCAACATCAAGTTTTGTGTTAAGTTAGCTAAATCATCAGGTATAATGTTTGGTATGATGGAAGTGTTTATGATAGTGATTGCCCAAGTCGTTCAAATGTTTGACGGTGGTATACTTGATTTCGTAACAGCAGGGAGGGCGTTAAGGTCGAGCCACAGGTACGAAAGTGGCTAACAAGTCACAGGGAGGAAGATACGCAAAAAATCACCGAAATCATTGCATCAGACATATATATTTCTACACGACCCATCGACGAGCTGTCATGAATACGTAAGACTACGGTACGCAGTATTTTGACCAAGAGCCGCGCGGGATTAGCCGAGCGGCCTAGGGCGCTGCAATCATGGACTGTGCGGCTAGTCCCGGCGGAGGTTCGAGTCCTCCCTCGGGCATGGGTGTGTGTGTGTTTGTTTATGGGATAATTTCGGTTCAGTAGTGTGTAAGCTTAGGGAGTGATGACCTTAGCAGTTAAGTCCCAAAGGATTTCACACACATTTGCCCTATTTTTTTATACTAAGGATTTCGGCAAAAGGAAAGTCCGGGCGATATCTGTGATACATGCAAGTGTTCAGGCGATAAAAAGCATCGGAGAGTCCAACACTGCAAAGACCTGTTTCAGGCAGCCCATAGTGTTACTGATTTCATGAACTTGATTCTAACTAGCGACGAGGCATGATGCTTTGACCCTCTTACAAAGTGCATAGTGCAGCTTTGTTAAGTCCATAAAAGCCGAAACCAATGAAAGTGCGCTTGCGGGAGATCATGCGATGACAACACTAACAGTTTTTGGGATGAGAAGTTCCGCCTTATGCAAGAAATCTTTTTTTCTTTTGTTTCACCCATACATATTTCAGCACTTTTGTGCTATCATCAGTGGGTTCTATTTTTATTTTTAACTGTAAATTTGTTGTTAAGATATTAACATTTGCGTCGTTTACAACATTATGTAAAAGTTGCATTTATAATTTAATTGACGAAAAGTGGATGTAATCATAAGTCACATACCTTATTGTCCACTTGTTTCGGTAGCTGTTCTGCTACACAATATACAACTTGTCATTGCAAACAGCAAAACGTAATTTATTTTCTGTTTGTTATGCATTTACGAACGGAAATAAGACTGTATCACGTTTTCTTTATGTAACTTACAGTTTTGAAGTTGTGGTACGTTTCCTGCCTGTGTTCGAGTGGCAATGCAGTTTTTCGATTACTCAAAACATAGGCGGAGTTTTCGCTGCCATTACGTGTTGTTGTGGCTGTGTGGCGTTCATTTGTTTCGTAGCGTGTTCTGCTGGGTGAGGCGCGCGAGTTTGAATTGCATTTGGTGTTAGTGATGTGTGGATTATGTGGGTTTGCGTGTGAGTGATGAGTTCTGGGGCAGAGAGAGAGAGAGAGAGAGAGAGAGAGAGAGAGAGAGAAACTGAAAGAAAGAGCGAAAGAAAAGAGAGAGAGGGAGGATTTGTGTGTGTGTGTGTTACTTGTACAGCTCTTCTATTCACGCTACGAAACAAATGAACGCCACACAGCCACAACAACACGTAATGGCAGCGAAAACTCCGCCTATGTTTTGAGTAATCGAAAAACTGCATTGCCACGCGAACACAGGCAAAGAAGTAAGCCTATTTATTTCGCCAACAACACAGGAAAACGTACCACAACTTCAAAACTGTAAGTTACAAGAAGAAAACGTGATACAGTCTTATTTCCGTTCGTAAATGCATAACAAACAGAAAATAAATTACGTTTTACTGTTTGCAGATGACAAGTTGTATATTGTGGAGCAGAACAGCTACCAAAACAATGGACAATAACATCATGTAAAGTATGTTACTTATGATTACACCCACTTTTCGCCAATTAAGTTGTAAATGCAACTTTTACATAATGTTGTAAACGACGCAAATGTTAACATGTTAACAACAAATTTACAGTTAAAAATAAAAATAGAACCCACTGACGATAGCACAGAAGTGCTGAAACATGCATGAGTGAAACAAAAGAAAAAAGGTGTCTTGCATAAGGCGGAACTTCTCATCCCATTTTCTTAGCAAGCACGGAGACAACAAGAAGAACTGCACCACAAGATGATTACTAACAGTTTTCTTCGATTCCAAAGGAATCATTCGTAAGGAGTTTGTACGAGAAGGGCAAACCGTTAATCCTCAGCATTATTTCGGCGTCCTCCATTGTTTGCGGGTGAGAATTCGTCGAATTTGACCCGGATACCGAGAGGCAAGCTCCTGGTCGCTCATCTATGACAACGGCCCAGTCCACAAAGCGAAGATCATACACGAGGTTTTGCCAGCAGACGGATCATAGTCCTGGATTACCCATCGTATTGGCCGGATTTGGCTATAGCCAACATCTAGTTGTTCCCCACATTGAAATTAGCAATAAAAGGACACCATTTCGATGCAATTAAGGACAGCCAAGGTAACTTTACTGCAATAGCAAATTCAATTCCTAAACATGAGTACAGTGACTGTCTCAGAGAACTGTTAAGACGATTTCAGCTGTGTATTGATCCGAGGGGAGACTATTTTGAATAAATACAGTGATTTTGTGAATATAATCCACGGCTTTTATTTTTAATAGCCAAAGTCCTAACGGAACACTGTGTATCGGTGGATATCACAACAAGTATACACTGCACACAGGTGGCGTCTTGCAGCAAACTCGTATGCTCCTATTTATTTATTGCTGACAGGCTCTCAGCTGACGTTTAACATGAAAATTTTCCCATGATCTTATTCACCAATATTTTTTTAAATTATTGCATCACTGTTGGTGGAAATCTTTGATACGAAATATCGTGAATAAGGAAAGAAACGACTATGAGCCGGACCGGGGCTCAAACCTGGGACTTCTTACTTTCGCAAACAAGTTCTCTACCGACTGAGCTATCCAAGCACGACTCACAACCCGTCCTCATAGCTTTACATGCGCAAGTACCCTTTCACCTACCTTCCAAACTTCACAGAAGTTCTCCTGTACCCTTGCTGGACTAGCACTCCTGTCCCAAAGGATACTGCGGATAAATGGCAGTTTTTAGTCTGCTGGTGTGTGTGCTGTTTCATATCAGCGCAAGCAGCGTTACAGAATGAAAAATCTTCCTAGAAAGGAAAGAAGAGGGTTCAATGTTGACGGAAGTAAAACCGGTTTGCACTGGGATTGTGTGGAAAGAAAGGCGGAGGGTGAATTTCTGCAATGATGTTGTTTAAGGAACAATGTTGGATGAAAGGGAATTGTCGACCACAATGAGACAACAAGATAGCTCAGTCCAGCAGTCAAATCTGGCGTTTTTGGAACTGTGTAAACAGTAGTAAAAGGTCAGACATCATAGAAATAATAACTCAGATGATTGGTAAGTTATCTGTAGCTTTAAGGAGAATGAAAACCAAAAGACTGTCCCTCGAAATTAGGAACAGAAAACGAACAAGACGAAGAAGCCTACTCAGCGTGAGAAAACGATAGGCACAATAAAAAATAAGCTCTTTTTATATTCAATGAAGAAGAAGAAGAAGAAGAAGAATAAGAGTATTCGAATGATACCTGCCTGACAAAACGAGTGAAACACTGACAAGGGCAGGTGGAAACGGAAAGGAACTTCACTGGTGGAAAGGACATGTGATGTAATTTTAGTGACTACAAAACCGCGTTAAATGTACAGATAAATTGGTAGTATGAGCCCATATGTCATTATGACGTTGCGTCGCCTGGATGCATGCACTGATGCGGTTAGGAAGTGTCATAAAGGCGTTGTAGCCTCTCATGAGGCAAGACGGCGCACAACTGTTGTAACTGGTCCTTGAGATTCTCGATACTGGACTGGTCGCCCACATTTTCTATGGTAGACACATTTGGGGATGTTGTTGGCACAAGAGCACCGCAGCATCAAATAGGCAGTTCATAGAGACACGTGTGGCGTGTGAACGAGTCTTGTTATAGTGAAAAATGGCTCCGTGATACTGTCGCGTAAGGAAAAAAAAGGACAAGAGGAGAGTTTGTTGTCCCAACGACAGTGTGATCATCAGAGATGGAGCACAAGCGTACATTGCGATAGAATGAGGAGGGACCGTGTCCTTTTCAAAGGAGCCTTCCCGGCGTTTGCTTGGAGCAATGTGGGGAAATAACGGAATACCTAAATCTGCAACTCGCGTGAGTGGTAACACACGCAGGGTGTTCGTCACGAACTGTTGTATCATCAGAGTTCCTTCCGTCATTATCAGCCGTAATCTGAAGTCTTACCCTATGTCTCCCCACTCTGTGACCTCGATTGTAACACCCCTGTACCTCTCAAAAACATTGGAAGAACGCAACCTCTCCTCAGTTGCCCACTATATTCGCCAACGATGGTCATCCGGGGTTGTCCAGAAGCGCGATTTCTCGCTAAACAGAATGTGGCGCCATTCGTCACTACTCTATGCTTTCTAGTCAAGGCACCACTCCAAACGGCGCTGCCTGTGTTGAGAATGGCACCCTGTGTATGGGGCGGGGGTAGCCTAGTACGGCTGCTGCTAATCCCCGAACTATGGAGTGGGATGACAGAGAAAGCTGCAGGGACTGCATTACTTGTTCTCGGATGGTAGGAGAGGATTTCAGGAGTTTTCAGTGTGGCTGGTGCACTCTTCAGCGACCCTCCCTTGTGGCGGTCACACGTGATCGACTGGAACCTTGATGACGAGTATGCCGACTTTCACTTTCACAAGCAGTCTAACACAGCGGCACTGTCACAACCAGATGCTTCAGAAATCCGAAAAAAGGACGAGTAGACTAGCACGGAAACTCGTAATGAAACCCACCTTAAACTCAGTCAGGTGGTGATGACGCGACAGTGATCACTCATCTGACGCTGTTCACACCGCTTGTATACCCTACCAGACTTGGGAACAACACTAAACGAAAGCAACACTAATGCAGTATGGTGGCCGTTCTACGTGTCACAGAGTTTTGCTACTACAATAATTTATACACCGACCGATGGCGAGCTCGCATACGTGACCTTAGCATCCGACAATGTCTTCTGAGTGGTCCGCGTTTTTTGAGTCATCAGTGTTCTGGCTGGTTTGATGCGGCCCGCCACGAATTCCTCTCCCATGCCAACCTCTTCATCTCAGAGTAGCGCTAGCAACCCACATCAATTATTTGCTGGATGTATTCCAATCCCTGTCTTCCTCTGCAGTTTTTGTCCTCAATAGCCGAGTGGTGTAAGGCGCTGCAGTCATGGACTGTGCGGCTGATCCCGGCGGAGGTTCGAGTCCACCTTCGGGCATGGGTGTGTGTGTTTGTCCTTAGGATATTTTAGGTTAAGTAGTGTGCAAGCCTAGGGACTGATGACCTTAGCAGTTAAGTCCCATAAGATTTCACACATGACACAATCATTAATAGCTCCCTCTAGTACCGTGGAAGCCTTAACGTACGCCCATTCTTCTTCTCAGTCTTTTCCGTATATTCCTTTCTTCTCCGAGTCTGCTAAGACTCTAATCATTCCTTACTTTATCAGTCCATGTAATTTTTAACTTTCGTCTGTAGCACTGCTTCTCAAATACTTCGAGTCTCTTCTTTTACGTTCTTCCGTAAGTTCAATATCATACAATGCTGTGTTCCAAACGTACATTCTTAGAACTTTATTCCTCAAATTAGAGACTACCTTAAATACTAACAGATTTTTCTTGGCCAAGAATGCCCTTTTCGCCAGTGCTAGTCTGCTTTCTATATCTTCCTTGCTCCGTCCGTCATGAATTATTTTGCTACCTAGGTAACAAATGGTTCTGAGCACTATGCGACTTAACTTCTGAGGTCATCAGTCGCCTAGAACTTAGAACTAATTAAACCTAACTAACCTAAGGACATCACACACATCCATGCCCGAGGCAGGATTCGAACCTGCGACCGTAGTGGTCGCTCGGTTCCAGACTGTAACGCCTACAACCGCACGGCCACTGCGGCCGGCACCTGGGTAACAGAATTCCTTAACTTCATCTATTAATTGTCCATCGATCTTGACTCAAGTATCTCGCTGTTCTAGTTTCTGCTACTTCTCACTACTTTCGTCCTTTACTATTTACTCTCAGTCAATATTCTTTTCTCATCAGACTGTTCATTCCATTCAGCAGATACTACTACTAGCATCATCGAAAGTTTTTGAAAAGCGAAGGATAGTGATACGACGCTTACCAATGTCAGTCCTAACAGTTTGAGAAATTCTTTTTCATGCGCTAACGATTATCGTAGATAGTGAGCACTTTCATTGTGGGCATACTGTCACCACATTTCACGATACAATGTGAATGAAATTAAAACGGGTACGGTGTCCGCGACAACTAACATGCACGCAAGCTGGCCACAATAGCCCCCTGAGAGGATGAGAAACCACTTATATTAATTAACCTGAAAACCCACAAGGGGATGTCTATTTTCCGCCTTTCTTCAGTCCGGAGTTAAATCTGGACCCACATTACGCTCGCTAACTGAATGGTAAATGTTGGCGTTACATGCCTGGCTTCTCCACCACTGTACCGCGCTTATCCGAGCCAGCTATCGCATTAAGCCCGTGAATAGCGGGCTCAAAACTTTTCTTACAAATATCGTAATAGGAGATTGATAACAAGTGTTGTTCATTCAGGATGTATGCAGACTGAATCAAGAACGAGGTCACTCTGTATTTGTGGGAATGCCGTCGGGGTCTGAAGTATTATGCTTGCAGATGGTGGTAAAATCAAGGCAGAACTCGTAACGTAATGAATTCAAGACCGAGAACAATTCCCAATAATTGCGTTTTAAGTATATCTTCTCACAAATGCCTTTGGCAGCTCATAACTCAGTATTTTTCACACCTTCTTTTCGTTAGCGTTTACTCCGTCTATTGCGGGCTCTGCTGCTGTTAGAGTTTATGGTAAATTTATTTTATTCAACTTTGCGGCCCGATGCCCTTACTGGACTCGTAGTCGTCAGTCAGCTACTAGAGGGATGTCATGTGCGACCTCTGTCTGCGAACAGAGTGAACTTCGTTCTTTGTGTGCTCGTACCTTAGATGTTCGTGTGGTCGTATTGTCTGAAGCGGAAAGTGGAAACGAACTTAGGATTTGCTTCAAGGAGAGTTGGAGGTGCGTTGTTCCATCACCTTTTGCTTACCCAGATTTAGGCTTTCGATGGCTTCCCTAAATCATTTGTAGTAACTATCGGGATAGTTTGTTTGATAAGTAATCGGCCAATTTCATTTCTCATCCGTGTCAGATCGGAACTTGTGAAAGTCGATGGGACTTAGAGCCTCATTTTCCTAATACGTTAGTCAATAGCTAATCAACGTAAGTTTAAAAAGAATATCTCCCATGACTTTTGACAAGAGTATCCTAACACGAGAATCTAACTAATTTGCAAAGCTTCCCTGAGCTACTCACCGCTAAAAGTTTAAAAGCTTTTCTTTTACTCCATGTGACCCCTACGAATTCCTGTCACGTGAAAACCTTTTCACCTCAGAGAAGCACCTGTTGTAGCCTCTCCAATTATTTCCCTGATGTATCTTCCTGTACAGTTTTTACCCTCTACAGTCCCTCTAGCACCATGAAAGTTACTTCCTAACTCCTCCATGTCCCAACAAATGTCCTATCACTCTCTCCCTTCGTCTCGTCAGTGTTTTCTAAGTATTCCTTTTCTCGCCGATTCTGTGGACAATGTCCTCATTCCCCTCCTTATCTGTCCACCTAATTTTCGACATTCGTAAGTAACAACACATATTCTGTACTCATTTGAGTGTACACTCTGTACAACAAGTCTTGTAATTCTTCTTCACATTCAATGATAATTGTAGTGTCGTCAACGAATCTTATTATGGACATCCTTTAACCTCAATTTTGATCCCATTCTTCTTGAATCTTTCTTTTATTTCCGTCATTGCTTCATCGATGTATAGATGAATAGTAGTTGCGAAATACTGCATCCATGTCTTACAGCCTTTTTATGTCTACAACTTCGCTCTTTAGCGTCCAGTCTTATTTTTTCCTCTTGCTTTTTGCACTAGTGTGTAACACCCATCTTCCCCAGTATCTTACTACTATTTTTGTCATTATATCGAACAACGGAACGTCACACACCATTTTACACTGTCGAACGATTTTTGTAGGTCGAGAAATTATATGAGCGTGTGTCTATTTGTCCTCAGCCTTGCTTTCATTATCAAGCGAGGGTATAACTGCCTCTCTGTTGCCTTTACCTTTCCGAAAGCCCAACCGTCAGCTGACTGACCCTCAATTTGCTTTTCCGATCTTCTGTGTATTATTCTTGTCAGCAGCCTGGATTCATGTGCTGTTAAGCTTATTGTGTGATAGTTCTCGCAGTTACCTGTCATTTGTATCATTGGAATGGTATGGTCTTCCGAAAGTTTGATGGCACTTCGCTAGTTCGTTGGTCGGGGAAGGAGACCAGACAGCGAGGTCATCGGTCTCATCGGTTTAGGGAAGGACGGGGGAGGAAGTCGGCCGTGCCCTTTGAAAGGAACCATCCCGGCAATTGCCTGGAGCGATTTAGGGAAATCACGGAAAACCTAAATCAGGATGGCCGGACGCGACTTCGCTAGTCTCATAGGTTCTACATACCAGCTTTAATAGTCGTTCCGTTGCCAGTTCCTTCAATGATTTTAAAAATGCCGATGGAATATTATTTATGCCTTATCCATTACCTGATTTCAAGTCTCTTAAAGCTCTTTTAGATTCTGACTTTAATACTGAATCCCCTGTCTTCCACACCGACTCCAATTTCCTCTTCTATCACGTCATCAGACAGGCCCTCCCCCTCATATACGCCCTCAGAGAACTCTTTCGAAAGGTCTGCTCTCTGTATTTAGTAGTCGAAATCCCATTGCACTTTGAATGTTCCAGCCTACACTTTTAATTTCACCGGGGGTTGTGTTGTCCTCCAGACAGTCTTTTCTTCTTCAGTTCCTTCGCAGCTTTCCCGCAGCCATTCCGTTCTGACTGCCCTGCACTTTCTACGTATTTCATTCCTGAAAGATTTATACTGCTGCATTTCTGTCTATCAGTGAGAGTTTTTGTACTTCCTTCTTTCGCAGATCAGCTGAAGTATTTCTTCTCTTTCTTAGAATTTTTTCACCGTTACTACCCTAGTACCTACGTTTGACTGTGTGAATGCTCCTTTTAGAGATATCCTTATCGCAGTACCATCTTCATCGAGCTTCAAAAGCGTTTCATGATCCCTTAGTACTCCAGTGTTCCACTTCCTTCCACACTGATTCTTCCCGACTACTCTGTTAAAGTAGAGGCAACTCTTCATTACTGAATTGTGATCTGAGCATATATCTGCTCCTGGCTTACTTAAAGTCCAATATCTTATTTCGGAATCTCCGCCTGACCATGATGTAATTCAGCTGGAATCTTCCCGACTCTCTGCACCTTTTCCACGAACATCTCCTCTTCTTGTTGTTCTTGAAAGTCTCTGCTATTACTAGTCGAAATTTATTGCAAAATTAATTTATTTTCTTCTTCTCCTCTTATTCCTACTACCAATTCCACAACCTCCCGTAACTCGTTCTTCTGCTCCTTTCCCCACAACTGCATTCCAATATTTACGATTATTAGATTTTCATATCCCTTTGTGTACTGAATTACTGTTCAATATTCTCATCTTCTGCTTGCGACATTTGCAGGTATACCGGAACTATTGTTGTCGGAGTTGGTTTACTGTCGATTCTGATGAGAACAACCCTATAATAACCGAACTGTTCATAATAGCCCACTCCCTGCCGCACCCTCTTATTCATAAGGAATCCTATTCCTGTTCTGTTATTTTCTGTGGCTGTTGATATCACCCTATATTCGTCTGAACAGAAATCCTTATCTTCTTTCCACATCATTTCACCGATCCTCACCATATCTAGACTGAGCCTCCGCATTTCCCTTTCCATATTTTCTAGCTACCCTTCCACCGTCAAACTTTTGATATTTCACGCTCCTGCTCAGAGGACGTAATCCCATCGTTGGTCATTCCCTCTTTGTCAGACCATATCGAGAGAACCGAGGGGCATCTAGTCCAGTAGTTCAGAATCTTTTGCAAATGGAAAGTTTATCATGACACTTTTTGAATTAAAGGCCACATTTCCTGTGGACACAAGGTATATGTCTTTAATGCAGTGATTTCTATTGCCTTCTGCATCCGCATACCGTTGATCACTGGCGACTCTTCCGCCTTTTAAGGGCAATTTCCTACCCCAAGGGCATGACAGTGCCCTGCACTTCTGCCCGCTCCGCCGTCTTCTTCGACAAGGCTGTTGACAGATCGAGGGTGACTTTACGTCGGAAATCTTCGATCACCACTGCTGATGATGTTTATTCCAAATTTAAGCAGTGGCTGTGTTCTGATTAGTAGTCAAAGATTCCACCCCTACACCGCAGGTGAAATCCAGTTGCCTAATACGAAGATTGCTAGTAATTTCATACGCATAGCCTACTACGGAGGGTTCCAAATGATTGGAAAAGAGCACAGATAGTCCCAGTCTTCAAGAAGGGTCGTCGAGCAGATGCGCAAAACTATAGACCTATATCTCTTACGTCGATCTCTTGTAGAATTTTAGAACATGTTTTTCGCTCGCGTATCATGTCATTTCTGGAAACCCAGAATCTACTATGTAGGAATCAACATGGATTCCGGAAACAGCGATCGTGTGAGACCCAACTCGCCTTATTTGTTCATGAGACCCAGAAAATATTAGATACAGGCTCCCAGGCAGATGCTATTTTTCTTGACTTCCGGAAGGCGTTCGATACAGTTCCGCACTGTCGCCTGATAAACAAAGTAAGAGCCTACGGAATATCAGACCAGCTGTGTGGTTGGATTGAAGAGTTTTTAGCAAACAGAACACAGCATGTTGTTATCAATGGAGAGACGTCTACAGACGTTAAAGTAACCTCTGGCGTGCCACAGGGGAGTGTTATGGGACCATTGCTTTTCACAATATATATAAATGACTTAGTAGATAGTGTCGGAAGTTCCATGCGGCTTTTCGCGGATGATGCTGTAGTATACAGAGAAGTTGCTGCATTAGAAGATTGTAGCGAAATACAGGAAGATCTGCAGCGGATAGGCACTTGGTGCAGGGAGTGGCAACTGACCCTTAACATAGACAAATGTAATGTATTGCGAATACATAGAAAGAAGGATCCTTTATTGTATGATTATATGATAGCGGAACAAACACTGGTAGCAGTTACTTCTGTAAAATATCTGGGAGTATGCGTACGGAACGATTTGAAGTGGAATGATCATATAAAGTTAATTGTTGGTAGGGCGGGTACCAGGTTGAGATTCATTGGGAGAGTGCTTAGAAAATGTAGTCCATCAACAAAGGAGGTGGCTTACAAAACACTCGTTCGACCTATACTTGAGTATTGCTCATCAGTGTGGGATCCGTACCAGGTCGGGTTGACGGAGGAGATAGAAAAGATCCAAAGAAGAGCGGCGCGTTTCGTCACCGGGTTATTTGGTAACCGTGATAGCGTTACAGAGATGTCTAATAAACTCAAGTGGCAGACTCTGCAGGAGAGGCGCTCTGCATCGCGGTGTAGCTTGCTGTCCAGGTTTCGAGAGGGTGCGTTTCTGGATGAGGTATCTAATATATTGCTTCCCCCTACTTATACCTCCCGAGGAGATCACGAATGTAAAATTAGAGAGATTAGAGCGCGCACGGAGGCTTTCAGACAGTCGTTCTTCCCGCGAACCATACGCGACTGGAACAGGAAAGGGAGGTAATGACAGTGGCACGTAAAGTGCCCTCCGCCACACACCGTTGGGTGGCTTGCGGAGTATCAATGTAGATGTAGATGTAGATGTAGTTCACGTCGGGGGGCCATAAATTACGATCAACACTCTTTGAATTCTCACCTCGTACGGTATCATAAAGGAGCCTATAATGTACAAGTAGATCCACTTAAAATCAATCGCACTGCTGCTTTTTCGTCTGATCCAGTAACATTATTTCTCGTGTTAATGGAAGATACAGAAGAGCAAGAAGACAGGAGCGCTAAGAGCCGCTGCGTAGTTCCCTGACAGGAATGAGACAGAGGGCAGAGTAATTTATGAGGGCCGGAAGTCAGAGATAGCGCTTACACGGGGGCTTAATCGGACTCTCGGGTCGGCCGGCTGGTCGTTAAAAAGTTATTTGCAGCCAGACTGGATGGCTAATCTAGTAATTAAACTCCTCGGCGCGTATTCATTCCTCAAGAATAACTTCTCTTTCGTCGCCGTAAAATATTTATTGGACCGAATGGAGCCACAGCCAACCCACTGTTGCCATCCCTGATGTTCTACGAACGTCTCACTAAATTGGTTCGTGACCGAGAAGCTGCAAATCGGTAGAGTTGAGAGTTTTATGAGAGGACAGGAATGAAAATAAGTCCTTGATATTCATGCAAAGGCGCTGAAACGATGCAGGCATCGTGTTCAAATCTTTTATGGAGACATTAACTCTCTTGAAACGTGATTTGCTTTCCTCACTTCAAAAGCTTCAAAACTGCTGTTTTTTTATATTAAATATTAAATGCTGTTTGCAGACACGATCCTAGAATGAATTCTTCACTTCTAAGATCCATCCAAATGATTTCTCACCTGATTAATAACCACACTTATGTTCATAAATTAAGGATAATTGCAGAATGTGTTACCACACAACGTGGCACTATACAAAACTGGCGCTAATAGCATAGGCACATAGGAAACGCACACGACACAGATCTGTAAGTCCACGGTATTGGTGATAAGTTGAGAAAACCGTCCCGAAACACATGTGCTACAAAACGCCACTGTTTCCTGCGCATGTACCCCGACATAATTATGGGATATGATCACCATGCACACGTACACAGACCGCACAACGGGTTGGTACACTCTGGATCAGATGGTCGAGCAGCTGCTGGGGTACAGCCTCCCATTCTTGCACCAGTGCCTGCCGGAGCTCCTGAAGTGTCGTAGGGCTTTGAAGACGTGCAGCGATACGTCGACCGAGAGCATACCAGACGTGCTCGATGGGGTTTAGGTCTGGAGAACAGACAGGCCACTCCATTCGCCTGATATCTTCTGTTTCGAGGTACTCCTCCTCCACGATGGCAGCTCGGTGGGCCGTGCGTTATCATCCATCAGGAGGAATGTGGGACTAATTGTATCCTTGAAAAGGCGGACATACTGGTGCAAAATGACGTCCCCATACACCTGACCTGTTACAGTTCCTCTGTCAAAGACATGCAGGGGTGTACGTGCAACAATCATATTCCCTACCACACCATAAAACCACGACTTCCATACAGGTCCCTTTCAAGGAGTTTTAGGAGACTATCTCTGCCGATTTCATTCTTGTGTTCTCACAGATGCCGTCAATATGTGATTTGGAAAGTACTGAAACCTTATACCGTACATGAGAGTGGAGACTGCTGTACAATTTAATTGCGTATAAAACTCTACGCCACTCCAAACTGCCTTTCACGGCTAAGGTCTCATGGCCTACTCTGTAGTTTCAGTCTTGCAGTACTTCTGTCCTACTCTTCAAACTCTACAAATGTTCTCCCGCAAGCTAACTAAACTAGTATTCCTGGAAGAGGAGATACCGTAAGTACTTGGCTTGACACCCTGTTTAAGATTCGTCAGTTAGAGTAAGGGACAACGTGTGGGGAGGCAATGTTTGCACAGTATTACCTTACGCGAGTAAAATAAAAAGAAAACATGAAATTTGCCACCTCCTTTTGTATAAAGAGACAAAAATAAACTATTCCTATAGTTTCAAGAACAGATATCTTCGTAAAGTGGACACAGAACACATCTAATATTCCTGAGAGGGCAAAAAGCTATTCACGTTTTCCACCGTTAGCTCTCATCAGTACTAAACAGACGTGGTTACAGACACCGGACAGAATTCTTACTGATATTATTTGGTGTTTCATGTCTCCTAACCAAAGGAAATGACTTACTTCGAAACATCTGCACATTTGGCCTTAAACTGTTTATAGTTGCTGTTGAGGTTCATCTTTTCCATAGTTTCTGAGAAATGAGAACGAAGCGAATACAAATGGCTTGTGTACTTTACGTCTTTCCTGCCTAAGAAACGATTTCAGTTCCTTGGATGATCGTGGCAAGAGTTTAGTTCGCTGTTAACTGTTCAACCAATACTGGCTACGAAGATCAATAACATAAATGTCGATTGTAGACGCCACAGGAAGTGTATTATTAATATTCATGTTCATCAAACCTGAGACGCCCGCAAAACCCGCTGGGGAGAACAGGTAATTAGGATTGCGGAAAACGCCAAATAAGGTTGGGGTCAGTTTCACCTTAAAATTGTAATTTATTGTAATTTAATAACACATTTACAACCAAAGCGGCACATAACCGAATCTTTAAAACTAAGAATTTCAAAATGCAATTCTTTCACGGCTGAAGGCCTCCAAACAAGAAATCTTAAAAATCAACAAGATAAAAATGCAGTTAAAATAAATAAAATAATTAAAATATATATATTTTGCAGCTAGGCTGAAAGCCTCAAGGCAAGGATGGATAGACAAACATAAACAAGATGCAACACAAACTGCCGAAGGCCCACAATAAAATTTTCAAAATTTGAAAATAAATTACCATAACCTTTCAAACGCAGAAGGCCACAATGTTTAAGCTTGAAAGGTAATTTTAAGAATAACAATCCAAGGCTGAAAGCTCACAATTTATTTTCCAAAATTAAAAAAAAAATATAATTATAAGCCTTCAGTTTTAAGCAGCTGAAACCAGACTAAAAGAAAAATAACACAACGGCAATAACATTTCAGCAAATATCCACTTGCCGAAATTCAAACTAACTTACATAAAACACAGTAAAACTAAGAATTTTTCTTTTATCATTAGTTATGATAGATAGTAAACAGACAATTAAACACTGGTGAGAAGGACAGTAAAGACAGCAGCACTCAAAAGCCCTCGTTCTCTTAGGTGTGACAGGTTGTGAGCCCAACTACACTTGATCCGTCGGAACCCAACCAAGGGAGAGCCACGGACCGACTGACAAACGACTTGGTTGCCACCAGTCGGTACATGAGAATTCAAACACAAAACGTTACGGTGCGATAATCAACAATCAAATATGTATATGTATTAAGCTGTCAAAACTACGCACCGTGTTCGATAGCGACAACATGTGAGGAAAGGACACTGCCTGAAATTACGTTAGTGGCCAGGGCAGGTAACCGGAACGCTAACGGCCACAAGGCAGAAAATTCCGCTGCTGCACTTGAATTGTAATCAACCAATGTAGTTAATTCCACTGCATGGTGGCTAAATTTCAGAAATACAAACACTCGGTGCTGCTCACAGGAAAACCTCCCCAATAGCGAACCACCGAAACGGACCACACAACATGAATGGACGTGTCTTGGGTACTTGAAACGACTACTCAACTTTGACGTCCTGGACCGATGAACCACGAAGCTCATAGCGATCAGACAGCTCCACACACGCTCCGACACTGCAGAGGGGCCGCCAGCGGACCCAGCCAAGTGCACCGCGAGCAAATAACGTCCCTGGTCCGCAGCAACCGACCGACCGCCCTCAGAATGCTGACAATATCTAAAATAGTCGTCAGTGGAAATAACGCGAACTACACACAGAACCTGAGAAACACTTGGACGAAGACCTGAACAATACCCAACAATAAGCACGTACGAAGACAAATCGGGAGTCGATGCGCACGCACACACACACACACACACACACACACACACACACACACAGCCGATTCATGAACGATCGGCGAGCCAAAACGCGTCGTCCGGTAGGACGACAGACCGACGGTCCAGCAAGACCGTGGACCGGCTCAAGAGATGCGTGGCGGCAATGGTCGGGCGAGCCATGTCGACGCAGACCTCACTGCTGCTCCAATCCGACTGGCAGTCCGAACTCGCGACCCCAACTGCTTACGACAGACAACGACCAGGAAGTAATAGCAGTCGAGCAAAGATACTACGAGAGGGGATATATCGATATGCGCTGCTAGCACCGCTCATGGTCAGGCAAAGCAGCAACTCAGTGACAGTAGTAATTTAAATTAAGATAGTGAGGTGGAAGAACGTAAAAAACAGGGTGTAAAATACATGATGGCCGGAACACGAGACACGCACGGCTCAAAACCTATATGGGACATAACTATGTCTTTGAGCAGGGATATTATCTTCTTGGAAAGTTCAGTTTCTCGCTGGTAACGATGCCGCTGAATGAACATAGTCACCGGGGAACATAGTCACAAAATAAATATTTCATTGTGCTGTGGATAGTGCGGTGTTGTAAAATTTCCTAAGAGATTAAAATTGTACCCCTGAGAGGAACTCCAGCGCGACGCCTTGCCATTCGCGGACTTGCCTCTTAATCGTGTGAAGCCCGCATCTCGTGGTCGTGCGGTAGCGTTCTCGCTTCCCACGCCCGGGTTCCCGGGTTCGATTCCCGGCGGGGTCAGGGATTTTCTCTGCCTCGTGATGGCTGGGTGTTGTGTGCTGTCCTTCGGTTAGTTAGGTTTAAGTAGTTCTAAGTTCTAGGGGACTGATGACCATAGATGTTAAGTCCCATAGTGTTCAGAGCCAATCGTGTGAACTAGGTAAGCGCAACTCACTAGCCTCCCCCACAGACTTAATTCTGCCAGTGCCTTTCATGGTTTGGTGGGAGAGAGGTACTGGCAGAATAGCAGCTATGAAATCAGTGTCACCAGTCGTGCCTGGATAGGTTAGTCGGAAATAAGCCGCGAAAGGCATGGGTCTGGGATCGAGTCCCGGTCAAGCAAACAAACGTAACTACGGCCATCTGTATATGTGCATATCGCTATCCCATGACTTTTGTTACTTCAGTGTACATCGCCAGCGCAGAGAGATCTAGCTCAAAAGTTCAATATATTTTGCGTACATCCTTCATATGCATCTTCATTAAATGTATTTGATAACTCGTCTTATTAGTAGCACTCTGTCTTCAGGCCACAAGTGGTCCATCGGGACCATCCGACCGCCGTGTCATCCTCAGTGGAGGATGCGGATAGGACGGGCCTGTGGTCAGCACACTGCTCTCCCGGTCGCTATGATGGTTTTCTGTGACCGGAGCCGCTACTATTCGGTCGAGTATCTCCTCATTTGGCATCACGAGGCTGAGTGCACCCCGAAAAATGGCAACAGCGCATGGCGACTGGATGGTAACCCATCCGAGTGCCGGCCACGGCCGACAGTGCTTAACTTCGGTGATCTCACGGGAACCGGTGTATCCACTGTGGCAAGGCCGTTGCCAACTCGTCTTATTGGTCTTAGTTTATTCACAGCTATGCAATTCGATATTTTATCATCAGAACATAGCTGTGGCGAGAGCAAAAAAATCAATACAGTAATTGCTAACGAAAAATACTCGTAGTGCACCCATAGTACAGCAATATCTACTCATACTTACAATAAAATAAAATGTAAAGCTCATAAAAATGGGCACGTAAGTCACTATAAACAAGGCTTCCTACCTATGGAGTTAAGTACCAAACTGTCTATGCAATGATGAAGGAAACATTACAGATTATAGGTGGCCTTAGCAGTCAACATAGAGAAGAAATGAAGTATCAAAGAATAGAAGACCTATGAAAAACCTAAAGCGACATACCGATTAATTGCTATGTGAAATCGCAACGTTAAAATGACACTGTAACAAAATATTACAAAAAACTGACATCATGTAAATGTTGCCAGTATCTCCGGTACAAATACAGCCGTTAAGATAGCTTTACGTACAAATTACACAACAGGCACTGAAACAGAACAGCGTACAGTCATTACGAAAATGGAAAAATGAATTATCATTAACAGCTAAGGAGGAATGGAAATTTCTAAAATGGCCAGTAACGGACTGACTAATAAAGGTAGAACAAGGTAATCGCGAAGAATTGTCGGGTAACCTAAGAAATACTTCAATTGATCGACGAAAGAGGGCAGAACAAATATGCCCAATAAAAGGTAGGTATACAGCAATATATCACTTAGGTACGAAATAAGTAGGAAATGCACGGAAGTTACGCAAAATGGCTGCAGGAAAAATCTGTAGCAAGCTAGCAAGAATCACTCAAAGGAAGAATTCAGCCCTTAAAAAATTCAAGAAGGCCGTCGGCGAAATTAAATGCAGGGATTCCAGTATAAGACATGATGTGGAATAACACTGTTAAAAGTAGAAGCCAGAACGGATGGCTGGAAAGAGTATACTGATTGCCTCTATGAGGGGGAGGAACTGTTTTCCGACGTGGTAGAAGAAGTAACTATGTCGATTTGGTAGATATAGCGTATAAAGGGCGAAGGACTCGTTAGCAATTGCAAGGTAGGGCAGACAGCATGTTACTGTGAACAGTACTGGTACAGTATTGTTTTTACCAGATTCGGCAGCAAACCAGTGTCGACAACAGAATTTCAAATATGAAGTCATGCTCAAAAGTATCCAAAGGACCTGAATTGCATTTCGCCTGATTCGCATGCAACCCGCATAACGCAGCTGTCTAGCAGGTCCTCAATCGCTCCTTGGTACAGTCGTATGACTATTGGAAATGGTTCCAACAAGTCACCAATAAAGAACACTGCTCTGTACCGCAAATGCAAAGTAATACTATGATACTACAAATATCAGGGAAAACCTTATCACTGATAAGACTGTCCTTAAGGCTTGTGAGCTCACATTTATAACAATTAATAAGAGTGGTAACATTTAAGGTATGTCATTATTACGTCAGATAGGTAATGCACGTAGAAAGTTCATCGTATTCATGATTTCCTCTTCAAAATAACGTACCTACTTATTATTTAGCACAAAATGACGTTAAAAATTTGAGTTATTCACAAGCAGCTACTTGAGAATATATATGAACTTCAAATGACACGACGCACCGTCTCGTTCTGCATATGGATTCAAACCCAGGTCATGCAGAATAAGCAAATATTTCGTGACTGACAGAAACTAACAGTCATTCCTCACTAGGCATACAGAGAGTGATATACCTCGATTTTAGACAGTATCAGTTAGCAAATATCAACTCTAAATTACATAACGTAAATATTTTTAACGGACGCGAATTCCTACCCAACATCTATTGTCCCTTCTAACGAACTATGAGAGATGTTAAATACTGCTTCTTCACAAGTAATGGTTGAAATGCCGTGAGATAAAGCTTTGTGTTGGACAGGGACTCGAACCCAGAACCTAATCGGATTGATATCGAAGCACAATCAACTGTGATATATCGGATTTTCTCGGCAGTAGCTAGATGTTTTAACTGAAATGACGAGACGAAACATTAGTTTTTTCCTTCCCAGGACTCCGACCCGGCACCTATCGCTGTTATATTCTAGAGAAAACGAACGTCAAATATGGGTCTGTTACACCACCAGTGACATGTGAGCGTGTTTGAACTAGAAATAATATGACAAAGAGTTCAGTGCTGACTGTGAATCGAAACCCACACATATGTTTGTTGACTGCACACAAAGAGACGTCAGCTACCGAATTTTTCTCAACCAGCAGCTCGGAATAATATCCTTGAACTTACAGTGATCTCGCAAATAGTTCTGTGTCTCACTGGGAGTCAAAAACGTCAGATATCTTTACTGATGGAAACGAATGAATATACATTAAAAATCAAAATTATTATCCACCAGCAGATAGGTGTTCTCATGTTAAAGCTTGATAATTTATAATGAAAACTTGAGTGCCGCGCACGGATTCGAGCCCATTCACGCGTAATATGTGGAGATGTTGAGGAATCTGCAGTTTTGAACAAACAACAAATTGTAGTCGAGCTGTATTGTCATGAAGGTATCGGATTCCGAGTTAAGGGCGGTCTGAGTTGCATTTTCAGTTCAGAACCAACTTTATCGACACACAGAAGCTCAAATAAAAGGTGAAATAAGTGTCCTGTGACCCTACATAGCGTTTGTTTCGTCACTAGAAATAAATAACTGGTATGAGAAAGGTTACTGGGGATAGAGTTTCTATATGTCGCCACTCCTGACTTTATAGTGGTTCAACTTGATTTCTACTTGGTACAGAAGGAATATCATGTTTAATGTGAATTTCAGACCACAATGCCATTATACCTTCTTCAATGGCGTAGCCAGAAGAGAATAGAATCTGTCTCTCCCTATAAAAATTTATCGCCAGAAGCTGGAATCAAACACAAACCATAAGTATTCAAACCTATCATCAATCCAACAGACCAACAAATCCTCTTCTCTCATTTTTCTGTTGTAACGCTGTTGTGCCACACTGCCCAGTGCATACATACGACTCTATTTTGTAATCACCGAAATGAAATCACGTAACTGCCACCTACACAGAACTGCCAACGGTGTAGGATGCATAAATTTAAACAGGAAGTGTTCCTTTCCACTAGAGCTTCTCTATTGCGCAATCTGTTTGTTGAAAACGTCATGCAGGGCAAAATAAAAGCTGTAACTGTCTGTCTCTTGGAAGTCTAGATACGGCCATATGCATTATCTCAGAACACTGTGGGTTGCGGAAGTTCTGGAGGAACTGTTGTTGACTTCTGGAGCTGGCGTAGCTGCTTTCAGCCAGTAGCGTAATGTCACGCACCATAGATAAGACTTCGTAAGTTCGAGTACATTCACTGCTAAATTTTTTAATTGTAATTCTGGTGTCTGCTGAAATTATCAATCTAATGGAACTCTGAAAGTAATTCACTCTGAACACAAAATAGTCGCACGTGGAAAAAGGGCTAACGACTGCAACATTTTGTTCTTTCCAGGTTTAATAGATGGCCAGGCAGCAGATGCATCTCGATATTTTCGTACACTACTGGCCATTAAAACTGCTACACCAAGAAGAAATGCAGATGATAAACAGGTATTCGTTGGACAAATATATTATACTAGAACTGAGATGTGATTACATTTTCACGGAATATGGGTGCATAGATCCTGAGAAATCAGTACCCAAAACAACCACCTCTGGCCATAATAACGGCCTTGATATACCTGGGCATTGAGTCAAACAGAGCTTGGATGGCAGTGTACAGGTACAGCTGCCCATGCAGCTTCAACACGATACCACAGTTCATCAAGAGCAGTGATTGGCATATTGTGGTGAGCTAGTTGCTCAGCCACCATTGACTAGACGTTTTCAGTTGGTGAGAGATCTGGAGAATGTGCTGGCCAGGGCAGCATTCGAACATTTTCTGTATCCAGAAAGGCCCATACAGAGAGCACCAGCAGCAGCGAGTGCTGTTTGTATAAAGCGTTTATTTTGCATTTTGTTTACGACCTTCCACTAAGGAAGGGATTCTATTTGTGTTTATCTGCTCTGCATAGTAACTAACAGTTCTTGATAAAACCTTACGTAGTTTTCGTGTTAGATGTCTTAGTGTTTTCTTGATCGTTTAGAACAGAAAGCGCCCTAAAACCGTCTTTTGTTTGTTTCGCGGCCGTTAGCCACTAGTCACTTGAATCAGCAGTTGTCTTGTGACAGCCAGAGCGAGAGCACCAGCAGCAGCGAGTACTGTTTGTATAAAGCGTTTATTTTGCATTTTGTTTACGACCTTCCACTAACGAAGGGATTCTATTTGTGTTTATCTGCTCTGCATAGTAACTAACAGTTCTTGATAAAACCTTACGTAGTTTTCGTGTTAGATTTCTTAGTGTTTTCTTGATCGTTTAGAACAGAAAGCGCCCTAAAACCGTCTTTTGTTTGTTTCGCGGCCGTTAGCCACTAGTCACTTGAATCAGCAGTTGTCTTGTGACAGCCAGAGCAAGAGCACCAGCAGCAGCGAGTACTGTTTGTATAAAGCGTTTTTGTACTTATTTGCTGCGCTTAGCTTTTAAATAGTTTTTCTGGGAAAACCTAGCGTAGTTTTCGCGTCTCGTATTTCAGTGAGTGTTTCTTGATTATCAGAGTAGCTCATCAGAAGATTATCTTGGGAATTTGTCACCGTATAGAGTAGGCTAAACATAGTCATGTGTAGGGACTGTGGTTGTTGTGAGCGGACGCAAGGAGAATTGGCCACTCTTCGGGGGCAGGTGGAGGCTTTGTCTGTTAGGCTCATCGAGCTCGAGGCGCAGGCGTCAGCTCGTAGTGGCGTTGGGGCAACTGTGGTGAGACCTATGCCTACTTCGGTGGCCTTGGAATCACATGGAACCCCTGATGTCGCTGCGTCTTCCGGCAGTGAGCATCTTACCGGTCAGCCATCACTCCAGGGTGAATGGCGGACAGTGGTGGGCTCGCGCGTGCCTGGCCGAAAGGCGAAGGTGGGATCTGGCCGCGTGGCAGCTGCCTTACCCCTTTCCAACAGGTACGGGGTGCTTCCTAGTGGTGATGACATCGTTTCCGAGCCACCACAGGATGCGTCGCCTGTTGGGCCAGTGGCCGATTCTCCGGCAAGGTCCCGACAGTCACAGAGGGCGGGCCTATTAGTTATAGGGAGCTCCAACGTTAGGCGGGTTATGGAGCCCCTTAGGAAAATAGCGGGTAGGTCGGGGAAGAATGCCAGTGTGCACTCGGTGTGCTTGCCGGGGGGTCTCGTCCGTAATGTGGAGGAGGCCCTTCCGGCAGCTATTGAACGCACTGGGTGTGACCGGCTGCAGATAGTAGCACATGTCGGAACGAATGACGCCTGCCGCTTGGGTTCTGAGGCCATCCTTGGTTCCTTCCGGCGGCTGGCTGATTTGGTGAAGACAACCAGCATCGCACGCGGAGTGCAAGCTGAGCTTAATATCTGCAGCATAGTGCCCAGAGTCGATCGCGGTCCTCTGGTTTGGAGCCGCGTGGAGGGTCTAAACCAGAGGCTCAGACGACTCTGCGACTATAATGGTTGCAAATTCATCGACCTCCGTTATTGGGTGGAGAACTGTAGGGCCCCCCTAGACAGGTCAGGCGTGCACTACACACCGGAAGCAGCTACTAGGGTAGCAGAGTACGTGTGGCGTGCACACGGGGTTTTTTTAGGTTAGAGGGACCCCCCCTTGGGCGAAACGATAAAATACCTGACGGCTTACCAGAGAGGACATTATCATCGTTGATAAAGAACGTCCGTCCTCAGAGACCAAAAACAGGAAAAGTTAACGTAATATTGGTAAACTGCAGGAGTATCCAGGGCAAGGTTCCTGAATTAGTATCTCTTATTGAAGGAAATAGTGCGCATATAGTATTAGGAACGGAAAGTTGGTTAAAACCGGAAGTGAACAGTAACGAAATCCTAGACACAGAATGGAATATATACCGCAAGGATAGGATAAACGCCAATGGTGGAGGAGTATTTATAGCAGTAAAGAATTCAATAATATCCAGTGAAGTTATTAGCGAATGCGAATGTGAAATAATCTGGGTTAAGTTAAGTATCAAAGGTGGGTCAGATATGATAGTCGGATGCTTCTATAGACCACCTGCATCAGCAACCGTAGTAGTTGAGCGCCTCAGAGAGAACCTGCAGAACGTCGTGAAGAAGTTTCGTGATCATACTATTGTAATAGGGGGAGACTTCAATCTACCAGGTATAGAATGGGATAGTCACACAATCAGAACTGGAGCCAGGGACAGAGACTCTTGTGACATTATCCTGACTGCCTTGTCCGAGAATTACTTCGAGCAGATAGTTAGAGAACCAACTCGTGAAGCTAACGTTTTAGACCTCATAGCAACAAATAGACCGAAACTATTCGACTCCGTGAATGTAGAAGAGGGTATCAGCGATCATAAGTCAGTGGTTGCATCAATGACTACAAGTGTAATAAGAAATGCCAAGAAAGGAAGGAAAATATATTTGCTTAACAAGAGTGATAGGGCACAAATCGCAGAATATCTGAGTGACCACCATCAAACGTTCATTTCTGAGGAAGAGGATGTGGAACAAAAATGGAAAAAATTCAGGAACATCGTCCAGTACGCCTTAGATAAGTTCGTACCGACTAAGGTCCAAAGCGAGGGGAAAGATCCACCGTGGTATAACAATCATGTACGAAAGGTACTACGGAAACAAAGAAAGCTTCATCATAGGTTTAAGAGTAGTCGAATCATAGCTGATAAGGAAAAGCTGAACGAAGCGAAAAAGAGCGTAAAGAGAGCAATGAGAGAAGCATTCAACGAATTCGAGCATAAAACATTGGCAAACAATCTAAACAAGAACCCTAAAAAGTTTTGGTCATATGTAAAATCGGTAAGCGGATCTAAATCCCCTATTCAGTCACTCGTTGACCACGGTGGCACCGAAACAGAGGACGACCGAAGAAAGGCAGAAATACTGAATTCAGTGTTCCGAAACTGTTTCACTGCGGAAAATCGTAACACGGTCCCTGACTTCAGCCGTCGCACGGACGCCAAAATGGAAAATATTGAAATAAACGATATCGGAATTGAAAAACTACTGCTATCACTTAGTAGCGGAAAAGCATCCGGACCAGACGAGATACCCTTAAGATTCTACAGTGATTATGCTAAAGAACTTGCCCCCTTTCTATCAGCAATTTATCGTAGATCGCTGGAAGAACGTAAAGTACCTAGCGACTGGAAGAAAGCGCAGGTCGTTCCCATTTTCAAGAAGGGTCATAAATCAGATGCGAATAAATATAGGCCTATTTCGCTTACGTCAATCTGTTGTAGAATAATGGAACATGTTTTGTGTTCTCGTATTATGACGTTCTTAGATAATACAAATCTCCTTCATCATAACCAACATGGATTCCGCAAACAGAGATCATGTGAAACTCAGCTCGCCCTATTTGCCCAAGAAATTCACAGTGCCGTAGACACTGGCGAGCAGATTGATGCCGTATTCCTGGACTTCAGGAAGGCATTTGATACGGTTCCGCACTTACGTTTAGTGAAAAAAATACGAGCTTACGGAATATCGGACCAGGTTTGTGATTGGATTCAGGATTTCCTAGAAGAAAGAACACAACATGTCATTCTTAACGGTTCAAAATCTGCAGATGTAGAGGTAATTTCGGGAGTACCGCAGGGAAGCGTGATAGGACCTTTATTGTTTACAATATACATAAATGACTTAGTTGACAACATCGGTAGCTCCGTGAGGCTATTTGCAGATGACACGGTTGTCTACAAGAAAGTAGCAACATCAGAAGACTCGTACGTACTCCTGGAGGACCTGCAGAGGATTAATGCATGGTGCGACAGCTGGCAGCTTTCCCTAAACGTAGATAAATATAATATAATGCGCATACATAGGGGCAGAAATCCATTCCAGTACGATTATGCCATAGGTGGTAAATTATTGGAAGCGGTAACGACCGTAAAATACTTAGGAGCTACTATCCGGAGCGATCTGAAGTGGAATGATCACATAAAACAAATAGTGGGAAAAGCAGGCGCCAGGTTGAGATTCATAGGAAGAATTCTAAGAAAATGTGACTCATCGACGAAAGAAGTAGCTTACAAAACGCTTGTTCGTCCGATTCTTGAGTATTGCTCATCAGTATGGGACCCTTACCAGGTTGGATTAATAGAAGAGATAGACATGATCCAGCGAAAAGCAGCGCGATTCGTCATGGGGACATTTAGTCAGCGCGAGAGCGTTACGGAGATGCTGAACAAGCTCCAGTGGCGGACACTTCAAGAAAGGCGTTACGCAATACGGAGAGGTTTATTATCGAAATTACGAGAGAGCACATTCCGGGAAGAGATGGGCAACATATTACTACCGCCCACATATATCTCGCGTAATGATCACAACGAAAAGATCCGAGAAATTAGAGCAAATACGGAGACTTACAAGCAGTCGTTCTTCCCACGCACAATTCGTGAATGGAACAGGGAAGGGGGGATCAGATAGTGGTACAATAAGTACCCTCCGCCACACACCGTAAGGTGGCTCGCGGAGTATAGATGTAGATGTAGATGTACAGGACCTGCAACATGCAGTCGGGCACTGTCCTGCTGAAATGTAGGGTTTCGCAGGGATCGAATGAAGTGTAGAGCCTCGGGTCATAACAAATCTGAAATGTAACGTCCACTGTTCAAAGTGCAGTCAATGTGAACAAGAGCTGACCAAGACGTGTAATCAGTGGCACCCCATACCATCACGCAGTGTGATACACCAGTATGGCGATGACTAATACACGCTTCCAATGTGCGTTCATCGCGATTACGCCAAACAGGGATGAACCATCATGATGCTGTAAACAGAACCTGGATTCATCCGAAAAATTGACGTTTTGCCATTCGTGCACCCAGGTTCGTCGTTGAGTACACCATCGCAGGCGCTCCTATCTGTGATGCAGTGTCAAGGGTAACTGCAGCCAAGGTCTCTGAGCTGATAGTCCATGCTGCTGCAAACGTCGTCGAACTGTTCGTGCAGATGGTTGTTGTCTTGCAAACGTCCCCATCTGTTGACTCAGAGATCGAAACGTGGCTGCACGATCCGTTACAGCCATGCGGATAAGATGCCTGTCATCTCTACTGCTAGTGATACGAGGGATCCAGCACGGCGTTCCGTATTACCCTCCTGAACCCACCGAATCCATATTCTGCTAACAGTCATTGGATCTCGACCAACGCGAGCAGCAATGTCGGGATACGATAAACCACAACCGCGATAGGCTACAATCCGACCTTTATCAAAGTCGCAAACGTGATGGTACGCATTTCTCCTCCTTACACGAGGCATCACAACAACGTTTCACCTGGCAAGAAATGGCTCTGAGCACTATGCGAATTAGCTTCTGAGGTCATCAGTCGCCTAGAACTTAGAACTAATTAAACCTAACTAACCTAAGGACATCACACACATCCATGCCGGAGGCAGGATTCGAACCTGAGACCGAAGCGGTCACGCGGCTCCAGACTGAAGCGCCTAGAACCGCACGGCCACAACGGCCGGCTTCACCAGGCAACGCCGGTGTACTGCTGTTTGTGTAAGAGAAATTGGTTGAAAACTTTCAGCACGTTGTAGGTGTCGCCACCGGCGCCAACCTTGTGTGAATGGTCTGAAAAGCTAATCATTTGCATATCACAGCATCTTCTTCCTGTCGGTTAAATTTCAAGTCTGTAGCACGTCATCTTCGTGGTGTAGCAATTTTAATATCCAGTGGTGTATATAGAAGAACGAAAAGAAGATTGAGGATCTCTTAGGCGACCACGTCTTGCTTTCAGAAACGGCAAGGCACTAGATTTGTGGTTATGACGTTGCGTTTGATAATGGAAGAAGGACTGAAGAAAAATCTGTACATATTTATTGAATTTATCGACCTCGAGAAAGAGCTCGGCGATGTAAAATGGTACAAAATGTTCCAAATACTCGCAAAAATTCGGTGTAAGCTATGTTAAAGACAGGTAATACACAATGTGTATAAGATCCAAGAAGGAAGAATAATAATGGAGAAAACACAATGAAATTCTCGGATTAAAATACTGTAAGGCAGAGATGCAGTATCTTCCTAGTGTTCGGTCTGACACAGAAGGGGCAATGACAGAAATAAAAGCAAGGTTCAGGAGAGTGATTAAAATTGAAGGTAAAGCGATACCAGTGATTATGCTGACATTGCTATCCTCAGTAAAAGGGAGGAAGTATTACACAGGACATGCTGAATCGTATGACCCATCTACTGAGTACAAAACATGAACTAAGGGTAAATTTTAATGAGGACTAAAGGATGTACCCGTGGTCTAGGGGTAGCGTCTTTGATTAATAATCAAAATTGTCTTCGGTTCGATCCCCGTCACTGCCTAAATTTTGATAAATAATCAGCAATGGCGGCCGAAGACTTCCGGCATAAGAAGTCAGCCTCATTCTGCCAACGGCCTTGTCAAAGAGGGCGGAGGAGCGGATAGAGGTTCAGGGCACTCTCTTGTCCTACGGGTGGGAAATTGCGCCTAAAGGCGGAAGAATCAGCAATGATCAACGACATGAGGATGCAGAAGGCAATGGAAACCACTGCATTAAAGACACGTAACGTGTATCCACAGGACATGTGGCCTGTAATTGAAGAAGTGTCATGATGATCTCTCCATTGGCAAAAGATTCCGGAATAGTCCCCCATTCGGATCTCTGGGAGGGGACTGCCAAGGGGGAGGTTACCATGAGAAAGAGATTGAATAATCAACGAAAGGATAACGTTTTACGAGTCGGGGCGTGGAATGTCAGAAGCTTGAACGTGGTAGGGAAACTAGAAAATCTGAAAAGGTAAATGCAAAGGCTCAATCTAGATATAGTAGGGGTCAGTGAAGTGAAGTGGAAGGAAGACAAGGATTTCTGGTCAGATGAGTATCGGGTAATATCAACAACAGCAGAAAATGGTATAACAGGTGTAGGATTCGTTATGAACAGGAAGGTAGGGCAGATGGTGTGTTACTGTGAACAGTTCAGTAACCGGGTTGTTCTAATCAGAATCGACAGCAGACCAACACCGACAACGATAGTTCAAGTATACCTGCCGACGTCGCAAGCTGAAGATTAACAGATAGAGAAAGTGTATGAGGATATTGAAAGGGTAATACAGTATGTAAAGGGGGACGAAAATCTAATAGTCATGGGCGACTGGAATGCAGTTGTAGGGGAAGGAGTAGAAGAAATGGTTACAGGAGAATATGGGCTTGGGACAAGGAATGAAAGAGGAGAAAGACTAATTGACTTCTGTAACAAGTTTCAGCTAGTAATAGCGAATACCCTGTTCAAGAATCACAAGAGGAGGAGATATACTTGGAAAATGCCAGGAGATACGGGAAGATTTCAATTAGATTACATCATGGTCAGACAGAGATTCCGAAATCAGATACTGGATTGTAAGGCGTACACAGGAGCAGATATAGACTCAGATCACAATATAGTAGTGATGAAGAGTAGGCTGAAGTTCAAGACATTAGTCAGGAAGAATCAATACGCAAAGAAGTGGGATACGGAAGTACTAAGGAATGACGAGATACATTTGAAGTTCTCTAACGCTATAGATACAGCAATAAGGAATAGCGCAGTAGGCAGTACAGTTGAAGAGGAATGGACATCTCTAAAAAGGGCCATCACAGAAGTTGGGATGGAAAACACAGGTACAAAGAAGGTAGCTGCGAAGAAACCATGGGTAACAGAAGAAATACTTCAGTTGATTGATGAAAGGTGGAAGTACAAACATGTTCCGGGAAAATCAGGAATACAGAAATACAAGTCTCTGAGGAATGAAATAAATAGGAAGTGCAGGGAAGCTAAGACGAAATGGCTGCAGGAAAAATGTGAAGACATCGAAAAAGATATGATTGTCGGAAGGACAGACTCAGCATACAGGAAAGTCAAAACAACCTTTGGTGACATTAAAAGCAACGGTGGTAACATTTAGAGTGAAACGGGAATTCGACTGTTAAATGCAGAGGAGAGAGCAGATAGGTGGAAAGAATACATTGAAAACCTCTAAGACGGTGAAAATTTGTCTGATGTGATAGAAGAAGAAACAGGAGTCGATTTAGAAGAGATAGGGGATCCAATATTAGAATCGGAATTTAAAAGAGCTTTGGAGGACTTACGGTCAAATAAGGCAGAAGGGATAGATAACATTCCATCAGAATTTCTAAAATCATTGGGGGAAGTGGCAACAAAACGACTGTTCACGTTGGTGTGTAGAATATATGAGTCTGGCGACATACCATCTGACTTTCGGAAAAGCATCATCCACACAATTCCGAAGACGGAAAGAGCGGACAAGTGCGAGAATTATTGCAACAATCAGTTTAACAGCTCATGCTTCGAAGCTGCTTACAAGAATAATATACAGAAGAATGGAAAAGAAAATTGAGAATGCGCTAGGTGACGATCAGTTTGGCTTTAGGAAAAGTAAAGGGACGAGCGAGGCAATTCTGACGTTACGGCTAATAATGGAAGCAAGGCTAAAGAAAAATCAAGACACTTTCATAGGATTTGTCGACCTGGAAAAAGCGTTCGACAATATAAAATGGTGCAAGCTGTTCGAGATTCTGAAAAAAGTAGGGGTAAGCTATAGGGAGAGACGGGTCATATACAATATGTACAACAACCAAGAGGGAATAATAAGAGTGGACGATCAAGAACGAAGTGCTCGTATTAAGAAGGGTGTAAGACAAGGCTGTAGCCTTTCGCCCCTACTCTTCAATCTGTACATCGAGGAAGCAATGATGGAAATAAAAGAAAGGTTCAGGAGTCGAATTAAAATACAAGGTGAAAGGATATCAATGATACGATTCGCTGATGACATTGCTATCCTGAGTGAAAGTGAAGAAGAATTAAATGATCTGCTGAACGGAATGAACAGTCTAATGAGTACACAGTATGGTTTGAGAGTAAATCGGAGAAATACGAAGGTAATGAGAAGTAGTAGAAATGATAACAGCGAGAAACTTAACATCAGGATTGATGGTCACGAAGTCAATGAAGTTAAGGAATTCTGCTACCTAGGCAGTAAAATAACCAATGACGGACGGAGCAAGGAGGACATCAAAAGCAGACTCGCTATGGCAAAAAAGGCATTTTTGGCCAAGAGAAGTCTACTAATATCAAATACCGGCCTTAATTTGAGGAAGAAATTTCTGAGGATGTACGTCTGGAGTACAGCATTGTATGGTAGTGAAACATGGACTGTGGGAAAACCGGAACAGAAGAGAATCGAAGCATTTGAGATGTGGTGCTATAGACGAATGTTGAAATTTGGGTGGACTGATAAGGTAAGGAATGAGGAGGTTCTACGCAGAATCGGAGACGAAAGGAATATGTGGAAAACACTGATAAGGAGAAGGATGATAGGACATATGCTAAGACATGAGGGAATGACTTCCATGGTACTAGAGGGAGCTGTAGAGGGCAAAAACTGTAGAGGAAGACAGAGATTGGAATACGTCAAGCAAATAATTGAGGACGTAGGTTGCAAGTGTACTCTGAGATGACGAGGTTAGCACAGGAAAGGAATTTGTGGCGGGCCGCATCAAACCAGTCAGTAGGATTTGAGATCAGTGATGAAATCAATATCAAAACTGAGGAACGAAATAAACGAAGTGGAGAGATGCTGATAATTTGAAAGCAAAAATAAGTGTGAAGAACAAAGGAAAGCGGGCATAAAAAGCAGACTACCAGTGTCACAGAAGGGATTCCTGGCCAAAATAAATCTATTAGTATCAAATATTGGGTTTAATTTGAGAAATAAATTACAACTGAAGCACAACATTGGATTTAAGTGAATCATGGACTGAAGAAAAGCAGGAGAGAAAGTGTACTGAAGAGTTTGAGAGATGGTTAGTGCGTGCTGATAAATAGGTGAACTAAAAAGGTAAGATGAGGAGGTGCTTCTCGGATCCTATGAGGACAGAAATATGTTGAAAACACTGACAAGGAGGAGGAACAGTAAGATAGGGCATCTAATCCAGACATCACGGAGATGCAAAAAGTAGCTAAAAATTTTAAATGACGACAGAAATCGGAATATGTCCAACAACAAATAATTAGAGGAGCCGTTACGGGCCGCCTTGAAACAGTGAGATGATTGATGACCCAAAGAAACCGCACATTATCATACTGCGGAGAATCTATTTTAATAAGTTTTACCATGATGAAAAAGTACAAGATTTTCTCAGTAAGTTTTGCATACAAAATTGGCTTTCTAGTACGCTTAAGTCAGTGTTCCGAAAGAAACACCGAATTTTATAACTTACAACAAATTTGTGAGTTATCACACCTAAATACTTTCAGAGTGGAAATGTTTCTTTTTGTTCTCCTGTTTAAACTCAATTCACTTTTCAATTACTATATAATTAATGGCCATTCTCCATAACATACTAGTACTACAGTTGCCTATTACGACTATTTTAAAACAAGCAAATTGGTTTGATGTCCTGTGTAATCCGGCGGTGGCGTATAAATGTAATCCACATGTGAAGACTGTTCGCAATGTGTTTTCATTCGGAGGGTTGATTGGCAGTACACTTCCACTTAACAGAATCCAGGACTATAGTTATGTAAATGATCTAAGATTTTGTGGCTACATTACAATATATCTGGATATCAATCAACACATATAGAATCACTCACTAGTACGATTACTATAGGCCTTTGTGGTACTTATCTATGAAAAGTAGCTTTCCCTTAATTGACGCAGTATTTCGTTTTGGATTCGTATTAGTAACAGTTACCATTCCTATCGTTGAGAAATACGTGTGTAAAGATGAGGCAAATAAGTGCAATTTTGAAAACAAACAGCGTTATGCAATTAGTCACGCAACTTTTCGGTTTGACATCTAAGCGGCACGATATGTTTACTCCAAAGATATTCCTGCTCTATGAATCACTGGTAGCATCAGAACAGCTTTTGAGAGAACAAGTGAAAACAAAACACCATGTTAGTGCGTGATAAATACGGTACATATAGGTTCCGAAGAAAGAGACAAATGACTGCTGGCCTCTTATCACTTTCCATGAATTATTGCCATTCGAAGTACAATAACACGGTGTTTACCGTAGGGTAACTGAATTTATCACTAGAAATTAAACATTGTTTTGCATATTTAGTTAGAGTTATGGTTAGATTTTGCTCTCAAAGTAGATAAGAGTAGTACCAAACGCACTTTGTAGAAACTAAACGGCAACGAGGAGGTGGCACATACGTTGACAGCAGCAAAATATAATCTAGAGACAATATATCCGCGAGGAGTCACAGCGGTGAACGTTTAAACGCTGCAGGCCCCAACAAGCAATTAACATCCGCTCCTCATTTTTTTGCGCCCTGGGATGGGTTCTGAAATTGGCGAAACTGCTTTTTACCGTATACGGCCAGTAATTACTCCAATTTAATTTCTTTTTCAACGAGAGCCTTTGCGTATACCTATGAATTTGAGCTCAGAGGAAAGCGTGTTTAACCAACTGCTTCAAAATCACTTCTTTACTTATATGCCCAAAATATTAACAGTTTTCCTGTATGAAGTATGTGTCTCGCACTGGCGGGATAGACTTATTGTTAAAAATGCGTCTAAAAATTAAGGAATCTCGTGTTACGGACACAATAATCGACTGAGTAGGGAGACATCCCGGTTTTTTTTCTTTTAATTTCTTCTTGATTAGTCTTCTATCAGCTGATTTCAGTGTCAGTGTTTACACGCGATCATGATGGTGTTTGAGTCGATGTTACGTATTCGTACACTGAATAAAATCTTACCGTTTCAAGCCGCGCCAGTTCGAATACATTTCTCGGGCTTTCGAGCCGGCCGTTGTGGCCGAGCGGTTCTAGGTCCTTCAGAAACGCGCTGCTGCTACGGTCGCAGGTTCGAATCCTGCCTCCGGCATGGATGTGTCCTTAGGTTACTTAGGTTTAAGCAGTTCTAAATCCAGGGGACTGATGACCTCAGATGTTAAGTCCCATAGTGCTTAGAGCCATTTGAACCATTTTCGGGCTTTCGATGGCTATCTCCGCCGCTGTCGTCGCGGAGAAAACCACTGACTCCCTCGGGTTGCGGTATAGCGTCCCCAGCGTAGAGTGTGGAACGTCCCCTTTGAACAACTATACATGACTGTGCTTAAACTGACACACAATATTTGTTTTAGCGCAACGCAATCTGACTTTCAATAATCCCTACAAAAGAATGGCCCTGACTAACATTAATCTATACCTTTCACAAATCACTTACCTCACAAAAATCTTCGTTACTCGAACTACTGCAATACAACGAGCGCCACTACTGCCAGGTAAATAAAAGATTCAAACTACGGAAGGCACTAACTACTGATAGGCATAGATAGCAAATGAAAGATTTTAATAGAGAACAAACAATGTATTTACCTTAATAGTGGCAAATGGCAAATGGCTTTGAGCACTATGGGACTCAACATCTTAGGTCATAAGTCCCCTAGATCTTAGAACTACTTAAACCTAACTAACCTAAGGACATCACACACACCCATGCCCGAGGCAGGATTCGAACCTGCGACCGTAGCACCCCGCGGTTCCGGACTGCAGTGCCAGAACCGCTAGACCACCGCGGCCGGCCCTTAATAGTCATAATATATATAGCAGTTCATGACATCCAGTCTTACAAATTTCAAAACTCCACCATCTCTCTCCCCACATCCACCACTGTTGGCGGCTCACCTTCAACTGCGCAACGCTACGCGCTGTTAACATCCAGCTGCCCAACACTACAATGGCAGATGTTCCAACAACAATGCAAACCAGCCACAGACTGCACACAGCACATACAGAGCGCTACGTGGCGTTACCAATATAAAAACTTACAGCCTACTTACATAGCCCCCATGCTCCCCACAAAAAATTTTGCAAATTGTTTTGGGCAGTGGCCAATACAGATTTGAAAAAATTTTTCATAATTACAATAACAAAGAAATCAAATGCACACACTTATTGATACAATGTTGGTCAAAAGCTAAAATTTTCTCACAGTCCATAAAGACAGTCCTGATCGTTCATCACAGTAAAATAGCAGTGTTTTTCTCAAAGTCTGAGCAGTAGAAGAAAATGCACACGGAAGTAGTGGATTTCCATGCAGTCTTGAAGAAATAGTGTTGTCCTTCCAACGAAAAGACAGTGCTGACTCTCGACATGCAGACAGGTAATGGGCCACAACAGAGCAAACCCACCGCAGAGTCAGTCGAAGTTTTGAAGAATATTGGTAGGTAGGTCATCACAGAGTAGACCCACTGTGGTCCTTGTAGAGATGGCCAGCAGCCATCTGCTGCGACTGTGCAGGTGCACAATCACCATCGATGAGTCTTGCGGAGAATATAGCAAGTCCATAAACCACCACTTGTGCACTCACACAGTTTTTAGAATTGTCCTTGGAACCAGCAATGCTGTTATCCAGTCCCTTGCTGAATTATTAACAGATGTGCAAACACTAACAGTCCCTACTTCTCACACATTGTCCATATACTACGACCAACAGAAACGTGTGCAGTGAAATGTAACTTACAAGTTACTTAGTTTGATGAACTGGTGTCAATTACAATTTTATAACATAAGAATACAATAACAAAGGTACAAAATACATCATTAAAGAACATAATAGTACAAATAACACTTGTAGTAAAACAGGTTTTACAAAAGAATAGAAAAAAACATGCACATCAGTGTTACAAGAATTATGACATAAGTACATACATAAAGATCAGAATAACTTTTGAAACATCAACTTCAGATATGAGCAACATAACAGAACAGGTAAATGATGTCTACTGTGACAGTCTCATATAAAAATTTCACGGTTCGAGAATTTGCGTTGCAAGTCTGTAGAAACAAAATCCTATAAATATAATAGTGTCCAAAAAATATTCGTCGGCATTGTGATACATTCATGCATTTAGACACATTTCATAACTCTTAAAGTACGATTCTTGGTTTCCAACATTCTTTTCACAAGTCATAGTCCCTAACCACTACTCATTATTCCTTACCTTATTCCACATATACATATTCGTCGACACTTCTTCAATATTTCATCATAATAAATACATAGCATAATCAAATTCCTCATATAGCATCAGCTTATTGATCATAAACATACCGCAACAGCGTAATACACATCATCATCATAACATCATAAAACCTCAGCCAAATCTCAAAAAAGGCGTAGCTTTCTGCAATAATGTCAAAACCTAAAAAAATTCTCTGCTCATTTCAATAGTGTCATGTACCTCAAAACGTACTTTAAAAAATATGCTCCCTTACCAAATACATCATTCAAAGCTCTCATAGTATCACAATGATTCCAAAAAAATATGAACAGTTCACAAAGTACAGACAAAATACAATTTCATAAATGTGAAGTTACCCAACTGTGTAATTGCGTAAACATGTGTCACTGATGTAGTAAAAAAAAGTTTATCTCTCAGGTAAATGATCAGATAGCTGTGTAATTTGTGTGTTACAGAAATATGGTACCGATGTGTGAAGTTGTATAAGCAAATACAATATTAGCTAGGGCTCCTTGTGCTTGCCAAACACATGGTATGCAAAGTAAGCGTATACCCCCCTGAGGTTTAATGTAATTATACCCTCAGGTGTTACAGATTACAGCAATGGAATGAAATGTACCACGGAAAACTTTCTTTGTAATTCAAAAATCTTCAAAAATAAATGTTTTAAGTACAAAATTAATCACTGAAATGCGTGTCCTGTAGCGCTAAATGTGCGTCTTGCTGTAAGATAATCTCTGTGGAAGTGTCGTAGTTATCGTCCTCTGTAAGCAAAGTTCTGCTGAAGTCAATGTACTCACCTCATCATAAACAAAAGTGAGATGCTTTGCGTATAGATATCGTAGTTATTATGCTTATTGCCGTGATGAAGAAAGTACTATAATGTAACGTATTGTTGTGCTACGAAAAAGGCTGTCTCATTGTAGCTATACCACAAAAGTTACTACTAAAACATGTTTTACTTTCCAGAAGAATTCAGAAAACCTGTGCAGATATAAAACACATACACCGCAAAAACAACATTGTACATTGTCACTCATTAGTAGCGTCGTGATAAAATCCTGTAGCTGTCACATAAACTAACCACTGTGTCATCTGGTATCTCACAGAAAGTACTTTAAATCCAGAATGTATTTTCAAGTAAACCAAAATGTTGCATTAAAATCTCATTAGCAGTACTGGTAAATGTTCTAAGTATGTGAGCCTTATAGACGTTACATAATTGTGCAACTAACAAGCATGAATGTACACACACAATATCACTGTGTCGTCTGTTCACAATAACAATGCATTCGTAATTTCTCTTTAAATAAGTTCTCTTGGTTCTTGACTGGATATTTAACTTCAAACATTGTTGCATATTAACAGATTCTAAGTCTGACAAAGCATACTAGTAATGTGAAGTTAACAGTTATATGGCAAAGACAAAGTTAAAAAACAGATTATCATTCAAGAAACGGTTTTACATGTGAAATGAGGTGTAAACCTTTACTCTTCCTAGTACGCAGAGTTTCAACTTCAACGTAATTATCACGTTGTATATGTCGGTAAGGAATGCTAAAATTTTTCTCAAGGTTAGCATGTATGCTATTTTTCCCTGTGCCAGCCGGCGCAGGTGGCTGCCTGCAGTGCGAGTCATTGTCTGTCTCTTTGTTGGCGCGCGTCGTTATTGGGATTTGGAGACCTAACTTCTACAAATTCACCGTGACGAGAGGGCCCTGCTCTGTTTGAATCCCGCCACTTCTGATGCAATTCAGGTCTGTCGTTACGATCATATCGTCTGTCGTCATGTCGGTAGATTCCATAGTTTCTTTTTTGTCGGTCACGTGGTGGAGAATTTCTCCCTGAATCGTAACTGCGCGCTGGACCGTTGCATCTAAAGTTATTCTTTCTCCCTTGATAATAATTACTTTGGTTCCCAAATTGTCTGTTTCTCTGAATGTCTCTGTGATAGTCATTACTGCGGAGAGGTGATCTTTCCCTGTGATTATTACTACTCTGCCAACGGTTGTCATACAGATGGTGTCTGTTTTGGTCACGATTTACGTTGTAAGAATAGCCTTGTCGTGTATTATTTCTGTCATCGCGGAATTGCGACAGATGTGACCTGTAATTGTTGTGCTCCTGTTTTCGCCTTCCACGATTGTCAGGGTCAATTTCCAGTTCATGTAACAGTCCCTGAAAAGCTTCAATATCGTCTTTGCAACGTCCTGCTAAAATAATATGTCGTAAATGTTCAGGCAATTTGATTAAGCAAATGCGGATGAGTTCTGAGGGGCTGTATGGGTTTGAAAGATACTGATTCTTATGCAACATGTCTTCAAAATATTTCATGAGACTGGAAAATTCAGATTGTTCGAAACGTTTCATCATTATGATGCTATGTTTTACTCGGTCTTGTGTAGCTTCAGACCAATACGCTGAGAGGAAGGCATGATAAAATTGTCCATCACTGTGGCAGTCGTGAATGACCGATCACATTCTTACAGCTGGTTCATTCTCTAAATAGCCACACATAAATTCTAACCTGTGCTCCAATGACCAGTTTGGAGGAAAACAATGAGAGAATTGATGAAGCTATGCTTGTGGATGAATGTCGTTGTCAGAATTCTTAAATGTTTTGAATTTACGTGTAGTAATGAACAGCTTACAGTCAAAATCATCATGTCGGCATATCGGTCATTGTTACGTCGTTTCGGCGGTTCCATTTCAAAATTCGGTGCACCTTGCCAATTTCTTTCATAATTTCCGAAATGTCCTGTGTTATTATTTTGTGGTTGTTCCGTATTTCTATGTCCCTCTTCCAGTACTGGAGCGCGAGTGTCCTCTGAAATGCATAATTCTTGTATTACCTGTGTCAGCTGATCTTGTACTTCCCGGATTTCTCTTTGGTGTTGCGTATTAATTTGATTCAAATTTTGTTTGAATTTCCTAATTTGTTCGCACTCTTCTGTGTCATTAAAGACTACCGGTTTTGTGTCATTCAGATTATCATCTACCTTGGTAGATAAATTATTTAGCTGATCCCAAAGTTCAACTACTTTCTCTGATAATGAACTAATTTCCTCCATGTGTCTTTCTGAACCAATTTTCAGAGTATCTACTGTGTCCTTTAAGTTTTCTTGAGTTTTTGCAAGTTGCGTAACCGAATCGGTAGATGCAACTGAGTCAATTTTAGCTTGCAAGATCTCATGATTTTCATGAACAATAGTTTGCAGTTCTTTTATGGCTGCTTCGTGATTCTGTAATGCATTTTCATACTGCGAAGAAATAGGTTGAAAATGCTCACAAATCTGTGTTTTTACGTCATTACAGACTTTTTGACATTTCGATTCAATGTTATGTAACTCAGTAGTTAAATCTTCACGTGTTTGTTCAAGTGCGGTGTCTAACTTTTGAAGCTTTTGCTGTGTTTGTCTCTGATTTTGTTCCATTGTGTTTAACTGTTGCTGTGTTTGTCTCTGATTTTGTTCCATTGTGTCTAACTTTTGAAGATTTTGTTCCATTGTGTCTAACTTTTGAAGCTTTTGTCCCATCTGTTGCGTTAATTGTAATAACAATGCACTGGTGTCTGAAACATGTTCCTCAGTGCTATTCGGCAGTACATTTGAACCGGCAATATTCGCATTTTGAAAAGCAGAAAATGTGTCTTGATTTATTTGAGAAAACGGTGAGGACGCAAAACCTGAATCTACAGTATTTGCAAGATTATGTCCTGTCATTTCGGAATCCTGATGCAAGCTGTTGCCGACCGATCGATCGATAATGCTCCCCTGTTCACTAATTGTTCAACTGTCTACACCATTGTTTGCAGCCCCCTCCATTTCCCTATGCACAATTACCAAATTACTACTTTGAACATTAGTTAATTCATTACTCGGTGGCGTAAACACTGCTTTCGTCTTCACTGTCATTTCTCAGTTTACTTTGGAGCCTAGTATTACGTTTTTCACACGCCATTATTGTCACAATATTTCACACGATAACACAGAAAAGCACAATTTGAAGAGCAAAAATAAGAGAACACATTAACGTAGCACTAAAAATAATATCTCGTTAATTGCAAGCGCAGCTGCGAAATACTTGCTTCAAATCTACATGCATGCCACAACTGCTTTACTGTACAACAATGAAAAACTACAACTAAAAAGGAAATTCTCTCTATAATTACGCGCTAGCAATAAACAAAAGCTACACTAATTACAAAACTACAAGAAAAAAATCAGAGGATTCCAGTGAGGTATCCTCGGCTAAGGGTCGACATATGAAACGTCCCCTTTGAAAAATTATACACGACTGTGCCTAAACTGATACACCATATTTTTTTAGCGCAACGCAATCTGACTTTAAATAATCCCTACAAAATAATGGCCCTGACTAACATTAACCTATACCTTTCACAAATCACTTACCTCACAAAAGTCTTCGTTACTCGAACTACTGCAATATAGCGAGCGCCACTACTGCCAGCTAAATAAAAGATTCAAACTACGGAAGGCACTAACTACTGATAGGCATAGATAGCAAATGAAAGATTTTAATAGAGAACAAACAAAGTATTTACCTTAATAGTCATAATATATATAGCAGTTCATGACATCCAGTCTTACAAATTTCAAAACTCCACCATCTCTCTCCCCACATCAACCACTGCTGGCGGCTCACCTCCAACTGCGCAACGCTACGCGCTGTTAACATCCAGCTGCCCAACACTACAATGGCAGATATTCCAACAACAATGCAAACCAGCGACAGACTGCACACAGCACATACAGAGCGCTACGTGGCGTTACCAACATAAAAACTTAAACAGCCTACTTACAAGTGGTCTAACTGTCTTGGTGGCAGAGTAGAGACTTAGTCCGCTAGCACCCTCCGACGGCGTAAGTTCAAGATTGCCGGTAAGATGTGATAACTACAGAGGTAGTTATAGTGATGGTCGCACAGAGGATTTCATAGAATGAGTGGCCGTATTAAAAGACACATCATTAGTGGCCACACCAGGGCTATCGTTAGCCATGGTACGAGTCCATGTCCTCGACTATGGTAAAAGGAACAGGGTGGCGGTGCCAGCGCTGGGGACTTGTGGTGGCAATATGTTTCAATTCATTGTCCGTGTCGCGTAGGGCATGCAGGTTCCACCGAAGGAGGATTTGCCTCGGCGAGGAACTGATCGTGGCACATTCAGAGGAGCTTTAGGTGAGGGGAGGGTGGGCAACCGTCCGGTGAAGTCGGTGCTGTGTGTGGGTGTGTACTATACTCATTATCATTCCATCATCTTCGATGTACAAGTCGGGAAAGTATCTGAATTTAAATGATGCACCAGGCGGCTGAACTGCCTGGAAGACGACTCCCGCTGAGATAAGCCGTACGAACATTTCATTTTCTTCTGTGACGTCTTGACTATGTTCCAGTCCAGACAGTACACGTACCCACAAGATAAACCGCTCTAATCCACCGACTGCTCGATACGAAAAGATGTACCTTACTGCACTGTGTTGTGATGTGTAATGAAACGAAGTAAACTGAAGCATCAGGTAACAAAGGAGGTGATTACTACTTTGTCAGAATGTAACGTCTTCTTACATTCTGTGACTTCACCGCTACTGTACAACGTCACAATTTGGTGAAGAAATAAACAGTTTATGAGGGTTTCTGAGCGGCAGACAGATAATCCCTTGGCACTGGCCTGGCTCACTTTGACCACTCAAGCAAGATGAGGTACTCGTAATTACCAGTTTTAATACAACTCTTTGTTCTGTCAGTATAAAGATAAAACCATTTAATACGCGGTAAAGTCACGTTAAAATTATATCCTGTCAAAGCCGAAACAACCATCTTTTGCTGGGCGGACGTGCAGGGTTGTGAAGGCATGCCGTGGCCAGCTGCATTTGGTTCCTCGGTTGAAGATCCACATAGCGAAGAGCCCGATCGAGGTGGTCCCATACATTCTCGACTAGGTTTAAGTCTGGGGAGTTTGGTGGGCAGGGAAGTACGGCAAACTCATCTCGGTGCCCTTAGAATCAAGCAAGTGCACTGCGAGCTGTGTGAGACGTTGCGGTGTCCCACTGGTTGATGCTATCGCGAGGCTGAAATGAAAATGCGTTACAGGAGGAAATAGTTCCCTAGGACAGATACATAGCTTTTTGATGCATTGTGCCTTCCAGAATGACGAGACCACCCAGGAAAACCACGAAAACATTTCCCAGTCATTCTGAAGTACGGTATATGTAATCTGGTGCTATCTAAAGCCACGGCTTGAGAATTCTTGTTTTATCAATTTCGTTTATGACAAGAGTTTCTCGTCTTCATCTAATCTATTGTGCCATCGTGTGATGTAATAAGTGAGTACGTTTACTTCACAAATAATTTTCCAGTAATATTTGTAACTGATGTAAACATTTCTAGAGCCAATACTTCTGAAGAAGATATTTTTACAAGTATCGAAACCATGGTCAGGGGATAATAGACCTTTATTTGCAACTGGTTGGTTGATTTATCAATCTCCTCATTTCCCAGACCATAACGCTCCTGTCTCTGACCTGAACCCTTGCAACCATACACTTTCGCACGCATCGTTCACCTGTGTCGTCTAAGACTCGTGGTCCAGCACACCTGCCTCGTAGCCAGTTTGGATAGCACCATTTTACCTTGTACACTATAATTTAATCAAGGCAGCATGCGAACAGTTTACAAACTTAGCCGTTACGAAAACGCTTTCACTACTGTCCGCAAAGCCGTTCATCATTGCCCCTTGGAAATCAGATGAACCCTTTAATTTCCGCATTACAATAACGACTGCACTGTTTTTCGTGTCGCCCCCGATACTCTACAAATACCTTCCACTGATAGTGCCGCCACATGCCGTCTGTGTGTGATTACTTCACGTTGACTTCGAATACAGGTGGTGGTCACATTAATGTGACTGGATCTTGTAGGATGTTTACATAGGAGTATATTGACTTAAGCAATTCTGGTACAAAAGCGTGAACGTTCCTGATTTTGCGTTTGCTCAATTTGTCATCCATTAAAAGGCAAATTAATATCTCAGTTATCCATTTATTTTAAGCCAATGGAAAACGAGACTACCTCAGTGATAAAACTGCTCAAGAGAGCGTATAATCAATAGTAAAGAATACTTCACGAGAAGAAATAAAGATTAAGAAATACAAAACCACGGAAGAGAATGTAAAGATAAGGGCGAGATTATCACCTTGAAGTTTGCAGCAATCCAAAGTTTAATAATTCGTGGTAGCTAAAACAGGCTTTGATCGCGAATTTCTTTATTTAATTGAGTTACGATAATCATCAGCGTGATCTGTCGCATTAAACTTAGTGCTGCGTGCTGAAGGCTGCCCTACATCACGTGCCACAATTAGTCATCACAGCACTATCACACACTTACATTTTGTGATAATCAAAATCCTGGCTAAATTTTATTTGATTCTCATTACTAAGTTTAAGCAGACAGATCTGTCTGTTGGCGATCGTAATGATCAAAGCCGATGACTGAATTATAAAGACGATAGCAATGAAAGACTGTTTTAGTGTCTACGAATTCTTAGACGGAAAGACTTTTGTTACAGCCAGAGAAACTGCGATACATTACACTAAGTGAACAGGAGCCTGGCCTTTGGGATTCCTTGACCTGTGAGATGTCCTGCCTGTAGTGTAACCACACCAGCATATTTACCAAACCATGTACAGGGTGAATAAATATGCCACACCTCGAGGTCGGCACGCAATCATCCAGATGCAAAACAAAAGATTATCTAGCAAAATCAGACCGAGTGCACTTTGGAATCGCATGAATGAAAACGAAGAACTTACAACACTGTCACATAGCGAAGATCATCGGAAAGTCCCGAGGAACGTGTATTACCTCACACTACCGTGCTAGCCCTCGTACCTCACTGAGCAGACTGCTGCGACATCAAACCTACGTCTACAATAGAGCTATGGTTCGAATCCTTAGCAGGTTCCATTTTTATTTTTTAATTGTTAGACGTCCATTCCCCTGTTCTCGTTTATAAGCAGTAAATCAGTTTGTCGCATGATAATAGCCTAACATATGACACTGGCATCCATTAAACTTCACGCATGTGTCTCCTAACCGCACAGTGCGCAATCGTAACTGGTCCCGTAGGGCGCTGAATACGTCGATATGCTTTTGGCGCTGTGTGCATCCGGTAGTCAAGCTGTTGTTGTTGTTGTTGTTGTTGTTGCTGCTGCTGCTGCTCGTGTGTAGGCTGGACAGTATCCTCAAAGGCGCCATCCCGATAAGAATGTTTTCCGTCGACCGTCGACCGGTAAATTTCGTCCTCAAGTAATGAACAGAGATCGTCCAAGGACTGGACGTACTCCACAAACGCCGGCCGTGGTGGCCGAAAGGTTCTAGGCGCTAAAGTCTGGTACCGCACGACCGCTAAGGTATCTCAAAGACTGGAGGAGAATTCCATCCATATTATGATGCGTTAACGCGGTACGAGCAGGCAAAAGACTGCATTCGTCGAGTACAGTGTTGTTAATGGTTCAAAAATGGCTCTGAGCACTATAGGACTTAAGTTCTGAGGTCATCAGTCCCCTAGAACGTAGAACTACTTAAACCTAGCTAATCTAAGGACATCACACACATCCATGCCCGAGACAGGATTCGAACCTGCGACCGTAGCGGTCGTGCGGTTCCAGACTGTAGCCCCTAGAGCCGTTCGGCCACCCCAGCCGGCTGTTGTTAATGGCTTTTGCACTAAGTTGAAGATAACAAACATTATATAAATAACGTGATATGAACTGTCGAATCTAGCTTCACTTGTGACGATATTTTTAATCACTACAACAGCCATTACAGGTTGGAACACAGCCCACATGTGACCCATTATTGTGGCTTTCAGGCACGCTGTGAGTAGCACTCGTGAGAAGAATGCTTCTGAGCCTTTAGCCACTGTTGGACAAGTTGAATACCCCCTTGTATTGTACGGTTGTTTGCAATACCTTACCTGACGTGCCTACTTGGTGTTCGACGACACGTATGGTTTGAGCATGATGGTGTAATGCCACACTTTGGAATGACTGTGCGTAACTACTTTCTAGGGAAATAGATTGGTCGTGAACATCCAATCCATACTCCAGATCTAAATCCATTAGATTTTTATTTGTGGGGGACAAGTTTATAGTACTCCACCCATGGATGTACACGACCTAATAACTCACATGCGTGCCTAGTTTGGCCTATCTATTTTGTTTTTTTGTACCTCTTTCGATAGAGGCGATGTTACTTATCCACATTTTTTTGCTATTGGCTGAATTTGTGTAACAGACGAAACAAAGTGGCTGTTTACATCTGCAAGAAGTTCGTGTTAAGTCGTAATGTTTAAATAAAATTAACAGTAACGGAATGAAACACATAAGATACCGCATTGTGAAGTTGTAAAATGGATACAATTTGATGCTTTAACTGAAAAAAAAAATGTTTGGCGTAAATGCGACCCGAACATTGGTGAGTTTGCGTATCTGTTCCACACTGCACGCAGTTACAATGTTGTCAGAGTCTTGTTTTTTTTTAAATCGTGTTGTTACTAAACCTATTGGCGTTGCTTGGTTTCGAGACATTTTTGTCTGGAACGAAGATGAAGAGTTGCGTGTCGACAACCAAGTGTGACATTTTTTCTTCACCCTGTATTCAGACGACGTACTTAACATCAAAAATGACGACCACGGGCTAAGTGAAAGAGTTCCGCTAACTTTAAAGTCAACCACGGTAATCGAGCATGCAGGACATCAGTAGAAAACTGGGACAGACAAAGTGGGGATTCCTTGCCCAGACAAGTCTATTGGTATTAAACATAGGCCTCAAATGGAGGAATAAATTTCTGAGAATCTATTTTCGTAGCGCAGAATTGTATATTAGTGAATCATGGGTAGTAGAAAAACCGAAATAGAAGAGAGTCGAAGTCTTTGAGATGTGCTGTTGCAGAAGAATGTCGCAAATTAGGAGGACTGATTAGCTATGAGAGGGTTCTCTACAGAATCGGTGAAGAATCACAGCTTCACCGGCATAAGCATTCAATACAATATTAACCCTAGGATGCATGGTGCCAAAAACACACATGAATGCATATGCAGGGCCTCCAAGCCCTGCCCTAATTTAAAATTTTCCTCTTTCCATATAATCATTCTTTGGAGTTAAATTCATATCTGTCATATTTATTGTCATATTGAAAGATTCCTAAGATACAGTAAGAAGATCTGGTGGGCCTGATTAACATTTTATTAATTTAAAAAAACCAAACTCTAAGAGTGAATTTTTATTAGTTACATCCATTTACATACAACATATACAAATAATTTTATTAATTCACTTATAAGTTGCAGTTTCCATTTTATAACATTTATTACAACCAATTTCTTCAATTAAAACATACTCATTTTTCACAATATTATCTATATAGCCAATATTTTGACAAAAAGTTATTATTCATTGTTCACATAAAATTGCATTTCTCTTAGTTTTCAACATGTGATAAACAAGAAGCACAAAGAATGCCACTAGGTTCCTCAAAGATGTTGGTTTTACACTTAATGCATGTCATACCACTTTTCCTGTGTTTATTATATGGACAATAATTGTATCATCTTCTTTTTCCTGAAATAGGTAGTTGGTTCGGCAATATGACATCTTTTTAAACAACATATCTTTGCATGGCATCAACGATTTTCTTTGGAAGATAAGGGATCTGAATACAAAGTTCCATTAGTGGTCTTACCATTTCCTCTGCTAAATCTCTTAGAAACAAACGCCGTTTATCACTTCTTCCACTATGGTATGTCAGATGTTCGGCGGAAAATAAAACTTCACTGTTCATTGCTGCGACGTCCATCATATTCATACATAATGCAAATGGCCGTCTTCTTGTTTGTCTCTTGCAAGTGTAATAACGAATTTTCTGGTCCATTTGATCTACTCCACCCTTCGTAGAGTTATAGAACTTTATTATATCTGGTGTCTTTTTTGCATGAGTTTCATCAATATTTCTGTCGTGATGCATTGTGCTAATGAGAACTACAGACTTTTTCTTTTTGGGAACATAACTCACCATTGTAATGTCACCTCTAAATGCAAACAAAGAGGAATGAGGCAGATGGTTTCATCTTATTAGGAACTTCTGGTTTATTTTGTTTGATTGTTCCCACCACTGTAATTTGCTTCTGAAGTGCAGTAACCAAAACCAACAGCGGGAACGCCTTGGGCTGCGGATCGGAGCTGCCAGGCGGGGAAGCCGCTGGCAGTGGAGCACGCACCACTGGGTAAACACAAGGACGAGTCAGACGACAGACCAACAACAACTGGCAACGACCGACTATGACCGACACAACAAGGATGAGATAAACAACGGAGGCTTGTGGAAACCATAACACCAAACATCAACAGTAAATCCACTCTGCACCAGAACCAGGCAAATGTCAACAACGAGCAACGACCAGAACGCAGTACCGCCGAGATAGAAACGAAATCCAGAGCGAGTACCAGACTGACTGGACTAGTGCAGAGCGGGTCCCTTTATACGAAACGGAGGGAGCGGCTATTGGCCGCTGTCTGCACATGGCGTAGCGGTGGCGCCCTCGCTGCGCGAGAGCTGCTGCGCGAAATAGCCGCCTCGGTGGCGGAGCCCTTTATGGGCTGACCACATCCATTTGTTCTGGCGCGTGTTCGGCATCCGCGGCGTGAGGTACTAGATCCCTCCATCCCCCCCCCCCCCCCCCCGAAATCGGTGCATAGGGGCGGAAATGCCCCAGACGTTGCCGAGGTGGGCGGAATGAGGGCATGGGTTGTGAGACGTCCGGAGGGACCACTGGGGGAGGGGAGGGCAGACTGACTGTAGCATCCATCAAGGTGTCACCAGAGGGCAGGGGGTCAGAGGGCGTCTCTATACCCAGGCGAGGCGGAAGGAATGTCTGCAGAGCCGGCAAGGAGATGGAGGTTGAAGGGAAGGGCGCCACCTCGAGGGACGTGTCCGCACCAGGAAGCAGGGAAGGTGGTGGGGGAGGAATCAAGGCAGGGGCCCATGGGCGGAGATGGTTATGGTGGTGACGCTTGAGCCCTCTGTGTCTCTGTACGGTGGTCACTCGCCGCCCATGAGCCGCGATCACCGTAGCAGGCGTTCATGCAGGTGTGCTGCCATAGGAGTAGGCTCACACGGCCATGCCCGGGGCGTAGCACCAGGAGGGGTGAGAGCGGGGTCTAGAAGTGTCAGCAGGTGGAGGAGGGTCCGAGGTTGTCGCCCGTGAAGGAGTTCGGCAGGACTATGACCGGCCACCGGCGTAGTGCGGCAGGTGCTGAGAAACAAGGTGAGGGCCGAGGTGGTGGCCGACGTCTCCACTGATTTCATCAGCTGCTGTTTGAAAGTGCAGACCAGGTGTTCCGACGCGCCATTGGATGAAGGATGGAAGGGGGGAAAGCGAATGTGTTTGATACTGTTAGCGGAGCAGATGGTCTGGAACGAGGACGCCATTAATTGGGGCCCATTATCTGTGACCAACGTCTGAGCAAGGCCTTCAATGGCCAGCACCTGGGCCAAGGCGTTGAGGATGGCGTCAGTGGTGGTGGACGCCATGCGGATACATATGGGTATTTGGAATAGACATCAATGATGAGGAGCCACATGGAGCCTAAGAAGGGGCCTGCAAAAACTAGATCGATCCTCTCCCAGGGTTGGCTGGGTGTTGGCCAGGGCGCGAAAGATTGTGGAGGACTAGCCTGATGACGCGCACACACTGTGCAACCACGAACTAGGTGTTCAATGTCTCCATCGATCCCTGGCCAATAGACATGTCGTTGAGCCAACGCCTTCATGTGAGGTAGGGAGGCCAACCATGGGTCACATAGCGGAGGACTTGCCGCAGAATGGGGTCCCTGCGCGTGGAAGCGGCGATTTGCGTAGCCTTCACAGGAAATCCATCGAGAGTCTCCCGGCGGGCAGAGTCGATGTGGAAGCACAGGACTTCCTGCTGGTCGAACGCCAGAACGGGTCCTGCTGGGAGACGTGACAAGGCATCTGCATTAGTGTGTTGACTGGTGGGCTTATAGCGGATGGCGTAAGTGTAATTACGCAAGAACAACGCCCAGCACTGAAGACACTGAGCCGTCCAACTGGGAGTTGCGAATGGGGCCCAAAAAGCGACACTAAGGGCTTGTGATCCGTGAGGAGGGTGAACTGCGCCCCAAACAGGTGAAATTTCTGAACTGCAAAAATAATGGCAAGAGCCTCCTTTTCGATCTGAGAGTAATTCCTTTGCGCAGGGGTTAAGGTCTTCGATGCATATGCCACAGGTTGTTCCGACCTATCCTCATTCCTGTGTACCAGGACTGCCCCAATCCCGTACGCTGAGGCATCGGCCGCCGCCACCAAGGGACGATCCGGAGAGAAAGGTGTAAGGCAAAGGTCAGATTTCAGCATCGTCTTCAGGCGGGTGAAAGCCTGATCACAGGCAGAAGTCCACGTGTAAGGTACCCCTTTGCGAAGCAGGCGATTTAGGGAATGCGCGACGTGGGCGGCTTGGGGTAAGAACTTTAAGTAATAATTGACTTTCCCCAAAAATACCTGGAGTTTGGTTAAGTTCTGTGGACGGGGAAGGGCATTGATGGCTGCCACATTGTGGTCCGAAGGGCAAATGCCATCTTTACTGAGTCAATGTCCTAAGTAATCCACTTCCGGTTGAAAAAAACTGCACTTCTCCAGCCGACAACGTAAACCTGCAGCCTGCAGGTCGTGAAATAAGGTACTGAGGTTGCCCAGATGTTCCTGGCTCGTGCGCCCCGTGACTAAGATATCATCGAGGTAATTGACACAAGCCAGTGTTGGTTGCGTAAGTTGCTCGAGATACCGCGGGAAAATCGCAAGGGCAGAGGAAATGCCAAACGGAAGACGCTTGTATTTATAGAGACCAAAAGGTGATGGCCTGCGATTCCTCATCCAACGGTAATTGGTGATAGGCTTCTGCCAGATCAATCTTAGAAAAGTACTCGCCACTTGCCAGTTTATTGAGAAGGTCTTCCTGTTGAGGAATGGGATAAGTTTCGACCAAAGACTGAGCGTTGACCGTAGCCCCAAAATCCCCACAAAGACGAAGCGATCCATTGGGTTTCTTGATGACCACTAAGGGCGTTGCCCAGGCACTCGATTGTACTGGCTCGATAACCCCTGCAGCCTGGAGCCGATCGAGTTCCTGCTTGACGGCCGCACGCAAAGCTACCGGAAAAGGCCGAGCCCGACAAAAGCAAGGCCGTGCGTTCGCCAGTAAAGTGATGTGTGCCTGGAAATCGGAAGTGCAGCCCAGGTCTGCCGAAAACAGGGAGGAAAAGACGCGCACAGATCGTCTAGGTCCTGATATGGAACCGTAGTTGAAACGAACTGCGCTTCGTCTTGAATGGAAAAGCCAAACCGTGTAAATGCATCTAGCCCAGAACTGTCCGAAGCCGACGGGTGGTCCACCACAAATAGGGTAAGGGGCCGGGGAACGTTTTTGTAGATGGCCATAACAGAAAACTGCTCACGGAGAGGGATGGAACCGTCGCCATAGGCGACCAACCTCCGAAAAGGTGGGGACAATTCTGGAGACCCGAGACGTGCATACCAAAGAAACTGTGGCCCCCGTATCGACCTGGAAACGGACGTCCTCGTTAAAGATGTGTAGGGTGAGGAATAACTTTTGAGCCAATGTGTCTGAGGGGCGACTGCGTGTTAAGCATGGACGGCTTCCTGTTGGCCTGCAGGGGCGGAACGGGGGCGGGTCGAGCGGCTAAAACAGACTGATCGAAGGTGGCCTTCTTTATCACAGAGCGAACAGGTCTTCCAGCGATGGGGACAGTCAGCTCGAGTGTGGGCCGTGAAGCACTAGGGGCACGACGGGAGGGGGCCACGCGGCCACCGTCGAGGGGCGACCGGCGGTTCGGACGCCATAGAGACGTCAGGCAACGAGGAATCTCGACAGCGGTGCCCTCTGGAGACTGCGTCCCGTCGACGGCGGGAAGGAGTGGATCGGGAAGTGGACTCGATCGCTGCCACCTGGGGCCGTGCCATGAGACGTTCGTTCGCCGACTGAGCAATTTCGAAGGAAAGGGCAATACGCAGAATGTCTTCCAACGAGGGCTTGTCCAACTTTAACGCCACAGTGCGGACCTCTGGATCGGGCGCCAGTTGAACGACCACATCCCGAATTGACGAATCTGCATATGATGCCTTGCACTGCTGATTGGTGCACGTGAAGTTGCATTTGCGGCTGAGGCCTTGCAAATCCGTCACCCAGGAACGGTAGGACTGACCCGGTTGCTTGTGGTATTGATGGAATTCCAAGCGAGACGCAACCACGTGGTATCGCTGGGAATAATAGTTAGTTAGCAACACACAGATCTCGTGAAAGGAGAGAGCCATGGGATCGGCCAACGGTGCCAACTTGCGGAGCAAGAAAAACATGTCCGGTGAGGCCCAAGACAAGAATAACGACCGCTGCAGGGAGTCATCTGACACCTGAAAGGCCGTGAAATGTTGCTTCAGACGATGCAGGTACGTTTCCCAATCCTCTTTTCCGCCGTTGAACGGTGGGAATGACAGCGGACGTGGGAACGTGTCTGTAAGCGGGACACCTGGGAGAAGAGGTGGGAGGGAATCCCGCTTATTGACCCTGTCCGAGAGCAACTGCACTGACGTCTGTAAGACCTCCAACTGCTGCTGCTGCTGCTGTCGCATAAGCTGCTGCTGTTGCTCTAAAAGAGTGAGTAATTTCTCTTCCATAGTCGTATGTTCCGTTTACCTCGTTGCCAATGTAGTAACTAAAACCAACTGCGAGAACGCCCTGGGCTGCGGATCGGATCTGCCAGGCGGGGAAGCCGCCGGCAGTGGAGGACGCACCACCGGGTAAACACTAGGACGAGTCGGACGACAGACCAACGACAACTGACAACAACCGACCACGACCGACTATGACCGACACAACAAGGAAGAGATAAACAACGGAGGCTTGTGGAAACCACAACACCAAACACCAACAGTAAATCCACTCGGAACCAGAGACAGGCAAATGTCAACAACGAGCAACGACCAGAATGCAGTACCGCCGAGATAGAAACGAAATCCAGAGCGAGTACCAGACTGACTGGACTACGGCAGAGCGGGTACGAAACCGGAGGGAGCAGCTATTGGCCGCTGTCTGCACGAGGCGTACCGGTGGCGCCCTAGCTGCGCGAGAGCCGGTGCGCGGAATAGCCGCCGCGGAGGTGGAGCCCTCTATGGGCTGACCACGTCCATTTGTTCTGGCGCGTGTTTGACATCCGCGGCGTGAGGTACTAGATGAAACATCTCTTCTGCCAGCTGCACACTGATAAAGAAGTTGTCAACAGGAATATTTTTTGATGATCCTTCAATGCTTTTAGCAAGATCTTTCACCACATTCAATCCAAGTTTTTTCTGAATAGGTTCATGGGGCTTCCTTCCCGTGTAAACAATCCCGTCTATAGCATATGCAGATGAAGCATCACATAACCAAAATATTTTTATGCCATACTTGGCTGGTTTAGAGGGCATATATTGGGTGAAGCTGCATCTTCCACGGAATGGGACTAGCTGTTCGTCAACTGTGAGCGAATCATTGGGACTCATTCTATTTCTACACTTGTCAAGAAATAGTACCCATACATAGCAAACAGCTGCAAGTTTCTCATCTGCAGATCGAGCTTTGCGGGTACGCCTGTCATCAAATCTAATCATTCTCCTTATATCCTCGAATCTATTTACTGACATGGTGGCCTTATATGTAGGATTTGCCTTTTCATCGAAGAATAATTCTCTAATAGGGACATCCCAACTCTACTCAACACCAGAAAGCAGTAAAAGACCAAGAAAACCCTCCATTTCAGCAAGCGAAACGTTTTTCCACGTTTTACCACGTAAATCAGCCACTCTTCTGCATTCAATATTTGTGCAGTTGATGATTTCCTCTAGTATTTCCTTGGAGATGAAATAGTCCCAGGCATCCTTAGGTTTACAGGTTTTCAAACCACGGGCTTTACGATATTATGGACAGGCGTACGAAAAGTTGCAGGAGGATCTAATTTCCAAATCGTTCAATTCCGACTAATGTATGTGTGGTCTTCTATACCTTTTTGTGGTGGTTCCTCATTTTCAGACTCTGATGAGGTAATATTTTCGGAAGGACTGCCATCTGCCTCAATATTCACATCTGCAGGTTCATAGTCTGATTCTTCACTACTTGCATCTTCAAAAATATTTCCTTCCTCGCAAGAAACATCCTTTTCAAACCACTGAGCTACAACACTTTCAAAATTAGTTGCATTTGCGCGTACTGACTCTCTTGCTTTGTGCGTCGAAGCCATAGCAAAAGGGGTGTCTCTCGAACAACAGCTTGTGCAGCACTAAACGAGTCATACTCGTAACGATATGGGCCTTGCAGCAACAAACAAACTACAGTAACAATGAGGCTGACAAGACCAGCACAGGATAACTATACTATGCAATAATAAAACATTTGATAGCAAAAAGATCAATAATACACCGACATCGCCAATATGTGAAAGTAGTGTGCATGATAGTTATACTATGGGTAGATCACATAACTAATGAGGAGGTATTGAATAGAATTGGGGAGAAGAGAAGTTTGTGGCACAACTTGACGAGAAGAAGGGACCGGTTGGTAGGACATGTTCTGAGGCATCAAGGGATCACCAATTTAGTATTGGAGGGTAGCGTGGAGGGTAAAAATCGTAGAGGGAGACCAAGAGATGAATACACTAAGCAGATTCAAAAGGATGTAGGTTGCAGTGGGTACTGGGAGATGAAGAAGCTTGCACAGGGTAGAGTAGCATGGAGAGCTGCATCAAACCAATCTCAGGACTGAAGACCACAACAACAACAACAACAACAACAACAACCATTACTACTACAGCTACTGCTGCTGTTGGCACTCCTGTTGCTGGAAATACAACTATAGTTATTGTTGAATTAATAACTGCTCCCAAACAAATGTTCAAGACAATATAGGCTAAAGAACATTTATAAATGTGTGAGGGCTTCTGAAGCCCTGCTTATGCATTCACAGTGTATGGATAAACGTACTGAATTATACAAAAAACTTAAAAAGGTATCTCGTTCAGACTTGATAGGAGGAATGTCACAGTGTTAGTGAAAGAGAACTGGAAAGCAGTTTGAAATCAAACAAAAATTACAGATTTTTTTTTTTTTTTTAATGAAGACATGCAAGGGCCTCGGAGGCCCTGTATATGCATCGTAGGGTTAACTGCACCTCATCCACCTTGTATGCTTCCGATTCTTCCTCCATGACTCTGTCTACCTCTCTCTCCTCCTTCCCCCTCTCATCTCTTCATCTCCACCCCCTCTTTTTCTATAAACATCATTTCCTCCTTCCCCTCTCTTTGTATACCTCCTCTCCTTCCCCCTCTGTACTCATCCATCTCCTCTGTCCATCCCCTCCTTAGCTCTTACCTCCTCCTAAAACCTCCATGACCACTTCCTTCCAACCCTCTCTATGTACATCTCCTCCCCCCTCTCTCTTCCTGACCCTTCCATTCTTCTTTGTCTTTTCCCTCCTCACTAATTCCATGGTGCCCTCCTTCTCCTCCTCCTCCTACTCCAATCCCTACCATTGTTCACTCTTATCTCTAACCAGCCTCCCTCTTTCCCTGTCCATCCCTCCATCTACGCTCATACTACTCACACACATATGTCATGCAGGGCAGCCTACGGGGCAGGGGCTGGAAAACGTGCTCTTGCTCTTGAGTTGTGGTTTACTCTTGCATTGACATTATTGACATCATCATCCCTGTGTCATGCAATGAAAACTTTCACACCGGTTTACTTAGGTACCAAAAAGTGTACTAGGTCATACAGTCGTGGTCCACGAAACTTTTTCCTTTCTGACATTTCATCAAATCTATTTTTTTCTCATTTTACAGTCATAATCAAGTCAGAAAGCGTTCTACAGCACCGATAGTGAACTGATAAAGCTTTTCATGTGATAAAAGCTCCAATTGACATTAGACATATTATGTCCTTTGGCCCTTCAGTACATCCTCGTGAAGAAAATCTCCCCATCCCTTTTCTCAGCATTATTTGTTTAGTAACTGTATTTCTGTCACCTGGTTCACTTACTGAAAATGGATCGTACGTTACTTTCCACTATAAGAGACTGCTGCTATTGTCTGATATAACACTGTTTTCCTGCAGACTCTTAATGAAATGAAACTGTGTGATGAGAACTAAACCGTAATACTTACTTCACTGAGCTCGCCGTAAACCCAATAACACAATAAATGGGGAAACTAATAAACGAGTGAGCTCTCCCGATCATACATCACGTGCTCAAAATGCACCGGAGTCCCAGTGGAACACATTTCCCCCTTACGATGCAGTAAGACGAAATGGAACTAGAATGTCACATAAGAGTTATAGTTTTACGGTACTGTATGATTATTTCTCAAACTTTCGTGCTGATCAACTGCCCATAATATCACCCCCAGTTAATCACAAGCAACAAAAAGCAGTTAGTCAGATTAACCATCACGAAAATAAAGTTTTCTTCCAATACCGTGTCATGCAATAACACGTTATTGGAGAGTAATATAAGACAGTGAACGAGTGTTATTCGTTGTTTTGGCTGCGAAATATATTATATGGGAGTAATAAAGCATCAGTATGTAAAGTTGTCACCGTCTTTTTAATTAATGTGGTTTGCCAATGCTTTTGCTCAGTTACTGTCTGAATTGCTGAATAAACACTCCTAGGTGGAACTGATGGGTGAAACATTTGTAACGTGCAGAGGATAATGCAGTTATTAAAAAATCTGCTGTTTGGATAAGGATTTATGAGGGGTCTCTAATACATAAAATTTGGCGTCTCAAAATTTTATTTGGGGATTAATAACCAGAACGTAAACAAGGTTACTGATGGCAACACGGATGCGCATAATCAATTTAATGGCCCCTAATCACACTTGAAATGTCTTAGAGGCCTACTATCACAGGGAAATTAATACACATTAGAAATTTTTGGGAACATTTCTCTTCAAGAACAGTGGTTTTTTAGACCCTGAAAATGACTAAACAGTTTTGACAGCAGAAAACTTTTATTTTCGAAGTTACCCGTTTCAATCAGTTTCTGATCATCTTAAAACCTCACACCATGATGGTAGCTGTGAATGGAGTATGCGTTACGATTCCATTTGACGTTCGTTAAGTCGTCATTTCTGCTGCGTTCACCGATATCTTCCAGGTGTGACTCTGAAGACGGCCAAAACTGCCGAAACCGGTAACGACGAAAGTTAAGGATTCTTGCGGTCTAGACTGCTTATGTTCATTTTATAATACACACCAAATTTTCTATTACCTTACGACAACTCACAATAGCAGGAAAGTTGAAAAACGATGAAACCACGAGTAGGCGATAAGGTAATGTGTTAAGACGCCTCAACAGAAAACGTTGAGTTCGAAGGTTTGGCCGCTCTGTGCAGTAGGATAGACGGTGATCTGTAGCAGATCTGATGATTTCGCACAAGGCTGCTGCAACATCAAATGCTTCGGAGCACTCCGTTCAGCACATATTGAACTGCAGTGAGGACAGGACCCCCTTCATTGGACGGTGGATCATTGTGACATGGTCGGATGAATCACGTCTCTTTTCAAACGAGGTCGACTGTAGTGTCCTTTTACCCAGTCGAACGACTCCTCGAGGTATTCACTACATCAGAGACGCTTGTCGGTGGGGGAAGTATAATCCATGGAGACAGCCACCTGGAATTTCGTGGGACCAGTCATGTAATCGAAAGGACCATTACAGCTATTTATTTTACTTTTTTATTTTTTTATTCATTTAACTTTATCTGATCAGGTCCATCAGGAGGAGAAGGCGGAGGAGGAGGAGGAGATTAGTGTTTAACGTTCCGCCGACAACTACGTCATTAGAGCCGGAGCACAAGCTCGGATTGGGGAAGGATGGGGAAAAAATTCGGCCGTGCCCTTTCAAAGGAATCATCCCGGCATTTACCTGAAGGTATTTAGGGAAATCACGGAAAACCTAAATCAGGATGGCTGGTTGCGGGTTTGAACCGTCGTCCTCTCGAATTCGAGTCCAGTGTGCTAATCACTGCGCCACCTCGCTCGGTCAGCACCATCATGCCCTCCTTCACATCACATCAGTGTTTCACACATGCAACACCTTTCTTACAACAACAAATAAAATTTTAAATACAACAGTTTTAAAATGATCTGTGTGTGTCTGTAGAGACAATGTGAGTAAATAATGCTGACTAAGAATTAATACTATTAATACTGTCATATTTCTGTAACTGCTGCTGCTGCCACTAATAATAATAATAATAATAATAATACTGACGATGACAATAATGACAATAACAACAATAATGAAAACGCAGATACAAAAGAATTTATAATTGTACAAAATACATGTTTTCTGATATAGCAAGTTCTGGATAAAAGAAAAAAAAAAGAAATGAGCGTATGGCATCGTCGGCCGGGAGGCGCCTATTCGGGGAAGTTCGGCCGCCAGCTGCAAGTCTTATTTCATTCGACACCACATTGGGCGACTTGCGCGCCGGTGATGAGGATGAAATGGTGATGACAACACAACACCCAGTCCCTGAGCCGAGAAAATCTCCGCCGCAGGCGGGAATAGAACCCGAGCCAGCTTGCATGGGACGCTAGCACGTTAGCACCCAGCTAAGCTGGCGGACTGGACAAAGGAAATTTACGGAAACTGCACCTGTAAAGAATACTGTGAAGTAGGAATATTTGATTGGAAAGAAGGATATCTGTCATGTTGTTTGGATAACAGAATTAAAGCCGAGGAGGATTGTGGGGGACAACGTACTTCGACAAGACAGTAGAGAAGACGGTATGGAAATAAATACACTTCTCTGAACGCAGCCAGGATAGCGGTGCTTTTTCTCTTTTCTTGAGTAATATATATTGTGTTCGAACATAATGAATTACCCCGAAGAAAACTGTCTATTGACACATTGTCAACATGGGTTTAGAAAACATCGTTCCTGTGGAACACAGGTAGCTCTTTATTCACATGAAGTGCTGAGTGCTATTGACAAGGGATTTCAGATCGATTCCGTATTCCTGGATTTCCAGAAGGCTTTTGGCACTGTACCACACAAGCGGCTCGTAGTGAAATTGCGTGCTTATGGAATATCGTCTCAGTTATGTGACTGGATCTATGATTTCCTGTCAGAGAGGTCACAGTTCGTTGTAATTGACGGAAAGTCATCGAGTAAAACAGAAGTGATTTCTGACGTTCCCGAAGGTAGTGCTATAGGCCCTTTGGTGCTCCTCATCTGTATAAACGATTTGGGAAACAATCTGAGCAGCCGTCTTAGGTTGTTTGCAGATGACGCTGTCGTTTATCGACTAATAAAGTCATCAGATCAAAACAAACTGCAAACCGATTTACAAGAAATATCTGAATGGTGCGAAAAGTGTCAGATGACCTTAAATAAAAAAAAAGTGTGAGGTCATCCACATTAGTGCTAAAAGGAACGCGTTAAACTTCGGTTACACGATAAATCAGTCTAATCTAAAAGCCGTAAATTCAGCAAAATACCTAGGTATTACAGTTACGATCAATTTAAATTGGAAGGAACACACAGAAAATGTTGTGGGGAAGGTTGACCAAAGACTGCGTTTTATTGGCAGGACACTTGGAAAATGTGTGAGACCTACTAAGGAGACTACTTGTCCGTCCACTTTTAGAATACTGTTGCGCGGTGTGGGATCCTTACCAGATAGGACTGACTCAGTACATCGAAAACGTTCAAAGGAAGGCAGCACGTTATTTATTATCGCGAAATATGGGAGAGAGTGTCACAAAAATACATGATTTGGGATGGACATCATTAAAAGATAGGCGTTTTTCGTTGTGACGGAATCTTCTCACGAAATTCCAATCACCAAGTTTCTCCTCCGAATGCAAAAATATTTTGTTGACACCGACTTACTTAGGGAGGAACGATCACCAAGATAAAATAAGGGAAATCAGAGCTCGTACGGAAAGATATACACTCCTGGAAATTGAAATAAGAACACCGTGAATTCATTGTCCCAGGAAGGGGAAACTTTAGTGACACATTCCTGGGGTCAGATACATCACATGATCACACTGACAGAACCACAGGCACATAGACACAGGCAACAGAGCATGCACAATGTCGGCACTAGTACAGTGTATATCCACCTTTCGCAGCAGTGCAGGCTGCTATTCTCCCATGGAGACGATCGTAGAGATGCTGGATGTAGTCCTGTGGAATGGCTTGCCATGCCATTTCCACCTGGCGCCTCAGTTGGACCAGCGTTCGTGCTGGACGTGCAGACCGCGTGAGACGACGCTTCATCCAGTCCCAAACATGCTCAATGGGGGACAGATCCGGAGATCTTGCTGGCCAGGGTAGTTGACTTACACCTTCTAGAGCACGTTGGGTGGCACGGGATACATGCGGACGTGCATTGTCCTGTTGGAACAGCAAGTTCCCTTGCCGGTCTAGGAATGGTAGAACGATGGGTTCGATGACGGTTTGGATGTACCGTGCACTATTCAGTTTCCCCTCGACGATCACCAGTGGTGTACGGCCAGTGTAGGAGATCGCTCCCCACACCATAATGCCGGGTGTTGGCCCTGTGTGCCTCGGTCGTATGCAGTCCTGAATGTGGCGCTCACCTGCACGGCGCCAAACACGCATACGACCATCATTGGCACCAAGGCAGAAGCGACTCTCATCGCTGAAGACGACACGTCTCCATTCGTCCCTCCATTCACGCCTGTCGCGACACCACTGGAGGCGGGCTGCACGATGTTGGGGCGTGAGCGGAAGACGGCCTAACGTTGTGCGGGACCGTAGCCCAGCTTCATGGAGACGGTTGCGATGGTCCTCGCCGATACCCCAGGAGCAGCAGTGTCCCTAATTTGCTGGGAAGTGGCGGTGCGGTCCCCTACGGCACTGCGTAGGATCCTACGGTCTTGGCGTGCATCCGTGCGTCGCTTCGGTCCGGTCCCAGGTCGACGGGCACGTGCACCTTCCGCCGACCACTGGCGACAACATCGATGTACTGTGGAGACCTCACGCCCCACGTGTTGAGCAATTCGGCGGTACGTCCACCCGGCCTCCCGCATGCCCACTATACGCCCTCGCTCAAAGTCCGTCAACTGCACATACGGTTCACGTCCACGCTGTCGCGGCATGCTACCAGTGTTAAAGACTGCGATGGAGCTCCGTGTGCCACGGCAAACTGGCTGACACTGACGGCGGCGGTGCACAAATGCTGCGCAGCTAGCGCCATTCGACAGCCAACACCGCGGTTCCTGGTGTGTCCGCTGTGCCGTGCGTGTGATCATTGCTTGTACAGCCCTCTCGCAGTGTCCGGAGCAAGTATGGTGGGTCTGACACACCGGTGTCAATGTGTTCTTTTTTCCATCTCCAGGAGTGTAGTTGTTCATTCTTCCCGCGCGCTTTACAAGATTGGAATAATAGAGAATTGTGAAGGTGGTTCGATGAACCATCTCCCAGGCACTTAAATGTTATTTGCAGAGTATCCATGTAGATGTAGAAAGAATCAATCTTGTGACAGGTTTGATGCGGCCAGCCACTAATTTCTCTTCTGTTTTAAAGTTTTCATCTCAGACTAGCACTTGCAAGCCATGTCCTCAATTATTTGCTGAATGTATTTCCGTCTTCCTCTGCAATTTTTACCCTCTACAGTTCCCTCCAGCACAGTGGAAGTTATTCCTCTATGTGTTCACAGATCTATTATCCTGTCCTTTTTTCTTGTCATTGATTTTCATATGTTCTTTTCCTTGCCGATTCTGTGGAGCACTTCTACATTTTTTACCTTCTCAGTCCACATAAATTGCATATGGTGGTGAAATATGATCAAACTGTCGAACGTCACAGATGCAACGAACACATGTATCCATGTGTTCGTGACATCCCCCTACCCCTTAACCATCTCCAGGCGCCGTCAGGTTTGCAGAGAAAGACCTTGCAGGATAACATCATTGTAATCAATAATTTGAGGTAAAAGTCTTTGCTCAACTTGCTTTTTCAGGCAAAAAGGGAAGAACTGTTTATATTTCTGTAGGGCATGGAGAGATGTTGATGCCTTCTTGCACATTGCAGTTACGTGCTCAGACCAACTTAGACTTTCATCTATCATTACTCTCGGTCTTTGCTGAAAGTGAGAAGATATTTGACGATAGGGATTTCCGGCATCTCAGCCTGATCAGCATAGAATGACCAACCAGTACCTCTTAGGTATTGGATGGATTGAGCTTAATTCTGTGCCCATTTTGATGGTTCACACAAATCAGCACAGATTCTCGATAGCTCTCTTTAGATTTATTGGTTTTGCACTTAGATACACCTGGATGTCACCAGCGTACATGTGGTATTTGCAGCAGGACAAAAATTGCGACACATCATTCACACACAGTGAATGCGGAACTTTGGGGCCCCTGATATTATGTGCCTTCATGATGAACTTATTACTTCAGGTGTGAGAGAAACCAGTACTTACTGAGAAATTTACCAGTACGTGAACATTTTTATGGACCACCTACATCCCTTAATTCTAAATGTCTTCCTCGATGGCGATGGAATCTTTTTACAGGGTGTATGTCAGAGTCACAGGGGCAGAAAAGGGCTACAGTGGCCTGAGAGTGAACTCAACAAGTTCGTCTGACCCGACCCCGATGGAACACATCTCTGGCGCTATCGAGAGCCAGTTCCGCAACCACAAACCACCGGTACGTAATTTGCGGGAACTGCATGACTTATTCGTTGACACATGATACCACATAACTCTAGAAACCTATCAAGGACTTCTCGAATACATACCATCCGGAACTTCTGCTGCACTGCGCTCCAAATATGGACCAACACAAATAGTTTGCAATAATATTTTGGTTCATGAATTTAAGTCCTGATATTAAGGACTGATTGCGATATATATTTAGACGTTGTAGGGGGCAGTGCTTCTATGCTTCTGAAAGGCGTTGTATTTGGATGCAGACGGTAAGAGTCGAAAATGTTGTGTGTGGCCATGTACTCCTGTATGGTACCGACATCATGTTTCCAACCGTGTACCAACGGTTTAGGAAAATGAGTAACTACCAGTGCATCTCTGTGAACGAAGAGGTCAACAACCTATGTTGGCTCGTGATTTTCTTTCTTGCTTGGATGAGTGACTTTCAGTAAGCACTCTGTAAGCTGTATACATAAATTGGATGCCAGTCCCCCCCCCCCTCCGTCAAACACACACACACACACACACCACTGAATGTGGGGGGGGGGCGGAAATCGATATCAGGCAGTACCTGCAACATTGCCACAAACATAAAGTGCAAGCGTTAAGTCCCTCTGACTTAATCTTGTTGCGTCAGTTAGTGGCGCAACGGTGTACTCCGTGCTCTGAGCCGTGGATTAGCATTTTTTTTCCTGAAGAACAGAATGGTGAATAGTCGATATAGCCTTGCATGATCTTACTGAAAATTCCCACGCTGCATTTCATTTCATACGCTGTTGGAGATTACTACACTTGATGTTTGTGCAGTTATATGATTCGCACCCCTTCCTCTAGAACATAAGTGAAATGTTCGTTGAAAATTGAATACAGAGAGAGGCGCCAGCTCAGTCCAGTGTGACACTACGTGGTATCTTCTGGGGGAATTGCGAGAAGTGTCCTTTGTACAAGACATCTGTCAAGGCTGTGACACTGTTCTATCAACCTTCCGGTACAGCAAAATTTTGTGCAATAACGTTATGCCTGTGTTGTAGACGGTATGAACGTATCACCCACGAAAGCTGAGTCTTCTTCGATTTTTATCATCGTCAACAAACCTTCGCAAATCTGAACTTTTTCTGTTCTTTTTCCCAAATAAATTTTGTCTATTGCTTCCGGACCAGAGTTCCTTATCTTAACTTTGTACACTTCTCTTTCATCATCCTCGAAAGTTTGTTTCAGCAACAGCAAAACGTACTTCATACCATAGAATGCAGTGCCTACAGTACTCCTGTAGTGGGATGACACGCAAAGTTTGTGCACACAATGTATTTAAAAAAATGTGCAGCACTTTCTGGAATATTGTCTGCTTTTTAGAGATCCACATGACAGAGAACTGACATGGGACCAATTGTTACCATTTACAGAGTAAGTAAATGGTTGATCATAATTTTTCTGATATTAAAACAACATGTAGCGATAAAAGATGTTAATAATGACTAAACCTGTATCCACAAAAACCACTTGCAAAATATTTCAAGAATGCTGTCCTGGAAGGAATACTGAATTATCCAGCAGCTCTGTGCATACTGTTCATGTAACGATCTGTAAGAAAAATTAAAATGAGACTGTGAGGTCACAATGAAGGTTGGTAGTTTCAGGCGTCCCTCACGGTTCGGTATTAGGTCCTATACCCGTTTCATTGTGCATCAAAGTTGCATCAGCAGTTTTGTCCTGCTGTTAAAGTCACGTGTATGCTGATTAGCTCCACTTTTATCTGAGTCTACAGACAGCAAACGACAATCTCAACACTTATATAAGTGCACTATCTAAATGGGGAAAACGTATAAGGTTTAAGCTCATTCCACACCAAACACAAGACGCACTTGGATGGTCTTTCTAGGCTCATTAGCCCGAAATTTCGGAACTCCTTACCTTTATCATTCCTAGGTGTGACAAATATCAAAGGGTCTAGGAACAATAATAGGTGAAAGTCTCAATTAGACTAAGCAAGTAACTGCAATAAGCAAGAAGGCATCAGTGTCTCTCCATATCCTAAAGCAATATAGAAAACTTGTAAAAATACTTCCAATTATTGAGTACAGCTACTTAACCTGAATATTTTTTTCTTCGGTACAGCTCACCGCTCCTGGAACTCGTAATGAAAGCCTGCGCCAGACATTTATGCAACGTTCGACTCTGATCGTATTTCACCATTGAATACACTGTGTGAGGGCATGCGCGCTAGTACGTTATTAACGCACACTTTCCCCACATATCACTCCCTGACTTTAACACTCTTGTCCGAACAACATGGAGAAACACCCGTTCCCATTAGAGCAAAGTCCCTTCTGTCCCACTCCATCGCTCAGCCAGGTTCTCGAAGGCCTTCTCAGCAAACCGATTCTCAAATAACCTCCCGCATTATGACAGGTAAGACAAATAAGATCTCCCGGATCAGAATAAGGTTAATGACATTTCTACTGAAGCAACACTTATGACTACCACTGCCTCTGTATGCAAACGTTATCCTTTTCTCCAACCAGATCTTCCTCGTTTCCCAGGATTCTTAACTGGTTCTCCTAAAATTTGCTTTCCCCAGAACTCGCTATATCAGAAAATATCTGTTTTATACACTTATTAATTCTTTTATATCTGCCACTGTCATTATTGTTATTAATTCATAATAACAATAATTAATATTATTATTGGTGGCAGTGGCAGCAGCATTGGAAGTACTGTCAGTATTAACAGTTTTATTTACTCGCATTGTTACTATACACTCAACTCATATCAAAAGTATTATTTCCTAGGTACCTATGATGTAAAAAATGTGCTGTATGTCTGAAACTCTGGTCTCATGAAAGAGAATGCCTAATGGCCCTAAACGGATCACGTTATATGAACAAACATATAAATAAACAATCAAATAGGAGCAACATTCTGAATCTGAATGTGTTTAAAGATTTCGACTAAAGAAATTAACAGAAGCGTATATCGTCGTATACCAGCTTCCTTCTGAAGATACCGAAAACTGAAAATGCTTAAGAGATAATGATGAACAAGTGAAATCGTAAACGTGACATTGTGCACCGTTTCTTCTTCTGCGTTAAGCCCATTCGGTATCGGTTATTGGGAAAATGTCAGTTTGGTTGACTGTCACTGTCGATAGTGGGAAGCTCATAGCTCCTCAAGGTGTAATACACAGCAAACCAGGGCTTTCTGACTCAACAGTTGTGTACATACTAAACTTAAGAATGTCACTTGTACCGTGTCCATGCCGAATCACGGCAAACAGTCACAATCAAGAGGGGCTCAAAATCTGGATCTCAAAACAATAAACCTATTTTACCCACTTAAAAATAAAAAAAACAGTGAAATATCTGAATGAATATTTTACTATTTAGAACAACAAACTGTAGCAACGAAGAGGATAAGTTCATATCGGCTATATGGAATTTAAAATTTTTGAAACTTATTTCTAAACGAGTTAAAATAAAAACTAGTCCTGTCTGGTCTCTACTACTGTCATATAATACAAGATGGCAAAGAGTCTAGGTGACTAGACTTGCATCAGATATTTTCATAACATTTATTTGCTTCAGCACATAAGTCCTCCTTACTCTGTTAGGATGCATGCGACAAAGTTGGTGACGTATATTCCAATGCACACTTCCCTTTATCTAATTTTTCTTTTTCGTTTAAATCCTGAACATAGACAAGAGCTATCATAGGTCCATTATCATCCCGTAAATGCAATTAAAGTTTCGATACAAAACTTTATGTTTCATACAAACTACGATAGTACGTAGTACTGAAGTCAGTGCCGGCTCGTAAACACATAGTCGCCGTTATGTCCCTAATGGCTCGTTCACGGGCTCATGTTTACTGGGACGCTTCTGCTTCTAGTATTTTATCCTTTCACTCATGTCAGTTTTCGCTGTTAATTATGACACATCCAGCATACAAATTTTGCACTTCTCTGTTTGCTGCAATAAATGGTTCAAATGGTTCTGAGCACTATGCAACTTAACTGCTGAGGTCATCAGTCGCCTAGAACTTAGAACTAATTAAACCTAGCTAACCTAAGGACATCACACACATCCATGTCCAAGGCAGGATTCGAACTTACGACCGTAGCGGTCGCTCGGTTCCAGACTGTAGCGCCTAGAACCGCACACCACTCCGGTCGGCTTGCTGCAATAAGCGGTGGCTTTTGGTCACTTGAGTCTTACGCTGAGGCGACAAAGTCATGAAATACCTCATAACATCGTGTCGAACATCCTTCTGCTCCGTGTAGTGCAGCGGCTCGACGTGGCATGGACTGAACAAGTCGGTGGAAGACCCCTGCAGAAATATTAAGCCGTGGTGCCTCTATAGTCGTCCGTAATTGCGAACTGTTCCCGGTGTAGGATATCTACACTCACCTTTCCATTATGTCCCATAATTGTTCCATAGCACTCATGTCAGACGGTCTAGGTGGCCCAAATCATTAGTTTGAATTGTCCAGAATGTACTTCGGACCAATAGTGAACAATTGTGTCCCAGTGAAATGTGATCGTCGTTTTGGAACATGGAGTCCATGAATGGCTAAAAATGGTCTCCAAGTAGCAGAACATAACCATTTCCAGTCAATGATCTGTTCAGTTTGACCATAGGACTCAGTCCATCCCATGTAAACTCCATTATAGAGCCACCACCAGCTTTCACTTTGCCTTGTTGACAGTTGGGGCCCATTGCTTCGCGGGATCTGTGCCACACTCGTACATTACCATCAGCTCTTACCAACTGAAATCGGGACTCATCTGATCAGGCGTCGGTTTTCCAGTCGTCTAGGGTCCAACCCATATGTTCACGAGCCCAGGAGAGGCACTACAGGTGTTGTCATGCCGTTAGCAAAGGCAGTCGCGTCGGTTGTCCGCTGCATTGGTCATCAATGTCAAATTTTGCGGCACTGTCCTAAAGGATTCGTTCGTCGTATATCCCACGTTGATTTCTACCGTTACTTCATGCAGTGTTCATTGTCTGTTAGCACTGACAACTCTAGCCGAACACCGCTGCCCTCGGTAGTTTGCCACTGCTTTGTCCGTGGTGAGAGGTAATACCTGAAATTAAGTACTCTCGGTACACTCTTGATACTGTGGATCTCTGAATATTGAATTCCCTATCTATTTCCCAATTGGAATATCCCATTCTAGCTCCAACTACCATTCCGTGTTCGAAGTCTGTTAATTCCCGTCGTACGGCCATGATAGAGTAGGAATATTTTTCACGTGAACCACCTGAGTACAAATGATAGCTCCGCCGACGCACTGCCCTTTTACATCTTGCGTACGCATTACTACAGCCATCTGTATATGTGCATATCGCTACCGTATGGGGTTTTTCACCTCAGTGTAATGTGCCCCTGCTTGTACACCAAGAATGTAAGACGCTAGCAGATGATGCAGCCATGCAGCACGCTGGATTAAAGACGTAACAACACAGTTTTCATTTAGCTTCAATAGACAATTAGGATGTTAGATGCGGTGGCTCCTTGTACAGATCAGCAACCACAAAGCAATTTATTGAGACAGATCAGCGGACCAAAAACACAAAACATCCGAAACTGCTTTAAATGTTGGTCAGGATCAAGTAGACAATGAGACAAATGTCAGAAATGGAAGTAGCTTTAGCTCAGGAAGTAGCGAATCAGTTTAATATGACAATCAGAAAAGTAAAGAGGAGTGGTGATGTGCCCCAGGAAGTAACACTGTTCTGATCTAACAATTTTATGAACAAAACAGTTGGCAACATTTTCAGCATATAGTAGCTACTGTGTTCTGCAAAATGGGGACATCTTCAGATCCGAAATAAAGGATGACATTGACGGTTACAATTTCTGTGGATGTACAATATCTGTATCTTCACAGCACAACGTCCTTCATATATATATATATATATATATATATATATATATATATATATATATATATATGCCTGAAGGAGCAGACAGTATCATTGACTGTTACAGCTGTCGTAAACCTTACGCAACAGATTGTGACTCTACAAATCATGAAGTTAGAGACACTGCATAAACACCGGCATTCTAGCCATCAGTGAGGCATTCATACTTTGACAAACTGAAATGACGATGTTATACTTTTCTCCCTGTGCGGGAATCACAGAATCACGATCATAGGGATAGTGACTAAGTGACATTTGGAAGTTTTGATCGGTCCTTGCAGGCGAGCTCGAATAGCCGAAATGGTTAAGGCGGATGCCCACGATAAACGGGAAATTCAGGTTTGAGTCCCAGTTCGGCAGAAAACTTCATATGTCGCATGCAGTTGATGTCAACGTGTAATCGCAATATGCGTCTCTATTACGCACACGATGACAATTTCTACACCCAGTGTCCAGGACTCTTGTGAATTGAGTTTCGAGTTGCACACAATACATCTAAACAGCGCTAAACAGGGAAACTGAAAGCATGTAAGTACAACAAAGGAATCTTGTTGTGTGATTATAAACGTGACTTGGAATAGTATTGCTAGGAGACACGTAATGTCTGAGGTTTTTCTGGGATTTTTGTAATAGAATGGTTTGACGGACCCCTGATCTTCGGCGGGCACTGTACAGAACATAAATTAATCACGATGTATTTGATTTGTTATGGCTTCAACGTTTGAAAGTATCTTCACAACAGCGATAAAGCCCATAATATACAATACACGTACAATACAAAACCTAGAGAATCCAAGAACCCTCAGACGAAACACGTACACATCTTCCACATTGTCTTCAGTCTTTTATGTCAGTGTACAATACATTAGGTAACAAATGCAGAACTGTTCCCTTATACGTATTGTTCAAAATATCGACCACCATGATGACGCCAGTGTATGTCCCGGTTATTAACCTACAAGTAATACTGCTGGAAAAACAAACCAGGAACAGAACCTAAGAGTACTGAATGCGTACTTGATAGTATTAAATGCAAATTTGAGAGCGAAAGGAGAAATAGACGTTACTGTTGTCAATAGTACATACAAAGCGTAATTTCTAATATTTTAGGTATTGGAAGGCATCTTTTCAATCACAAAACAATGTTCATAAGAAACAGGCGTTTATGTTTTCAACAATACCTACAAAGCTTAATTTCTAACATTTTAGGTGCTGTAACGCCCCTCTTCAAGTATGAAACAATGTTTATAACCCGCTTCCCCAGCAATAAAAATCACAAGTTTCGAATTTGAAAACTTGTGATAAAAATTTCAATTATTAATTATTTTTTACAGAATACTAATCTGAAACTGAGGGTTTCAGAAAATACTTTCTTATAATCAAAACAATAAAACCACAAGATTTAATGCAAACAACGGATGCTACCGTCTACCCACGTAGCAGTGTCACTTTCCTCCCTAGATCCGTTCGATACAAATCAGTCCAAGTCGGTAGTCTTCGTGACTATGACATCATTATGCTTTCAATTGCCACCAGCCACGATGTCATTACGCTTTCGACTTCAGCCAGCTGCCAGCCACAAACTAATCGGTGAACGTCAATCCAGTATTAATCCAGTATTAATTAATAAGGCGTTTAGTGATGAATGATGATGAAGATATTCGTGGCCCATCCATGTAAGCTTTACACACACACACACACACACACACACACACACACACACACACATATGCGCACACACACACACACATGCACGCGCCCATGCGCGCGCACGCGCGCGCGCGCGCCCACGCGGTATATTGCTCCACGCTCCTGGCCATCGCATCAGCGTCAAACTGCACTGAGGTGACAAAAGTGATCTGTTACCTCCTAATATTGTGTAGGACATCCTTTTGCCCCCTGAAGTGCGGCAGCCTGATGTGGCATGAACTCAACAAGTCGTTGGAAGTCCAATGCAAAAATACCGAGCAACGCTGTCTCTGAATTCGTTCATAATGGTGAAAGTGTTGTCGGCGCAGGATGCATGCACGAACATACCTCTCCATTATGTCCCATAGATGTTGATGTGATTCACTTTGGGCGATCTTTGTGGCTAAATTATTAACTCGAATTCTTCAAAGCAGTCGTTAACAGTTGAGGTCCGGTGACATGACTCATTGTCATCCATAAGAATTCCATCGTTGTTTGCGAACACGAAGTCCATGAATGGCTAAAAATGGTCTCCAAGTAGCCGAACACAATCACTTCCAGTCAGTGACCGGTTCACTCCATGTGAATACAGTCCACACCGACATGTAGTCGCCACCAGCCTGCACAGTACCTTACTGACTACTTGGGCGCATGGCATGTTGGGATCTGCGCCACATTCGAAACCTACCATAGGCTCACACCAACTGAAATCGGGACTCATCTGACCAGGTGACGGTTTTCCAGTCGTCTAGTGTCCAACCGATGTGGTAACGAGCCCAGCAGAGGCACTGCGGGCGAAGCTCTGCTGTTAGCAAGGGACTCACGTCGGTCGCCTCCTGCCTCAGCCCATTAATGTCGAATTTCGTCGCATTATCCTAACGCATACTATATCCCACATTGATCTCTGCGTTTTTTTTTCCCTTCAAGTAGTATGTCTGTTAGCACTGGCAACTCTACGCTAACGCCGCTGCACTTGGTCGTTAAGTCCGCAGCTCGTGGTCTAGTGGCTAGCGTTGCTGCCTTTGGATTACGAGGTCCCGCATTCGATTCCCGGCCGGGTTGTGAATTTTCTCTGCCCGGGGACTGGGTTTTTGTGTTATCGTCATCATCATCATCATCATCATCATCATCATTCGTGGCAGTGGCTAGATCGAATTATGTAAAAAATTGGGTGGAGTAAAAACTGGGACTTTGTACGGGCGCTGATGAGCGCACAGGTGAGCGCCCCAGAAACCAAACATCATCATCATCATCATCAACTCGGTCTTCAAGTGAACGCCGTCGGTCATTGTGTTGTCCCTGGGGAGAGGTAATGCCTGACATTTGATGTTTTCGGACACTCTTGATACGGTGGATCGCGGGATAGTGAATTCGCTAAGGATTTCCGGAATGGAATGTGCCATGCACCTATCTCTAACTACTACTCTGCATTCAAAGTCTGCTAATTCCGGTCGTGCGGCTATAATCACGTCGGAAACCTGTTCACATGAATCACCTGGGTACGAATGACTGCTCCGCCAATGCATTGCTCTTTTATACCTTGTGCATGCAATGCTACCGCCATGTGTACATATGCATATCACTATCCCACGAATTCTGTCACCTCAGGTTATAGTTACCTTGCGATTTAAGACAGCTGTACTATTTTAAATCTCCTGTGAAATCAAAAAGCCGTTCCATCCGAAACTAATCCCTGCACGTAACATGAGGGAATGTACCACGTTTCTTTGTTTTTTTTTTTTTTTTTTTTTTTTTTTTTTTTTTTTTTTTTTTTTTTTAAATTTCAAATACGTCTAAATTTCCAACCGGAGACTACGGATCTTCTATAACAAAGTACTCAGAAAGTATCCTTGAATTAACTCCGAAATTTTGTCCATGGGTGACGGCTACACCAAGCATTCGCATACATGTTGCTCGTGATTGGTTTCTAATGAAGTTTACACAAATTCCATTGGGTCAACTTTCCGTGTTATCAAAACCAGCAAAGGACCTCGCTTGTATATCTGTCAACCACTCTCCTGACTGAATGTCCTGGATACAGCGATTTAGTTTTCACTGAAGACTTTGCCGTGTTCCTTGATCCCCCTTTTTTTCAGGCGTTCCTCGTAATTCACAGCATGTACCTCTCCATCGTCGTCTGAGCGACTGTTAATTATGGAAGTATTCTTACTTTAAAACATTCCACATCTCAGTGCCACAAGCCAAGGTAATTGGGCAAAAGGTTCTAAAAACTCTTGTACTCTAGTTCTGTTTACCAAAAGCCTTCCAAGTCATTTTCTTTCCTTCTTTTGATATCCTTTCATTCAACGTCTTAAACATCACTAAAGATAAAATATCATCTGATTCTGCATCGTCATTGCAGTTTGTACAATTTTTCTCCTTTTTTAATACGCTATGTAAGTGTCATGTTCAATTAACTTAGGGCAACAGCTGGTGATGTCGTCACGAACCGTCGATATTTCGATATCCTGTCGAAAAGTCAGCGATTGTCGACGTCGCCACCAGTCTGCATTCCCCTTAACCATTTGAACATTGTATTCGCCTAGAGAAACTCAGGTCTCACAAGTCATATTTTATTTTAAGACCTACTTTCAAATTTGCTGTGTTAAGTTCTTCTGTTAGCTTTTGAAAAGTGTTTTTGCACGGGGCAGCAAACAGGACATCACCAAAAAGAAAATGTTTCTGGTATGGTGCACTATCTTCACTCTGTAAGCCAGTCCAAACCGCAAGTCTTGAACCAAATAAATGAAGTACTTGACAATATAGAGCTTTATTGGTACTGCTAGCAGGGGTTGGTTGATTTGGAGGAGGGGAAAAAACAACGAGGTCATCGGTCCCTCCTGGCAGAGCTTGTCGAAGTAACGCATTGCTGGAAATAGTTCTGTTGAATTCATGGTCAGCTAAGCTCGTATAGCGAATGCAATTGTTTTCTTGCGCATAGTGTGCTTTATGCTGTAGTGGCTGGTTTTCCGCAGATACAGATCTTTTCTCGTGCTTGCCGCTATATTTGAGGATGTGGGAACACACACACACACACACACACACACACACACACACACACACACAGATATATATATATAAATACATATGTATACACACACGTTTCCCTGCGCCTTCACCCGTGTATGCGTTTCTCTTCCTATCTGCGGTATCGGCCTCCATCCTCTCGGCCGCACATCAGTCTCGCCTCCCCATTGCCAATAGCCGCTACCACAAACGCTAAACGCCACTGCCAGTGATTTGCAAGCATCCCCTATCCGGAATTCTAGCTGCAAGTCTACTGAAGTTCAAACATCGATTCACATTCCATAACATTTATAGAACTACATAGCAGTCAGGGCTCGTCATTTACAGAATAATTATTATATTAAAAACTGATTGAACTGTAAATATTTGTATCTTTATATAACCCAACATTCAAATCTACTGTTTGCAACTGAAACTGCTACTACAACACAAAGTTATGTTTCACTTTTGTTATTTGATATTAGACGTAGAATAAATTGATATCTGAAATCCCTGTCAACAAACAACATCTATCTGTTCTTCGTCCATGTGTCCACTATAGAACCACAACATGTGCAAAGAGAGTTACAACACTCCCTCTCTCTGAGTCTACCTCGTCCTCCTATCTCTCTCTCTGTCTAAATAGTTTTCGATGGTGCTAAGCCACAACCATGTACTATTTTATGACAGAATGTATGTCGCTGAATTTTTCTTCTGTAGTATCAGTCTATCTCCTCCTCCTTTATCTACTCCTCCACCTCTCTTTATCCATTTCCTCCATCCCCTCTCTCTGACTGCATCTTCCTCCCCACACCCTTTGACCCTATTCTACTCCCCATTTCTGTTTCCATCTTTACCTCAACCCTTCCCACCTGACTACCTCTCTACACATTCCAGTTACCTCATGCATCTCCTGCTGCCCCCTCTGCCCATCCCTCCTGTCCCTCACTTGTCCACCTGTCTCAGCATGTCCTCAGTCATACTCACAGTCAAGTCTACACGTCAAACACAGTTCAATAGAACAGGGCTATAGTACTCCCACAACATAGTCATCAAGGAGGGCACAATACTAATCTCACACTTGCCTCTTACGAAGGGCTGCCTACAGGTCTGGGCCATGACAATTGTTTCTTGTCCCTGACATGCAGGCTGCCAATGCAAAGCACCCTGATTTGGCAGCCCGATAGTGCTCCCCTATGTACATTTGCTGTGTAGGGCAGCCTATACTCCAGGGGCTGGAGAAAACACGCCTTTGCACATATCTCTACTCCTATTCGAGCCAGGAGATTATAAACTCCACAGTGCTGATGCTCATCAGATCTGATGTTTCTGTGACACATTTTGTTAAAATAGATCCAGGGGCTTGGGAGAAGATCCCAGACATACATTTTAATACACACTACTTCTATTATATATACAGGGTGGTGAAAAACTGTGTCACAAAATTTTAACTCTGGATGGCTGATGCCAGTGGGAACCAAGATTAATGATGTTGTGTAGGTCGACAACGCATAATTTTTAATGCTCCGATTAACTGTGGGATTGCGCTGTTGCCAGATACTCTGGACAACGCTTGACCGCGAATGCTTTGTCTGCTGGAGATCGCTATGTATCCAAGGCGACCTTCACACTCAGTGGTAGTGTGTCAGCCTTCCTCTCTGGGGGCCCTGGGGCGAATTCACCAGGGTACCAACAAATCCATTGTAGTTTAATTATAAGATGTACTGAGAACAAACCCATCAACAGCTGTTATTTTGCATACAGAAAGTATTTTAGAAATTGCGTTGGCCCTTTTTTGTGTCCTTTTTTGTAGCTAGGACATTGTTTACTTAAAGCAGGTGCTCGAACTGGCGACCCTCTGACGCTACACAAGCTTTGTAACGTTAAACAGTGTTTTGCCAAACTCTTTCAAATATTCCTGGCATTGCCTAATGTGACTCACAGCATGTTGAATCCGATCCATTAATGCCTCTTCGTTTCTAGGTGGTTCACATCTGGGTGGGTGAAAATCCTTCAAGAATCCTCTCACGAAAAAGTTCTCCCTCTATGCTGTTCATTTTTAGAACACAATCTACTATCAGCTTAGAGACAGAAGTGATGACACTTTCTGCATGACCCGACCATTTTGCAGGACAAGTTCAAGCATGTACAGTGTAAGCTGTTACTGATTTGTTTGACTGATGGGACTGCGAAGCGCTATACCACCTACTGTACTCCCCTGACTTAAGCCTTCGTGAGTTCAACTTGGTTTCTAAACTGAAGGAAACACTTCACGGCACTTGCTTCAGAACTGCTACAAATTCGTCAGGCAATAGACCGTGCTTATAGAACTGTCAACACAACTGGCACTGCTAAGAGTTTCCCACGACTTCCAGATAGCTGGCAACAGGTTATACAAAATGCTGGTGACTAGTTTGAAGGTCAGTAAAACCTTGAAACACATATCTATTTTGTACGAGCTGCAAATAAATAGTTGCCACTACTAAAGTTCCAACTCTCGTGTAATATGTATACAGGGTGGTCAGAAAACGTGTGGAATGCTTGTAGGGATGTTACAGGGCAGGTTGTACTGAGACATAAATGTTAAGAAAAAAATTCGGTACGTTGCACCGTTTCCGAGTTATTTAGCATTGAAGTTAGCCAATCAGATCGTCGCGCACGTAAATTCAAGTCTCAGCTAACGAGACAAAGCACTCGTTGGGCAACGCCGTCCCTGGCAGGCCGCTTGAGAGTGAGCGCGCGACGCCCCGATTGGCTAAATTCTGTGCTAAATAACTCGGAAACGGAGCAACGTATCGAATTTTTTTCCTAACATTTATGCCTCAGTACAACATGCCCTGTTACATCCCTACAAGCATTTAACACATTTTCTAACCATCCTGTATATATATATATATATATATATATATATATATATATATATATATATATATCAATCGATATTTCAGTCTAACTTAAGCATGTCTTATTGTACTACCGTTCTGACTGTTGACTTACTGCCTACACAACTGTAATATGGTCACCATGCAATTTATAAGTGACTTACAGTCCTACTTTCTAATTCATTATTAGACCTACTACTGCCTCATACATGTGACACTGTGTTATTCCTCTGAGTGAAGTTGTGGATATATGGGTAAGTGCTTTTCTCATGACCAATATTATATTTAAATTTAACAAGAGAAATTGTGTGTTTTCGGGTAGAAGGGTGGATTTGCTCACCTCAAGAGAGACAGGAATATTACCCATGGCTTAAGTTACACTGATAAGCCAAAACATTATGCTCAACTGATCAATAGTACTTTGGTCCACCTTTGGGACGCAATACAACAAAATACGACAAGTCGTAGGTTTCTGGAGGTATGTGGCACAACCTGTCTACCCACAGGTCACGTAATTCCCGTACATTATGGGACAGTGGTTTGCGGTCGTGAAGCTGGTGCCCGACAGCGTTCAGATGTGTTCCACCGAGTATAGACCGGATGAATATAGTGGACAAGAGATCAATAAGAGTTCACTATCATGGTTCTCCAACTCACTCCAATCCGAGTCCGCTCTTATAGTAGACAGTAAGCCCGATGGAGATGCCATCGCCGTCGAGGAATACATCAAGCATTAAATGATACATATCGTCAGCAATAGCGTTTGCATAGCGCACAGCCGTAATTGTATCTTCCATTACCACCACAGATCCGATCAACAAAGTGCGACGAACGATATGCCTGGAATTACTTCTCTGTCCAGGAGCATTTTACTCTGTCTACAGATCTGCCGCCCTGGTTTACAAAGCCGGCATGTTCCTGAATTCCACGTTCAGACTTGGGCGTCCACCATCTTACCTATACCTGATTTTACAATCCCTCAACCACTTTCTATACAGTTTTGCCTTAGAAAAATCAGAAGTTGGTATAAATGAGATGTCGAAGTTGGTCGTGTAAATAAAATACGATCTTCATTACCTTGCATGTTAAAAACAAAGACTAGACATGTAGTATATGTTAAGGTATACCACTAGCTGACATTACAATAAACGATGCTTATTATAAAAGTCGTTAAAACCCACAAATTGCAACATGCAGCATTCAGAAGTGTGCCTGCGAACAAAAAAAAATGAAGAATTAGTGTGAAGGTCGTTCAATGAACCCCCTGCCGGGCACTTAAATGTGATTTGTAGAGTTGCCATGCAGGT